>NC_083277.1:86455373-87739544 GCF_963506605.1 Zootoca vivipara
TAGGTAAACGTAAAAGGTAAAGGATCCCTGGACAGTTAAATCCAGTCAAAGGCGATTATGGGGTGTGGCGCTTATTTTGCTGTGCAGGCTGAGGAAGCTGGCATTTGTCCACAGAAAGCTTTTTAGGTCATGTGGCCAGCATGTGACTGCTACTACTGCTACTACTGCTACTACTGCTAATAATAATAATAATAATAATAATAATAATAATTGTAATGTTTGAAAACAAATCCCAAGTAGAATCATTTGCAAATTCCATGCACCTCTAATTATTTCATTTTGATATTTCATGAATACATTCTCCCGCTCCAGCTTAATGTTTACAGTTATTAGGTAATCTAGTCCTGCTTGGCAGAGAAACTGCAAACCGATGCCTGCAGGTAAATAGGTAGGCATGCAACAAAAGGCTTTCATCTCTTTGCTCTCTGCTCTATTGCTAGGATGTTAAGGAAGAGGGGGCTCCCCCCCCTCATATTTTCCTCCCCTTTTAAGTCTGAGCTAAACGGTAGCTGTTCCAAAGCATTAGGCTGGCCCATGAATACTCTGCAAGACATGAAGGGCTGGGGTGGCGGGTGAGGGGGAGAGAAGCAGTGATGTATTTTAAAAGTGATGGTCGTAAGTCGTAACTTGAAAAGCATTAGTGTAAATTCTTTTGCAAGTAATGTGTTTCTTAATTATTCATTTTCCTTGGCACTGGCTAAAGACTCAAGTAACAGCTTCTGTCTCTTTCATATTTAGTGTATTATTGTTTGAAAAAGGCCAGGGGAAGGCCAGAGTGGTGCAAAAATTATTTTCACTCTTTTAAAAATATATATCGTACGTTCTGCAAGAGCCAGACTAAAGGGGGAACATAATAGCCAGCAGCTGACAGACAATGACATTTTTATAGACCTCCTGGCAAAAGCCCAGTGAGGGAGAAGCTGACAGGTATTTGGCTCAACTTTCTGGGCTTTTAGCAGTAATCTGCTACGGGCAAACTGCTGAGGGGTCCCAGCAACAAGGAACTACAGGGGTTGGGTTTCTCTCCCTCCCCCCTTTTGCTCTGAAGATGCCTCTTGCGGCAGCCGTATGTTTAGTTTCCATCATTTTGCTGTTCTTCCACTCTGGGGAAACTTACATAAAAGGTTGAAGTGAGCCCAGCTGCAGGCGGGCTCCTTTAAGGCACTGGTGTGTGAAGTTTATTTGTTTGAACTTTCTCAAAGCTGGCAGGCCGGCATAAAATAAATGTGAACACAGCTCAGAGGGAAAGGACATAACTGAGCCTAGCAAAGCTCTTCTAATGGTCCATCTAGCCCAGTATGAGTCTGTCTTCCTAGCAGCTGGTCCTCAAGGACATAAACAGATATTATTATTATTATTATTATTATTATTATTATTATTATTATTATTATTCCTCACTTCAAGCTTCTAACAGATTGATATGTAAGCAAGATACCGCGCATTGGGACTGACTGATGCCTTGCTTAGACTATCTTGGTTAACAGCTACGGATATTTCAGACTTCTGAGAATTCAGAACTTCTTTGAGCTATGCTGTACTTTTGGTAGTTTTACTGCATCCTGTTCAAAAGGCTGTTTTGGAACTCATGCATTTCCATTCCTTTTAGAATGATTGAACAGTGGTTTTGATCACATCTTCCGTTCCAGTACTTTGAATAACAGCAAGCAAATACTTCTTTTTTCCTAATCCATGAATCTGAATGATTCTTATTTCCTATTAATAGGCTTGTCATACGTCAGGGAAATTCCTGGTATGTCTTGGTTTTGGGGTGTTAAAATGGAATGCCAATGGAAACAGCTCATAAAGCTTAAAATCACTGTTTTAGGGAAATTTTTGAGGTCTCCCTAAAAAAAAGCTAAATAACTTTGCAGGTGTCTGGAGTTTTACTTTTTGAAATATGGCAATCCTACCAATTGAGCACGTTCAGGATTGCAGGTGAATGGCTGGTTCACACAACACCTTCTTCCTGTGTAAAGAAAGAAGCCAGAGAGAGAGAGAAGTTTCGTACAACCTAAAATTGCCACCAAATCCCAGTCAAGGGGAAATGGAGGTCAATTTGGTGCATTTTGTTTGGGCAAATTCCCACGGTCCACACCTTGAGACAATAGGGATGGAAACCAAAAGTGTTAGAATAAGGCTAGTGAAATGTCTTGAGTGGGTTGGGGTTTACACACACAACAGTCACAGAAGCTTTCCAAAATAGACACATGAGCTCATCCAGTGCTTTTTCTTTGTCTGTGTGTTTGGTTGGTGTGTGTGTGTGTGTGTGTGTGTCTGCAACTGTTTATCTAGCTTGCAGATGTGCCCACAGACTCAAAATGTTTGGCAATCCCGGAGTTTTAAATTGTGAGGCTAAGGGAAGAAATAGAGATGGATGGGAAAATAAATTTAGATTTGGATTAATTAACGAATTATAGGTTGAGGATAGTCGATTTTTTTTCTTTGTGTAGATTAGAATTGGTTGTGAGATAATGAAAAATTGTGTTAGAATGATTTAAGATGATAAAGGAAAATTGCTTAATTTAGATTTAAAAATGGACCCAGTGTGTGTGTGTGGGGGGGGGGGAATCGAGGAAGTCCACAATGTCAAGTTAATGTAAGAACAGATATGTTTTCTTTTTTGATTATGTTTTATTTTATTTTATTGTTTTTTTGTTTTTTTGTTGAAATGTTTGAAAATCAATAAATATTATTTGGAGGGGGGGAATCAAAATGATTGGCGATCCCTGGCATAAGAAGTGCAGCATTCAAGAAACCGAGTATTTTTCACCTTCCTTAATATTTATGGCAATAAGATGATGCTCAGTGGGAGTCAGGATACCTGCTAGGCTCTCTCCGTATGCCTCTGAACAACTTTAGCTCCTTCCAGTCTGGAAGCAACAATCAGTGCCTGATTTCACAGGAACAAGGCCAAATACTTTAAACCATGCTGGGCAGTTATTCAAGCCGTGGCTCAAGAGTCCGCATCACTCCATAACCCAATTGTCTGAACTTTGGCATGTTTCACCAGGAACTGCCGCAACTCATCCCCTACTCCTTTCAGTGGAATGAAAGCATACGGTGGATTGTGCCCTCCTGATGGGCATCCACTGCCAGACGTTAATAGTGCACCCAATAAAGGGGGCAGTATTATTTTTCCTTTTTTAAGAATGGAAAATCAAATGAAAATGATTCTTTCCTTTCCTTTTGTGGGGGTAACAGGAAAAGTGACTTTTGGGTGATTTGTAAACGCACTAAAAATGGTCACCTGGTGATTTCATCTATACCAGATGGGGTCCCCCCCCTTTCAAGCAGATCTCTTTGCTCATAAAAGTTGATTAAGCTCCATCTCTACTTACAAAGCATCTTAGAACTGACCAGAGCACGCCACTATGCTCACTGCCTCTGTTCCAAGTATCTTCTCAGGAAATAGAGGGGATTCCGGCAGCAGCCAGTAAATCTCTCTTGTTTCCTCTGCGTCTTCCCTTTAGGGCAGGGTGGTGGTGGTTTCAGATAACATCTCCAAATGGCTGGAAGCAATTTGCAGCACACATTAATTGCAGTCTTCTGCCGAACGCCTCTAAGCGCTTAATAACTTTGTAATTAAAGTGCAATTAACAAATTATCTTGTATACATCAAAGGGGATGATGCTGTTGTTGTTAATGAGGAGTTAATTAGCCTGTGTCATTGAGAGACCCTTGGGGGCATCTTCAAGAGCGGGGAACACTTTCTACACATGTACGAGGTTAATGGTGTCAGCGGCATGTGAATGAATCAATTGTCCTTTGACGGGATGCTGTACTCTGTGTGCAGCGATGGACCAGGTAGAGGGGCTGTCTGTCCTAGTCATCTCATTGTCAGGAAATAGCAGCTTCTCATTCAGATACGTCTGACAGATGATCAGGGCCCCTAATGAAGGACTCCAGCCTTTTAATTCTGAATTTTGTGAAATTCTGACTATATCATCTGAAGTAAATTGAGGACCGGAATGGATGTCCATTCACCACAATCACCTTCCTTTTTTACAAATATAATTTGAATAGTTTGCTAACACAGTATTTTTTTTTTGCTGCTTTTTAAACTATTGATATGGTTGCCTTAAAAAAACCCCAACCACTCAAGTTTCTGTATGGTGCCTTCACGAGCATGCTTATCAAATTCGTAGCGATGTGATTTAGTTGTTGCCCTGCTATAAACCCCATAAACTTGCCTACCAGAGTACGTTACACAAAATTAACTAACTGTGTGAAAATGGCTTGCTGGATAATTTCAAAATCCTGTATTTTTTCATAAAACACAGGATTTGAATTGCCACTTTGTAGGTTAGGATTTGGTATGGATTTATTCTTTTTCTTTTTTCTTTTTGAGCATGCATTATTACTAGCCCTGTCTCAACATTAATCATGTTAATTACTTTCCGGATAGACTGTGCTCAGAGAATGCTTTCAAAAAGTTATTGCTGTTTTTTGTAATATAATAGAGTATTTTTAATCAAGCCAAATGAAGCTTAAAAGTGTTGGAAATGCCTGCTTTCCTTTCATTCTTTCCTTGTTGGAAGTCTGCCTAACGGCAGCACATAAGAAAAAGGAGATTTTGTGTTTCCAAAGAGATGAATGGAACAAAATGGTTTCAAGACTTCTCACAGTGTTTAATTTCCTGTTTCCAGCTAAGGTAACAATGCAATTAGGATATATTTTTTAACTTTATCATTATATTAGTGAAATGCCCCAGACTGGCCTTTCATGACCTGGTATCCTCGAAAGCATTTGGACTACAATTCCCATCTTCCTTGACCATTGGTCATGGTGGGTAGGACTGATGGGAGATGTAATCCAAAACATCTGGAGGGCGCCGGGTTGGGGAATGTTGCCCGTGTCAATTGCTACCCCGTACAGCCTCACAGACTGTTGTTTCAGAGCCAAAAATTCCTCTCCTTCCTTCAAAATCTCTGCAGCCCGTTTCTGACCTTGCTATGTTCCACCTCCCACATTGGTGTCTCACAGCTGAATCATGGAGCTTTTTCACAAGCAAAGCAAAAATGAATTTTAGCCTGAAAATAACACATCACTTGTGAATGCTATTAAGCTGATATTGAAAGAAGTGTGTGTGTGTGTGTGTGTGTGCGTGTGTGTGTGTGTGTGTGTGTGTGTGTGTGAGAGAGAGAGAGAGAGAGAGAGAGAGAGAGAGAGAGAGAGAGAGAGAGAAATCAATGATTACATACTAAAATGGTTCCAGAGGAAGACAAATAAACAGCTTCTGCTCTGCTCTGTTCTGTTCCAATCTTGGAATTTTTTTTCCACACAGCAAGTAACCAGAGTTTAGTGGTCACTGCTCCTGCAAAATTTGCAATATTGGTACATCATTCTAAATCCAGAGAAAGCTCAGCTCTTTATTCTTGGCGTGACAAATGGGCTTGCCATTGGAGGATCAGGGAATTCTATTGAACAGTGAGCTGCAACAATCGAAGTTCAATTTTCACCAAAAAGTCAAATTTTACTATTCTGATTTTTCCAGCAAAACGTTACGTGCCATTCGGCATTCATGTGTTTTACACTTGTTTGGGTTTTTGAGAGGTTTTGAATATGAAATAAAGCCTGCGGCTGTGTGGGCTGGAGCTGTTACACTAGCTTTTTGGCAAGGCGGGTCGCTGTCGCTTACCAGGAGGGAGAGGTGGAAAGGCAAGGCAATGGGGAGCTTTGTGTAGTGCAAAGAAATCAGCAGGAACATGAGATTGGAGCTCCAACATTTCTGCTGCTTCACCTCTCCAGCACTCCCTTCTGGTAGGCACCAGTGACCTACCTGCCAGGATATTGGCATAGAAACTCCACCCCACCCAGCAAACCACTTTCTGTGGCCTCAGCTATTAGAGATCTCAGCTAATTTTGTAGGACATATAATTCTAAATGATTTATCTAGTTACTAAAACAAATTACTCTGGAAGGCAAAGAGCAGGTGTTGGATTTTTCCAATGCACCACAAAATCCCCCAAAGTTCTTAGTCCCAAAGTTCTTAGGACTTCTGTTCCTCAGGTTCCATTCACAGGAACACTTTGCTTCTGAGCAATATAACAGTGGAAGGCAACTACCGGTAGCAGATCTAAATTATTTGGGGGAACAGCTTTCAATGCATTGAAGGAGTCATCAAAACCCATTGTTCCAAAATCAGATCAATCCTTCGGAATAGCAGGACCTGCTCTATTTGTTCAAAGGGCAAAGGCTGAAACTGAAACAATTATTTCAGTGCTTTTCAAATTTGCAAATCACTTTGATGAATACTGACATTAAAACAGTCGCCCTCTGAGAAACTTCCTTGTCATTTAATTTACTCTGTCAGCTTCAACTAATACTGGATCAGACATTTTGTCACCACTGGAGCCCTTGTGTCACATTGTCGGCCAGCCACCCAACCACAGCTGATACTCTGTAATCCTCCATCATGGCATTGGCCAGCGAAGTGTTTACAGACATGAGTCAGGAATTTCAAATGTAAAGTCCCCAGAAGCAAATTATTGCCTTGCAAATAATAAAATTGGAAGCATCTTGGAACTGGAAAGTCTGAAAATGGTGAAAGGTTGCCTTTGATTTTGCACCAGACACTTTTGAAAACTAATCCAGCTATTCAGTATTAAATAATGATATTCATGATAATTCCCATATTTTTGAAATGAGCAGTTTCAGATTCTGGGTGGTATGCAACAAAATTTTACTCAGAGTAGGCCTATTTAAATTAATGGACCTAACTTACTCAAATTGATAAATTTCATTAGATCTAAACTGAGTAAAACCTAGTTGAATATCACCTCCTGACCTTGCCGATCCTTCCTGTTTTATGCCTAAGCAGTTTGTGCTTGAAGGTTTTGTGTTCTGTGTCAATATCAGATGTCCCAATCAAGGTGGCAAAAGATATTTGTCGGAGTAGCAAACTAGCACAATTTGCCCATGAATAAAAGACCTGAAGTGACCACTTTGCCACCCTTTCCTGAAAATCTATGTATTGCCCTGCCTACAGATTCTGTAAGAGAGACTGGCTATATTTAGGTATGAACAGTTCTGCATTGCTGCTGTAGAGCATTGCACTTGGACAAGAGAATCCTTTGCTTGATCTTTCCTCAGCCACTGGGCGAATTTGGACTATCTATCAGCCTGACCTACATCGCTGAGTATATTAGATAACTCCCACAGACTCCTTAAGAGGAAAGGCAAAGGCCTAAACGTGATAAGCAAACCCTGCCGATGAGAGTTAGCTAAGTCCATATTCACCTGGTCTCTCGCTGTTCTGTGCGGCATAAATCAGTGTCCATTTTGGTGTGTGGTATGGGTGCATCTCTGCCACTGACCACACTCCTGCTCAGCTTCATTCACGCAAGGCCTAATGGCTGACAGAAAACAACAACTATTGACCTGGTTCAAATTCAGATGAATAGCCTAGTGGTCAAAGGCCACTTATCTCATTATCGGTCACCTTGGACATCTAGTCCCTGGAGACCAGGAATGCAATTATAACATCAGCAAAGAGTTTATTCTGTTGCTTCTGGGCTGCTTTCCCTCCACCAAACACCCTGTGATTACGACCGGAATGCTCTGCCTACTTGTTTATTCCATGTGATTGGAAGGAAAGTATATCCGTGAGTGACTTGGGGGAAGCTGGTAAACCCTGTTTCATTGCTGTTTCTACCTATAATCTGCAGCCTCCGAACCCCGCACCCTCCCACCCCGCCAACAGCATGTAGCATCCATATCTGAATTCCATTTCCATAAGTGATTTCCCAATGCAAATAGGTATTAACACCGCTTTAGGCCTTCCTTGTCCTTTGTTTCTCATCACCGCCCTTCCACGTCCAATGGGGTTAGGTTCCATAACTGCCTCGCTCCTGAGCAGGCGAGCCTTTGTTCTTTATAGTTCCACCCCCAAGGCTTTGCCATCTTAAGCAGCCAGCCACTGCAAATTGCACACCCACCCACACGCTGCTTCCTGCTCCAGGGGTGCATTAGCAGAAAGGACCTTCCGCGCGGCAGCAAAATTAGATCTCCTATGAATAATTCCTCCCTAATCCCTACAGTGCTAGAGATGCAAAAAGCAGCATTTAGTGAAACAAAGGCCCGGTTAGAAATGTGTTGAAATCTGAAGGGGGGAAAGCTGCCCTTATCATTAAGGGGGTAGGGAGACGGATGTCTCTGCAGCACACACTGGTTGCTTCTATGCTAGCTTTTTGCTCTGGAATAGTCATCATATTTCCTTCAGGACAGACACAGGTATCATAAAGAATCTGGGTGAGATCACTGCTAGCCCGCTGCATTCCAGCTTTGGTGTGCTGTCCTCCCTTCTTCTTTTTTAAAGGCGGGATTAATTGCAGGGTTTCCAGTTCCTTCTTTTGCTTGAAATGGAATTGCAGCAACAGCCTCCTGTCCAGCGTGGATTTGCAAAGTGTAGCTGACACTTTACTCAGTATCCTTCATTCATACCTGTGCAGCAATAAAAGTGCAGCACTAAAAAAAAATAACTAAAAGAGAAATCCATGGGAAAGGGGATCAAATCTGAGAAAGTGGTGTGGAAAAGCAATAACCAGGGAATGTGTGGGGCAGCTGAGAGGGCTGTTTATGATATTCATCTGTGCCAGGCTATCCTTCACACAAAGGCCACCTATTTTAGCCCCTGCCACTGAAATGAAGTGTGCGGTGTGCAAATATCGTTCAAGGTCATGAGAAAGATCTTATTGACTTGCTTTCCAAAGCATAACGAATAGAGAAATGAGAATGGGAAGAAACCCATGTAAACAATTTTGGGAGCAGCGCAGTCATTTTTTTGAGCCTTTTTGCTTTCAAAATCCCCAAACAGCAGGTAAATGTTGAGCCTGAGATTTGAGAATACAAATCGGGGGCAGGGGGGGGAATAATAACTTATGAGTTGGTTACAAATAGCTTTGTGCAATACAAATTATTCTAAGCAGCTTTCATCCCAGAATCCAGCCAAGGCTTTGCTTGGCAGAGGCGGTGGAGGAAGTTTGAAACCTTTCCCCTTTCTTTGTTCCCTCTTCACTTTATGCTTCCAGGGAGACTGGGACATGTGTGGAGAGAAGATGCTCTCAAGAACATGAACTTGATTTGTGCCACCAACTGGTGTTTTCCAGGGTATCCAGTGGATGTCAAAAAGTAATAACTTGCAAGCATTATTTAGTGTCACCTGAGGCTGAACCTGTGACCTATGGGTGAAAGTATCTAAATTGTATTACTAAACCTTCCACCCCTTAGGACATTCTTCCTTCCTTCACTGTAATGAAATTGCAAGCATGCAATCCCACCTACAATGGACAGCGCCTTTGGCCAGAAATCCATTCTAGGATATGAAGGCCCAGAAACCTGACCTTGTGGATATTTGGGCTGGTGAGCAAGTCTGCTGGAGAAAACAGCATTCACAGTTGGTAAGCACAGATAGAGACCCTCTATCAAGAGGCTCCCTAGAAAGAGCAGGGAGGGTAAATTGTCTATCACTTTCAGCCTCCCAAACCTGGGGAAAAACATACTTGATCCTAACTCAGATTTGCAGTCATTGTATAATTGCAGTGGACTATGACAGTGAGAGATTTTACTTTCTTGGGCTCCTTGATCACTGCAGATGGTGACAGCAGTCACGAAATTAAAAGACGCCTGCTTCTTGGGAGAAAAGCAATGACAAACCTAGACAGCATCTTAAAAAGCAGAGACATCACCTTGCCGACAAAGGTCTGTATAGTTAAAGCTATGGTTTTCCCGGTAGTGATGTATGGAAGTGAGAGCTGGACCATAAAGAAGGCTGATCGCCGAAGAATTGATGCTTTTGAATTATGGTGCTGGAGGAGACTCTTGAGAGTCCCATGGACTGCAAGAAGATCAAACCTATCCATTCTGAAGGAAATCAGCCCTGAGTGCTCACTGGAAGGACAGATCCTGAAGCTGAGGCTCCAATACTTTGGCTACCTCATGAGAAGAGAAGACTCCCTGGAAAAGACCCTGATGTTGGGAAAGATTCAGGGCACTAGGAGAAGGGGACGACAGAGGACAAGATGGTTGGACATGTGGGATGGAACACTGGGGCAGACAAGTCACAACAGTTCCTAGAGTGTCCACTAACAGGAACTCACCTGGAGGGACACCTGACTACAGGTCAGTTCCTGTTCCCTCAGACATGCAAATGAGTTGGATTAGACAAAAGCCCTAGCCTGCAATCACTCTCTCTCTTAGCTACTTCCTCCTTCGATGGGAACACATCTCAAGAGAATCTCTAGTTAGCATGGTTCTCACTCTAGGCCTGCAGCCAAGAGTGAGACCAAATGGAGTCTTACTTTACTAAGTAGTCTCTAGATGTATATATACTTGTAACTTTTCTAAGCAAGCCTACCTTTCTGAGATTATGCTGTAACTCAGGATGAAACTGTAAGTAAACTCTATCTTATTTTATAAACACTGTGTTGTGTATTTCTTTTAAGAGGGACAAAGGGGACCTTTGCCAGGAAGTGTAATATTGAACTATAAAGTGTAATATTGTTATAGAGATTCTAGCGAATCTAACGCACATGCTTTGCTGCGCACAAAAGGGGAATGTCACTCTGCTGATATTGGAAGCTTGCTAACACAAGCTTGGATAGGATCTATCTAATAATATATCCTAATCCACATCCCTAACATTCCCATAGGACAGTGTTCTCGAAGCTACGAACATGAGTTTGACCAAACTGCGGGAGGCAGTGGAGGACAGGAGTGCCTGGCGTGCTCTGGTCCATGGGGTCACAAAGAGTCGGACACGACTAAATGACTAAACAACATGACAGAAACCCCCAACTCTTCTGTGTACCCCAAACACTACACTCAACACAAAAACAGTAATATGTTAAATGTATCCTACACAAATAGTGAATTGATCATCTAAGTATAGATCTTTATGTAGCCAAAACAGTACCATCCATGCACAAGTGGGAGGTATTCCAGTGCCCCACAGTTTGCAGAAGTCTTAGGAATCTAAGGTGAGGAAAACTCCCCCAAATAATTAAATGAGGAAACCAGTAAACATGCATAGCAGCCATGGGATATGAAGAACTATGCCAGTTGCTGGGAATCGTGATTGGGGAGAGAGCTCTAATGTTCAGGTCCTGCTCTCAGGCTTCCTCCAGGCACCTAGTTGGCCAATGAGAGAATAAGATGCTGAGCTAGATGGGCCACTAGCCTCATCCAGCAAGACTTCTGTTCTTAGGTAGTCTACTGGGGAGCTTCATTAATGTGTGACCCTGAACTTTTTGCGCAAGTTTTATGCTGCAAACCCCACAATTTGTGCCACCGCCCCCCAAACTGAGTAATTGAAACTCATGGGTGTCCCTATGGCCCCTGGTTTAAGTATCAATTACTCAATTTGGGGAGCAACACAGAAAGTGGGGTTTACGGTACAAAACCAGCACAACACTTTGGTACCAGTTTGGAGTCAATCAGACAAAGGTTGGGTTTTTTGGCATTAACTTGTGACCCTGATTTGTTTTGTCAATTATTTGGTTTGGGGGGGGGGAGAGCACAAAATGTGGGGTTTGCAGCACAAAACAACACAAAACTGGCACAAAACTTTGGCATTAGTTTGGGAGCATCTGGACATTCGGGGTCACACTTTAATGAAGCTTACCAGGGAGGAGGTGGGGAAGTCGAATGAAAAAAATAGTCTCCTGGGAGAGGAGCATGGCTGTTAGGATCCCTGAACTTGAGCTTGGTTGTGAGGCTTTGGGGTTGGGAAAAATGGTCTGGTAGTGAAGAAGTGACACTGGGTAAAACTGCAAGATAGTGACATGTTTGACTGAGCTGCTTAAGCAGACAAGACCGTCTTGGAATAAATGCCTTTCACCTTCTTCCTAGCCTAATCCCTCTGCAAATATTTAAAGAAAGTGTTACCCAAACAGTCCTTCCCTAATCCACAAGAGGACCTATCATTACTGCTAACTCAAAAAGCAAACAAAGCACAACTCCTTTATTCAAAATGTGCTTTCTCTCACTCTCTTTATGAGTTCAGATTCCATCTATTCTGAAACTGATCCGATTCTGTGGCTGCCAGTTCCAAGTCCTAGTTCATCAGTTTCAATTGCATCTTGGTGTAAATTGCTCCATTGCTCCTGCATCCATCTGCCTCCCCGGCCTCGCCTTTTAAAAACTATCTAGCCCTAAATCAGTCTGATTCCCACATTCAGGTGCCTCCTTGTTGATTCTTCCATTTAAATAGCATTGCAACTTTTCAAAATCTTCTTCCCTCTGCTTTTCTTACTGTCTCATATTTCAAAGTCATTTTCTTCCCTAGCCTGCTTAAGATGCTTATGACTTTCCTCATTTAGAGGCAGCTGAGGGAGCATTCAAGGACTCCACACCAGCTGAGACCCATGAAGGGAGAACCCGTGGGATGGTGTAGTGGTTATGTGTCAAACTTGGACTGGGGAGAACCACGTTCTGACGTGCAGCGGTAATTAATTCAGAAGAGTTCTTTGTTTAAATAATGAAGATTTTATTAAAACATTGTTCTTCATAAAATATAGTTTCAGAAACATAGACTCAGTCACAGAAACACAAAGGCAAAGATGTTCATGACTGTTAAGAACTGGAACAGAGAGACAAGCCTAGAATGGCAGTTGACACTTACACTATGGCAGTTGGGATTTGACAGTTACAGCCTACCTTGCTGTCCCTGATCCCATGTGTCTTTGTCACATGACATGTGCATATCCCTTCTCAGCTATGAAATGCTCTATGAGATCCTGGGCGGCAAAGGAAGAGCAAAGAAACGTATAGGTTTCCAGGAAGCCTCTGCTCGAGCTTAGAATCATAGAATCATAGAGTTGGAAGAGACCACAAGGGCCATCCAGTCCAACCCCCTGCCAAGCAGGAAACACCATCAAAGCATTATTGACATATGCCTGTCAAGCCTCTGCTTAAAGACCTCCAAAGAAGGAGACTCCACCACACTCCTTGGTAGCAAATCCCACTGCCGAACAGCTCTTACTGTCAGGAAGTTCTTCCTAATGTTTAGGTGGAATCTTCTTTCTTGTAGTTTGAATCCATTGCTCTGTGTCCGCTTTTCTGGAGCAGCAGAAAACAACCTTTCTCCCTCCTCTATATGACATCCTTTTATATATTTGAACATGGCTATCATATCACCCCTTAACCTTCTCTTCTCCAGGCTAAACATACCCAGCTCCCTAAGCCGTTCCTCATAAGGCATCGTTTCCAGGCCTTTGACCATTTTGGTTGCCCTCTTCTGGACACGTTCCAGCTTGTCAGTATCCTTCTTGAACTGTGGTGCCCAGAACTGGACACAGTACTCCAGGTGAGGTCTGACCAGAGCAGAATACAGTGGTACTATTACTTCCCTTGATCTAGATGCTATACTCCTATTGATGCAGCCCAGAATTGCATTGGCTTTTTTAGCTTAACAGTGACCAGAACACCAAGGGATGGGGGTTGTGCTGATGGCATGGCTATGCAGCCTATTCACTACTTTTAAAAGAACCATGATAGGATCCCTAAACTTAACAATAACTCTTAACAATGGCACCCTCCCTATGAAAATTTGTCTCTTTGGGGAGCTAGGTGCCTGGGATCCCTTTGGTATACAAAGCAAAGTCCCTCCCATCTGCACAGCCCTAACAACAGACTCATGTGTCTATCAACAGAATGACAGTTTGTCATTGGGCGAAGTTGGCGTTGAAATTATGCCATTGCTGTCTTGTTTTGTAGAGGTCACCGGAGAGCTGTGTCAGGACAGAAGCCACTGCTGACCCGACCTGTTTTTGAAAATAGTGACCTGGAGGTCTAAAGGGTTGTGTCTCATGACCCAGAGGTGAATCCAGCTGTTCACTGTGACAAAAGTTTCTACCGTTGCCAGAAAATGAAGCATTGTCTCTCTAACACGGGAATTCTGATCGGCCACATTTGCACCTTCTTTTGTCAGATTATCTTCTTCTGCTCCTATATCAGAGCACTGTTGGGGATAAGAAGAACATCCCATCTTATTGCACAAGTGGGCTCCTTAAAGAATAGGAGCAGCCAACCCAAATTCATTAAGAAAAACGACTCACTTTTGAGAAACAGTTCCTGAACCTCCACACACAGTGATAGAAGCAGTTCAGAGAACAGCATATCATAGAAAAAAGAGCATTGCAGCTTTATATCCAGTGTCTAAAAATCAGCTTTCTTTTTTTAAAAAAAATATTTTTATTAAAGTTTTCTTAGTTTACAAAAATACATGCATTGTCTCTTTTTTTTCCAAGTTGTGTTTTCTACAGATCAGTTTCATTTGTTGTAAGACATTAGCATTGCATGCAGTATTAGGTTAGGAAGAAAAAGGGATAAAGGGGAAGGGGGGAATAGTGAGTAGGGTGGGGTCAGGTGGCTATGCTTCTGTTCTTCTACTTAGTGTATGTTTGGGGTTTTGTGTCAGCGTCACTTGTAAGGGTTCTCTTACTATTCACTTTTTGCATATCCTTGGTGGTGAGATAGGTTAAGGTGTGGTTGGTTTTCTTTGGCTGGCTGTAGTGAGGTGTGTGTGTGTGTGTGTGTGTGTGTGTGTGTGTGTGTGTGTATTTGGATCAGGTTAGCCAGATTGATTTGTATGCTGTTGATGGATTCTTGTTGTTGTCTTGTTGGGCTATGTATGTGATAAAGGGGAACCATACCGGGGTGAAGGTATCTCCTTCTATTTGTCCCCATGTCAGTTTCAGTTTATTGGTTAGTTTTTCTAGTAAGGCTGTTTCCCATGCTATTCGGTACCATTGGCCCATGCTTACTCCTGACAGGTCTCTCCAGTGTCTGCCTATGATGCTTCTGGCTGCTGAGAGTAGGTGGGTTATGAGTTCTTTATAATGTGAGTGGGCATTATTATCTTGGAAGATATTCAGTAAGGCCAGTTCTGGGGTGACTTCTAATACTTGCTTAGTTATTTTGCATGTTTCCTGTATGACTGATGTCTAGAAGAGTTGGAGTTTGGGGCATTCCCACCACACGTGGAAGTATGTGCCTGTGGAAGTGCAGCCTCTGCAGCATTTTGGTGAGGTTCCTTTGGTGAGGTATCAGTGCTAGTTTCGGTGGTGTTAGGTACAAAAATCAGCTTTCTTTCCAATATTGGCTTGATGAATTAAGCAAGCAACTGGAGGCTTAGGCAGTTATCACTTAGCAAAATCTCATGTCTCCTTTGGTTTTTCTCTAAAATGAATGAGAACATTTTTTTCTGAAGCAAGTAGCAAGAGTTTGACAGCTGTCATGCTAGAGTGATGTTCTGGAAACCACTTAGATTCTATAGAAAAACCTCAAATAAAACAGTTTCCTAAATGGTGTAGGCCTTTGAAGAAAGGGAGTAATATCACTCATCACTGTGGCCCTTGCCCAGCCACACCCCAGACAGTAGACAGCATGATGACTTCATTGGACATTAAGATTGGATGGACCAGTGTACATCTGTTCCAAGGCAGTTTCACTGCTTTTCAACCACAGATCCATTCCATCTTGGGTTTTTTTTTTTTTGCTGGCATTCTTAAAGAACACCTGAAAAAAAACCACATGTATACGTTTTGGACGCATTCTTCCTATAAAATACACATTTCCCAGTGCTTTTTCAGTGCATTTCTCTGCTAAAAGATATTTTCAGGTGTCTTTCTTGCATATGAGTAGACACAATGCAGTACAAGTTTTGAAAGACCCACTAGCAGACTGAATATTAGGGGGGAGGGGAGGGAAGGAAACCTCTGCATATTTTAGGCATGATTAAGGGAATTTGACTCAATAACACAAAACAATCCCCTTAAATGTTTTAATTCCCACAAGATGATATTTAATTAATTCTTCGGTGTAGATCTCCTTTTGCAAGTTATTTGATTCAGTGCAGCTCCACAGTAGGACATTTCCTAAATGTACAGTTATTTGTTAGAAAAATAATACCTTCTTCCACATCTGGTTCAAATATTCTTTATTTCCCCACTCCACTCCACCCCTCCCATATTTTTCATTTATGTTGTAAGAACATTGTTGCACTTCAAATATAACGAAATAATAATAATGCTATTACCTAAATCAGATTCCATCTGCTTATAAGTTTAGAACATGATCCAAGCAAAGTTAAGAAGTATTATTTAGAAAGAAAATCACAGATGTTATTTAGCAGAGTGAAGTGGATGCTCAACTCTCTGCCCCTGAACTCAATGTAAATTAAAAGGGCTGGATTGTGCCCATAATGTGTAACATCAGTGATGCCATTTTATAATGACATGGCTCAATGGGCAGCAGCAGCAGCAGCAACAACAACAACAACCATTTATTTCTACCCCGCCCATCTGGCTGGGTTTCCCCAGCCACTTTAACAGAAGGTTGAAAATACATTAAAACATCAGTCATTAAAAACTTCCCTAAACAGGGCTGCCTTCAGATGTCTTCTAAATGTCATATAGTTGTTTATTTCCTTGACATCTGATGGGAGGGCGTTCCACAGGGCGGGTGCCACTACCAAGAAGGCCGTCTGCCTGGTTCCCTGTAACTTCGCTTCTCACAGTGAGGGAACCACCAGAAGGCCCTTGGTGCTGGACCTCAGTGTCTGGGCTGAACGATGGGGGGTGGACACGCTCCTTCAGGTATACAGCACTGAGGTAGGACTTGGAGAGACGCCTGCATGAAACATTGGAGAGCTGCTTCCAGTCAGTGAACACTACTGAGCTAGATGGACCCAATGCTTTGACTGAGTATAAGACAGATTTCTATGTTCCTCAGCCTGCACTATGTGAATGAAGTTCATTAAAATTCAACAGGACGCTTCTGGTTAAAGCCTGCCAGCGTTTGCCCCATCCTACTCAACGGAAGATCTCTCACTGGATCAGGACCTACACATTCAGACCAGATACTGATGCACATTTGCATGACCCTTCACATCTGGAAGCATGTCACCCAATGTGATACTCATCCCAGATCCGCAATGTGAATACGGAAATGCACATTCCACCCACTCGCTGTGGAGATCGGCACCAGCATGCACATCCCCAGTCACTCTCTGGGACCATTAGTGACCCACCAGGGATCCCATAGGGTCCCAGTATTTGTCATTTGTTGTTTGTGTTACCAATATGATTTTTTTTCCCCGCCATGTGTGTGAAGTCAGGAAATTGTACATCTGGGGAAGTTGGGGGAGGAGGATTAACTAGGTATTTCAAGGGCCCTAATTTTGCCAGCAAGGACATTTCCCACAAACCACACCCCTTATTTGTGGGAACCAGTCATAAGTGACATCAAGTGGGAGGCAGATAAAGTTGTGCCCCTCACTTCAAAGGTGATCCCCCGAAGGCATTATGAAACCAAATGATTCACAGTTGGGCAGCCCCCACCCAGGTCTAACTTGGCCTGCAGGATTTGTGGAGATAAGAATCTTGGCCCTCTGGGCTGAAAATAAAGTATCAGAATGACAGAGATAGAGAGACAGAGGGAAAAAAGGGTGGTGAAAATATATACAGTCATACCTCGGTTTGCGAGCGCAATTCATTCCGGGGAGCCGGTCGCTCCCCGAGTTCTTCGTAAACCGAGAGGCTCTTCCGCACATGTGCAAAGCGCCGATAGAGCACTTATGCCATGCATAAGATCGCTTCTGCGCATCCGCGTGCCGCAGAACCCAGATGTAAACACTTCCGGGTCCACGGCAGTCACAAACCAATCAGCCGCAAACAGAGGCGGTCGCAAACTGTATAGGGAGAGAGAGGGTGCAAATGGACATGCCTTCACCATTGACTTCAGCTCCTGACAGAAACCCCCTGCCCCCAGAAATCCTGGCCTCCAAGAGAAAAAGGGTTGCCCACGCCTGGTGTAGCCCTTTGAAACAACTCTCCCATTGACCACCCCAGACTAGTAATCAGAACAGATAATGGAAATGCTTGGGCTTCCCTGTAGGCTGTTTGGCTGATACCGGTATATTTGCAAAATGGAAAGCATGTAATGAAGCCATGCAGAAGGAAGTAAGTATTTGTATCCTTATTTTATAAAACAGGGTGGGAAGGAACAGCGTTGCTGAGCTTTTCAGGCATTTCAACCAGGCGTCAGTGAGCATGACTTCTCCTGGCCTCGTTGGAAAGGGAAGTGTGAAAGCCGATTACCTAGACTTGGTTTCTCCCTTGAGAAATTTCCATCATTCCCCATTTGACTTTTATTTGATCTCTGGGAAACCCAATTGTAAATCAGAGCTCCACTGCCTTCAAGCACATTGTAGATAGGCTGCTTCAACCAAAAGGAAAAACGAGGTAATTTATTTTTAGTGGCCCGTTCCCATGAATCCACTTACTGTTTTGCAAAGATGTTGTATATGCACCGTACTTCTAAAGAGGCCTCTCTTTATAAGGATTACGGTGCATAATGGGCATTTAATAACCAAAAAAGGTATTGAAATAAACATGCAGAGCTGGGAACATGCAGGGTAATGCTGTAAATCAGGGCTAATCCACTAGTTACCACATCCCCTGGAGAATGAAAACTCCATAAAGAATAGGCTTGGATTGGAGGGTCTGAGAACACATAACACCAAAGTGTTCTTCAGCTAGTTTTTCATAGTTATTTCGTATACGTAATAATCCAGAGACCAGGCCTCCATATGGTCAGGCAGGGAGAGATCTGGAGATATTACTAACAGCCTATCTATATTCTCCCAGTGCATAAATGAGGCTTCCATTGCTCTTTGTACAGCATCTGTGAAGGGTCCCAGAGTGTCTCCAGAACGATCACTTCCTTTCCTGCAGTGTCTCAAAAGATATGATAGGAATTGTGAAACAACGTTGTTAAATACAATCTAAATGGAATCTATGGTACACCAAGAGTGGGGACCTTGAGGCCTTCTGGATGTTGCTGGACTACAACCCCCATCATCCCCAACTATCTGTCATGTCGCCTGAGACTGATAGTTCCATTAGTTTGTGTGGTGCTGATAATGCCAAGGTTTCAGGTTCAATCCCCGTAGGGAACAGCTGCATAGTCCTGCATTGCAGGGACTAGATGATCCTCAGAGCCCCTTCCAACTCCATGATACTATGGTAGGAGCTGGACTCGAATGACTTTTGGAGGGCCATAGGTCCCTCACTCCAGGTTTACAGTGACTGGATTGAGTGAAGTTTAGGGAAGTCAGCCCTGCTTAGGGAAATTTTTAATGTTTGACATTTTATCGCTTTATTCTTAATATTAATATTCTGTTGGGAGCTGCCCAGAGTGGCTGGGGAAATAATATTATATTATTATTCAGTGGATCTGCCCCATACATTTGAAGAACTCTTATACCACCTTGACAGTCATGGCTTCCCTCAGACAATCTTTGGGGACTGCAGTTTATGAAGGGTGCTGAGAATAGTTAGGAGATGCCTCATCTCCTCACAGAGCCGCAATTCCCAGAGTTCCCTGGAAAGAGGGATTGATCGTTAAACCGCTGTGGGATTTGTAGGGGAACAGGGGGTCTCTTGGCAACTCTCAGCACCCTTTACAAAGCACAGTTCCCAGGATTCTTTGGAGGGAAACCATGACTGCATAAAGTGGCATGATGTTGCTTTAAATGTATGGCGTGGATATGGCCTTAGCCACACCATTTTGCAGAACGTTCTGACTGGTGTTTTAGATGAAAAATTAAACCTTTCCCCCTTTTTCTTAAAAAAACAAAACAAAAACTCCCTCAAAAAGGTTAGGAAAAGATTTTTGTTCTTAACGCTCCCATATTTTTAAGGAGACCTGCACGTGACATTCATTATGGTGCTGCATCAATGGCCTACCTAGTCTCATGGAGATATTTCCATGTTTTCTCTCTCCTTTTATGTACGTTTCTCATTCTGCTTGCCTCTTTAATGGCTGCAGCACTTAGCCCTGATGGCTTTCATAAGCTACAAGTTACAACAGCATCGTGTTTTCATGTGTTTGGCCCACTTGGAGTGAAGGCAATTGAGAGGCATCCTTCATTTTGACACCTGGTAACAATTAGAAGGAGTGGGGCAAACTTTCGGCATCATTCCTGAATAGACATGCGAGGTAAAAGAAGGTAAAGGAATGAACTGAGCTGAGAAATGAGCTTTCATTGCAGAAGTGGGGGTAGGCTGTGTATGTGATAAAAGGGAGCCATACCGGGGTGAAGCCGTCTTCTTCTGTTTGTCCCTGTGTCAGTTTCAGCTTATTGGTTAAATTTTCTAGTAAGGCTGTTTCCCATACTATTTGGTACCATTGGTCCATGCTTACTCCTGACAGGTCTTTCCAGTGTCTGGTTATGGTGCTTCTGGTTGCTGAGAGTAAGTGGGTAAAGACCACCACAGCCAACCACAAATGAGCAATCACACCCTAGGCCAACCCCAACATCCCTCTTTTCCTCCCAATGTCTCAATAAATGAAATTGATTTGTAAAGATGTTACGAGAGACATTGCATATATCTTTGTAACTCAAGAAGGAGGAGGAGGAGGAGGAGGAGGAGGAGGAGGAGAAGGAGAAGGAGAAGGAGAAGGAGAAGGAGAAGGAGAAGGAGAAGGAGAAGGAGAAGGAGAAGAAGAAGAAGAAGAAGAAGAAGAAGAAGAAGAAGAAGAAGAAGAAGAAGAAGAAGAAGAAGAAGAAGTGGGGATAGGGAGGGGACAGCAAAGACAAACACAGGAGAAACAAGATGAAGTTTTTGTGGGCTTTCAATAGTCCAGTGCTAGTCCAGCTTCAGTCATTAGCATCTCTGGGCAGGACTGGGGAAAAACCCTTCTCCCAAACCCTGGAAAGCCACTGCCTGTCATTGTTAACAGAACTGAATGGGTTGTGGGTCTGTCTTAGTATAAGATAGCTTCCTGTGTTTCCCAGTTGTAGCCCCACTGAGCTAATGTTGTGGTTGCCTTGCATGCCTGCCTGGCACTTGTGCTGCTTCATATTTAATGGAGGAGCATGAACATGTCCGAAATCCTGGTCTCGCACCTACTACCTTCCTAATATGGAAACTGAGGAAAAGGCAGTCTTCAAATTTCTCAGAGTTCTGTGATTAGTTCAATAACTAGTCCATCATTACAGGAAGAGACGAAGCCAAATGCCGATTGCCGAAGCCCATGTTGCTCCATTTTGTCAGGGGCATTGCACTGACTAGGTAAAGGGACCCCTGACCATTAGGTCCAGTCGTGACTGACTCTGGGGTTGCGCGCTCATCTCGCATTATTGGCCGAGGGAGCCGGCGTATAGCTTCCAGGTCATGTGGCCAGCATGAATAAGCCACTTCTGGTGAACCAGAGCAGCACACGGAAACGCCGTTTACCTTCCTGCTGTAGCGGTTCCTATTTATCTACTTGCATTTTGATGTGCTTTCAAACTGCTAGGTTGGCAGGAGCTGGGACCAAGCAACGGGAGCTCACCCCGTCACAGGGATTCGAACCGCCAACCTTCTGATCAGCAAGCCCTAGGCTCAGTGGTTTAACCACAGCGCCACCTGGGTCCCAATGCACTGACTAAGGCTCGGGCAAATGTCCCCATACACAGCTTAAGTCCAGATGTGGAATTGGTGGCCTATCAGATTTTGTTGGTCTCATCCCTGACCATTGGCGATGTTGGCTGAGATGGATGGAAGTTGGAGTCCAGCAACATCTGGAAGATGTTGTATTGAATGACACAGTTTTGGTGATGGGGAATGAAGTCCTCGCCTCCATCCTCTTTTCTGCTATACATGTTTATGGCATGTATAGAGGTGCAGGAGTTCATGATTTATAAGCTTTTGAAGTTGGGAACACAGAAGAATAGTCTTTGGAGTCCTGGCTGCAAAATTAAAACCCAAAATGTTTCAAGAGCATTTGAGGATATGTGTACAGCATCTCTGGAACCACCTGTTAATCCCACCAGTGCTTTCATGAAGATATCTAATAGATATGAACTTTGCAGGAAGTTATGCATGCATAAAGGGAGAGATGAACAACATATCCTTTTCCATTTCTCCAAGGCACACTTGCATGATTTATGGGTAGAGAAAAACAGCATAGAATAAAGGAAATGTCAATACTTTGGAAGAGGGGGGAGACGGAATAAATATATTTCGGAATAGAAATGACAAGGTTAAATTTGGGGAATTAATTACTGGAACAGATGATGTGGTTTGATTTGGGAATGGCGACTTCAGTCCAGCTTCAGGTGAAAAAGGATTTGTCCGTGGCTCAGGGTGTTCATCTCGATGCTGACAGGGCAATAACTCAGTCCCATAAAGCAGCATATTATCGCTGACTTCTTAGCATTAATTCCTTCCTTTCGCCGCGGCAGACATTTTTAAAAATATGAATGCCTTCTCTTCAGAACAGCGAGAAATTCCCATAGATGAGGATGAATTATGGGTTTATCTCCAAAGACAGTCTATAAATAACACCTGGGGATTTGAACTCATAAAATAAGTCTCATAACTTACTCAGATCCATAATATGCAATATCTACCCCGTCCTTTATAAACGTCTTCTCCCCATCCTCTTTAATTGGTTTTTTTTTTTTTTGCCATTTTCATGCACGGCCAGTGTGTATATATTACTGTATTGAGCAGAATACATACAAATGCCTCTACACCCTGAAGCAGAGAAGGGAGTGATTAAATACACAAGGTCCACATTGGATTGTGCCTGCCATTCAGAGTTCTTGTCCTGACAGGTCCATTAAAAGCAGCAGTTTCTCATTCTGATTGGTTGCCTGAGGAACTCCCACAAAGCAAATGTGAAAATAAGATCCTTGCATAACCCGCACAGACTAAATATGACACTTCAAAGCGTAGCAAAGATCTGACAACGGTCTTTCAAATACTGTATTGTTTCATCCTCAAATATGGCTATTCAGTTGCTACTTTTTGAAATGTATCCAGAGCTGATCACTCATAACATATACATGCACATCTAGATAGAGAAGGATTAGAAGGTCCCTCCTCCCAGAGGAAGCTTTGTATATAATGTGCAGTTTAAAAACAGCACTGAAATTCACATATTTTGGTTTTACAGGTGGGACCAGCAACAAAACATTGCCTTTTATCTTATCCTGTTCAAGTTTCCTGAAATGCCCTCCTCCAGGCTACTAGAAGGCAGGGATAAGGAAACCTTGGTTCTTCATCTCCCATTCAGATGGCTGCAGGTTCTTTATTCTTGCTACAAGTGGTAATAATAATAATAATAATAATAATAATAATAATAATAATAATAATTTATTTTATACCCCACCCTTCCCGGTTTAGAAACCAGGCTTAGGGCGGCTAACAACAAATATAAAACATTGATTAAAAACGACTTTAAAAGCAGCTTAAAAACAGCATAAAATACAACATCAATGTAGCATCGCCAGGGCTAACTGGCCAAGTTAGTCCTGCTAAGGCCAGCAAGGAGACCAGGGAAGAGTTTTAATGTGGGGACCCAGAAGGGTTTCTTCATAAAAAAAAAGGGAAGGGAAAAAGGAATGGGAGATCAGGCTAAATTGAAGGCTGGGCAGAAAAACTCTGTCTTATAGGCCCTGCGGAAGGAGATCAAGTCCCGCAGGGCCCTAGTCTCATGGGACAGAGCATTCCACCAGGTCGGTGCCATCACCGAAAAGGCCCTGGCCCTTGTGGAGGATAATCTGGCTTCTTTAGGGTCTGGGACCCTTAAGCTGTTATTATTCGTGGACCTTAGGGTCCTCTGGGGGCATACCAGGACAGTTCACTCTCCCCCTCCCCACTTAATTTTTGGTTTTCTCTCCCCCCCCCATTTACATTCAAGATTCTGTGGCTCCCGGAGGCTGCTGAGCATTCTCAGCCTCTTTTTGGTTTTTGCTACCTTATTGGTTGGCTTTTTTTTAAAAAAAAAACAATCTGTAGTTCTGCAAACCTCAATGGTTACCCAAGCATCCTGATACTGCCCCCTCTTTCTCTGTTTTGGCTCCAGTCCTGCTGACACACACCACCTGAGTCTCCTGTTAGAAGGAACAACAACACAAAGGGGTGGGTAATTCTTAGTGGTGATGGATAAGCTCCAAAACATGGGAAGAAATCAAATCAGGAGGCAAATATTCATCTTAAATTTATGTTAGCCGCTTTGAGACTCCTTAGGGTACTGATAAAGTGGGATATCAAATCCAAACTCCTCCTCCTCCTCCTCCTCCTCCTCCTCCTCCTCCTCCCCTTCTTCTTCTTCTTCTTCTTCTTCTTCTTCTTCTTCTTCTTCTTCTTCTTCTTCTTCTTCTTCTTCTTCTTCTTCTTCTTCTTCCTCTGCCCCTTCTTCTTCTTCTTCTTCTTCTTCTTCTTCTTCTTCTTCTTCTTCTTCTTCTTCTTCTTCTTCTTCTTCTTCTTCTTCTTCTTCTTCTTCTTCTTCTTCTTCTTCTTCTTCTTCTTCTTCTTTGCTTCCAATGTGTATTAAACATGCTGTGTGTATGCAGCTTAAGAGATTCACCCTGATGCAGCCAGAGGCAACGCTCCTGTGAATGGGTTCTGGGCACCCGTTTTTAATGGGGCTAAAAACAAAGTCTAATTCGGGGGGGGGGGCAGAGTTATGAATCCAGCGCTCCATGTCCCTCTACCACCCCACCCCCAACACTGATGATGCAGCAGGAACGGGACAGTCCCAAGGATTAACATTACACTGATGGGTTTGCATCTCACATACAGGCAAGAAAGCCCCTGTCAAAACAAATGTCAGTCAGGCATCAGTCAGGAAGTATTCCTAGCACATGCAGTATCATCAAGGGGCTCACCTCACATATTTATTTTGCCCCTTCTCATGTTCAAATGGAATTTAAGAAATCCTGTAGCAACAAAATCCTGGCTGGGGGTGGGGAATGGTCTCCATTTGCCGCTCCGACTCTTGGGTCAGACATTTTAGTGTGTGCATGCCCACACATTCGGAGCATAGATCCGTCCAAACGTGTAAGTTCCTTGTCTCTCCCTATCCCCCACCTTGGTTCCTAAGTATTTGTGATGCACATTAGAAGTGGAAAGTCAAGTCAAGGGAGGAACAGTTTAGGGCTACACACACACTATATATTTAAAGAGAATTTTAAGCATGGACACCCCCCCCCAAAAAAAATAAACCTGGGAACTGTAGTTTAAAAGTACTGGGAATTATAGCTCTGGAAGGGGGGGGAAGCTATAGCAGGCATCCCGAAACTTCGGCCCTCCAGATGTTTTGGACTACAATTCCCATCTTCCCCGACCACTGGTCCTGTTAACTAGGGATCATGGGAGTTGTAGGCCAAAACATCTGGAGGGCCGCAGTTTGGGGATGCCTGAGCTATAGTTTCCAGGGTGCTTTGGGAGAAAAATATGTGCTTAAAATATTGTTTAAATGTATAGTGTGTATACAAACTATATCTTAGTAATATATCATCTATAATTTCAATAATTTCTACTTTGAATATCTGGGATAAAAAAAATAAGATTATAAACACTTTAAACAGATGAGTAAGTGACTTGTAATAAATCAGACTAAAAGCTGGAGCTCATACCAAAAAATGGCCACAGGTCTGCCAAAGTAGTATTATATGCTGAGATATTACTACAATGGTGTCTACAAAGCACCTTGAACCCTCCGGGGTGCAATTCTGAAAATATTGTTGCTAATTTAGAACTTTTGGGTTTTCTGACACGCTCCAAGTTTCCCTACAAATGGACAGACAAAGTCTCAGTCAGGAAACAGTTTTGCAGGCTATTTCGCCGTCCCCACCAACCCGAAATGAATTCAAGCCCCATTTGTGGCAGAATACATTGGCGGTGGACTTGGAGGGGCAAGGTGCCAGTTCCTGCCCCCCGTCCCTGCAGAGGTTGAAACAAGTTTGCCTTTCAAAGGGAGACAACAAAGGGAAAAGCGAACCCCTTCCGAGGCACAACGAATCTGTGATAACCTTCATAATTAGCCCCTGTAATAAAGCACTTAACAGGAGTAAAGTCTCTCACTAGTGAGGAGGGGAAGTTTGTTTAGAGCCGTTTTACGGACTGCTGAGACCGAGTGCCCTCTGGAGCCCTGGGAACCAGTACCCAACAGGGCCGGGAACGCCACAGAGAGCCCCGGCCCTCAATTAGCCTGGCAATTCAGAAGGAAAACAGTTCTCCATTTTCTCATTAAAAGATGAAATGAGGAGGGCTCCCCCCCCCTCAAAAATCCACCCAGAGCGATTAGGCTGCTGCTGCTCCAAAGAAGGAGTTGCTTTTCTTCCAAGGCCCCCTGATTACGAAAGACAATGGGATTAGTTCAAACTAGGCTGAGAGCTCTCAGTGACTCCTTTTTGCCAGCTAAATTGCAAGCGAGGGTGGATAATGGGAGATTGATTAGGGTTAATAGACTTATTTTTACAGGTCACACCGCACAGCACTCTGGGTTGTGGTGCTCCAAAACATATTATCACAAGCCATAAATCAAGAGCCTTGGAGGGGGTTCAGGCCTCCCTCTCTCCATCTGAATGGCTGGTTAACAATTCACTTTTGTCTCCACCTTGCTGCTAGCTGATGCCTCTTGGCTGGTATCTCCCTTCGAAAGGCCTGACTCACAGAGAGGACAGAGAAGAGCTTGGAAATCCACTGAATTCCCTCTGAAATTTGTGAGAACAGATGGGGCAGTTTGCCTTCATGCTATCCACTCAATGCCTTAAAGTATTTTATTTTATATACATTTCTGACCTCTCTCCAAGGAGCGTGCGCAGTGCACATAATTCTCCCCACCCTTTTTACCTTCACAACAACCCTGCAAGGTAGGGTTGAGATATGATATCATAGGTTATTTTCTGAATGTGCTGTTTTAGGAATATTTCATAATAATGGAAATTACAGAATATATCACATATACACACAACAGCCACAACCAGCATGAAGTAGGTTTGCAGATTGATGGTGATTAGGGATATGTGAATCTATTTTCTCGGTTTATCATTTTTCCACACTTCAATTTGGTTTTCCACATTTCTATATCACATGCACACACACATATATTCATAATCAGCATTTTAGTATGAATTTCTCCTTATATACTCATTTTATGGGCAAATTTTGCATGATATAAACATTTTTGCAAAGCAGTTCCCCCAGTTTACTAAGTTCTTGCATGTTATTTTCACTAATACATACACTTTTATGCACACTTCATCCCAGAATATGCATTTCCATTCACATTACTTTGCTGGAGAACTGGTTTGCAAAATTCATAGCTACATGAATTTTGAAGGCTGGCACATTGTTTTGGAAAGTGTGAATCAGTCAGGTTCACTTTTAAATGCCAAGAGAATCCAATTTCTCTCCTAGCCCTAATGGTGACTAGCCTGGGACCACCCAGTTAACTTTGTAACTGAGTCATGATTTGAACCTGGGATTCTATTGTCCTCGTTCAACATTCCAGCTACAACTGTACCACAAAGCATTTGGCTTCCCAGTCCTACCATCAAGCCGATTCTGAAATACTGGAGATGGTGGTGGTGATGATTTGGAAGTAAGAATTGGAAGCATGCAAAACTGACATTCATTAACTTGGGTTCCTAGGAGGCTCCCAGTACATTTCCAAGCACAATTCAAAGTGTTGGTGCTGGCCTTTAAAGCCCTAAACGGCCTCGGCCCTGAATTCTTACAACAGCCCAGTATACCTGAAGGAGCATCTCCACCTCCCATTGTTCAGCCAAGGGCCTTCTGCCAGATCCCTCACTACGAGAAGTGAGGTTACAGGGAACCAGGCAGAAGGCCTTTTTGGTAGCGGCGCCCACCCTGTGGAATACCCTCCCATCAGATGTCAAGGAAATAAACAACTATCAGACTTTTAGAAGACATCTGAAGGCAGCTCTGTTTAGGGAAGTTTTTTATGTTTGATGTTTTATCGTGTTTTTAATATTCTGTTGGAAGCCGCCCAGAGTGGCTGGGGAAACCCAGCCAGATGGGCGGGGTATAAATAATAAATTACTATTACTACTACTAGTTACATCAGTGTTATTGAATTCCAACTCCCATCATGTGCAGTCAACATACAGTGGTACCTCGGTTTATGAACACAATTGGTTCCGGAAGTCTGTTCATAAACTGAAGCGTTCTTAAACTGAAGCGAACTTTCCCATTGAAAGTAATGGAAAGTGAATTAATCTGTTCCAGATGGGTCCGCGGCATTTGTAAACCAAAAATTCGTAAACCGAGGTTCCACTGTAGCCAATAGTCATGGATGATGGGAGTTTGAGTACAGCAGCATCTGGGGCACCACATTGGCTACTTCTGTGTGACATTATGCCCATACTGGTGAAAGATTAGAATATCACTACACCAGACTCTGTACTACAAAAATATGCTGTTGGAAATACCTGGATGGTATGCAACCAAGCTTTTTTAAAAACAAACAACAACAAAAAACACCTCACAGTAGACCTACTGAGATTAATTAACATTGGTTAGGGCCATTCATTTCAATGGGTCTACTCTTGATTAAAACTAGGTTGAATACCACACCTTATCTAAAGAGACAGTGACTTATACTTCCAAAGACAAGCATGAAAGAGCCTTTTGTAACAATGGCATTCAGATTCTTTCCAAAGGAAGAGATTCCCTGAACACGTGCAGAGTGCTTTTCTTCCACCAAGGAACCACAGTCCTTAAATTTGAGATTACCAACATGGCTTCCTGACAGAGCAGGGGTGGCAACCTGTGTGGTCATGCAGATGTTGCTGAAATCCCATTGCATGGCCAATGAGGATGGTGGGAGCTGTTGTCAGGTAACATCTGGAAAGCCATATAGATGCCCCAGAATTAGAGGGTGAGACTTGAGCCCATGACGGCTCTCTTTGTAAACGAAACACCGACTGGATGGTTGGCAGATGCTGCTTTAAATGATATAAGAGGGTAGAAACGTTATTAGTGCCAAACATGTTACAGCTCTTCTGGAGACTTCAGACATCTTGGATCAAAGAATGATCTGTTTGGTCAGAATCCCTTCAGGAAGAAGAATGGGAGAGAAGTCTCAGTTTCAGATTAAGGATCAGAGAACTAATGAAAGACTGCGAGAAGACTCAAACACTTCAATCACTGTCCTTCATTAATATCTTCAATAAACAAACATTCACAGCTGGGTATTACTCTCCCCTTAGGAGTCCACTGTTAGCACTTAAGTAAATTCCACATGAAAGCACACTTGTCATAAAACATTTCTACTCCTATCAAAAGTTAATATATTAGCACTCATTTCATTTGCATTTTAATGGCAAGGCTACACTTTTCAAATAAATGACTGCACTTTATCAAAGGATTACTTCATTTGGTCTGTAAAATGGTTCTTTGCCATGGGGGAATCATATAAAGATGCTGGGAGGCTGGATACAACCCGTTTGGTGGCTCAAGTAAAATGCCAAGTTTCAGATTGCAAGCCTCACTCTTTGTAGTTTATTTATTTATTTTATTAAGAGAGTTAGGAAAAGCCAAGCAACTTAAAAAAAATATGTGCACTCTCTCTTAATCAAACAACATTGATTTGTAATTTTGATTTCCCCTGTGTTATTCATTGTATTGACACCTCTGCTTCATTTAAAAAACCCAGCATTTAACCATGAACTCTGGGGTAAATTCATCAGCCCTTACATGGAATAATTTGTTCTGAATGAAGGGAGTTGATTTCAGTTGACTTTGTATACTTGCTGTAGCTAAAGTTCACATTAGCTGAATTTCTCATTTTATGTTTGCGATCTCTGCATGGGGTAAGACAATCTCTAAGGCTTACTTCTCTTTTGGGGGAAATTTCTAACTGCAGATTCATATTATGAATCTTATTTTGAAATGCACATTAGTCCAAAAGGATCATTTGTAGCTTTGCATTTGTTTAAAGGGAACCCCCCCCCCAAATTTAGGTTTGCACAGTTAAAATGGCTTAAAGCACTTTGTCACCCTAGCACAATGAATTCATTTAAGAAAAAAAGAGTTAATATACATTTACACCACACATACACCACAACATACATTTAAAGGGACACAGATGGCACTGTGGTCTAAACCACTGAGCCTCTTGGGCTTGCTGGTTAGAAGGTCGGCAGTTTGAATCCACATGATGGGGTGAGCTGCTGTTGCTCTGTCCCAGCTTCTGCCAGCCTAGCAGTTCAAAAGCACACCAGTTTAAGTAGATAAATAGGCACTGCTGCGGCGGGAAGGTAAATGACATTTCTGTGCTCTCTGGCTTCCGTCATGGTGTTCTGTTGCACCAGAAGCAGTTTAGTCATGTTGGCCACATGACCCAGAAAGCTATCTGCAGACAAACGCCAGCTTCCTTGGCCTGAAGTGAGATGAGTGCCGCACCCCATAGTATCCTTTGGCTGGACTTTACCTTTTACCTTTTATGTTTAAAGCAGTAATATCTCTTTAACAGTCATGCTTCCCCCAAAGAATCCTGGGAACTGTAGTTTGTTAAGGGTGCTGGGAACTGTACTTCTGGGTCTCCAAACAACTCTCAGCACCCTTTACAAACTACAGTTCCAAAGATCCCAGTTTCTTTAGGAAAAGCTGTAACTATCAAAAGTGGTAGCAGAATGCTTCAAGTGTTCGGTGTGGATGCAACCCCAGACTTTTGTGGTTAGAAAAGTGATTTGGGGGGGGAGGAGGATATGGGATGAACAAATGATTAAAGGGAAGACATACAGGCACCATGCAAGTGCTCATTGTTGTATAACCTTCCCACAGACAAACCAGAATCAACAGTCGATAAGGACCAGATGTATGTTAACCTCTCTGTAAGCTTTGCGCCAGCAAATCAGGAAAAATTCTCAATTGAACAGGTCATCTGCAGGAGCCCTGTCACCAGTGGCGGGCTTTGGGCTTTAAAATTTCAGCGACGCCCTGTGCGTTGCCAACATTGGGTGCCCCACACCTCTTGCCTTCCATTGTTTGTCATTGTTGCAGCACCCTCCTGGCTCAGTGCCCAGTGCTCCTCTAAATCTACTTCTGTTGTCTCACACTCACAAGACCACTTGATGTAGATATTATTGTTGTTGTTGTTTGGTCGTTTAGTCGTGTCCGACTCTTCGTGACCCCATGGACCATAGCACGCCAGGCACTCCTGTCTTGCACTGCCTCCCGCAGTTTGGTCAAACTCATGTTCGTAGCTTCGAGAACACTGTCCAACCATCTCGTCCTCTGTTGTCCCCTTCTCCTTATGCCCTCCATCTTTCCCAACATCAGGGTCTTTCCCAGGGAGTCTTCTCTTCTCATGAGGTGGCCAAAGTATTGGAACCTCAGCTTCATGATCACAATCTGTCCTTCCAGTGATGTAGATATTATGAACATGCAAAACTTTGATTGTAATACTACAGCAACCCTCTTGGGTACAAAATATGAGAAGAGAAAAGCCTGATTCCATTATGAAGCCTAAGGAAGAAGCAAATAGGGAGTACTAGAAACCAGGACCTGGTTAGTTGCTAGAAGACCAAAATGAATAGTGGAGAAAAGAGAAGAAAAGGGACTAGGAAGCATATTGCCCTGGGGAAGTGAACAGAGTAGAGGCAGCAGCAAATGCCAGAGGTTACTCTGGGGGAATTTGAGAATGAGGCATCGCTTATTGCTCATTATTCATTGTTCATTCCTTGTTGTTGCCTCTTTAGACAAAAGGGACCAGCTTCCATGATGAGGATGCTGTTGGTAACATGCTTCCTTGTGGTACTACCTTGCTCTATACCTACATCCCTTGGACTGAGGTTCCAAACAGAACACAGGTGGCTCTTTGCCCTGCAGTCAAGCACACACAATCCCATTGGTTGTTTGCTGCCATATCAGCAAACATTTGTCCGTCCTCATCACCACCGAGGGTCCGAAAGAAAGCATTCCCAAGTTATGGCCAGGGCATAAAGCACACTTCTAACTGGCTTCTGCAGGAATAGGCTTAAACACACCTAACTTGGGGAGGTGGCGGAGATTAGGAAAGCCCAATGGGCTGATCCCAAGTAAAGAATATTAGGGAAGGGATAATTATCCCTTTGCACAGGGTATTCCCCATATCCAGGTTTTGGTAGGTTGGCTGAGGCCTCTTACTGAGGCATATGCATCTTGCTGAGCTGCTTTTGGTGATTGATGAGTGCTGGTGAGTGCTGGCACTCCCCTGGGGGGACAGTCACCGAGCGCCCCTCTCATTCCCTCTTTGTTCAGTAGATGTTCCCAGTCAGCAACAGATGGCCCTTGCTCCCCCTCCCTGACCAGAAATCGTCAAGCGCCATCCATCTTCCCCTGTGCCTGACAGAGCAGAGGACGGATGGGCTGGATGGGGAGAGCGGAAAGGCTGGCAGCCTGCGGTTGTTCACACTCCACACAAGTTTATTCTCCAAGGGGGATGCACACGGCTGCCTCCTTTCAAAGGGGGCTGATTGGGCCTAACAGCAACATCACAACAAAGTGACCGGGCTCCCTGACCTTTTCCTGAAGCACCTCCCCCGCCCCCTGCAGGCACATCCTATGTTTTTGTTTGGATTGCTTTGGGATGCATTTAGCTGGTGGTCCCAAGAGCGGCTGGAGTGCTAATGATTGAGGGCATCAGCAGAAGAGCAACGGAGCCCTTTTAATGCAGCAACGGAAATACGTAGGGCACAATCCCAGCTCGTGCGAGGGTGGCAGTGGGATCTCCGTGGGTCACAGACTCTTGTTTTCTCCTCTTCCCCCACTTGGCATGTGGACACGGGCATGCATGTTCCCAGGCAACACAAAGGGCTGTCTGTTAAACAGCAAACTTTTTTGGGGGGGGGATTTGTATCATGTTCGGAAGCTTGGGTAATTTGCCAATGAAGAGGCTGGCACAGACTTCTCATTCCCTAGACCAGGCATCCCCAAACTTTGGCCCTCCAGATGTTTTGGACTACAATTCCCATCTTCCCCGACCACTGGTCCTCTTAGCTAGGGATCATGGGAGTTGTAGGCCAAAACATCTGGAGGGCCGCAGTTTGGGGATGCCTGCCCTAGACCAACCTTTCTCAACCTTGGGTTCCTAGACGTTGTTGGACTACCACTCCCATCATCCATAGCCATCAGGGGCAGCATTCGGGGGTGATGGGAGTGGCAGTCCAAGAACATCTAGGAACCCAAGGTTGCTGCCTTGGTATGATGCTGACACACACCTCCTCATATGAGCATGCCAAGTGCGGAGGAGAATGAGAAAGGAATCTGAGGGTTACTCAGCACAAAGACATTGGGTGCTATCCAAGTTTTACCCAGGGGAGACCCATTGCAATTAAAGAACATGACTAAGTTAGGATCATTAATTTCTGTGGCTCTACTCTGAGTAGAACTTGATTGAACACCACCCGTTGCACCCTCATTGTAGGAAAAAAATGTGCTCCTAGTGTTAACATAGGACTGTTTCCTAAGTTCCAAGAACTCCACATAGATCATCTGAGGCTCCAGTCCAAACCCCTGGAGGGCAGGAGGAGGGCTTGATGGAGTGATACAGCACACCTGGAGCCCTGGTACTCATGCCAGCCAGGGCAGAAGGTGAGGAGGTGACGGGGAGAAAATGTCCTTTTGCTGTGCCCTCCCAGACTGGAGGGAGCCTTGTAGGAGCTGTGCAGCACTTTGGGCCACTCCAGACTCTCTGTAGAAGAAACCCCATGGGGGGGGGGGATTACATCAGAATGCTGTACTCATCTGCCACATATGGAATAAAACTGCTCTGAGTGCATCTGTCTCCTTCTGCCTCCCTCCCTATAAAAAGCTGGTATCTCAGGTTTTATGGGTCACACTAGGGCAGCTTTCTTCCCATCTTGAACTTCTAAGTATTCAGTAGCTCTCTGCTTTGTGAGGCCCCGGAGATAACCTTCTAAGCAACTGTGGCTCTTTTTTATTTCAAACATAGGAACAGTGAAAGAACTATCTGCCCACTGATGACAAATTATTCCAATCCGAACAAGAAATGGGGAAGTAAAGATCACAATAGCTGTAAACCTAAAGCAGTCCCAGAAAGGGGGAGATTAGAACGTATTAAAAGCCCCGCTCTCCAAGTCTCCTAAGTGCAGGAACGTGACTAATTGGTACAAATTAGAGAAGCTCTGAAAAAGGATCCAAAGATTAATTGCAAAGTTATCATCGTTCTCTTATTTCTTCCAGTGGCCCAGCCATGCATGTTGCGAAGGATATATCACCCTTTGTAAGAAAAGTTTATAATTCCCAAATTGGTGTGGCTTGATTCATCGTTCTCACATGTATATAATACTTTATTTGCATTGATATTGATATAGATTTTGATATAGGCAAGATTAAGTGGCCCTTGGATTAAGACAGCGCAGCCCATAAACCAAACTATTTCAATTAAAATTGATTTAATCCTACTCACTTCAACTTTTTGTGGGTTGGGGAGGGGCTAGTAAAATACTACTGACCGTAAAACTGAAGTGGAGAACCTATGGACTGAAATTCCCATCATCCTGATGGGGGTTAGAGTCCAACAGAATACTTTAGATCACAGGTACCCTATCCTTGCTGCAAAATATTATTTAAGGTGTCTTTAAACCACCCTTCCTTCACAGGAGCTCAGGGTGATGTACAAGAAGCACAAAGCAAAATACAACAAACATCAATAAAAACATTTACAAACCAAAAAAAATGGTTTGTTGATGTTAGCTGACTTTTGTGTTGGTCTGTTTTGTTTTTCAAACAGGAACTATTTTCATGTGCCTTCATTGTAGACCACTTTTATAAATAAATGCAATTGAAAATAAAGGCTACATTTCATTGGGTCAAGCTTTCTTGCAGTACCATTTCCAAGACTATATAGAATGGAGGCCTTTGTTGTCTCTCTTAGGATATGTGCCATGTCTGAATCCGCCTCTCAAAGTATTCTTCAACCTGTGGCTGCATCTAGTTCAAGATAGACAGTGAACGATGGTTGATGGGAGTGTTTTATGCCCCGCTTTCCCCCTGATGCAAAGTTAACCACATTCAGAAATCCTGGGTACAGCTGATAAAAAGAATGAGGGCAAGATTCCTCCCCAGCATTAGGAGCACACTAACTCTCAACGAACTCTATTTCACACTGCTTCAGCTCCAGAGTCCACATTGAGACAGGGGCCCTACCCAAGCATGAGGAACAAAGAGAAACCAGCTCTTGCAAGCCCACTTAGAGTTATATGCACAGATACATACATCACACATCCTGGTGACTGGGTCTGCAATAATTCCACAGACAGCTGATGCAAGAGAGTGAGAACTTTATTGGAGCCAGAGCAAGGTCTCACCTGGGCAGAATGGCCAACAAGGGAAAGTGATGCTGGACAAAAGCAACTATTTTGCCCCCAAAGGCTGTCTCGGAATTCCTTTGCACTTCTGTAGGGGAATGTCATCAAATCCCCAATGACCAACAACAGATACTCCTCATGATATAACATAAATTCTCTCCCTCCCTCTCCCTCTCCCTCTCTCCCTCCCTCCCTCCCTCTCTCTCTCTCTCTCTCTCTCTCTCTCTCTCTCTCTCTCTCTCTCTCTCTCTCTCTCTCTCTGCTTTCATCAGGATGGATGGTTAGCACACCATAAATCCCTGCTACAAAGGCATTCAATCTGCTCACAGTTCTTCATCCAAGCTCTGGGCCGCCCGCCGACTTCACACGGGTTTTTCCATCCTGCATGTACATTCTTTTGCAACACTCAACTCTGGTGTTTGCTGAAGTGCTGAAAAAGAAGCAGAGAGCTAAATCTGTCTGCTTTGGTTAACCGCTTTTCTGTTCAACACACACTTAGAACCAAGAAGGCTGACAATATGAAAAATTTGAAATTGATACGGTGAACACTAGTAGGATTGCTTTATTCGTAATTGGCAAAGCTTCTAATCCCATGCTCTTGGATATTTATTTATTTTTTAAAGATGAATGCCCTTTCCTTTCATTTGTCATCTGCTGCATGTGGACAAGTTGCTTTGCTTCTAAATGCATCCTCATATGTATGGATCTATCTTGGGGGTGCCTTAATGTGAACAAAACAGTCATTTTCTATCACAGGGACACATTTTTCTATACAAAATAAAAAAATTCCTTCCAGTAGCACCTTAGAGACCAACTAAGTTTGTCATTGGTATGAGCTTTCGTGTGCATGCACACTTCTTCAGATACACTGAAACAGAAGTCACCAGACCCTTATGTATAGTCAGAGGGTGGGGAGGGGTATTACCCAGAAGGGTGGTGGGAATGGGTGATTGGCTGATAGGTGTGGTAAACCTGTTGACGACTGTTAATGACTGCAATTGGTCTTACAGGAAAAAGCAAGGGGTGAGATGGCAAAAAATAGCTTATCATGTCTAATGAGATAAGAATCCAATGTCTCTATTCAGAACAGTTCTCTCCATGGTTTTAAGTTTGGTAATAAGTTGCAATTCAGCAACTTCTCTTTCCAGTCTATTTCTGAAATTATTTTGGAATATGATAGCTACTTTGAGATCTTGTAAAGAGATCTTGTGCTGGGAGATTGAAGTGTTCTCCTACTGTTTTCTCTGTCTTGTGATTCCTGATGTCAGATTTATGTCCATTTATCCTTTGGCGTAGGGTTTGGCCTGTTTGTCCAATACAGAGAGCTGAAGGGCACTGTTGGCATTCGATGGCATACATAATGTTAGAAGATGAGCAATTAAATAGTCCTGAGATGGTATGTTTGATGTTATTGGGTCCAGTGATGGTGTTTTCCGGGTGTATGTGGCAGCAAAGTTGGCATCTGGGTTTATTGCAGGCTCTGGTACCAGTGTCCATGTTAAGTCTGGTTGTTGTATTATTGTGGGTGAGGAGTTGTTTAAGATTGGGTGGCTGTCTGTAGGCAATGAAAGGTCTTCCTCCCAGAGCTTGAGAAAGAGGACTGTCATTGTCTAGGAGAGGTTGTAGATCTCTGATGATGCGTTGTACTTTTTTAACTTGGGAGCTGTATGTGATTACTAGTGGTGTTCTGTTATTTTCTTTTTCGAACTAAAATATCTGCCTGATGAAGTTAAACAACAGATCAACAGAGCCAGACTGATACCCAGAAAGAACTTGCTGCAAGACAGACCCCAAAAAGAAAATGACAGAATACCACTAGTAAATCACCTTAGTTGGTCTCTAAGGTGCTACTGGAGGGATTTTTTAAAAATTTGTTTCGACTATGGCAGACCAACATGGCTACCTACCTGTAAATACATTTTTCTATACACAAGAAGGAAAGTGAAGCTGGGATGGAGAGCTGAATTTATTTGTATGTGTGATGTGGACTGATGAATCTATATGCCAGCAAGGTTGCCACATATCCCTTATTGGGTAGGTGCTTCTATATCTGAGTTGTCCATTGCCCCAAAATATCACAGCCACATCAAAAATGGATAACACTCCTTATCCTATCCCAGAATGCAGTGGCTGCACATAGTTTAAGGCTACTTCCATACTAGAGTCCTTTGGCACTGTGTTAGGGTCTTGCCCAGGCATCCCCAAACTTCGGCCCTCCAGATGTTTTGGACTACAATTCCCATCATCCCTGACCACTGGTCCTGTTAGCTAGGGATCATGGGAGATGTAGGCCAAAACATCTGGAGGGCCGCAGTTTAGGGATGCCTGGTCTTGCCTTTCTGCAATCCATGGGAAGTAGAATTAAAATATGGCTAAGTTATCCAGCACTGACGTTCCCTTTGGCCAAGATACTTCAGTATTTACTCAGCTATAAGTCCCATTCAGCAAAGATCCAACATAAATTGAAAGTTTCCTGCTTGCGGGTTATGTCCCTTAATTACGTCCTGTGTAAAACTGAAAAGAAAAGGAAATAATGGGAAATGATAAGCTTCCCCCTTCCACAGAAAATTATTGCCATCAATATTTATTTCATTAATGAAATGCTTCTCATTTACAGCTTCTCTTTACAGTCATATACAGTTTTTATATATAATTTATCATGACATATATAAAAACAGTTACAATAATTGCATGTGTAAAACCAATTAAGAAAACACTTGCACTATATAAAACCCTACTCAACAGGAAGAAATACGATCTAGAATATGATAGACAAAAATGGAGTGAAGAGTTAGGAGTACAGATAACAAATGATATATGGGAGTCAAGTATAAAATCAACAGAAATAGCCTCTGTGGATCTAAGACTAAGACTTATTCAACAGAAAATAATATTCAGAGTCCACTGGACTCCAGCAAAACTATACCAGAAGAAAAGAACAAGTGCAGACAATTGCTGGAGATGTGGGAGTAAAAATGCAAACTTAGTACATATGTTGATTAACTGCCCAATGATAAGATCATTTTGGTGTGAGGTGAGGATATTTATAGCAAGAGTAATAAAAAGAAATTGTTATTTGGGGGAACTGAATTTAATTCTAAATTATATTCTGGAAATGTGGGAGATTTCAAGGGGTCAAAAAAATGGATGTACCGTGCTATATTAGAAGCAAAAAAACTTGTTTTGATGAATTGGAAGAGCCGCAAAAAGATTCCATTGAGCACAAGGATTGATAATATGGACAGATTAGCCACATATGAACTAATTGCATGTCAACGCAAAATAAGAATGGATAAATATGAAGAAATCTGGAACGAATATTTAAGCGAAAAGGCGGATAGTGGTGGGAAGAAGGGGAAGGAGAGAGAGGTGGGAAAATATTGTTTAAAAAGGTGTAGTCATAGGTATATCAGTGTATTCAAATCTGAATTGTCAAATTGTGTTATTACTGTTATTATGGTTTTTGTTGTATGTGTCTTTTGTGGTTGATGTTTGTATCGACAAATCAATTAAATAATTTTTTAAAAAAGAAAAGAAAAGAATTATCAATATAAAAACAGTTTAAAACACCAACAACGCATACATAAAATCAATCCAAATCCAAGACAGATATCCCCAAATGGGGTAGCAATGAGAATAAAGAACAACTAAGAGAGGATATTCAAGGGGCAATGAACCAGGCTGTCATCAGTAATTCTGCTACCAGGCTCAAAAGGAGGCAACAAAAAACAGGCCAGGACTTGTAAGCGGGAAGTTTTTAATTAGAGGAGCAGGAGCCCTGAACAATATCAATAGTATGTTGTCATACACATACATCTTCTTGTACTTCTTGCTGCTTTTGGCTTTTTGACCCCGCTATTCATGGGTATGTCTGCCAATTTAGGATAACACTTGGTGCATCAGCCAAAGTGGGTTCTAGCTTATGGAACCACCCCTTTTCAACTGTTAAGGTGTGACGAGACTGTTGATTTTGCCACAGCAGAAAATAGGGCTGCTCTGAGAAATCAGATGCTGAGTGGTTCCTGACTTAGGCTCCTTTAAATATAGCTGCATCAGACCTTTAAAGCACATGACCCACCCCACCCCCCGCAAAGATCCCTAGAATAGTACAGTAGTTAAAGGTGCTGGGAATTGGAGATCTGCAGCTCCCAGTATTATTTTGGGGAAAATCATGTGCCAGAAAATGTCTATTTTCTTACTACCTTTATTACTCTGTGTTGTGTTTGTGTGTATGTGTGTGTTTTTTGGAAAGCTAAATAAACTTGGTTAACAGCCCAGATTCGATTTTGATATCCTTTGCTGGGCTGGCTGGCTGCCTTCGCACTTCTCACTGCTTCTTTGAACCCCTCATAAGTAGCCAGGGCCTATTTATTTAGAAGTCCTGTAACATCATTTGTAAATGGCAGATCCCAACCGTAAATTGCTGTTTCCTCTTGCAGAACCAGTGGGGTTCTCTTTCTTTCTTCTTAAAACTCTCTCATCTTATCTAAGGGGTACATTTGAGATTTATGGGCTGCCACTGGTCTGAAATGCCCCAATTTACAAAGGAAAGAGGGGGTGGGCTTTCTGCTGCAGCCAGAAGTCTAAAATTATGAGGAAATTTGCTGGCCAGAGACTTACTCTCTACTTCTCTCTTCATTTCCCAAGAATAATAGAGTATTTTTGTTCCGCCCTAACAGAAAATCAGGTAGAAATCCTAAGAAAACATTGGTCAAATTTGTTCTTACTCCCGCTGTGCTTCATGCGAAACGGAAAAAGACACTTTTGCAAAGGGAAGAGGTCTTAATTCCAAGCTTTCAAAGGCTTATTATGAACAATGTGTATATACATTGGGGGCAAGGGAAGTGTGTGTGTGTGTGTGTGTGTCTTTTTAAAATGACAACTGAACCTTGATGGCCCTTTCAAATTGAAGCTCTGAAGTACGGAAAATGAACTCTCCTCTCTCTCTCTCTCTCTCTCTCTCTGTGTGTGTGTGTGTGTGTGTGTGTGTTATATCAAAGCACAGTAGCCTGCAGAAGTTAAAAAGTTAATGGTGGAAGCAGGCATTAAACAGAAAGATCAAATGCATCAGATCATAGTCAAAAGGAGTAAAGTGATCCTGCACCTGAAAGTTGCAATAAACGTAAAGTGCTTATCTTCCGTTTCAGATGGATGATTAACTGCTTTTAAATTCTCCTGCCCCTTCTTGTGTGCCGGGCAAGAAAGGGGGATAAAAAAGTAACGGGAGCAAAATGTATCGGGGGCTCTGACCAAACCAAAAGAGAAACTTCAGGTTCTGGAGCCAAGAAGACCTATTTATCTTTTTAGGCCAGGAAGGAGTGAAGGGTAGGAGTGGGGGAGAATGAAGATTTATGGAGGTATAAATAATTGTTGTAACAGTATTTCTTTTCTGCGCATGTAACAGAGCCTTACTGTATCAATTCAAGAACTGTGTGGTCAGCTGGGAAGCAAAGATGTTTTGGCAGCATGTTCCGTTCCGCTCCAGCCCGAGGCCTCTTCTTGCATTTGAAATGGGTGTGCCAACTTTTTGATCGGCCGCTGTAGCTGTGGCTTGAACAGCAGCTTGATCTGCACATCCTGGCAGATAGCAATGCATGTCTCCATGCTGTGAAAAGCTTCACCTTCAAGCTGTTCTTAAAGGCACAAGAGCACACTGGGCCATTTCTTCCAATCAGTTGGAAAACACACAGACACACATATAGCACAATACTAGTTTTTGTCTATGGTGTGAAAGCATATGGTTTCAGGGAAGGGAACAAAAGGTGAATGACTGTAAGACTGCTCAGTAGTGTTACATTCAGCAACAAACATCAAATTGACTAACTGCATTGGGTCTGGAAAGGGCAAGATGGCAGTTCCCTATTTCATTACAGTGGTACCTCGGTTTCAGTACACAATTGGTTCCGGAAGTCTGTACTTAACCTGAAGCGTACTTAACTTGAAGCGAACTTTCCCATTGAAAGTAATGGAAAGTGGATTAATCCGTTCCAAACGGTCCGTGGAGTACTTAATCTGAAAGTACTCAAACCGAGGTGTACTTAAACCGAGGTATGACTGTACAGTGGTACCTCAGGTTACAAACACTTCAGGTTACAAACGCTTCGAGTTATGAACTCCGCTAACCCGGAAGTAGTTACTCTGGGATGCAAACTTTGCCCCAGGATGAGAACGGAAATAGCGCAGCGGCAGCGTGGCAGCAGCAGGAGGCCCCATTAGCGAAAGCACACCTCAGGTTAAGAACGGTTTTGGGTTAAGAATGGATGTCCGGAACGAATTAAGTTCGTAACCCGAGGTACCACGGTATAACATTGATTCCAACCTATATTTAAAAATAGCATATCTGATACCAGTGTTTAAGTGGGTTAAAAGAAACCCATATAGAAATAAAGGGATTCCTGATAGTATAGCCAGATTGCCAAGGGGCCACTGGAATGACTTTGCCCATTTACATGTGCTGACATGCATACAGCACACCAGGAAAATTTTTTCCACAGCAAAGTTATTTTCCTTGAAGTTCAGATTGCCTCCCTTCTCTCTGATTGAGGTGCTCTGACTTTTATTCATTTATGCAGATGATTTATATACCATCCTTTGCACAGGCCACAGGGGACTGTTTACAATAAAAACAAGTAGATAGGAATATGTAAAACCCATTAAAAACACGGTGCATTAAAAATGCACAACATCAAATCACTGAATGACAATTACTAACAGCAGAAGCGGCAATCGGGGGTCTCTCTTCCTCCACAAGCCCTCTCAAACAGATGTGCCTCGACACTGACATTAATGATGTTGTAACATGTCAAAATGCAACACGTGTTCTTAGCTATCACTCCGTCTCCATACTGAGAAATGTCTGCTGTGGAAGTGTGAAAGCCACAAAGCCTCTGTACACACAAAGTAATCATAATAATAATAATAATAATAATTTATTTATACCCCGCCAATCTGGCCGGGTTCCCCCAGCCACTCTGGGCGGCTTCCAACAAAACAGAAATTCTAAAATACAGAAAATGCAGAAGTAGGATGTAGAGTGAAATGTGCAGGGAAAGGGGTTGGGATTGCACCAACAACCAGCCTTCCCTTCCCTACACTTACTCAACGGTCTTTGTGAACAGATCTTATATTTATATGAATTATACACCAAGTAATGCAAAGAAGCCTATGCACATACAATTTTGTCTTCTGAATTGAGCTAAATTGAGCCAGTAGGCCTCTCATGCCATGTATGCTCATTGTAGATGAGGGGAGGATAGAGCAGTCTCTGAATTTGGTAATGAAGAACTTCTGTGGGTAACGTGTTGTCCACATTTCCTTTCTGATGTGCACTGACAGAATGATATCCGGCTACGATGCAAACCCAGGGCCTTGCTCTAGATCAGGCATGTCAAACCTGTGGCCCTCCAGATGTTTTGGACTACAATTCCCATCTTCCCCAACCACTGGTCCTGCTAGCTAGGGATCATGGGAGTTGTAGGCCAAAACATCTGGAGGGCCGCAGGTTTGACATGCCTGCTCTAGATGGACAATCCACTTCTTTTAAAACAGCTCAGGACCGCAATACCTCAAGGACCACCACTCCCCAAATAAACCTACCTGGACCCTGAGATCATCCTCTGAGGCCCTTCCCAGTATGCCTCCTCCACAAGACGTCCAGAGGGTGGCAACATGAGAACGGGCCTTTTCTGCAGTGGCACCCCATTTGTGGAATGCTCTCCCCAGAAGGGTCGGGTGTTGCCTTCATTTAGGCACCAGGCAAAACCTTTCCTCTTTAACCAAGCCTTGGGTTGCTTGACATTTGATGCCCTTTCAAATGTGTTGTTGAGGGGGGTTATTGGTTTGTTTCTGTTCTTATTTTTATTATGTAGTTTGTGTTTTATACTGTAATTTTGTTCTACACCTGGGTCAGGCCTTTAAAAGGCCGTCCTAACTTTCTTGTTTTAACATCATGACAGAAGGCTATTAAAGAGGGAGAAAGGAACTCCAGATTCTGGGTGCAACCGCAGAGAATCCCCTCCCTCATGTTTTCTTTTAAATGAATAAATTCCACCCAATTCCCTCCCCATCTGCAGTCATAGTGGTGCTAGGGATCATTGCTTCCATCCTAAGTCCATATTTAGTTCCCTGGGAGTAAAGTCCACAGAAGCAGTGCGGATATGGCAAAACAGTCATGGTGGAAGCTTCATAATTTCCTGCTTGGTTTGGTACCTTTTCAAAAAGAAGCAGAGCCCAGCTGCATCTGTTTTTGTTTACCACTTATCTAGCTCTCTTTGTGGGTCTTTAGACAAACTTTCAAGGGAAAGTGGGGGGGGGGGGACGACGACTCTTCATCACCCTGTCTTTCACTTTGATGGGCTCCCTGTTCTTTGAGTCTATGAGAAACATTCCAAACCACAGTGAGATCCACTCTGAAGCCGGGCCGGCTTCTTCCAAGGCTTAATGTCGCACAGTATAAATTATAGACCACTCATGCCATGAACCTGTCCTCTTATCTCGGAAAGCTCAAAGCTGACTGTAGCGAAACACCACTTCACTTAATCTTCTCCCAAGCGTCTTCAATCAAGCACAATTTCAAAAAAGTGTGTTTTTTATTTTATTTTTAAACAGTGCACATACCATCCTTCTGCTTATTTGGGATAATACTGCAATAACTTTTAAAAGGCATAAAGCTTTGAGATCTTGAAGGGGCTGTCTGGGTGGGTGGGTGGGGGAGAAATACTTGTAGAGCTGAGAAAAGGATAGGACAGTAGGTGCAGAGCTAAAACAAGGCTAATATTGATGTCCCTGGCCTGATATTTAGAGAATACAGTGAGAGGTAGCATCAGATCAGACTAAAGGGCTGGATCCATCTGTCATGGATGCTTTAGCTGAGATTCTTGTGTTGCAGGGGTTTGGACTAGATGACCCTTGGGGTCCCTTCCAACTCTACAATTCTATGATTCTATCCAGCAGACTGGCAATCCTGCTCCCTATTCATTCTCATTGACCTATAAATTGGTCCCATGCTGCCTTTTCCTAGTGCACTGAAAGCTGGTGAAACCCACTAGGTACATGGCTTTTCTGCTACCAAGGGGTTAAATATAGCTAGGCTGCTTCTGCTTTTTGCCTTGCAGAAGGCTCCGCCTCACTTACCCGCATTAGGAAGTTTAACTACAGTGGTACAAGTTACCTTGACTGAATCAAACTCTCCAGTAATGCTAAGCAGCCATCCTGCTTGTAAAAGCCAATCATTTTCCATCTGTCCAGATTTGAAAGGATGCTGTGCAAAATGCCCATCAGTAGACCCTCTCTTCCATCAATGGGCCCTAGCATTCTTAGCTGGGAGCAGGCACCATCTCCCTAAACAGCCACCATTGCCTAGCCACCATTTTATTCTCAAAGTTTCCAAAAGCTACATTGTGTAAGAGGCATTGTGGGAAATTTAAAAGATAGCTAGACCCACTTGCTCCAGGCTGCTTGGTGTGCAGGCATCAGAACTGCTTTCAATGGGGAGCTCCAGAGCAGACAGTGGTGGACCCTGCGAAGGCACTGGAGCCCTGGGTGCTGTCCAATGGTTCCAGGTGCTGATTCTCATACTTGGGTCAACTTAAAAGGTGGCAAGGGGAAGTCCAGCATGCGACTCTGGTGCCTTTCTCCACCCTGGAGAGTTCTTGGGGCAGGTCTGCAGGTGATGGCATTGTGAAGTGGTTGGGGATTGAACCTGGGCCCTTCAGCATGCAAACAGATGCTCTACCACTGAGCTATGGCTCTTCCCCTGCTTAGGATTGCAACCTTTAGAAAACATAAGCATCAATCCTATTGATCTGCGCAGCTTGGGAGGCTGACTGAAAGGTGATGCTCCACCTTCACTCCCGTCCCTAGTTTTCCCAGGTCCAATAGTCAGCTGAGAGTCAGGCTAGCTTCACAGATGAGCATCAGCTCATGGAATCTAGGGCAGGGCACCTCTGCACACTCCCACCCACGACACATTACATGTATCCCTCTAGTTTACCATAACAGGCTGAGAATAGCGTACTGCTATGCAGCCTGACTGCAAGAATGGCAAGGTTCCTCTGTCCTGGCTCTGTGCCTAGAAACCTCTCTCTCTCTCTCTCATTCACCGTTCAGCTCTTGAATTATTGCTGGGATATTACCCTTTCCTTGGAAAGGAACTCTGCAAACAGCCAGCTGTGCAGAGCACAGAGGGGGGAAGCTGCAAGGGTGTCATTAAGGTCACTGGAAGAGTCCCATGCTGGGGCTAAAGAACAATTCCTGACAAAATGAGGTGGTTGGAGCAGTTCATAGATAAAGACCTGCCTGTCATTCTGTTACATGAACCTATATTCCAATTTTATCTGGTGAATGTGATTCTCTCTTATCCAGTTTGCTGTTTGAAGGGATTTGGAGCAGAATAGATAATCCTAACTTTGAACATAAATCACTGAGCTGTGTGGCTGATAGATGCCTTGCACTTTCTTATGATAATGCCTGATTGGAGGCTGGGAGGAAAAATGCCAGAGGCTTATCTCTGGGAAGCAGCATTCAGAGGGGATGCGAGGAGAGTGCTGGTGCAGGAGGGGAAGCCAGGCGATGGGGCCCTCGCTTACCTATTTATTTACTTATTTTTGAGATCTATACTTCAGTGGAAATGCCATGAGGGATGTCGTGGGGAAGGGAGAGCCTGGGGCCAGAGTTGAGTGTCAGGCATGTTTGAGTGTCTTGCCAAGAGCCAAGGAAGCTGTGATAGAAACAACAAGAACAATGTTGTTGAAGGAAGCCTAGGGCTCTGGGGCTTACTGCCATCAAGCAAAGGACTTTTGTTTTGAAACCTCGCCTACATTCTTCAGCAGCAACCTGTTATTTCTATGATATGGCTTAAAAGCAGGCTATTCTGCAGTTGCATTAATGTAAGAGAGATGGAGGACATGAGAAGGAAACATCTTGAAAGCTATCTGAAAAGGTTACAGGATTGAGCTGGTTGTCCAGGGTTCTGGAGGTGGGGCTCCTTCAGAGTAAGAGCTATCCAGGAGTTCAATCCTATACTTGTCTAGTCAGAAGTTCCATTGATTTCAATAGGACTTGCTCGCATGTAAGTTTGCATTAGATAATAGGAAGCTGACTGACACTTACTGAATGTGAACCAGGTAAAATATAAGACGACACTGATGGATCAGGTCAATGACCCATTTGGTCAAACATCCTGTTCTCACAGTAGCCAACCAGATTTAGGACTATAAACTCCAGCTGGTAACGAAGTTCTGGTGTGGATGTGACCTAAGAGACCCTCTCTCACACACTTGCCCTTCCTCGGTTGCTCTCCTTTGCATTGAAATGAAAAGTGTGGAATGATGCACACATGTGCTGCGTGTGATGAACAGAACAGAACTTGTCTTGTTACATCCCTATTCAATGGAAAAGTTCACACTTTGCACACAGAAGCTTTCTGGCATCTCCAAGTTTATCAGGCTGTCACAAATCCCAGAGATCTGCTGTCCATCGGAGTAGACAATACTTGATGGACTAATGGACCTACAAGACAAAAGTTACTTCCTAGGTTTGTGTCACTACAGGAATTGCATGAGATAGAGCCATAGAAACATACGGTTCCACATTGTGAAGAAATGTAACTGTTCTGCCATTTGGTGTTCTGTTTTGTTGGTAAAATGATTGCTTCTCTTTTAAGCGGTTTGCTCTGACCAGGAGGTTCAAAAGTTCACAGCATGGTCAAACGTTTAGCCTAGAAATCTGCTAGTTCATGGGCAGTGGGGCTTGAAAATTAAAGAAGCAAACAATTACAGGGAGCACAAACCTAAAGCATGTGGAAACTCCCCTGTATCAGGGGAGGAATGAAAAACCTAAAAGGTCTTGGGAAATAGAAACTTTTCCAGGACTCTCCCCCTCTTCTGACTGGGCAAGAGTTTGGGAGTGGGAGTTGAAATAATATAAGGGGATATAATAAGTATATTAGGGGAGAATTAAAAAGAGTGAAAATGCTGGAAAGTGTTTGTGCATGACTGTGAGAAGGGAGGAACTGGATTGGACCACCCAAAAACTGAAGTAAGGGATAGAAAGTGATGATTGCAAGCCTGGCTAGTGAAATTATCTTATCTAGGTTGAGAGATAGATTCTTTTCCCCCTCTTGTTTTTATGAGAAATTGTTAAAAGTAGTTTTTAAAATACAGTAAGATTTCCCCCCAAGATTTCCCTCTGATTTTTTTTAATGGTTTCAATGTTTTGGGGGCCTTATTTACCACATGCCTAATTGCCCTTCTACTCTACCCAGTATAGAGAGTTGGTTGGCCCAGAAAGTTCTAAAGGTTAAAAAAAGAAGAAGCTGTTTAGCACATGGAGACAAAAAGAAAAAAGAAAGAAAAAGGTATCCACTTGGTGAAGTTAACAAGAAAGAGCTGAAATAGAAATCTAACTGGTGGGACAAGAAAAGGGCAGGGTATATGAGCTCTAAATTTTGGGAGGGGAGATTATGGTCCTGGGGACAAGAACATACTTTACAGACCTGTATAGCTGGGGAGTGGGGAATATTTCACACCTGAATAAACTTGTTGGTCTTCACTGGTACTGTACTGTATTACAAATCTTTGGGGCAGCAAAGTAGTATGAGGAATCCCAGCACTTATTAATCATATGCAACTGCTGGCAGTCCATATACCACTTACGGTAGTTCCACCCAGTCTTGCAATCCAGTGACAGTTTTTGAGAAGCACCGGAGCCAAAAGCTCCGAGTTAATATATCTAGCATCTCCTTAAAACAACAAAAAATGATCGCTATGCATCGTTCTCAGCTAGAAACACATGCATGCATATCATTTCCCATTGGAATGTTGCAATTTCAAGGTGGGTTTTAAGTGCTGCGAGTGTCATTTGTTTTCTTTTGTCCTTTTTAATCGGCGGCAAAATTCCCAATTGTTTCCACCTAGCTAAAGGGGAAACAAAATCCCATAGAAAACGGTGGCAAGGAAAAACCTCCGAAGATCAAATCTCCAAAATAGTTTTGTTATGTTGACATTCAGAAGATGGGCCTTTGAAGCCTGACTTGATAGACACCAGGTGCTTGAATACCTTGAAATGTCCTGTTGGGGTGGAGTGGGGAGATGTCATGCTAGGAGTTCCAGAGCAGTTTCACCAGGCTGGCTAAATGCATGTATCTTTTAAGAGTTGCATTTTCAATTCTAACTAGAAAAACACACACACAACACCAAAACCTGGGCTTAGCCAGATTCTTGATGCTGTGCATATACAAATGTGATCATCTTACTGAAAGAGAATTAGCTTGGCTTAGGACTAAGGCCAAGGCGAAGCTTGTCCTTCCTGGTACTCGAGGGTCTCCACCCTCCCCCAGCCCAAACAGACTGGATGGACAGCTGCTCCCTGTTGCCTTCAGACTGGCTGGCGTCCAAGGAAGGGCCTGGTGGAATGCCGAATCGGGCACCTGCTGCAAATCTGCCCGGAACAGCAGGGAAGGGAGCGATGAATACAGCCTTCCTTAATCCTAGGTGCTGCCACGGCTTCTCCTAATGATATACCATTACTTGAAAGGAAAACAGTGCAGTCTCCAGAGACAGGCCAGGCTGGAAATTTCTCAGGAGTCTGATTGTAATGGGAGAGGGCTTGTCTGTCCCATCCTTTTGTCTGGGCGAAAAAGGAGGTGGGTGGTTTCGCTTCCTCACAAAAAGTGGCTGAAGAAAAGGTGGCATTTCCTCGCCTACAGAGGAGAGGAGCAGGTAAGCGACGTCACCAAGCTGAAGATGGTAAAGTGCTTCTGGGAGCTCAGCCATAACACAGTATGTCATAGGCTTTGTGCAGAGAACCAGGAGCACCCAAGCCAAAATCTGGCTAGTGTCAGTATGGACCTAGAACTCCAGGAGAAGCAGCTTGGGAAGATGATATTGATTAGGAATTGGGGGAATGACTGCAGAGGAATTATGTTCTCTTTAAGATCTCAGTGTCCTAGGACTGGAACTCACTGGAACTCTGTTCTGGCACCTCTCTGGTGGGCGCCATTGCCATGATAAGAGAACAAGGGAAGTGTTCATGGCTGGGGGAACCCAGCCAGATGGGTGGGGTATAAATAAATTATTATTATTATTATTATTATTATTATTATTATTATTATTCATGCTGCATATACACCCTCTAGCACCAATTTGCACATATTATTTAGGCCACTAAAGCTGCAGTCCTAACCCCACAGACATGGCTTTTAATAATAATAATAATAATAATAATTTTTATTTATACCCCGCCCTTCCCAGTCAAGACCGGGGTCAGGGCGGCTAACAACAAATAATATCAACACAAGTATAAAAGAAACAATTCAGTTAAAACGCAGATTAATACAATGTTAAAATTCAATTTTGAAATTAAAAATCTACAAATAAGATAAAACCATTATGAAATGAAACCTTAGGGGAGGGTAACCGTGGGGTCAGACTGCGTCAGTCTGAAGGGTAAACGGAACAGCTCTGTCTTGCAGGCCCCACGAAAAGATGACAAATCCCGCAGGGCCCTAGTCTCCTGGGACAGAGCATTCCACCAGGTCGGGGCCAGTACTGAGAAGGCCCTGGTCCTGGTCGAGGCCAGCCTAACCACCTTGTGACTCGGGATCTCCAATATGTTATTATTTGTGGACCTTAATGTCCTCTGTGGGTCATACCGGGACCCCATTGGCTTCCTTCTGAGCAGACATGGTTAGGATTGCAATTCACCACTAGCACTAATTCCTGTGCCATGTAAACGGGAAGTAATAAGGCCAAGAATATGCCACATTCAAATTACGGCTGTGCACAGGAGGATCTTGACAAAAGCTTCGGTGTTACAGTAATACTTGAAACATTTAAAAAGGTGAGTATGAAGTTGGGAATCAACCGCAACTTAAAAGCAAATCTTCAAAACATGAAAGCAGCTGCTCATCTCTACAAGAACTGAAGACTTCTCTACTACAGGCAAACCCATGTTTGGGGGTATTCTCTCCCCCAACCAAAGGTATCCTTCCTATGATTTTTGATCACATAATCTTGGGATATTATAAGTGACATTATCCTTTAGTGTTTTGTGTTATCCATTTCTAGCCAGAGCCAATGGCTATATTTACATAAAGGGCGTCCTTCCTGTGCCCCCACACCCCACAGGGTTTAAAGCAGCATTTGATCTCTGAGATACAAGCTGTAATTGACTTCATTTAAAGATTAACTTAATGTGATGCCTTATTAAAAGGGGGGGAAAGTTATTACGGAAGTTGTCAATCAAAGAGTTAAAGCCTTTTTATGAAAGCCCAGCAACAAAATGTTTCCGTTTTAATATCCCAAAGGCCAAAAACAAATTACTAAACAGCAACGAGAGATTAGCCATTTCCAGCCTCTTTTGCATCTGTTACTTCACATCTTCCACCTTTTGCTTGAAAGATGTCTCTCTGGTACAGCAGGAAAAAGCTAATTCTTTGGAAGGATTTGTGTTCTGATCCTGAATTTAGGGCTTCTGTGTAAGTAGGGAGCGGAGAGAAAAATATGAAGAAACAGTACAGGTATCAAGAAAAGCAAGGGAGACAAATAGGAAGTGTGAAAATTTCTAGGTTCAAACTATTCAACATTATGTGTGCTCTTAAGTATCAGAGAAATGCAAGTGCTTTGCTGCCTAAGGATGCCAGTAAGTGCTTTACTTGGTACATAGAAAGGCTTTTGCATATTACTAGTACTACTACTACTACTACTACTACTACTACTACTACTACTACAATTTTATTTATACCCTGCCCATTTCGTTGGGTTTCCCCAGCCACTCCGGGTGGCTTACAGAATATCTAAAAACATAACAGAAACATCAATATAAAAATAGCCTTCTTTCAGAAGCATTAAAGCAACAGTAATTTTTGCCTTTGTGTAATTAGTTTGAAAGGCCTGAGTCTGGGCAAGTTTGCTTCAATCAACTGGCTTTGTGTCACTCAATATATGAATCTTCTCTTTGAAATGGGATATCTTGATCTGTCCCAATGACCCACCCTAACCTAGGCAATCTCTAACAAATTAGAAATATTTTTTACAGTTAGGATGGATTCCACCTTTGAGAAGGGGTTGAACTGAACTATTCCAGGCCTATCATCCAGTGAAATCTCCTGTTTGGGTTTAAACATGCAAGCAAATGTTGTGCTGGTTCTATCAAAGAAGCCGAACAAACCAGTAAGACAGAACAAAGAAAGGTGCCAAAGAATGGATTTGGATTAATTGGTTAATTGTCAGATTTATCCCTCACCTTTCTGTGCTTCAAGGCAGCTAACAAAATAATGCCAATACAATGTAAATACAAGGAACTGTATCCCACATAACACTTGCATGTCTTCCCCCCTGCCCTTCCCCAATTTCTTACTTCAGAGAATCAGGGTAACTGCTGGACATTGTGTTTGCCAGGGCTATAGTCGAAAGGAAGAATCACTCCAAATCAGGAAGCCTGTAAAAGCAGCACAGCATTCCCGTGTCTGCTTTTATACAACATCCTTATTCCACTACAGCCATGTAGGACATCACCTGTAATTTGTAGCAGTTCCACTGACCCTTTGAAGAGGTTTTTGGGGAGAGTAATTGAGAAGGATCAATTGCACAAGGTGTATTCTGCTCAGGGTTGTCTTAAGCATATGTGGTGCCGGGGTGCAAAGATCCGCCCAGCCGCGCACCCCCCCCCCAGGTTGCCCAGTTCCAGTCGCGCAGGAGGGCAGAGCTGGGCAGCCTCCTCAGCATCTTCCTGGCTTAGTTGCTCCCAAACTCATGGTGCAGAGCCGCCCGCAGTAGAAGAGCCTGCCATGGCGCTCCAGCCGACAGGTGGGCTCTTCCCTGGACTCAAATCTCAGGCCCTGAACTCTCGGCCTGGTGCCCCGCACCCCTAGCGCCTATGGGTAAGACGGCCCTGATTCTGCTTGCATGTTGGCACCCAAGGTTAACATACATTCACACTCACAACAATATACAGCAAATAAGCTTGATAGTCCCATCAGGCTTATGGGCATAACCTGGAAAGGGGTTGAAAGTGGACATATCAAAGCTGAAGAATTATCTATTAAAATATTTAATAAAAATAATTAAAACTGCATTTTTTATTTTAAAAATTCATGACTGATGCTGACTCCTAGGGCTGCACTACTTACAAAGTATAATCTCAGGGTGGTCCCTGGTTCAATTTTGAAGTAAGAGGCTCATTATACTACAGGGGCAGACGTTGCCAAGCCTTGCTGTGGTTTTCATGATACGCAAGCCCTAATTCCTGGCAACCCCTTCTGCTAGGACTCAGGCCTGGGATGGCTAGTAGACATCCTGTGAATCCCCTTGCCACACAGGAGAAGCCCAAGGGGAAAGCCTTTTACATTTAACACTTAGGAGTTTGCAACCTTCTGTGAAAATCAATGAATGGATCATTAGGAGTCATAGCTGATTTCCTTCTCCTCCCAAACCTGTCATCTTCCAAGCTCTAGCCATGGTGCTGAAGCATCTCACCCTTCAGGGCTATGCAATGAGAGTGTGCATGGGAAGTTCTGCTGGGCTCACTGATAAGTAAGTGTGGGCTTTGGGCAGATCCTCTCCTTAGCTTTCTCTCCAGCCAAGCATAATTAACCCTGAGCTCTGAAGAATTTTCGGGAACATAAAACCGATAGTAAAAGGGCATGTTTAGCATGCATTTTTATACATCTAAAAGTTCACTCCTCTATCAAGGTCTCTCTGAGGCTAAAATTTGGATAGTTCCATTACTTTTAGAGCACAGACATTGATAGATAACAGCTATGGATATTCTGCAACTGTAAGGAACACACATTATTGATAAAATATGAACGGCACATTTTGTGAATTTTGGAAGGATTGGGGAACTTCACATGTATACAATTTGTACAAATTGGTATTATTTTTTTAAGTAAATGTGTAACTTAACTTAAGGCAATTTAAAATATCTTATATTAATATCAGATTATGTGTTTTAGGCACCTCTTATCTCTGACATACCAGGAAATTATGTAATGTCAGGGATGTTATGAAATGGGGCACCTTAGAAGAGGCTTTTAGCGTGTGAAATCAGGCTTGCCTTCAGTGAGCTTTTCTTCAGAGTTCACCAGGGAGGAGTGTGTAAATATTCTGAGCTGTGTCTTTTATTGTAAAAAAATAAATAAATTGTGAGATTTTAGTATCACGCAGATTAAGTTAACTATATCTACATTCTTCTTCAGTTCTGGTTGTAATGTTCCACAACTGTTTAAACAAAATTTGTGAGTGTGCTATGTGCATTTCCAGTCACATCTCATGTGTCCTGATCTTTCAGTTGAGATATTCACTTATTCACTAATACGATCAAACAGAAGATGCCTTTTCAAAACACAAACTCCTTGTAAATGAAGAAGAAAAGTTCAACTATAGCTGCTGTGCTTAGAAAAGGACAGTCTTCCAAAAGATTCCTCAGAATAACTCTGACTTTACCCCAGTTTTCATTTTTCCGCCTCCTCCAGTCATCCTGAAACCATCAGTTCAATTCAGAGCAGTCCACTTGCTCATAGAATGCCCATGGCCAATGGCCAATGGCTCAACATGAATGAAGTCTAATTACTCCATAATCAGAACAAGTTAATACTCGACAAAGTTTGAAGGGTTAACATTCTACTTCCCCAGTATTGAATGTTGATTTTTCAATTTACTCATCTCTTTCAGTGATTGAAATATTTCTCAGAAACTGAATACTTGACAGGTGTATAAAATAAGCCAATGGGAAACTTGCCGGTGTTCTTCGATGATTCAAAACCTGTATGTCATTTGTTTCAGGTTTTGCTGAAACCGCTAGGCATAAACTAAACAACAGTCAGTGTGGAATAGTGGTTAGAGTGTTGGGTTAGAGCACGAGGATTCAAATCATCATTCAGCCTTGTAGCTCACTGGGTAGCCTTAAGCCAGTCACCATCTCTCAGTCTAACCTACCTCACAGGGTTGTTGTGAGAATTTAATTGAGGCAGGGAGAGAACCACGTGGAGGAAAGCTGGGATAGAAATGAACGACCATATAAGTAAACAGATCCTAATCTGGCATTGGCTTAAACCTTAAGGCATTGGCTACTAAGAAACTCAGCAAACTAGGTGCCTAACATCTCCCTTCTCCTTTAATTAACTGAACAAATTCACTAATTAGATTTTAATAATTCCACACTAGGTGAGTGCAGTCTTAAATGCAGTTAGGCCTGTGTTGACTGCAAAGAACCTGGTCTTCTACCAGAGGCGCTAGAAGCTAATTGTCCTACCGGATTATGGTTCTCTGGTGGGAGATAAATTTGTGAGCATGTGATAGAATTTGTGAGCATGTGATAGAAAGCCACATACGACAGAGCTGTGGGTGGCATCTTTGTTCCATGCTGTGCTGAATGTCCAAAGATGTAACCAGACAGGAGGAGGGGAGAGAGAAGAGCCTTAATAAAAACCCTGATTAAGCAGTCAATTTAGCAAAGAGCCATCTATAAAAAATAGCTCCTTCAAAGGCTCCCCTAATGGCTCAATGTGTTATGTCAGAGCTGGGTAATAGAAAGCATATTTGCAAGAGCTATAAAATAGAGTCGGTGAGTGTCTGATAATAGAATGTGTTATATGTTTAATTAGCCAGACTAATCAATTGAACCCAAAAGAAATATAGCCAAGCCCAAGGCTTGAGATGCCTTCTTGCACTGCTATCTCTTGCTTGGGCTTAGCTGCAAACTCTTAACAATATACTGGTAGCTTCAGAGCTTTTTCAAAAAATGTAATTACCATGAAGAATCTGTGCAAATATTTAGCACTGTGCACATTTTGCTAGGATGGTAGCTTCACTCCCTGATTATTTAGATCAAAATTCCCCAACCTGGTGCCCTCCTGGTGCCATCTGTCATAGTTACTTTAGCTGAGATTCCTGGTTTGCAGGGGGTTGGACTAGATGATCCTTGGTGTCCCTTCCAACTACATTTCTATGATTCTATGAAATATTTTGCAATGCAACTCCCTTTGGCCCCAGGCAAAATGGGGGGTGGGCTCATTGACATCTGAAGAGCACTAAACTGGGGAAGATATCCTAGTCTTACAAAAAATAGCATGTCAACTAACACACTGGGAGTAGCACTCAAAGGTACAAAATGAATTGTCACAAAGCAGGACTTCTGAACAGGAAAGAGAAAAGTTGTGCCCTGTTAACTGCAAGCTTTGCCTAGGACACATACTACTTTATCTTTTTTTTAAAAAAAACTGAAAACAGGATAAACATTAGGAAACACTGCACTGAAACCATGAGGGCTAGATTCTTCTTCTCTCTTGCCTCCCCACCTCTTGTAATCAAAAAAATAAAGAGCTGAGATTTTTCAGATCGCTCCTGCACCATGTTCCAGATTACGTACTAAGTGGCTCACACACAGATGCACAAAATATTCACATCCCTGAGCACAGCCAGAGCCTCCCAGAATTCCGAGACAAAGTTGTCTGGCTAATAGAGTGGGCATTATGCACAGCAAGAGAAATTTAGCCCTATCTCTTCAGATCAAAAGTGCTTTTTTCCCTGCCACTAAGTGGCTCCAGATGTTAAAATATTCAACAGTGTTGCTTTCTCTCCAGCCACCATAACTGCTGCTAGAGTTTAAAATATTTACTCCTTTTGATGCTAAACTCCAGATTGAAACATGAAATATTTATTGTTCTGGCCACCTCCCCCACCCCACCCATTTCTCTGCATTTTGAGCTTATTTTTAGGCTCTTTTGAAACAAATTGGTTATTTTCAAACATTGGAATGGGGCACTAAAAGGAGATTTATGAGGGTGTGAGTAAATGGGATACATAGTCCTGTTTTACCCCCATTTCCATCTGTATCCCACCACAGGCACTTAAGGTAACAACCATTAAACAGAAAGCAGCCCTTTAAGGCATAGCTGTGAGCAAAAAGCACCGAGTACCTTTTCTCCCCATTCTACAGTTGGAGAATTAAGATTGAGGGGCAATGATTTGTCCAGTGTGCAACTCATTGCAAAGGCAGCTGAACTGGGATCTGAAATCTGTTCTCCTAGGTGAGGTTCAGTCAAAGTTCAGCCACTCTCCTCCTTTTATTGGGAACCAGCAGAGCTAATAGCTCCAGATGTCTCCAGGGAACAAGCTAAGCCACATGCAAGCCAACTCACAGGAAGGCAAAAAGGACTGGACGTGACTAGCAAATGAGTATCAGTTTCACTGTGTATTGTGTTTTCTTCTCTGTTCCCTCATGGAGCGCAGTGACTAGGGGTTGGCGATTGTGTTCACAGGGAAGGAGAAGAAAGAGGAAGAAGAGGAAGGCAGCCGAAACACGGAACTGTTTCTTCTGCCTCATGAAAGGCAGTCAATGTGAGGCAGGTACTGTCCTGAATGGGCTGTAGGTGCCTCCAGACTGCCACAATTTTGCAGGAGGCATTCACGTGCATACCAGATATTTACGCAAATAAATTGGAGCAACAAATCCACATTAAACCAACAAAAGCAAATAGGAGGGGGGGATACTTTTTGCAGTTTGGAAAGTGATGGGGAAATGCACTGAATAGTGTGCGGTTTGCGTATTTATTGCATAAAAATGCATCTGCCACTTGATTGTAGAAAATCTCAAAGCAGTTAATGGGAATGATTAATGGGAAAACATGCAAACGCCTTGCAAGCAAATCAGAAAGAATGTCAGACGTAGACTAACCACCATGTAAGCTTTGTGTAAGCAGATCAAGATGAGCCGGGGATGGATGCTGAATAAATAGACCCCTTGGGGGAGCACTGTCACACTCTCACACTCATAGAGGCCCTGTTGAAGTTCTCCAAGCACATTTTGCTTACAACACATCCGCTGTTGAGGAAGAAGAATGGACAAGTGCTCTTGGGCTTACATCCCCCTTGTGGACTTTCCACTCTGTTTGGCCACAGTGGGAGACACAATTCTAGATAAAGGCCTTTGATCTGATCCACCTGGGCTCATCTTATGGATGAAGCATACTTCCATTGACACCCTCCCTCACCATAGTACCTGCCCCGGAAGATGGGGTTCGGGTGAACAGTCCAAGTTGCAGAACCTGTTGATGAATCAATAAAGTCCCATTCCATTATTCATCCAAGTGTTTGGGTGAATCTCTTCATTCACTGGTTTCCTTCTCCCAGCAGAAGTCTTCGCATCCATGCCAGCAAACAACACACATCTCTTACGAGTGCTGGGCATCTGTGCTCACCTCTTCCAAGGCTACTATCGAGAGCCATGCAAAGTGCAGAAAGGAGGGCTGCAATTGCTGCAGGCACATTTCCCTCCATTGTTCCACCAGACCCCTTAGCCCAACTTGGGATGACAACATGCCACTCGGCTGCCTTCATGGTTTATATCATTGTGATGGGTATTTGTATTGGAAAGTGCTGGCATGCTCCCCAGGGCTCAGTGCCCTTTGCTACCTCAGCAAGTTAGATCCATATGGAGGGGAGTTCCCTGGGTTAAATATTTACCAGACGAGCCCCTGTGTTTCCCATCAAATGGGAGATCTTCTGTCTAGGCTGTGTTTCTTTTTAGTCTTTGTGCCTTCATGCCTGCTGGGCTCTCTTGGGAGAGGCACTGAATGAGCTGCCCCAGGCCAAACACCAACAGAGAAGAAAGCAGGCGGCTCTCCTCCTCCTCAGCAAGCCTTTTACTGTCTGCTCATCAGATCTGTGCCTGGCTGTAACACAGGCTCACCTAAAGGCAGCTCACGGGGAGGAATCAGCCACACTCTGTGTCTTTGTGTTTATGTGTGTTGCCATTCCAGAAAGAGATCTGAGATAGGTAGCTGGGGAACATCACCTCAGCGTGCTGCAGCTGTCAAAAAGAAGAAGAAGAAGAAAAGAAATAAAAGGTAAACAGCACATTAAAAACCATTAAGACAAGGATGGGGGGGGGACAAAACAGAAGATGTGATAATGCCCTTCTGCACACTGTTGCATCCCGCATACATCCATACTTTTTTTCCCCAGCTTCAGTTGACCTGTCTTTTCAAAAGGCCATATTATAATAATATAATAATAATTTATTTTTATACCCCGCCCATCTGGCTGGGTTTCCCCAGCCACTCTGGGCGGCTTACAACAGAAAAATGAAATAAAATAATCTATTAAACATTAAAAGCCTCCCTAAACAGGGCTGCCTTCAGATGTCTTCTAAAAATCTGGCAGCGGTTTTTTTCTTTGACATCTGATGGGAGGGCGTTCCACAGGGCGGGCGCCACCACCGAGAAGGCCCTCTGCCTGGTTCCCTGCAACTTGGCTTCTCGCAACGAGGGAACCGCCAGAAGGCCCTCGGTACTGGACCTCAGTGTCCGGGCAGAATGATGGGGGTGGAGACACTCCTTCAGGTATACTGGACCGAGGCTATTTAGGGCTTTAAAGGTCAGCACCAACACTTTGAGCTGTGCTCGGAAACGTGCTGGGAGCCAATGTAGATCTTTCAAGACCGGTGTTATGTGGTTTCGGTGGCCGCTCCCAGTCACCAGTCTAGCTGCCGCATTCTGGATTAGTTGTAGTTTCCGGGGTCACCTTCAAAGGTAGCCCCACGTAGAGCGCATTGCAGTAGTCCAAGCGGGAGATAACCAGAGCATGCACCACTCTGGCGAGACAGTCTGCAGGCAGGTAAGGTCTCAGCCTGTGTACCACATGGAGCTGATAGACAGCTGCCCTGGATACAGAATTGACCTGCGCCTCCATGGACAGCTGTGAGTCCAGAATGACTCCCAGGCTGTGCACCTGGTCCTTCAGGGGCACAGTTACCCCATTCAGGACCAGGGAGTCCTCCACACAAAGTAAATCAGCTACAGGGATCTTTAGTGCTGTCCATGTGACAGAAGAACAAGTCGGCTTAAAAAGAAAAAAAGAATTGGGGGGCAGGTCGGTTCAGAAAGTTAATCTTGGTCACATGAAGCCTGCAAGCCACAAAGCGGTTGCCAGGGCTGATGCTAGTTGTGGAATTAGGGCACGCTGGGCACCGAGTCTAGGGGGCTCCACAGGGTGCTGCAGCTATGATGTCGTGAATTGAACAGAAGAGAAGGTGAGAGGCATCAGGGTGGCAAAATTTGTCCTTGCTTAGGGCGCCACTGAAGTTGGGAAGACCAAAGTCCACCCCTGGTTGGTGCCCATTAGTCCTTGTGGCAGACAGAGAGAATGGTAAGGTCAGCACAAGTAACTAGTCCATGAGAATGATTAATCCTTTTTTCAGCTCAAACACATGCTTCAAAGTGATCTGACTTATACCTACTGCAAACTGATGGTTGTTCTTTCTGCGGTATAAAATCACTGTTCCTAACCACATTGTTTCAAATTAAAGAAGTACAATTTTTCACAATAAGGCTTTTGTTCCATATTGGACCTGAACAAGGCATCGTTGACACGCTTCTGTGCATAGAGCATTCTGTGTGGTTGACATGGGGAAAAAACCACACACACTATATTTTCTATGTTAGTGGAAAGTACAGAGCTACAATTCCCAACACAAACTACAGTTTCCAAAACTCTTTGGGGAAAGTCATGTGCTTTAACTATATGCTGTTTAAAATAAAAAAATTCCTTCAGTAGCACCTTAAAGACCAACTAAGTTTATATTTTGGTATGAGCTTTTGTGTGCATGCACACTTCTTCATGCACACGAAAGCTCATACCAAAATAAAAACTTAGTTGGTCTTTAAGGTGCTACTGAATGAATTTTTTTATTTTACTTCGACCCAGACCAATACGGCTACCTACCTGTAACCAGATATGTGCTGTTTTTATAGCTAAGGTTAGAATGAGTATGAAACCTTTTTTGAAAAAAAGGTTTCCTTTATTTACTATTGATTTTCTATTTGAATTTTTTACATTTGTTACAAACCCTTCTAACTTAAAGCAGGATAAAGCAGAACATTCTCTGGAGAGCCACAATAATAAGTGACACCAGCACAAAACAGCCTCCCTCCTCTTCTCATTGTTGCTTCTCGTCAGAACTATCAGCATTCACCACCAGAGGGCATGTCAAACTCAACAATGACTTGCATGAAGGCATCTTCTTTCATAATGTATTTTGGCTGAGCTAGCTAGCCATGGCCTGAACAGCAATTTTTCTGCAAAAACTCCTCAAAGCGCAGAAGATACAATGCATGTCTGATAGACTTGAGGAAATCAAAAAAGAAAGGGGAAAAAGGTACCACAAAATACAAATGTGATAGGGGGCAGGGGGCACATTCAAGAAAGCACATCTAACATATAGCAATGGACCCTAATGAAGGCACAACACTATGTTCCCACGCTTCCAGCAATATCCTTGGGAGAATGCAGGTGGTCCTTTTGCTACATCATGTGCTAGATGTTTTGCCATACTTCTGAGCCTGTTGCAGGGTGCCAACTCTTGGAAAAAATAGCATTCAGGGATGGGGCCCAATCTTGTTTTTGTACAATCTTGTTTGTTCTCAGTAACCAAAATTATATTATCAACATATACAAGCAGAAAAGTTGTTTTCCTTCATTTGCAATGAATCGTACAAAACAAACTGGCACTAATAAAGAAATGTTCCAGGGTGGCAACAGAAAGCAAACTGAAAATGCTTTTGCAGTTCATCAAAACTATCCAGCAATATCAAGTTATATGGAAAACTGGTGCTATTAACAGTAATCCTTCTAGTTGGTTAATTGATCCGGCAACTTCCATGCACATGATGTGTGATGCTAATTATTTCCCCAAAGAGTTAAATGATAACTAATCAGAGACAGCTACAGTTTGCAAATGGCAACAAAATATCTGTGAAAGGAAGAGGAGCAGTTTTGCTCAAGAGTGTTGCAGGTAGAAATACTGTTTGTAATGAAGTGAGAGCAGTAGTTTACTTGCTGGAATTAACAGATAAGAAAGGTTTGAGAATTTACATGCTAGATTAAAATTGATTAATTCATTGAGAAGGGGATTGTAAGAAAAACACTGGGGCCCAATTTGGATAGAAGAGTGCCTAGTATCTGGTGGGCAATCTCATCCTTTATTTCCACATTGTGGCTGCAGACCAAATCACTCAACAGGAGAGCTATGAGAATCAGGTGAGGGTCATATGCCTTGCCAATCCCAGCAGGTATATAACAGGAAGATCCTCTGTGTAGTCCTGGCCAGGCCGCCAGAAGGGATACAATTTACAAGTGTCCTCTGTTATCTGCACAGCAGTGCAAAGGCTGAGCTGAAGTGTTCCCTGCAGGTTACCTGCTTTCAGCAATAGGGGGCACTGTTTGGTAGTACCCAATTGGTTAGCTGTCAGATTCTAGAGTTCCCTATTGGTGGCTCTTAGGTAATTCACAAAATACAGAGTCCATTCATAAAACACAGTGTTCATTCGTAAAGCAGTAACATAAATCTCCATTGGTACATATTAGGTGTATATTTCAGCTGTTGAACGTACAGGTTTATGGCCCTGCTGTAGTGTAGTGCTTATGCGACTGAATAAAAGGTGGCTGGGCTCATCATCCCGAGGTTTTGGGGGGGGGCGGAGGTGACAAAACTGATTTCCAATAAGTGACCCCTCTTTATTTCCATACGTCCTTGAGTCTGTACTCTCAATAGTGACACCAGGGACCTAGAAGGTGCAGGGCTTGTCAGTCCAACCCCTGCACAGTCTCATCACGGCTGATCTTAAGGCAATTGGAGCAACTGGGCCAAAATGTGCCCCGTGGGCCGCTCCTAACAATCTAGATGAATATTATTTATATCAAGAAGATTTTGCAGACTTTGGCTATGAACTAGAGCCCTACAAAAAAAAGAATTCAATTTGGGCCCCACTGCTTCAAATTGGGCCCCACTGGCTAGCCCTGAGTCTCATAGTTGCTGGGCCCGAGTTGCCCTGCCCTTGCATGGAGTTTGCAATTTTGGGAGAGGAGGAGACTGCTGGGGAAAGGGCTGGATAGCGAGGCCCCCTAGATTTAGACGCCCTAGGCTTCAGCCTATTTAGCCTATACATTAATCTGGCACTGGGTGTGAAGCATCCATAAAGGGTAAAGGTAAAGGGGCCCCCGACCATCAGGTCCAGTCGTGTCCAACTCTGGGGTTGCGGCGCTCATCTCGCTCTATAGGCCGAGGGAGCCGCCGTTTGTCCGCAGACAGCTTCCGGGTCATGTGGCCAGCATGACAAAGCTGCTTCTGGCGAACCAGAGCAGTGCACGGAAATGCCGTTTACCTTCCCGCCGGAGCGGTCCCTATTTATCTACTTGCACTTTGATGTGCTTTCGAACTGCTAGGTGGGCAGGAGTTGGGACCGAGCAACGGGAGCTCACCCCATCACAGGGATTCGAACTGCCGACCTTCTGATCAACAAGCCCTAGGCTCTGTGGTTTAACCCACAGCGCCACCTGGGTCCCTTGAAACATCCATAGAACATCATATTTGGAAGATCCAAAATGTGTGTATTTGCGTGAATGTGCTGTAACTGTAATAAGGAACTGCACTTCTGAATTTGCTGCTTCACTACTGATCCACCCTTGGTTAGAACTCATTGGGCACATAGAGCAAGACATATCCTGGTAAACAAATGGTTCTCTTTAGCATGCTCTAATTAAAAGCAAATGGTATTCAGCTGTTTTGGCCTGGTAGAGCTCATATGGTTTGATGTTTATTCCTACTGTATCCAAAAGTATTTAGACTTCACTAGCTCGGAATTCATGCCTGATTTCTAGATGTACTACTCAGTTGGCTCAAGAGAGAGGATAGTTTCATATTACTGAGGCATACCCGTTTCTGACCGAAATCTGAGTGTGGAGTGTGCAGATGCCCACAAACGAGAACCTGATCCACAAATAAAAGCTGCAATAAAAATGTTTCAATCCTCGCTTAAAGTTAGGATTGATTAACAACAAAAATGGAGTGTGGTGAGGAGCTCTGCCAGTTTTTCCATTTCATCTCACCATGGATTTTTGAAAAGAATATTCTTTCAAAAACCTGGTATTTTATACTTTGGAAACAAGGCATTTGTATATATTTGGGCATGTTCGATTAGAATCCACATTTTGTGAACATTGCTAGCCAAGTTATCAAAATTTCATTGGGTCACCTCTATGAGCATTCACTTTGGGGATCTTTAGGTATGTCAGTGTTGTCCAAACCTCTGTTTATATAGATATTTGGAGGCACTACAAATGGCAAATTGAGGCTTTAAATAATAAAGCATAGAACCTTCTCTTTTTTTCAATTAGGGGGTTCTGGTTGTGAGTTGTGGGTGTGGGTGGTAACACTAAAAACTGGGCAAAAAGCTGCCATTTTTAAGTGGGCATTGAATCTTGTTTTATGTAGAACTCTATGATTCTATACAATTTTGTACAACTGTATAACCTTTCCAGCACCAAGCTCATCTCTTTTTTTTATTTTTCTAGGCAATTTAAGTGTTGATCTTTTACCTGCTATCTTCTTTTTTATGTTATTGTATTTTAATTTTGTGTGATTAATCAGTCATGTTAATCAGTCATGTTAGAGCTTGGAGTGCAGCGACTGGGGAAGGAGCAGAAGGTGAGCTGAGCTTGGGAGACACTCTGTAGGTTTTGTGGCTTTGTCTTTTGGGGCTGTGTGTTAGTAAGTTTGTGTGCTTATTTGTTTTCTTACTTGTTTGTGTGCTTGTGCTGGTTTTCTAGGGCTGCTGCCTCTTGGATTTGGGTGACTGTCCAGGCTTGTGTGGGTGTTTGTTTCTGGCTGTGACCTTGTTTGTTTCTGGCTGTGACCTTTCACCTAGAAGTGTGAGTCAGGAGGGACAGGTGATTAGCTGTGGGCGGAGCTAGTCAGAGCTTGGAGTGCAGCGACTGAGGAAGGAGCAGAAGGGCTGCTGCCTCTTGGATTTGGGTGACTGTCCAGGCTTGTGTGGGTGTTTGTTTCTGGCTGTGACCTTGTTTGTTTCTGGCTGTGACCTTTCACCTAGAAGTGTGAGTCAGGAGGGCCAGGTGATTAGCTGTGGGCGGAGCTAGTCAGAGCTTGGAGTGCAGCGACTGAGGAAGGAGCAGAAGGGCTGCTGCCTCTTGGATTTGGGTGACTGTCCAGGCTTGTGTGGGTGTTTGTTTCTGGCTGTGACCTTGTTTGTTTCTGGCTGTGACCTTTCACCTAGAAGTGTGAGTCAGGAGGGACAGGTGATTAGCTGTGGGCGGAGCTAGTAAGAGCTAGTCAGTTTGACCCATCTTTTTGATCTAGGGCAGCAAGTCTCACACGTTTGTTAGGGGGGACCTAGGCCTCTTCCTCTTTCCCCCTTGACTTCAAGGTTTTCAAGATGGAGGTGGAGGGAACAACCGTTGTCACCTGCAATTCCTGTGCAATGTTTGTTTTCTTGCCAAAGGATGTGGGTAGCTACACGTGCAACAATTGCAAGTTGGTTGCCCTACTAGAAAACAAGGTTGCCCTTTTGGAAGAGAAGGTGCAGCAGCTTCAGGGGCGTGTATCTACGCTCCAGAGAATTAAAGAGCTGGAGCTTTTCTTGGATGCAGCAGAGCACACTGTCTGCACCAAGGAGGAGACAGGGGATCTCCCTGAGGAGGAGGTCAGTTCCCCAACACAGCAGCCAGATGTATGGAGGAACGTGACTCATAGAAGTAGAAGGCCCAGGGATCGCTCTGAGTGCTTAGAATTACACAACCGTTTTGAAGTGCTCATGGAAGACGAGGAACAGACTCCACCTGAGGATCTCTCCCTCATCACAGTTGATGAGGAATATGAAGACGAGCAGCAAAGTCAGTCCTCCGGGAATATGCAGGTAACCTTGGAAGGGACAGCACATGGAAGAATCCCAACCAAGCCTATGAAGAGGCGTGTAGTGGTGATAGGGGATTCCCTACTGAGGGGTACAGAAGCAGTGATCTGTGGGCCTGACAAGATGTCTCGAGAGGTGTGCTGTCTACCTGGGGCCAAGATCAAAGATGTAACAGAACGGCTGCAAGGAATCAAAAAACCCACCGACAAATACCCCTTCCTTTTGGTGCATGTGGGAACCAATGACACTGCAAGCCATAGCTTACAGAAGATCAAAAATGATTATGAGGCTCTGGGCAGGAAGTTGAAGCAATTAGATGCACAAATTGTCATCTCTTCTGTCCTCCCAGTTGAACGACATGGCCCAGGGAGAGAGGGAAAAATAGGGGAAGTGAACAACTGGCTTCGCAAATGGTGCAAACAGGAATGGTTTGGATTCCTAGATCACGGTCTGCAGTTTTTTGAGGATGGACTTCTGGCAAGTGATGGACTGCACCTCACAAAAGTTGGGAGGAATGTTTTTGCCACAAAACTCAAAAACCTCATCAGGAGGGCTTTAAACTGACATGTGGGGGAGGGAGACAGTGGTCCTGAAGGTAGGAGTCTATCAAATGCTGAAGATGATCATCCAAATGTCAAGGACCAAATGGAGCAAGCAGCATGCAGACCTAGTGGTGGGACGAAAATATCCTTAAATAAGAGACATGGGGGAATGATCAACGGTCTTCAATGTCTGTATACTAATGCACAGAGCATGGGAAATAAACAAGATGAACTTGAGCTCTTGGTACAGCAAACTAAATATGACATAATAGGCATCACTGAAACCTGGTGGGATGAGTCTCATGACTGGAATGTAGTAATAGAGGGATACAATCTATTTAAGAGAAATAGACCAAACAGGAAAGGAGGAGGAGTAGCTTTATATGTTAGGGATATGTATACCTGTGAAGAGATCCAGGATTTAAAACTTCAAAGCCAAATTGAGAGTATCTGGGTCAAAATTAAGGGAGAGAAAAACAACAGTGATCTCATTGTGGGAGTTTACTATAGATCCCCAAGCCAAACTGAGGACACAGATGATGCCTTCCTGGAACAGATGGCCAAGCATTCCAAAGGAAGTGAGATAGTAGTAATGGGGGATTTCAACTATCCTGATATTTGTTGGATGTCAAACTCAGCCAAGAGCATAAGGTCGAACAGATTCCTCACTGGCTTTGCAGACAACTTCATTGTCCAGAAAGTGGGAGAAGCAACAAGAGGATCAGCCATTTTAGATCTGGTCCTAACCAATAGTGATGACTTGGTTAGTGGGGTAGAAGTGGCAGGATCATTAGGTGGGAGTGACCATGCTCTTCTGGAGTTTATTATCCAGCGGAAAGGAGCAACCAAGCATACTAAGGTCCAAATTCTAGACTTTAAGAAAGCCGACTTCAGAAAACTTAGGGAAACGCTGGGTGAAATCCCATGGACAGTAATACTAAAAGGGAAGGGAGTTCATGATGGTTGGGAGTTTGTTAAAAGGGAGATATTAAAAGCACAACTTCAGGCAATACCAATGAGACGGAAACACGGAAGGTGCCTAAAGAAGCCAGGCTGGCTATCTAAAGAACTTTTGACTGAGTTAAGATTTAAAAGGGATATGTACAAAAAATGGAAAAGGGGGGAAATCTCCAGAGAGGAATTCAAACATATAGCCAGCACGTGTAGAGACAAAGTCAGAAAAGCTAAAGCACAGAATGAACTCAGGCTCGCTAGAGAGGTTAAAAGCAACAAAAAGGGCTTTTATGGGTATGTCCATAGCAAAAGGAAAAACAAGGAAACAGTGGGGTCACTCAGAGGAGAAGATGGTGAAATGCAAACAGGGGACAGAGAAAGGGCAGAACTCCTCAATGCCTTCTTTGCCTCAGTCTTCTCCAAGAAAGAAAACAACGCCCGACCTGAAGAATATGGAGCAGATGATTCAGCAGGTGAAATACAGCCCAGAATAAGTAAGGAGGTAGTACAAGAATACTTGGCTAGTTTAGATGTATTCAAGTCTCCAGGGCCAGATGAACTACATCCAAGAGTATTAAAAGAACTGGCAGAGGTGATTTCAGAACCACTGGCAATAATCTTTGAAAATTCCTGGAGAACAGGCGAAGTTCCAGCAGACTGGAGGAGGGCAAATGTTGTCCCTATTTTCAAAAAGGGGAAAAGAGAGGACCCAAACAATTACCGCCCAGTCAGCCTGACATCAATACCAGGAAAGATTCTAGAGCAGATCATTAAGCAAACAGTCTGTGAGCACCTAGAAAGAAACTCTGTGATCATTAAAAGTCAGCATGGGTTCCTGAAAAATAAGTCATGTCAGACTAATCTGATCTCATTTTTTGACAGAATTACAAGCCTGGTAGATGAAGGGAACGCTGTGGATGTAGCCTATCTTGATTTCAGCAAGGCCTTTGACAAGGTGCCCCATGATATTCTTGTAAAGAAGCTGGTAAAATGTGGGCTAGACAATGCTACCATTCAGTGGATTTGTAACTGGCTTACTGACCGAACCCAAAGGGTGCTCATCAATGGCTCCTCTTCATCCTGGAGAGTAGTGACTAGTGGGGTGCCACAGGGTTCTGTCTTGGGCCCAGTCTTGTTCAACATCTTTATCAATGACTTGGATGATGGGCTTGAGGGCATCCTGAGCAAGTTTGCAGATGACACCAAATTGGGAGGGGTGGCTAACACCCCAGAGGACAGGATCACACTTCAGAATGACCTTAACAGATTAGACAACTGGGCCAAAGCAAACAAGATGAATTTTAACAAGGAGAAATGTAAAGTACTACACTTGGGCAAAAAAAATGAAAGGCACAAATACAGGATGGGAGACACCTGGCTTGAGAGCAGTACATGTGAAAAGGATCTAGGAGTCTTGGTAGACCACAAACTTGACATGAGTCAGCAGTGTGATGCAGCAGCTAAAAAAGCCAATGCAATTCTGGGCTGCATCAATAGGAGTATAGCATCTAGATCAAGGGAAGTAATAGTACCACTGTATTCTGCTCTGGTCAGACCTCACCTGGAGTACTGTGTCCAGTTCTGGGCACCACAGTTCAAGAAGGATACTGATAAGCTGGAACGTGTCCAGAAGAGGGCAACCAAAATGGTCAAAGGCCTGGAAACGATGCCTTATGAGGAACGGCTTAGGGAGCTGGGTATGTTTAGCCTGGAGAAGAGAAGGTTAAGGGGTGATATGATAACCATGTTCAAATATATAAAAGGATGTCATATAGAGGAGGGAGAAAGGTTGTTTTCTGCTGCTCCAGAGAAGCGGACACGGAGCAACGGATTCAAACTACAAGAAAGAAAATTCCACCTAAACATTAGGAAGAATTTCCTGACAGTAAGAGCTGTTCGGCAGTGGAATTTGCTGCCAAGGAGTGTGGTGGAGTCTCCTTCTTTGGAGGTCTTTAAGCAGAGGCTTGACAGCCATCTGTCAGGAATGCTTTGATGGTGTTTCCTGCTTGGCAGGGGGTTGGACTGGATGGCCCTTGTGGTCTCTTCCAACTCTATGATTCTATGATTCTATGATTCTATGATTCTATGATTCTATGTCCTATGTATACTGCCCTGGTCTATGTAAGAATGATGGGTGGGAGTAAAATATTATTAATAAACAGAAAAAGACATTGCTGTGCTTCCAAATTCAGGAATTCTGACACACACTTTGGATTTATGCCACAATTTGCCTCCCCCTTAGTAATATGTGTGCATATAATTATGGTTATGTGTTGGGATTTAGTTTTATCAGACTGCTCAGTGAGCCTACTGAGTTACTGCTGAAATGTCACAAAGCAGCCGGGACAGATTTCAAACTGCAGGATTGAGGGCAACTAGAGGAGCAAAATCTAGCAGTTCTGCCTTGCAGATGAAAGACACATGAGATTCTCCTGTTGCTCTGTAAGAGATACTTCACTGTTCACAGCACAGTTGCGCTGAAGCCACATCATCCACCCCTGACCCACCCACCCACACTGGTAAACCCAGACAGACAACCATCCAACTGAGCTCAGGAATGCAAATAAAAGTGGTAATCAACATCGTCACAGAAGATTGAGACAAAATGTGTACAGTCATACATTGAAAGTCAAACAGAATCCATTCCGAAAGTCCGTTCGACTTCCAAAACATTAGGAATCCAAAGTGTGGCTTCTGATTGGCTGCAGGAAGCTCCTGCAGCCAATTGGAAGCCGTGGAAGCCCCGTTGGACGTTTGGCTTCCAAAAATAGTTTGCAAACTGGAACAGTCACTTCCGGGTTTGTGGAGTTTGGGAGCCAAAACGTTCGAGAACTAAGCTGTTTGAAAACCAAGGTACGAATGTATATCTAAGTTCCATTCAGCATAGACCTATTGGAATTAATAGATCTATGTCAGTCATGCCCATTAATTCCAATGGGTGCACTACTGGTTGCAACCAACTGTGGACAAAATTCCAGCAATATGTGTAAGAAAGGAAAGCTACATTTTATGCACATGGTTAGGGGACAAATCATGGAGCCACATGGGACCATCTTGCAGTTCCTTTGTGACACTGGCAACTGCCCACATCCCATTCCATTTCAATGGTGCAGCTGACATACCTCACACCTACATAAAGAAAATGTTCTCTCTCTTAAATACTCAAGCCCCTTAAATACTTAAATGTTGGCTTAATGGTTTGATCATTTCTCCTGGTGTTTAGGATGTCCAAATAAATATTCAGAAGAGTGCATTTGACTGTGGGGCTGATTTGCAGAATTTTTATTTTTATTTTTTTATTTTTTATCCTGGGTTTCAATCACCCACAAAACCAGATAATTTTTATGGAAATCAGACAAACTGCAGGGGCACCAGGTAAATATGGAAGCCTAGTGCCAACAGGTCAATGTCTACTGTGCCTTGAAGTCTGTAGGCAATTAAAAAGAAATTCAATATCCTGCTTCTAAAAAGTTTTTGGCAAAGTAATATTATTAGTCTGCTAAGGCATATCCCGCTGTTCTCCTTGGAAAGCCAAGCAAACGGAAGGAATTCCCCAAGGCTATTCAAACAAACTTATGGTGGTGTGGAGAAGAGGGGCAATGTACAGGCACCCACATTAGGCTGGCGACTAGGGCAGCTTTGAACGTGGGGCTTCCTTTTGAGAAAATGTTTCAAAAATGAAAGAAAATCTCAAACACTGCACATTTGGAAATAAGGCTTTGTAGAATGTGAGTGACTGAGTCAGGCCATTGCACTAGACTTATGGCCACTTTATTGGAGTTACTAAGAAGAACAAGGTACCAAATGGCTTTTCATATAGTATAAGAATCTCATGGGCACATAGATTTGCTATGTCTTTCTAGTCAAATTAAAAAGTGAGTTTCTGGAGCTTCATGAGGAATCCAGCTTTGCAAGGAAGTAATTTTGTCAAATGAAGAGCAAGTGCAAACCTGGGGTGGGGGGAAGTGGGGCAGTTCTTTTTTTTTTTTACATGTGCTGTTCTAAGGCTAGCATTTTGCATCCCATGTACACATTTTCTCCTCTTCTCAAATGGCCACCCCATTCATTCGCCTTCATCCTTCAAATTATCCCACTCATATAGGGTGCAGTGGTTCATCCATCTTCCATTCTGCTCCTCCTCAAGGCACAGGGAAAATGTGGCTGAGTCCACAGTCTGATCAATGCCTAGATTTGAGACCACTTTGGACTTCCAGAAGATGTTACTAACAGGCTCATGGCAGCAATAAGTATCCAAAGTTTATGTTCATAGAGAAGGTAGACTTTGAAAACAGGATATAGTTGATATTAGGGATGCAGGTGGCACTGTGGTCTAAACCACTGAGCCTCTTGGGCTTGCTGATCAGAAGGTTGGCGGTTCGAATCCCCAGGGTGAGCTCCCATTGCTCTGTGCCAGTTGCTGCCAACCTAGCAGTTCGAAAGCATGCCAGTGCAATTAGATAAATAGGTACCGCTGCGGTGGGAAGGTAAATGGCATTTCCATGCACTCTGGTTTTTGTCACAGTGTCCGTTGTGCTGGAAGCGGTTTAGAAATGCTGGCCACATGACCCAGAAAGCTGTCCATGAACAAACGCCAGCTCCCTCAGCCTGAAAATGAGATGAGTGCAACAACCCCATAGTTGACTTTGACTGGACTTAACCACCCAGGGGTCCTTTACCTTTACTTTTTAAAAACCTTATAGTTGATATTCTGCAGGTTTCTGCAGTGTCTCCACCTTCCAGGAACTATATTTCAGTTGACTGTCTCATCCTCTTCCCATGCCCTTTCCTTAGCCCCATATCTCTGTCCACAACTGTTGTTAAAATGATCCCATTTGTCTGCTTGTTCAGCCACATCAGTCATCAACAATCTCTTCAGATCCTTTCCGCTTTGTAACTGACACAAACGCTTTGTTTTTCTCTTCAAGGCTCTCAGCAGCTTACCCTCACCTATATCATGTGTTAACATAAGAAGAGGCCTACAAGATGAAGACCTATCTAGCCTAGAATCCTGTTCTTAGCCAATCAGATGCCTATGAAGAACAAAGCATAAGAGGAGCCTGCTGGATCAGGCCAATGGCCCATCTAGTCCAGCATCCTGTTCTCCCAGTGGCCAGCAAGATACCAACAAGATACCCACAAGCAGGAGTTGAGCACAAGAGCCCTCTCCCCTCCCATACTTTCCAGTACTGCTGTGACCAACTGTGGACATTGTACTTGGACATTTTGCATCTCTTTTGAGACGCACTGAGTGCTTTTGGAAAGACTTGCACTTTTCTTTCAATCTTCAGCCAATCAAAATTGTGGCAATAAGTTCCAGTTTCTCAAGAAAAATGCTTTTTGGTTTTTGCTATCCATTTCTTGAGAACCTTGTCGGCACTTTTAGTTCTTGGCCACCCACTGCCTACCTGTCCCTCAAAAAGTGGGGGTGAGTCCAGCAGCACCTCCAGGTTCCTCCCCTGTTCACAAAAAGGCACCACAACTACTTTAACTTATCATTGCATTTCTAAGCTTTCCTTAGAAACATTTACAGAAGGAGAATCAATAGATCACAACAAGTAACATTCAGCTGAGCTACTTGTTGACCCAGGAAGGCTCTCCTCCAGAAAAGTGCAGAGACTCTGAGCCTGGCAGCCATTCTCTGATCACTCTTAACCTCCTGTTGACTAGCTGGTTGCTTGTGTGTCTGTGTGCATTAAAATAAATAAATACATTTAGGATTCGGGAGGGGAAAGAGTCCCCCTTCCACCCCCAGCCTCTGATGGCTTGACTGTCCTTTAAGGGAATGGAAGAGATCTATGCTTGGACACCAAAGAGCAGAAAACACCCTTGAATGACATAGCAGCCACATCTGAAGAGTGTGGCACCTTCTTAAGGTCAATCACTTCCATTTAGAGGTCAGGAAGCTCTGCAGGGAAGTGACTCAATGGCAGGCATACACAATCAGCCATCAATTCCTCCTGAGCTTTTAGGAGTTGAAGGCCATCAAATGTCATTAAAGAGGGAAAGGGTAATTTTCTATGAAGTTGCAATGTGGCTTCATGATGTAGCCTTGACATTATCACCTTCCAAGAAATCCAGGGCAAAATCATAATTGATTTTAAAGGATTCTCTCTCTCTCTCTCTCTCTCTCTCTCTCTCTCTCTCTCTCTCTCTCTCTCTCTCCATAGAATTTATTTATGAAGAATAAATCACAATTACAGTTATGACCAAGAAGATGGCTTATATTTCCTAGTTGTATTATCACAGCTTTATTGATAGTTGTGATATAGGGCTACAGTGTGTCAGGATAGGACAACACTGTTTGCCATAAAGCTGTTTCAGATATATTTGTAACTGTTTGATACAGAAGCCTTGTATCTGAGCTAATGCTACAATATTGCAGCTTAGTAATCATGGAATAAAAGGAGAGGTAACTATGTAGGAAGAGCAAGAAGAGCAGGGAGAGTGTTGGAATTAATGGACTATTTTCACAATGGTGGGCTGCAAAAAATAAAATAAAAAATGGAGTCCCCCCCATGGACCTGTGCTTTGTAACTTGCTCATAAATTATCTAAGGTTGGGGGTGAGTGATAAACTATTCAAATTTGCGGATGACACCAAATTGTTTAGGGAAGTAGGAGATCCTGAGAGGCTCCAAAAGGATCTCTTCAAAGTGGGTGAACTGAATGAAGATGAAAATAGCAAATGTGATTCAATGTAATTAGGTGCAAAGTGATGTGCATTGGAACCAAACATCCTAACTTTACGTATATGCATATGGGATCTGAATTGGCAGTGGCTAACCAGGGCTGTGTACACACTATACTTTAAAAGCACATGACTTCCCCCAAAGAATCCCAGAAACTTTGCTTTGTTAAGAGTGTTGGGAATTGTAGCTCTGTGAGCTAAATGCCTGTTTTCAGGATTCTTTGTGCTCAGGCCCAAAGAATGCCCAAAGAAGCATCTGGCTAGCCACTGGGAGAACAGGATGGATTGTGGATGAGGCAGGACTTTGGTCTCATCCAGGAGAAACAAAAAAATCCTTCCAGTAGCACCTTAGAGACCAACTAAGTTTGTCATAGGTATGAGCTTTTGTGTGCATGCGCACGTCTTCCGATACACTGAAACAGAAGTCACTAGACCCTTATGTATAGTCAGAGGGTGGGGAGGGGTATTACTCAGAAGGGTGGTGGGAATGGGTGATTGGCTGATAGGAGTGGCAAACCTGTTGACAACTGTTAATGACTGTTATCGACTGCAATTGGTCTTGCAGGAAAAAGCAAGGGGTGAGATGGCTGAAGAAAGCTTTATCATGTATAATGAGATAAGAATCCAATGTCCTTATTCAGACCAGGTCTCTCCATGGTTTTAAGCCTGGTAACGAGTTGCAATTCAGCAACTTCTATACATACTTTTTTATTTTTTGTTTCGACTACGTCAGACAAACACGGCTACCTACCAGTAACTCATCCAGGAGAGTTCTTAATGCAACTTATATTGTGTCCAACACCCAGACCCCTATGCTTGTTGACTCTGAAGCTAGCCCCATGCAGTTCAGAGAGACTGAGTTCCAAGTAAGTGTGGTGAGAACAGCAACCCAGTTAGCAAAGGGAGGTCTTGTCTTGGGCATCATATAAAATGTGGAGGAGTGGACCTGTGTAGTGGCATGCCTACTTACCAGTAGGATCTTGCAGTTGCTTAGAACCCTGGATTTAACACAGCTATACCATTGCAACTTAATCCTATGTCTGCAAAGCAGGAGAGACTCATCTGCCCTTGTAATTTCATATTCTGCATTTGTACAATTTTTTTTTATTAAACTTCCGTATAATGGTGTACCAACTTCCTTTCTGTCAGGCTGAAAAAGACACTGTGAGATGGACTGTTCCCCACTTCTTCAGAATGCATACATGCTATATATTTCTGGATCTACACTGTGAAGTGATACAATCATAGTAGGCATATCTTAAAAAATCAACTAGCACAACCTATTTAACATATCTATATCTATCTATTATCTATCTATCATCTATCTATCTATCATCTACCTATCATATCTCTCTCTCTCTCTCTCTCTCTCTCTCTCTCTCTCTCTCTCTCTCTCTCTCTCTCTCTCTCTGTGTATATGTATGTATGTATGTATGTATATCTATCTATCTATCTATCTATCTATCTATCTATCTATCTATCTATCTATCTATCTATATCTATCTATCTATCTCACATGGTAGCCCTTTGCTCTTCAAAGGCTGCTCTGCTCCATAGCGACTTGTCCCCCGATTCACACCTGAACAGATTGCATTTTCTATGATTAATACTTACATTTTAGAGATTTTATTCCATTTGTCAGTGGTTAATTCTGCCAAGTCCTGTGGCCTATGCTAGCAATTAACACCACTTAAGAGCTTTTCAATGGGATAATCACCCTCATTCAAATGGTAATGACTATTAGCCCAGTGCTCATGCCTTCATTTGGAGGACAGGTAGGCTCAGCTTTGGGCTGGATACTAAAAAGTTTTAAAGACTGCATTGTCTCTGGATAGAACAGCACAAAGGAAGAGTTCCTCCACCACAGGAAGTGATGGAACTAATTACACTCCAGACGCTGGCATGTATGGGGGGGGGAGAGATTCTGAGGAACAGAGGACAATGCAATGGGAAGAGGATGGTATCCAGTACCCCCATCATAAACACAGCTACAAAGGCTTTAGGCAGAGCTTTCCTTAGGAGATCCAGGCTGAAAACATCAAAGCATTCACTAGACTGTGAGCTGGGCTCACACTACACCTGCATCTCTAAATGCAGAATACCACTTTGAAATCTGTCTGATTTAAAGAGAACCAGGGTACATGGATTATTATTATTATTATTATTATTACTGTTTTATTATTATTATTATTATTATTATTATTATTATTATTATTATTATTATATTTATACCAGACATCCCCAAACTTTGGCCCTCCAGATGTTTTGGCCTACAACTGCCATGATCCCTAGCTAACAGGACCAGTGGTTGGGGAAGATGGGAATTGTAGTCCAAAACATCTGGAGGTCCGAAGTTTGGGGGTGCCTGATTTATACCCCGCCATCTGGGTCTGGGTTGCCACAGCCACTCTGGGTGGCTTCCAACACATATAAAAACATAATAAAACACCAAACATTTGAAACTTTCCACTACTGGACTGCCTTCAGGTGCTTTCTAAAAGTTTTATAGTTATTTATCTCCTTGACATCTGATGGTGGGGCATTCCACAGGGAAGATGCCACTGTCAAGAAGGCCCTCTGTCTGGTTCCCTGTAATTTCATTTATTGTGGTAAGGGAGCTGCCTGAGCTGGACCTCAGTGAATACTGAGATTGGAGACACTCCTTCAGGTATACTGGGCCGAGTATAAGGTTAGAACCAAAACTTTGAATTGTGCTCGGAAACATATGAAGAGTATGAAACCCTCCAATCAGCCTCCAATGATTTGCTTGTAGCCCCTCAACCCACAAAGTTTCCGCAGTTAGGTTCACCTTTAGTATTGGAGTCTGGCTGATGTGCACACTTCAGGAAGGCAAAACAGGAACCTCTCTTGCTTGTTATATAAGAATCCACCCCTTCTGCTTTCTACATGGGGCAGGTCTGGGTTTAAACGCACAAAAATGCCCCTTCGGGTGGCCACATGTAGTGGCTGTTTCAAGGACTATCATGTGATAGCGGTGTCCCAAGGCAATTCCAATTAGCCCATGTGTGTCCTAAAGGTGATGCAGGGGGTGGAGTGCTCAGTGACCCCCTTCTGCCAGAAGTGGGATTCCACCTCCTGAACCACAGCGACAGAGAGAGCTTTGTTATACACTAAATGTATGTTTGGAATGAAGGGTACCAAAAAGTATAATTTGTTCATTTCTTGCATCGGCTGCCACCAAAAACAACCTCCCTGAAAGAATTAACGATTTTGTAAGGCTACAAGGTGGAAGCAGGTTCTTCCATTCAAACTCTTCTTTCCTTTTGTAAAATGGCGGCCGGGGTGGGGGAGAGGGAGATGAGAAGGGAGGAAAATATGGGGGGGGAGAGAATAATCCTCCAGACCTACCTCACAGGACTGCTGAAGTGATGAATGACATACAGATGATGAAGCACTTTGCGCTCCAAGAAGAATAAATGAGTGTTCAGACACAAGAGATGACGTAAAATGAAATCGCCTCTAAAATGCACCACATGGATAGACACGCACACACAGAGAACCTTGTGCAGACAGAGAAAGATCTTTTGGCAGTCAGGATCCCAGCGTAAAGTCTCCTCATGCGTGAGACATTGAGAATGGCTCCTTCCTCACCCTGCTCACATACTTGGGGAGGGGGGGCGCCTATTATCGTATGTAGCTGTGGGGAAGCCAGTGCCAATGTGGCGGTAACTATCACTCCTTTTGTGTCCCTTTTCCAGTTTGATTTCATGTTTGCCTGTCTGCAGCCTTCAATTCCTTTCTCACTGACACCCCCTGCTCACCCCCCCGGGACCCCCTGGGGCCTGTGACACTTGTTTGGTGGAGGCAAACCAAGAGGGGCCTGTACATTTGCCATGGGAACAAAGGCCTGTTTTCAAACACTGCAAAAATAAACTGTTTCTCTCTTAGGCCCTTTAATGACCTGATCTCTCTTTATCTGTGGTGCAAGGGGTTGTCCTTTAAAAACAACAACAAACAAAAAAGCACAAAAGTTTCAGTTATAATGATTCTTTATGAAGATGTATCACTGGGTAAGCGCAAGCATTTATATTTATGTAGGATCTATAAATATGAAGGGGTTTTGCGCCTCCCCAGAGGCAAGAGACGTTCCTCTTTACTGTGGCAGTTTATGTTTTCCTTGCTAGCAGAGTCCTTATATTTCAGTGTTGAATAAATAGTCCCGGGTGTTGTGTGCAGTGGCTCCTGGGCTCCCTGCTGAGAGCCTACCCTTAATACAAACAATGCAACGCATTTATTCTAAGCTGACCAAACTGACCTCCAAAAGTTTGTTCCCTCCATTGGGATTGCTCGGTCCTTTTCAGAGTTCTGAAAGCCCCACACAAAGACCTCCCTTCCATCTACTGTCCCGTCCTAAACAAAACTAGGGTGGGGAGGACGGAGTGGGGGAAAGGAGGAAGAAATCAGCAAACCTTGATCCCTCTACCCTAGAAAGGGGAAATTAAGGAATTTGCATTTTAACCCCTTCAGTATCTGTCTGGTCCCTTAAAACAAAACAAAGCAAAACAAAACAAAACAAAAGAAGAGAAACTTTCTTTTCTATACTTCTGAGAAGTTCTAGGCCCACGTCAGCCTTGAGGAGCTGAGGGCCAAGCAAAGATCAGGATCCCTACTGTGAAGAAAGGCTTGTCTTTTCTTCCCCTTGCATTCTTATTTGTCTAGAGCTTTCAAAAATGCTGTGAAATAGACTCTTTTTCCCCACACTCCCTAGTCCCCTCTCCTACCCCTCTTTCTGCTGCCATAGATGTTTATCTTTAAAGATTACACACACACACACACACACACACACACACACACACACACACACAGCCTTTCCAATTGTATTTTTTAAAAAGCAGATCTTCCCAGGCTAGAAGATGGAGGGATGAATGATCCAATAACCTGTGAAAATTGCTCACTCTCCCACTACCTCTCCATCCACGAATCCTGATGACTTAATCCCCCTTTTTATTAAATAATATGTCATTCTTGGCAGGAATGACCAGGGTACACCTTGAACGAACACACTTCCTCCTCACACTGTAAATAGCAGGACATTTTTGAGGCATCCATAGCCACACATCTGACCTGCCAGGTATACAACACACAGTGTTTCTTCTGTCTTGCCTTTGCCAAAGGTCACCTGCAGTTACAATATATGGGAATCGATGCGAGTGCAGCATTATCAGATTATAAACTGCACCGCTTTGAAGAAGAACAAAAAAAAATCCATGCCAAAAGTGGGGGGGGGGCTGGTTTGTTTGGAACAAGACATGTTTGCCTTCATGGCCTATAACTCTTGTCCAATCCCATCATTTGAAAAGTTTCTAGGTTGTTTTCCTCAACCCATTCATCAATACCCATCACATTGATGAGAAGGAAATAAAGAAACCAAGCTCAAGCACAGTTATTGCTATCTTCTTCTTTGCACTCTAGCTGAGTAAGATTGTCTTCCATAGCAGCCAATGCAATTCTGGGCTGCATCAATAGGAGTATAGCATCTAGATCAAGGGAAGTAATAGTACCACTGTATTCTGCTCTGGTCAGACCTCACCTGGAGTACTGTGTCCAGTTCTGGGCACCACAGTTCAAGAAGGATACTGACAAGCTGGAACGTGTCCAGAAGAGGGCAACCAAATGGTCAAAGGTCTGGAAACGATGCCTTATGAGGAATGGCTTAGGAGAAGAGAAGGTTAGCCTGGAGAAGAGAAGGTTAAGGGGTGATATGATAGCCATGTTCAAATATATAAAAGGATGTCATATAGAGGAGGGAGAAAGGTTGTTTTCTGCTGCTCCAGAGAAGCGGACACGGAGCAATGGATTCAAACTACAAGAAAAGAAGATTCCACCTAAACATTAGGAAGAACTTCCTGACAGTAAGAGCTGTTCAACAGTGGAATTTGCTGCCAAGGAGTGTGGCGGAGTCTCCTTCTTTGGAGGTCTTTAAGCAGAGGCTTGACAGGCATATGCCAAGAATGCTTTGATGGTGTTTCCTGCTTGGACTGGATGGCCCTTGTGGTCTCTTCCAACTCTATGATTCTATGATTCTATAAACACGGTTTTAACAATGAGTCCGTAAGTGACTGTGGAGGCCAATTCTGGATCCACACGTCCTTCCACATCCTGTGTTGTCTAGCAGATATATTGATAAATCTTTTACCTCTGAGGGCAGCTTCACCTGAGTTGTGACTCCATCTAATTTCCTCCACATTTCTCTCATAGGGTTGGCACATGTGCCTGTGACCACATTTTGGAGTGGCAGATACCATGTTTTTATGCTTGCACCTCCTGTTTGCATGGGAAGACACCAAGATTTTTGTAACCACACGTTAACAAATTTCCCACTGAGCCAGGCCTTGTAGAGGTGGGGGTGGGGAAGAGGGTTGGCTAATGTGGGACAGAGTTTCCTTTAGGAAGGAACTTATTCTTTCTGCTAAAGGAGGGTGGAGGAAAAGGGAGTACACAATGGAAATCCATTTGCTGCACTACTGTCTCTTCTTTAGTTTCCCTTCAAATCTGACAGGCCTGGGATTAAAGGGTAGGCTACAATGGAGCCTGACAGTACATTACCCATTAATGGTGCTGAATGTCTTAACAACTCAGCTATTGGAGATGCATTCAGAAGAGCATGTGAACTGCCTTTCTCCTTCAAAGCTCTTGCTAGACCATGTTTTCTTTTGTAGTTTAACTTTTGTGTTTGCAAAGAAGCCAACACAAATTGTGCCGCTCCTCTGCCTAGCTGTAGCTTTAGGGGCTTTTTTTTTTTACACTTCAATTAAGAAAAGTCATCAGTTCTAGGCTGGGGAGTGGGGAGAAAAATTATCCATTAAAAATAAAAGATAAAGAATGATACATTTGCACTTCCTAAACATACCATAAGTTTGTCCTAATGGAAGCCTTGACAGATCACTGTGCTATTGTGAAGGCGGGTGAATTTCTGTTGCCAGTAGTATAAATTCATGGTGTTGAAATAATAATAATAATAATAATAATAATAATAATAATAATAATAATTGTAATCTACCTTTGGAGACAAACAGATCATGTAAAATTAAGCAAAACTTAGTGTGTACTGTATCTGAAGAAGTGTGCATGCACACGAAAGCTCATACCAAAATAAAAACTTAGTTGGTCTTTAAGGTGCTACTGAAGGAATTTTTTTATTAAGCAAAACTTAAAGCAACAAGCTTTAGGGATTCCTGATTGCTTGGCCAGCTCCAACTATATCAGCTTGAACTAAGATAAATCCATGTGTTTTCAAGCACACTGGATTTTCTACTATGGCTTATGATATGTGAGCAAAGTGGCCTTCAATCACCAGCCTTTAATTTTTTCAGCACAATAGATGAGGTTTTTCTGCTTATTGAACAGATGAATTTATATGGGGTGACTGTAAAACTTTAATAAAAATGGAATTCATACCCACAGAACCAAACTGAAAAGTATTGTCAGGACAAAAAGTCTTTTTGAAGCTTTGCATTGCATTGGGTAGAGTACAGTTTTATAAAACTGATAAATTCATGATTTATCACACACCCATGTAGATTGTGTGGTTCTGTGCTGTCACCATAGGAGTTAGACCCTTGTTGAGTTTGCCTATTTTGTACCCAGCCTTTCTCCAAAGAGAAGTGTTTTCACCTCACAACAATCCTGTACAAAAGAACCTGGCAAAAATGACGACTTGCCCATAACACAGTTAGTCTAAAAATAAAGACTTTCTATTAAACATAGGTGATTATTTTTCAAGCATTTTAAAATAATTTTGCTTGACTAAATGACTAATGGAAGGCAGTTTAAAGGCATTGACAGATTCATGAGTGTCCTCGACAATTATATAGGGAACAACTGTGATTTAAAGTCCTCATTTTAAAACCAGCAGCCAATGAACTAAACCAGGCATAGGCAAACTCGGCCCTCCAGATATTTTGGGACTACAATTCCCATCATCCCTGACCACTGGTCCTGTTAGCTAGGGATCATGGGAGTTGTAGTCCCAAAACATCTGGAGCATCGAGTTTGCCTATGCCTGAGCTAAACAACAGCCCTGGTTCATTCAGCTCTGCTGTGGGCCACTCTTTTGCATCAAAATATCTTGGGTCAACATTCATCTTATGCAGAAGGCAGGTAGGGGATAGGGAGCAAGATCTGGCTCTCTAAGTAAATTTGCACCCTCCCTTCTGTGTGGACATTCAGTGTGTTTGCATAAAGGCATCACCTAAAAGGGAAGGGGGGTGGATATGTTTGTTTGGACTTCATTGAGTGAAAAGCTCTCAGCCCCATGAGTGCTCTCTCTCTTCTCTTGTCTAGTGGCTGCTCTGCAACTCCCAGCCAAAAGGGGGGAAAGGAGGGGGGGAGAAGGGCTTCCTATTTGCGCAAGTGGCTCAACTTCTTCAGGATTCCCTTGGGACTTAAGTTTATTGGTTTACTGAGCTCAGGGCATTTGAATTGCAAACGCCTTCTTCCAGATAGAACAATGTGCTTGGACCTAAAGAGAACTAGGCAACGCAGAGCTCTTGAAATGGAGTGTGATTTCTTTAGGCCTGAAAAGGAGAGGGTGGGTGCTTGCTCTCCTTTCCGGTCTCTTGCATTGTTGCAGGGGGATGTCTGTGAAAGGGGAGGGAGGAGAGAGAAGGAGGCCAACTCATGTATGATAATCAGAGATCTCCTTCATTTCATTTCATTTATTTTATTTCCCTCTACTTAGAAGCCTGTCCGTTGTCCCTCCCACCCACCCACCCACCCACTCCCCAAAGGGGATTAGCAATTATGGTGTTTTAGGTAGAGGAATCTGTGTAGCATGGAGATGATGCATTGGGGACAGGGTGGATGTGAATGTTTCTGTGTATCTAAGATCCTGTGGTTGAGATAAGCAGCATCCTTTCTCAAATGAGAATTCTCTTTTCATCTAGGGGGGAAATCAGTGCTAATCTACAGTTGCATAGACTGCATTGATGCAAACACAAACAGGATGGGTTGCTTGCTTTCTGCTAAAGGTAAAGGTAAAGGGACCCCTGAACATTAGCTCCAGTCGTGACCGACTCTGGGGTTGCGCGCTCATCTCGCATTATTGGCTGAGGGAGCCAGCGTATAGCTTCCAGGTCATGTGGCCAGCATGACAAAGCCGCTTCTGGCAAACCAGAGCAGCACATGGAAACACCGTTTACCTTCCCACTGTAGCGGTTCCTATTTATCTACTTGCATTTTGACGTGCTTTCGAACTGCTAGGTTGGCAGGAGCTGGGACCAAACAACGGGAGCTCACCCCGTCACAGGGATTCGAACCGCCGACCTTCTGATCAGCAAGCCCTAGGCTCTGTGGTTTAACCACAGCGCCACCTGGGTCCCTTGCTTTCTGCTAGGGGTAAATAAATGGGAGATTCATAATTGGAAACTTTTAAAAAAAGAACAAACAGGTAGAAACAAGCCAAGAGGTGGATACTGATAATAATTTTGGTTTTTTTAAATCTAATAGCGGGAAAGGATCTTCCTATGACTTATGTAGACTTATGTATAGGTGGTGTTAGAAGTCAGTGGTTGAAAGTTCCTTTAGTCCAACACTTTGTTGAATACAGGCTAAGTGAAAGCTAAGGAACATGGGTTCAGGGGCGGAAACTGGCGAAAAGGTGCAGCCAGCTCCTTATCATATGATCCCTTCTGCAGACTGCAGCCTTTAAGATCCAGAAGAGGGACGTAGGCTGGCCATATCAGGAGCCAGAGCAGGATCTCATTCTTGAAGCTAACAAGGGAGCTGTTGCAAAGCCCTCAAAATAGCTATTTGGCCAGAGCACCCACCTTTTCCAATGATACCTCGAAGCTTTAAATCCAAGCCTGAGGCGGCCCAGGGTTTGCATGATGAGTTCCGCACATTGCGTGCCAACCAGAATCAATTTTGGCTGCCTTTGTATCAATTAAAATTTCCTCTTTGGGTTTCTGAGTATGTCTCGCTCTCTTGCTTTCCATAAATGCTTGTGGGCATGACAGAGACGTAATTAAGCCTGAAAATAGAAACAGCTAACTCTTACGCATTCTGGAAGTGGGAGGCTGTGCTGCATGTCAAAACCTGGAAGGAGCGGTGGCGGAATTCCATCACAAACCAAGGGTCACTTTGCTTGATCATGTTAGTTACAAAAAGATGCTGGAGCTTGTCCAGCTTTTCTTCCTACTTCCTCACTTGCATCCGAAGCCATCAGAATGTTTTCTTCAGTTTTGTGTGTGGAAAAGCTGTTTCGTCTTCTGCCAACTTTCACGAGCAACTGATATATCCTTATCTTCTCCAGTCATAAATTCTGTCACTTGCCTGAGAAGCAAAACTAACACAGTCTATCATGATGTACTTTATCCTCCTTCACAGAGAGCTGCTTGCTCCACAACTCATTGTTAACCTTGTTTCAATAGGATGTTAGTTGTAACGCAAGCAGAGATCAGATAGGCTAGTTGTCTGGAGGAGGAATTCCGATTTATCTAATCTTGACACCCTCACTTCCCCATGGGCTGCTAAAATAACCGGGAAAGGACAGAGCTGGTCGCATCCTCAAGCCACAAATCACTGATTGAAAACCCTTTTGCTCAGTGGGGACACAATAAAGCAGGTTTCAATGAGAGGGAGAAGGATCCACCGAGAAAGGTTCCCTTATCTTAATAAGAGTCTGATGAATTGCGGAACGCAGCCACTTTGGGCTGTAAGACAGAGTCCAGCAAAACATTTTAAAGCATTTGTTCAAAGTCAAAGAGATGACTTGGGGGGGGGGGATGTGTCAGTTTTCCAGTGTGGTGTTAAACTGGGTTGAAGTAGGGCAGAACATAATGTCACATGAAGCTTTGTTCTGTGTATCCCCAAGTCAGAGAACAGGTTCACACATGCAGTATCAGGTGATGACTTCCATGCTTGAATGGATCATTCTATATCTTGCAGACTGATTTTTCATTATGATGATGATAATGATGGTGATGATGTTGTTGTTGTTGATGATGATATATTATTTGTACACCGCCCATCTGCCTGGGTTCCCCCAGCCACTCTGGTTGGCTTCCAACAAAATTTTAAAAGTACAATAAAACATCAGACATTAAAAACTTCCCTAAACAGGGCTGCCTTCAGATGTCTTCTAAAAGTCAGATAGTTGTTTATTTCCTTGACATCTGATGGGAAGGTATTCCATAGGGCGGGCGCCACCACCGAGAAGGCCCTGTGCCTGGTTCCCTGTAACCTCACCTCTCACAGTGAGGGAACCACCAGAAGGACCTCAGTGTCCGGGCTGAACGATGGGGGTGGAGACACTCCTTCAGGTATACTGGGCCGAGGCCGATGTTACATCACTTCAAATGCATGTTGTGCTTTCTTCCCGCTGAATCAGTTCTTGCAGTCCTTCGTCAACCATCACCTGTGATCAAGTGCAGAGATCTGCAAGTAATGTATCTGCAGTGTGAACCAAACCAAAAGTCCAACCAATGTTTCTGTGACAAGGAGCTTAACTAGTGACTGGTGGGCAGCAGTGCCGTATTATGCCCATACGTACCAGCAGGAGCAGCCAGCACCATGGGGTGGTGCTGTGCCCCCGCTCTCCTGGCTGTGGCTTTGCTGCTGATTACTGGGACAGGGCAGCAGTGAGCTTGGGGCTATGTGGGTACACTGATGGGAGCACCCAATGTGGCTCTGCCAGTCACTGCACTGGCAAAGCCTTGGCCTTGCTGCCACCCATCCCTTCACTGTTCCAGCAAGTGATACCAGTGCCACTGCTTGGGAGGCTGGCAGCACAGTGCTGCCTCACAGCACCAGCCCCTCCTGAGGACCAGGTAGCTTGCTGACATTTCTGTTTCCTGCAACACCCTGGGCACTGCCTGTCTGAATGCAGTGGTGGATAGGATGAGGTACATTAAACTATGTTTGTATCCTGGGATGACAGGGGTTGTTAGCATAGGTAGTTCCTATGTCTAGGCAATAGGCAAGTTACCTGTTCCGGATGAAGTGGCATTCTCTCTGAAGAACCAGATGCGTAGCTTGGGAGTACATCTTTGTGCTGGAGGTCCAGGTGTCCTCTGTGGCTAATAGCGCCTTTTACCAGATACATTTGGTTCACCAGCTACAGCCATCACTGGATATAGATAGCCTGAGTACTCTAATCCATGCACTAGTAAAATGTTGTTGCTTTATTCTTTTTGTAAACCACTTTGGGAGTTTTTACAAGCGAGCAGTATATAAATAAATAACCTCAAGGCTGGATTACTGTGGGGCTCCCCTTAGGCTTGCTCCAGAAGTACCAGCTTGTGCAGAATGCAGCAGCCAGACTTCTGATGAGGGGGCACCAGGAGCCCTGGATTTATGGCAGTGCAAACTTCCCCCCTACGCAGGGCACCAAGCCGAGGAGGCTCAAAATTGAGAACATCCATAACTGAGAAATCCATTCTGGGGCGCCAAATTTTGGCTTTGCACAGGGCGCTATATTACAAAAGATTACCAAAGTCTGTCAGTGGCATACAGATTGCTACAAGCGACACCATTGTTAAAACATCTCCACTGGTTGCCCATCTACTACTGAGCTGGGTTCAAGGACCTTGTATTAATGTACAAAAACCTGAACAACTTCAGTCTAGAGCAGGGGTAGGTAACCTAAGACCCGGGGGCCAGATGTGGCCCAATCGTCTTCTAAATCCAGCCCGCGGACGGTCCGGGAATCAGCATGTTTTTACATGAGGAGAATGTGCCCTTTTATTTAAAATGCATCTCTTGGTTATTTGTGGGGCCTGCCTGGTGTTTTTACATGAGTGGAATGTGTGCTTTTATTTAAAATGCATCTCTGGGTTATTTGTGGGACATAGGAATTCGTTCATTTTTTTTTCTTCGAAAATATAGTCTGGTCCACCACATGATCTGAGGGATGGTAGACCGGCCCATGGCTGAAAAAGGTTGCTGACCCCTGGTCTAGAGAGTACCTATGGGGCTGCCTGAACCCAGCAGAGATCATCTGTGTTGCTGGTTGTCTCCTGAGTTGGCGAGGCTCATTTAACATCAGTACAAAACTGAGCGGTCAGCGTTGTTGGCCCAATCCTGTGGAATGCTGTTCCCATAGAGGTTCAGCAGGTGCCTTCTGTATTAGCTTCCAAACATTTGCCATTTTCATTTTGTGTTTTTCTTAATTGTGTTTTAATTGTTGTAAACTGCTTTATATTTCTCAATGAAATTGTAGTATACAGATTTTTATATATATAAAGGAATAAATAAATTGCTCAGGTGAATTTTGGAGAAGGAGGGCACAGGGCAGGCATCTATGTTGGGCCCTGGCAATGGCCCAAGGATGCTGGATGTGACGCCTGACATGGCTGCAAGACAACAGGAGGGAACCCAGTGTCGCTTCCTCAGGAGAGCTCATGAAATAGAAACAATATTGCTCTTAGAAGTTATTGAGCCCTCCACTGTGAAAGTCTGTTTAAAAACACACGACATCTGCTGGACACAATCCTACAGGAATGTTTGTTGAAATTGATAGGAATTACACAAGCGCACATGTTAATGGTGTTTGTGTATAAGACAATGTTGATGCTTCTGGGTTGTGCAGATGTTTCCTCACAACAAGATGGCTGAGGCAAGTGCCTGTCCACGGTTTCCTCTTTTTTTACATCATCATCAACAATGCTTTTTCATTTGCCTGGTTTAAAGCAGACAGACATACAGTGGTACCTCGACTTACGAACGACTCGACAACCGAATTTTTCGACTTACAAATGGGGCAAATGGCCGCACGCTTACGAATTTCTCGACATCCGAACGGAAACCGTGGCGGTTTTAGATGGGGTTTTTTCGACTTACGAATTTTAAGATGGGGTTGCTTCAATTTTTTTCCATTTCCAATGCATTCCTATGGGAAATCGCATTTCCAATGGTGCTTTTTCGACTTACGAATTTTTCGACCTATGAAGGTGCCTTCGGAACGGATTAAATTCGTAAGTCGGGGCACCACTGTATGCAAATGAGGAATGGCTTTCTCTCTCACCCTCCCCCACCTCTCCCAGTCAGGAGGAGCAACTGCTCTACCTACCCAGCTAAAGCTTCCTCCACAACCATGCATTATACAGTTTTAGGTCTGAATTGTGTGCAGACAACAGCTCACCCTGTGTGATACGATATGATATGATAGGTGAGCTATCAGGAAATGAATATGCAAAACTTGATATGATCCCCAAGGGACACTTGCTTTTTGGGGAAATTGTCTTACCAAGAAAACATAGGACATGACAGGTTTCATTAAGTTTTCACTTTATGACTAGATGAATAGCTGACCTGATTTGGATGTTGGTAGATTTTGATTTGTGGAATTAATATATAAGAAGATTTCCTGTTTCTGCCTCATAATTAATTGTGCCACTGTGCAGTTTCTTGTTAACTCGTTGATGCCATAAGAAGCATCTGGGTTTGCTTAACCATTTGGAAAAAGCTCTCTGGCTTCGTTTCCAAAGAGATATCCTAACATAATTTAACTCTGGCATAGCTTGCTGGAATTGAGCTGCCATTCATGTGCATCCATGTACTTAGCACTCACCCCAAGACATAAGGTCTCAAAGAAACCTTTTCAATGATGGGATTTATGGGAGGGAAATGATCCAGTACCTTATCAGTACTCCATGGTTTGTTTGTTTTCCCTGCACACTTTCAAATTTAAAAGGAGGTGATCATTACAATATACTCAATATTCATACACCACAAAAATATTTGAAAAATAAATATGACACTTCTAGTGGAAGCACATGATTCTTATATGGGGAGGGGGAGGACCTTGTCTTGCATAATGTGCAGTAACATTCTAAGCATCCAAAATTCCCAATAGTAAAGATTGTTGCTTTCCTCAACAACAGCGCTGGGACCGTCCACTCGCAGCTGCAGCCGCGAGCAGAGGACCCAGCACCATCCCCGCACGGCGCTGGAGCAGTGCCGCTTGGCTTGGGAGTTGCGGGGGCGCCGAGTGTCAACCCCCTCCAGGGTGGCACCCAGGGCGGACTGCCCCCATCACCCCCCTTGCTACGCCAGTGACCTAAATACACACTTGCACTTTATATATAATATATTTACCCTTTATATATTAACTGTTATCTCTCCATATTCCTTTACTTTCTAAATGTGACCTGGACATTTTACACAAAGGAGGGTGTGACACTATGAGATAAGCATTCCAGACTACACAAGTGGGCAAACAAAATGGGATTTTTTTAATGATTTGTGTGGTGTAGGTGTAGTGCTTGAAGTGTCAGACTAGGACCTGTCAGATCAGGATTCAAATCCCCACTTGGCTGTGAAGCTCACTGGGTGACTTTGGACCAGTCACTGCCTCTTAGCCTAACCTACCTCTGCTTGCCAGACAGTAACAGAATCATCTGCTTCCTCCCCCCCCCACCGCCTTGACCCTGAGCCAATCTTGGGATGGCCCCCGGGGGAGGAGAAGTAGAGAACACCATTTTGCAAGTGAAAGTCCTTGTGCTGAGCTTCCACTGAAGTGACTTATTAGCTGAATCCAGTCCACGACATTTTACCACCTTGTACAACAAACAAGTTTACATGTAATATTGCAAGGATGTCACCAGTTTATTTAAGATAGTTATTCTGCTTTTCTTCCCCCTTTTGTTTGGGTTTCACAATGGCCAGATCTACTCTCAACTGGAAAGTGAACAACATGGAAACTCTGGAGTTAGACAGGTCAACTCCTTGTCAGGACAAATAGGTTGCTATGTTGTTTCTAGAGAGCATGCAGAGTTACTTCTAACTGTTACTTAAATCTGGAGACTCTAGGTCCTTCCTGATTCTCTGGGTGGGCAAACCACTACTTCCTATTACTATAGTTTAGGCACTAGTTATGTATTACATTCAGACTTTAGGAACCAAAAGGACCATAAGTGTGGGATGAAAGGGCCAAGCTGCTCTGGGCCTCTGTTGTGTGGCCTGTTTCTAAGAGGGTGATAAAATGGCAGAGGCAAAGAAGATAGATCATACGCCAGTAAATGCTTTTATTGGTGCCAACATCTGAAAGAGAGCCACCATTTTCTTAAACCATTTCAGCAACAGCTAGTGATTTAAAGAGAAGGCCAGACTTTACAAGGGGACAAACCTCTCTTGAAATCTTTCTTTTACTCCCTAACACCCCCCTCTCTCATTCTTTCTTTTCTCCCTCCCCCCATTTCTTTTCTCTCTCCCCCCACCCCGCCTTCTCTCAGCCCTCAAAAGCTAAAGTTGTTACTCTAAGTCCTTTTTTGAGGAGAGAGAACCGTGATGAAATTCCTGTGTTGGCATGGCTGATGTTAATGGCTAACATTGGGGGCAAAGGTCCTCGAAGGCCCCCACATCTGCAGCTTTGTACAGGCCTCACCTCCGAAAAGGCCTCAAAGTGTGTAGCCAGCCAAGGCCTAATGTGTATTAGCAAGACAAAGGCCTGAGGAGAGGAGGAGAGGAGATGAGCTTTAATTTACTGAAGATTTATGAGGGCCTCATGAAATCGGCCTGAACCACCCATTTTCTATATCATCTGCACATATCTAAAGGAGGTGGCTTTGTTGTGGGGAGATGGTCATTTAGAATTATCTAGCCACAAATCTTGCCAGGATAAAAGCTGTCGAGACAGGAGCAGGACATAGAGGCAAGTTCACACTCAGAACTCCGATTCGAAAATCTGGAAATGTGTGCATTGCCAACCAGACTATATCTCTCCCTCTTGGAAACGTACTGGGAGCCAATGTAGGTCTCTTAGGACCGGTGTTATGTGGTCTCGGCGGCCGCTCCCAGTCACCAGTCTAGCTGCCGCATTCTGGATTAATTGCAGTTTCCGGGTCACCTTCAAAGGTAGCCCCACATAGAGCACATTGCAGTAGTCCAAGCGGGAGATAACTAGAGCATGCACCACTCTGGTGAGACAGTCTGCGGGCAAGTAGGGCCTCAGCCTGCGTACCAGATGGAGCTGGTAGACAGCCGCCCTGGACACAGAATTAACCTGTGCCTCCATGGATAGCTGTGAGTCCAAAATTACTCCCAGGCTGCGCACCTGGTCCTTCAAGGGCACAGTTATCTCATTCAGGACCAGGGAGTCCCCCACAGCCGCCCGCCCCCTGTCCCCCCAAAACAGTACTTCTGTCTTGTCAGGATTCAACCTCAATCTGTTAGCCGCCATCCATCCTCCAACCGCCTCCAGGCACTCACACAGGACATTCACTGCCTTCACTGATTCTGATTTAAAAGAGAGATAGAAATGGAAGCACAGAAACAACAATCCAAACAATAAACCCCAATTATCAAACAAAAAATAGCCACAAAATGTGAAGAAACAGCAGCTCTCATAATAAATGAGGACCTTTCCAGATATACCATCTTTAGCACTAGAACAGATTGTCGTGTTTTGGAGGGTGATTGTACAGAAACACCCTGATACACATAAAAGTGAGAAGTTGCATAAAATGCCTTCCACTCAATGAAAATATTGTAGAATCATTCTGGACCTTGCACAAATCTCAGAATTCTTGTGATGGAAGAAAGAGCAGTTGCAATATTCCAAAACAGCAGTGGAGCGCTAAGGATATCATGTGGTAGCATGTGGAAGAGAAAAGGAGGTTGGGCGGGGGCAAAACAACCAACGGCTATAGTGCTATGATAGGTATGACTAGAAGGGCCCTTAAACAGCTATGGAATCAAAAGCTTGCTTTAACAAGGAAACCTTTCCAATTCCAGCAGAACACAAATGAAGAAAATGACCTAGCTTTTGGGGGAAATACGCTTTGCATATGTAGCAGCATCTGGGAGAAAGCCCTTCTCATGTGCTGACATTAACCTTAAAATAAAACAGCTTGGATTTGCTGCAATGTGAAATTGAGTTCCAGTCTGGGGAGTCTAAAACCCCAATCTTTTTTTAGGACTACTTCATATGTCTTCTGCATATTTGTGTTTTCTCTGACTGGGCTTTTTTAAGTGCTAAAATGACTTGAAACAGTAATTTTAAAGTAACTATCCACGAGTAGGTGTGTGTGTTGATTGTTATACCCATGCCAATTTTCTCAGAGAGCTGTTTCCCCATTAGACCCATTCCCAAGTAGTATAAAAACCTTAAAACCCTTGGAGCAGAGTATTCCTGCAGATGCTGGAGTGATAAGCTGGATGACCTGAAATGCCTTGCCTATGGCAAGCACCTGTATCTCTCTGATGTTAAAGGTGTATGATATATCCCAGGTGAATGCTATAGCCTTAGGTACCTAACATTTTTACCTGCCCTACTCCTGTGGCTTTAACACCCACTCGACATGAAGAAATGAAAGATGTGAAGCTTTCCCCTTCGCTTCATCTCCATGGTAGGAAAAGATTCACCTGCTGGATTATTGCACATCAGGCAGCTTTTAAAGGCACATGAGCAAGAGGAATATTTTGCAAGGAAAAGGAAAAAGGTTGGCAACTCTATACATCCTTATGTTGACATTTGCACATTTAGTTCCAGTATTTAACCCATTAAGAAGGTACAAAACACCCTAAAGCACCCAGGCTTGTATAGATTTGTGTCTGTCTCAAAGACAATCAGCACACCCTGAACTGGGGGAGGGAAGGAGAAGGCAAGTTATTCAGATGAGAATATTGAAAGGCAGATGTTTGTGGGGGACACTATGAGCTGGTGAAAAGAATGTGAAAGTAGCAATCAAACTGCACGTTTCCTTGGACTTAATGCTCCTCTTGCTTTGTGGGCTGTAAAGTCATGTCAGACCTAATCTATCCTTAATGAGCTCTCTCCTTCTCTCTGTTGTGAAGGGATACTCACCAGCAAATGCAAATTAACACACAATTGTCTTGTCGGTAATTGTTAGAGGCAATCCATCCCTCCTACTTCCTGAACAAACGCCCATCTCCATCTCTCCCCCTTGGAAACTCTTATGGACTGTGTTGTGTATTGAGTCAAAGGATTTTATATCTGTATTATTATTGTCTGTATTTGCATTAGGATAAAGTAACTGCCTTTTGGTTCCAGAGGGTACAGCTACTATTGGTTCATTTAAGCTGCTGTATTTGGATCCTCTGTCTTATTGGTTTCCTCCAAAAGGCAGCACTGTGATTGCTTGATATTGTTCCCTCCAAAATGTATCCCTTCCTAGCTAGTCCCCTGTCCCTATAAATGTAGCTTTCCTCTCCTCAGTCTTCAGTCTTGTTCACTTTAATAAAGAGCTGTTACTAGAGAACTGTCTCCAGCATGTTTTGTCAAGAGAGCTGAAATCACAAACCCCACGTCACAACAACTGGCGACGAGGATGGGATCCGGAATGCTGAGGAGCGGTTAAACACAACCCTGCCTCAGAGTCCGGATTGCAGCTGAGAACAAGACTCACTGGCCAGCTGAGAAGACGACCCTGCCCGCTAGGACAATGGAGAGTCCAAGGGTATTGGAGCCCTTCCAGCCATCAGAGCCCCACACCTGGGAAGACTACGTCGAACGCTTCGAGTTCTTTGCAGTGGCTCAAGGGATCACCGATGCCAGCAAAAGAAGGGCCACATTCCTGAGCTACTGTGGGCCCGAGACCTTCAAGCTGGCCAAGGCATTACTTGCTCCAGCGAAGCTGAGTGAGACATCTCTCAAAGATATTCTTGCCTGCCTAACAAGCCACTTGGCGCCTACTGAGACCAAGATGGCCCGGCGGATGGAGTTCCATAAGAGGCAGCAGCATGCTGGGGAGTCTGTATCCACATTTCTGGCTGAACTCCGGAAGCTCGCTCAGCACTGCGGCTTCCAAAATCTGGAAGAGACTCTCCTGGATCGGTTTATTGGTGGTCTGAGCAGCAAGAAAGCCAGAAGACGCATCGTGGCTAAAGAAGAGGTTACCCTTGCTTCAGCCTTGAAAGAGGCCACCGCCACGGAGAATTATGAAAGAGAGGAGCTTGATGCCAGTCGCAAGGCCACTAAGCCACAGATAGAAGTTGCGCATGCCATGGACGAGCTAGAGGCTACTCCGAGCCAGAGCCCAGTCCGTGGGGTCGAGTCGGTGCGTCAGGCCTGCACAGTGCACAGAGATCGCCGAGGCAGTTGCCCAGGTTGTGGCGGAAACCATGAAAGGAAGAGTTGTCGTTTCAGGGATGCTATCTGCCGGACGTGCGGAAAGACGGGTCACATCGCCAGGGTCTGTAGATCGGCGGCGTCGGGAGCGACAGGAGCACCTAGACTGGAGCATCGCAGACCGCCCACAGCAACTCGTTTTCTAAAGGACTGCCACTACGTAACGGAGATCAACGGGAGGGCCGTGCAGTTTCCAGCGCAAGGCAAGGCACACGTCAAGGTGAAGATTGAGGGTCAGCAGTGCGACATGGAGGTGGACTCCGGATCCGCATTCACCATCGTGTCGGACCAGACCGCGAAGACATTCTTCCCCAGGGGTAAGTTGCCCCCTCTGGAGCCCTTTCCGGCAACCTTGCAGTCGTACTCAGCAGGCCGCATCCATGTTATGGGAATGTGTGCCGTGAGAGTACAGTTCCGGGACAAACAGGCTGTACTCAAACTGGTGATTGCGAAGGGCAGTCACCCCAGTCTCCTGGGCACTGACTGGTTCCCTGCCCTGGGACTGAGTATCTCAGGGCTTAATTCAATCCAAACCTGCCCTGAGATGAGTGAGGTATTATGCAAGGAATTTGCTGGTCTCTTTAATGGAAAACTGGGTTGTTATAAAGGGCCCCCAGTTGACTTCGAGTTGGACCCCGGGGTGGCTCCAATCCGACTCAAACCAAGGCGAGTGCCATTTGCACTGCAACCCAAGATCGAGGCAGAGCTGGATAAATTGGTCAAGCAGGGAGTTCTCTCACCCGTGGACTCTGCTAAGTGGGAGACTCCAATCGTCACACCCCTTAAAGCAAATGGGGAAGTCAGGATATGTGCAGATTACAAATGTACTATCAATAAGGCACTCAGGGGAAACTCATACCCCATTCCAGTCGTATCACATCTGTTGGCTAAACTGGCTGGGGGCAAGGTGTTCGCCAAAATTGACCTGGCACAAGCTTACCAACAGCTGCCAGTAACCCCACAATCAGCGGAAGCACAGACTATTGTCACACATAAAGGGGCGTTCAGAGTTAACAGATTACAGTTCGGAGTTTGTGTGGCCCCAGGGATTTTTCAAGGGCTCATGGAACGCCTGTTAAGAGGTCTGCCGGGGGTCTTGCCATTTTTTGATGATGTTTTGATTGCTGGAAAAGACCCACAGGAACTGGTTGCGCGTGTCCGTGCAGTGTTGCTCAAGTTCAAGGAGGTGGGGTTGCAACTGAAAAAAGAAAAATGCAGTTTTGGGGTGCCAACTGTGGATTTCTTGGGGTTTAAAATTGATGCATCAGGCATCCACCCCACAGATGCTAAGATTAAGGCCATCATCGAGGCACCACGACCACAGAACAAGACGGAGTTGCAGTCATTCCTGGGACTTATTAACTTTTATCATTCGTTCTTACCCCAGAAAGCTTCGGTAGCTGAACCATTACATAGACTATTGCAGAAAAAGAATGTGTGGCGATGGGGGCGGGAGCAGCAGAAGGCTTTTGACTCCTTGCGAGGAATGCTGAGTAGCAGGAGCGTCCTTGCTCATTATGATGAGTCAAAGCCGCTGGTCCTGGCATGTGATGCCTCTCAATACGGTCTGGGGGCTGTGCTGAGTCATAGGGAACCGGATGGGTCGGAAAAGCCCATCTCTTTCTATTCCCGTACGTTGTCGCCCACAGAGCGCAACTATGCTCAAATTGATAAAGAGGCACTGGCTATTGTGTCCGGAATCAAAAGGTTCTATGATTATTTGTACGGTCGCCATTTCTCCATTGAAACGGACCACAAACCACTGTTAGGGTTGTTCAACCCAAACAAACAAACGCCACAAATTCTCTCCCCCAGAATGTTGCGTTGGTCAATATTCCTGAATGGGTTCCAGTACACCTTGACCCATGTGCCGGGGAAACAGTTGTGCCATGCTGATGCGCTGAGTCGATTGCCCCTTCCTGGCGGGAGCAATGAGGATCCTGCTCCGGCGGAGCACATTATGATGCTAGAAACACTTCCGGGGGCTCCTGTAACAGCTACGGATATAGCTGAGAAAACTAGGAAAGATGCTGTTCTCTCCCGTGTGCTCACTTGGGTGGGGAGGGGGTGGCCAGGTGGTCCGCATGAAGAAAAATTCAGGCCTTATGCGACAAGGCAGCACGAATTGTCCATGCATAAGGGTTGTCTCCTATGGGGAGATAGGGTGATAATCCCAGCACCACTGAGAAACAGGGTTCTTGAGACGCTTCACATGGGACACCCGGGAATGGTCAGGATGAAGTCGCTAGCCCGATGTTATGTGTGGTGGCCTGGAATGGACCAGAACATAGAACAATGGGTACGAACATGCAAGGCATGCCAAGAGGTGCGGCCAGAAGTGGCCAGAGCACCAGTCCACTGGTGGGAGCAGTCCAGGACTCCCTGGAGCCGGCTGCACATAGATTTTGCTGGGCCATTCCAAGGGAAGGTCTTTTTGGTTATCGTTGATGCATATTCCAAATGGTTAGAAGTGGCGATGGTCCCTAGCATGGCATCAGCTGCCGTAATCAAGGTGTAGAGGCAGCTGTTTGCTACCCACGGGTTACCTGAGACCATTGTATCAGATAATGGGGCAGCTTTTGTATCCCAAGAATTCAGGGCATTCTTGGCTGATAACTTCATAAGAGGGGTCACATCCGCGCCCTTTCACCCATCCTCCAATGGGCAGGCTGAGCGCATGGTAAGAACAGCCAAAGAATCCATTGCGCGCTTAATGGAGGGTAACTGGTCGGCTCGCATTGCGCGAATGTTATTTTTGCAGCATGCGACGCCGTGTACTGCGACGGGCAAGTCGCCAGCCGAGCTGCTCTTAGGTAGAAGACTGGTAACGGTGCTGGATTATGTCCACCCAGATAAAATGCCAAACCGTAATTCAAGAGCAACCCCCCAGGCTGAGACTGACACAACAAGGTATCTCGCAAGTTTGGAAGAGACATATAGATCAGCTGAGGCGCCGGGCGCTCAGCAGGGAGGAGTCAGATAATTCATCCCTGGCTAATGACGCACAGCTGCAAGACCAGAGTGAAAATGGTCCAGAGGTACAGTCACCAGGGGCTTCAGCAAATGAACCAGGGTCTGCTAGTCCTCATGATGACGAGGTACAGGTCGGGGACCCTGAGATGTCTGGGACTCCATCTGTTCCTGATGAAACCCCTATAGCAGCCCCTCCACCACAGGTAATACCCAATCCAGAACCTGCAACACCTGTTGTCAGGAGATCAGGTAGAAGTTGTAGGACCCCACAGTACCTGAGGGATTACGTCTGCTGTGCTCACTAGGGGGGGAGGGGTGTTGTGTATTGAGTCAAAGGATTTTATATCTGTATTATTATTGTCTGTATTTGCATTAGGATAAAGTAACTGCCTTTTGGTTCCAGAGGGTACAGCTACTATTGGTTCATTTAAGCTGCTGTATTTGGATCCTCTGTCTTATTGGTTTCCTCCAAAAGGCAGCACTGTGATTGCTTGATATTGTTCCCTCCAAAATGTATCCCTTCCTAGCTAGTCCCCTGTCCCTATAAATGTAGCTTTCCTCTCCTCAGTCTTCAGTCTTGTTCACTTTAATAAAGAGCTGTTACTAGAGAACTGTCTCCAGCATGTTTTGTCAAGAGAGCTGAAATCACAAACCCCACGTCACAACAGACTGCTGCTCTCCATGGTAGATTTTTGCTCATATTCAAAGAAACAAAGAAGGGAGGGGGAAAAACCAAAGCCCAACCAACTGCCTCATTTCTGAAAGCTGGATGCGATTCTTCTGATTGTAAACAGTGTTGTGGCACCTTAAAGATGGCATAAGATGAAGTCCATAATCTTCTGATTACAGTATATAAATGCAAAACCAACAAACCAAATCTACTGAAGCTGTAAAGATTTAATGGGCACGACAGGAGGATTTTGCAGTTTGTGTGTGTGTGGAATTTGCAAACTTTGACACTGCAGGATGGGGAGAGTTAACGCTATGGGAAGGCCATCTCTTCCTGCTTGTGTTAAGGACCTGACCTTCTATTGAGGGTACAGCAGCTCTAAAATTCAAGGAAGCTTTCTTGGCTTCTAGGGTGTATCTATCAATAGCTCATTGAGTGAAGTTTTAAGGCTCCTCAGTGAAACTCCAGACTTCCTGCACTACTAGTACAGCATCCCTCTGCTGAGGATTGCTTTAAGTAACAAAGTCTTAAAGGACTGATTTTAATAGCCCCACTTGCCTCATCCAGGATACTTGCTTTAGCTACAGTGACAAAAACTCCCACAGCTGTAGCTAAAATGATCCAAAGGACTGGATTGAACGATTCTCTGGAATCAGCAATTGACTTTAATCACACCTCCCTCCCCTGTTTTCCAAACCAGTGCATACATTGACTCGCAAAGTGTAACTGTAAAAGTTTTTTTAAATAATAGAATAGCTCTTTAATTATGCTCTTGAGGGATCATTCAAAGATAAGAAAGTTTAGATAACAATCCCAATTTTGTTTCTTTTCTTCAAAGCCTGGTTTTCCACTCAGGTAGAAAAGCTCTTGTGCCTGGTCTTCCAAATGGAGTACCATTATACAAAAGAAGCAAGCAAATGAATTGGCGTGTCAAATCAGTCTCCAAGAAACCAAAGTGCTTACTAAGGTAATGAGGATTTTCATTTGAATAATTGGCAGCTGTTTGGCTTCAGACAAACCAGTGTGGCTCACAGTAGGTTGATATTCTGTTTGTTTTTGTTTTTTTAATGGCAACTCGACAACAATGGGTTTTGCTTTCTGCTCATTCATGTTTCGATGCAACATTCACATTCCTGTCTAACAAATATGCACAGAGTAGAAAGTGGTGTGGCCATGGGCCTCTCTTTGAAGGCTGCCAGGTCCAAGCCTGTTTAAGCATGGTAAAAAGGAAAGCAGGCATCTAGAAGTGGCACTTGGATGACACGCAAGCAAGTCACCTGGTCAAAGCTCTTTCTGTTATGGTGAGATGCATTGTACAGTGGTACCTCTGGTTGCGGAGGGGATCCGTTCCGGAGGTCCGGTCGGATCCCGAGGTTTCTGCAACCTGAGGACCACTTTTGCTCATGCGCACATGGTGAAACCTGGTCAAATACTTCTGGGTTTGCCACTTTCGCATCCTGAAGTTTACATAATCAGAGGAATACATAACCGGAGGTACTACTGTATTTGTATTTAAATTATTGCAATTATTTCTAACCTTACAACTACAAGTTTATGCTGAATTCTGCCCCCCCCCCTTTGGTAGTGTTTTATGTGGGCATGCTTATAGGAACAGGCTGACTATTCAAATTACCTACTTTCTCCTGAATTTGCCTTTTGTAATTTTTGTGATGATGATGATAATAATAATAATAATAATAATAATATTTTTATTTATACCCCGACCATCTGGCTGGGTTTCCCCAGCCACTCTGGGCGGCTTCCAACAGAAAAATAAAACACAGTAATCTATTGAACATTAAAAGCCCCCCTGAACATGGCTGCCTTCAGATGTCTTCTAAAAGTCTGGTAGTTGTTTTCCTCTTTGACATCTGTTGGGAGAGCATTCCACAGGGCAGGCGCCACTACCGAGAAGGCCCTCTGCCCAGTTCCCTGCAACTTGGATTCTCGCAATGAGGGAACCGCCAGAAGGCCCTCGGTGCTGGACTTCAGTGTTCGGGCAGAATGATGGAGGTGGGGACACACCTTCAGGTATACTGGACCGAGGCCATTTAGGGCTTTAAAGGTCAGCACCAACACTTTGAATTGTGCTCGGAAATGTACTGGGAGCCAATGTAGATCTTTCAAGACCGGTGTTATGTGGTCTCGGCGGCTGCTCCCAGTCACCAGTCTAGCTGCCGCATTCTGGATTAGTTGTAGTTTACGAGTCACCTTCAAAGGTAGCCCCACGTAGAGCGCATTGCAGTAGTCCAAGCGGGAGATAACTAGAGCATGCACCACTCTGGCTACACAGTCTGCAGGCAGGTAGGGTCTCAGCCTGCATACCAGATGGAGCTGATAGACAGCTGCCCTGGACACAGAATTGACCTGTGCCTCCATGGACAGCTGTGAGTCCAAAATGACTCCCAGGCTGCGCACCTGGTCCTTCAGGGGCACAGTTACCCCATTCAGAACCAGGGAATCCTCCACACCTGCCTGCCTCCTGTCCCCCACGAACAGTACTTAGAAGTAGTGATAAATTGCTTTATTAATAAAAACCAATGTGCAGGGCTGGTTTTAGCCACTTCGACAACCTTTAGACTTTTGCCCCTTCCTGGGTTCTTTCTTTACAGCAGGTTAAGCCTCTGGTTTGTGCCTGAGTTTTTGCCTTCTTAATATGTGGGTCTATGTTGTCATGGACTCCAGCTCCTGTCAAGATCTCTAGCATAGGTTCCTCTCAGAGTATGATCATTACATGAGATAAAATTGCCATTCTGTCCTTTACTGCTATCACCCAGATCTATGGTATTATATCCCAAAGGAGAACCATTTGGTTACATCTCACCTAGCCTTCAGGAAAGGTTGCCAAACATACTTTAAAAAGGGGATTTGACTCAGATTTGGCTTAACAAGGGTTTGCTGTTGTTCTGTTATTGGCATTTCTTCTAAACATAGGAGCTTCTAGAAGTTGTTTTTAAGTGTAGTAAGGAGATAAATCTGTAGAGAGGTGGGATGCAAGTGACTCAGATAGAGCTTCAATCATCCACCTCAAGCTACGCTCTTAGGCCTATTCAGAGCCTCTGTGCAGACAGCGTCAGTACTGGAGAACTTTTCATTTCACTCACCAATTTCCTTCTTCCAGACTATGATGACATCAGCAGCACCCCTCCACCCATTTCCTTGCTATTAATTCCAGGAGTGTTAAATTCCTTCCCTACCCTTGTCATGCTTCCACTGGGACTCTTTGTAACACTCCCTCCTTCCTGGTCTTTTATGTTCTGGTTTGAGCAGATGCTTGTGCACTGAGAAGGTAAATTCCCTTGCAACCGAAGCAGCTTACACACACACACACACACACACACACACACACACACACACACACACACACACGAATATGCAAGAGGCCATGGATGTAGCTTGGATTTATGTTGTCGGAGCCTGCTTTATGTTGGGGTGGGGCAGAACCAAGGAAAGGGCTAGATCAGGGGTCAGCAAACTTTTTCAGAAGGGGGCCGGTCCACTGTCCCTCAGACCTTGTGGGGGACCGGACTATATTTTGGGGGGGGAAATGAACAAATTCCTATGCCCCACAAATAACCCAGAGATGCATTTTAAATAAAAGGACACATACTACTCATGTAAAAACACCAGGCAGGCACCACAAATAACCCAGAGATGCTTTTAAATAAAAGGACACATTCTACTCATGTAAAAACATGCTGATTCCCAGACCTTCTGGGGGCCGGATTTAGAAGGCAATCGGGCTGCATCTGGCCCCCGGGCTTGCGGGGGGGCCCTGGGCTAGATGGTTTGGGGACCCCTGGGCTAGATGGATTGACGGCTGATCTGTATAAGGTTCCTATTATCAAAGCATATCTTATTAAATAACTTTGGATCAGAGACTGTAGTTCACACCCCTGGATTATCAGAGCATCTCACTCACAATCAAGTGGCTGAATAGCTTGAGGCTTAGTTCTCTCTGAGTGGTCATTTGAGGCATCTAATGCCTCTCTTCTCTCCTCAAACACACTGGCTCAGATTTCATTTGGTCACCTTTAAGGAGGTAGCAGCCTAGTTGCATTTTTTTTTCTTCCCAAGACACTGACCCGGTATATGTTGTTGTTGTTTAGTCCTTTAGTCATGTCTGACTCTTTGTGACCTGGACCAAAGCACGCCAGGCACTCCTGTCTTGCACTGCCTCCTGCAGTTTGGTCAGACTCATGTTGGTAGCTTCGAGAAAACTGTCCATCCATCTCACCCTCTGTCGTCCCCTTCTCCTTGTGCCCTCCATCTTTCCCAGCATCAGGTCTTTTCCAGGGAGTCTTCTCTTCTCATGAGGTGGCCAAAGTATTGGAGCCTCAGCTTCAGGATCTGTCCTTCCAGTGAGCACTCAGGGCTGATTTCCTTCAGAATGGATAGGTTTGATCTTCTTGCAGTCCATGGGACTCTCAAGAGTCTCCTCCAGCACCACACTGAGGGTCTAAAGGAGGTTTTCTATTAGTGTAAAAAAAGAGGAACAGTGAGCAGAAAGCTGAAAATGCAGATTGAAGTGCCCTAATATCTCAAAATAGGGGTGTTTTTTTTAATTAAAAAGAAGAAGCTGGGAAATGATGAGTAACCATGCAAATTTGCACCATAAGAAGAAACATAAGAAGCTGCCTTATACCAAATCATACCATTGGCTCACTTACCTAATTATTGTCTATATTTGCTGCCTTCTCCAGGGTTTGAGACATGGGACGTTCCCAGTCCTGCCTGGAAATATCAGGGATTGAACAAGAGGCTTTCTGCACACAAAAGAGATGTTCTGTCATGAAACTATAACCCTTCCTTTCTGTTTGGGCTCTTAAGTTTTCCATGGATTAATGTATCATATAAAAGCCATTGGGGTTGTAATCTTGATGAGTTCTAGACTTTGTGATCTCTCTTGTTCAGCTTCAAATTGGTAGATCTGGCCACTGTTGTTGGTGACATCAAGATTGCTCTTGCTTATATTGTGCTTTGAATGATAAGCTATAGTCGATGTTCTTAAATGGTGTTGCAACATTATGGGTAGATTTTGCCAGCAGCAGTTATTGTTACAGAGAGCTGTCTTCTGAAGGTGATTTACCATCTCTGGCAAGAAGCCCACACTCAAAAGGCTGCAATTTTTTCAGAAGTAGAATATAGTCATGGAGGGTGCATTTCACACATCCAGCATCTGAGCAGTGGAAAGCAGTAGAGCAGGCATCCTCAAACTGCGGCCCTCCAGATGTTTTGGCCTACAACTCCCATGATCCCTAGCTAAGAGGACCAGTGGTCAGGGATGATGGGAATTGTAGTCCAAAACATCTGGAGGGCTGAAGTTTGGGGATGCCTGCAGTAGAGACTTAAGCAAAATAATATCTCCTATGTCAATGTTGATGCAGCCATACGTCACAAGTTTTTGGAACTGGGGTGGTAGAATAATCCTTTCCCAGGTAACAAATAAAAAGAATAATTTAAAAATTGCATTGTTCAGACCGTTTATGTTCGGAGAAGATAAAGGGGATTTACAATGCAATCCTATGCATGCTTATTTGTAAGTAAGTTCCATTATGTCCAATGGGTTACTTCCTAGTTAAGTACTTAGCAGTCTAATAAAAAGATTAATATAAAATAACCTTTTTTAGCTCAAAGGGCATTGCAGAGTCATAGAGGAAATTTCATTCCAGGTAACAAGTGATCTATCTATTCTATACCTGTCTATCCTGTATTGTTTCCCTGGGACAAACTGCCTGTGTAATACTGCAAAGATCCCTGGATCTATGCTAAAATAATGTATAGATTGGGCATAGCATAGCATCATTTCAGACATGAGTACTCCATGGACCTTAAGAGAGGTGAGATTCTGAGCATTTTTATAAAGATAAAATGTCACCATCGCTTGATAGAAATCCAATCATTTCATTAACATGTTTCCAAGATCAAGGGATGCATGGAGATTCTGTGAAATGTTGTCAGCACTGAACAGCTTTTCACTCAGAGTTGTTGCAATTAAGCTTCTTAAAATCCACATTTTCATTATTCATTAATGAGCTAGCTCAAAATTATACCCATCAGTTAATTAATGTTGTCACTCTGTCCATCCATCCTCATATATAGTGATATATCTTCCTGTATCTCCACATATTCTTTCCCTGCTGCCTGTATTCAGTCTCACACATTCTGCATTTGTTTATGCTCAAGCTGTACCTCTCAATATGAGATGTTCACATTAATCCCAGTGCTGCACGCATTTCCAACGTTAAAATTTTACCCTGCATTTCGGGACTTTGTGGGGCTTTTCTGCAGTGCCTCCTCGGTGCCTGGGTAAAGTTCAGGTCCTCCAGGCATTGTCTGAAAAACCACTATTCATAGACGGATTAACCCTCAAATACCAGGCTACACATATTTGAGCATTTAGAGCATTCCTCCTGGAATGGAAGCCTTGCGAGCAACACTGGAAAGCCAAGACTTCCAGTACAAAAGAAGTGCATTGCCTTTGATCTATCAGGTTCGGTCATTTGTAAACAGCAATTAATTGGCTTTGTCAGGCTGAGATCCTTATCATCTTTCGGTCTAATTTCCCCTGCTCGATACATTTCCTCCACTATAAAAATATTCATCACCTATCCCTGTCAGCACTGATTAAATCTAATGCTCCTCCTTTCAGCTCCTCTCCCAAGTGTGGTTGTAAAGCTGTCAGCCCAGCTGCTTGACAAGAGCCAGGCTCCACTTCCTTCGTCTTTGTCTCCTGAAGGAGGAAAATATTTAGGTGTCATTGGGTGGATGGCTGCTGCGGAAGCCAACGGACCTCAACCGATTCATTGATTAGAGCCTGTGATAAGAGGAGAAGCTTTTCCAAGGGGAGCAGCTGTGATATTCCTGGTATGGCAGGGACTAGGATTCCCTCCTCCTGAAAGGGCCTCTTCGGAGCCCACTTCCTGCCTCTCAACACTCTGAATTCTTCTCAGTTGTCTGCTTGCCAACACTTGCAGCCTTAGGAGTGAGGAGATGACAGCAATATCAAACGTCTTGAGAGGAGGCACCTATGAGTCACAGAGGGACAGCAGCTGCTGCATCCATCAAGTGCCCTGCAGCCACTTGCATAAATAAAATATCTAAGCACTTGTAGACCTTGAAGATATTAGTTGATACAGGATTAAAGGGACAGTGCTTTCCTTAGCCTCTTTGATCTGCCATACTTCAGCATCTCCAGTGTTGAGGCCTTTGAGCCATTAAAAGCCAATTACATGTGTTAAGTGCCCACTGAGGACTTGGAGGTTTGTTGGTACTGGATGGGTGCTGTGTCAGCACATCTGATTGCATACCTTAGTGCACACCTATGTGAACATGGCTTACTAAGCCCTGCTGGTATTAGCCTCACCATCCATGAGTTTCTCCGTCCATGACTCCTGGCCACTAATGACTTTGTGGCCACCATTGGAGGCAGTATGATGACCAGTTGCTGAGAATCGCAAGTGGGAAGCGTGTTTCTTTGCATTCTATAGGGGACATGGGAAGCAGGTGCCTTATACCTATTAAGGCCATTGGTCCAACTTGCTCAGCGTTGTCTACCCTGACTGGCAGTGGCTCTCCAGGGTTTCAGTCAAGGGATGTTTCCCAGTCGTACTTGGAGATTGAACCTGAGACCTCCTGCATGCAAGATTACTGTTCTACCACTGAGCTATGACCCTTCCTTGAACAGTGGCATCTGGCTCACCACTGTGCGTTTAGGATGCTGGATTAGATGGGTCTCTTGCCTCATCCAGCTGGGCTCTTCTGATGTCCTTGAGAGCAAACAGCAGCATGATGGGAAATGGCATGGATTAAGTCCTGCTTCTGCTATGACACACTCCTAAACCAGATCGAGCCCCACCCATGGACGTTGTGTGCTGGAAAAAAAGGAATATCCTAACTCCAAAATGCATTTCAAATCCTGTGTAGTACAATCCAATTTCATAAACTGCAAGCTAGGTCTGTTGGGCCTACACCAATTCCTGTATTTCCACATGACTGATAGACAAAGAGGGGCTGACAGGGAAGTGGGGAAGGATACAGGTTCAGAGTAGTGGCTGAATCCCTATGAAGTACAGTGGTACCTCATGTTGCGAATGGGATCCATTTCGGCGTCCCGTTCGCAACATGAAAAGGCCGCAACATGAAGTGCCATATCTGTGCATGTGCTCCTACGCATGCGCACAGGTCACGGATGCACCGAACCTGGAAGTAACCCGTTCCGGGACTTCCGGGTTCAGCGCATCCGTAACCTGAAAAGACGCAACATGAAGCGGACGTATCCTAAGGTATGACTGTAATGCCTCTGCTCTACAATTGCTGGGAGACATTGGAAGATAATTTTCGCCTAGTACACTTCCATTTGGTCACTAAAGCACTGAACTTCAAAACAGAGCATTGATACATGGACACATCTTTATATAGGTATACTGTATGTTTTCTGTTAATATATATGAGCAGTGTGTGTCTTCCAAAGGACATATAGAAAAATATTAATCCACCAATAAGGCCTGGAACACTTGTGCTGGAAAACCTGATACAGGTAGGCCTCAGTGCTAAACTTGGAGCATTATCCAGCCAATCAGCACGCGCTAACGTTTTCTACTGAAATCAACTGAACTTAAAAAATTCAATTGATTGAACTAAAATTATTTATTTATTTATTTATTTATTTATACCCCGCCCATCTGGCTGGGTTTTCCCCGCCACTCTGGGCGGCTTCCAACAAATACCAAAATACATTAAAATATCACAGATTAAAAACTTCCCTAAACAGGGCTGCCTTTAGGTGAATGAACAACACAGAGAATGAATTGTGTCCAAGCAGATGCCTTTTAATTGCCCCTATTTGTGATAGGAATTCCACTGTGGCCAAATGCTGAGAGGTATGGCCAAGGCGGGGAGCGGTGGGGGTGGGGAGTGGAATAGCAAGTTAATGCATGACAGCTTTTACTTTTTTAAAAAAAGAAAGAAAGAAATGTGAAAGCTCTCCCAATGAGAAACACGGTGGAATTGTTTGTGCTTGCTGGGTGGTCTTCTTTTCTTTAATTGTTGCATGATAAATCAATTATGAAGTTCCTGAAGGCTCCTGTTGCTTTAAAATATTGTCTTTTGTGAGAATTATATTTTACTTTTCTGAAGATAAGACAGATAAACCATTGGCTAGGGTCACCAGATCAACAAATTTAGAATTAAAGATTAATCTGGAACTACAGTTATTGATACAAAGTATACTCTTAAATCTCTCTCTCTCTCTCTCTCTCTCTCTCTCTCTCTCTCTCTCTCTCTCTCTCTCACACACACACACACACACACACACACAGAAAGTTTCCAACATTCAATCACATTCTAGAGAAGTGTAAATGGGGTGTGTGTGTGAAAGAAGCCCAGCCCCCTTAGCAACTCCTTTTAGAGAGCTATAATGGGTCCTGATTTGTCTAAAATTGTGGACAGGGAAGGCTTGTTATTTTCATTAAGGGCCCTTATAAGATGAACACTGATTTAAAGTAATTGAGAAACAAAAAGTAGAGTGGAGCTATTGAGTAGCAGGCTTTATTTACAACTAGCAAAACACTTAGCATGGGGTTGGAAGGGTTGGATAGGCTCCTGGGTGGATGTAGTGAAACTCTGTGGATTCTGTGTACTATTTTGAGTCCTTTGGGCAAGGGCCAGGCAACCCAACTTCAAGGCCAGAGAGCAGACAAGATGGAAATATAGTTGATTGGTGGGTCATTGGTGGTTGATTGTTTTGGATACACCCCTGACAGCAGTGGCATTGCGTAGGTTGCCAGTGCCTGGGGCTGCATGAAGGAGTGGGAGGGAGGGGAACGGATGGAGTACACATGTGCATTCAACTGCCTAATGCTGTCCATGTCACCCAGGAGATCGCAGCCACAGAAACAAGAAAAGAATAGTCCTTTCATTGTCTAAAGAGGTTTGCATGAAGAAGTCATTTTCAATGGAGCCCAGCAACAGAAGAACGTAGCTGTATTGAGGCAGCACCAGGTGTTGAAATTTTGTGCCTCTAACAATTTTGCTCCTAAGGCAACCACTCCTGTGCCCCTTCCATGCTACACCACTGCCTGACAGTAAGGGAGTGCTCCTTGAACCAGAGACAGAAGTTATATAGAATCACTACTAGGTAACGCTAATGCAAGCATCCCCAAACTTCGGCCCTCCAGATATTTTGGACTACAATCCCCATCATCTCTGACCACTGGTCCTGTTAGCTAGGGATCATGGCAGTTGTAGGCCAAAACATCTGGAGGGCCACAATTTGGGGATGCCTGTGCTAATGCATCAGCTATGAGCCTGCTTGGACAGAGGTGGCTTGGCTGCAGTGATGCATGCTGTTAACTTCCACAACCTGAGACACACCTGCATGCAGAGTGTGTGCTCAGCTCTACCATTTAACTATGGCATGTCCCCGTTTGACCTTCCAGTTTGCTCAGCAAAGTTCTAATGGTAAAGTTGCTGCTCTCTCTCTTTTTAGGTTTTGTTAATATTTTATACCTGCTTTTGTTGGAGACTTTTGATAGTAATTGAATTATTTTAGCTGATTGGCTTTTTTCTAAGAGTTGTTCTGTTTTAAAATCCACTTGGAAATTTTATACAAAGGGTGGAATATATGTATTTTAAATTGCATAACATATTTTTGCAACGGATGTTCATTCCTGCTAAGATGGGTCAGTATCTTTGTAATATTAAAGAACTCCCACCATAGAAAACCCCACCTGGTGATGGGCATTTTGCTAGTTTCTCTTAAGGAGCAATAATCTGTCCTATGTGCCAGTTCTCTTTCACATACACAAGCCTGCGCACAAAGCTTTAAGCCTGCCAGTCTATTACACGCAAAACAAATCCAACTTTCCCAGGAATCAAATTGAGCAAACAAATAATAATTCCTTGTGATAGAAAGTGTATTTAGAATGGTAAGCAAAAATGAGTTCCATTATCTCACAGTGGTGAACTGGGTCCCTTGGCATATTTGTAAGTGCAGTTCAGACAGATTTAAAAAATTTTTTTTTTTTACTACAGGAGAAAAAGTAAGTGGCCTAACAATAACATTAATGCACACAGCAAGGTAGCATAAAATATTGATAAACCCAAAAGAAACAACGCAGCCCAAATCCAAAGAACAGAAGTGTTTTATTCCAAAAATAAAAAAATGCCACCCTCTTTACCCCACTCCTTTGATTTTGCCCTCATTCTGTAACTAAGAGCTGGTATGTTATGCATGTTACTCTTGCTATGGGGAGATTACTTCACCTTTATGCCCAAACTTTAACCAGGTTGGACATTAATGCAGGCATCTCCAAACTGCGGCCCTCCAGATGTTTTGGCCTACAACTCCCATGATCCCTAGCTAACAGGACCAGTGGTCGGGGAAGATGGGAACTGTAGTCCAAAACATCTTGAGGGGCAAAGTTTGGGGATGCCTGCATTAATGCATATTTCTACCTTTGCTCCAGATATCTGCTGGGTTTTATTTGGTAGAAGCTGAATTATGGTTTGGATGATTTGGATTTTATTGAATTTGGTTGTTTTAATTGAATTAATTTTAATCTCAATTTTAATTAATTTGTTTGCTGCTTTAAATTTATCAAATAGTTTTGTTAGTTATATGATAAATGCTGTATTGTTACATAGATATGGGCCTGTGGCTGTAATAAACTTGAACTATCTGCTGGGTTGGCTGCTGGCAGAGGCTTAGATACTAAGGATATAACTACCCTCAAAGTAGAAAGAGCTGATAAGCCTTGCCATGAAGTAGTGGAGAACTTGCCACAGGGTTGCTGTTTTTGATAGCCATTAATGCCCAACATCTTGCTGTAAAGATGCTATGTGGGCTCTAAACTCCCTGATTGCTGTCTCTCAGGTGGATGTTTTAATAGTCTGTTTTACTATGGGTATTTTCCACCCTTGTTCTCAGCCTGGAGCCGCACTGGGAACCCTCAGGCTCATGGGCCTAATTAGGTCTGGTCCTAGTCCCAATTTGGCCTGCCAAGCTGTTCTCAACAAACCACACCCACATGCCCCACATCTGATACAAAGGAACTATTGGAAGCTTCCTATTGTTTCCTTGTATATAGTGCTGGCAGAAACTCCACTGTGCAGCTATAGAGATCCACTTTTGCTGTTTGTTTGAAGTCCTCTGTAGAGGGAAAAGTTGGACTCCAAACAGAGTGTGTTACTCCTTCTTCAGAGGGATTGTAGAGTTGGAAGGGACCACAAGGGTCATCTAGAGTCTTGTATCCAAACCACTAATCTCCAAACAGAACATTCTCCCCTTGGCTGGCAGATATCAGCAGAACACAAAAAAGAAATGATTCATTTGAAGGATCCACTTTCATGGCCTATCAATGGCAAGTAGCCAAGAGTCATTGAATATGCTTCTGAATACCAGTCGCTGAGGATCAAATGTGGCAGAAAGCTATGGGCTTCCCAGGGGAATCTTGTTGGAGATTATGGGAAATGGGGAGCTGGACTGGACAGGCCTTTGGTCTGATGCAGCAACACTCCTCTTATACACATACACTTCTTATGTGTTAATATTTAAAACTTATATGGTGGGGCTATGTGTGACCCAGAATCTGTGTAACGATCAAGGATAGTTTCACAACATCAGTAATGCTAAGACACAGGTACATGAGCATAGCCAGGATTTAGGGGAAAGGCAGATCTGAGCTTTCTGCAACATGATTGGTCAGCTAAGTTATTATTATTATTATTATTATTATTATTATTATTATTATTATTATTATATTATATTTACTTGATGGGGGCAGTTGCCTCCCTGGCTAGGCCCTTGCACAGATATTCATATCATTCTGACATCTGACTTCAGCTCTTTCATTATCTTTCCTTCTTAAACAGTTCCTAATAGCTCTTCCTGTAGCACCTCTTACTCATTTTTTCTGTCCTGTACACATGCTCTCCCCACCCCACCATCAAACAATCCCATTCATCTCTTCCTACAAAAGGTGGTTTAAATAATGTATAATTTAAAGCTCTTTAATACACTTTCATGCTATCAATTATGTATATCGGATGCTGGAAGTATTTGTTAATATTTCCCTGTTGTTGTTATGGTTGGTACTTCCTCCTCCCTCCTTCCGTTTTTCGATGCTTATTGCATTTAGTACCAGAGGGGTGTTCAGAATTTTCCTTTGGAAATTGAAATATATCAACAGCATGCTGTAGGTATAGGAAAGCTTTGAAATCTAAGAAAGTATGTCTTAAACAATCCAATTTCCAGCGAGGCTGGAATCATAAACACAGAGAGAGCTGTTTTCCCTATTTAGAAAACATGCATGGTACAACTCACCTGAGATCGTACCACTCCAGATTGCTGCTGTAAGTTGTTTGAACACAGCAGCCCCCCCCCATGTAAAAAGAATCTCCCGGGAATATAGAAATATAGTCTTCTCAGGGGGAAGACTAAGACTAAACTAGAATTCTTCTCTCGTACTTGCTAGCTTTTCATCAATGGCTATTAGCTATGATGACTATGTTCTCCTCTGTCAGAGGCATTATGCCTCTTGCTGGGAATGAGAGGTGGGCAGAGTGCTGTTGAACTCATGTCCAGTTTGCAGGCTTCTCATATGTTGGCCACTGTGAGAACAGAATGGTGGACTAGATGAGCCATTGGCCATTGACCTGGTACAGCAGCTGTTCTGATGTTCTTCTGTTATGTTCTTTTTCCATTCAGGTTTTTCCCCGTCTGTGATTCCTCACCTGTGTTCAAACAATGGCGGTAGAGTAGACACATGCATTTTTCTGACTGTGAAGTCCTGGGGTGGGAAATTTGGTGCACTCCAAATGTTGTTGGGCTGCAACTTCCCTGATCCCTGATCATTTCCCATGCTGCCTGAGTCTAATGAGAGTTCAACACCAACTGAAGGCCCACAGGTCCCCCACCCTTGCTGTAGACAAAAGGGAACACATGGTCTTTTAGTTCTGTCCTCTGTCATGAGAAAACACCATCTATTTCTCAGCCCTTCTGCAAATAAACACATTCAATCCACATTACAGTTGTGTTAGGAGCTAGGACCAGATGGAGCCTGCAGACACAAGTATGGCAGCTGTTTGGAGCAAGAGGGTCAATCAACAAATTTTAACGGAAATGAAAACAAAAAGCCACATCCCTTCACTTTTACTTTCTGGTGTGATGGGGGGGTAGGGGGACTGCTTCTCAACCCTAAATATGCTGATCATAGAATTGTAGAGATAGAAGTGACCACAAGGGTCATCAAGTACATCCCTCTGCAATGCAGGAATCTTTCACCCAACATGGGGCTCGAACCCTAGCTTGCATCCATCTATCTTGGGAGACAATGGAAGGGTGTGCCTTTGGGGGTGAAGTCAAGCTGTTGGAAGGTTGCAGCACCTTCTGTGGCTATGGGAGAGAAATGTTTTGTTGCAGCTGGGGCAGAGGAAGGTGTTAGGTTGTGCAGATGCACTATGATATTTCTTCTCTCTGCACTCCTCCCAGTGGTCATTTTTCCTCTAGTCACTGCTATGGATACAGGACTTGACTGCCTGTCTCCAGGCACTGTGGTCATCTGCAAGGGATTCCCACATGGCAGGGTTGATGTTGTCAGCCTTCATGTCACGTTTGCAGACATCTTTGTAATGCAGAGTTGGTCTGCCAACAGGCCTGATGTCTGAAGCCAGTTCCCTGTAAAGCACCTCCTTGGGGATCTTCCATTCTGTGGACATGACCAAGCCAGTGTAGGCATTGCTGAGACAGGAGTGTGAACATCCAGGGAATGTGGGCTTGGGAGAGCACATCTTTGTTTGGAATTCTGTCCTGCCATGTGATACCCAAAATCCTCTTGATGCACAGCATGTGGAAGACATTGAGATGTCACTCCTGACAGTTGTAAGTTGTCCATTACTCACTAAAGCCGCATGCTTAACATACAAGCCTAGCAGGCCTAATCCAACCCCCTGCAATGCAGGAATCTTTCACCCAACATGGGGTTTGCCCCCACAACCCTGAGAGTGAGAGTCTCATGCTCTACTGACTGAGCTATGTGGACCAGCCAGACTTGAAGCAGAAGCAAGAGACCTTCACAAAATTCTAGTGATCATAATGCATGGACACTACAGAAGAACTCCAAGATTTCTCAGTAGTTATCCAGAACCTGGATCTCAATAATGACAACTCTTCTAAGCATTGATATGTTAGCACTTGAATGTCCATCTGTATAGACAATTCCCCAGAGCCCCAGAGTTTCCCCATCATTCCAGATGCCATTGCCCAGAACCAAACAACTTCATATGCTCACTCTTCCTAAAAAGTGGTAAAAATACCCAAGCCTTTTCTCACCCATTCTCATAATGTCCAGAAAGCCCTGACTATTCAGAAGCCACAGGCTTCACTGACCATCAGGTCTGAAGTCTCCTCCATGGTTCAGCTAATGGCTGATCAGCCACTGGTTCAGTTGATAGTGTCTTTTGGGGTTAATTAGCAGGCTTTTAAAGTTGACAGTTAATTCTTTTTAATTGATTGCTAACACCGATTTATCAGTTAAATCTTCTAGCCCAAATCAAAAGCTCTCATAATGGCAACACCTCCACATTCTTCCATAATGATGCCCCAAAGTTAATCTTGATGATAAAAATGATAAACAGTGAGCCAATTAACCAAAGCAGTGATATAAGCTCTTTTGATGTGGGTACCTCCTCCTTGCAACTAGAATGAGCACAACGCTCACTTAAACTGTTTCTCATCGGCTGCTGGACAGCCATTGATAAGTATTGGCATTCTGTCACTCCCAGTGTAGGCCAAGTTCTAATTGGTGACCTGAGAAGTGAAATGTTCCTTCCTTTATTAAAGAGCTCCTGAATTACGTAGTCACGCTTTCAGAGAAGCAGACTTTCAGAGAAGTGCTCCGTTTCCCTGAGATTTTCCCTCATACCTTAAAGTTTTGGCAGAGAGCATCTCTGTTCATCCCAGAATCTGTGTGTGTACCAGGGCTATTTATATTATTAAATATATCTAAATGTAAAGAACAAAAAACTAAACAGGCACTATTCTTTTGTTTGTGACCACTACTGTTATAAGATATATATGTTCCAGCAAGAGTAGTGGTACAGAAGGAATCCAGCTCACAATCCACACCCTTCCATTGTTTCATCCCACTGAGTACTGCCAAAATGGAAGTTCCCAGGCTGTAGAAATGCAGAGGAAGCTGCTGTGGTTTATTGTGTGGTGTGTGTGTGTGTGTGTGTGTGTGTGTGTGTGTGTGTGTGTGGAGTACCCAGTGCATCTACTTTGGGCAGATGCTTGATGTACACAACATGTATGATTTAAATTCCAATGTGCCTAAATTCCTGCATGGATCAGTTCCATCTTCTTATAGCAGAATGCCATGCTTGGAATTTTCTGAGTTTGCAGTATCAGATTATTGAAATCAGTAAGACGTGACTTTGAATTTTGCAGGGAATTTGGCGAGGGAACTAGAAGACCAGTAGGATATTGTGATGCCAGTACTGTAATTAAGAATCCTGCTCTAGAGACATTGGTACCGTTCTTAAAAGTCACAATTCGCTCAACCATGTTTTCCACATGTTTATCCTGGACTGGAATACATTCCTTCTTATCTCACTTACATCACACTTCTTATCACACTTACGTCATAGGCTTTTTGTGTTTTCTCTGCATCTGATTCTCAGGGTGTTTAAAACCTTTTCTACAAAAGCAAAGGCCATGATGTCAGCTTTTAGACTAAGGCCTGTTTAAATATTTTAATCTCTCTACTGCGAACAGTGTGTTTTCTTGGGGTACTGAAATACACATGATAGACCACAATAATTCTGCAATTCCATACTGTGAATGCATCGTGCATTGATGCCTTGACAACTCATGTACATGCACATTGTTAAAGAAAATTCTGGGTTGAGAGACAACTCAACAGCCCAGCTCGCCGGGGTACATGTCCCCCGCGGGTTCATGCAGTCAGTAAAAGAAGGAAATTCCAGCCAAGTAATTTGGAGCAAAACAGCAGTCAGTAGACTTAGATCCTTTACTGTTGTGCAACAGGTTCAAACAGCAGTAAGAACCCTGAGCATGGTGTGACATTCAGTTTTAAAACTTTCCCACCATATCCCAGAATACAGTTCGCACAGCATCATCAATGCATCATTGCTACATCACTAAAATGTCAGAAAGGGGAGGGAGACACAAGGTTAACATAGGCAAATGTGTCAGGGCAACACCCAAGTATAAGATTAGTATAGGCAAACATGTCTTAAGTGCCCAGCACCCAAAAGTACAATAGAACTTCCTTTGCAGGTCTGGAGCCTGGGGCAAGTCCGGTGGTGAGATTTGGCTTCCCTTGGCTAACAATGAGCCCAGCAATTGTCACCTCTGGACATTTCCTGGGGTAGGAGGTGTGTATACATGTCTTCACGCTTGGGGAGGTGGCAGGGAAAGGAGTCCTTTTCCCAAGGGCAAAATAACGTTGGATTGGAGGAAACTGGCAAAGGAGTTGATGTTTATATGATTTTTAAAGCTAGGTATCTTCCCTGAGCTGTCAAGTCGAAAGGATACATTCAGGCATAATATTTGTAACATTTAACAACTTTAAAGATGTGGCCCCACCGTCATTTTCGTAACAACATGGTATACATGTGGTGGGTAGAGTAGCACATATGCTCAGGAAGACAGATTCCTAAACCAATACAGACTACAAAATGGGTGAGATCTTTTGCTACAGAATAGTTTGGTGATCTATGCCAATTGTTAAAGAAAACACATTATCACCTGTGGATGTCTGGTAGCATGTGTTTATCTTCACCCTCTGGATCAGCCTGCTATGGAGTTAAGAATTACAGTGGTGCCTCGCTTAACGAATGCCCTGCTTAACGAAATTTCCGCTTAACGAAAGTTTTTTTCGAGCGGAGGTTGCCTCGCTAGACGAATGCGTTTTACGAAAAATTCGTCTAGCGAATCGCGGTTTCCCATAGGAATGCATTGAAATTCAATTAATGTGTTCCTATGGGCAAAAAAAAAAATTCAATGCATTCCTATGGGATTCGCTAGACGAATTTTTCGCTATAAGAAAAGACCCATGTAACGAATTTATTTTGTCTAGTGAGGCACCACTGTACTTTAATTTTAACTGGGAAGTTAATGGAGCAAAGAGATCAAAAATCTCAAAAAGAGTGGAGCAAATTTGTGGAATATCTGGAAACGTACTGTAAAACAATGAAGACACTAACAGGTTTGAAATAATACCTACAACAGCAAATATAGAGACATATATAAAATATGGATAAGGAAGGAAATTTATGGAAATAAGAAAGAAGGAAAGCGCAAGATTTAAGAAGACAAGTTGTAAAACCAAATGTGAAGTGAAAGGGAAGTTGGGTTCGGCAGAACCAAAACTGTGTGTGAAGGTAGAGGGGAGTGGGATTACATAGATAATTGCTTGGTGATGGTTTGTATATTTTATTTGGTATAATTTGTATTTGATAAGTTCATTGTTATGTTTATATTTGATAAAATAATAAAAATCATTTGGAAAAAAAAGAATTACTTTAATTTTTTTCTACAGATCAGGTAATAAATAATAATAATAATAATAATAATAATAATAATAATAATAATAATATACCCCACCCATCTGGCTGGGTTTCCCTCCTTGACATCTGAAGGGCGGGTGTTTCATGGGGGGGCCCACTACTGAGAAGGCCCTCCACCTGGTTCACTGTAACTTCGCTTCTTGCAGTGAGGGAACCAGCAAAAGACCCTTGGAGGAGGACCTCAGTGTCCAGGCTAAATGATGGGGGTAGAGACACTCCTTCAGGTGTAGTGGGCTGAGGCCATTTAGGGCTTTAAAGGTCAGCACCTTAAGTGGTAAAATACAGTGGTACCTCGGTTTATGAACACAATTGGTTCCGGAAGTCTGTTCATAAACTGAAGCGTTCATAAACTGAAGCAAACTTTCCCATTGAAAGTAATGGAAAGTGGATTAATCCGTTCCAGACGGGTCCACGTAGTACTCAACCTGAAGCGTACTTAACCCGAAGCATGGGTGTAATTGGTTCCGGAAGGCTGTTCATAAACTGAAGCGTTCATAAACTGAAGCGAACTTTCCCATTGAAAGTAATGGAAACTGGATTAATCCATTCCAGACGGGTCCGCGGAGTACTCAACCTGAAGCGTACTTAACCCGAAGCATGGGTGTAATTGGTTCCGGAAGGCTGTTCATAAACTGAAGCGTTCATAAACTGAAGCGAACTTTCCCATTGAAAGTAATGGAAAGTGAATTAATCCGTTCCAGGTGGGTCCGCGGCGTTCGTAAAATGAAAATTCGTAAACCAAGGTGTTCATAAACCGAGGTTCCACTGTAGTCATCTGTGAACCCGTCCATATTCTTATGTGGCACCTAAATATTCTAGCACAAATTCCATGTTAATACTTTCACATCAATGGATCTGGGGGTAAATTTCTCTTGTGGAGAGAAAGGACAAGATTTGACACAACACTGAACTGCTTAGAGGTTCTTAAATTCATGGTAAAGCTGTCTACAAATTACGTTACATAAAAATAAAATAATATACTTAAGTTTTTTAATGCAATCACCTTTAAAGTTTCATTCACTGATCAGGTGTATGTCAGGAGAATTCTTACTTCATGATACATTTCTGTCATGATTTTTGCTCCTCCGCCTTTCATGGGAGAATTCTGATCCTTCAAGCTTACTCTCTCATCATTCCCTGCCAAAGTCACTGATAAAATGTGATCAAGGAAGTGGGCCATAGACGGCTCTTGAAGCTTTCAATGAGAGCTGACTGCAAAGCATGCTGGGAAGTATTGCAGACTGTTTGAGGGACAATAGTTCCAAAGAAAAATCCTCTAACACCTAGACATGAAAAACTCTAGGGAGGCTCACATGTCTCTGAATCCTGTGACAAGCAGGATTCCTGGGATATCATAGCTCCTTCATAATGGTTATACAGTACAATAAAAAGGTGGGGAAAAGCCACAGGGAAAAGTTGCCATGTGAAATCAATGCCTTGAAGACACTTTAAGTTACTTTCTGCCCATTGTCAACATCACTGTTACAGATGTGGATTTTATTTTGTAAGCAAATGTGAAGTGAGAAAAGAGAGATGTTTAAAGCTACACAGGTCAGATTACTAGGTGATCTTTAGAGTTACACTTAATTCTCTGTATGGCTTTGTCAGCCACACCATTGAAGATCTCGGAGACACTAATGGAGATTAGGAGTCAATATTTAAATACTAGCCGCAGACAAGATCTAAGTAGCTTGTGAACTGCAAGTCTTTTGTAGAATTACTCTCTTTGAACCAGAAACCTAGTTTCCTTTTAAATGCTACATTTACCTCGAGGCTTTTTGCATTCCTATGACACTTGACCGATTGACTCTGTTATCTTCGTCTTAGAACAAACAAACAAAAGCATTTTATTCCTTCCAGCCAAGTGTCATTCACACCCAGCAGTTCCTGGTGCAAGTTCTTGCCTTGTTTTTAATGCCATTTCTTTCATAAACACACACTCTCCGGATGTGCAGCTACCTGCGAGCCCTCATAAACCCCTTCTTCTGCCTCCTTCCAATTGGCTGCTTTTCCAGAAGATCAAAGTGGATTTATAGTGAGTTCTTTCCCGAAATAATTTAACATCTTGCTTTCCCAGGTTTCCTTCAATCAGATATAAAAGAATGCAAAGTCAGGTAACTCAGCCCCCCTCCCACCAGCTTATAGTAATGATAATTATGACAGCTGTCAAGCAACATCTTGTGTTTGTTTCCTTCCTACCCTATTTGGTTGAAAGGTTGGGGATCGGGTTAAGGAAGCTATTCATTAGCTCTTATTTCCAAGTCTGGCTCATTTAATCAATTCCAAATAGATTTACAGAATATTGACTGCTCTGACAAAGTGTAATAAACAACTCATTGTTGACATCTGACCTCTTATATACCGGCTTTCACCTGGAATTTTGGACAATTATAAATTGTTAAGACAGCACATATGTATTGGGTCTACTTTTGCTGATGAAAGATTTGAACACTAGCAGTTAGGTCCGTTAACCACTTTCTGTCCAGCATGGTTACTCATCCATGGGGAAGCAACACTAGAGTTTTGAGGAACCTGACATATATGCAGAGGTATGTTCAAGGGAACAGGGAAATCAGGCATGCTGGTCAGAGAGTCACCCACAGGATTGTTGTCAGTTATTGTCAGCAGAGCACATAGAATAATAGAATTTTAGAATTGGAAGGGACCCTGAGAATCATCTAGTCCAGGCATATCCAAAGTCCATCTCAGGGCCCTAATCTGACCTGCCAGTCAATTTAATCCAGCCCCCATGGCAGTATATGTCCTGGGGTGATTCCTAAAAAAAGCTCAAGAACTCCAATCATAAAAAAGCTCAACAATTTTGGTTGGCCCTCACACATGTTCACTTCATCAAATCTGGCCCTCTTTGAAAAAAGTTTGGGCACCCCTGACTAGTCCAACCCCCTGCAATGCAGGAATATGCAGCTGTCTCATACAGGGATTGAGCCTGTGTTGTTGTTGCTTAGTTGTTTAGTCATGTCCGACTCTTCGTGACCCCATGGACCAGAGCACGCCAGGCACTCCTGTCTTCCACTGCCTGTCTTCCACTGCCTCCCCCCTTCTCCTTGTGCCCTCCATCTTTCCCAACATCAGGGTCTTTTCCAGGGAGTCTTCTCTTCTCATGATGTGGCCAAAGTATTGGAGCCTCAGCTTCACGATCTGTCCTTCCAGTGAGCACTCAGGGCTGATTTCCTTCAGAATGGATAGGTTTGATCTTCTTGCAGTCCATGGGACTCTCAAGAGTCTCCTCCAGCACCATAATTCAAAAGCATCAATTCTTCGGCGATCAGCCTTCTTTATGGTCCAGCTCTCACTTCCATACATCACTACTGGGAAAACCAAAGATTGAGCCTGTAACCTTGGTGTTACTTGGTGTTACATGCTCTAACCAACTGAGCTATCCATTCAGACCTGTATTATTATTTTCAGTTTGATCACTTCCTAATCAATTGATTGTCTCAGGAGGCATTTCAAAGTTAAGATGTAACTTAATACACATTAGCATCTCTGGCAGGAAAAAAAAAACCTCTCTCAATGCAAACAACCAAGCATATATCCCTTGTTTGAAAACTTTGGCACTTAATGAATTGGCAGTCTGTACTAGGACAGAGCCTGCCTTGCTACGGAATATAATAAATTGCCCAGACAACAGAGCTTGCTTAGCTGTGAAAGTTTCATAGTGCCTGGTATGTTCTGACTGGTTTGAGGAGTCATCTGACAGTATTAAAACGAGGTGGGGAGGGGAGATTAGCTTAACCCTCTTCAGACAGGAACTGTGGCCCATATTTTGATCCATAAAGCTTCCTCTGCCAGAGTGCTTAAGTGGCACAAGAGGTAAGGCACTGCAGACTGGCTGTTAAAGCCCCCAGTTTGAAATTCCCTATTGCCACCTTGATGCTGGCATCAGTATACATGGTGAAGATAGAGTTCTGAAATTATAGCAGAAAAGCTCCGAAGAACACAACTGTGTTGCCTGAATTGGAGAATGTGCTAAAACATTTTACCATCTGCTGTCAAACTGATGCTGTCGAGAAAGAGTGAAATTTACAAGAGGTGGGGGGGCAGGGGTGGTTCTTGAAATTACTACTCCCCCCACCAAAGCACCTTGACATATGAGGTTAAGCTGGGATGAGAGTCAGTGAAGAAAAAATCCAAAACATCCTGCCTACAAAAGTATCAGAACCATATATTTTTTATATAAAAGAACAAAAAAAAAACCCACCACACCATAAACTGTTATTTTTGTAGAGGTGAGAAAATAGGAGGGCTTGTGTCTACCTTTAAGTCACTTAAGGTTCTTTATAATGAGAAAACCTTTAGTGACATAATGACCTCTGAATAACAAGTAAATTCATTCTAGGCCAACTTGATAGTCAACCTGGCTGCCTTCACATGTCTAATGCAATTATATTGAAGTAGATTTGATTATGCAGCTGCAAGTAATAACAAAACAGTATAAGAAAGTAAAAATTAAAGAAAATGCAAAGAGGGAGCATGATAAGAAGCTGAGGGTTGCCCATCAGGCAAGGATGAAAGTGTTTGATTCTAGAAGATCATAGAAATTTCAGGTTTCAGGTTTTTTTCTATTGCCCACCGCCACCCCATTCCCAGTAACTGAAACCAATCATTTGTCATTAGGAAAGGAGATTTGGAAATTAAATAGAACGATAAACATTTCAGTCTTGGTTACTCCAGAGGGTGAAAAAATGTAACAGGGAAGAATTCCCAGATTACGTGAGAACAGAACAGAGCCTGTGCTTTCCTAGCTTTAGCATGGCCTGAATGGAATTGAGTATCTTGAATATGTTTCTTAAGTACTGAGCCAGCAAGTTGTCATTATGGTGTACTACCAGAATTAGTTAAAGTGCTAATGAAGGAACCATAATGAAATCAACCCTCCCTACCCCTATGTCCCAGAAAGCATCCAGCTTGTTTTGTCCCATAGAACTCAATAGGAGCAATGGGGAATTGAACATGCAGCTGTACAATTTGTGGTGCACTGAGCTAGCTCCAGTCCCTTGGGTCCAGCAGGTGCTCATTCAATAAAGAAACCTTCTTGGTTTTGCTGCTGAGCTGGGCTGCGAAATGAAGGGGTTTGTCAAGTCTCCTTGCCATAATGCATGACTGGTGGGTTGCATTCCATTTGGCAAGTCACAACTCATGCAAGTCAAGCATAGTCCAGGCCATTCACTTTCAATAGCCAGTTACGATTTTATTATATGTGACACTAAAATATTCACCGTATTTTTAAAAAGTTTTTATGAAAGATTTTTTTTGTGTGTTACAAAACAAACAGATAAACAGGGGGAGGTACACTCATTGTCTCCACTTTCAATTCATAGTCTTTTTCACAGTTCATTAAGTGAGAGCAAAATATTCATTTTATGCACACTTTCCCGTAACGTGTGTATTTGTATAAACATTGTTTGAAGAACTGAATTGCAAAATTCAGCTAAGTGTGAATTTTGAAGTATAGCTATGTTTCAGTTTTCATATTGTTTTGGAAGGCGTGGATTTGATAGAGTCACCTTTAAATGCATACTGAATTGAATTTTCGCTTCAGCCCTACCCACTACTGATCTAAACCATTATCTTTATTACACATCATTTACCAAGAGCGATTCATTCTCAGGAGATAGTGGAGCCTTCTCCTGAGATCCAAGAATAATTCTGTGTTTATAAATATTCACAAGATGCTAGGAATAATTTCATCAGGTTTTCTTGGCCACTCTCCACATGTTCAGCATGGAATTCTGCAGTCCCATCAAGGCAATAATATTTTCCCCGGTCTGTTACTCACGGAGACTGCAAGACCTAGCACAACAGGCACTCTGGTCTGGCAGAAAATGAAATCCTCTGCTTCTGGGTCTCCATTGATGGCTGTCTAGTAAAAGGAGGGAAAATTAATTGAAGATGGGCCGTAATTAAGTAGTTATGTTATTAAGCCAAACCATCAGGGTAAGTGCCTGTACAGCATATGTATTTGATCTTATCGCTCTCTTTTCTACCACAGCATTATTGAAGGTAAATGAATACGGAGACTAATTATTCCATTTCTTCTTGGGGTACGTGGGTGGGAGAATCAGAGGGGGAGGAAAGTTGAGTCACACAAGTTGTCACATTATGTCTATAAAATCCATATTTTTTACTATAATGGTATTTCTGAGAATTTTGCTCCATTAGGAAATCAAAAAGAAAGGAGGAGTGAGATTTAGTGGATAAAAGACTATCTTGAGTCCCCACACCCATTTTGCGCTGAGCAGTACAATTTCAGTGTTGCATAAGGACTTTTAAAATATCTCTCTTTCATCTCCGAAACAGAATTTTCCATTAACACGACAAAGCCATTAGTGCAAGTCAGCTGGGACTTCCTTTGCGATTGACTGTTTCATCTTCAAGTTATTATTATCAGCAGCAGATTTACTGCAGTTCCTACTCAGATCGCTACGCCGTTAAAGCATACTTGCAAAGTACAAAACATGCAAGAGGAGAGAGAGGTTTTGATTCAAACATTACACTAAGAACACATGTAAGGAAGCCAAGATGATTCATAAGAAGTTCGAGGATATTAATGAGAGGCACTTAGGTTCTCAGAGTCTTACCTTCAACTATTCTAGCTCAAGTCTTATAATGCTACCTCCTTTGCTGTAGCACCCAGTCTGGGAAGCCCCACATAATCCACCTCCTCTGTTTCTGTTGAATATTGAGCTTTTCCTTCTCTCAAATGTTTCTATCTCACCAAAGATGGACTACCTCTAGGCACACTGTCATTTTCTATGAGGTTGCAAGTGACTCTGTAAACAGGAATTTCAAGGGCTATTCAGATAACCAAAGTACTCCCTATACCAGGGGTCAGCAAACTTTTTCAGTCCACTGTCCCTCAGACTTTGTGGGGGGCTAGACTATATTTTGGGAAAAAATAATGAACGAATTCCTATGCCCCACAAATAACCCAGTGATGCATTTTAAATAAAAGGACACATTCTATTCATGTAAAAACACAAGGCAGGCCCCACAAATAACCCAGAGGTGCATTTTAAAAGGACACATTCTGCTCATGTAAAAACACGCTGATTCCCGGACTTCCGTGGGCCAGATTTAGAAGGTGATTGGGCTGGATCTGGCCCCCAGGCCTTAGTTTGCCTACCCGTGCCCTATACACACATTCAATGAATGCAAAGGAAGGGAGGAACTTGATTGCACCCATTTGCCAAGCCTTGCCCCCAATGCCAAAATGCCTACTAGCTATGTCTTACGAATTCTCTTTTCTACACAGCCATTACGGTACATCTGTCGGAACCCCATTCTCCCCCCCCCCTTTTTAACCTGGCCACTGTACTTTGAGTATATTCCTATGAAGACCCATACAGAGGATCTATTCTTTTAAGGGGAGCAAGGGAAATATGGAAGATTCTGGAAATAATGGAGTTATTATTTGAGGACCTAGGTTTTGTGAACCAAAACAGAGAAATCAGATTGTCCACCATTTTTAAAAGAAGAAGAAGATGAAGACAAAGAAGAAGAAGGAGCAAAGACAGAACAGGGAGGATATGAAGTTGACATGAAAATAGGGACATGTCTGCATGTGACTGGGTGGGGCACGGGGTAAAGTTTGTGGACAATAGAAGAACTAATGCAACTCTGATTCAGATGTGCTACAAGTTGACAGTAGGGACTAAAAGCACAAATGGTTCCACAAGCACTACACAACAAGGGCGCTTCCAGATAGTAGCTTAATGTAACAGACAAATCATTGGCAGCAGATTTCTGTTTTGTTATGTTTATATTAAAAATAAATAAATCAAACTTACCAGATATTCCCCAGAAAGATAAAATGCAGCTTCTTTATTTATTTATTTATTTATTTATATTTATTTAATTTGTATACTGCCCTTCATCCAAAGATCACAAGGTCTTTCACAACGTAAGAATCCAAAATGAGAATCCAAAATACATAATAAAAAACAAACCAAACAAAAAACCATGTCATGTGGATACTGGAAAAAAACTTGTATACACGAGGAGCACTGATCCCACAATAAACATCTGTCTGGAATCACACACACACACACACACACACACACACACACACACTTATGCACTTTATTGTATTTATTCTGTTGAGAGGATATTTGTTCCATTTTACAACTAAGGAACATGGGGACCCAGCAGTCAGTGAATCTATGGCTCAGAATTCTTAAGCAGAATTAAGGCACGTACTGTGCCTAATGTGGAACTAAACAAATACATAACTGTGTCTGTGGGCATTAAGAACATGTAACAGTAGCCATTGTTGTAATTGCACTAAATCCAGTAGTGCGGGGGGGGGGACTTCCAAGAGACGGTGATCTACTCACAGAGTTAAAAACTGGCAGTGATCTACCCCTTTTGGGGGGGTTCAGGTCGAGGTTGTTGAGCTTTTTTAGGAAGGAAAGCCATCCATGTTTTGGGGGGTTCAGGTCAAAGTTGAGCTTTTTTTTTTAGGAAGGAAAGCCCTGTTTTGGGTGCTTCAGGGCAAAGATGTAGAGGGAGCCAAAGTTGCTGAGCTTCTTTGGGTGGAGCCAGTGATCTACCAGTGATCTACCACAGATGTCCAGTGATCTACCAGTTGGACATGTCTGCAGTAGTGGAACACAGACCTTGACTTGACATAATCACCATAATCACCAGTGTTAGATATTTTGGCTGTAAAATACAATTATTACTTTAGAATAACTTTTCATTTTGTTGTATTGGTCAATGTGATTTCAGACAGCACAGTTCAACACAGTGGCTGATTATTATCACCAGTCTCACTTAATCTGCATGGAGAGTTGGTCATTTAAAGTGACTGACCTTGAAATGTAGTATTGAATCTGGTTGCCATACATGATACTAAAAACCACCTTTGTCTGAAAACCATTCAGTTTTGTGATATGTGTGATACGTGATATGTGATATGACATGTGTGTGTGATAGTAAGTTCTTAAAGCAGATGCTTTCAGGGATGTAAATAAATTGTGTATATGATGTAGATCTCCCTTGAAGCAAAATACAATATTGATATAGGTCGGTCCTTTCATGATGACTGCCTCGCTCTGCCTAACAGCATGGCCAGACCTGTAAGGCCTCACCACTTTATGCTCTGCGGGAAAAGGTTTGGGGCTCAGTGAGTAGAGCCATGCTAAACCAACTGCAGATGCATACGGTACTTAGATGTGGAAAATTGGTTCGAACCAATTTTGGAGTTTCTCATACAGTGGTACCTCACTAGACAAATGCCTCACAAGACGAAAAACTCACAAAATGAAAGCGTTTTGCGATTTCAATGGAGACTTGCAAGACTATTTTTTTTTTTGTCCCATAGGGTGCCTCACAAGATGAAATCCCCCCCCCTTTTTCTTGCGAGGCACCCTATGGGGAAAATATTTTTTTTCTTGCGAGGCACCCTATGGGAAACCACACTTCACTGTGTTCCTATGGGAGCCGCTTCGCAAAACAAATTTTTCGCTATACAAAGTGACTCGCGGGACGAATTAAATTTGTCTTGCGAAGCACTACTGTAGTTGCCATAGGAGGAAATGAATGTTCCAGGCATATCAAGCATGACAAAAAAAGTTAGTCCTTCTTCAATGATTGTATAATGCAGGAATGGAGAGATGTCTTTCCTTTCTATTAATTGCTCTTTGCTTAATGATTTCAAGCATGTATTATGAATTACTGCTTCGGTAATGATGTTTTCTCTTAGCCATCAATGTGATATTCTCCACAAACATTCATCTGCATTCTCCTGTAATATAACGTGCCAAACTGACTTTTAAAATGTTGTTTTAAGACAAGTCTGTGTGTGTGTGTGTGTGTGTGTGTGTGTGTGTGTGTTTGTGGCGGGTGAAGAAGACCTAGTGCCTCACATGAATGAGATAAGAGGAAACAATGCAAAGGGGTAAGAAAGGAAGCTTGTAGCTTTTCAAGTTCAATGAGACTTACCAGGCTGGGGGGGGGGCTCTCGGAATCAGAGGGTCCTTTAAAATAACACGCAGAATTGAAAGCCTTTTTTGGGCACTCTTGTTGCCTTAGAAAATCCACCCATTTCATGTTCACTCATTTCCCCCACCTTCCCTGCGCTGTGGTTACCAGAACCAGCAGACATATACACACACCCCGTGGGACTTCACTTCCCACCTCTCTTAATTCCTTAAAGCTGCCCACATGCAAAAGGAGACTATACTGCCATGCAGGAGCAAATGAAATGCAACTTCCAGTGTTCCTAGAACGTTAATGCGAGATGGATGCAAACCGATCCTAGCAGTGGCAACACGAGAAATGGATACAAAAGATCCAGTTAATCCCTCACCTGTAAATTTATACTCACGTCCTCCCTTGGGTGACTTTCGGTATAGTGTGTAAACAGTTATTCCACCATTCTCACTCTCTTCCATTTTCTCTAGCAGAAATGTGTTTGGAAAGTTTGAGCGACGGACACAGACAGCAACACCTGAGATTCCCATTAATAGTGACGCACTACAAAAACAGCTTTCTTAAGGAGGAGGGTGCACAAGGAAGACAGATGAGAGCAGGAAACCTTGCCTCTGTGACTTTTGTATCAGGTCATTCAAATAGCCATAACAAACCTCAAGATTAAATATATAGCCAGAGTTAGGTTACTGTGTGATCGTGGGTGAGTTCCAACAGTCCCTGGACAAGGCCACTGCCTATGCTCAGCCATAACGAACAGGGAAGGGGAACCTCTGACGAACCAGATGTTGTAGTACTCCGACTCCCATCAACCCCAACTAGCAACCCCAGTGGTCAAGGATGATGGGAGTTGTGGCCTTCCAGTTGTTGCTGGACTACAAGGTTCCCACCTTTGCTGGGGGGGGGGGAACCTGGACTCAGACATATTTCATCTTTTGGTTTAAATCCCCTCCCCCAAATCCTTCTTTAACTACTCTGCGTATTCTATAGTTGCTTTCCGAAAGGGAGAGTCCCCTCAGCAATTATCCAACTGAGCAAAAAGTGCCCTTCCCTTGATTAGCTCAACGCTATTTTTAGGCTGTGTACACATTACTCTGTCTCCAGTGCGTTCCCACCACTGGTGTTTGCAGCAGAGAGTACACGACGATAGCCACAATCCATATGTATCCTGTAATTTCTCGAGAAACACTGCTGTTGGATGTGTTTCCCCTCAAACCAGCTTCCATCTGATGTGAAAACATAAACCGCAGTTTAGCTGAGATGTGAATATTTGAGACATCCATTGGGCATGCGTGGATGGCAGAGCATGGGGAGGTGATGGCTTCATTGCAGGGGGCAATTGACGGCACAGGGAAAACAGATCAGGTAATCTGCAGGGAAGCAATCCAGGTAATCAGCAATGTGAAACATAACTTGAAGCATAGTGGGGGGAAATGACCTCTCTGAGTTTTAAGCCACTCATGTGTGTGTGCCCTTACTTAAGGCAAGATTTTATCCTGCAGTGATCTTTACTGAAGTGACCTTTCCCATCAGTTTGAATTCTAATAGAAAGGGAGATTTGATGTGCCAAGATCCCTGTGATGAAGTGTGGCTGATTAGCGGTGATTTGAAGAGCAAGGGCTGCCATACACCTGGAAGGAAGCCCAGTTGGAAAGGATTGCAACTCTGTGTCTTTTTTTTATTATTCCTCTTAATTGCTGTTGTAAAACCGGATGTTGAACAGGAGTGTCTTCAAAGACTTTGTCAAGTGACATGTAAGATTTGCATGGCAACTAATGACACGTCAAGGTTTCTCAAGGGAGGCAGCTCTCTTGCTACCTCCGAGTTTTTCTCCTAATTTTCAACTGTAAAGAGGGGCTGGAGGGAGGGTAAGAGAATGAAATGTGAAAATATGCACTGAGAAGCCAAACAAGAAAAAGCAAAGGAAGAAATTTAGTTCCCTGGTTGTCAAGAGAGAGAGAGAGAATAGTGGTTAATACATTTTACTCACCATATAAGGATCTTATATTACCTAACACGGGGGGGTTGCAAAGGTACTGTAGGTTAATAACCAATCCAAACCCTGCAATCATAATCTGAAGCCCTTCTTCATGTGTTTTCTCCCCAAGAGCTCCAGAGGGTGGCAACATGAGAACAAGCCTTTTCTTCATTGGCTTCCCATTTGTGGAATGCTCTCCCCAAGGAGGCTTGCCTGGCACCTTCATTATATATCATTAGGTGCCCTGTGAAACTGTTTCTCTATAACCAGTCCATTGGCTAATTAACATTCTATGGCCTTTTAGATATGTTTTTATTTGTGTGGGGGGTTATTGGTTTGCTTTTGTTTTATTATGCATTTTGTGTTCTCATTTTATATTTTTATGTTGGGGAGCACCCTGTGATCTTTGGATGAAGAGTGGTATACAAATTTAATAAATAAAATAAACAAACAAATAAATAAATAAATAATAAAAATAGGAGCCAGCAAAGTTGTCTTTTTGGCTCAGTGGGAGAGCTCATTTTCTCCACTCTGAATTTTCATCGCAGATTATACCTATCCTGCTCTCCACATCAAATGTTGCTTTCTTCGTTACTTTTGTTCCTCCTGCTGCATTTCAACCTGGCTTTCTGCCTATTTGTTTGGTTTAAACTAGCACTGATTGCACACTTATACTTATTTAAAAGCGCTGACTTTGTGCCTTAAAAAACAACAACCAGTCATGTTTTTAGAGTTGATGAACTGTTTTAAAGAATGATGGATTTATGTCATCACAAGCTTCCAGCCAATCAGTGGAGTGGAGTGTACATCCAGCTCCGGTAACAAACTAGCAGAAATGGATTCTCTTGAAGTTGACCTGGGGAGAAGAGTGTAAGCCAGATGACTCATGAGTGCTCTTCCAAACCAGAATGATTCCTTGTTGTTGTTTTTAGGTATTTCTGCCTGAAACCTTCCTTTGTTCTTCTGTTTTGTTCAATTTAGCATAGCATAGCAATATGCTTTCGACCTAGAATGTATCAAGTGTGTGAATGGATTCAGGGCCCCTCCCAACATCATTTCTATTGTTTCTTCCTGATTGTTTGGGCTCATGGTGGCATTGTGGGGTTATACTTGAGTCTCTTTGTGCCTGTAAAAGGTTCGGGGTTGACATACTACTTTGTTTCCAATCAGCGCATGTCTGGTAGCTTCCAGCTGAAATCCAACAACTTTTTATACCACAAATGCTCCATTTTATCCTCCTGCCCACACTTCTATTTTCACACACCTCAGTGTCAGATGTGGAACAAGTCTTGACTCCGCTCTGCCCATTCCTTTCCCCCAGATTGGTCCAAAAGGGTTTTTGATCATTCCCAAAGGAAATGTTGTGTTATGTCAGCCTGCCTATTCTCTCTGTTTTAACCCCTGACTGAAGTCAAACTGTCTTCCACAAAGTTCAGTTCCTTTTTATATCCCTGTCTTGTAGTGATGCAGCTCTAGTCAATACAAGTGCTTGCCATAAACACATGCTGATAATAGACTGAGAAATAAGAACTCACATTTTCAGCCAGCGTTTGGTTGATGGAAAAATGACACACTTCCTATTGGCTTCTTGACAGGTGTAATTCATCTTGGCACTGCCGGCTTAATCTGGACCACTTCAGCAATCGTTACAGCTCATTTATTCCCTTTCTATTCATTCCTTATGTGTGTTTAAGGAAAAAAAAGAATTTCTAGCCTATCCCTTTTGGGTGCAAAAAATATGAGGCTCTAATGAGTATGCAGCTAGATGGGTAAAATGCTTCAGGATTCAATGATACATATTGAAATCCTTATTGCTACTCTTTCCCAGACTTGTTTCGTGCAAACTGCTTTGCAGTTAGCGATGAAGCAATGCCAAGAAAAACTGAAGGAGCTGCCTCTTCCCTAATAGACATCACTCAATCAAACATGCATTAGAGAGTTGATTGGCATTAGAGAAATATTCTTCTTCAGTATCCTGTGAGCAACATCAACACCTAAGGCCCGGAGAGTGTATTTGCACTAACATGATGTCATTCAAAATCCCACGGCATGGAGGCACTACTTAAGTTGTTTAATATAGCAAACAATGAACCTAACCCTTTGAAACATGGGATTGTATTGAGGATTAGTCATTCTCAGAGAAGACCCATGGAAATTCATAGACATGACTAAATCACTCTGGGCAAAACTTAGTTGGGTGCAATCCATAGGAAACTGCTGTACACCAGGCCAGATGATTTGTCAATCAATATTATCTAGTCTCTGACTTGTGGCAGGTTTGTGGCAGAGAGAGTCTTTCACATAACCTGCTACCTGATGCTTTTCAACCTTTTACCACTGAGCTACAATCTCTTCCCAGTTCCGGTTCTAGAATTCAGATTCAAAAGTCTCTCAGGTTCTTCTTAACAATGAGTTGCCAAGCTTATGGTTGCTCTAGAGTCTAGACAATGGAACAACTAAGCTAATGGCAGTCAGAGAATCCCAGGCACATGGAGACATCAAAGCAGCATTCTTTGCTTGGAGTAGACAAGCATAGCGCATGAGCTCTGCATCAGTTAACTTCATAGATACATGGACAAACAATGATGTGCACCAGACATTTTTGAAAGGCTCCTACTTTAACAACAACAACAACAACAACAACAACAACAACAACAACAACAACAATATATTATTTATACCCTGCCCATCTGGCTGGGTTTCCCCAGCCACTCTGGGCGGCTTCCAGAAGGATATTAAAATACAATAATCTATTAAACATTAAAGGCTTCCCTAAACAGGGCTGCCTTCAGATGTCTTCTAAAAGTCTGGTAGTTGTTTTTCTCTTTGACATCTGGTGAGAGGGCATTCCACAGGGCGGGTGCCACTACCGAGAAGGCCCTCTGCCTGGTTCCCTGTAACTTGGCTTCTCACAGTGAGGGAACTGCCAGAAGGCCCTCAGCACTGAACCTCAGTGTCCAGGCAGAATGATGGGGTTGGAGATGCTCCTTCAGGTATACTGGACCGAGGCCATTTAGGGCTTTAAAGGTCAGCACAAACACTTTGAATTGTGCTGTACGGAGAATGCAAGGGTTGCATAGGTTGTGTGCATGCCACCTTCAACTTCCTTTAATGAGTTTATTTTCCTGAGAACTGACCCCTCTTTTCCTACACTGAAGCAATGACTACAGTCACTTTGAGGAAGAGGAAATGATACCTCACCCATTCCTTGGAAGATAAGCAGCCAAGCAGAGAGTAGGAATAGATGGGCAGCACTTCCAATGGAGGGATGTAGAAAGTGGGATCCCCCCAAGAATTGGTTGCAACCTGTGCTTTTTAATGAGCAGTGAGGTGGACAAGGTTGCTGGCGGTACTAAGTTGTCCAGGGTCTTTAAAACAAACAAACAAGGATTGCAAAGTGCTCCAAAAGGGCCTCTCCAAACCATGTGAACAGGCAGTGAAATGGCAAGTGCAATTCAATGTAAACAAGTGTAAAGTGATGTGTGTCAAGGAAAAACAGTTGGGAAAAGTTCAGAAAAGGGCAACTAGGGGATGGAGGAACACCCTGATGAGGAAAGGTTGCAGCGTTCGGGGCTTTTCAGTTTAGAGAAAAGGTGAATGAGCAGTAACATGCTAAAAGGGTATGAAATTATGCATGGCATGCACGAAGAAGGTGGATAGAGAAAAGCTTTTCTCTCTCTCTCAAACACTAGAACTCATGGACATGAAGTGGAGCTGAATGTGGGAGGACTGAGGACAGATAAATGGAAGTACTCATTCACACAGCGTTGTGGAACTTGCTCCAACAAGAGGCTCTGATGGCCACCAACTGGATGGCGTTGAAAGAGAATTAGAAAAAATTCATGGAGGTAAAATGCTATCAGTGGCTACTAGTCCTGATGGCTGTGTGTTGTCTCCACTATCAGAGAAAGTATGCTTCTGAATATCATTACAGTGGTACCTCGGGTTACAAACACTTTGGGTTACAGACTCCACTAACCTGGAAGCAGTACCTCAGGTTAAGAACTTTACCTCAGGATGAGAACAGAAATCGCATGGTGGCGGAGCAGCGACAGCGGGAGGCCCCATTAGCTAAAGTGGTACCTCAGATTAAGAACAGTTTCAGGTTAAGAACGGACCTCCAGAAGGAATTAAGTTCATAACCAGAGGTACCACTGTATTTGGAAACTAGAGGAGAGGAGAATGCTCTTCCTCTTGCCACTGGCCTGATCCAGCAGGTTCTCCTTGTGTTCTTGTGAACAGTTGAGTTCCTGGGCCTCTATGGCAATGTGTCGTGGAATTCATTGCAAAAGAAAGAAAGAAGTGCTTTGCAAAGAAGTGTTTTCTTGTGGTAAAATACAAAGACATCTTTACAGACCGACTTCAAGGATTAGATGCATGATTTCTGATTTGGACAATTTAGCGAGTGAAGGAAGACCAGCTTATTGACTTTGACTATAAGACCAAAAATGGTTTGCTCTGTCGAAACTTATTTATTTATTTTCAAGGGGCCCCAAATGGATACTTTTCGTGAAATCTCTCCCATGAAATGGACTTTCAGTTTGCAAGCTTTACTGCCACCTGTTAGCCTGGAAAAATTACTTTATGCTCCTCTTAATTCTCCATAATGATACTCTTATGCTTGAGCAACGTGCCCTGACGAACTTGCTAATCTGTGTCTTTAAAAAGTGGAAAATTAGTTCAGACAGCTGTGGCTTTGGAGGAAAAAAACGAGCTTAAGTTCTCAGAAATTGTAGATGGTGTCTGAGCTGCACACATACTAGTGATGGCTGTATCCCACTGGCCAGTCATTTGACCTTTGCTCTTTTCTAGCCTAAAAATTAGGAATAACAGCATCTATGCACCATTTATAGCCTGAATTCTAGGGATGCTTTCCTACTATTTAAAATAGCCAAGATAATATAAGGAGAACATTTGTGCAATTTTAATAGTCTCACTTTTGCAACGTAGTACAGGAAGGTCTGCTGTTGGCAGAGAGAGAGAGAGAGAGAGAGAGAGAGAGAGAGAGAGAGAGAGAGAGAGAGAGAGAGAGAGAGAGAGAGAGAGGTAAGCGTAAGCATATGTAGAGAACTTCCTTCTGGATGTTTATGAGGAGGAAGACCCGCTATTCTTTACCTAAACACTGTAAAGAATTTAAAGGAATTTTGCTGCTAGCTATGTTTGTGGGAAACAATCGGTTGGATCCAGACTAAGTGAGTTGTACTTAGGTTCCATTGAAATCAATATCATCAATATTGTGTGACATAAACCTAACCTCCATTATCCAGTTCTAACTATTCAACCTCCAAAATTCAGAGCAGAAGACGTCAACCTGTTCAGTGTGTTTTTGGGTCGTAGTAGCCTAAATAGTATTTGGCATGGTGAGTGAGTCACCTGTTCCACTTTAAGCTCTATCCACATCTGGACCAGTGAGAACTGCGAGCATAATTTTCTTTTCTCGTGGTGCAGCATGCACATCTCCCCAGATATCACTGTCAACATCTGTTGGTGGCCATGGCTGAACAAATCTCTGGTTCTCAATTTCCTCTGGTCGACCAGCAGCACGTCACTTTTTATTTGGCAGTCTCGTTGGAGATGTTGACAGCTTTGTCAAGCAAACTCATGGGCAGTCTTACCCTTTTGGGATAAGGGTGGAGGCTCCGTGTGTGGCAGAAAACTCTCCGCCTCTTCTGGCCAGAACATACCTGACTTTCAGATAAAGCAGAATGTTTGGTTTACACTTCACTCTGCCCAATTTGGCAAGCACGGTAGTAATGAGGTGAGCGAAAGAGACTGCTGCCACAAAAGACGAGCCTTTAAATCCAGCTCCTTACATGGTATATTATTATAATGACATCATATTTTTGTAGGCACCAAAAGACATTAATTGTGTAAAGGGTTTGATTTCCACCAGGCCTGTTTTCTTTCACATGACTGACGGTTAAGGTTAAGCAGAAACTAGTTTTTCCTCCTGATCTGGATGAAGTGAAATTGGCCTGTGTTTATTGTCCAAAAGAAAATGGAAGATGCTTCCCTCGTGATTGTAAAAGTGATGGGATGTGTGGAAAAATAAAAGTGGTGACATAGCTGAAGTGAAAATGATTTCCACTGCCAAGTAATTGGGGATTTTGCACCATGGATGTCACTCTGATATGACACTAGCTTCTCTCTTTACTACACACACACACACACACACACACACACGTGTGATTTCACTGCTTTCTGCCAGATGGTCATTATATTTTACAGGACTGCAGGCAATTATACCTGTCAAGGGCATGCCAAAGTATTTAGCATTTATGGTTTGAGGGAGATTACCTCCTAAATGTTAATGGCAGACGGAGTCACACTAACCCTCCCATTTAAGATCTTCATTAGATCACTTCTCTGCAGCAGTAAAGGATGAGTTAAGGGCAGACAGAAGTGAAATGTAACCACTCCTCATGCAGGAAGTGGGTGGAATTCCGAAGAGTGGGTGGAATTTTCCGAAGAGCAGGCTGAGTTTCTTGCCCTAGTGTAGGCATCCCCAAACTTTGGCCTTCCAGATGTTTTGGACTACAATTCTCATCATCCCTGACCACTTGTCCTGTTAGCTAGGGATCATGGGAGTTGTAGGCCAAAACATCTGGAGGGCCGCAGTTTGGGGATGCCTGCCCTAGTGAGCTAGCCTCCACTGATAGGCTCTCTCCAGGAGTCACCTGCTGTTACTCAGAAGATGAGGGCAGCTGGAGAAGAGCTTCAAAGGACAATCTGGAATGACCAGGCAAACTAAAATGGGAGAAGACTATTCAAGAAATATTCAACATATATTCTGTATGTATTTTTATACCTTGTTAACAAGCCGCATGAAAAATAACCCTAATAAACCCTTAAGAAAATAATGATAATATCAACCTGAATCATAGCCCTAATAAAAAATTAATAACCCTAATGGAAGAAAATCAATGTGCCGAGTTGTGTTGTGATTGAAACAGATGGTATTTGAACTTGAGTAGTGAAAACAAAACCACCTGCAAGCCAGATCAAGGCTGCAGTCCTCCATTGCACTCTTAGTCAATAGGAATTGCTGTTGAACTCTGTGGGGTTTACTTCTGAATAAAGGTGCATGAGAAAGGGCTACATAATTCTCCAATTAATTTTTTTTTTCAATGACTCTATTTTTATCATTCTGTGAAACATGGAGAGAAAGATTTTTCTATCACAAAATACATTTGCAAAGCAAGACGATAGATAAAAGCCGGATTTAAGAGTCCTTAGAACCTGACATACATTTGATCACTAAAAATCATTGGAACTGAGCTGAGCTGATTACCTTAAAAAGAAGTGACTCTGTGCCTTGTATCTTTTTCAAATGTATCCTTAACTTTGCTAATATAATTTTACACTTTATCTTCCTTTGCTTTATGTGGGAGATCCAGATAGAACAGATTCTTCCTTTCTGTTTCATTACATTTTCATCTATTACTCTTATACTTTTGTATTTGCCACATACTTATCATTTCTACAAGCAACTATTTGCAGAGTGCAACTGCCTCTTATGCATATTTACTCCGGAGCAAGAGAATGGAATCTACCCCCAGTTCAGATTGAAGCCTGCATAGTAATTTCCTTGGGAGTAGAATTCAACAAGTCGCTCTGAACCTTTAATTTGCAATAGTGTCTTGGCGTTGGTTGTTTCATCATACTCGGGGCGACATGGGGTTGGGGGGCCAACTCCCATCTTTTGCAGGGGCTCAATTGGTACCAGCGCCTTCTGTCAAGAGTTTGGGTGTAATCTTTGACGCCTCCCTTTCCATGGAGGCGCAGGTTGCATCCACAGCAAAGGTGGCATTTTTCCATCTCCGCCGCATCAAGCAGTTGGTCCCTTACCTCTCTCGATCCGATCTGGCCACAGTGATCCATGCGACGATCACCTCCAGGCTTGACTATTGTAACTCGCTCTACGCAGGGTTGCCCTTAAAGCTGACCCAGAAACTCCAGCGGGTGCAGAATGCCGCGGCGAGGCTCCTTACAGGGTCCCGGCCGCGGGATCACATTTATCCAGTGCTTTACCAGCTGCACTGGCTCCCAGTGGAGTACAGGATCAGGTTTAAGGTGCTGGTTTTGACCTTTAAAGCCCTATGCGACTTGGGACCCTCGTACCTACGGGACCGCCTCTCCTGGTATGCCCCGCGGAGGACCTTAAGGTCCACAAATAATAATATTCTGGAGATCCCGATTCATAAGATGGCTAGATTGGCCTCTACTAGAGCCAGGGCCTTTTCAGTACTGGCCCCAACCTGGTGGAACGCTCTTTCCCAGGAGACCAGGGCCCTGAGGGATTTGTCATCTTTCCGCAGGGCCTGCAAGACAGAGCTGTTCCGCCTGGCCTTTGGGTTAGACTCAGCCTGACCCCTGTGTTTTCCTCCCTCATGGCTTGGATTTATGGCCTACTTGAAATGAGGCTGCACTTGAAATGAGGCTGCACTTACTGTATTTTAATCTGTATTTTAATCAATTGTTTTTATGTTTTATTGTAATTCTGTTGGTGTCAGCCGCCCTGAGCCCGGTTTTGACTGGGGAGGGCGGGGTATAAGTAAAAATTTATTATTATTATTATTATTATTATTATTATTATTATTATTATATCTTAGAAAAAAATGTATTTCAAGCACTTGCAGTGTTTTCCCAATAAAATATATTGTTTTAATTTCATTCCATAAACTCCACTAAAATGGCACTCCTAGAGTTGAACTGGGTATGGCAGCTGGTGTTACTGAATTGCTGAATGAAGAATAACATTTTCTTAACAGGTATCATATACTGAACATCAATTCCTGAATTGGCAGTTGTTAATCAGTGAATAATTATTAATTTCTTATAATAATTTCTTACTTTACCATAAGGGTGGGTTACAACAAAATATTTACAATTCTAAAACAAGTAATACAGATACAGCCATAAAATAAATGGCTGAAAAACACTGAAAAAAAGTTTGATGTGCAAAATAATTAAAAACTATTCCATATATAAAAACAAGACAAACATTTTCTCTCTCTTAAATGTCAATAGATTCATAATAGTTCCAATTCAGATACAGAATGGGATAAAGAGTAAACAAATTCATGCCTCCACCTCACACTGAATCTCCACACAGACATACCCTCCACTGAACCCCCACCCTAACTAATTAGCAGCACTAAAGGTAAATGTAAAGGACCCCTGATAGTTCAGTCAAAGGCGACTATGGGGTTGCAGCGCTCATCTCGCTTTCAGGCTGAGGGAGCCGGTGTTTGTCCACAGACAGCTTTCCGGGTCATGTGGCCAGCATGACTAAACCGCTTCTGGAACAATGGAAGACTGTGATGGAAACCAGAGCGCATGAAATGCCGTTTACCTTCCTGCCGCAGTGGCAACCTATTTATCTACTTGCACTGGCAAGCTTTCGAACTGCTAGGTTGGCAGGAGCTGGGACAGAGCAACGGGAGCTCACTCCGTTGCAGGGATTCGAACCACCGATCTTCCTATCAGCAAGCCCTAGGCTCAGTGGTTTAACCACAGCGCCACCTGGGTCCCTTTCTGTTAAGATAACACATGCCTATTTGTTGCTTACCATCAGTAGTTGGTAGAATGGATTACGTAGTAGAAGATAAGGGTTTACTCTGATTCAGTAGAGGAAAGAGTGGTGGCAGTGTGGTCTAAACCACTGAGCCTCTTGGGCTTGCTGATAGGAAGGTCGGTGGTTCGAATCCCTGCAACGGAGTGAGCTCCCGTTGCTCTGTCCCAGCTCCTGCCAACCTAGCAGTTCGAAAGCACGTCAAAATGCAAGTAGATAAATAGGAACCGCTACAGCGGGAAGGTAAACGGCGTTTCCATGTGCTGCTCTGGTTTGCCAGAAGCGGCTTTGTCATGCTGGCCACATGACCTGGAAGCTATACGCCGGCTCCCTCGGCCAATAATGCGAGATGAGCGCGCAACCCCAGAGTCGGTCACGACTGGACCTAATGGTCAGGGGTCCCTTTACCTTAATCTTAACAGAAGGATCCCTCTAGCAATACAGTAAGGCTCAGATACTTCAGAAGGCAACCCAGGACCAAGTTCACTACTGCTCCTTATCCCCACAACTGAGCTGCTCTATAAGAATGCTTACACTTCAGAATTAGACTCTGAATGTTTCATCTCACTGCACCACCAGCCTCTTGGCAGTGATGACTGAGATACAAACGTCTCCCAGTATCTTTGCATTCAGAGTTTAAAAATAAAGGGGCCCCTGACCATTAGATTCAGTCATGACCGACTCTGGGGTTGCGCCGCTCATCTCGCGTTATTGGCCGAGGGAGCCGGCGTACAGCTTCCAGGTCATGTGGCCAGCATGACAAAGGTGCTTCTAGCGAACCAGAGCAGCACACGGAAATGCTGTTTACCTTCCCGCTGTAGCAGTACCTATTTATCTACTTGCACTTTTGACATGCTTTCAAACTGCTAGGTTGGCAGGAGCAGGGACCGAGCAACAGGAGCTCACCCCGTCGCGGGGATTCGAACCGCCGACCTTCTGATCGGCAAGCCCTAGGCTCTGTGGTTTAACCCTCAGCACCACCCGCATGTGTAAAAGCAGATGTTCACAGGTGAAGGTTCCTTTGAATAGAGGAGATGGAAACTACTTTTTGAAAAATGCAGAGCTGATTCAGTACCAAATTGTTACAAGATGATGCTGCACATAATGTCAGTGCATTTTAGCAAAGGCTGTGCAAAGTGAATTTCTTTTCCACAATATCTGGACAAATAAATGCAATCATTTTCATGTGGATGTAGTTCAGGCATTGGTTCAGATTAAGTTTTGATCCCAGTTCCATGACGGTGAAAGCCAAAAACCAGGGTAACTTAAGGCAGCCTGCCTTCTAACAGGGTGGTCTTCCCTGAGTCCTTTACATTTCACAAATTATTCCATAGTCCACTGGAATACTTCTTACGCTGGGCCTGGCCCATTTTTAGGTATGAAGCAAGAGCAGCATACAACATGGAAGTGAAACAGTCAAGACACCATGATGTCAGCGTGGCTCAAGCCTTTTCCTACCTTTGGGGAATCATAAACCATAATTAGCCATAGTGATATTCTGGCCTTCCCAAAGCCACCCTAAATGCTGTTGGCTTATCTCCCACATTGTCTCACTTTTTCTGCTGTTCCGCAGAGTAACACATGGGTTTCACATACTCCAAATTCCACATGTATATATATTTTAAAGCTGATTCTCATTGTAAGCTATCTAAAGCTTTCCGATGTCAGAAGCCCATGTTCCTAGGTAGCTTAAACAGACGGTTCATAAACACATGAAAGGAGAAGAAATTCCCCCAGCAAGTTTGAAGGAACATCTCCGCGTAATTTGAATTAAACTAATGTTACACTGAACAGTGCTGTCAGCTTTCCAGAGGTGTGTCTGATATACTGGAAGTGTATTGTTAGCTGCACTTTTCAAAGGAAGTTGCTACTAGGTGACGCTTAAGTGTTTGGGTTAGCTACCTGTCTGAGAAGAGAAGGAAATGGCAAATGTTTTATACAAAGAAAGCAGGGCCCATTGAAAAAAATACAGAAAATGGACACGAGGAGCCTGAATGCTGATTTAAGGGGGGGGAATCTTCTATTGGCACAGATACTAAGTCAGTTTTTCACCAATCTGGTGCCCTCCAGATGTTTTGGACTCTACTTTCCATTAACCCCTGTTGTACTGACACCTGGTTGGTGAAAGCTAAACTAAGTCTTACTCAGTTATGCTTGCTTAGGGTGTAATCTAAGCTCAGCCGGTAGATATCATTTATATCCTCCCTGGGTCTTATTCAAAGGGCCTTTGGCCTTACTCAAGGAGAAAGGCTGAGGTAAAAACAGGCCTGTCATTGACATTGGCCATGAAAAGGCAGAATACAAAGCAAAAGAGGCATGGCTGACAAATAATAATTCTTTTCCCCCTGTGGCCTTTCTGCTGCTGACCTTGAGATACCCCCGTGATGGTAAGCATAGCAGACACAAAGGAAGAAGAAAGAGGTTAGGAACCCTTGTGAGAATAGGATGCCTAAGAAACTAATTTCTCTGACATTAATGCAATTAAGAATATAAGGATGCTTGTTATTGATTCCTACATCTATTCCCCAGTCACCTGGGTTTGAGCACAATATTATTTACTCATATTCCCTGAAAATCTGAGTAGAGCAACTCCTGTGGTGTTCAGCTTGAGTCTCAAACCTCTTCATTATGGACAAATATAATCAAATTTACCCCAGTGAAAATCCAGAGTGACCCACGAAAGCCTACTCTAATGTGATTTTCCCCCCTCCCCAATGGAAGAGCTTTTGGAATGATTCCCTTCGAGGGACACGCATAGGAAATATGCACAGAACATCTACGGTATGGATGTGGACATTTCAGGAAGGATCCATGAATTTGATGTTACCTTCCTGTCATTCACAGTTCATGTTGTTTTTGCACTTTTGATATAGCATTTTCCATGTGCATTTCTTTATGAAAAGCATTGCCAAACCATGTCTGTGTTGGAAGAGCTCTTGATCCAGAGACTGTTCTGGAAGACCTCATATGCTGGAGCAAGACTAGACTAGGATTGGGAAGAGCTGTAGTTCAGTAGCAGAGCATATGGTTTGCATATAAAAGACTCACTATAGGTTCAATCCCTAACATCTCCAGGTAAAGGGTAAAGGTAAAGGGACCCCTGACCATTAGGTCCAGTCGTGACCGACTCTGGGGTTGCGGCGCTCATCTCGCGTAACATCTCCAGGTAGGGCTGGGGAAAGACTCCTGTCTGAAACCCTGAAAAGCCACTGCTAGTAAGTGTAGACAAAACTGACCCAAGGTGAATGATGGTTTGACTTAATGGAAGTCAGCTTCCCATGTACTTCCAGGTCCTGCCACTTAAGGTGTGTGCATAGACTTGTGTACCCCAAATAATGAGGAACATTGAAGTGACCTGGGATGGACACTCACATTCCTTAGTTGGATCGTGGGACTGGTTGTGCACTGTCAGCACATCTGAATCCATACCTTAGTGAACACCTATGTCAGAGGTTTTCAACCTTTTTGAGTCCACAGCTCCCTTGACCAACTACATTCTTTCTGCAGCACGCCTGTGGGGCTCAGGAGCCCAGTTATGTCACCCCTTGCCTGCAGAGCTGGCAGCCCCTCACCCTTTTTTGAACAGCCTCCCTTGTGGAGTGTTCCTCTCTTCTCCCCTCTCCTTGGGAGTCTTCCAGGCAGCCATTGCTTTCACCCCTGGTCTTTGAGCTCAGGGCCGTCTTAAGCGCCCCTGGCGCCATGGTGCGCTGGATCTCTCCGGCACCCTCCCGCCCCGTTTCCCAGCGCGGTGGGCGGGCGGGCAGGCACAGCGCGATCTCTCCGGCGCCCTCCCGCCCCGTTTCCCAACTCCCATGATCCCTAGCTAACAGGACCAGTGGTCGGGGAAGATGGGAACTGTAATCCAAAACATCTGGAGGGCCGAAGTTTGGGGATGCCTGTTCTAAATCATATTTCTTCCTGTTGAGTAGGGTTTTATATAGTGCAAGTGTAGAGTTTTTTGTTTTTGTTGCAGAGATAAAATCTTGTAGCAGCATGTGTCTTTTCTGATGCTGTCATAGCGTCAGGGCCAAACTGCCTTTCCAACATATGTTTCAATTCGATGTATTGCCATTGTGTTTCACACAAAGTCTTATATTCCACAAATATAATCGCTGTTGTTTTTTTAATCCACAATATAGCCTCTCAGGGCAATTAAAGAGACAGCTTCAGAAAAGGTTATTGGTTTTCAAAATGACAAGTGTCCCTACCAACATTACTCACCCAAAGTGAGCCCCTTTGCACTTTTTAATCCCCAGGCATTTCTGACCAACAAGATAAGCAAATAATATAACACATATATGGAGTGTTGCGATGTCAGCAGGACTTGATTGGATCAGTGCCTTAGCTCTGCCAGATGAGGTCTTTACAGAATGGCAGCTTGGTAAGAAGGTGAAATCTCTCAGATGTCTTCAATGTATGGACTCACATTTTGCCTGTTTCACACTTGCAAGTGACAAAGATGTTACCGAGGCTGCATACACGCCGTACCTTTAAACCATAACTCAGTTAAGCTTCTACATAGACACTCCAAGTTATAACTAGTGCTGTCTAATGAAGAATTCTCAACACATTCACAAAACTGTAATTCCCAGGTTCTTTAGGGGAAGTTGTAACTAGTAAACGACTTTCGAAAAAACTTTATATCTGTAGCATGGATTGGCCTAGGACACACGTTTAATACTTCAGCACTGACCTGAAGTCAACAAGGAGACAATTACAGCATTCACAGTCGTTTTTACTCACACTAAAGAACAGTATCTGTTGCACTCTGAGATAGCAACATAACATTCCCTTGCGGCTTCAGCTGAGACCTGCTATAGAAAATCCCTGGGAATGCTTCAGCTTTCTCTCAACATTTGAAAGACGAAAGAGACATGCTTTGAATGATGGACACAATTGGGTTGAAAAGCAAGACCCTGCGCAGCTGGGCAAGCCATAGTTGGCCACCAATTTCAGTAGCCCTCTAGGACATTACCGGTCATTGAATATGTTAATAATTTAATGTGAATGCCAGTAATTTCATCAGCAATGGCTGAGTCAGCAGACAACAGTCTCACTAGGGAATGAATGGATCCTAGCAACCACCAAACACAGAGGTATATGTGGGGTGGGGGTGGGGAGAGGGGGTATATGTTTCAAGGACTTGTAGGCTCTGTTGCAGAAGAACCTGCCATTTCTTGTTAAAGATCTTGGCCTCACATTACCCTAATCTACAAATAAAAGCAAACCCACAGTATGATTGAGCTCCCAGGGAGGATCTCAGGACCACCCAACCTAAATGGATTACCTTAGGCTTCCTCAACCTCGGGCCTCCAGATGTTTTGAGACTACAATTCCCATCATTCCTGACCACTGGTCCTGCTAGCTAGGGATCATGGGAGTTATAGACCAAAAACACCTGGAGGGCTGAGGTTGAGGAAGCCTGGATTACATCCACTGAATGGTAAAGGCTTTGCAGTAACCAACATGATTTGCTCATTTCTAGCAAAGTTTGGACACAATGGCCTGAATTGCATGTCATGGTAAACCAAACTATGGCTTACCAGAACCACATGAATGTGCAGACACCCAGAGAGGAGGAGCTCACCTGCTCTGCTCGTCCCAAGTCCTTTTAGCTTGGTGCAGCACAGCAGCTAAACCAAGGTTAGCCTTTGTGTGACAACCAAACATGGGGTTGTGGTTAAGCACTCTCCCCCATAACTGTAGTCAAGAACAACCTTTGGGTGCAAATCGTGGTTAAGGAGAAGAGAGCTTGACCACACCCTTGCACTTGGACAACATGCCATGCTGAGCTAAAAGGACTGGAGAGGAACAAAGTGGCTCTGATCTCCTCACTGGGAGCCAGCATGTTTGCAGTAAGCCATGGTTTGACTTACTGTTACGTGCAAACACAGCCAATGTCAACAGTTATATTGCCCACATCCAGGAAAATGGTTCCTAGGAAATAAAAAAGAAAAGGAATATTTTCTGTTCAGGTTCTTAAAAACTGCTATCATAGAATGTGTTATCTCACCTTTGAAGGTGAGGCATTATATATCTAAAAGCGTACAGTGGTACCTCGACTTACGAATGGGGGTAATGGCTGCACGCTTACGAATGTATCAACATCCGGGGGGAAACCGCGGCAGTTTTAGATAGGGATTTTTCGACTTACGAATTTTTAGATAGGGTTGCTACGAATTTTTCCATTTTCAATGCATTTCTATGGGAAATCGCCTTTCCAATGGTGTTTTTCGACTTGCGAATTTTTCGACTTACGAAGGTGCCTTCGGAACAGATTAAATTGGTAAATCGAGGCACCACTGTAGATTTCAATTTGCAATTTCTTCCTTTCTTTTTTATATCATTAACTTTATTTTTACATAAAAAGGTGCATGAGCAAGTGATCACATATACATTCTATGTCAATATAGAGCAATAGAGCTATTGTTCATTTTTAGCTTCTTGCTGGTTTTGGCAATTTCTCTTCCAGCATAACAAAGAGAGAACCAAGCACATTCAAACCATTAGACTTCACACAATTGTTCAAATATCCTTAAACTTCTTCATGTTGACAAGAAAAGTGTTTTCATAAAATGCACAGGACATAAAATGCATAATATATATATGAAAATAGTTACTTCAGTTAATTAAAAATGCAATTCTCTTCAAAAAGGAGCAAAATCTCATATTAATGAAGAAATGTTTGTAGCATACTTGGAATGCTTGAAGTACTAAATCAATGATAAGCATTATTTTCAGAAGAAATGAAACTGTTCATCTTTCTAGCAGATATTTCAACATTACCATAAATTTATTTTCTACATTTTCAGAGGATGGAGACCACTGCATTTGTTTGTTCATGAAAATATTTATACCTCACTTTTCGATCAGATGATTTCTATGGTAGCTTATAAATCATTAAAGTGATGTAAAAATAAAATACAGAGCAATTATTTGTCTCTTAACAGTGGGAAAGATGCAGGTCCATAGCAAGTCTAAATTTGGGGGGGAGGCACCAAAAATGTAGTGGGGGCAGTTTATCCCTATGCACACATTAATATTTTACTTGTATTCATGAAGACTATATTAATAATGATACTGTCTAATGTAGGAAAGGATAAAAAAAGCCCTGTGCCCAGGGCCGGCCCAAGACATTTTGGCCCACGAGGCAAACCCCAAAATGGCATCCCCCTCCACACCAGGGAAGAAAAGGTGAGTGAAGTTTAGTTGTTCTGTATGGGACAATGACAATAAGGATTATCTATCTATCTATCTATCTATCTATCTATCTATCTATCTATCTATCTATCTATCTACATCAGAAACAAGAGAGGACAAGAATAATGCTCTACGTTGGGACTTGCTGGCCCTGTGGATCCCACCACCTGAGGTGGTTGCCTCCTCTTGCCTCATGGGTGGTCCGGCCCTGACTGTGCCCTCGGATCCACATGTCATTGCCTTCCTTTTTTTCTCCACATACTGAATGATAGGAGGTTTAGAGCTGTCCTGCAGTAGTTCTTTCAGACCAGCACTGAAACTCAGACTCCTTTTAAAACAAAAAAACAAAACAAAACAAAAAAGGAGCCAGACCTCTACTGCAGATGGAGGAAGACTCCACCTGGATGCAATAAAACAGGAACGAGCAGGAAAATGTACTGAAAGCAAATAATGGATCTATAGTTTCCTTCTTGCCTGTAATTTAACATGTCGAGAAAATGTCTGCTGAGCAAACTACAGAATTCTCCCATGTGCCTTTGCAATCACTTTTGCTTCTCTTTGCTGTATGAGTTATGGGCATGCATCTGGTGTGTCACATTAGTATTTATTTCAGCACAAACGAACATGGGCACAAGAGTCTCTAAAATAATAAGAGATATATCATATGTGGGAGTTAAAGGTCAGGAACAACCCAAAGGGATTAGATTTGACTAAGCAAGGGGGGGGGGAGTCCATATTATTACACTCTTAGTGTTAAAAATTAAAAAGAGGACTAGCTGCAATGTTATTTGGCTTCTGCTATTCCCATTTGTGCACAAACCTCCGGAACCTAGCTTATGCTCCTCACCATTCATAGCAGTTGTTTGCTCTCCCGTCTGCCCTCAGAGGCTATGTAAGGAGGCAGGATAAATTCTGTTCAGTTCACATTTAAAGGTGATTGTAGTTTCTGGAACAACGCATGAACTGAAACACAGGCATCCTTCAAAAATTTGTATTCCTCTGAATCTTGCAATGCAGTTCTCCAGCCAAATAGTGTGTACAAAAATGTATATACAGTGGTACCTCGGTTTATGAACACAATTGGTTCCAGAAGTCTGTTCATAAACTGAAGCGTTCAAAAACTGAAGCGAACTTTCCAATTGAAAGTAATGGAAAGTGAATTAATCCGTTCCAGGCGGTCCACAGAGTACTTAAACTGAAGCGTTCATAAACTGAAGAGAACTTCCCCATTGAAAGTAATGTAAAGTGGATTAATCCGTTCCAGACGGGTCTGCGGAGTACTGAACCTGAAGCGTACTTAACCCGAAGCATGGGTGTAATTGGTTCCGGAAGTCTGTTCATAAACTGAAGCGTTCATAAACTGAAGCGAACTTTCCCATTGAAAGTAATTGAAAGTGAATTAATCCGTTCCAGTTGGGTCTGCGGCGTTCATAAACCGAAAATTCATAAACCAAGGTGTTAATAAACTGAGGTTCCACTGTACTAGGGTAAAGTGTGCATAAAGATGCAGAAAGCAACATACAAAATTTCATTGTAGTAGCCAAAATTGCAGTGCAAAATTGTGTATTTCAGGCAAAATTCATGCTGAAAAGGTATATATTAGGAGAAATTTGCACTAAAATGCTGATGAATTTTCATGGGATTTTTTTTAAAAAATGCAAATGATGTGGAGAGCTGAACTTAAGAATGAAAAATTGAGAAACTGAGAGGAAATGAAATTGACAGACCCACTCATTCCTACCTCTGCAATACAGAGGTCACCATTACAGCTTACCTACTTTTTCAGCCATTTGAAAAGTTGCATATATGAAGAGGCTGACTCCATTAGAGCAAAGCTCTGTTTTAGCAAGTTGTTTTGATGCAAACTGTTTCATGCTAATGGAGCAAGCTGCTCAAACGTGGTATGGGATTTGAAGCAGCCTGATTCAGGTCTCAACCAAAGTGCATACACAGTTCTCAGTTTCACATTAATTTCATGATGAATGACTATATAAATATATAAAGTTGCACTACATTAGATCAATGAAGCATATGCCATGTAAATGACGCCCCACAGGATGAAGGACAACAGGACAATTAGCCCTGCTCGGACTATATGAAAATAGCCTTGTAAAGCTTATGAGTCAGATAAATTATTCTTTTCCCAACCACTTCCTGCTTTCTGACTCAACATGATAGCCATTGGGGGACAAGGTAGTACTCTGTAAATGAGGGACAAACATTCCTATACATCATATGAAAAATAGTTGTCCAAGTTATGAGTGATAGCTTTTTTGTGAAATACATTATTAGAATTCATGTCATGGTGAGCCACTGAGACTGATATAAATTATCTACAGTCCCTCATTTATAAATGTTTCGCTACAGACATCACTTAGGGCTTATTAAGCCATTTATATATGTCTCTACAAGGTGTTCTGCTAATGCATAGTGTATTGTTTTATTAAAGGAGTGTTTTCTATTTATCATGTCTGGGGAAATACATTCTGGTGCTATGTGAACTAATGCAAGCGGGTTATTGTTGTTTTTAATGTATGAGAGCTCAAAGACTATTCCTTGGTGTAGAGTCAAAACTGTCCTTATGAGGTTGCTAGAAAAATGGCAGTTGTAATAACAACAGGCAAGGTGGTGGAAGAGATTGGGGGCTCATATATTATAAGTTGTCTATTGGAGTCGGAAGCATAGCTGCCAAGTTATCCCTTTTTTTAAGGGAAATTCCCTTATGCTGAATAGGCTTCCTCATGAGAAAAGGGAAAACTTGGCAGCTATGGTCGGAAGTCATGCCTTCTACAAGAATCACATGCAAAAAGAGATGACACAGAAACACACACATGTCTTCATGTCCTCTCCCCACACATGCTGGTTGCAGAGGGGAGCCAATTCTATGTGCATCAGCTCCCCCCCCCATGATTTAGAACAGGCATAGGCAAACTCCAGCCCTCCAAATGTTTGGGACTACAATTCCCATCATCCCTAGCTAACAGGACCACTGGTCGGGGATGATGGGAATTGTAGTCCCAAACATCTGGAGGGCCGGAGTTTGCCTACGCCTGATTTAGAACATTGCACATTAAAATTAACACCAGCGCAGGGCTAATGTTTTCACTAGATCAGTGGCTGTGACTCGTGGTTAAGCTTCTGAAGATCTGCTGCTCACAAGACGAGATCAAGCCATGAAAATCTCACAGAAGAGGGAGCTTGAAAAGCATGGAAAGTCATTCAGTTGGCCATTTCTCCCAGGGTGCATCCCAGCATGCAACTCCAATAATGCAGAACCCATTTGGGAAGAACCATGTGCTGCTGAAGGACAGATGAGCGATTGGTCCATTCCACATTATCCCATCCCTCCTGTTTCATTTCTGCATTCCTATATTATGAGAATGGTAGGGAGTACAGCCAAAATGAGGCAAATTCCCCCAGGCAGCAGTTGCTAGGGTGGTGGTGATGGTTGGCTCCATATGTTACCTCTGAATGTCCTGGGCACCTCTTTCTGTTGCAGAGCTGCACGTACCATATAGCTTGTCCAGCAACCCCATGCCTGCTCTCAACTGCCCTCAGCTGACATGGAGGACACTACCTCACCGCTAGCATTGAAGAACGATTCAAATGGCAGTCCAGGCAACTTCTGGGTTCCATCTTGTCCTTTGCCTTAGGCAGCAAAATGTCTGAACACCAATGATACCGCAACCATCCCATAAAAAAACCAGGGTCACATAGGTCACAAAGGTCCATGTTATTTGTCACACATCTCCATGCTCTTTCCTCTCTACAGGTGGATCTGCTAAGCTTGGCCCTCTTCCCCAGGTTTTTGTGGAAGCCAGAAAAGGATTTGTCTCTGGGAACACAGTCTCAGACTGTACACAGAGAGGGGGGGGGCAGAGGAGGACTTTGTGGTCCAATTCTTCGTTCCATTCTAAGGATGTGCCTCCAGGTCCTATCAATGAATCACTGTATGCTGAGGCCAGGACAGCTTTCTGCCTTCTCTCTGCCTCCCCTTCCTCTTCCTGGTCCCTTTCCTGAAGCAGACTCTCCGGCAGGCCAACAAGTGTCCTGTGTGCTCATGTGTTTGCAGGGGTTTGGGAAGGGAGCGGTTACTAATCAATTTTACCTAGCAGGGGATGATTAAGGTGTCTGAGCTGCAGTGTGTTTGTAAGCCAGCCGTCAAGACCAGTTATTTCTGATGGTGCTTGATGGGTCTTAGCTTGTCTCCTTTTCATTCTTTTTCCCCTAAAGAGATTTTCCTCCATTCTATTTGTTGTTTCAAAAGAAGATTAGGGAACAGCACATTTGGAAGGGTCAGGACAGTGTGTGTGTGTGTGTACTGCCTTCAGTAATAGTTTAAAGATGACAGCTTCCTTTAATAAAAGCTGATTATCAGACCTTTGACAAATCCTGCAGAAAGAACCAAAGGATGCCCTATGCTAAGAGCAGAGCGCTCCTTTATTTTTTAAAAAAGTGCTAAGCACAGAGTTAATCAATTTGGGGTGGCGGGTCAAGCTAAGAGCCTAGATTCTAGAACATGAGCTACCCAGCATCCCCAGCCCTCTTGATTCTTTTAATAGGAAACTGCAAGAGAACACACAGACCAAAGTGTCAGGTTCAGCTAATCACTCCCAGTCATCAAAGTCCATGCAAGGACTTCCACTAGAGCAACTGGGCTTTCCCCTCCTCTTCTAACCCCATGCTCCCCACAAATTGGTTTGACAAGGTAGGGGGACTTCCCGGAACAGCACATGGAGATGGGGAAGAGAGGTGGGTATCACTCCATCTGGCAAGCTGAAATGCTTGCTCTGATGGTACTGTTGCCACAGCGCTGCAACAAATTCCTTGCATAAGAAAACAGGAGGAAACTATACTGTGTCAGACCATTGGTCTTTCTTGCTCAGTATTGTCCACACTGACTGGCAGCATCTCTCCAGGCTTCCAGGCAGGGGTTTCTCTCAGTCGTACCTGGAGGTGCCGGGGATTGAACCTGGGACCTTCTGCATCTAAAAAGCAGGTGTTCTGCCACTCAGCCACAACCCTTCCAGAGCAATTCTGTGCTGGCTGGGGCTGATGAGAGTTATACTCCAAAATAACTGGAGGGCACCTGGTTGGGAAAGCTGGTATTAAGGCATGCACTGCTCATGTGGTTTAAGTCCCTGGCCCTGCTTAGTGTCTGATTGGAGGACGTGTCTGATTGGCATGAGCTCTGACAACAGTGACAACAGTCACCTCCTTTCGGGGACAAAGCAGTACTATATGAAGGAAGAAAATGTTGATTTGTAAGCCTCTTCCTCCCTGGAGAATGGGTCTACTATGCTAGAAAATGAAACTTCCATGTACAGGGGTAGCATGACTGATATTGCCCAGGAACAAGAGATGGGCATCGCTGTCATACCCTATTCCTAAGAAGGATAACTGTAGGAAGCATCTGGTTGGCTATGAGTGGGAAAAAGTTCTGGGGGTGAGCTGGATCCAGAAAAGCAATTCTTACATGCTTATGTCACACATACACCCCCTTCTTCCCAAAGTCCAACAAGGACTTTAGATTCCTGCATTGCCAAGGATTGGACTAGATGATCCTTCCAACCTTACCATTCGATGACTCTAAGGACAAACTCTGAAGAAGGTGACTGCCACCTTCTACAAGGACCCCATTACTCCCCTAGCAACAAAGAACAGACTGAATTAGTAGGTCACGTGGTCTCTAAAAGTCCAGTTTGGGTTTCTAATTTCATTTGGAATGGTTTTGATAATCCTAGTTATGACAGGTGAGACATTTTTGTAGCAGTGTTATAGTCATTAGGACTGAATAATTGTGAAAAATGACATTCTTGGGGGTTTAAGAGCTAGGCCATTAAACATGGTCCATGTGGGCAACAACAGAGAGCTGTTAAAATCCATTTTAAATTAATTGATTGTCATTTCTGTAACATTTAACAGCATTTCAATAAATCTGTTTAAAGTAGAGGGGAACTACTGGGAACGCTTCCCTCCGCTTTCTGCGAGAGCTGAGAGGAATAACTCTCAATCAATAATAAAGAGCTCTTGCCAGCCAGTTATTATGGATGTGATATTGCTTGGTATTAAAGTTTAGGTGCACTTTCAAAAGCCAGGGACCACTTTATGGACTACTACATTTCATGATCTTGTAGCTATGAGACCTTCCTGCTGAGATCCTTTATCTCCACAGTCAACAGTGGACTGCAGGCTCACTTCTAAGCTGACACCAGGAGCGGGCAGGTTAATTGTCCAATAAGCCACATATGCACCTTTACCATTTTGCAACTGCTTCCTTAATTCAAACTGATCTGCAATATTCTGAGATATATTGAACACTCTTTAGTGTTCCTAAGTGATGTACATGTTTGAACTAATTATTTCAGATGTGTATTGCTAAAGAGGGTATATTTCCTGCCCCATATGAAGTGTACAACTGGTGTTTTATCAAACCAAGCTGCATCAGAGGTGTGTGAGAGTGTCACTCTCTCTCTATATATCTATATATCTTTCTATACAGATATATCTATATCGAAATCTGGGGGCCCCTAGTCCTTCTCCATGCCTGGTCTATTTCATAGTTTAGCAATTTCCCTTTCACTGTGGTACAACTTGTCCCCCTACAAAGACAAGGCTGAACCCTATTTGTCCACCTGGCACCACAATAACCACCAGCTCAGATTTCCTGACCATTACAGAGGGCTGGCCTCTTGCTTGTTAACTGGCCAATTAGCACCGAAAGCATGGATATGGCTTTGTATAAAGCTGCAGAAAAAAATCAGAGGTAACTGAACACTCATACCTGTTGCATGGAGGCTATCATCACAATTGAATCCCAGCCAGGCATAAGCAGTTGAAGAGCACATAGAGCTGGACCTTATGAGAGTTGTGGCCTGAGGGCAGGGGGTGTGGTCCAAGGGAGGGGTGTGGCCTGGGGAGACTCCTGAGGGCCAGGTGGAGAGGTCTGGAGGGTCGCATTCAGCCCCTGGCCTAAGGTTCCCCTCCCCTGAACATGCCAAAACACGGTGAGTAATTTGGTATGACATCAGAGTACAAAGGGATGCTCCCAATGGGTAGGGAAAGCCCCATCTTAAAAACTCTTCAGCCAATCAAAAGTTTATTCCACAACAATGAAGAAGTAGTCTTCATTGGCATTCACTCCTTTCCATTCCGCCAAAGCAGATGTGGCCAAATCTGCCCACTCCTTTAGGGACATGGAAAATGATCTTGCCCCATGCCAGACCATTACCGGTAGTCCACCTGGCACTGTCTGCATTGCCCTGCCTACACTATTGGTAGCAGTTCCCCAGGGTTTCAGACAGGGTCTTTCCCAGGCCTACCTGACGATGTCAGGAACTGAACCTGGGATCTTTCTGCATGCCCTGCATGTGCTCTCCTAAGAGAGCTATTATTTGCTCCAGATTACGCCAATAGATCCCCGAGGTGACGTCCTCTGCACCTTACTGGTTCATGTCAGGACCCAGTGAAAACAGTTCTTCTAACGGAGAGAAACAGCCTCAGAAAAGAGAGGCTCCTCAGGAAACTTGAAAAGGTTATGCGGCTCATTGACACCTATATTTCCAGCAGGATGATTCTCCTAAGGTGGTATTAATTGGGTTCCCCCCCCTTCACCCTTCTAATTGAATGGTGGCTGCACCTCTGTTTCCACAGCCCCAGCAGCCAGGCCATTCTGGGAATTTATGGCGTTCTTCATGAAAAGTTGTACCCAGAGGCTGCTTTGACTTTATTTCTCTCCTCCTCTCTTCATTCCTAATTATGCCCTTTGGTTCTTGCCATTTGCACTATGTTGGAAATAATGGCCCTCGCTGATGTGACATTTTCAACATTTGTAAGAGGGGGCTTTTAGGAAAAAAGATGCGTTTGTCGAGAACGTGCTCTCGAAATGTTTCATATCAACGGCCTGAAATATTTGTTGAAATTAGAAGTGGGTTGGGGCTCTCTCACCAGGGCCGGCTCTAGGTAGAGTCCCGGGTGGTGTGGTGCGCCAGGGCGCTGGGAAGCCGTGCGGAAACCATGCTGCACCCCTGCGAGGGCGGGGGCGCCGGAGCGATCTCCGCCCCTCAGCGCCAGGGCGCCCGACCTGCTCGAGACTGCCCTGTCTCTCACACATCTGCACCATATGTTTAAAGCACATTTGTGCCACTTTAGCAGTCATAAAAGGTAAAGGGGCCCCTGACCATCAGGTCCAATCGTGTCCGACTCTGGGATTGTGGCGCTCATCTTGCTCTATAGGCCGAGGGAGCCAGCGTTTGTCTGCAGACAGCTTCCGGGTCATGTGGCCAGCATGACAAAGCTGCTTCTGGCGAACCAGAGCAGTGCATGGAAACACCGTTTACCTTCCCACCGGAGCGGTCCCTGTTTATCTACTTGCACTTTGATGTGCTTTCGAACTGCTAGGTGGGCAAGAGCTGGGACTGAGCAACGGGAGCTCACCCCATTGCAGGGATTCGAACCGCCGACCTTCTGATGAGCAAGCCCTAGACTCTGTGGTTTAACCCACAGCACCACCTGGGTCCCTTTAGCAGTCATAGCTTCCCCCAAAGAATTCTGGGAGCTGTAGTTTACCCTGCACAGAGCTACAATCTCCATCACCCTTAACAAAGTGCAATTCCCAGGATACTTTAGGGAACGCCATGTGTTTTCCATGTATGGCATAGATGTGGCCCATGATGGCCTTGCACTTGGGAGAAGGGCTACCCAAACTCCATTCAGCAATAAAACCTTTGCTTCCACAGCAAAAGGGACTTTGCCTTTTCTGCCCCAACTTGATGTGTGGTCTTCTCATGCCCATGTAGCAACACTGGGGGAAGGGAAGAAGGGTGGAGCGAGGCAATTAGGGAACAAAGCAGTAAACAAGGCATCACAGTAGCAGGAAGGACTGGAGTCCTAGACCAGGGTTCCCCAAATTAAGACCCACGGGCCAGACGCGGCCTGTGGGGCTCATTTATGCAGCCTCTGGCGACCGCCGCCCGCTGACTGCTCTTGCTGGCATGGCATGGCACGGCACGGCACGGCTGCCCACTTCCAGGTCACCAGGAGCGTTGGAAATAGCTTGCATGCATGTGCAAGTGTCATATCTGGCGCACTTCCAGGTTGGATGAGCGCCAGAAATAGCTTGCGCACACGAGCACAAGCTATTTTCGGTGCTCCTCCAACCCGGAAGTGCACCGGAAATAGAGTGTGTGCATGTGTAGGGGCGCACACTCCCCCACCCTCCAGCCCGCTGTGCGATCGGTGCAGCAGGCACCAGCCCAAAGCCAGGTAAGTTTGGGGCCCCCTGTCCTAGACCATCTGCTAATCAGAGATATGTGAGCAACAGAAGCTCAAAAGATGGGAGGCAGTGAGCTGCCATCCAGGGTCAAAGGCTAAGTTCAGAGCAGATATATGAAGAGAGAAAGCCCTATATACAGGATATCAAAAAATATTGTCTCATCCCTTATATACTCAACCAATCATTGCAATCAAGAGACAGCATCTTGCATATACCATCTCATAGAATGGTATAGGAATTGGGCCTTTAGAGTGGTGGCACCTAGAGAATACCCTTCCATTACATGTCAGACAGTTGTGGTTTTGTGCTTATTGAAATACCTTCCTCCTCCATCAAGCATTCTAAGTGGAAATACTTATCCCAGTCAAATAGATTGAAATGGTTTGGTTTTTTTTAAAAAAAATGTGTCCTTTTAATGCCTCTCGCAGTGCAGCAAATTCCTCTCAGAAACTCCCTTTTCTCTCTCATGAGGGAGTGTTATCTCCAGGCCTGCTCAGATCTCATCTCAGCTGCATTCTTTGGCTCCCAGGTTTGAAAAAGGTTGTAAGATCTCTGTTGTTTCTTTGTGTAAAGGACTCATGGGCATTTCTTTATCTCCTCCACTAATTTGAGAGCTAGTAGCAGGCCAATAATTCCTCCCACAGCTAAGTTTTACAAGCAGCTGCCCAGAACTCCAGGCCATCTTCCTGCCTTACTTAGCCAGCCACCCCACCCCCTCAGTTTGAAATTGTGTGTGTGTGTGTGTGTGTGTGTGTGTGTGTGTGTGCTTGGTTTAGTTGTTTTCACATATGCAATCTTATATCTGTCATTGTTTTTTAGTATGTCTTTATTGTATTGTGAAATTGCTTGGAGATGCTTCAGAGGATATGATTCGTGCATTATGCAATGAAATAATGGAGAGAGGCCACCTAGGAAGCACAGGAGAAGGATGAGGGAGCCTTTCACTGTCTTGTCTGGTGTGCCAAAATACCCCAAAGGTGCTCTCAAAGGAGAGCGTATTCCTTTAGAAAGGCTTTCTTGAAATTCATCATAATGAATCTCTACAACAATCCCTGTTTTATTTTTTCTTGGTCCCTTAATGCTCCATCAATTTTGGTGATAATGGAGAGATGAGGGGAATAGACACTGCTGTATTGCTGTACACACATACATACATTGTACATACATTGCTGTACACACAACCCAGTGCATAACTGCCAAGTCTCCCGTTTTTTTGCGGGAAACCCCCGGATTTTAATCTGTTTCCCACTGTTATCCCGAATAGAAAAAAATCCCAGAAATCCCCCAGATTTCCTACCTGCCAGGGAGGCTCCATTTCGGGTGCCACTCTGCCCATGCCTGGGCACCGGAAATTGGGCAGCACCAGCACCGGAAGTTGCTTCTATGCATCTCCAGACATGCGTAGAAACAACATCCGGGGCCGCGCTGCTGCTGATCCCGCATTTTTCAGCGGGAGACTTGGCAGCTATGACCCAGTGCCCTGATGGGGATGCAAACTGCCCCAACCCTGGTCATGAGGCCAATCAGGGAAGGGTGATAACTCTTCTGATCAGCTAAGGAGGAGTTTGTGTGCCTCTCTGTGTGTCCAGTGTGCACGCACACATATGAGATTGTGGGGTGGCCACTCCCACTGCTGGCATGCATTCGCCAGAGGTTAAGCCAAGGGTGAAGATGCTCCTCCTGTCAAAAGAAAAAAGGGCTTAGTAGAAATCAGTTAATTACACCCACCACTATAACAAGGACCAAGTATCGAAAGACAGCTGAACTGTTGATCCAACACCCTGCAGTATTCTCTCTTAATGGTCCTCCTGCCCATTTTTTGCTTGGCTTCTGTATTTTCCAGTGCTGATTCCTCCCTGCTGCTTCCTTTTGAGAATTCATTGAGCTTCAGAGTTTTTTTACGCACATAACTTTCTTAATGTGGAAATGTACAAAGACTTTTCGGTTTGCTTTCTGTAATGTTTTGTGTTAAGCCGGGGAGGTTGTAGCTTCTTTAATATCTTCCATTGAAAGTTTCAGAAAATGCTTTTTTCTATTAAAAACATGTATTAAGAAAAAGCTTGTAAAATGAAGAACTATCTGGAAAATAAATGTATAAAAAGGAGCACATTTGCATTCACATTTTATTTTATTTTGTTTGCTTTTTCAAGGGCTGCACTTTGAACGGGTACCTCAGCTCACCCGAAGGTTACAACATGTAATTTTGCATGTGAAGGAGCTGAGAGACCTTACAGCTTGTTCTGCTTTAATATCTAATCAGGTCTTTTCTAGCATCCCTGACATCTCAATTGCTGGCATCATTTCAAATGAGTAGGTCCATTTGCCCATCCTTCAGAATAGGGCAAGTCAATTTCCTCTCATGCATATTTGGCTCCCAACACGCTAGGTAAAATCAACAAACGCAGGTTGCTTCTCCAAAATATGAAAGCCTGCAATTTGTGTGCTGTTAATACAATCAGCTCATCTTTCATTCCGCTTTCAGCAATGTCTACTATTTGCTATATACACAGAAAAAGAGAGAGAGAGACCAAATCACTAATGGGCTAAAAAAAAAATGACCTTAAGTGCTATTTGCGAGTGCTTTAAAATTGTAGATAATGACACAGTCACCCAGGGCAATTACAGGTCTCTGCTAATCCCTGAGTTACTGGTGTTTCTCTCCTCCCTCTTCATGTGGTTTGTGGATGGTACTAAGAACAGTCTGTTCCTTTAGGCTGCAGGGAGAGACCCTCTCCACTGCTTGTGAACCTGCCAGCCAAATAGTCTCATAAGGTGTGTTGTCAAATTGTAATTAATCTGAGGGCATTGAATCTGGATCCTGCAAACCAACCTGGCTCCTTCTCTTTCATTATGGGATCATCTGTGCAGCAGATGCTGATCAAAGGAGATGGCTTGATTTGCCAAATATTGTGGAGGCTTGTTATTTAATGGGATCCTTCAGCCACCTAGACTTCTGAGGTGCTAAAAAAGGGGGGGGAAACCCTCCATAAATTATGTTAGGGTTTCTCTGTGGCACCTTAGAGACTGGCTTCTTTAAGGTGACACAATATTTTGTAGGCACAGCCTAATGTAAGGAGCATGTGGTCCAGATCAAGGTTCTCATAACAAAAATAATAATAATACACAGCCACCTTTAGCCCTGAAACAATAGTCCACATGACAGTAGGAATGTTTTGTCTGTGGTGGGTTTGGCGTAGCCACACATTCATAATTTGTGAAGTGGACTGAGGAGAGATAGATACACACTGACACCCAAGACAACTGTAGCCTTGGTGATTTACTGTATTAAATTGGTAAGGGATTAGCTATAGGTGAAGCACTTTAGGCTGAGTTAAGACAAAATTAGTATGGTGTAGAGGTTAGAGTGTCCGACTAGACCCAAAGACCGAGGTTCAAATCCTACTCAGTCATAAAGCCCATTGGGGTGACTTTGGGCCAATTACTCTATTCCAACACAACCTTGCAGGATGGTTGGAAGTGAGGGTAGGGATGGAGAAAGAATGGCATACAGTGCCTTCAGCACCTTAGAGGAAAACTGGAATAGAAATGTAGGGGGGAAATAACGTACATAAATAAGGTTAGATTGGTGCTCCATATCTCTTGATTTTGGGAGGGAGGCACAGAGATGTGCGTAATAGCTTGTGTTCAACCTTATTTTGGTGTCTTGGGGTACTGCTCGATTCCTTGTTTTGAGTTATGCCTGGAAGCCACTAATCCAGTGGAGATTCTACCTGGGCAGAAGGTTTCAAGCTTTCTATCATTTGAAGACCTTCTGGTCATAATTCATATTAACATTATTGACTTAGCTCCATGGTGTAGCAGTAAAACTGCTAGTACATTTGCTAAGCTAAGCAGGGTCCAGTATGGTTTCTATTTGCAATGTAGCCTATCTGTGACTGCCCTTGACTTTTGAAGTGCTCCATCTCATGCACAATTTGGCACGTCATGGAGCTATGATGTCCTCACTGGCTCTCTGTTGTCTTCTGGGTATACTTACGTCTGGCCTGTGAAACCAAAAACTGCCTTGGACCCTACATGCTTTAGAGACAAAATTCTTCAACAGATTAATGATGCACTTTGTAGGGGGCTGAAATGCATGCTTTCCTGTGATACACTTGGGTCTTCCATTTGGTGTGTGTTTCTCCAGATCACTCACAATTTTAATATACTTTTGTCATATCTTCGGTTCATCATCTTGCCCCCCCAGCCTGATCTGAAGCTGCCTAATTTTTTACAGCCCAATCCACAGGGCAGTTAAGATGAAGTAATTGGATTTAAGTTGATTTAGTCTAATTGACTGCAATTGGGCTAAGTCATCTTAAATCCAAGTACTTCAGCTAATTGAGTTGTGGTTTAGACTGTGTTACACAAGCCTTGCAGCTTTCCTTCCTTTCAAAGATCTATCACAATTCCAACAACTTACCTTTTTTATATATATTAAGGCATCTTTCTCTTTCTTTTTAAAGTTGGTTATAAGAATATAAGAACAGCTATGCTGAATTAGGCAATGGTCTGCCTAGCTCAGCGTTCTGTCCTAATTGCAACCAACCAGTTCACAAGCAGGATTTAAAAGTGAGGCCCTTCTTCTGCAGATTGTCCCCAGCATCTAGATGGATCAGAAAGGGAAATGCAACACAACAGATGAAAATTTGATGGCACTGGGCATGATCATGATGATATAGAACAGGATGGTGAAAGCTGTGACCTTACAAATGCTGCAGAATTCCCCATTAGTCCCAGCTAGCACAGCCAAGGGTCAAAGTCAGTGGGAGTTGAAGTCCAACATCTGGAGGTTCACAGGACCACCACCCCAAATATAGAATCGTAGAACTATAGAGCTAGAGGTCATCAACTCCAGTCACCTGCTCAATGCATGTTCTGCCATGCAGGATGAGACTACAACATCCCGGAAAGGTGACAGCCCAGCCTCTGCTTAAATATGAGCAGTTTGTTCCATTGTCAAGCAGCTCATACCATTAGGATGTCTCTCCTAATGTTGGCTGAAGTCTGCTCCCCTGCAATTTCCAGCCTCATTGGTTCTAGGTGGGTTCTAGGTAACCCCATGTGAGATAGATAAGAATGAGAAAGCTTAGAATCACCCAGTCAGTGTGATTGAGTGGTTTAAGCAGGGGTGGGGAACCTGCAGGCTAGCTCGAGTACTGGACAAGGATCGTGGAGACTCATTTCAAATCCCCACTCAACCCGCGGCAGGTTCCCCACTTACTCCTGCTCTGACCATGGCATCACATTGGCTCATATACTGTTAATGGAAGCAGGAGATATTTTAGGGAAGCACACACTTGAAGTCATCCATGACAACTTACAAAATTCTATAAAATGGTACAGTGGGCTGTGATCCTTATAGCTTGTGATTCTACAGTAATTGCTCCTCGACATCCATATTGTCTCACCTCGAGAAAGTAAGTGCTCATTGCCTTACACCTTGAACAGTCTCACCTCTCCCTACAAAGCTATTTGACTCCATAAACTTTACCTGGAAATGGATCCCCCTGATTAATGGCGTGTGGAAGCACCTCCTTTTTAAGCACTCCTCTCTCTGTTCATTTGGGAAAGCTGATGCTTGAGTTTTACATTAAACTTTGCATCTCAAAACTCCAACCTGCAGCAACAGCCACACTCCTTTCAGTGCTGGACTCCAGCCAGTCAAGATCTTCATTTATTGTAATGAATTTGTGCCGTTAATATGTTGGATATGCACAGCAATTGCAAAGTAGTACATTAGTAAAAAAGCTATTGCTCAGGATGCCAGCATTTTATTGCCATTGCTGATTTACAGGATGATAAGCAACTCTGCAGTCGTCCTTGAGGATGGAAGGAAGGACAGCAAGCACAGCAGTGGGGAGGGAAGCCGATGGGCCTGAGAGCAGGGGTTAGAGACAAGGCCCTGTGGAACTGGGTGCCACCTTGATACCTTTCATCTCCCATCCTGAAAATGTATTCAGCTCAACAGGAGCAAGGAGCAGTTTAGATGCAACAAAACAGTGGAGATGTGTAAACAATATCCAAATTGTTCTCTGCTGCTGCAATTCAGGAGTTCATATTGCTATGCAGTGGGACATTCTAACTTTCCATGGTTCAAGTTCCTTAAATACCTGAGTGAGCAGCAGCGAATGGATGGATGGATGGATGGATGGATATATAGATGGATGGTTAGATAATTGCCCATCACCACTGTTACCTGGAGATTAAATATTGGGCTGCATGCACAGCTGGTGCCCAATATTTACAGGGAGCACCAAGCAATCACAGTAGTCTTGAGCTCATACCAGATTCAGGGCACATACGAGTGTCTATGACTCTATTTAAGAGTGCACTCAAAAGCACATCTGCTCCTCATTCACAGACTTGTCAGCTTCCATCTTATAAATCTTCCCAAACCACTGACACAGAAGAAGCCTTATACCAGGTCAAAGCCATGGTTATCTAGCCCAGTTTTGCCTACTACTCTAACTAGCAGGAGAGTAGTCTAAAACAGGAACGGATGGCACGGTGGTGTGACAGTGCTCACCTGATCTCCCAACAGCTGTTGGGAGTTCAGGTGAGCACTGCTGCCCCACCTCACTATCCACTACTGGCCTGAAATAGTTGTCTTTCCCATCCCTGCTAGAGACAAGCACAGAAGGATTTAGTCAGGCACCCCCAAACTGCGGCCCTCCAGATGTTTTGGCCTACAACTCCCATGATCCCTAGCTAACGGGACCAGCGGTCAGGGATGATGGGAATTGTAGGCCAAAACATCTGGAGGGCCGAAGTTTGGGGATGCCTGGATTTAGTCATAGGAATGAGTCGGCAGAATCAGATTGTGTTCCTTTGTGTGGAGTTGGTGGACTAATGTCAGCATCTGTTTTAGAGCTGTATCTTCTGTTGGCAGCAATTTCAGCTGTAAATCTTACCAGGTCTTCTTTTGCCTGTTTAACTTCTTATTAAAATGCCCCTCATTGTAATTCCTGAAGATGCTTTCCAACAGCAATAACAGGCTAGTAAATATTGGGTTCATCCCAAAGCTCAGCCTTTTTTTCCCTTTTTCTATTTGCAAACACTGCACACAAGAAGAATGTTCAGAAGAGCTGCTTACTGTTAATGGATGTTGCCTACCATTATACACTGCAGTAATGCTTGACAAAATGCCCATAAAAATAAACAAGTATGTGAAGGATTTGGACGGAGGCCACCTGTTTTCCCCATCAGTGTGCCAAAAGGAGTGACAAAAAGAAAATATTGATGTGATGTGCTAAAATTTCACCTTAATTGCAAGCTTGGCCAAGAACCACATTAGTTAGTGTGGCAAAGCTACTATCTGCACACTGCTGTCTTGCTCTATGCCATCCTTGATGAAACAATTTTCCTTACGAATGTAATGCTAGTATACAAATTGTGAAATGAGGTAATTTTCTCCTTGGGCTGTACGGAAAACCTACCCAAAGGTATCATTTAAGTTTCACAAGGCTTCCTTTTCATGAGACAAAGATTTGCTTCTAAATATTACCTACAGCAGTGCTTTACAGTGGTACCTTGGGTTAAGAACTTAATTCATTCTTAACCTGAAACTGCTCTTAACCTGAGGTACCACTTTAGCTAATGGGGCCACCCACTGCCGCTGTGCTGCCATCGCACGATTTCTGTTCTCATCCTGAAGCAAAGTTCTTAAACCAAGGTACTATTTCTGGGTTAGTGGAGTCTGTAACCTGAAGCGTCTGCAACCTGAAGCAGCTATAACCCAAGGTACCACAGTATAGCCTTTCCACCCACAGGGTGGTATGACATGTATGCTAAGGAACCCCCATATTCCAAGAAGGAACCCATATTGACTTGTATGCTAAAGAACCCCCATGCATGTTGCAAAGGATTCTGAGTCACCTTAGAATGCATACTCAATTGATGTGGGCTGTACACCTGGCCTCTTAGGCTTCACTCCAGTTTTGTGTGGCTGTGCATTGCAGGGGAAGTTCTGCAGTGGTGGGCACACCGTCTTTCAGTGAAGCTTGCCTGATCTTCTCGTTCAAGTGTGGGGAACCTTTGGCCTTCCATATGTTGCTGAACTTCAAACTCCCATCATTCTTGGCCATTGGGTATGCTTGCTGAGGTTGATGGGAGTTGAAGTTGAGTAGCATATGGAGGGTCAAGAGTTCCCCACACAGGTTCTAATTGCATAAGTAACCCCTGAGAAGCTTTCAAGGTCTATTGCATGCTGGAGGAGAAGGCACCAAGAACCTTCTTTCCCAAGCCAGTGAAAGCTGTGCTTGACAAATTATTCTAATAATACATCTGATGCCCAGTATTTTGGTGACAGATGCTTTATGAGCAGCTAGCTGAGGGTCCCTACTTTTATAAATGGCAATTTATCAGTTCCTGCAGTGCTTGCAATGTCCACATCACACATGGATAAATCTATTATGAGTTTTATTTTTCATCTGTTTGCTCAGAAATGGTTGCTTCAAATTAAGAGCTAGCTATTGGTTAATGTTTTGCCTGTGATCTGCATTACACTGGGGCAAAATCCATCTAACCAGTCTTAAATCAACGTCACTGGTTCCCAGTCTGCTTCCAACCTGCAAAAGAAGACAGGGCTCCTGCAACTTTAATAATTTTTTAGAAGAGGGGGTGTTAGCAGATATAACTTGCCCTCTTCTACACAGCCATTAGAGTTGCAGGAGCCCTGTCTTCTTTTGCATTTGGCAATTTGAGAAAGAGAGGTGTGGATGGACTTTGCATAGGAATCCTATGTGGGTCAACTCTGAAATAAGTTCCATGGTGTTTAGTAAGAGTTCTTTCCATAAAAGTGTGCATAGGATTGCAGCCTTGTACCAAAGAATTGATGCGTTTGAATTATAGTGCTGGAGGAGACTCTTGAGAGTCCCATGGACTGCAAGAAGATCAAACCTATCCATTCTTAAGGAAATCAGCCCTGAGTGCTCACTGGAAGGACAGATCCTGAAGCTGAGACTCCAATACTTTGGGCACCTCATGAGAAGAGAAGACTCCCTGGAAAAGACCCTGATGTTGGGAAAGATGGAGGGCACAAGGAGAAGGGGACGACAGAGGATGAGATGGTTGGACAGTGTTCTCGAAGCTACGAACATGAGTTTGACCAAACTGGGGGAGGCAGTGGAAGACAGGAGTGCCTGGTCCATGGGGTCACAAAGAGTCGGACACGACTAAATGACTAAACAACAACATCATCAACAACTTAGTTTCATGGGCAAGTTACTTATCTGTCAGCTACAGCACTTTGCTTTCTGTGAAATGGGATTTGGAAACTGTTCTGTTGCAGTACAAATACAAATGCAACTAGCTCAGACTATTGTCGCTCCTGGTTCTGACTACCAGTAGCTATCCTGTCTTGCCCCCTGCCTCACCAGCTGCAATTTCTACCAGTCACTACTGATGCTGGTTTAATGGTCAACCTGAAGGATTGCCTCCTATCACTTGAGCCTACTACCCAGTTGTTAAGATTGTCTTAAGAAGCCTCCTCTGTATTCTCTCAGCCCTCAAAATATAGGCAGGTAGGGATCCTCGAGAGAGCCTTTTTAGTTGTGGCACTATGACTTTGGAACACCCTCCCCTGGGTCTCCTTTCAGTCCCCAAGAAAGTCACCTCAGGCTTTTTCGATGTTGCATTTTTCAGTTTTATTCTAATCTAGTTCATACTGGTTCTCTGTTGTTTCATTTTGCATTTTAATGTATCGATGTCGTGTTTAAATATATCTCAGCCACTTTGAAAGGATTTAACCTGATAGAACTCTCTGTTAGAAACTCTCCCAGAAAGCAAACAAATTATCCGTCTTCTGTGGAACCAGAGATACTGGGAGAATGCAGAAAATCAATTACTAGGTTGTAACTAATCACGGTGTGCATGCAGCTACATCGTACGGCACCGTATTGGCTACCTCTGGTGTAAGCCATTAAGGGCCTCATATTTCATCTTAAGCACTTAATTTTCAGTTGTGGAAAGGGAGCAAGAGTTTGTAAATTGGTGACATTCAGAGTGCATGACACAAACACCTTATTCCATCCCATCTACTGCCAAGCAGCTGAGACATACAAAGAAAAGGAGAAAGACTTGAATGTGGCTAAATTCAAGGCTGCGTTTGCATCTACAGGTTCATGGCCCCAGACATGGCGCATGGCTGGCATCAAGATCAGAATCTCAGGAAGGAAGAGGAAATTTCCACCAGAGGTCCGGAACAGACAAGGAGTCTGGGGACAAGCTCACTCTCTTGCTGAACTGCTGGTGACCTTCCTCCCCAAGCCCTCCAGGGTCATGACCCACGGGTTGCAAATGACTAATGCAGAGATTTGTAACTTCTTAATAATAGAACAGAGCAATCGGCATAATGAAATCCATTTTTTTTCAATTAAAAAATGGCCTGGGATGAAGCAGGGCTGGCTTGAGATGAGAAGGGGCACCGCGGTCCCTGCTCACTTTGCAATGATGTGATTCTCTTGTGCACTGTGACCTTGTGATACTTCTTTCATGACACATTATTATTCTCTCTAATACCGCTTTTGCACCTTTATATTTAACATGTCGTCATGCCACAAACACTATCGAGTAACCAAGCCAGAGGGTTTACACAGCTGCGTTTCCTCACAAGGTCTGATCTGCTGTTTCGTATCTTGGGTTATATCCCAGGATGCATTGCTCTTAACCAGGAAGCCGGTTCTTTTCACGCGTTTGGGCCCATCCACTCCTTGCACAGTTTTTGCCCTGTCTTGATGGGTCACTGGAGACCAGAGGTTTCTAAAGTATATTCCATATTCTCTTTACAGTGCACATGAAGTCACATGCTAACTGAGGCAGATAAAAATGCCTTGAACAAATATTAGCAGTGCGTCTGACATTTGGGATGCCTTTGTTTTGTAAAAGGTGGAGGGAGAAGTCCAAAGAAGAGTCAAGTGTGAATGCGACAGACATTCATGTTAAAACATGAATGAACCCAGAATGCTTGTCAGGAAGTCACAATTGACTGTAGCTCCCTTTCAGCTGTATGCCTGGTTGCAAACCCAGGTCTGCTACTGCATAATTGGTGAAGCAGCCCCTAGTAAGCCTGTCCTTCTCTCTGTGTGCTGTGACTTCCCCACAGACTCTCTTATCTAGCAAGCAAAGCGGGCAGGAGAGGCAAGTGCTTGAGATGAACTGCCAGAGGAAATGGGCATGGCTGAATAAACTGTAATCTGCTGCTCTTAAAAATTAATTTTAATAATTTAGAAGCAGCTACACAGAGAAGCAGGCACTCCAGCTAAATCCTCAGATCATGCATTGTTAAGTTTCTGCCATTCATTATTCAGAACAGTCTCCCAGGACGGCAGTTTTTCAACTTTTATCAAGTTTGAATTGTTTTTGCTCAAAGACTCAGAGAAGCTCAGTCCCACAGATTGTGCTAATGATATTTCTGACATGTGCACAGGGCAAAGTTTCTTTCCTTTCCACCCGGTAGCTGCTAAAAATACACACTGCAGTTTTGCTCCCAAACAGATGGACCTAAATCAGCCAGTTAAAGCTTTGGATCTGAATCTCTGATCCTGATCACACAGAAGAAATGTTGTCGCTGCTCTCCCTGTCCTCTGCCCCTCCTTTACATGCTGGTGGGGGGGGGGTGAGCTGTTTACAACCAGGTGAGCCAGTTGAAGCACTGTGCAACAACTGAGCCAGACATCACCTACCATATGACTGCTTTGAAATTAACTGGAGTTCCACCAGGCAAATCCATATACACAATTAGATGCAAGGGCGTACCCACCACGGGGCAAGTTAGGGCAGCTGCCCTACTCTAGAAGCCAGCTGCCCCCCCCAAGCTAAAAAGAAATAAGAAATCTCAATGCAAAAAGTGGGGGCATGGCCCCAGCCAGAAAAAAACAGACCAGCCCTCCCCCCTTTCCCCTTTCCATAACCCATCACACTTTCTCCTCTCCCCCTCCCACTATCGAGCTGCAAAAGCGGTGGGGTGTAAACGTAAGAGACGGAGGGATCCTCGCTTGTTCTCCCCACCCCACCCCAACCACCCCCACCAAGAAGTCACTTCTTTGTAGTTTTCTCCCCTGCAGCAGGAGAAACAGACACTCCCCCAATTCGAAATACAGTCAGTCAGCAGCAGCAAACGCACACGCACACGCGCGCGCGCACGCACACACACACACTGCAGGCTCCTTCAACCCTTCCAAGATCCTCCCTCCCCCCACTTTCTCCCCGGATCGAGGCACTCACACTCACTCTTTCTGGCTGGGTGCCTTGATGTCTATGCAGAGCAGCTGCAGGGGCAGCTCAGCCAGGGACAGTGGCTGCGGAGCCAGCCCAGGAGGCACAGTGGGGAGCCGGGGGGGAAGCAGGGTGGGAAGCAGAGCAGGAGGAGGCTGAGCCGTCTGCGCTCGGGGCAGAAACAGCGCACCCGGGGGATGGGGCGAGCTGCCCAGAGGGGCGACCAGTGCCGTGGGCAGGGGGGCAGGAGGGGGCAATTGCCCCCCTAGAAGCAAAAGGCTAAGGGGCGCAGCGTGGCAGCCCCAGGCTCCGGCTCCCAGCGCAAAGCTCCAGAGGCACGAGGGGAGCGTAAGCGGAGGAGCGCTAAGCGGGAGCGGGGAGTGTAAGTGGAGGAGGCAGCCACAGGCTCGCGTTCCCCGCGCACCTCTGGAGCTTCGCGCCGGGAACGGGAGCTTGGGGCTGCCTCCTCGGAAGACCTGGGAGGCACGGAGGAGGCAGCCCCAGGCTTGCGTTCCCCGCGCGCCTCTGGAGCTTCGCGCCGGGAACAAGAGCCTGGGGCTGCCTCCTCAGAAGAGCTGGGAGGACGCAGGCCATGTAGCCCCGCCCACATTCCCACTGTGGCCCCTCCCCTCCCGCCCCTTGCCCCCGCCCCTTGCCCCCCCTCCCCTCCCGCCCCTTGCCCCCGCCCCTTGCCCCCCCTAATTTTGATCCTGGGTACGCCCCTGATTAGATGGACCAAATGCAGGGACACTCATCTTTCTGTTCCGTCTGAATCAGGAGAGCCGTGCCTGGATGTGGTGATGGGCTGCATGTGGGCCAATAAATTGCAGCCGAATCCTGAAAAGGCAGATATGCCAAGTTCTCATACCTGGGAGGTGGGGCAATGACCTGTTCTGGGTAGGGTTCCACATGCTTGGCAGGAAGAGACCTATATCATGGGGGTGCTTCAGGATCCAACACTATCAGTGGAGGCTGAAGCAGCCTCTGTGGTGAGGCATAGCTATTTCCAGCTTAGGCTAGTTTAACAGCTCTGGTTCTTCTTGGGCAGAGCTGACTTAGCTACTGAATACCAGCCCATGCTCTGTTAACCTTCAGATTGGGTTATTGCAATGTGCAATGGGACTTCCCTTGAAGGCAATCCAGAAAACTCCAAACTGGTCCAAAATGCAGTCACCATGTTATTGGCCAGGGTTGGTTTGTTTGTTTGTTTCATAACATTTATACTTGATTGTAAAAACAAACAAGCAAACAAAACCCTCAAGGTGCTTTACAAAAGATAAAACAGTAAAAAAAAAAAAAGAGCTCAGATAGCTCTTGTTTTAAAATAGCTGCATGAGTTGCCAAGTTGATTCTGGGCCCAAATCAAGATGCTCACATTGGTGTTTAAAGATCTAAACAGTTGCTCAGATCTGCAGAAGGGGCTCTCTTGATAGATACACCACACTCAGAAGCGCAAGGAATGGTGTCCTAGGAGAGGACATTCTCTGGGGCAGCCCATAAATTGTTGAACTCTCTCCCCACAAAAGTGCATCTAGCGCCTCCATTGTATAACTTTTGCTCTATGCTGAAAATACACCTCTGTACCCTGATCTTGGACAGTGAAGGTGTTTTGTTTTGTGGGACCCCCTCCCCTTTTGCTGAATTTGTAACAGTTTTACTAGTTTTTAATAATTGCAATGGTTTTGATCTGTTGTTGTTTAGTCGTTTAGTCGTGTCCGACTCTTCGTGACCCCATGGACCATAGCACGCCAGGCACTCCTGTCTTGCACTGCCTCCCGCAGTTTGGTCAAACTCATGTTCGTAGCTTCGAGAACACTGTCCAACCATCTTGTCCTCTGTCGTCCCCTTCTCCTAGTGCCCTCAATCTTTCCCAACATCAGGGTCTTTTCCAAGGATTCTTCTCTTCTCATGAGGTGGCCAAAGTATTGGAGCCTCAGCTTCACGATCTGTCCTTCCAGGGAGCACTCAGGGCTGATTTCCTTAAGAATGGATAGGTTTGATCTTCTAGCAGTCCATGGGACTCTCAAGAGTCTCCTCCAGCACCATAATTCAAAAGCATCAATTCTTCGGCAATCAGCCTTCTTTATGGTCCAGCTCTCACTTCCATACATCACTACTGGGAAAACCATAGCTTTAACTATACGGACCTTTGTCGGCAAGGTGATGTCTCTGCTTTTTAAGATGCTGTCTAGGTTTGTCATTGCTTTTCTCCCAAGAAGCAGGCGTCTTTTAATTTCGTGACTGCTGTCACCATCTGCAGTGATCAAGGTTTTGATCTAGATGTCATTATTGTAACTCACACTAGGACTTCATGGCGAAGGGAGGGCGAGAAATCTTATAAATAAATAAGATAAATGAATGAATGAATGATCACTGAACAGTGAGAATTGCCAAACGTGGTGGGGGGGGGGGTAAACAAACTTGTGTGAACTATATACAGGTTGTATGTGTGCCCAATGTGATGTATGAACAGAGCTAAGGAGGAAACAATTCATTAAGTTTGCCATCGCATATATGAGGTTAGAGAAAAGAAAAATGATCCAAATGCCAGCTTGCAGTGGCCTGTCTGTCATTGCACAATGGAGATATCTGAATCAGCCCACAGAAATCTATCTGTAGAACATCAGTGCTTAACGTGTGCCTGGAGACCAAGCTATGGTTAATCTGTTTCCATTAAGCCTTATTAACTAGAAGTTTGATGTGTCTAGGGATGTGTGCATACAGACGTCCATTTTTTATAATTGCATTAGAGAGCGAATGGAGCAAACACCCAGAAAGAGAGAAAGAAGAGCGCATTTGCGCGCGCGCACACACACACACACACACACACACAGAGAGAGAGAGAGAGAGAGAAACTCATCTATGTTTTGGATCCAAAGAGAAAACTGCCCATCAAACCTTCCTTGTTTCTTTCTTCCCTCTCTTTAACCTTTCACCCCTATAAACAGCTTACACCATGAAGGTACAATTAAAGCTGAGCTCCCCGGGGACCCGGGGGGGGGGGGGTAGGTAAGAGATGGAGGCATAAGGGCTTTGCCCTGGTGTCATTAGTATAAATTGTGTTTGTGGGATTTATATTTTACAGCAGGCGTGTCAATTAGGGTGTGAAATTTAATAACCCAATTGAGCGTCCCTCGCTCAAAGCTAAATTGAAATCTGTTGTCTGTTTCTTTTTGCGGGGGAGCTGTGGCTCAAGAAGCCGGGGCAGGAGGAGACGTCTTGTTGATTAAAGTGGGAATGGTGGTAGCCATTCAGTTCATGCTTTTGAAGACTCAAACGTTTGTGAAAAGTAAAATCACTGGATTTAGATTTAGAGTGATGGGGGGGGGAGTAGGAGAACATTTATGTGATTACATCTGCTTTTGTTTCTAAGTAAAGGTAAAGGGACTCCTGACCATTAGGTCCAGTCGTGACCGACTCTGGGGTTGCAGCACTCATCTCGCGTTATTGGCCAAGGGAGCCAGCGTACAGCTTCCAGGTCATGTGGCCAGCATGACAAAGCCGCTTCAGGCGAACCAGAGCAACACACGGAAATGCCGTTTACCTTCCCGCTGTAGCGGTACCTATTTATCTACTTGCACTTTGACGTGCTTTTGAACTGCTAGGTTGGCAGGCGCTGGGACTGAACAACGGGAGCTCACCCCATTGCGGGGATTCGAACCGCCGACCTTCTGATCGGCAAGCCCTGGGCTCTGTGGTTTAACCCACAGCGCCACCCGCATTTGTTTCTAGAGGGGGATACATTAGAGTTCTCTGCTTTTAAAGGCACGTGATGAAGGCTTTGAACACCTGGAACAGCTTTCCCTAGTCTGGCACCCTCCAGATGTTCTGGAGTTCCATCAGCTCCCACCACCATAACCCAGTGATGAGGATTATGAGAGCTGTAGTCCAGCAACATTGAGAGGTGATCTGGTTGGGTGAAGACTGAGCCGGAGACCCAACACCAGCATGGGAGAGAGAAGGGACATGTTAGTGGCATTCTCTTGCATTGGGGTTGATAAGCAAAGGAGGATGTCGGTGTCTGGGCATAAGAAGAGCAGTGCTGCATCAGGCCAAAGTCCTGTCTAGTCCACCGTTCTGTTCTCTCAGTGGCCAACCAAGGATTTAAGTGCAGTGGCCCCTTCCTCTATTTAGCATTTTCCACCAGAAACAGGAATGGTTCTGGCGGTATGACATGTCAACCCTGCTCCTTCTCTTTCTTCACTCATGTTCACGAGGATCAGAAACCATTTTTGATTTTGCACCTTCTAACCAGCAGAGGTCGGTCCATTAGGACAAATGAGTTACTGTCCCACCAATCTCAGTCCGCCCTCAGCCAGCCTCCACCTAACTGCCTTCTTATTTACACCCAGTTCAACACGTGGTGTTGCTTGTCAGCTTCCTTCTCTTGTTGCCTTTGTAGAACTCATCAAGACAATAAGGATGAAATTAGAATCCATTGGTGCCATCTGCCATTGGCTCTTGCTTGGCCAGTCTTTGGCCTCCATTCCTTTTACTCTGCCAGTCCCAATGGGCATAAGCCACTATGGCTTCTACCAGTAACAGTACTCTACTAGATGTAAACAGTGAAATGAGGTGAACAAAGAGCTTTTCTTAGATTTACTTTTGTTGGCACAACACAGGGCAATGAGTGTTTAAGAGCACCATTCTATACATATCAACTCAGTAGCAATACTACGACTGCAGCCTTAACAGGTAATGTGCATGTTGGATTTTTAATGGGATTAAAGCATAAGTGGCTTTGGCTTTTTCATGTGGCAGAACTAGGCATCATCTTGATTTGGGGGTAGCAGTTGAATAGGATCCAGTTACCAGGGCAAGGAGCAAACCACCTGGGTAAAATTCATGGAAGAAATGGAATCCTTCTAGAATCAGAACTTTATAATTTCAGTCCCTGCATGTTTACAGCCTGGGATACATGTGTGCACTTCCTTCTCAGCTGCAGCAAATAATCAAACAAGCAGTAGTGGGAGTAAGAGTAGCTTATTAGTTTGGAAAGCAGAAATTTGCTCAGGGAAGCACATCCTGGAAGAGTGCTACCTTTGATGAGTCAACACATCCACATGAATGAGCTTGCAGGAGAAAAGTGGAAGGTTTCCTTAATCAGGAATTTGTAGGGGAAATGGCATACGAGTGTGGAAAGCCATATACAGTGGTCCCTTGACTTACGAATTTAATCCGTTCCGAATGCACATTCGTAGGTCGAAAAATTTGTAAGTCGAAAAAAGCGGTTTCCCATAGGAATGCATTGGAAACGGAAAAATTTGTAAGTCGAGTAAAAAATTCATAAGTCGATAAAACCCCATCTAAACCGCAACAGTTTTCCTTTCAGATGTCGGAAAAAACATAAGCGTGCAGCCATTTTTTTTTCATTCATAACTCGAAATTTCGTAAGTCGAGTACTTCATAAGTCGAGGGAACAATGTAGAAAGAAGGTGGACTTGGCAGACTAAGGGTGTGCTCACATTACTGCCTAAGAGCACAGTGAAGTTGTTGTTTTTTCCAGTGTGTTTCACAGTGCTCCACCCCCCACACCCACCCACTGGTCACATCAACATGGCTTCATTAGTGTCAGATTCTGTTTGTGTACATACCAGGGGCTGATGATGAGGCAGACGTGTCTTTACCCAGTGCAAAGGAGCTCGTGCCTTTACTGGAGACAAGTTAGGAATGTTTTAAGGACTCCAATTGGTATGAAGCTGGTTTGAGTAACAGTGTATCAAACAGTAGTATTCCACAACACAGTACAGTGGTACCTCAGGTTACAAACGCTTCGGGTTACAAACTCCGCTAACCAAGAAGTAGTACAGTACCTTGGGTTACGAACTTCGCCCCAGGATGAGAATGGAAATAGTGTGCCAGCGGTGCGGAGGCAGGAGGAGGCCCCATTAGCTAAAGTGGTATCTTAGGTTAAGAACGGTTTCAGGTCAAGAATGGACCTCCGGAATGAATTAAGTCTGTAACCTGAGGTACCACTGTACAGGATAAATATGCATTTTGGACAAAGTTGTGTGAATATGGATTAAAAACCTAGCATGGGAAAGGCAGTGAGTCACAATCTATGGTTGCAATCCAGTGCACACTGGGTTTAAATTTTGAGTTAACTTGCATAGGATTGTTCAATTAAACTGCAAGCCTGGCCCACTGAACACATTGTTGCAGTGTAATGCAATAAACTATTTCAAAAGAGAGTGTAGCCATTTAAGCAAGTTGAAACACTAGCTACTCGAGTTTGCAAACTAACTTGTACTGTATGTTTGTTTGCTTCAATGAATGCCAAAATTGAAATAGGCACTCCTTGTGATATTAGACACAATGCACGTTTATTTTGTAATTCAATAGCAAAGTTTTGCTACTTCCCTTTCACCCACCACGGCACATTAACCCCAAACTGGCTGCTCAAATTTCAACACAAACATTCTGTCAAAGACTGGAAGACTGGATGATAAGGTGAATGAGCAGCAGTCAATAATAATTGATTAGCAAAATAATGCATATGGAACAGCTGTTTTTCAAAAATTACTTGATGACGTTTTTGAATATAGAAAATAAAACAAAGCACTTAGCATTCCTTCCTGAATGGGAAATTTAGTCCCTCACATTTACATATAGCCCTTCCTCCCAGCAGGAGTACAGAGCAGCTAACAGTATAGTGTCACATTATTATTGCTATTGTTACTTGGTTAATTAATTAATTAATTAATCTATCAATATACTGTACCACTTATAAGCTGTTTGCAAGAATAAGATCAACACATACTTTAAATATACAATAACAAATCCACTGGGCCATTAAAACATCCTTAATTGAAATTTTAAATTTTAAATTAAAGAGCACTGCAGATGCAGATGTGTGTGCCTGCTCATAATCGTAATGTATAAAACACCCTTCACTGTTCCTGCCTCCCTTCTTAGCCTTTGGATTCTCTCGCCAGGCCACACTCCTTCTCCATAAGCCATACCCCTCATTGGCCCTGCATCCTTGACTGTTCAGGTTTTGATTGTATCCTTGAGGTCTGACGGTGCTTCTTGCTTGCCTGGCTGTAGAACACACAGGGATGTGTGCACAACTGAACACTGGTTGCTCCAAATCGACGTTTTGCTTCAGGTTAACTTACCATGTGACTTCTACCCACAATAGATTGAACTGTACCAGCCAATGGCTTAGGAAAGAGGTAGGAAAGCTGACAGGGCAGGTGCGTTGAGTTCTATTTAGTTCTACAGTTGGGGGGGGGACTTGCCATAAGGATGCTGACCCCCGTGGCCAATGTGGCCTAGATACTAGCCCTCTGTCTCTCCAGTGGTCCCTTTCTCTGCCTTAACAGCAATGCTCTCACACTTGCCCAATCTGCCATTTATTGCAGGAATAATCCACTTGGCACTGACACTTGAATTTCACTTAAGGTTCCTCAATGCTATTAACGACAAAATCAATATTATCGAAGCTGTAATGAGAGCTCTTATGGATTCGTTCACCTCCTGCCTCCCTTTCCTTTATAAAAAGCACCTCCCCTCTTAATATGCCATTCTTCCTCCAAGGTATTTGGCGTTAGAGGATTCTCCATTGCTTTGATTCTTGACAGCCACCACTGACATATTTCTCTCAAACCTCGGACTTACAGCCACTGCAGTGGCCTTGATGAACTCTCCTGGCACAATTAGGCATTCGGGTTGCCAGAAGGGTTTGATTCATATCTTTTTACCATCAGTAAAGTGATATCTATCACCCAGCCGACAGGGCCATTATTGCTGAAAAGTACTCCTGGCCTTGATTTCTTATCCAGTTTTTTTTTAAAATAAAATAAATAAAAGAATCACTATAAAAGGGAAAAGAGGGACTTTGTCATATATTATAGCAAATTGGCTTTTAACATATTATTCCCCGTTACATTAATATTATATTCTGAACTGACACATGCTATATAATCTTACTGCTACTTGCAAATGGGGGTGCCAGTTGTTACACTTTGACAGAGTGGCAGCATTTTCACAAAGGGAAAAGAGATTTAGGAATAGCAAGCGCAAGCGCTGTGGTGGGGCAGATGCACATGGCACAAGCGCACGAGCAGAGGCTCCAGGAAGATTCGATAGTAACTGAAAGTTTGTTCATTCATTCAATGGTGCAGGCTTGATGGGCCTTTGGGAAGTTTCGCTTTAGGTGGTAATATGTTATTACTTCAAAATGTGGTGAGTCAGTCCTGCTGCATTTGGGAGCCCTCTTGGTCATTCTGCTAAGAGGGGCTCTGGACCCCTGCCCCCAAAGTCCTACATTTGCAACACTTCTGCATTCATTTGATCCACAATCCGTGTTAAGTGCTGGAAATATTACTCATTGCAAATACCTTCCTGGGGATACACTAAGTAGGTATGTTGATCTTGTATTGAATCTTCTCCACATATTTAGATTCGGGGTGTGTGTGTGCAAATTTATCTGGTGCACTTCGCTTACAATGAAGTTTCCCACTGTCGCAGAATGTGTGCTTGCTAAGAGCTACCACAGTACTACGCCTTGTGGTCCCTTATCAGATTATGTTGGCAGCACCTTCACATGCCACTCAATCACTTGAGAAGTCATGGTCCGCAGGGGTGAAGTCCACACAGCAATTCTTTCCCATACCAGTACTATATCTTCTGTAAAACTTGGGAAGCTGCATATACAGAGTCAAACTAGTGGCCCCTCTAGCTCTTCCCCACCCCAGTTTCTCCCTCCCCCCAAAAAATATTTATTGATTTTCAAACATTACAAATTACAAAAATTCACAAAAAAGGAATAAAAACAAAAAAGAAAAACATATCAATTCTAACATTTTAATTAACATTGTAGACTTCCTCGATTCCCCTCGCACTGCGTCCATTTTTAACTCCAAATTAAGCAATTTTCATTTTTTATCTTAAATCATTCCAACACATTTTTCCATTATCTCACAACTATTTCTATTCTTAAAAGCATCGACTATCTTCCACCCATAATTCATCTTAATCCAAATCTAAATTTATTTTCCCATCCATCTATCCTCTATTTCTCCCCTTAGCCTCAAATTTATACCCAATTTTTTCCCATACATTCAAATATTATTTCTTTTACCATAATACAGTAACATTTAAACACTTGAATCTAATTCAGCCCCCCCCCCCTCCCCTGGGCTCAGGGTCTCCCAGATGAATCAGCCAGTTCCATATGTCATTCCAGTTTCGGGCCATCTTGATCGGTCAGAAAATAACATCCATTATTACTCCTCACCCCACTCCTGCTCTTTCACCACCTATCCACCACTCTCCCTTCTTCATCCCCTGCTGCCTCCCCAATTTCTTAGCTGTTGCACAATACCATCCAACTACATTTCCACTTTTCAGCTCTGTCTCAATTTTGCTTCCCCTTCAGTTCTGGCCCCAGCATGGATCCTGTCCTCCCCCCATCCCAGTTTCTTTTAAGAACATATGCAGATTTTTAAAAAAGTTGGCAACCATATACATGTAGGTCCCACTTTACAAACATTCACTACATGAAAATTCACTTATCCAAACATGAGGGATGAATACCTAAACCTCGCTATACACGCCACATGTTCAGATATCCGAATGGATAGCATTTTTTACTTCCTTGTTTGCTTTTTGCTGGTTGGCTAAGGAACAGAGGGAAGGAGGAAGGAAGGGGAAATGATTAGACAAATCATAAAGCATTTCTTTTTGGGTGTTCCTGGCTTTTGGGGGTTGCAATTCAATGGTCAAGAACACATTAGAAATTTCCCCATAGGAATCAATGAAAATCATTGGCTGGTTATGCAAAAGTACACCTAATAAATGATTTCCATTCTAAGCAGAAATCAAAGTGGGATATGTATGTGTGTGTATATATATATATATATATATATATATATATATATATATATATATATATGAAAAGTTGAGTTCCATTCTCCACATCCCCTTTCAGTCTATGTGTGATTGTTTGGTAGAAGAAGTCACTACACCACAAATTATCGTGAAATATGCCATGTTTATTTATTCGCTGTGGGTTAAACCACAGAGCCTAGGGCTTGCCAATTAGAAGGTCGGTGGTTCGAATCCCCGCGATGCGGTGAGCTCCCGTTGCTCGGTCCCAGCTACTGCCAAACTAGCAGTTTGAAAGCACATCAAAGTGCAAGTAGATAAATACAGTGGGAAGGTAAACGACGTTTCCGTGTTCTGCTCTGGTTCACCAGAAGCGGCTTTGTCATGCTGGCCACATGACCTGGAAGCTGTACGCCGGCTCCCTCGACCAATAACGCGAGATGAGCGCCGCAACCCCAGAGTCGGTCACGACTGGACCTAATGGTCAGGGGTCCCTTTACCTTTACCTTGCATATAGCTAAGGCCAGCGTCATGGCATTCCCCTGCCCACTCCACCACTCTGAAATAGCTTCACATCTCTTACTGAAACCTGAAATGGTACCACAGCACTCAAATCAGCTCAAATTGTGCAATATTTGAACCAGAGTGTTGGGTTTTGTAAAGCATACAGTGGTACCTCGGGTTACAGACGCTTCAGGTTACAGACTCCGCTAACCCAGAAATAGTACCTCAGGTTAAGAACTTTGCTTCAGGATGAGAACAGAAATCGCGTAGAAGATTTCAGGTTAAGAACAGACCTCCAGAATGAATTAAGTACTTAACATGAGGTACCACTGTATTGCAAAGTGCTTCACAACAGCTCCACAAGACCTGACAGAGGGTGATTGACAGGTGATTGGGATCCCCATCTGTCAATTTTTCCCTGTGGTGGATGAGGGGGAAATTATATGATTCCCATACCCCTGCTTTAAGGCAACAAGTTTAAGGATGGAATCTGAAATTCTGTAGGATTTTTTTCTGATTAGAGCTGTCTAAGTCGTGTCTACAAATACCCTGGATTTAACAATAGAGAGATACATGGGGGGGGGGGCAGATGGGGAGGAAAGAAATCAAAATGACAGTAGCATACCCCAACTCCATTGAAATTTGGGGTATTTCCAATATGATTTGCAAATGAAACCAAGCTTGCTAGGTGGGCTTTCATTTGGGGGCAGGGAATCTATGTAGACTGTTGGCCTTTGTTAATTCCATGTGGACATTTAGCAGCCCCTGACTGTTGTAGAAATCCCATAAAATTTTACAGCATGACATTTTTTCTTGTTGTTGCAACGAACACCTCCCCTGTCCCTCTATCAGACCTCCAAGGAACAGAGGAAGGCTAAAAAGATATGCCACAAATTAGATTATTTTCCCCAAGTTCTAATTATACAAGAAATTATGCAGCTAGGTGTCCAAGAGCCAGCATTAAACAGTTTGTGCCAAAATAAGAGGATGGAGAAGACATGGGCACTGGGAGCTGTGTGTGCCTGTGCGGGGTGGGGTGGGGTGGGCACATGTCTGCCATTTGCTGGCTGCCACTTCTTCTCAATACACCAGAACATTTGCCCATGAACAGGTTACAGATTTGTATCCGAGGGAGCTTTGCCTTTTCATTTGAGTGAAACAGACCAGGGAAGCCGTGACACACAAACAGCCATTTCGGTCTCCATCCAGAGATAAATCAGATCTCTGTTTTTTCTCAGAGTGCGCGGGAATGGCAGTTTATGAAGCAGCTGTCTGAAAAGAAATTTACTGGACAATTAAAAGTGCTGACTTTCAAGCAGTGCTCTCTGAGGTGGACTCTGAAATTATTGGGTGTGAAATGCAAATAGATTTAACAGTTTTACTGCTATTTATATGATGTTCAGCCATTCCTAGCTAAGGTTGGGTTGCTGTTGGGTTCTCTCCCTCTCTCTCCTGTTACTCTTAAGGCTCAGTGGTCCTGCATTTCATAGACTTCAACACTCTCAAATGTATTCTGGAGCATGCAGTAAAAGCTGGAGTTGCTCCAAGGTCAGGCAAGGCCAAGTTAGTTATGTTCATGCTGGAGTGAGGAGGGCATGGAAAGAAAGTAATTACCCAAACTTTTATAGTCACTTTAAATGTTGGTAGTTGGCCTTGCATCTGTCCTTTGTTTCCTCAGGAAAGGTGGGGGAGAGCACCTAAGGTTTTGTGGTTGATTAATGGTTTTGAAAAATTCCAAAGCTGGAAGTGGCTTCAATAACTGGAAACACACTGAGCTGGTTCACACACATGCATCTCCATTAGGCAAGGATGGGGAACATCTGGTCCTTCCAGGATAACTCAGTCAGTAGAGCATGAGACTCCTAGTCTCGGGGTCATGGGTTTGAGCCCCACATTGGGCAAAAGATTCCTGCATTGCAGGCAGTTGGACTAGATGGCCCTCGTGGTCCCTTACAACTCTACAATTCTAAGATTCAAATGTTGTTGGACTTCTACTTCCATCTGCCCTGTCATCCAGCAGCATCTGAAGGGACACCGTTTCCCCATCCTTGCATCAGGGGGTGACATGTGTGAATGGGCCATCACAGATCAAATGGCACAGACCTTTTAGTTTAGAGAAAGTAAGAGTTCAAGGTGACATGACAGAAGGTCATGTATGGCCTGGAGAAGTGGATAGAGAAAAGCTTTTCTCTCTTCCTTATAGAACTCTTGGACTTCCAATGAAGCTGAATGTTGGAAGATTCAGGACAGGTAAAAACTCACTCCCACAGGAGTATGAAACTCACTCCCACAGGAGGCACCAACGTAGATGACTTTAAAAGAGGGTCAGGCAAATTCGTGGAGGTGAAGGCCATGCTCTGCCTCCACGGTCAGAGGCAGCAGTGCTTCTGAATTCCAGTTGCTGGAAGCCACAGGAGAGGAGAGTGTCCCCGTGCTTGATTCCTGCTTGTGGGTTTCCACTGGTGTCTGGTTGGCCACTGCGAGAACAGGATGCTGAACTAGATGGACCATTGACCTGATTCAGCAGGTTCTTAACTATCACCTCTCATTAGCTCAACCCCCCCCCCCCAGTGCTTTTCAGCCAAGTCAGTTCTCACAGTTAGAGCTGCCAGAGATGTTCCATTCATGGCGGGGATCACCCCAAAGAGGGTGTTTAACCCCCATGGTTGAAAACTAATCATCAATAGGTCACATTCATAAGGAAGCTGCTCAGCGATGGGGTGAGGAAGCATAACTGGAGGAAACTGCTGGACAGAGGGTGCTACTGAAGGTGAGGGCAGTGGCAGATTATTATTATTATTATTATTATTATTATTATTATTATTATTATTATTATTATTATTATGTATGCCACCCTATTCCCGCAGGTCTCAGGGCGGTTCACAACATAAAATCCCCATATAAGAATATAAAATACATAATAAAAATAAAAAACAAGAATTATTATTATTTATTAAATAATGGCATGTTGGGCACTAACCTGACCCTGGTTAGTTGTGTTGCTGATATTTACCAGGAAGGAAAGGGAGAGTGGAGCTGGCTAGGTCAGCACAGTGCAGATGCACAGACAGAGCCAAACTGTTGTTCCTGCCAGTGTGTTTGAACTGTGCTGACCTTGCTGCCTCTCCCCTCTACCTCCCGGTAAGCAGCAGTGATGCAACCAACCAGAGGTTAGGCAAATGGTAGAGTCCCACCATGCTGTTCACTACTGGGTGAGGGACACTGAATCCTAGTTTTAGGAGCCTGATAGTTTGCTATGAAAGTTACCACCATTCAATACCTTTATTAAAAAAAACAGAAGCCTTTTTACTTGGAATAGTTAGAGAAGAAATCCCCCCCAAAAAATATTACGTTTTTTCTGTATGCCACAACAGCAGCAAGAATTTTGATAGCTAAGAATTGGAAGATGAAAAAAGTACCAACAGTGGATGAATGGCAAATGATTATGATTGAATTTATGGAACTGGCCGAGCTGACCAGGAGACTACGTGATCAGGGAGAAGAGTCGGTGGAAGAAGATTGGAAGAAGTTTAAAGCATATATAAAAAAAGAATTGCAATATTGGTAGGGCTTAATTCAGATCTGAAAGTATTTAGAGGTTGTAGAAGAAAGATATGTTAATGTATTTTAAGATTTAGGTATAAGTATTAATTAAGAAATGAAATGAATGTTAAGAAGATAAAAGATGATTGGAATTATGATATATAAATTACTAAGGATGATTTACAAGGCAACACAGTGAGGGGGGACACGAGGAAGTCATAAATGTTAAGATATAAGAATTATAAATATGAATTTCTTTTGTCTTTTTTGCATTTTGCATTTTTGTGTTTTATTCTCTTTGGGGGGGTATTTTTGTATTTTGTATTTTTTTATTCTTATAAAGTGAATAAATATTATTTGGGGGGGGGGAAAGAAAGTTACCACCATTCAGGCCTGGCTCTAGTGTTGCTTTTTATAAAAGAAGCTTCCTTATATTGAGCCAGACCATTTGTCCATCTAGACCAGGATTGTATACCCCAGACCGATGCTCACCACCCCACACACTACAATCTACAAGGTTTTGCTGACAAGTCCCAGGCATGCATAAAAAGCCTGATGCAGTTGCTCAATTGTAAGGGTAAGGCAGTCTGTGCATACTCAGAAGTCCTTCTGAAATCCTTCACAGGTTTCGGGCTTTTGCTCTTGGAGGTAATGGGATGGTCCAGAGTGAAACCCCAATGAGTTCAAATTAAGTCCTTCCAACAATAGCGAGCAGCGTAGATCGATTTCTTCAACGAAACCTGGCTCACCACGCCTGGTATGTTTTCTGTGAGCAGGTCTCACGTGAGCACTTGTGTAGCTTAATCATAAAGCTTTGGCTGAACTGCCCTCAGCAGGAAAATGAATGGAGCGGGTGAAATGCGGCACTTTTCTTGAGCTGTCATAATATCTGCTGCTCACTGCAGGTTGTGGGGATTTTGCATGCTGGCGATTTGGCCCATCAAGATAAACTATGCAAGATTCTTTCCCCTTTCTGTAATAAATAATAATAATCATTATGTGCCAACACATACTTCAGTGCAATGGCGCTGATTTATTTCTTTGGCTCCTGCATCGGAAGAGTTTAAAATATTCAGCGGGATAATGAAAATCTCACTTTTAATGTTGAGCTGAAGTTTGCCATGGAAGGATTTTAATTTTAATAATGACTTTCTGATGAACTCGCACTCACCCAGCCTTCCAACTTACCCAGCCTTTCCACTTGCAGCTGCATTTTTATCCCTCTCCCCCCCCCCCCGCCACCATTCATGCATATTTAGGGGTATAGATCATCTATGCTAATGTAATTATTTTTAGCAGAATAAAAACGAATTGTAAAAAGTTTGGGAAGATGGTCCTGGAGCACATCCTCTCTCAGAAAAACCTGTGATAACCAATGCATAATAATAATAATAATAATAATAATAATAATAATAATAATAATAAGGCATATATGTATGCCCGATTGCAGAGAAACATGTATATGATAACCAAAGTGTTTGGTTGCAAAGATGTTACACCTTATGGGTTAATGTCAAACTCGAACAGAGTGTGGATAAATTAATGATTTCATGCAGCTCAGTCCTATACAGGTTTACTTCATGGAACTTATTTCTGCGTAAATATGTGCAGGATTGCAAACTTTGGGGGTGCAATCCTTTCAATGCTTATCTAGGAATGGGCCCCACTAACCTCAGCTGTGCTCAGCAAGTGCATGGTGTAGTTACAGATCTAGTGAGGGTGGAGCCTCTCTCCTGATAACAGCATCACTGCTGATTACCTAGACCAAGCAAGGCTACATGAGTGCACCAGTGGGAGCACCAAATTCATGTGGGGTGTAACATAAGCAGTCAAGTACAACATTTCCTGTTTGCCCAGAGTGGACACGCAGGGAATGTTGCTCCAGGCAGGAGGACTTCCTGTCACACCTGTCTGGAGCATCCTCCCCCTGCGTGTGACACTGGGAGACCCCATAAAAGGGCCAGTCACACAGCAACTCTTGATGCTGTTCCCTTGATGTATTTTGCTGTCTGCTGGCTCTCAGCCAGCAGAACATAGGCTCAATCCCCATATGGGATGAACTCAAACTCTTTTCTGTAACTCAAAACTAAAGCCTGCCTTCAGGGAACCTTCTGTGAACTGAATGTAAGTAAAGTAAACTTCTTATCATTACTTTTAAAGAAGACTGTTGTGTCTATATTCTTTTTAAGAGGGAACAAAGGGGATTTACTAGGAACAAACCCAATCTCAACAAGCTAAATTGGATTGCTTAAGTAAAGAGATCCAAACGAATCTACTGTAAGAATCTGGCCTTTCATGTGGTAGAACCTACCTTTCGGAAAGCCCTTCATATTAGACAGGAGCTATCACTATTATTCTTTTCAGCACCTATTGAAGACCTTCCTTTTTTCAGTAAGACTTTTAAGTGGATAACTTTATCCCAGTCTGCATCTATCTTGGACCAAAATTATTTTTATTTATGTTTTTACTTTTGATGCTTTTTAAATTTCAAATTGCTTTGGTATGTTTAATTCACAAATTAAATGAACAACCCAGGTTTAATACATTATTAACAGCCTTGATAGATGCCTCATTGACTCAGAACCACCTGGCACCCTTTCTTGGCCTGAGATGTTACCTCTAAAACACAGCTTGTAGGTTGCACACAGTAGACCCATTTCCACCATATTCACTGTTCTGTAGCACTCAATAACTAGCATTATTAAAACAACTCTGCCTTACCAAAGTGGGAAGAGAATAGTGCTTAGCCATCAAAGCTAGAGGAAGCATTGTTATTTTATTTTATTTTAAAGTATGAAAGGAAATGGTTGAAAGAATTCTGGCTGGGCAACCAAAGTCCTTTTATGAGACAGAAGTCACTACATAAACCGCCATGCACTCCTTGGTATTTTCAAGAAATCTGGTTGCTTAATTATTTATGTGAATAAGAGGCTAGCTATGAAAATGCATGATGAAAAATTAAATACGTTAAAGTTCTGAGTAGAAGGGGAAAGAGTAAGAACTGGAAAAAATATTGATGCCAAGCAGCTGCCAAGAGAGCCCTGGAACAGAATGTGCCCAGAAGGTAGGTAGGAGGAGCCTCTTAAAGGTATGGGACTTCTTGGTAGTGCTGCATTGGCATGTGTACAGCAAAGGCTAGTGGTCTGCTGAACAGTGATTTCAATTAACAATTGGTGGCCGTGTCTCCTCTCAGATAGGATTGCTTAGACCATCTGCAGGCAGTCCTTTAGCACCATCAGTGAAGGGACAGCTGCTCTTCAGAACCTTCCTGAATTTAGCCATGTGAGCTGTGTCACATGCGGGCTGTGTATGTTTGGGGAAATTCCTATCTTGCCAATGGCAGTGGCTGAATCCAACAACTGAGTACTCATCTGTCCCTGGAGTTGTTGTTGGCATCCATCTGTCTCAAGAGACAATGGAGTGTGCTTCCTGGGGTGGAGTCAAACTGCTCCTGTGCAGCATGTATAGAGGTCCTGGGCTGCCCAGATAACAAGAGCCTACTCTCAGCCTTGCTAGTGTGGTCCGAAGAAAAGCAGAGCAATACATTGGCTCCAGCTTGGCTGCAGGAGTAGATGGTGCTTAATTCATATCCAGTGCACTCCCATCATCCAACGTAGACATGGACGGAGAAAAATGAATCAATGTGTCATTGAGTACATTCTGAAGCCTACCCAGTTCACATTCCTGAGGTAACTAGATGGTGACCTGACAGGGGTATGCATGAAAAAATTAAAACAGAAAGAGGTCTTTAAAAATAAATAAATAAATATTGAAAGTTCAAAAAATGCATTACCCAAGTGCACCAAACATGGTGAGACACAAACAAAAAGAAGAAAAAGAACCAGTGCAGAAGGGGAAACAAACGGGGTGAGGGGGGGCACACCCCAAACTGTATATTTTACAAGATTGATATTGTACTTCACTAGATCTACCTGTTACAGTATTTGTAAGAATGGATTCCAAATATCATTGAATTTGTCCATGGCAAGTCTGCGTTTATATGCAAGTCGTTCATATGTTGTGAGTTTTTACAAGTCTCCGGTCCAATCATAGAAGGGAGTCACATTTTTTTTTCCAATTCTTTAGTATCCATCTTTTTGCTGTGGTAAGGGCATGGAGAGTCCACTCATATTGTCCTTTTGTAAGGTTCCATGTGCTGGGTATATAATTCAAGAGGGTGTTTTGCTCTGTAAATGTGAATTTGTTCTGTACAGTTCTGTTGATGGTTACAGTTACCTTCTGCCAAAAGTCTTTCAATAGAGGACAATGAAAAAAAGATATGTTTTAGAGAAGCTTTATCCCTATTGCATCTCCAACAGTTAAAACAGAAAGAGGTCTGATGGGTAGCAGGAGCAGAAATAAAGTCAAGTTTGTGTGAGGAGGTCAAAAAAGAAAAGGTCAATTCTCGTTCATTCACCACAACTTTGGTCTTTTCCAAGGCACCCTTATAATGTCATGGAAGGAGAAAGAGAGTATTACAGAACTTTGCCAGGTGAACAATATTTAGACAATTTGGAAAAATCAGACAAGAGACTATAAGGGGCTCTACATCTACTAACAGCAAGAAATTATCCAGTTTTGTTTCTGCGGAAGTTTAAAACAGGATGCAATACATTTGGAGCATTGTTGTAATTGTGACACAACAGTGGCTTTCATTTCTGCTTGCGCAAGCGCGCACACACACTTTCATTTTATATGTAGTCTTAAATTGTTCACTCATAAATAACTTTTTATGCATTTTCCTTGCTTTGGGGGGTTATTGCGACTAGTTTTGGCAAGTGCAATACTTTTGAAGGTAACTAGCATTGTTGACATTCTGGCTTGCCATCAAGAGCTAGACAGCCTCAGTATCAGCTGATCCTCATACTGGTCACTGTGAATGTACCAACAGAACTAACATAGTGGGAACAGAAAGACCATAAATACCGGTAGTAACTGCACCATCTTAGTGATAGCCTTCATCCAACTACTGGTACTTCCTGGTCTGTGGCTGAGGGAAAAATCACTGGAACCATTCTTAAGAAGCAACTCTGCGCTGAGACTATAGGGGTGGGAAGAATGAAAGAAGTGCCTGGTCAAGCAATATGTTTCTGCTGCTCCCTGCTGAGAGATTCTCAGCCATAATTAATCTTTAATCTTTAAACAAATCTTTAAAAAATAAGGCAGGCAGGATGGGGAGCTAGACTAATAGAATTAGCAATGCTAATATACTGTATTCTGACTCTGGCTCTCTAATCTCCATTAATGGTTTCCAAGTGCTTTGTTCTTGCTTTGGAAAGGAATGAGCCCCAGCAGTCTTAATTGGTCTGCTTGCATATTGTGTAGCAACTGCAAGAGATGCATTCCACATGGCAATCAGACTTGGACCTGCCTCTCCAAAGCCATGCAAATTGTGGGAAGATGATACATGTAATTGTGGAAACATCGCTGGCATTGGGATCATTTTCCTAATCCTGAGACTGGAAAGTAATGTGGTGTCTAATGAAGCTTGACAATCATTGGAGTAGCATTTGGCCTCTTTGTGCTTTTCTAAACCTTTGGATGTGGAGATCAGCATCATGGACCAATAAAGTTCCCCCACCTCCAGTCCCATACCTCAGATCTATAAACTGAGGTAGAACATCAACGGTGCTGGTAGTATTCTATGCGGAAATTCTCTGCCATTTTACACTAGATGGAGGCCTGACAGTCAGTCTACTCATAACAGTACCCTGGTCGTCTCAATCTACAGAGCTCTGTCCTCTCCATTTGGAGAACTGGACTCTAAAAAGACATCTACCGTGCATCTGCAAGAAGAAAGGAAATTGCAAAGTTGTGATCATCATTACATGGGAGGGAATATTAAATTCTCTCTACCATCAATTCAATTGGCTGCTTGAAGGTGGCTATAGAACAGCTTCACAGCAGGAGAATCACACAAAACCCCCCCAAAAAACCCAACCCTTTCAAGGACTCAGAAGATTGTTCCTGAACATTCTCTTTTTGGGCAGATGCTCATGTGGATTGTGGACAGGCAATGCCAGACATTATTGACACACACTGATTATATGGATCCATTCCCTTCAAGCTCAGGGCCACACTCAATTCTGAGCAAACATCTGAGGGCCACAGTTCTGAATGGGGGCAAGAGCAAAAATGGGTGGACAAAGTTACAGAAGACTAGTTTCTACACATATTAATATATATACCGTACCTCTCTCTCATTTACTTTCCAAACAAGCTAGAGCAGGCATAGGCAAACTCGGCCCTCCAGATGTTTTGGACTTCGATCACCCCTAGCTAACAGGACCAGTGGTCAGGGATGATGGGAACTGTAGTCTCAAAGGGCCACATTTGCCTAAGCCTGAGCTAGAGGCATCATCAGAGTTCATCATCAGAGGTGGTATATTTTATTAGATGCCCATGTAATTTATTTTATATAGGGTCTGTGGGAACACGTATCAGTGAACACTGATCCCGAATTAGGAATGCGGTTCGGGAAGCACCCCTGGTTGAGCATTTTTTAGCTAACAATCATTCAGACTCGGACTTGCTTTACACCGTATTGTGGATTAACGTGATTATGTAAAATTATTAAGACAAAAAGAATCACAATTTATTTTTATGTTCAAAACACTTCACCCAGAAGGATTGAACTCTGAGTTAGATTTGAATTGTTTCATCTAATTATATTACTTTCAGGATCTTGAGGTTGCATGTAACTTTATAATTTCAATAGCCTTGATTAACTAGGATGTTACCTGTGGTGGAACTGTATATTAAGCTTTCCATTTCCTGCTTCAGGCAGCAGGGGTTACATATGTTTATGACCCCTGTTCCGCAGATTGTATACAAACACTAAGGTATGTTTTATTTTTGTATTTTTCTGTATTTTTTCAATGTTAGATATTATGGACTGTATAGACTCGTGTTCATGCTGGCCATTGGCCTTAATATAATGTATGACATAATTAATGATATCAGGGGTTGCTTCATTAGCATATGCCTGAGCTAGAGGCATCATCAGAGTTCAAGAACACATTCCAGCCAGGTGAAAACACTCGGGTACAAAGCAGTACGAGTGCCGGGTGTGGCCTGGAGTGAAGGGAAATGGGCAGAGCAGGGACAGCCCATCTCATCTCACCACATGAGGCAAAATGGGGATTTCCATTTCCTGGCTCACTGTGCTGTGCCCTTCTTCCACCACCACTGCTGTGCCTCAGCTCCTCAGAGTGTTACTGATTAGCTTTCCCCCAGTGGGGAGGAGAAGCCAAGTGGCAACCAGTGCTCAGGAACACCCAAGCTCTCACTGAACTTAGCTTCTCCGCCCGGGCAGGGAAGATGAGCGGCAATGGCATGTGCTGAAATGCATGCCTCTCAGTAGTGGTGGCGAGGTGGAGACCCATCTCTTGGTCCATTTCCCCCTCTCCCCTCAACTCAGTGGGTCACACATACACACTAATTTTCATATGTGACACTAAAACTATGTAAAGCTGAATTCTAATTTCAAAGCAAATTTTTAAAAGCCCCAGCAGAGGTTTGCTAGATGCAGCTCCCATCATCTCTGACCATTGACCATGCTCACTCCAGGGCTGATGGGAGTTGGAGTCCAACAACACCTGGAGGGCCAAAAGTTAGCCATCTGTGGTGTGTTGTTGTTTAGTCGTTTAGTCGTGTCCGACTCTTTGTGACCCCATGGACCAGAGCACGCCAGGCACTCCTGTCTTCCACTGCCTCCCGCAGTTTGGTCAAACTCATGTTGGCAGCTTCAAGAACACTGTCCAGCCGTCTCGTCCTCTGTCTTCCCCTTCTCCTTGTGCCCCCCATCTTTCCCAACATCAGGGTCTTTTCCAGGGACTCTTCTCTTTTCATGAGGTGCCCAAAGTATTGGAGCCTCAGCTTCAGGATCTGTCCTTCCAGTGAGCACTCAGGGCTGATTTCCTTCAGAATGGATAGGTTTGATCTTCTTGCAGTCCATGAGACTCTCAAGAGTCTCCTCCAGCACCATAAATTCAAAAGCATCAATTCTTCGGCAATCAGCCTTCTTTATGGTCCAGCTCTCACTTCCATACATCACTACTGAGAAAACCATAGCTTTAACTATACAGACCTTTGTTGGCAAGGTGATGTCTCTGCTTTTTAAGATGTTGTCTAGGTTTGTCATTGCTTTTCTCCCAAGAAGTAGGCATCTTTTAATTTCGTGACTGCTGTCACCATCTGCAGTGATCAAGGAGCCCAGGAAAGTAAAATCTCTCCTGCCTCCATTTCTTCCCCTTCTATTTGCCAGGAGGTGATGGGACCATTGGCCATGATCTTATCTGTGGTTTAGAAGGCCCTTTTAAGCAATGCAAAGTCTCCTCCCCAACTTAGTAGTTATAACCAAAGATGTGTGCCTGAAAATAGACATGACTGAACATTTGCCAAGACTTATCTCAGTCGGTCAAAATGGGGTCGATTTTGTGCAGTTCATTTGGTTGCAAGAACATACTGAACTGCAGTCAGGATCTGGTGTCTGGTACAACTCCTGATAACAGCCCCTGCCCTTGAAACTGCCCTGAGGCTCTATAAACAACCTGCACTTATTGTTAGTTTTTGTCCATCCTCCCTGATAAGAAATTGATTTTCTATTGGGGGCCATCATTGTGCTGCTGACCTCTCAAACACAGATGCTACTGAGAAATGTGTGAGTCCTTTTCTCTTAATAATGTCTAACTCTTAAATACCTTTCACTCACGGTTTTGAATCAGCGAATAAACCTGGAAAGTTTCCAAAATGATTATAATATCATTATACAAAGTTATTCAGATCATACATTTTCTATTTCTATTATGATGGTAAAGCAAACCAATCCTCACTTTATATTGAGGTCACATTCCAGTACAGAGTTCAAAATAATCTATGCCTAATTGTGAGACATGCCTAACGTTAAATGTTGGGCTGCAGTTAGTGTTTTCATAGTTACACAAATCCAAATGGTGGAAATTACATTTCATCACAAAAATACTATCAATTATTTCTTTTTTAATGACAATTACTTTTTGATCTCTTTTATGGCACAAAGCAATCAGATTCGTGATTTGTCCATTCATTTATTCATTCATTTAGAAATCCCACAGTTCAGTAAGTTGAGTGCATTTTTTGGCCTGCAAACGTTTCCCAGGTTCAATTCCTAGTTTCTCCTAAGTAGGACTACAACCTTGGAAAGCCACTGCCAGTCAGTGCAGACAATGCTGAGCGAGAAGGATTGATAGTCTGACTTGATAAAAGGCAGCTTCTTAGGTTCTACCATCTTTCCTTCTTTTGGAAAGGCACTACATTGTTGGCTTTGGATTTTATGAAACTCCTAACCTCTACAGCAATGGTAAAACTACGAATTGGTCAACCTTGGAGAATATAGGGCCTCACTTTCTTGTCTGAAGATTACAAACAGGTTGCTTGCTCAACATTGGATCAGACTGTATTATATTCTGACCTCTGACCATCATCTCTGAGCAGCTCTGCCTCTTGTGTGTCTCATCACTGACCTCCAGCAGGGCGATCTATGCTGAGAATTAGAGGCGGCATCCTTCCAAAAGTGAGTTTAAATGCAACTGGAAGATCTGTTGGTGAAACCTTGCCCTGACATATCATCAGGGCAATCAAACAAACAAAAATTAAACAGAATTAAAGGTTCACTACTGGAAAGCCCAAAGGTCAGCCTATGTCTTATATGCACTCTTGCAGTCATGTTAATGACATCACCATTCATTGGGGAATATTCAGCTTTGAGTGTGAATGGCCAACCCAAGAATACCTAATGCTTCCTTTTGTAGCTACAAAGATTTCATATAAATGCACTGCCGTTTATCATCACACACACACACACACACACACACACAGCCTGGCTATGCAATTTAAGCAAGTTTCCAGAATGCTTTCCAGCTTCTATTGTGTCCAAGGGGGTTAATTTTGATATACATTTCCAGAACGTTAAACTATGCCATATATGTTTCACAGCAATGTGCAGTGCAGGAAATAGCTGATTTTCAACACCTAAAATTAAAAATCTTCCAGGGCAGCTTTTTCTCCAGCAGTCTGAAGGAAAGCATCCTTCTGTTTCTCTCCAAAAGGTTAGTTTCAGGTGAGAGAGTTTTGAAAACTGAGGGGGTCTATTATATGTAGCACAGCCTTCTGCAGCTCAGCAAATGGACTTGCACTAGAGTGGGGGGTAGAGGCAATGGCCCTCCAGACGTTGTTGGACTCCAACTCTCATCAGCCCCAGCCAGTGTGGCCAATGGCAAGGGATTGTGGGAGTTGTAGTCCGTCGACATCTGGAGATTCCCAACTCATGCTATATTCACTGCCACCACCGGCAGGAGAAACCAATGCAAATGACCTAATTGTGGGGTGGGTGGACTTTGCAACAGTTGCAGCTCCTACTGGACACACACTCACCTTCCCAGCACACACACTCACCTTCCTATCCCTAGAACAGTTTTGCAACCATTGTTTAAAGCGTTATAATTATTATGTCTTTAAATTAACAGAAGGAGGAATGTGCAAGTGCACATGGGGCATTTTTAATCCAATTATCCTGGATTAATTAGGTCAAGAATCATGAGTCTTTGGGTCGCAAATAGCTAAGTCCTGTCCCCCCCATTTTGGCTAAGTCCTGTCCCCCCATTTTATATAAATATGGGCACAACCTTGCATGGCCACCTTGCAACAGCTGAATCATACATGTGTTTTCTGGTACAAACAGCTCGTGACGCCTTAAGTCCTTTTGACTCATGCAAATCCCTTTGTTCCTTTCACACCTGGGTATGCTGCAAAATTTAAGTGCCTCTCCTCTGCAATTGCAACCAGGCAGGACAGGATGAAAAGAGACAGGTGTTTTGATTAAAAAGCAATGACCTAACTTGGGATTCTGTTTGGCCTGCCAGTATTAGCAGTCTGCCCAGGTGTTGTGCAAACTCCAGCCTTGCTGCTGTCATGACATTCACTTGAATAAGAGAAACCACCACAACAAATAAGCAATAGGGGAACATGCTACATTTTGCATCATGTGATTCTTACTTTCCTGATAAAGAGATGAAGTCTTCCCAATCTCACTGAGTAGGCTGCTGTTCTGAATGTGTTTGACCCCTTTCCACGTCATCACATGAACGCCTTGGTACATTTTGCCAGACACTTTGCATGCATACTTTTCATTCCAACTGTGAGAATAAATAAGATTGGCAGATGCTAGTAATGTGGGCCCGCAGCCTTGGAAACACTAATTTGATAAGATGTGTATGATGAATTTAGGAGTATGAATGAATGAAGACTACGACTCATTAAGACAGCTGCTGCGAGCTTTACTCAGTGTTGACCTACTGCTTTCTAAGGGAACCTTCTGCATTACCTGAATCCAGATCGGAAAGGGCTTGAGGAATGTATTCTAAAACAAACAACATCAGGGGCTCCCACACTCTGGTTGGTTTAGTGACCACTTCATTCAGGTGGTTCACAGTGTGTCTGTAAAAATACAATTAAAAATCACACAGCATCTAGCACAATGCATTACTGTGCTATGACAGGCAGAAAAACCATTAAGGAGGCCACCAAGACCACCAGCAATTTCCATAGGATCGGGGGGGGGGGAGTTAGGGGACCACTGAACTTGCATTCTTTTTGTGCCAGGTTATGAACTTCCTGTACTCCCAGGCATTTAATTGTTCTTGATGGCATCTGTCGGGTTTTCTACATTCTTCTTCTGTTGTACTTTGTTGGCCAACTGCTATGTAGAGACATTACAGGTATTTCTGAAGTGAGATGCTTTTAATATTGCATTGTTCCTCTTACTCCATTTTAATTTTCTTACCGGTATATTTTTTCTGTCTTAGTGTGTAAGGCATGGGTAAGCAAACTAAGGCCCAGGGGCCGGATCCAGCCCAATCGCCATCTAAATCCAGCCCACAGATGGTCCAGGAATCAGCGTGTTTTTACATGAATAGAATGTGTCCTTTTATTTAAAATGTATCTCTGGGTTATTTGTGGGGCCTGCCTGGTGTTTTTACATGAGTAGAATGTGTGCTTTTATTTAAAATGCATCTCTGGGTTATTTGTGGGGCATAGCAATTCGTTCATTATTTTGTTCCAAAATATAGTCCGGCCCCCCACAAGGTCTGAGGGACAGTGGACCGGCCCCCTGCTGAAAAATTTGCTGACCCCTGGTGTAAGGCATTCAAAAAGTGTTAATAATATTAACAACAACAACAACAACAACAACAACAACAACAACAACAACAACGTGAGAGGCATTCCCGAGAAATGAAATTGTTGTCCCATTGCTAGATGATCCTGATCCATTGTGAATTCTGAAATGAATTAACCTTGCACTTAAAAAAGAATTTGTTCGTGAAATGGTCTTTAAAATGTTGGTATGTTACATACTACGAACTGGTGCTTCTCTGTTACTTTCAAAAGGATACTGAGACTTTTTAAAGCAATTTTAGATTTTGGTTAGGCTAGACTTAATATTATGTTTTAACGGGGTCTTTCCACTGTATCTGAATTTTGAGTAACAAAACAGTTATCAGCTTCTCCCATCTTCCCCCTAGTGGATGACTGGTTATTCTAAATTGAATCCATGCAGTCAAATTAGTACTTCTAAAGAGGAAATGTCAGGTAGAAAGCTGGAATCAGCAATAAAAATATGATCTCCTTAGGAACTGACTGAACTCTGATGGCTGTTACCTGTTACCTATCAGCCTGGCTGAGATTTATATCATACTTATGAGTGTGGCATCTGAAATGGCAACTGAATACGACAGCAATATGATCTAGTGCATATACAACTAGGGTATGTCTTTTCATTCAGTTATCCAAGAGGGAGCAGCAATATTCTTGACACCACCTGGATATTGTACAAAAATAAAGTCTGCTGAATATGGTTTTCGTCCCCGGTGTTAAGGTGTGCTTAATAAATATATCTTCATGCATCCAATTGGCATTGGATAATATTCCGAAACACCTTTTTTAAAAAAATCCCCACAAATGACCTCTAAGAGTTGTTGCAGGCATTGTACTTGGGGAAACTACTGAAAACATACTTCAGCTGTCATGGATTTCAGCGGTGACTATGAAAGAATAATTTGGCAGGTCATTTGACTAGTATCAAATGCTACAGATATATTTTGTTGTGGGCCCTTGTGCAAAATACACTTCAGAAGGCCCCCTCCCAATTTAGCTTGATTACATGTCAGTTTCCAATTACCGTACATACGTTCTGAACAGAGAAGAAACATTTTTAGGAGAAGAATGTGATTAAACATTAAGAACATAAAGCAGGAACATAAAATTGGCCTTGTGACTGTGGGTACCTGCAGCCATGATTGCCATGCAGTGTGCATGACCCTGGCACCAAAATTTGTGGGTGCCCGGCCCCTTCATGGGGAATTTTGTGGTTGCTCGGGCACCCTGGTCCCCAGAGAGTTGCACCTAGAACATGAAGCACATATCTTCCAAATGTATATGAAATTAGGGGTGTATCGTTATACAAATTTGTGTCAAAGTTATTATCAGAGAAGAAACGGGGGGGCGGACCCACAAAATTATCGTATAACCACTATGTACAATGAAATTGTCACATATGATGACCTCTGGAGATGCGTGCATTTATCAGACCAAAACCCATCTGGACTTGGGTAGCTAATGCCACAGAAGACAGAATCAGAATTCAAAATGATCTTAACATGGTTGGAGAACTGGGCTCAAGCTAACAAAATGAATTTCAATAGGGACAAATGTAAGGTTCTGCACTTCCCTTCCAACTCTATGATTCTATGATGGAATTTCACAGTTATCCTAGGACTGCAATATCTTCAGCCAGAAATGGTCCTAGCAAAGCTGTTATCAGTGTTGAACTAGACATCTGGGTTCTATGCATTGGTATCCATGCACAAGCAGAACAGATTTCTGCATATGCAACAGGATTTTCCCTTCCTCTTCTCCCCCTCTGCAGCTCACAGCGCACACCCAAATTCTTCCCTGAAGGGGTACAGGACCGTCTGGAGCAGAGCTGGGAGGAGTGGAGGGGGAAGCAAAAGTGAAGTCCACTCTCACACTGTTGGATTCAACTCTATGCAAGACACAGGCATTCTTGCAGAAACAGCAGCCTTGTGTCTTATTCCCTGACCGCTCCCTTATAACATGTAATGTCAACATGTTGTGTGGTTCCCTACATTATTGGCTGCCGTGGGACAGAGCGGCTATGGAAAAACGGTACAATGATGTCCACATCACACATACCTGCAATGAATCAGTCTTTTGGTGTGATTCCCATACCCTGGAACTCCCAGCCTATTAACACCATGTAAGAACACATAATGGATTGTTTTAGACTCCTCCTTAAAAACTTCAGTATACATGCAATTTTATAATGTATACAGAACTTTTTTTTAGATTTTACCGATTCAAATCTGTATTGCTTGCTTTCAATTGCATGGTCCATAACTGTGGTTAAACATGCATAAACGGATAGGGAGCTGAATTAATTTGATACGAGTCCTTTCTTCCCACTGTACCCTCCGTCAACTTGCCATGATCTACACCAGCGTTTCTCAACCACTGTTCCGCGGCACACTAGTGTGTGGCTGGTGTGCCGCGACGTGCGGCGACGAGAAGGGCGATTTGCATTGTCACGTGCCTGGCGGCCGCCAATAATCAACACTGACCCGCCAGAAAGCAATATTTCTCCTCCTCTTTCCCAAAGCTCAGTGCAAACGAGCCTGACGGCCGCCAATACGCAGCACTGACCCGCCGGAAAGCAATATTTGGCAAGTGTTTCTTACAGTCATAATTATAATATAGGGTGGCACAGAGTTAAATTTTTTAACTTTTTAAATGGTGGTGTGCCTCGTGATTTTTTTCATGGAACAAGTGTGCCGTGGCCCAAAAAAGGTTGAGAAACACTGATCTACACAGCTATAGTTAGCAATGTTTGGTTCTGTATGCAGCTGCCCCGTGTGGTGAGCTGGAAGAACTGCAGCTTGGAATATCTTTCAGGCAAGGAAATCTTCTTTGGGTTTGGACAGGGCTGGCCCCACCCAGCCACGTTGACCATTGGGCCTTTCAGGTCAGGAAACGTTTATACAAGGCGTCCTGTTTGAGCCGAGACTGCAAGGAAGCCTTTCCGGCTCAGTTCCTCCCCTCTGTCTCAACCTCTGACATATTATGATTTGAGGGGCAGCCTCATGTTCTTGATCAGGCATCCCCAAACTGCGGCCCTCCAGATGTTTTGGCCTACAATTCCCATGATCCCTAGATAACTGGACCAGTGGTCAGGGATGATAGGAACTGTAGTCTAAAACATCTGGAGGGCCAAGGTTTGGGGATGTCTGTTCTTGATGGAGCTTAGTTCTGCCAATAGAGCATTCATCTTTACCCTTGTCAACTATGGGATGTTTTGTGTGCCTTGCCTTTGACCGTTCCCATTGGGACCTTGATGCACATATGATTCTCTGGTCCAAAGCTAGTGTAAAGCACATCTACTTCTTTGAAGGGCTATATCTAACAACTCTTGTGAAAAAGTGTATCTTCTAGAATTTTATGGAAGGTACAGTAGGAAAACTAACAAAGATATGGGACCATGTGGCCCCATTTTATTTATTTAGTCTACAATTTTATACACCGCTTAATTTAAAAACAAAAAACAAAAGTGCTTACGAAAAGAATATAGCAATCAAATCATCAGTAAAAAGCAGTTCAACTATTTAAAACATTCAAAAAATAGTTAAAATCAATGATAAGCTAAAAACTTGATTAAGACACATGTTGACATTCTACAATTCTGGATAGGATAGGCTAAAAACAAACAGGTTTGAGAGATGACTTTACCTCTGATCATACATTTTCTAAGCCATTAAAAATTGGATCAACTTCTCATAAATGTCTCCTGATCTCTTATATGTCTTGGTATCCTACATGAAAACACAGCAACTTAAATCTACTTATTTTGCTAATGGTCAAGCCCTTTCAGGGTTAATTTTTTTAAAAAAAGTAATGGGATGAAAGGAGAGAAACTTAGAATGACCTAAATGCTTGAAGGAAAACGTGACTAAAGTGTCTTGTAAGTGAGACATGAGGAAGCTTTTTGAAGGAACAAGCAGAGTCTAGTTACTTTTCTGTACAACAGGAGTAGACAAATATCTGTACACTGAAAAAATGTGTTTGCAGGAATGAATGTAGAGCTCACTTAAACACTGCAGCATAGACTGCAGCTGCTTGAATTCAATGATTGTAATTTTGTCTGCAAGAGGAGTGCATGGTTCAAACCCCAAACATGACATTTGAACTGGAGCCTGCTGTGGAATGAAGTCCTAGGTGCAAAGTTCTGCTTTGAATCAGTGCTCTCCACAAATCAGAAACAGATTAGCAAAAGCAAATTGAATGGATCCAATAGTCCCTGAATACAGGAACTCTTTGGGCCATTAGAGTTTGCTTATGTAGAGGGGAGAAATGGTTTGGTGGCAAATTGAGGAACTGTTTAATTTTCCAAACTAAGTCAACTTACTGCGCTGTCAAGCTAATATTAAACTTGTAGAAAGAGCTGCAAGGGAGAATTACATCCTTATTGTAGGTACTTAAACAGGGGGCTTTGGCAGGGAAAGGACACAAAATATTAGCAGGAACATGAGGGAGAAGGCGGTAATGGTTTAATAGACTGTGGAATGGCTATTTTGGAAGAGGAAAAAAGGTGGAAAAAGAAAAAGCAGATGGCAGCCCTTCCCAGGAGCCATAAAATTTCATGGTGTATTTTCTAAGCAAGGCTTGCTGTAATTCAAGCCTGGAGGCCAACTTTCTCTGATACTGGGGGACATGGCGGGCCAAAGTGGAATCCGAACAAAAGACGGACACTTCACAGAGAGGAAGGGAAACCTGGCCTGCTTTGAGAGATAAGCCTAGCATGCAGCCACAGCAAACTCTTGGAAGCAAAATAAGGTGAAATTGTAGAAATGCTTGCATTATAGTCTTTGCTGGAGTGTTTCAAGAAAACAAGAAGAAGAGTTCACCATAGAAAGATGTGGACTTAATTTATAAATGCGTGAGCAGATAGGAAGGCCTCACTGATATTCAACGGATCTACTCCTATAAGTACATCCTGCAGCCACAAAGTGCTGTCGTGTCTGTTGCCTCTCTCCAAATCATATGTCGAAAGTTTACAAGAACGGAACAAATAAGATTTCTCTCTTATTTTTATTTTTCTCTTGTTTCTAGTGGATGCTTGAAAGTGATTGAGCAGCACTGCAGACCCAAATGAAATGGACGGAAGCTGCAACCTTCCAGGGAGTTTATGAGCAACAAGCAATCTCAAGTTGTACACAGGAAAAGATGAGTGCTGTGGCGTGTTGCTTTCAATCAGAGGAGAAATGCCAGGCTAGATGGACCAATGGTCTAGGTTCAGCAGAAAACAGCTCCATCCATTCATAACAAATGAATTCCATAATTGCTCTAGTACATATGTATTTTTAAAGCACCATTTATTGACCATGGCCAGACTTGGTACTGGATAAGGAGAAATATCAGGTCCACACAACCAGGCAAAAACTGCACATAGCAAACTCTCCCTCAAACACAGCATTGATAGCTTTAGCATTAGGAACATCATCAATATTACATTTTACATTTTTTTATGGTTACTGATTGACACTTGTGCTCAGGGACATATGACATTCAGTGAGTTCTGCTTACAAAAAAAAATGCTCATTGCTACATTATTACTCAACTGGAAAACGACATTGCAAAATTCAGAGAATTGCAAATTTCAGTGGATGACAGTGTTTCAGTTTCTGCACTGTTTCAAGAAATGTGAATTTAGTAGGTTCGCTTTTAAATGCGAACTGAATGGTATTTCTACCCTATCCTTATAAGACAGTGATTCCTCTGAAGACTGCAACATTAGATCTTGATGGTGACAGCAAGGAATGACTCTAAGTCGTCCTAATAGCTATCAACAAACATATACATGGATCATGAGAAATGCATAGGTAAGCTTTTGCAAGGTCTGAGACTCATTTTAAGAGTGTGCATACAAACAGAACCATCCCCTCCCCCTAAAACAGAAAGGAACGACGGAAGAAGCAACCGGAGAAGAAGAAATTAAGCAACAATAATCATTTTTGGTGTTTGAATGTAACTTCATTCAGCTGAACAGATCCCTGACCTGCAGCATTATCTGAAAGCAGCATGTATGGGACATCGTATCTTGTTGCCATGGAGGCTAGCTGGTTCTGCGGTCAAGGACTGAAAAGAATTCCTGGGAGATGAACTTCTGCTGGAGTGTTTCACTGTGCGTTTATTTCTGTTTGCAGAATAGTAGGAGTCAAATAGCAGCTGCCTGAATGCTGCTGCAGCCCCATCACTATAAGTTGCTAAAAGACAGTCAGAAACAAAGGTGATGAGTAAAAGGAAACAGTTCTCTTTATTATAGGCAGTTAATTTGGTAGCGAGCCAGAAAGACAACATGGGCTGCTCTCGTTCCCGTCTCTGCCCTGTGTCTTCTGTAAAGTAGTGGAGAGGGGGAAATGTATGCTTGATCATATATATTCACTGGCTTTTTGCCGTTATGCTTCCTATGGTCACCCCATCTCACCCTGGCCCAGTGAAGTCTTGAAATTTTGGTGCTGAAGTTTGCAGATCGCTAGCATCAGTAACAAATGTACAAGCTCATTCTGATTCTCAGAGAGGGGAATTACTTAGTCTTACGTGAGGCTGTTTGGAATCCCCATGTTTACAGTGCTGTCTCCAAATTTTAGGCAGCCTGCAGCGGAGTTTTTCCACTAATGAGCATTTCCCAGGAAAGGTTAAAGGAGGGTCAAGGTTTTAATTAAGAACACGGGGCCCTTTGACAGTGCTGTTTTGACAAACAAATAATATTTGCTGAAAGTTCAGGCGGATAATGGAGGGAAATAATAGTCACAGTGTCTGTCTGAGACTGAAGCAAGGCCTTGTGGGCTAGAAAGGGTTGCCTCTGGGAAGGAGGGATCGCTAACCCTGGTTGGCGGGGAAGTGGCTGCTGGCAGCTGAGAAGACTTGAATTTAAAAGCAATGCCACCAAATTAAAAAAAAAAGTGGCTATATTAAATATCCAATATCCTGTGTTTGCTTATGGCTACATTGGCTGAGGCTGGGGTGTGAACTCAAGGTGGAGAAGGCCTATCCTCAAACAGAGAAGGCCATTCCTCAGCCTAACAGGGCCGTTGTGAGGATGAAATGGTGAGGAAGAGAACAATGTACATCACCTTGAGATCCTTGGAAGATAATGTTGGTATATAAATGCAATAAATTAAATTAAACTTATGTAGCAAAATGAGAGTTACCAGTGCCCAGCAATGTTTGCCTGAATCATGTGGTCCATCTAGTTGCTGTCTGGGCTGGGTAGAGAAACTCTACACAATCAATGCTGTAGGAGGGGGGTATATTTTATATCATATATCATATATTTTATATATTATATATGCCCCATGGACATAGAATTATAGAGCTGAAACTCTATTAAGCTACAGAATCCCCAACAGCTGGTTGGCTGTCTTATTCCTGCTAAAATACCTTCAATGAAGGAGAGCCCATCACCTCCCAAGGCAGCCTGCTCTTCTGTCAAACAGTTATACCAGGATAGCTCAGTTGGTTAGAGTGTGGTGCTGATAACGCCAAGATTGCAGGTTCAATCCCCATATGAGACAGCTGCATTGCAGGGGATTGAACTAGATGATCCTCAGGGTCCCTTCCAACTCCCCAATTCTATGATTCTATGGTTGATATTAGTTTATTTAAATCCGAATGAGATGTGATAAATATTTCCAGTGCAATCAAATATTGACAATGATGTAACCAACTGTCAGTACACGGCAGGACTAACAGATGAAATCCATAACATTTTTCCATAGGCGTTAAAAATTAAGGGTCACACACTTTTCCTTGCAGCTATGTACACAAAACCACGTCTCAGTGAGTGCATTTAAGCAATAGGAAGGCCAGTGCTGGGTCAGGGAATTGGGTTACCCAGCCCCTGATCTGCCCTTTCCTCTCTTCTCTTCCCTAGCTCTGTCCACTAGGATTGCAGTGTCCAACCAAGGTGCCATATTGGAGAGATAACATGGATCACTGATGTATGTAACCCCCCTCTGAACACGAAGCCCAGTGGAACATGGATGGAAATATTTTGGCCAATGTTAGGATTTTCAGAGCTGGTGTATTGGCTCGTATTTATGAAGGCTTTCAGACTTCATATTTACACCACTGGCTTTGATGAGACAACAATAAAATCAGTACAGTATATGATTATTCTGAAATTCAAGCAGTTGATTAGATACACATCTAGTATCTTTCTCTACAGACTATGAGTTCATCTTTCTCTAGAAACAGATGAGTAATCTTCCCATGTCCTATCAGATACATGAAGTCAGGGGTTTTTTGTGCCTCACTTTAAATCTCATGTGTTTTCTAAGATGTTCTTTTACAGCACATCCTGGCAACCTTATAAATGTGTTCTCCAGAGAAATAAGGCTATCATCTCCATATTTGGGGAAAAGAACTGTTCAGCAAACAGGCACTAAGCAGGAAAAGTTGGCTTCCCAATGCCATTAATAAAACCAAGATATGTAACTTTAAAAAACAACAGGCTATTGGGGGAGGGGACTATATCTTGCAAGCAATTAACTTTTGGAACTTCCTGCTAAGAAATCCGCACACAGAAGTAGTTTCTATGCAGCTGCAAAAGAATTCAGGTATCTAGATGGAAGAACAGTGGCACCTCAAGTTTCATTGACCAGGATTACGATTAAGAGGGTTGATGCAATCATACATTATAGTTTTGCAGGCTCCTAGAAAGGATTTCAAAACAAAACTTCTCTACTACAATGTAAGGAAAGTTAGAGGACCCAGTGAAAGAAATGCCAGTTCTCATGTATCATACCAGGCTATAAAAACAGACAGCAGTTGGTCAGATACCCATCTAGGTTCTTTGTGTACAGCTAATAACACATTTCTCAAGATACAGGTGAGCAACTTCTACCCATTGGTCCTATCGCCAGGCTGAGTTTGCCATGCCTTATTTGAAAGTGCAGGTGTTTTCTGAATTGTTCTTTTGTAGCACAGCTGAGCACACTAGCCACATGTTCAAGAGTGCAACAAACAAGCAAGCTTTGTCCCTGCAGACTTCAGATGAACCCAATCCTTTCATGCTCAGGTGGACATGCACTTCTTTTCCCCCCATGCAGATGCCCCATCACCCTTTGCTCTGCCACATAATTAAGCATCACCTCTTCCATGTAGTTCTGCAGCCTTACACAGTAACCCTCATGTTGTTGCAGGAGTTAAACATTAGGCTGTAATATTTAAGGACCTATTACCAACAGAACAGTGCCATTGTGACCACAAAGTTACTGAATAACTGCATGCTTCCAAAGAAGGAGCGCCAGGCAATATAAAACCATGCGATCATTTGATCTGATTTGTATTCAGGTCAGGATGCTGGGATGCTGATCTCTCTTCTCTCTGTTTTCCCATCAGCCTTACTGCTTCTCCTGTTCATCAGACAAAGCTGAGGTTCAGCGGAGGATGTCCATTTCCAATCTCTATTGTCCTCTGTACAACTCTCAGCCTGCTCTGTGACTCCTCTGCTGAGCATCTCATTACAACAGGATCACCAAGCCTTAGTTCATGTCCCTTTTTGTGAGAAATCAGCACGCTGTTTTAACATTCAGGGCCCAAACTAGAGATGGCCGAGCTTAACAGAGGAACGGAGGCTGTTCTCAGCTCTCCCTCAAACAAAACATGGTAATTTGTTAGGTAAGAAGAAGCCCCAAAGATTACAGGTTCCACCACATGTTGCCAGTTGACTGTGTGATAAAATCCTCCTTATCATTTGATGGGAAGATTCAGATGACCAAGCTAACCTGGGATAAGAGACTTCCTCCTGAGTTTGTTTTATCATCTAGGGAAAAGAGGCAGGTGGACTGAATTTGAAGTTCCCTTTCCTAATATCCACACATGCATACAAACACAGGTAACCTGCACACCTTGTTGATGATATGTAGCAGTGTTCACCACAGAGAAACCCCATATCCACTTCTGCATGCGTTTCACACAAGTTCCAAAATTCCAATAATGCCTCTTGCCTGAGAGGAAGGATAGATCTGTCAGTAACCACTGATTCCACTGAAGGAATCACTGGACTGATTTTAAAGATGCGTCCGAAAACATCAATAACATTCACAAATCAGAGTGAATTGACTCGACATTTTGTAACGTCTAATATTTTTTTTACTGATTTGCAGTAACTAAGATTTATCCAGCAACTAAAAATGTTTATTTGGATAACATCTTCTAAGCAATCATTTCTTTTAGAAAAGTTAATGAGAAATACATTCAGCAGGATAACTAATTTGCAAGCAAACAGAATTTTAATGTACATCTAAAATTCATTTATGTGGCTCTGCTAATACACTTGGGGACAAAACTATTCTTTACATTCTGAAAGGGAATTAGGTTCTGTTGATTTAGAAACTGCGCAAGATGCTTGAGCATCACAGCGAGGAGCATCATCCCACTTTCAATCTGGACAGTTCTCCCTGTTTATATTTGTAAGTTAACGTATCTGAGATGGAGGAGCACTGCTTAATCTGACGTGGCCCCAGTTAGAATGGTCAGAAATTACTCTTTTGGTCAGTGGGGACCAGGTAAAATTTTCACTTGGAAGGACTGTAATTTTTAACCTTGCTGGTTTCACCATAATAGGACTTGTGCAGTACTTATTTAGGAAAGTGTGCCATTACACATGTGCCTCCACTGCTTATGGTAAAGTTTTAAAGTAAGGTTAAAAAAAAAAAGGTAAAGGACCCCTGGACGGTTAAGTCCAGTCAAAGGTGTCTATGGGGTTGTGGTGCTCATCTCACTTCAGGCCGAGGGAGCTGGCATTTGTTCACAGACGGGCTTTCCGGTTCATGTGGCCAGCAGGACTAAACTGCTTCTGGTGCAACAGGACACCACGATGGAAACTGCACAGAAACACCATTTACCTTCCCACCACAGTGGTGCCTATTTATCTACTGATGTGCTTTCAAACTGCAACGGGAACTCACCCTGTCATGGGGATTTGAACAGCCAACCTTCTGATCGGCAAACCCAAGAGGCTCAGTGGCTTAGACCACAGTGCCACCCGCGTCCCCACATTTTAAAGTAGCTGTTTCCAACCTGGTACCACCCAGGTTTCGCTGGACTACAGCTCCAGTCATCCCTGAGCATTAGCCGCATTTTCCGTCACAAGAAGTTACTGTGACTTTTTGTATTGTGCTGCTCTTAGTTTGGGAGGAGAACAGCATGGAGATTCAGCCACAGATAGTCTCTAGAACAAATTAGTGAAACATTCCATTCTACAGCCCTGTAATCTCACACCTCTAAATATCAGCAAGAACTCCAAGGGCCTGATAGGGTGGAGGGGGTGGGGAGGGGAGGGATGGTGTGAAGTCTCCTGGTGTTTAAAGAATTTCCCAATATGCATTAAATTAACTTTCCGTGTGTGCAGGAAAGAGTGGTAGAAAACAGCTCCATCTGAGGCAGATGGAAGACCAAGTATCCAAGCAGCTGTTTTGCACATGAAATCAGATCAAGATTAACACCTACCTTTGGAATGATTGCACTAGCACTGGGTGAGGCATTCCAGGCCTCTCCCCCCCCCCTTCAAACTATAGTATATAGTTAGGGAATCAGGCAGCAAAACAGCTGTGGAAACTTAGAGTAGACCCTCTGAAATTAATGGTGGCAAGTTAGTCATGTCCATTAATTTCAGTGGCTCTACTCTGAGTAGGATACAACAATAGTCCCTACGCTACGGCAGCTTTCACAATAAACCTAAGGGTCTATCAACTTTTGGCAATGCTAACAACCCCCTTTCCTAAAAATAACAGTTAAATGTGGGTGAGCAGCAAACCCTTTGGAACCCCAGAACTGTGAGATATTTTATACTTAGTACAGATATACAATTGACATGCATATCATGCCAGTTATGACCAGTGCGCACCATCCCATCACTGTTTGCCCGCTTGCACCCCCTGCCACCATCCACCCACTGCTGCCGCATTCCTACCTACCCACTCGCTCCTTCCCCCCTCACAGCTTTGCCTGCTGCCAGAGCCTCTGCCACTTCCCATGGTGGCAGGCACAGCCTCCTGGAGGCGCTTTGGCACGATCCTTCTATGATTGGCAAAGCGCCTTCCAGGAATTTGCCTGACGATCGTAAAAGGGTCGCACCAAAGCACCTCAGCCCCGGCACGGCTTTTTTTACGATCACTAGGCACCTTCCTGGAAGGCGCTTTGCCATTCATAAAAGTGCCACATGAATTTGTAATGCAGGGGGACAGAAGAGGGGTTTTATCCAATACAATGTGTGTGTGTTTTGTACTCAGGTAAGTGTACTGGAGTCTTGTGAGAAGCGGCCCTCGGGAACGACTGGCAGTTCCCAAACCTCCAGAGCTTCCGCTTTGCATAAGTAAGGGCTAATCAAACACTAACAATTTCAGGATTTGTTCCACTTTGCTGAATGCAAATCAAAATACAGAAGAACTAGCAGGCTGATGAATTCCTTCTCTGATGTGCTCCCTAAACAGAGTCAGCTCATTAAAGCAACTTGGAAGATAACACAAGTTTGTTTTCAGAAATGCAAGGCCATCTGTCCATAAGGATTTCTCACGCCCCGTCTGCAAGCTCTGGGCAGGGAATTGCAACATTAACTACACAGGAAGGGAATCGCTGAATGAATAAATGATAAAGGCCTTTAGGGTAACTATCTGGGGTATTATTTTACACGCCAGCATCAAGTAGGTTACAGGAACATGCTAGTCTGTCGCCTTCTTCTGTTATCTGTCCCAGAATGGATCAATGCCGGTAATACAGTAAGACTAAGATCACAAAGTGACGTCTAGACAAAGAGCCCCACTTTGTTGTGTGTGTGTGTGTGCGCGCACACAGATATATGTATGCAGAATGACAAGCAGATGTCAGATGAGTGGCAGGGCATTAGAAATAGGGCAGTGTGGCATGGCATAAGCAGGCACACACCCTTGTATTCTGCATTAATAAACGTGCAATCATTTTTGTTTTGTGACTTCATACTCACAGTCCAGGTCTGGCTCACCATTCTGTGCTAAAGCAAGAGTCCAAGCTCAAATCCTCGCCTCCCCACCCCCCAACATTCCATGCAAAGGGATGCAGGTGCTAAAAAATATGCAGGTACCTTTTTTCCATATGTGGTGGCCTTGTAAGGTTGTTAAAGCATTCTGGGAAATGATATATAATAGACTTTTTAACTTTGAATGGGGAAGATTGAAGGGCTATTTGAAGAACTGTTGCAAACAGCCTGAATGAAAAATGAACAGTAAAATCATTTTTAAATTGAGTATAAAGGATCAATAATAAATAGATTTAAATCAGATACGCAGTGTTAAAAGATATGACATAAGCAACCACAGAAAGGGGGGGAAGGGGGTTGATATTAATATTCAGTATCTTAAATTTAATGTAAAATAAAAAAATTCCTTCAGTAGCACCTTAAAGAACAACTAAGTTTATATTTTGGTATGAGCTACCAAAATATAAACTTAGTTGGTCTTTAAGGTGCTACTGAAGGAATTTTTTTATTTTGCTTCGACTCAGACCAACACGGCTACCTACCTGTAACTTAAATTTAATGTGTTAATTTGTATTGTTATAAGTTTGTAAAATGAGAAAATGAAAAATATTTTTAATTAAAAAAAACACCACCCGATCAAACAAAATTGTCCACCTGCAGATATAGATATGCTCATAGCTCACCCATGCCACATATGACCACATTGGCAGATGGAGAAGCAAGCACATACAGGGGGTCATGCATGGTGAGTGCATAGTGGACAGACTTCAGTTTTATTTTGTGGAATTCGCTCAGGTGACTTCTCTCATCCCTAGGACTTGGCGGGATTACTTCGATTATCCATTTTGTGTGGACTCGCAAAACAAACATATTTCCTCCTCCTTGAGGAATGATCTCATGAATATTTTCTTATTCTGACAACAACACACAAACACCAAGTTCGGCAGCGATTTATCCAAGATCTTACAGTGGCATTCAGGGCCTGTGAGAATCAAAGTAATTGAACTGTGCGCGGATGGTAACAAAAGGATAAAAGGGTCCTTACCCGCTCCCCTTTTTTTATTCTTTTTAATATCATCAACAAGATGAAATAATTTTGACTCTGGCTCTTAACAGCTGAAAAAAAAAGGATTTGATTGCTTTAGAAGTGGAAGACTGGGCTAATAAAGACAGAAACATAAAAGGCAAAAAAATCTCTCAATGAGAAAAAGACAACCATTATGTTGGTTGTTCTGGAGTGTCCCTTGTTTCTCGTCTAGCATTTCTCTGCTAATTATGGTACCTTTGCTCAGGTGAAATCCCCTTGCTCTACCTTGCCAGGGCTTCTACAAGCAAAGTAGATAGACATGATGCATTCAGCAGGTATTCTCAGGAATTGATAACATGAAGCACCCCACCCCACCCCACACTTTCTGAGAGGCCTGTGCTGCGCCGCATTTGCATTTCAATAGAGCAGAAAGCATCATTTCTCAATTGTGTTTCTCCAGACTCTCCAGAGCACCCTAAAGGCCTATTCTTGTCATTTGATTAATCACTTCATGCTTAATGCTTTTTAAAATACTACTACTTTTCACAAACAAAGATAAATGCACTGCACTTCTGAGCAAGCCTGGGTCCTAAAGGAAAATCTCCTCCCACCCTTCCTTCCTCCCCACCACCCCACCGTCTTCTACTAGCCTTAAACATGATTGAAGTAGTTAAATGTGAAGAGATTTTTTTCTCCACTGGCGTATTCTGGCTGTAAAATAAGGTGTCAGGGAGCCAGGACTCCATGAGATGATAAAATGCTACAGGTATCCCCATTTGCTTTAACCAAGGAAAGGGTGAGAGCATCCCTGAGAATAGCCACCGTTTTTTCCAAATGGGCTAAATGTCAGTGGCTAAGCCAATAGGCATTCAATTGTATAGCTGCCCTCCAGTTTTGCAGGATATTTCCATTTGTGCAACTGAGATTGCAGGCCGAGAATGCAGCAAGTAAAGTCCTTAAAGGAGCTTCAGTGACTTGCTTGCACGCACAAATATGCATATATATGTGTTTGCAGAAAGATATGGAGGTCTCATACACCCCAGGTAGTGTGGTTGCTGACCTTGAGCCAGACATCTTGGAGAGTGAAGTCAAATGGGCCTTAGAAAGCATTGCTAATAACAAGGCCAGTGGAAGTGATGACATTCCAGCTGAACTATTTAAAATTTTAAAAGATGATGCTGTTAAGGTGCTACACCCAATATGCCAGCAAGTTTGGAAAACTCAGCAATGGCCAGAGGATTGGAAAAGATCAGTCTACATCCCAATTCCAAAGAAGGGCAGTGCCAAAGAATGCTCCAACTACCGCACAATTGCGCTCATTTCACACGCTAGCAAGGTTATGCTTAAAATTCTACAAGGCAGGCTTAGGCAGTATGTGGACCGAGAACTCCCAGAAGTGCAAGCTGGATTTCGAAAGGGCAGAGGAACCAGAGACCAAATAGCAAACATGCGCTGGATTATGGAGAAAGCTAGAGAGTTCCAGAAAAACGTCTACTTCTGCTTCATTGACTATGCAAAAGCCTTTGACTGTGTCGACCACAGCAAACTATGGCAAGTTCTTAAAGAAATGGGAGTGCCTGATCACCTCATCTGTCTCCTGAGAAATCTCTATGTGGGACAAGAAGCTACAGTTAGAACTGGATATGGAACAACTGATTGGTTCAAAATTGGGAAAGGAGTACGACAAGGTTGTATATTGTCTCCCTGCTTATTTAACTTATATGCAGAATTCATCATGCGAAAGGCTGGACTAGATGAATCCCAAGCCGGAATTAAGATTGCCGGAAGAAATATCAACAACCTCAGATATGCAGATGACACAACCTTGATGGCAGAAAGCGAGGAGGAATTAAAGAACCTTTTAATGAGGGTGAAAGAGGAGAGCGCAAAATATGGTCTGAAGCTCAACATCAAAAAAACCAAGATCATGGCCACTGGTCCCATCACCTCCTGGCAAATAGAAGGGGAAGAAATGGAGGCAGTGAGAGATTTTACTTTCTTGGGCTCCTTGATCACTGCAGATGGTGACAGCAGTCACGAAATTAAAAGACGCCTGCTTCTTGGGAGAAAAGCAATGACAAACCTAGACAGCATCTTAAAAAGCAGAGACATCACTTTGCCGACAAAGGTCCGTATAGTTAAAGCTATGGTTTTCCCAGTAGTGATGTATGGAAGTGAGAGCTGGACCATAAAGAAGGCTGATCGTCGAAGAATTGATGCTTTTGAATTATGGTGCTGGAGGAGACTCTTGAGAGTCCCATGGACTGCTAGAAGATCAAACTCATCCATTCTTAAGGAAATCAGCCCTGAGTGCTCCCTGGAAGGACAGATCGTGAAGCTGAGGCTCCAATACTTTGGCCACCTCATGAGAAGAGAAGAATCCTTGGAAAAGACCCTGATGTTGGGAAAGATTGAGGGCACTAGGAGAAGGGGACGACAGAGGACAAGATGGTTGGACAGTGTTCTCGAAGCTACGAACATGAGTTTGACCAAACTGCGGGAGGCAGTGCAAGACAGGAGTGCCTGGCGTGCTATGGTCCATGGGGTCACGAAGAGTCGGACACGACTAAACGACTAAACAACAACAACAACATATAAACACACCCCAGCAGAACTCCCTGAATGCTGAATTTTTGTGGAAGGGCTATGGCTCGGTGGTAGAACACATGTGAAAGGTCCCAGGTTCCATCTCCCAGGTATGGCTGGGAGATACTCCTTGTCTGCATTCCTAGAAAACTGCTGGCAGTCAGTGCAGACAAGGCTGGGCTAAATAGATGCAGCTGGTGAGCAGGGTGAAAGACGGTGGGGTCCCGCCCTTCACCTGCTTAAAGGAAGCAAGACACGCCCCCCGGCCTACAGGATTGGTCAGCCCTCGAATGATGCGGGCGGGAACCCCCAATCGCGCGTTGTCGGGTCGTGATGCCCACAACTCCACCTCTGACGCAGGCGCAGAAGTGGTTTTGTCATTGGCCCTGCCAGCCTGAACCTCCTCCCAACGGATACTCATGGGATGTGTTGAAGAGGGCATTTGCTCCCAGGTGGTTGCTAACCTCAACAAGTGAGGGACATTCTTGATGGCCATACACTGGAAGTTGATGCTCTGCTGCTGATAGGTAGAATGTTATGAGTATGCAAATAGGAGGTGGGGGAGCTCTGTCAACTAGCAAGAGGACAGCTGACAGAGAAATGAAAGCACAGCTTATGCCAACCATGTGAGGCAATAGGTCTGGAGGTGGGGCTATTATCTCCTCATTCACACTTCTTCTTCTTCTTCTTCTTCTTCTTCTTCTTCTTCTTCTTCTTCTTCTTCTTCTTCTTCGATCACTCATAGCCGAGTACAATTGTCTTCCATAAACACAGTTTTAACAGCGAGTCCGTAGGTGACGTGGAGGCCAATTCTGGATCTGCGCACCCTTCCACAGTGGGGACATAGATTTTCGGCCGTAACACTAAGCCAAACTATGATTTAGCACGAATGAGCAAATGAAACGGCACATAAGATATGTAGAAGTCTTGTTCTCTCCAAATGTGAACTTCTGGTCCAAAACATGGTGAGCAACACTTCTGGTTCACAAACCATTATGTGAAATGTAATCACAGGTTCATATATGCTCCACAAACTGAAAGATGGAGGGTCATATGATATGTAAGGTAGACATGGGTAGTCCATAAGGAGGGCTTTGCTGCATCAGACTATCTAATCCAGCATCCTGTTCTCAAAGTGGCCGAGTATGATGCCCTGTATTTGAAGGCTTGGGTTGAGTCCGAGGTCAGTTTAAAGATAAAGAACCATAAGAAGTAAGAGCAGCAGGGACCCTGAAGCTGCCCATCAACAGCCAGCATGCCTGGAAAGCAGGCTCACAAGTCACCCAGTTCACAGCCTTTCCCCTCTGTGAGATGCATACTATTTCTATTTAAATGATAGTAATGATTTCTAAATTTGCATAAATACATATGGATTAGCATATGCAAATTTTATGCAAAACGGTCTCCTATTTTGGCAACGCGGAAGTGGCTGCCCTATCGATGTGAGATGCCGTGTTGTACGCAAAATTTAAAAATAGGCTTGGTAGCATCTGTAGACCAAATTGCCTTCCAAAATGGTGGTTTTAAATGTATTCCTCAGACGTGACCTTCATTCGCTGTATCCAAATGGATATTTGAGAAGGTAGGTTGTCTCCTCCCCCCTTTTTTTGCCTCCCACCCCCCGCCAACAGTGAGAATGATAGCTTTGGGACCAGAGTGGCTTGACTATAGGTCAGTCCTAGCTGCTGGCACTGTGCTAATGCATGCCATCTGAGGTTCCTATACAATTGGGGAAGGCTTACTGTTTCCATGGAAACAGGCTCTCCACCCTCCCTCTGCCGCCGTCACCCCACACCACTTTGAAGGATAGTGTCATTATCAGGGCCCTGGACCAAAAGGAAAGCCTCAGTGCAAGATAAAACCTAAGCAACATGGCATGTGAACGGAAAGCAGAGGTGCATGCCGGAAACAAATAATTTTCAGCATCACTTCAGCAGCGACTCCCCAGCACACCACCAAACTGCAGTTTGAGCTTCCTGAGTTTAAAGGGGAGGCCAGAGAGTTTAATGCAGGGCACCAACACTCCACAAGCAGTTTCTCCACTGGCAGCTCCCAAAGCTAAAGAGCTCTTCAAACTCAAAACGAAACATCTGGGTGAACTGCTGGAAGAATTTCAGTGTGCTGCCTGTGCATGGTTCTCATTTAAGTGGCATCAAGGAGAGCGGGGTAAGATTCGTTTGTAAAACGTTGGGTTGCAAAATAAAAAAGAAGAAGAGATCCAGCAAACTTACACATACAGAAAATTTACTTTCCAGATCATGGTAACTATAAACCTCCTGTACTTTTCTTCCAGAAAAGGGAAGTGTGGAAATTCAGAAAAAAATTACAAATATTTCTGATGTTAGTTCATCTTGGTGCTTTCAAATTAAAAATAATAATGCTGTTTTGTTTTCTTAGACAGAAAAAAACACATCTCCCAAGCTTGTCACACACAGAGACAAGACAGAAGGGATGAAATCGAGGCATGTCACCTGGAAGATATATTCTGCCAAGTCCTCAAAGAGTCATCCAGTACTGTGAGAATGAGAAAAAATAACTTCAGGATTTCGTACTCTCCAGAAAGAGAACGTTTTAAAGGACTTGAATGAGACTTTTCTTTAATAAACATGAGGCAGCCAGGTATGGTTCAACAAGTTTCATTTGAAAACAAAACAAACCCCAAAGCTGTTCCCTAGTTTTCACTGAAGCACATATACCAACAACATGGTTTACTTTAGGAAGAGTGGCAGATAAAATTGATGAACTATGCTGAGATGGCAAAACTTACAGGAAGAATTAGAAGCCAGGAAGAGGCTGATTTATTAAAGAATGGGGAAAGTATATAATCTATTTGAAAAAACTACTGTAAACAATAACGTTCATTGGTAGGACTGACAGAAAACTTGTAGTAAAAATGTGAACTATGGATTGATAAAGGACTTATAAGAACAGAGTTACAGAAGAGATGCAGAGGGAAAATCATTATATGATGATCCACGGGGGGGGGGGGGGAGAAGTCAAAGGCGATTTTATTTTTCTATCTGTTTGTGTATCTTCTTTTTTATTATTCTATGTGAAATTGAAAATGTAAAATTGAAAATGTAAAAATAATTTTTTAAAAAATATAGAGAGATATATATTTTTGTCTGGGTATCTATACATCTTTTAAAGGTTTAAATTACACACACTGGTGTAATTCTATTGACTGAAGCTAGACTACATACAAAAAAATATGGATTATAGTGTTTTATGGCCAAGAAATCTCAAAATGTTCATCTGTAGAATCTGAACCTTAGTCCATCTACACTGGTGTGGAACTGGTTAAGAAATTAGTAATGGGAAAAATCAGTTTTGTGCAGAGCATATAACTGATATGCAGCTCATAGCAAAACTTTTCCCTTTTTTATATTTTTCATATCAATTTGAATATTTCAGCCCTATAATCTAAACCAGGCATCCCCAAACTTCGGCCCTCCAGATATTTTGGACTACAATTCCCATCATCCCTGACCACTGGTCCTGTTAGCTAGGGATCATGGGAGTTGTAGGCCAAAACATCTGGAGGGCCGCAGTTTGGGGGTGCCTGATCTAAACTGTGTTCATATTTTTTCACAGCTATTTGTTTTCCTGATTTGCATCAACAGTTGTCCTAACAATCACATCCACATTTCATAAAATTCAATGCCACAACTGTGGTCTAAAATTTGTGCTTATGTTCATTTCCTGTAAGTCTATTCTTCCCTCCAAAATTCTATCTATCTATCTATCCATCTATCTATCTATCTATATCTATAATCTCCCAAATCAAAAAAGAAGGAAGTAGTTTGGAGAATGGAGACTGGGTGCAATAGTTTTTTAGAGGGAGAATGCTGCCAGTAACATATGCATATATTTTTTAATGGTTTCTCCTTTGAAAAGCTCTTAGGAGGATCTTCAAGAGAAAAGAGAGCCTTCTGGAAGCCATCTTCTGAAAAATAACTTCTGGGGGAAATGAAGTCCATGCATAAAATGTGCAGGCGTGTGCATTCCCTGTGGAATCTTAACCAACATTTTCCATTTGCATGCCTAATGGCCAGCTCACATGTCTACCAGACTCATGGCAATCATTCTTTTCTATACTTTGCCTTGACACTCTCTCCACCTGTGGAGAACATGGGGAAGAGAAGAAAGCCAGCTACATGAAAAAGTAGGTAGCCCTTTTTCCTCTCTCTTTTTGCAGACACAAAAATATGATCCTTCTGTGCTCCTGGGGATTTCCTTGTTTACTGCTATAATTCAACAGTATGTATCTGAATGCTAGTTGCTGGGGAGAAATCATGGAAGAAGGCTCCTGCTTGTGGTCTTCCCATACACATCTGGTAGGGTTGCCTGACTCAATAGTGGACAGGACTTCTGTGCCTTTAATTGCCCTGCTCTCTTTTGAGTCTGGAAACCTTAAAGAGAAACCCGCAGACCCTTTGTTTAATTTCCAAGCAAAGGGCCTACTGGTTTCTCTTTAAGGTTTCCAGACTCAAAAGAGAGCAGGGCAATTAAAGGCACAGAAGTCCTGTCCACTATTGAGTCTGGCAACCCTAGCATCTGGTCAGGGACAAAATGCTGGACTAGATGATGGAGGCCTTTCTTCTGATCCAGCAAGGGCTCTTGGGTTAACTACTAAATGACGTCACTCAACAGTTAGCTAATTCTGAAAACTTAGTGTGTACCAAATCTTGGGGAAAGGGTGGTTTTTTTGTTTGGTTCGGGTTTTGGCCTCAAAGGTGCACAATTCTAACGACTACAGAAGCAAGTGCTGCAAAATATTAGTAATTATGAGAAAGGGATTTGGAACTGTTCCAAGCAAGAGGAATGCTAAGAGCTATATATGCAAGTTTGCTCCTAACTATAATATGCAATTGAAAGAGGATTTCTGTAAAAAAAAAAATTACACCCACCAGCTTAAGAAAAAAAATGTATGCTTACTGCTGTGGGGATTGCTGGAGATGTCAGTCTGCAGATGTCAACTTTTTCACATATGGTGGAGTTGTACGGGGGGAAAGACACTGTGGCAAATCATCTTAGTAATTATTAAAGATATAATTGGATATAAATTTCCACGCAATCAGTTAGCATTTGTTTTTCTTAGGTTACTGATAAAGTAAAGTGAGAAATAAATAAACTGGCAACTCTATTCCAGTCACACACACACAAGGAGCCTAAATTGCAGGTGCAGAAAAGATACTTTAATCCAGAAGTGTCCTATTCCTTTGCTGAATATCAGTCTGCCAACCTTAGCAACTGTTTTCATGGGACTCCAGCAGCTAATTTGATCATGTCTGTGAACAGCGTGTCAGCGGAACAACCTGCACTTCCTCATAGCCAACACTGGAGAACGAACAGACTCTACTGTTTAAGGCATATCTCATTACTGAGGCGCATTGTTCATAAAGCATCAAAGCAACAGAGTTGCTGGGTGAGATGGAGCCAGGAAGAATGGCTCGTTGCTTATCTGAGTACTCTCCATTGACTAAAGAAAGTTCCATGGTTAGCAGTGAAACTTTGAGAAAGTATAATAGTGATTCTCCAAAGTAGTACATTGCTCTGGAAGGGGCTATAGCTCAGTGGAAGAGGGCATGTAGAGGACATGGCCCCAGGTTGAGTCCCTGGAATCTCCAGTTTAAAAGGTCTTGTAGTAGGTTATATACCGGTAGAAGACCCATATCTGGAGATCTACTGCTTTCAGAGTGAGAACAGCCTTCTCAATCCTGATGTGCTTCAGATGTTGTTGCACTCCAGGGCCAGATTTAGGTTTGATGAGGCCCTAAGCTACTGAAGGTAATGGGGCCCTTCATATGTCCAGCTGTCCTTTGTCAACAACAAATTGTCGCTCTTTTTTGTGTGTTGAATATATGCTATATGGTAATTTATGGACCTAATAGATATCTAAAGCCATTTGCACATAACAAAATATGTATTTTACCAAAGTAATTGTTGAACTGAAATACAATTAAGAAGAAGTATATTAATAGTGAAATAATTATTAAGCTCTAACTTAAGTTTATTTTTCATTTAAATTTTTTTGGGCCCCCAAGAGAGTGGGGCCCTAAGCTATAGCTTGTTTAGCTTATACATAAATCCAGCTCTGTTGGACTCCAACTCCCATCAATCCTAGCCAGCATGGCCAAATGCTCAGGGATTATCCTGGCTTCCATTCATGGACATGATACTGAAACACTCAGCTTACTGCATTTTGTTTCATTGCTATGACTGGTGGCTGATGCAAATAAAGATTCATTCATTCATTCACTCATCTTATTTTTTTTTTGCCAACAGCTCTATTCCACAATCCACAATGCCACCTTAATAGAGATGAGGCAAGCAGGTTGGGTTGTTCAAAAGCTGATAGCAGAGTTCTATAGTACACGGCTAGGCAAAAGCTGAGATGCTGTCCCAACATCTGACACACACCCTTTGAAGTGGGAGATGGGCAAAGTCATGATTTTCATCCCGGGTCCAACTCTACAATCTTGTCCCAATCTCCCTCCCCCTTCTGACCAGTCCAGCCCTGAAAAGAAGTCTTCACAGGGGACAACGAGACAAGAACAACAAGAGTTGTAGTCCAACAACTCCTGAAGGATATCAGGTTGGGAAAGGCTTGAGCAGGTGATGGTGAGCTAAATGAATCAATAGTCTGACCTGGAATAAGCAGCTCTCTCTATGTTTACCATACCCAGTCATGGCATATGAGCTGGGATGCCACTGCTGCGCCACACCTCTCCAATGTGGTGTTGCTGCTGCTCGCCAAGACCAAGATGGAGTGGAGGAGGGTAGCAGTGAGGGCAGGGGAGCATGAGGTTGGCAGTGGGTGCAGATGCATGTGCCACCACCAAAAAACCCAGTATTTTCCCCAATCCACCCCTCCCTTGATTAGCAGCAACATCGCTGTGATTGAACAGAGAGTGCAGAAGTTGACGTGTGGAAGAATGTTTTCAGATTATGTCACTGGTACCAAGTGGGATTCCTTCCCCCTACCCCACAACAAGTCGGGATTGGAAATATGAAAAGGCACTGAGCATATGATGTGCTGGAAAGATGCAGAGTCTACAAGGCTGAGGTTGGCCTACGGAGGAGAAAAGGGCTGCGAGGCCTCACTCCTTTTTATGTTCTGCAGAGTAACTTCTCGCCAGGCCATTTGCCAATCAGAAAGAGAAAAGTGAGTATGAAGGAGATGCAATGATTAAATTTTGTTGTCCTTGTTAAGCCCTCTCAAGCTCCCATTGTGCCTCCCATTGTCCTGGCTTGCTGATGATCCACTATTCACAGAAGAGGCTAGTGATGGATGTTGCCCTGACCTAGCGGCACTGAGGCCTTCAGGCCTTGACCTATGCAGGTTGCAATTAGCCAGAATTAGTCATCTGTGTCTGTGGCTTCTCTTCCTCTAAACACCTAACAGTGTGAAAACTGCAACCCCTTTCTCCCAAGCTCCTCTTTCCCGGTGCTTTGTGCCTGAATCACACACCAACACACACACCCTCTCCCAAGGCGCCTGCTCTAGTTTTGTTTCTAGCTCTTTTAGAGCCTGTAGCAATCGTTAAAAGAAATTTAGCAGCCCCATTATCACCCTGGGCAATTCTTAACTCATTAGCCTTTAAAGCTTCGATTCTGAAAGGGGGGGAGGGGGGAGAATCTTAAGCACCCTGTGTGTGGTTTTTTGTGTTGTATCGAGCTGTGTGTTTTAATTGTAAATATGGCTTTGACAATCCGAGTAGATTGTGCTCATCATTCCAAGAGTCTGTTTCAGGATGAATAAAATGAACTAGGAATTTTCCAGGTAAGGATAAACTGGATAAAGAATGATCTATGTGAACCAGCTGATAATGACCTGATGTGCACTAGGGATCATCATTGTGCATATTTTCTGTTTAGCAAGAGGAATTAATCAAAAATGGAGAAGTTTAACATGAAGCCAGATAGCTTTGGAGGTGCAGCTGACTTCCCCTGACTGTGAACTCTCAAGGAGGGGACTGTTTATACTGACAAGATGCAACATCCTGTCTTTGAGATGTACACTTTAGCATTTTTGGCAAGCGGCGCGCCTGAGTTCATGCTAAACTACAGCATTAACAATTCGCTATCTGATCCAATCTCTCAACATGAACTTCAAGCAAAGCTGCCCCCAATCCCTTTTTTTGCTTTGTCTCATAAAATGGTTTCAAAACAGAGAGGGGGCTGCCCTTGGGAGGAAGGAAAACTTAACTCAGAAGGTCAAAACGTACGTGTGTGTGTGAACTAGCTTTCTGTAGTATTAGTCATTCTTCTTTTCCCCCATTTGATTGAAACTTTATTCCTTGTTATGTTGGATGGGAGATAAAGTCTTAGGAAAAGGTAGTTGAAGCTAGGTGGGGTTTAACTCAGGCACTGAGACATCTCTTTTTTCCAAGCTATTGCTTTCTTCAAAAGATCAGACTTGGACATGTGCCTCTCAAAGGGTCTGCAAACAAGTCTCTATGTGCTTAGAGAGGGAGGGAGAGAAAGTTGCTCCCACATCCAACAAAGATACATAACTACTAAGCGCTGTTGCTTCCAGCTGGACTGCTTGCTCAGAAACCATATCCGAGGGATGTCAGAAAACAGGGTTGCCACGTGTCCTCTTTTTCCAGGGCATGTCCTCTTTTGGGGGGGTAAAATTTCTCTCCGTGGATATTTTAAATTTGCCAAAATGTCTCTGGCTATACTTTCCGGATGAGACATAGACATAACTGGTGGTTGAAGATTTGCTTTCCTTTTCTCTTCTCCTGCCCTTCTCAGTAATATATCACAGCTTTTATAGTCTACACATAGTAAGGGTATTTAACATGAGAGTTGCCATAGCGTCCTCTTTTTTACTCTTCAAAATAGGACAACCCTAGGAGGAACAATTTGCCCTATACCGACCAGCGGAAGCAATTAAACTGGCAGGCACAAGGGAGATGACTTCTCACTCAGCAGTGGACCCTATGCTTGTGGAACACTATTCTAGTTGAAGGTTGGATGGCCCCATCATTACAAGCCTTATAAGTGTTCAATTTGCTTCAAGTCACTTTTCTTGAAAGTTTGTTAAACTGCTGCTTTATTTGTTTTGGTCATATTGGCTGTGAACACCTGCTCCCTGCCTTGCTGGCCTTTTCCCACCTGGCCTGGGAGGGCAGAGCCCTGACTGACTCCAGCTACAAAAGCTGAGGCTGCAAAACAGATTATTGTGATGGGGCTTTGTTTAGAGGGGTCTGTTGTTTAAAGGGTGCAAGTGTTGTTGTTATTCATATTTGTATCTTCTTATGATTTATGTGGGAAATTTTCAATTTGGTTGTGTACTTTTTAATGTTTTATTTGTTTGACTACTATGTTTATAATTATTATGTAATTTTGGTGTGTTTTAAGCCACCTTGAACATGGTGTTAACTTTGGAAAGGTGACATACAAATAAAACGATTGATTGATCGTATTAACCTGGGTGGGATGGTATTTAGTGTTATTTTATTACTATTTTGTTACATGATGATACTTATTATGTAAATTTACGATTGTGATTTTACATGCTGTGTTCAGCTAAGTTCAGGGCTTGGCCATAAAAGGTGGCTTAAAATTACCTTAAGTGAGGAATTAATTAATAAAGCACACTGTAGCCAATGGCCCTTCCGGATTCCCACTCACTCCTTAGTACTTTCCTAACCACCTGTTGCACCCCACCTCCCAGGAATCACCTTTACATTCCCCTTCCCACAGCTCTGCTTTCCAATGCAGGTACACTTGATATTGCAGATTACGGTATGTAAAGAGTTGGTTTGGGGGTTTGGTTTTTTGTTTGCAATGCAGAGATGCAAAAATTCCTGAGAAAGAAAAATGGGTGCACATATAAAAGCACACATTTACCTTGCAGATAGGCTGTGAGAACAAAATGAATCCATGAAAACAGTAAAGTAAATCATAGCACCATGGAACAGATTTTTAAAGGTTGGTTCTGCTTATGCTGAATCTATCTTATTAACTGGTTCAACAATGCAGCCCCTACCTCCTGTTTCTCAAGCGTGATGTGGCATTCAATCTTCCATTTCTCAACTCCATGCCTATTAGATTTTCCCATAATGAACATAGGCTGTTTCCACCAAGCCCATATTTCTTTCCTGGGGAGGGTGGGTTGAACATAGTCTGTTGTGCCCTTTCCCCTCATATATCCCACCAAACAGGACTAGTAATAAACACTTCCCTGACTGGAATGCTCATGAAGACAGTTCTCAAAATGTTATGATAACAGACTCCAGGCGGGGAGTTGGGGTTGACTGACTAGCATCCTTCTCTCATATAACCTGCACCTGTTCTCTTTCAGAGTCAGGTTCCTCAGACCTGGGACCAAATCCCAAGGGCTGTTTTTGTTGGTTTCTGTTTTTGTTTTGCATTTTATCGTCAAATAAACATAACTACGCCTGAATCTGTAAAGGAGGAGCATTTGCCAAGTCAAACATACGCTTGAATCCAGAGCAACAGGAAGTACACTATTCAGAGTCGGGCATGCCATCTCCTTTTACACTGAGAACAGACTGAGGGGTGGAAGGCATCTATGAAGTAACAAACAAAACAAGAGTCTATCCAACAAAAGTCGAAAGCCAGTATCCTGCTCCTAAACACATCAGAAAGCTGGTTGCTATCAGTCTGTGCACAATCATGCATTAAATATTCCAGACATGAGATGTAAATATCCACAAAGAGCAGACTTTTTTGTAAAAAAAAAAAGTCCCTATTTTCAGCTTGTGAAGCAAACAGTAAATTCAGTATTGCTACTCACATGCAGAAAACTCACCACTCTGCAAAGCACAGCTTTGTTTGCCATCTGATAACCTTTGCATATCACATCTTCCCAGCTTTGGCTTTGACCGTTGTAACTTAGGCACTTTGAACATATTTCATAACAATCGTGCAACTGGTGACTTGAGATCACATTCTCAGTTTATTATCTGGCCAGATGCTTGGTTTGTTACAGGGCTCTTTTCTATATGGAAAGCTTGCAAATCTTAAGAAAAAGTTGTACCTGTAGTCCCAGAGAGCAGAGTCTTAGTTTCTACAAAGTTTCTACACACTTAGTTTCTACAAAGGGTATTCAGGAACAGTGACTAGAGGGGCTCCCACATCCAGCCTGTAATCTGACCTTGCACTTTAGCTCGGTCAATAGTCAATACCAGGAAATTCAGGAACAGAGTAATCCTGCTGGGCAATGGCAATATTGTGGGGTGTTTTTTTTTTTTCAAATTAGTCATATTTGGTTGGGCTTGATCTCCAGCTCCCTTTGTTTTCATCTAGATCCAGTTTGCAAAACCCTAATTAAGAATCCATTGTGGTGGTGTTTTCCTCCCTAGCACCTTCTACTGGCATTTCTGCTGTGACCATCACATAAATACAATTCCATTAATGATTAATTTTATGTGCGTCCATGAATGGGAAAAGCAGGGGGGTGGGGGGGGTGGAGAGAGAGCCCATACCGTAAGTTAATCATCCCTGAAGTAGTTAAAACAAAGACCTAAATGTGAACTATAATAAATTCTCACTTAGGAAGTCTTTTCTTCCCTAATTCACCAACTGAAATTTGTAATTTGCTAATGATTTAGTTCATTAACCTCGGTCATTGCTGGACCTGTAGTATCTGCATTGGTGCTTATGAGGCCTGACACACAGTGCTGCAGATGAGAAAGCACTGTATTCCTAATGGGCCGTCATCATATTGCCTTTTCCTCTTGTAGTTCACCTATTACTTTGATTTCCCAGGACAACTGTTTTCACAGTCATTTCACAGGTTTTAAATAGCAACAGCATGTGGGGGGAGTTTTGTTTTTATCTATCTATCTATCTACACGGCACCATCCTTTGGCCTGTATGTTCTCCTAGAAAAAAGTCAATCTATTAATTCAAGCCATTTCAATGATGATGATGATGATGATGATGATGCATTAAAGCTGCCATCTCCCAAAAGCTTGAGGAACTATACTTTTCTATGAGTTCCAATACGTCTGTTGGATCTGATTGAGTTTCGGTCTGCTTCAGGACCTTGTACAAAGGAAGGCAGCGGAGCAGAGGGGGAACATTGGCAGAAGGACTTGAATGCCCAACATTTCCCAAGAAAACATCACTAGCAGACCTAGCAAACTGCACAGGACAGACAAAGACAAGGTGATACATTACTTCAGTGCCCCTTCCCCCCCCAATGCTGTGGTTGTAGAGCTCTGGTGAAATCATACCTTGTGATTAAAAGCTAGACCTGACAGTCACAAAAGAGTTATCCATCCCATAATCACCACCCTAGTGTTTTCCTTATATGGCAAGCTTGTTTCAGTTTTTGCAGTCATACTATCCGCAAGGTATTTAAAAAAGCAAAACATCCAAAGCATTTTAGAGGATCCCATTTCAATTTGGGGTGCTTTGGAGAGATTCCACTTCAGCTTGAAAAAGCTCTGAATCTGTCTGATGCAGCCCCACCACAAAATATGTAAAGGGTAAAGGGACCCCTGACCATTAGGTCCAGTCGTGACCGACTCTGGGGTTGCGCGCTCATCTCGCATTATTGGCCGAGGGAGCTGGCGTATAGCTTCCAGGTCATGTGTCCAGCATGACAAAGCTGCTTCTGGCAAACCAGAGCAGCACATGGAAATGCTGTTTACCTTCCCGCTGTAGCGGTTCCTATTTATCTACTTACAAAATATGTAGGGGTTGCTTAAAAAAAATTATAATCTTTATTACGGTCAAAGACCAGAGAACAAGTTAAGACAATCCATAAATCAAATATAAGATTAGAAGTTTGAATTGTGTTAAATGATTAAAATCCACTTCAAGAAATTGGGATTTACATTTGAAGTTAAAATTTAGAATTTTACATTTTAAATTAATCTCTACAACCTATTAACATTAAGAACAGCATTCCTTCAAGGGTTAAAATTCAATTCTCAATCACTGGTCATTGTTGACACCACGGCCTGTCTTACTCTTGTCGCGATAAAACAAAATTTTGCAACGGGCCTGGTGATCTCCAAATCTTTATCAACGAGGAAGTGCCTGATATAAGCCTCCTCTGAGCGACCAGGCAATTTCCCCAACAGTGGTTCGATCAGTTCTTTTCTTGAGTCACGGTACAGTGGACAGTATAAGAGGACGTGCCCGATGGATTCAATCTTATTACAATCACATGAGCACATTCTTTGTGTAGGGGTTGCTCATTTTTGTTCCATTATTGTACAGTCTTTTGTTTGATCGATAAAAATATGTGCATGATAATAAAAAATAAACTGATCCGATAACGTCAGAAAGAAGCAGCGATAAAATGCCTTCCAGCGAGGATATGAATCATGGCCGTTAAACTTTTTTAAAAGCAATAATAAGCACCTATAACATTGGGGAAAATGTTCTACCCCAAGCTACTGCAGCCGTTCATTTTGACAGCCATATAGCTTGGATTGAAAAATGCAGGTGAACCATGATTTCTTCATTTGTGGTTAATCTGAAAAAATACTGCAATGGCCATTAGCTGCCACTACAGTGGCATGTGGGACATGTGGAGAGCATGAGGGAATGGAAGGTTGGTGATGGGCCAAGGAGCAACTTTGAACATTAACTCCAAATCAAGTTCATTCAAGAAAATCAGGAGAAATGTGAAAGTTGTGGAGCTCTCACCTACATGTACTGATAACAAAACAGTCCATAAAGTCACAGGAGTGCAGAAGATCCAGTGCCTGCCTATTGCTCCAACTTCTCGTGCATGCTGTTAATATGCTTTTTATAATCTAACTTTTTAGAGTCTTCTTGTGTTTTTTAAACGGGCAATACATTACCTTTGGTTTGCTGGTGCACCTAGGATGAGATGTCTTCTAAGAGGCTTCCAAATTCCACTTAATGCAAGAGGCCTGTTCTTTCATTCTTGTTGCAGCTCTGTGGATGATTCCTCTAGATGGATGCTTGCAAAGCTCACTACAATAATTCGTAGAACCCTAAAACGATCCAAAGGTTAGCATTTTCTTTTGCCTGCACTCCAACACCAGCAAAGTCAGGCCTACAGAATGTATCGAGACAACTGCAGTCCATTTACTACATATTGTCAAATTCTGGACAATACTTCTCATAGGCAAGCTATTAGAATCATAGAGTTGGAAGAGACCACAAGGGCCATCCAGTCCAATTCCCTGCCAAGCAGGAAACACCATCAAAGCATTCCTGACAGATGCCTGTCAAGCCTCCGCTTAAAGACCTCCAAAGAAGGAGACTCCACCACACTCCTTGGCAGCAAATTCCACTCGAAAAGCTCTTACTGTCAGGAAGTTCTTCCTAATGTTTAGGTGGAATCTTCTTTCTTGCAGTTTGAATCCATTGCTCCGTGTCCACTTCTCTGGAGCAGCAGGAAACAACCTTTCTCCCTCCTCTATATGACATCCTTTCATATATTTGAACATGGCTATCATATCACCCCTTAACCTTCTCTTCTCCAGGCTAAACATACCCAGCTCCCTAAGCCGTTCCTCATAAGGCATCGTTTCCAGGCCTTTGACCATTTTGGTTGCCCTCTTCTGGACACGTTCCAGCTTGTCAGTATCCTTCTTGAACTGTGGTGCCCAGAACTGGATACAGTACTCCAGGTGAGGTCTGACGAGAGCAGAATACAGTGGTACTATTACTTCCCTTGATCTAGATGCTATACTATTGATGAAGCCCAGAATTGATTGGCTTTTTAAGCTGCTGCATCACACTGCTGACTCATGTCAAGTCTGTGGTCTACCAAGACTCCTAGATCCTTTTCACATGTACTGCTCTCAAGCCAGGTGTCACCCATCCTGTATTTGTACCTTTCATTTTTTTTGCCCAAGTGTAGTACTTTACATTTCTCCCTGTTAAAATTCATCTTGTTTGCTTTGGCTCAGTTGTCTAATCTGTTAAGGTCATTTTGAAGTGTGATCCTGTCCTCTGGGGTATTAGCCACCCCTCCCAATTTGGTGTCATCTGCAAACTTGCTCAGGATGCCCTCAAGCCCATCATCCAAGTGTTAAAGCACCTTTCACCACCCCTTAGCCACAGAACATAATAATTGGTTTTGGCCCCATCCAGGCAGTAGACATGGCTCTGTTTTTCTTAGTTAACAAAAGGAAGAACCAGAGAGGAGTCGATTCATTAGGAAGTTGCCCGGAAGTCCAATGGGAAGGCCACTATGGTTGTCATCTTCAACCATGAGGTGTTTGGGCTGCAACCCTAGGCACACTTACCTCAAAGTAAATCCCACAGGACTCAGTAGGGCTTCTCATTTCTGAGTAAACAATATATAGAACTTCCATCTTTTGTCTGGGCTCCTTTTTTCAAATACAAGTCACGTGCTTCATAGCAAACTTTAATCAGTCTCTCTCTTTTTTGTTCACACAGTCAAGGTGACTGTATGGACTTTACTCAAAGCATATGAGTGAAACCTGATCTCCATAATTTATGGGAAGAGCATTCTAGGTTAATTAATAAGAATAAAAGACATAGATCAGCACTGGCGTCAGATTGCAGTTATATAAGCACTCTGGCTCTGGCTCCCGAGCAACAGGAGCAGCCACTGAAAGCCACCGAAGGATAATTATTTCACCAATGATAGTTCAATGTTAAGCAATATTTAGATGTCCCATGAAGATCTAGTATGGGTTGCAAGCATCCCAGAGGAGCCAGTGATAAAGGGGCTGTGTGATTCAAAGTAACTACTGCTGCCCTCCTGAACATAAATATTGGGATAGAAATGTTGTCTCCAAAAGCAATGTCACTTGCTGTAAAGAAGCATGACTTACAAGCTTCGCTGCAAGGGAGCATAGATTTGCCACCAGACATGAAACACACTGTGCATTATTGGTTAATCAGCAAGAAACACAGGAGCTGAAATATTATTAAGGTGAAGTAATAGTCAAATGTGACTAAAATGAAGTAATTAATTATGAAGCCATCATGAGTGCCCCAGTGTCCTTCAGACTGCTTTGAAAGAATAGGCCCTACCCTTTCATTGCAGGCTAAATGAGATTAAGTCAGGCATCCCCAAACTGCGGCCCTCCAGATGTTTTGGCCTACAACTCCCACGATCCCTAGCTAACAGGACCAGTGGTCGGGGAAGATGGGAAGTGTAGTCCAAAACATCTGGAGGGCTGAAGTTTGGGGAGGCCTGGATTAAGTCAACTCATCCACCTGAACTTTTCTTAACTTTTCTCCAGTGATTAAAAATAGTGGTTCTGAGTCTAATGATTTTTTTAAATGAAAACTGGAACCAATGGATAGTCTTTTACAGTCATAGGCACCAACTCCTAGGGACCAAAGATTTCCCCTCCCCCAAAAAATAATTTGAGGGGGCTAGGCTACCCCAAAGTTGATGGGCATTGCCATTCAAATGGTGTGCATGTGCCATGTCTTGTGGCTGATTATGTGGGGTAGGGCTTACCTGCCCCCCCCAATATTTTATTGAAATTGGCACCCCTGCTTACAGTTTATATATATATTGGGGCCAGGAACAGCAAGCTTGGAATAGCACGGTGGGGCCAGCCTCTTACCCGTAACATCATTGCAGTTTACCGAGATGCGGTGGTGAAGGCACATCAGGAAGGCCAATCCAGCATTTCAACCACCTATAACACAACTCAAGGCATGAAGATGTCTCGTGACTGGGATGGAAACCTTGCTGAAAAGATCCCATAAGCAAAGCTGCTCTGGCTGACAGTTTGGCCTACTTCCTCACACAGCAAATAGTTTAACTGTGGAAGTTGCTCACACAGGAAGCAGTGGTGGCCAACAACATAAAGGTAAAGGGACCCCTGACCATTAGGTCCAGTCGTGACCGACTCTGGGGTTGCGCGCTCATCTCGCATTATTAGCCGAGGGAGCCGGCGTATAGCTTCCAGGTCATGTGGCCAGCATGACAAAGCCGCTTCTGGCAAACCAGAGCAGCACATGGAAACGCCGTTTACCTTCCCGCTGTAGCAGTTCCTATTTATCTACTTGCATTTTGATGTGCTTTCGAACTGCTAGGTTGGCAGGAACAACATGGATGGCTTTAATAGAGGACTGAGCACCTGTTAAGTTAGTTAAGTTAAGGCGTACCTACGGTACCTACGGGACCGCCTCTCCTGGTATGCCCCGCAGAGGACCTTAAGGTCCACAAACAACAATATTCTGGAGATCCTGAGCCATCAGGTGGCTAGATTGGCCTCAACTAGGGCCAGGGCCTTTTCAGTATTGGCCCCAACTTGGTGGAATGCTCTCTCACAAGAGACCAGGGCCCTGCGGGATTTGTCATCTTTCCGCAGGGCCTGTAAGACAGAGCTGTTCCGCCTGGCCTTTGGGTTGGATGCAGTCTGACCCCTGTGTTTTCCTCCCTCATGGTTTGGATTTATGGACTACTTAAAATGAGGCTGCATTTTAAATTTTAATATTGTATTTTAATCTGTATTTTAATTAATTGTTTTCTTTTCTTTTATGTCTTATTGTAATTTTATTGGTGTTAGCCGCCCTGAGCCCGGTTTTGACTGGGGAGGGTGGGGTATAAATAAAAATTTATTATTATTATTTATTCATTATTATTATGTATCATACAGTACACCAGATAATAAATGTAAAGAAAAGGAAGGAACTTTTTACCATATGTGGTGGACGTGCCCCAAAGTAAAAGACTTCTGGGGAAATATATATATATAATGAATTGAAAAAGGTGTTGAAAAACACATTTGTTAAAAAACCAGAAGCCTTTTTACTTGGAATAGTAGGGGGAGAAATCACCAAGGAAGACAGAACATTATTTTTGTATGCCACAACAGCTGCCAGAGTACTTCTTGCCAAGAATTGGAAGACACAAGAGTTACCTACAATAGACGACTGGCAAATGAAGATGATGGACTTTATGGAACTTGCAGAACTGACGGGCAGGCTATGCGACCAGAAAGAACATACGGTGGAAGAAGATTGGAAGAAGTTTAAAGTTTATTTGAAAAAACATTGTAATATTTAGAAATATGGAATTCTTAGAGGAGGAGAATAGGCTTTCAGTATTAATGTAGTCTGTAGTATAGAATTTAGATTTTTTGTTTTTGTTAGTATGGAAAATTGTTAGGTAAATGGTATATTTTATTTACATGTTCAAGGAAATTTGAGACATCAAACCGTTAAAGATGAGTTAAAACAAAACTCAGAAGGAGGAGACAGAGGGAAGTCACTTAACATTGTTAAAGAAAGTTAGAAGAGAAACAAGAATCTGTTGTTGTTGTTGTTGTTGTTGTTGTTGTTGTTGTTGTTGTTGTTGTTGTTGTTTTTCTCTTGTATTTTATGTTTTTGCTTGTGTATGTTTGTATTTTTGTTTGTCTGAAAAGTAATAAAAAATATTTTTTTAAAAAAAAAATAGAGGACTGGGTAAATTCACACAGGACAAGGCTATCCATAGCTAGTTCCCATGAAGGCTGTTCGACCTCCACTGTCAGAGGCCTTAAGTCCCTTAATACCAGTTGCTGAGACTTGCAGGTGGGCGTTCAAGTCCTGCTTGCCTGCTTCCCAGATGCCTATGGTGAGAACTGGATGCTGGGCTAGATGGGCCATTGGCCTGATTCAGCAGGGTCTCCTCATGTTCTTATGAGAACTCTAGCCCTCCGAGCCTCTAATCTGGAGCACTGGGGTATTTGAAATCTCAATTATTTATGTGTTCATGCTGAGGGTTAATGCTGACTGACACTAAAACACAGCCTAGATTTAGCTTCATAAAATTTTTATCCCCGCTATGAACGGCGAGTCTTTCTCTAGTTTCAATGGAAGGAAATTGCCTATTGGGTGGGGGGGAAAGGGCTGCCTGAGCCCACCCTACTGCTACTAGGCCAAATCTGGGGGGCTCTGTTACCATGGCAACTGGTCATAATTTTTAATTCCTTTCCTGGTTACATCTGCACGGGGAAAAATAAATTTTCCCGCTTTCATAAATGTCCCATCTACTCGAAGCGGAGGGTTAGGTTCACAGTAATTCCTTCCCTTGCGATGGTACAAGGTGAGTGGGCACGTCAATCCATTCTGTAAATGTAATGCTCTGGAAAACGCAGCTAAAAATTTGACATGCTGTATCAAGCACCCGTTAAAAGTCTTATATGGCTGTAGACAGAGCACTACACTGGATCTGGACATAATGGGGAGCTGTGTGGATTTATTATTTTCATTATTATTAGTATATATTCATTTATACCTTGCCTTTTCCCCTGATGGAACTCAAGGCAGCTTACATATAAAATTGAGAACCACCGAAAACATAGGAAAAAAACCATGTTGAAAAAACCATTTAAACGTTGATAGAAGTAAAACTATATTAATATACAAATAATTACAATAAAACAGCTGCCATCTGGTTATGGACAATACTAGGTAGATGAATCAATGGTCCAACATGGTACAAGGCAGTTTCCTATGTTCCTAATGCAACAAAAGGGTCTAGAGAGCTTAAGCAAGCTTGGGGTCAATTGATCTCTCTCTCACTGTCTGTCTCTTGTTTGCTCTGTAACCTACAGTAGTAATCCTGAAAAAGCTTCCCAGATAAGGCTTACTATTAAACTACTTTCTATCTCTAAATCAGATTGACTGATTGATTGATTGATTGATTGATTGATTTACTTACTTACTTACTTACTTACTTACTTACTTACTTACTTATTTGGAAAGTTGACATTTCATGGGGAAGCATCACAATTCTCAGGGTTTTGGAAATAAAACTGAATGACAACAGGTAAGACGTGCGTGCTTGCAGACCCCTTTCGCTCTACAACTGTGTAAGTACTTTATTTCTTTAAAACGACATACAATTTGTTGGATTTTCAGCGTTTATGTGTTTCCTGGCAAAGGACTGTTCTGAGTCTACATTCATGATTTGGATAAGAGAGATTGGGGGGTGAAGAAGCATACGCCCTACCGAAGTTCTGCTACCCCTGCATTGTTTATCCAGAAAATGGGGTTTTTTTAAAAAAAATCATGTAGTGTAAACTCATTGCTTGCTCCGTGTTCAGCCTCGATGACTTTTATCTCAAGAGACTCATCTGGTGCACATTGCTATGGCAATATAACCAACCCTTCACTGATCCTTCTACATGCAAAAGAGATGCTCTACCACTGGGCAGGGGTGGAGGAAGGGGGGGCGGTTTGACCTGGGTGTCATCACTGAGGGGGGTGGCATTTGGCGTGCCTCCCACCCACGACTCCCAAGCCTACCCCGAGCCGTTGGGGGAAGGGGTGGAGCTGTGCTGCCTTGCCGGCGGCCTTCCCCCTTCATTTTGACAGCTTCCGGGAAGGCTTGGGAGTCGCAGGCAGGCAGGACGCCATTGGCCCCCTGCTCCCAGGCTGCTTCCGGGGGGGAGACACCCCCCAAGCTGTCAAAAGGAAGAGGGAAGGGAGGAAGGCTGCCGGCAAAGCAGCGTGGCTCCCTCCCCTCCCCCCCGCCCAGGAAGCAGCCCACCATGGGTGGTTCGCTCTGCTCCCATGGCTCTAGGTGCCAAAGCAGCTAGCTCCCCCTCTGCCACTGGGCTGCGGCCCTGGCTCTGATTGGACAAGATGGAAAGGAGTAGCAATCGCCACCATGGCTTGCAGCGACCATCAGCACTTGCTGTTTCACTTGAGTGAATGGGTAGGTGGGTTGACAGCACCAAGCAGCAGCTTTGGGGAGGATGAGCAGTCACTGTCACCAGTACAGGTGGATATACAATGCAGCATGACAAATAGGGTTGTACCAGAGGGGTCCTAATCCCTTTTTTTGATACTATTTTACTTTTCCAATTCCTTGCAATTAGTGTTCTGCCGGCAGCCATTGCGTGCATTATTAGTGTTCTATCCTTAGCCTTTATCTCATCACTTATTAACCCTAATAGAAACATCTCCGGATCTTTTTTGAAAGGATATTTTAAGATTTTTTTTCAATTCGTTATATATTTCATCCCAAAACTTTTTGATTTTTTTGCAATTCCACCGAATATGTAGATAGGTTCCTGGCTCTTCCTGGCATCTCCAACATATGTTATTTAATCCTTTATACATCTTGGCCAATTTTGTGGGTGTCAAATACCATCTGTATTGCATCTTTAAAAAAAATTCTTTCAAATCATAATTGGTCACATGCTTCAAATCATGCTTCCATAAATTCTCCCATCTTTCAATTGTAATCACTTTTCCAATATCTTGGGGGCCCAATCTCAAAGGCAGTGCAAGATGCAAGTGGATTCCACCAGTTCTCTCTGTCCATCAACAAACAGTCACTGCCACAGTTCCAGGGGCAGGGGCACCATTTGTCATATTCTATAATAATAATAATAATAATATTTATTTATTTATTTATTTATTTATTTATTTATTTATTTATTTATACCCCGCCCATCTGGCTGGGCCTCCCCAGCCACTCTTGGCGGCTTCCAACAGACATTAAAATACAATAATCTATTAAACATTAAAAGCTTCCCTAAACAGGGCTGCCTTCAGATGTCTCCTAAAAGTCTGGTAGTTGTTTATCTCTTTGACATCTGATGGGAGGGCGTTCCACAGGGCGGGTGCCACTACCAAGAAGGCCCTCTGCCTGGTTCCCTGTAGCTTGGCTATGTGGAGGAGGAAGAATCACCATTGCTGCTACAGGTGACAGAACAGTGCAGCAACAAAAACTGGGAGATATGAAGAAGACCCAGTTTCTGAAGAAGGACCCCGTCGTCCTGGCAGCAAGGTACAGCTGCCACCTCTTTGGGAATTTATCACCATCAGTCGTCCTCTTCCTGTGTGGGGGGTTGCCATCTTCACTACCACCAGTCAGCTGCATCATGGTGGATCAGGAGTCAGCCAGGGGTGGTGGGCTCCTGGGATGCTTAGGCTTAAGCAGCTGCCTGGCAATGCCACCCCCTGATGTGGCCAGAAATGCAGGCCCACCAAGGGCCAAACACAGTGGTGTATATGGCAGCTGAGCTTTCATCTGCATTTGCCCTGCAACAGTTCTGTGCCATGGTCTTAAATCATGTCAAGTCCCTACCTTTAAGGTCCTTTGAAGACCGAGAGCAGGCATGTCAAACCTGCGGCCCTCCAGATGTTTTGGCCTACAACACCCATGATCCCTAGCTAGCAGGACCAGTGGTTGGGGAAGATGGGAATTGTAGTCCAAAACATCTGGAGGGCCGCAGGTTTGACATGCCTGACCTAGAAGTTGTAAGGCAGTCCATGCCACAGAAAATGCCTCCTACTGGCGGAGGCAGAGGTTTTGAGCTAGAACCACTGCATAAGCTCAGAGATTTCCCCCTCACCCAGGCCAACTAGCTCATTCAGACCAACAATAATCAGGACTAGCTCATTCAGACCAACAATAACGCCTGGACATGTGATTGGTGGTTGACCGGCATTGTGATTCTATCACCCACAAATTGAAACGTTTAGAAGCACCCTCAAATTCTGTTGCAGTGCCCAGTGAAAAGCACAGAGATTTTTATGTTAAGTACATTTCTGTAGCATGTTGGGTGTTTTTGGCAATGGAAAGGCAACGTTAATCAGGCCATTCAATTCTCTGAAAGACTCTAAAGGACTTGTAATATCATACTCATATTTGAGGGAAGGAAGGAAACTCTGACTTGAACTCTGTTATTTATTGTGCATTTACGGTATAATCTCTTTATGCAGTCAACAGTGGAATGCTTTAGTAGGGTACAGTGGAAACCCTTTCATCCACTTCCACCTAGCGGCATAACCGCCTCTGAGTTGCCATATTGTGAATACTAAAGACTAAAGCATAATGGTTCTGGAAGAATAATTAGGTCATTTGGTTACCAGCGCGGGGTGTACTAAATTAGTAACATTTGGTAGTAAATTTCTTTGAAGTTCTCATTAATCTCGCCCTTGGATTTGAACTTTTCTTGGCCATGTTTCACATCGAATCTGGACTTTAGCTATGTCAAAACAACTGATTAGCTCTCGTCAGCTTAGAGGAGGAGGAGAAAGAAGCAGGGGGAGAGGAGGGTAGTGGGGGGGCAGTGTTGGATTTCATGAAAGGCCTATTTACCTAGTCGTTTAGCATGACCAAATGGGAGTGCAGCCAGCAAGGGCATTGCACTGGAAAGATTCCAGGGTTTCTGTCTCATTAGGGATCACCATAGCAAATGGCAAGGCTGCCGTCATAGTAATATCCAGTGTAGCAATTTGGTTGCCACTAGAGATAGGATGATATCCCACTTGCCACTGCAACAAATAGCTTCAAATAACCACGGCTCCATTTTACAGTACGGAAGCCTCAGTTCGGATACACATACCTGCGTACCAAAAGAAATCAAACTACATTAAACTGAAAGAGAATCGCTTCCCACGCTTCTCCATCAACTCAAAAGAGTGATGAGCAATGACATTTGCCGGTCTTCTAGCCAGACTTCTCACAGCCACCTTGTGAGCTCTAACTCTGACTAGCCCAAAGGTTTGACTGAGTAGAATGTCGCTGGTCTGAGTCTTTTCATGATACTCATCACGCTACAGCAGCTGGATGAAGACCAGAGCAAGTTGGACACTAAGCTATATCTGTATCTATGTCTGTCTGTCTGTCTGTCTAACACACACACACACACACACACATTTGTCTGCCTCGGGTTTTTCTTTTTTAATCATTTGGAAAGCCTTTCAAACCAGCATGTCTTGGAATAAAGTATTTCGCCTAGTTCCAAGTGAAACAAGAAATCATTTGGAGGCTTGCGGTGTTGTGTCTGGCCCCTTGGCAAAACCTCTATTTTAGTACAATTTACAGCCCTTGGGGGTGGAGGCAGTGCAGTTATTTAGTAACTTCCCAGTTCAACCATTTGCAAGGTCAGATCTCTTTGTTCACTGCCAAAGCTGGGCATGCTATAAACTATGGGGAGGAGAGGGGGTATGTTGGAGATACAGAAATCTTCCTCTGTACCTGGAATGTTCTGCATCATGATTCAGAGCCTTATATATTCTCTGCCAAAGGCGGGCCGGGGTGGGGGGAGCAAAGGAAAAACTGAGCCACATTCTCAGACCCAACGGTATTATGCAAATTTGGCCAATCGGCACAGTGCATAGATATCGTTGCCGCTGCAATTGGAACCACAATGCGCAATACACTGTCTATTCATTTGAGAAGTTGCTTGTTGCTGGCCTGGGCTGTCTGTCTGTGCTGCCTGCCTACTTTCTCCCAGCATGTTCCTGAACAGTGCCTGTGAGAAAGGCCTCTGACTGCGTGAGAAGGCAGAGAGGCAGCCAGGCCAGGCCACATGCTCCGGCAGGCAGCATCTCATACATGCACATCAAAATGTATTGCAAAATGGTGTGGTAGGTTGTTGTTTTTGAGCAAATTGCCACCATTCCAGGCTCTCTTTACACAGATCATGATGGGGAGCTTCATATCAGTTACTGGATATTCTCGAGGAAAGAGATAAGGAAACACAAAAAAAGCTGTATTAGGAGACAAGAATGATGCTGGATAGACCTACGCTACAGCAGCTTTCCATGGCTTTGTGCCCACCACATCAACTCCCATCAGCCCCAGCCAGCATGACCAATGGTCAGGATTGATGGGAGTTGTAGTCTTAGAGGGCACCAGGTTGGGGAGGGCCAGAAAGTAATGCCATATAGAATCAGCTCTATAGAAACAGCTTAAGGTTTGTTTGGGCACTTTGCCTATTGATCCTGCATCTTTGCTGACATTATGGATCAGGGTTTCGCATTAACAGCAAATGCGCACAACACCTTGTGAGAACAGTATGGCTGCTCTGGGGGCACGGCCACAGTGTTCAACCCCAATGTGCCTATTCAGAGCGTCAGGCTCCGAAAAGCCAAAGAAGCCAGGCTTGCTGGTTCTGATTGAAACCGATTGGCTACTCTTCTCCCAACCTCCTTTGTATCACTTTCCAGTCCCATCCCTTTCACTTTTCAGAAGTGCTCTTTATTTTCTTCTTATTTTAATCAGTTTTTTTATTAATAGGGCACAAATGATTTATTTATTTATTTAACAAAACATTCATGCAGTGCTTTAAGTTTTTTTTATGGTGGCATCTAGCTGAAGCATGGGGAGGAGGAGTAAAACTGGTAGCTAAGTCCACCTTCAATTCACTGGTATGTTTATTTGTCATTTCAGTTGCAAAGACAGGCTCATCCTGTGACCAAGAGACATCTTCCGAGTTCTTCAGTTCACACTAAATGTTCCTTTCACAAGAATTGGGGAGGGGTAAAAGGTGGGGGAAATTGTCCAGCTCATTCCTGTTAAGAGCCTTTCGGAGCACAGCGGATTTGTCTTCTCTATGGCCTGCCTTTTGAAGAATGCACCACTGAATGTCTCCCTCTCCCTCTTGGCTAGGACTGAAGAAAGTAAGTGCATAGATATTACTATGATGTCTTGCATATGTAAACCATGCTCTTCTGTTAATTTAGGAGAAATTGGATATAATCAGAACCACAGCCAGGGGAGCTTTTGACAAAGCTGCTCTTTGTTTTCTGTTACTAGAAATGGAAAGATTCTTGCCTAGAGCTTGTGAGAACAAGGCTCCTAGTATTTTCAAAGAAGAAGAAAATGTTGGAAGCAACCGTAGTCCTGTTCAGACTGATGCAGGATTCACCACTCAGCCCTGAGAGCTTTCAAACAGATGATCGCCTCTGTATTCCCAAGCAGAGATACATCTTCCCATCTGCCACTTGGTTCTTGGTCTTTTTTCTGGTTTGGGGGATGACTAGAGTGCTTACCCATCTCTCCGACACAGCCTGGGCCATCATGAGGAGTACAATTAGCTGGCATGGCCCTGAACCCAAAACTGAGTATGCTAACTATGAGGTGCTAGAATCAGAAGAGAGAGAGAGAGCACTGGAGGTGGGATTAGAACCCCATAAAAATGGAGGTGTCGTGTCTGGGTGTTGACCTGATGGAACAGCAGCTGGATTTGGCTGCAACGTGTAGATTCCGCCCACCTGAAGAAAACCTTCCCAGTTCCACCGCCAGTGACTATGAGGTCAAAAGGCAAAGGAACCATCACAGCGAACAAGAAACTTTGCATCTTTCTAGCCTCGGCATGGCTCGATTAGGCTGGCAATCAAGATGTTATTATGCAGCTCCTGTGTTCTGGTACAATTGAAACAGGACCCCGGTAATGGTGTGTGAACTTCAAGGTCACCCCGTGGAGAGCTGTCTTTAGCTCTGCAGCAGCTTACTATTTAGTAGGAATAAAAATGACAATTTTCCTCAAGTAAATTATATCTTGGGAGCACAATAAAATCCTGCAAGGGCAATTGGAATGATCTGGTGGTGGATTTTAACTCGGAATACATTACAGGGCTTCCTTGTGGTTACTGGCTAACATGGACCTTGGTGATCTGTAGGCATTCCAGACTGCTAATGGCACTGCCTTTATCTCCAGGTGTAATTAGAATTGGAGGGTGTAGTAGTAGTCTCTGACCACATTGTATAAAGATGAACTGTCTGCTGTATGCTCTCCCAGCTAGTCTCTAAAAAGAAAAATGAATTCAGTGCTCCTCAAGAAACCACAGCAACAAACAGAAGAAAATTTTGCACCTCACCTATGTGCATAACGAAAGAAGGTCTTTTAACAGTGTGGTTCAATTGGTCTCCTTTTATACTCCTCTTGTAAAGGAAATGACAGTGATGCAACCTTGAATTCCCTGTTTCCAATTGAAAGCTGTACTGCCATTTTTAAAGTAGAAGTATATTGCAGATAAGGGATATGTCTGAGATGTCCGGCACTGCTTTGCTAGCACTGGGACCTAGTTCTTGGCAGTGTTCTATCTGTGCCTAGCCTACAGTACTGAAGCCCCAAGGATACGCCTTATTCCCATAGGCAACCAACACATGTCATCACATGATGAGATATATATATCCCATCAAAATCCATGCATAGTCCAAGATCCTGGGGCCTGTCCAGTTCTGATCTACTTCAGAATGTATTGTGTAACTGCCATGTTATTCAGGAAGGATAATAGCTTGGGCTGAGAAGATAGACCACTGGAGTATCTTCAGTGGACTGAAGACTATAGTTCTTAAAGGACGAGGCCCATGGCCTGAAGCATGGGCATACCCAGCGAGGGGCAGGGGGGACAGCTGCCCCCCACCCAGAAGCAAAAAAATATATTAAATGGTTATAAAGTGATGAAACGAAACAAAATTAGGTAGGGCGATTGCGTATAATCAGTTGTTTACCACACTGAAATGGTGTAAAAACCTAGAAGTATCTAGAGCCACCTAGCGACTAGTAGAGGAATCTATGTCAGCCAGCCATTGGGATTCAAGGGAGGCAGAGGTCTCAAGCGGGCTCTAGCAGAGAGAAGAGGGAATCTTCTAGAGGGTCTAGTGAGTTCCGCGTCACTAAACTGAGCCGCCCGCTATTAGTTTACCTTCTTATTTACTTTTAGAAGATATCAAGGCTGCCTAAATGGATAAAAGAAACTCATTCCAAAAAGGTAAGTGAAGTAATTTCTGTAGAAAATTAAATTTTAAAGGGTAAAGACCTGGGCTCAGAAGTACAATGGGAGAGGACAGACTGACTGGGTTGTGTTTGATGAGCGTCCATCGGAAATTCTTCAAGGAAAATCAGGACTGGATTGAAACGAAAGTTCTGAACAAGTTTTCTTCAAACCCAAGAAAAATGATATTAGTATAAGACATGTAACTAGAATAAAAATTAAAAAGAAATTCAAGCAAATAATTGTAATAACTACCGTAATAAAGCACTGCTATAATTATATATAATTTTCTTAAAATTTTGGTTTGTCACAACTGGAACGACCTTGGCTTGCCCCCCCCTTAGTTTTGATCCTGGGTACGCCTCTGGTGAAGATGAGAACATCTTCAACTTTTTTTGTCTTTCCACCTGATGGGCAAATGCAATAGTGCAGGAAGCACTTGATGCCTGGTGAGTCAGGTTTGAGGGACTTTATCTGTGATGGACCTGGCTCAGGGTTTGTAATCTCAGGACCACCAGCCTCAGGTTCCATAGCCTCTGAATCACCAGCCTCCAGCACTGTAAGCCCAAACCCACCAGTTTCAATTCAACCTAGTCCAATTCAGTAGCCGGTGGTACAGCATTCTGGGTTTGGCAGGCTCAAACACCTTTGACTGTGAGCTTAAAGACAGGGCCATTACACATTACCGAGCACCAGGGCCCAACAAGATAAAATCATATGGTTGTCCTGCTCATACCAACTAGAATATAATCATTGTATGTATTTTCTGGATATTTTCAGGAAATTACTCTGATCAGTGATGATTGCAGTGTTCCATGTGGACAAGACTTCCAAAGACAAGATACTAAACACAGACAAAGAAAATTAACATGCTACAGTCTGCCTGATGAAAAAAGCCACATGCAATCCATAAGCTAGAAAGCAATCAGAAAAACCATGTGTTTGCAATGAGAAGGGAGAACTTGATATCCTTACTTTCTCATCATGGCGGCCACAAAGACTGAAATTAAGTCTGCCAGTATGCCAGCATCTTTTAATCATCGTCGTCATAAATAGAGCATCATCTCTTTGCCAGGCACATTTCTGGCAGGTCCCTTTTCAAATTAGGCTTATAGGAAAATCAGTGTGCATGTGCTCCCCTTCAAAACATTTTTGCCTAATTCCATTTTGTCACATAAACCTGCAAGCTATGCTACATATACAAATGCCCATGGGGAATACAGTGGAATATACACTGAGGAGGGTTAGGCAGCTTAGAAATTATAAAATAGTTTTTGTTGGCCTGGAACTAGGGTGATGGGCTTCTTACTGAGTAGCCTCTCCTGAAGGTGGGGTCCAGGTTTTCATTCCCAATGAACCATAGGATGAAACTGAGCAAATGAAAAAAGATTCCAAGTCTTGATGAATAAGGGTGGATTCAAAAAGGTTATTCGTGCTCTGTTGTGAAAGCAACACTGCTACACAAAATGGATTACAGAATAATACATCTTGTTGTTGTTTAGTCATTTAGTTGTGTCCAACTCTTCATGACCCTATGGACCATAGCATGCCAAACACTCCTGTCTTCATAATACATCTTAAAGGTAAAGGTAAAGGGACCCCTGACCATTAGGTCATGACCGACTCTGGGGTTGCGGTGCTCATCTCATGTTATTGGCCGAGGAAGCCGGCGTAAAGCTTCCAGGTCATGTGGCCAGCATGACAAAAGCCGCTTCTCGTGAACCAGAGCAGCGCACGGTAACGCCCTTTACCTTCCTGCTGGAGCGCTACCTATTTATCTACTTGCACTTTGATGTGCTTTCGAACTGCTAGGTTGGCAGGAGCTGGGACCGAACAACAGGAGCCCACCCCATCACAGGGATTCGAACCGCCGACCTTCTGATTGGCAAGCCCTAGGCTCTGTGGTTTAACTCTCAGCACCACACTGCCACATCTTACCATGAGGCAATTGTAGCCCTCTGAATTCTTGGTCATAGGAGTTTTGGGGAATGAAGATCTTGGGGAAATACACATGGTGTGATTTGGGAGCAAAGATATAATGGCAAATTATTATGAGTCAATGCTTTATTTCTACGAAAAAAGGTGTCAGTACACACCATGCCCCTCCCACCACCACCACCCTGCTGCTGCCGCATGCCCGCCCCCCTGCTCAGTCCCTCTCCCCACACACACACACCTTTACCTGCTCCACTGCAGCTGCCACTTCCTGTGGCAGCAGGCACAGCCTCCCATGGCATGACCTTTTACAACCATCAGGCACCTTCTTGGAAGATGCTTTGGCAATCATGCAAGGGTTGTGCCAAAGTGTCTCTGGGAGGCCACCCCTGTCACCACAGAAAGCAGAGGAGGAGGAGGAGGAAGCAGGAGGGAAAGGAGCAAGGGGCAAGGGATCAAGTGGGCAGGCGGGCAAGGTTTGGGATGGTGGCAAGGGGGAAAAGAGGTAACAGTAAAGTGTATTGGCACATACTGCTTCAAAAAAAGCACTGCTATTAGTACCTTACAGCAGGTCAACTAGATGAACACTAGATTTTTTTTAAAAAATGAAGCCTATGCACCAAAGGATTGTATGCAGAACTGAGTTGCTTAGGGGCGATGCTACAGGGAAGAGGAATATTGCTTTTCTACATAGGATCATTAGCAACTGATGGAAAATGGGAATGACCTGGCCAGCAAAGATTTTAGGCTCTGATATGTGTTTTAAAAATTAGCATTTAATAGGACAAGGGATGCCTGCCCAACCTACTCGACTACTTTTTCAATTCTGTAAATAATGTAAGCAAATTAGCAAGGGATAGAGACTGTGATGAATAAAACATAAGTACCTTTCCATTTACTCTGAGGCCCAGAGGAATAAAAAATCACTAGCTTTAGCTCATTGGTAAAAATGAGAGAAAATATTCAAAGTAACATTAGGGAACTAAACACCAAAGGGTTGATTTGCAGCGGACAATTTAATACACAGTCAGGGCAGGGCTTCCGGGTTCAGCGCCAGCGTCGATCGGCGGGGTTTCGTCTCGTCTCCGAGACGGCCCGTCTCTGCTAGGAGTGGGGAGGGCAGCGAGAGCAACGCTGCGCCCCTTAGAACCTCGGGAAGGGCGTCCCGAGGGCAATTTGCTCGGCACAGACCCAATCCGGACTCCCCAACTCTTCGGTTAGCTCTAATAAGAGCTCCGGAGCGAGGAGGGTAGAAGTCGCGGGGGCCATTTTGAGCGGCAACGTTATTCTAGCAGGGAGAAGCTTCAAGCCGAAGGCGGAGAGCGCTGGATTCTTCCGAAAATAAAACGATTGGAAAAGACTGTAAGTAACCTCACGATTTGGATTATAAAACAATTTGGTCTGGGAGAGAGGGGAGAAAAGAGGAAGCCACCCCCCCCCCACGGCAACAAAGAGACAGTAAATAGAAACCCGAAGCCATAAACAGAAGATTTGTAATTCAAAAGGATCCCTCAAAGGCATCAAAGAGAATATCCCCTTTGATGCAGGGTGAAAAGGGGAGAGAGACTGTGGTTTATGACTGCCCTGCAGCAATGAGGTAAAGCCTAAGAAAAACCTTTCTTTCCCTTGGGAGCCGGCAGCCCAGGCAATTCAGTGAGTTGATTAGGATTTATAAGTCAATTTTTACTTCACTTTGTATTTCTGGACTTTGTGGAATTTCTTTTTTGGCTTAAGTGCTTGTGAAATGTGAGTTCGAACTTTATTGTTAACAAGACTTGAAGAATGCAGCCAGCTTGTTAAAATGGAGTCGAGAAAATAAACTGTGATCATATTCCACCCCACGTGATAAGTTTTGACCTTGGCAGGACTGAAATATGTCAACAAAAAAGTGTTCCCCTGAGTTCCAGCGGTCTGTTTTGACCTTAATGTGGGAAACAAGAATAGAGTTATGTCAAGAGGAGACACGACGACAGGAGTTACAGCAGAAATTTCAGGAGGTGATGGCGGAATATGATTTTCTAGGAGATGAAGCTTTTGACACTGAAAAAGAGCAATGTGAGAATGACAATGATGGGGAAGGAAAAGATGAAGATGAGGACTGTGATGATTCAACACAAAATGAAACACACCATGAAAAAAATGATGACTCTACTCTACAAAAAGTTGGATGGAGTGCCCTGCCTTTGAGGGGGGCACGATTGGTATTATTGGAACTCCAGAACGCCCACAGGGAAGAAGGAAAAAATATGCAGAGAAGAGAAGAAATTCAGGGGTCCTGTATGGTGACCTGGATGGCAAGAGACTGTAAACAGGGGGTGGGGTGAAGGGAAAGTGATGTTGTGATTATAAGGATGGATTAACAGGTTTATAACTGGTCTGCTGATTTTGGAATTTGCTGGATTGGGGGGGGTGGAGCCGGTAATCGGGGATGTAAGGTTAAATTGAGAATAGTTATAGTTTTAAAAGTGAATGGATTTTGGAAAATGTGAAAATATGGAGGCTTATAGAGGGAGAAAAAAAATTAGGCACGGGAAGAGAAAATGGGAGTTTGAATTTTCAGTGATTTGAATATTAGATGAAAATGTTAACAATTGATTTATAAGTTGTATAAGATACAAAGGTGTATTTTTATAAAGTAAGAAACTGTTGCAGATGATAAAAAAGGGATGAAAACCGGGGAAGGGGGGGAGGGGAAGCCCATAAAATATGGTTTTTCAACTATGAATGCAAGAAAAATTTTTCTGTTTTGTATTGTTTTTTTCTTTTTCTTTTTTTTCTTCGCCCTTTCTTTTTCCCCTTTTTTTCCTATTTCTATTTTTCTCTTTTTTTGGTATAACAATAGATGGTTGGATGGATGTCCTCCTGCGTACTGCCCTGGTTTGCTGGAGCTCCCTGGTGGCAGGGGGGGGCTTTGGGGTCAGGGGAGGGGGAGGAGGACAGAAATCCAAGCATAAAATGGACCATTTCTGACTGTTCACAAACATGGGATACTTCTGTGGCAGGGGAGGACCCATGTGGGTGGGTAGGAAGGAGGTGGAAAAGGGGTTTAAGTATGTACCGTTTTTTTGTTTTTTTGTATTTTGTAAAATTAATAAAAAGTATGTTAAAAAAAAAAAAAATACACAGTCAGGGCAATGAAGGACACTTAATCACATGGTGCTGTTCCACAAACTCTGACCTGGAAAATCAATCAAGTATGTTGCAAGAGGCCCATCTCCGAGTAGGGTCTCGTGTGGAACAAAGGTAGGAAGTGGCAGAAGCCCCACTCAATTATTTCCCCACTGCAAGAAGCCATGACAAGTGCTTCTTTCTGCCTGCTGCATTTCTCAGAGGCATGAAGAACTGCAAACTTCTTGAATAATGTTGCTTTCCATCAAAGCAGAGGTGGAAAGAGGGCAGTTTTTTAGAAACCAAATCAGGCAGCAGGAGGTATGAAAGGCCTCCGAGAGCTGCTGCCAGTCAGAGTAGCCAAAACTGGCCTAACTGGGCAAACCCCCATAGGTCAGCTTCCTAGAGTTCTCTCTATCTTTGCCAACAAATTTGGTATCTTATGTGACATCAGATATCCTACAACATGGATGAGGAACCCACATGCCCCACAAATGCCCATCAGCCCTGGCCAGCATGGCCAATGGTCAAGGATGATGGAAGGTGAAGTTTAACAACTGGGTGGCCATAGGTTGGCCACCACTGTCCTAAAGCCTGGTATGAAGGGACAGTGTGTGTGTGATGAGGCCACCCTGCAGGTCTGGATCTGTTCAATACATGGATGAGAGACTACCTGAGCATCCTATGTAAGAACGGTGGAAGATAATTACAATAAATATGCCCAGTGTTACAACATAGGATGTTGCCTTATACTGAATCAGAGCATTGGGCCAACTGGTAGTAGCTCTCCAGGTTTTCAGGAAGGTCTCTCTCTTAGCCCTACTTGGAGATGCCTGAGGTTGAACAAGGGACCTTCTACATGTAAAATGAAAGCTCTGGCAATAAGAGCAGGTATCGGGGGGGGGGGGCTTCTCTATTAGGAACTTGTTCATCTAGCTCAGTCTAGCTTATCACATCTGGCAGAGATGTGGCAAGGCACAGCTAGGGTTTCAAGGTCTAGGGTCCAGGATTCTGGTAGGTCTGGACAATCTTCCTAAACAACCATTGAAATGTTGGCCTTTTGGGGAGCACTCTCATGGTCATACATGAGACATACATGAAAATAATGCTCTGGCAGGCAGGTTGATGTGGTGCTTTAGATCTTTCTGCATGTGCAATGCCTGGGTGGATTGAATTTAAGATCCAGATGATCTCAGGCTATCACATTCATTGCAAACGTTGATATATGAGCCACGAGGCTTCCGCAAGGATGGCAGCTCAATCTCTCACACCTACCCCAGCCTGCAGTGGACCTGCCACAAATCATGTTTCTCATTGACCACCTCTACAACCTTAGCACTGGGGGCTTTGGGATGAGAGGCACAGCACAGTCATTAAACTACTCCCATCAGTGTCTGAAGCTAGAAAATGCAGAAGGGGGAGTTTTACTCCACTGCCATTACTGTCAGGGCTGCCTGGATGTGTGTAGCCTACCTCCCAGCACAAATGCTCCACATAAATCATTGTATTAAGCAGCACAGAGGGCCTGTCAGGCTTTCGTTCCAATGAGAATCTTGTCAGGGACAACTGGAAATAAAACTTTGCAGCCCCCTCATTCTACAAGCAATAAGATGGGCTGCCTCTGATTCAAACACTTACACACACACACACACACACACAAAAACAACAACAACAAATGGTGAGCTTCCCTTGCCATCTAATGTCCACCTAATGTCCATATAATCCTGGACAGGAGGTCCTTCATCACACACAAGGCCCACTGAGCAGTGAGCAAGAAGTGCAGGCAAAGATCTGGAAGGCCATGATTTATGCTGTAATCTTCCACAAAGACAATCAGGGTACATCTTAGGCCAAAGTTAGTAGTCAAGACTGTTTGAGAAGAGAGGAATGGAGTTTGTCTGCCAAGTTATTCTCGGAGAATGAGGGTGTATTTACAGATTAAGCATTTGAGCAAGGACTGGTTCAAACTTCCAAATAATTTGGGAACAGTGTGGGGAGGGGGCAAGAGGAGGAACCACTGCCCCGTTCTGAGGGGCTGTCACGGTCCGGTCGGCGGGCGGTTGAAGCCCTGGCTGAGGACGTCAGGACCAGAGGCAAGATGGTGGTGTAGAAGCAGGAACAGGTGCAGGGTTGAGGATCCAGCAGCAGGCAGTCACAGGGTCAAGGAGCAAGGCATCGGCAAGGCAAAGGTCCAAGGGTTGAGGATCAAGGCGTCGGCAAAGGCGAGGGTCCAAGGAGCATGACGTCGGCAAGACAAGGGTCCAAGGAGCAAGGCGTCGGCAAGGCAAGGGTCCAAGGAGCAAGAGGCCAGATGCAACCAGGCAGGGGTAGTGTTGCTGTGGCAAAGAGCTGAAGAGAAATGCTGAGCTTTTATCCCTCCCAGCTCCTGCCACCAGGTGCAGTGAGATATCAAGTGGTCTCACCTGAGTGGTCACTCCTTGCCTCTCCAGCACAAGCTGAGGCCTCACCTGAGTGGCCACTCCCTGCTTTTCCAGCACAAGCTGAGGCAGGCCCCAGTCCTGCAAAGCACTACAGGCCCCAGAGCCTGACTCCTGCCCATACTCCTGACAGGGGCAATCTGGGGGGAAATGGTGGCCAACACACGCACAAGAATGGTGGTTGTCAGTAGTGGCAGGCAGAAAGTTTTTTCTCAGCCAGAACTCACAGGAATTCAGTTCTAGTAGCTCTCTGGTGGGCACCATTGCTATTCTAAGAGAATGAGAGGGGTGTTCGTGGTGACTTTTGGCACCTCTTTTTCTAGAAAAATTAGCACTGGAAGCAGCTATTTCTTAAATGAAGTGACTCTTGCAATGCAGCATTCTAAAAAAAAAAATAACTTGGCAGCCACCAGCCAATTGGAGCCACTGTTTTCCCCGTAATCACTGAGACTCCCCTCCCCTGAAAAAAAAACACATAACCTGTGAATGGGTCCCCTTCATCACCTGTTGCCCAACCTTCCAGAAAGACCCAGTGACATTCAGCAGCTATTGCAACTGCCTCATCTCACTCAATGTAACCTAAATATATTGTGTGACTTCATTATGCTATAATGGAGGACACTTTATCAAGCATGACAACACACGGCAGCTAATGCACAGCTCAACATTCTTCTATGGTACAATAGGAATGAACTGCCTGTATTCTTCTGAATTCTTCTCATGAGCTTCCAACAGCGCTAGGCAAACAAAACTCCATACAAAGGCAGTTGTTACGATGCTGTCCAAACATGAGGGTGTAACCTATAAGTCCTAAGGCATCTTTGTGAGACCTGCCCAATTCTGTTATGCCAATGAGAAGCTCATCTTTCATTTCTTTTGCTAGAACAATACGTTTCCAGTCTTTTGTAACTGAAAGCTCAACCTGACAACTTTCTGTCATAAAGGCTCAGGAATCAGATGGCATGGTGATGAGCAAGAAACCTATCGTGGCTTGGAACCAATGCTGCAGGAGTGGTGTTCTGTTCATGCAACAGGCTTCCCTTCTTCTCCTCAACCCATGTGCCCCTAAATCTCCTCTAGAGGGTATGGGGGGGCTGCAAAATAGAGGAGGGGGAATATTGCACAAGCTGAAGTCTGTGCTGCAAGGCAGCAAAACAGCTTCTGAAATCTCATATTTTGGACCCATTTTGTGGTTTTGTCTGGTGCACACAGAACACACTGCCATTATCAATAACTGGGTGGTTAAGCTGGAAGGAAGATTTCACTAACATAAGGAGGCTTGTGTGTCCATCCACGGTTTGGAATCCACCCAGTTCACATACATTGTCATTCATTCTCTGCAAAAATGGCAAGTATCCAGACCTTCTGCTCCTAATGACTTTCCAGTATTGCTGAAGTGTTGCTTTCGGACACACTAGTATAACTTACAGCATTCCTTGAGGGGAGTTTGAAGATGCCTAAGATTTAGGGACACCTATGGGAATCCAAAGGTGTTTGCTTATTTAAAGTGCTTCTACATCAAGCAATATAGCATAACAGTGCCCCAACCACTAGAAGAAGCAGAGATTTCTGCCGGACTGGAGGGCTCCAAACCAAACAGGTAAACTGTCCACACATTTGTCCTGGCCTTGCTCCTGGTCTTGGAAACATGTTGTTATTTCCAGCCTAAATGTAACAAAGAAACTGTGGTGATTCCTACTTGTAACCTGCCATTAGTCTTGTCATAGGGTCCACAGTGTTGGCTTCCTGTACACAACAACACGTGTTGTTCTCTTGAAAGGGTCTCTCTAGTAGCTAAATGTTTGTTCATTGCTTATGCATTTTTCTTTCTTTCTTTATGTACCTAAGGTGCAGAAATATTGCTAACTCATAACTACCATAAGTACCCAAAAAACTTGCATTTCAGCAGTCTACATCTATGGATTTCAATGTATCCAACATCAAGAATTTGATTATTTGAACAAGATACAAGTATTAGGCATGATGAACTTGTTTCCAATGTTTCTGCCTATAATTCCAATGTTTCTGCCTATAATACTACACTACCGGGGGGGGGGGGGAGGTCACCAGGCTGCCACCATGGAGCAAAGTGTTCTGTTACATGAAGCTTTAGAAATATGTGTTGGCACTGGATTACATTTTATTTTTGTTTCTCTTAAACCCACAAGCTCTCCATTTTATTTTATTTTATTTTCTTACTCTCCACGCTTCCCATTGAGGAGAGCAGGAATTCCCCTAGCAGCCTAGGATTAGGGCATTTTATGAGACTGTCTTTCCCTGCTATTACCCCTGGAGGGCTTTATTTACACCATTTACAGCTCTAGCAATAACTAAGCCACACTGTTCTTTTCAGAAAGAGGCTGAGGAAGAGCCATTAGTCTAGTGTTCAGAGCGCAGCCTAATTTTGACTGGCTACTTGCTGGCAAAGTCCAGAGGAGCAGTACACACCCTGCCTCCTGGCAGCAAAATCCAATTAAATTAGAGATCCCACTTCACCAAAAGGCCTCCGTCTAATTTGTGTAAAGTTTCCATTAAACAATGCTGCCTGCAGAAAACATACAGTATAGCTCCCTGCTGGCAATTTAATGGGAAGAGAATTCCAACAGGAGCGTTATTAGATTCCCCATTAATGCTGTGCATTACATGCACACTGTCTTAACCGACATGAACGATACTAGTGTGTCCGCAAACGCCGTCCTGTTAAAAGCTGCGCATTACTCATGGAAGCCTGATTCAGGTCTAGCATTTTCTGAGGTCCAAAAAAGAAGGAATAAAAAAATAGGTCTGTGGGGTTGTATCACTGTAACTTTAGCAATGATCTTAGAAGATTGGCAGAATGTCAAATAATTTGATTATATAATTCCCCAGGAAATCTTTCACAATTCTTTCATTTGTGGGTGGGGGGGTCCTTGTGTATTTGTTTAAAACAGCAACAGCAGCACGACTCTACAAGAAGGGACACCTGAACACTGAAGGTTAATGTTGTGGAACAGCCATACAATATTAGATGAAATTTAAGAGCTATAATCCAGTGGTTGTTTCAGTGCATTCATGTAGAGAAATCCAAGGACAGACCCATTATTTTCTATTGGGGAGGAATATTCTGCAGACACAGTGGAGCATTAACATTGATCCAATGAGTGCAGCACCTGATTAATAGCATAATCCCATGCATGCCTAATCAGAAGTAACTTGCTTTATTGACCTAAATGGAACTTACTCCCTGGTAAGCATGACTGTAGCCTAGTGCTGAATTATTAAACTGGAAGTGGTGGTAGGAAGAAATGTCTCTTAGCACAGGGTCTTTTCACAAAAAGACTGCCACCACATCTGACCGCTACACCCTGTCCTGAAGGATGGTTCAGTAGGTGGTACTGTATTCCTGACTTTGAATGTTCTAAAAATCTAGACAAGGCAGCTGGGCTTCTTTACATGCTTGGTTAGAAGCAGGGGGAGACCTCTGGGCCAGAGATGGAAAGAAGGTAAAGTCCCAACCAGAGAAGATTGGCAGATTCAGTTGATGGATTATGCCGAAAAGGCAAAAATAACCGGAAGGATCAGAAATCAGGAAGACCAAAATGTTAATAGGGAATCGGGAAAATTTATAATTTATCATTGTAAACAGCTAAAATCATTAATAGGATTGGAATAACACTTGTGGTTTAATTGTGAATTTTGGATATAATGGAGGTGTAAAAGATTTGGATTATTATAAAAGATGCAGGAGGAAATAACTAACAATAGGACCCACAAAGGGGAGGAAGGAAAGTCCAGGAGATTCTTTGGAATCTTGTTTTTATGGTGTAGGTTGGATATGTGATTGTAAAACTTTAATTTGAAAAAAAACCACAAATAAATAAATTTATAAAAACAGAAACAAAGGAGCAGCATGGGAAGAAGACCTGGTCCCATCTTCTTCTCAAAGTCATGCTTGTGTTGGATTTCTCGGGGCTGCTTCCAGGGTGGTATCTCTGCCGCATGGAAATAGTTTGGCAACTAGGCCAAAAATATGCAGGAGGAGGGCATTTTCATACACATTCCTGGGTCCTAGAAAGATACAGATGTTGCCAATTGATTCTTAAATCCTTAGCATCTTTGCATCTCTCTTGAAAGTAATGGCATGCATTGATCCTTTGCATTAATCCTTCCCACATGGCATTGACACTAGTTCCTGTGACATAAAAACCATAACGTGGCCCACAAGATAACATGTGAAATGCTTTGATGCAGCTTCATTGAGCAACACACTAAACGCATGTCATATCAGGCCTGTTACATCCCTGTGTGTGCAGCTGCTGATGTTTTCGTTTGTGCAAAGGCATGCATTACAGTCCTCAAAGAGTTAATTAGCAGTACTGTACATTAAATTAAGTAGCTGTCTGGTGGCTCAGTCTTCGGCAGTCAGTAGCTTTAATCCTTTTAGCATTCTAAACTCCAAAGGCAGTTTGCAGTTTAAATATATCCCTAAATCTTATCCTAATCCTTCCCCTTCGTCTAAGCTAAAGTGTATTCCACCAGATGTGATGGATTCTTAATTAAGATGTTTACAAGAAACGATTATGTACCAATGCTCATATTTGCAAACCAAGTCAACAACAGTAGCACAGATCACAGGCATAAGTAGCTCAGATAACTGATGCCTTTATAAAAAATCATGACTTCTTTTTAACAAAAAGCAGGATTCCTATTACATTTGGCTCCATTAGAGACCTCCTAGTGTCAAATAAGAGTAACAGTCTTGATAAAAGTGGAGGAAAAATTCCCCCACTTCTTTTACTATTAGCCACAATTATGCTACAGAAACTTGCTTACCTTATAAACAGATAATAATATTTACTTGTGCGGTTCTCATTCATTCTACTGGAGTGTGCAGAGAAGAACCTCCCCCTGGAGGGTGTCCATAGACTTCACTTGTTCTAGCAGAGTTTTCAGGATGTAGAAATGAGAGTGTGATCTGAACATTAAGCATTTGACCCTAACCCTAGGTAAACCAAACAACAAGATATTCTGAATAAAGTGTGAAGTATTGTTATACCGCCAACTCATATAAAATATCAAGGCTGTGTGTGTGTGTGTGTGTGTGTGTGTGTGTGTAAAACAATGTCATCATTCAAATGACTGACTAATCTGGAAAATTTAAATTGCTGCATAAAAAATTATGTTGGCATCAAAGGTCAATAGGAAGGGTGTCTACCGTATCTCTTGTTGCACAGCGTTGGACAGACAACACTAAATGCTTGACTTCTAGTTGAGACCAGCTGGGCCTCTGTAACATGGGAGACAACTAACAGTGCTCCTCCTCTGGGTGACTTTATAGTTGGAACATCTGAAGCAAAATCTGCCCCACATAGAGCAGATTGCAATAATCCACTCTTGAGTTTACCAAATGCATGGACTACAGTGGCCAGGTACCAGATATAGCTGGCATATCAGATGAAGCTGGTAAAAGGCATTCATAGCTGCAGAGGTCACTAATGGCAAAGAAGTATCCAGTACCACCAGGCAAAGTACAGTACCCCCAAGCTTGTTCCCTGCTTCTTTAGAAGGAGTTCTACCCCATCCCGAACAAGCAAGTGATCTATCTTCTGGACACAGGAACCCATATCTCAGAGCCTTCATTTCCCCAGGATTCAAGCTCTGTTTATTGACCCTCATCCAGTCCACCACTGCATTCAGGCTTGCACAGCCACTTCTGATTCAGATGTTATGGAGAAATAGACTTGCATATCATCAGCATACTGATGGCACCATGCTGCAAAACCCCTGCTGAACCCTACTGACTACTCCTAATGGCTTCATATAGATGTTGAAGATCATTGGGGGCAAGATGGTGCCTTGTGGAACCCAATATCAAAGTCAGGTCGTGTGTCAACCATAGTGGCCAAAGGAGGAATGACCACTGGGAAGAGAGCAGAGAGGAGAAATGCCGTGGTGCATCTGCAGCAGCACAACTGGATGCCTTCATCTGCCCCAGCTGCAACAAAACAAGTCTCTTCCGTATCCATCTCAACAGCCACAGCAGGCACTGTAAACCCAAAAGTTTGACTTCACCCGCAAAGGTGCACTCCTCTATTGCCTCCCAAAACAGATGGATGCCAACAGCAAAGGGTCACTTCCCTGATGCTACTCTCTGAACTTGACAATGAAGGTTGGAATGGAAATATTGCAAGACGGTGCTATCCATCTCATACAGTCATTCCAGGAGGATATTATGCTTGAAGGACTCAACAGTGAGTGCGAGTATCAGGGTCTCCTTCTGCCTGATCTGAAATCAGTCTGATCCCAAACTGAAGTGGGTTCAAATAATCATTAGCGTCCAGGAACACATGGCACTACTCCTATGATTTCATCCTTCTTTCCAAATGGTCATGGTTTAAACAATGCAATCTTATACTTCCAGGGGAAGTACACTCTTCTGGGAGCCAGCGTTGTGTAGTGGTTAAGAGCGGTAGTCTCGTAATCTGGGGAACCGGGTTCACGTCTCCGCTCCTCCACATGCAGCTGCTGGGTGACCTTGGGCTAGTCACACTTCTCTGAAGTCTCTCAGCCCCACTCACCCCACAGAGTGTTTGTTATGGGGGAGGAAGGGAAAGGAGAATGTTAGCCGCTTTGAGACTCCTTAGGGTAGTGATAAAGCGGGATATCAAATCCAAACTCTCTTCTTCTCCTCCTCCTCCTCTCTGCTGTCAGTTAGGTGACAAAAGGTTACTGGTAAGTTGCACCCCCTGCCTTCTAGAAACAATATAATAGCAATGGGGAGACCAGCCTGGCTCCATCCATCAGCCACAGAAGAAGCAGCTACGGGGAGCTAGCTCCCTCTTCCCCACCAGAGAGTCCCGTTGCTGGTTGCCCTAGGGCTGCAGAGCTGAAAGGAAGCATACTCTGGACAGTCAGGGGACTAAGAGCTGCTGGGCTGGGTGCAGGAGCAGTCACTGTGAAGGGCTGCTGCTGAGGAGTCACCATCCCAACACTGGTGTCACTGATGCTTATTGGTGGGCAGTGGCAAACTGACTGCACCGGCAGAGCCAATCCAGTGCTCCCACCTTCGCCCTGCCCCAAACTGTGTCTCCATAAATGGCAACAATGGTAGATGTCGGGAGGTCAGCTCCACAATACTGTGCCCATCACTCCTGGTTGAGTGAGTTTGTGTGTGTGTGATTATAATCTCTTGAGGGTCCTTGAGGATCGTTTCATATAAAGGCAGGATATAAACACAGAAAATAAACAGATCCAGAAAGTGTGTATAGGATTGCAACCACAGTTAAGGCTTTTTAAGCAGCTGCCAAGTCATCTGCTCTGACCCCGGAGGAACCAAGGAAAGAAAGAAAGATCAGTTGGAAGCTGATTTAGGGAGGGAGGCAAGGGGAACATCCTTCACTGAAGGAAAGTCATCTGTCTCCCTCACCAGTGATGGCAGGCACTTTGGGAAGAGGAAGCCCCTTGTTAACAACCTGAGTTTTGCATTCTGGCCTGCACATAGTTCAAACCTTTGGTGACCTCGAGGTCAAAGGTTCCACCCCCCATTCATCAGCCCCTTTCAGGTTAGGCGCAGTCACTGGACACAAATGGCTACTTCCCCCTCCTCACAGAGGACAGATGGTGCGAGATCCTGTTTGTGTGGAAACTAGATCTTGTCTCTGTTAACTTTCTGCCTAGGAGACAAAACCTAGAAGCGTCCATTAATTGCCTGGCTCCTAAGTCAATATCCACACTGTCAGTTTTGGCTCAGGTACTACTTAAGACCAAGTGGACCTTTAAGGACTGGACTGAATGAGTCTTGCTTTCCTAACAGTTCTGTTCCTTTCCCTTAACCATTTTGCAAATCTGGGTATTTAAAATAATCCAGTTGCATGCATCAACATGCGCACAGCTTTGAGCAAGTGAAAACGTCAGCTCTTTGGGAGTCCGCATGCTCTTAATACATGGTCATATCTTGGTCTATAATGTGAATTATAAGGCCAGCCTTGAATAGATTGTACCTTTGATCTATCTTCCACATGATGCTCCAGAGGATGGGATGAGAATGAATGAGTGGAAATTGCCAAGATTTTGGCTAAACTTCCTGATGATTCAAACTATGCAATGAAAAAGACAACAGCGGAAGGTGGCAGACTCCCTTTCACTGAAGGTATTTAAGCAGAGGCTGGCGAGCCATCTGTCAAGGATAGATGCTCTCTTTCCAGACAACTGAGGCCCTCTTGCAATAGTGGTGTCCCAGAGGGAGAAGAAGCTCCTTCTCCCTGTTTTTTTTTTCCTCCATCCCATCCTGGGTTAGGAGGAGCGACTACTGTCCCACTACCCCAGGGCTGCCCTGGGATGCAGAAATACTGATTTTCACCAGTACTGCACTGGTGAAGAAGCAGCATTTTTCTCCCTTCCCTGCAGTGCCCTGGGGAACAAAAATGCCATGGTTTCCTTCCCAGGACAGTGCAGGCGCAAAAGGAGACCATGCTTTACTAGCACTGCCTTGGGAGGTAAAAGCACTGCTGGATACTGCATAAGGCTGTGTTGTGTTTCCTAACACCTCTTGTGGCCCCTAAACAGGACTAGCCCACACTGCCAGGAACTGCAAGGAAAATTCCAGTCACAAATCCTTTCGGCCCCCCACTGCTATCCCTGGCCTCATCTTCCTTCCAATGATCGCTGCTAACAAAGAGCAGGCAGGTGATTCTAAGTAACAAGTCCACGGGTGGGTGACCGGGATAAGGTGTGCACAGCACTCCAATGGACTGCTTATCCCAAGCTATGCTTTGACACTATTTATTGACTGCATTCAGACATTACACTAAACTGCAGTGAGGTTTTGCATAAGTGAGTCTTGGACTTGTGCCCTCTCCTCTTCCCTCTTTTCTTTTCCTTCAGCAAAGGTATGGGTGGAAGGTTTTGCTTCTGCTTTCAACAACCCACAATTTGGTGTTTCATGCAAGCCAGGACAAAGTGTGATTAGGTTTACCTATGGTTTGTCCAAACAAGACTCCGAGGATAAACTCTAGTTATACCACAGTTTCCAGTTGGTATAAAGTATAAAGTGACAAGCCCTCTTGGGATAAACCAAAGTTAAATTCAGCCACAGTACCCAGTTTGTATAAAATGGCAAACCACAGTCCCATTCAGATGCTCTTTTAACCATGTTGAAATAACATGTTGAGGGGCCACACTAGAAGAGAATCAGGGAATATGAAGTATGCTTTTGCATGCCATGCAATGCTATACTACCTTTAAAAAAAAAAGCACTATATGCAGTCCAGTTCATCCCTTTCTCTGTGTGCAGTGCACAACATGTGATATTTTTGAGGAGCCAAGATTCCAAGTTTAAAGGCACAACCTGGGTGGGTTCAGGCACCATGAGTAAAGTTTTGATGTTCAATATCTGAAATGCATAAATGTGTTATCAATAGCAATGTGAGTGTGTTAAAACAAAATCCCAGCGCTTGAAACTGCAACAAACATGCACATGTCTTTAAGGTTAAATTTCCATGTCTCGAAAATGAACCATACAGTTCTATGCATAGCTACTGAGAAGCATGTCTGTTTTCCCAAACAAGTGTGTACAGGATTGCAGCCTAAAGTTATTTTCATCACCATGCCCAACACACACTGACTCATGCACAAAGTCTGTTATCTCTAGTCTCCTCTCCTCCCTGCCCTTGACATTTTCTTATCAGGAGACAAAGAATCCTCTCTCGGCTGTGTATATTTTTAAAGTTTGCTTCTGTTGCAGGGCAATAGAATAAGGGACATCTGTTTGTTTGGGGATCAATGGGTTTCCCTTTCTGGTTTGGTTTGCATTTCACTCCCCCAACTTCACAATGCACACACAATGAGCTCCAATTTGTCACCTTCTAAGTACATTGCAAATATGTAACTTGTATTTGCCAGGATGTTATCTGGACAGATTTGATTCCCAGTTATTTATATGTTTATCTGCAGCTTCTAGTACAGGGGTCGCCAGCCTTTGGGGGGGGTGCCCATGTACACATTTGAAAACTGAAGAAAGTGTTGTGGGCACCACACATCCCACAACCAAGCACACACTGCAACCTGTTGGCATCACCAGAATGCTCCTCTCAAACCTAATTTCAGTAGGGTGTGGAGACCAGTGAAGGTGTCTGCAAGCAAACTCAGTTTTGGAGCCCCTGTCCAGTATTTCAAACCCTTCTGCTTGGTGAAGTTCACAATCTGTGTATCATTCTTGCTGACTTCAGCCTGAGCAGGCACACTGTAAGCTACCATGAACAGCTCCCAGTTGCCAAGAACCTGCATCTTTCTCTCCAACCAAGCACTGACCCAGCCCGACCTTGCTTTGCGTACAAGATCACAGCCTGGAGCAGCATAGCTGCAGGCCGGTCGGAAAACAGATGTCAGCTACAGACACCGCTCATTGATACTTTGCTATTCCCATTTATTATTTATCCAATACTTGATCTCTGGGTCAATTGATGTTATGTTACGGTGAACTCTTCAGCCATGCTTTTTATAACAAAGGCTTCACTAAGAATAACTGTGCTGGGAACTGGAAAGCAGGCCTGTCAAAGGAATTTATTCTTCCTCACATGATAGACCTGGGGCCTGGCATCTTGCATTAAGCGGCAGTGAGCATTTTGAGGATATTTTCGATGAACTCTTGGTGAGAACGTATCAGGAGCAAGGGTATGCCTCCTGGGAAGAAAGACTCACCCCCAGAATTTCATTTTCTCAAGATTTTTTCCCCTTTCCTGCTACTCCCCTGATCAAGTGCAGTATTTCATAATATCAAAAAACGTATGCAGGTGTTTCCTCTGGTCTAGTGGTCCTGTGTCATCAACCTTATAGTGCTTTAAAAATGTCATATAAACACTGACAACTGGGGAACACTGGCCTGTGAGCGCTCCAGTCGGAGGTGTCATGGGCTTTGAAGAAACTCGATCTCAGGACACAAGGGAGAAACATGCTAAGAGGAAGGCACGCTTGGCAAATCCACACCATGATCAAATCCCACTTGGAAACCAATGTCCCCACTGGGGAAGGACGTGTGGATCCAGAATTGGCCTCCACAGTCACTTACAGACCTATTGTTACGTGTTTATGGAAGACAATCTTACTCGGCTACGAGTGATCGCCGAAGGAGGAGGAGGAGGAGGAGGAGGAGGAGGAGGAGGAGGAGGAGGAGAAGAAGAAGAAGAAGAAGAAGAAGAAGAAGAAGAAGAAGAAGAAGAAGAAGAAGAAGAAGAAGAAGAAGAAGAAGAAGAAGAAGAAGAAGGAAGGAAGGAAGGAAGGAAGGAAGGAAGGAAGGAAGGAAGGAAGGAAGGAAGGAAGGAAGGAAGGAAGGAAGGAAGGAAGGAAGGAAGGAAGAAAGAAAGAAAGAAAGAAAGAAAGAAAGAAAGAAAGAAGAACTGCTTACAGGCAACGTGGTGAAATCATGAAAGTTAGATTAGGTTTCTAGTCCTCATGTTTAAGAGATGTCTAAGCAGTATATATAGGGCTCGGAAGGCAAACAAGCCTGTGTGTGCTTTAAAAAATCTTGTTTCTCAGCTCATCTTGTCTGCTATTGAATATTTGGGGTAGTAAATACTAGCTCATATTGGTCTCCTCTGGTGGTTGAAAGACATAGTTGCCGGGAACTACATTATGAAGATGAAGGCTCAGAGTAAAAAGATTCATGGCTCGAGTGGCATCAGCAGAGAAATGTTTCATGTTCATTAACTATGGTTTAATACCTACCACATTCATCCAAATTATATGTGCATAAAAATGCAAATTACATACAGCCCTCTGGTTCATTATGCACTTGAAAATGGCCCACATTACTGAAGAAGCTGCTCACCTGGGATATAATGACACAAGATGTGGCAAAGCAGAGGCCTGATCCACTGAATAAAGGTTCAATTCCAGGTGTTTCCAGTAAAAAGGATCAGGTAGACGGTAATAGAAAAGGCTGCTAACTGATTGATACTTGGGATTAAAAACAAAGAAAAATAACTGATTTGTATATAGCAGAGTTAAAAGCTTGGAAGCTCTAGCTACCCAATCCCAGCCCCCTACTCACTCCTTCACACATCACCAGCATTGCTTAAAAAGGTAAACAGAACACACAGAAGTCCCATTGGTAAAGAAAGAAAAAGGTTTTTACTTACATATTTACAAGGTTGGTTTTGGATTCTAAGCCTACATGGTGGAAGCCAGTTACATGACTGCTCACAACCGCCTCCTATTTTATGCTCAGTAGGCCAGACTGAGAGAGCAACTGGCTCAAGATCACCCAGCAAGTTTCTTTGCTGAAGTGGGAATTTAAACCTGAGACCTTCCCAGCTCTGCTCTGAAACTCTGACTGCCTTTGTGTCTTGGCTCTGAACGGAACTTGAAGATGCTGAACTTCCACATTTGAGATGCAGAACGGAAAACGGCAAGTATATCATTCTAAGTGGACATCTGTAGTTTCCCTGCACTAGCATCCTGTGCGTTCATGCAGATTAAACATCCATCGCAGCACTCAGCAGTAAAAATGCTACTTAAACGTGATATATGCAAGGATACCTCGATACCTTAATAACCATGCTGTGCAACAGGTTTGCAGGCCAACGCTCTCTGCCAGGAATGTCACCAACTAACAAACTACCTGCAATTAAGCTTTGAGAAAGATCTGCCCTTAGGTGAGCTGCAGAGAAATATGGTTCATATGGAGATAATAGAGGTCTGTGACATGGAAATGGTACCAGCAGCAGCTCTGGCTGGAAATGATCTCCCCGTGGAGGTTTTGTCCAAGGGACTGCAGCTACTTCCTGGGGGGGGGGGGAATCCAGGTTTGACCCTTGTGCATTGTTAGAAGTGCCGGCTTACTGTTTTAGCATTAATGTAGCACTCTTTCTCAGCTTTCCCAGTCTAATAAAAATGTATTAATTATGTTCTGTATATTTTTATTATCTCGTTCACAGGCATTGCGTTCTTTGACAAATGCTGGGATTTCTCATTTACGGCACCCTCTTTTCTAGGGTTGCCAGGGTCAAAAGAGATACCTGTTAAGAAAAGGGAAATCCAGACATACAGCTGAGTAAGAGGACCTACTTCCAGGTCCTGGAAGCAGCTAAAGTGGGATGGAGTTCTGTATGAGCAGCTCTCAGTGAGGCTGTGTAGTAAACTTTGGCTGAGAAGGGCTTGTGTCAAACCACAGGAACAGAACTAAGCTTTGACGTCCATCATTCAGCTGTAGTGCAGAATTACCTTTGGCTATTTTTTTAAAAAAAATGATTTGATTTGCTTTCATGCCAGAAAGATATATTAAAAATAATTCACCACCAGATTAATGAGGGGAGGGAAAATCATTAGAAATCAAAAAATGAGATAATTCTGCTGTAGACATGACTGATGGCAGTAAATAAATCATATTTGGCTGACATGACTTAATTAGTTGGAAATATAGTGCTTTTTTAAAGTTGCTTAGGTTAAGCTTTTAAGCTTTTGACACATAAATTCTGAGCTAAGTATCTCAAATGCCAAAGCAGGCAGCTATAGCTCTTCACTCACGTCATTTGAAAAACACACATATAATTCTGAAATTTGATTTAATTTTTTTTTATAGACAGCAGGGTGCTTTTCATATTTTTAAGGGGGGTTTTCAAAGGGCACTGCAGCTCAGACATCCTAGGGATTGGTCTTTCATCCCCATAATAAGCTTGTTTACCACTCCAACCAGTGGCACATGTCCTAATAATGGACCCACACATTACATGCTCATTTTCTAATTCTAAGTGTTACATTTTACAAGCACAAGTGAGTCTGTCTTTTTGTCATACTCTAACACAGGGTCCCCAAACTACGGCCCCCGGGCCGGATGCGGCCCAATCGGCCTCCCAATCCGGCCCGCGACGACCCCCGCCGCCCGCTGCCGCCGCCCGATGGCAATTGGCAAGACTTTTAGAGTAGGGGAAAAGCTGTTCTGCTCCAAGAAATCAGACTAATCAGTGTCAGATACAGATGGTGTCAGAAATGTAATCTTTTCCTAAGTCTTGAAGGATGCCAGTGGACATAGCCTCTCCTGGTACCCACAGTTGTCCACATCTGCCACGGTGTTACATCTGCAAAGGCATTGTCTGCTACATGCCACTGATGCACCAAATGTCATTCTTCTTGCTTATCATGCTGTATGGCGCTCAAAAGCGTGCAATCATATTTTATTGTTAATTTAATTAATTTTATTGCAAACTGCTTCAGGGCTCTTACTGGGAATTGGTTTAGGAATGCAAGAAATAAATTCATTGCCCTGTTAAAAATAAATGTCACTCCCCTTAGAAGCAGTGACATTTGAGGGGATTTACTTTTTCCAACAACATTTGTATTAATTTATGTAACAGGATTTGTATCCTGCTTCATCATCAAAGCCTCTCAGTGTTTTACATAGAATATAAAATATGTGTTAAAATTACTGATAAAAATCAGGTTTATCTATATAAGGTAGGTAAAGGTAAACGGTAAAGGACCCATGGACAATTAAGTCCCGTCAAAGTCAACTATGGGGTTGAGGTGCGCTCATCTTGCTTTCAGGCTGAGGGAGCTGGCATTTGTCCACAGACAGCTTTCCAAGTCATGTGGCCAGCATGACTAAACCTCTTTTGGCCCAACGGGACACCGTGACGGAAACCAAAGTGCACAGAAATGCAGTTTACCTTCCCACTGCAGAAGTACCTATTTATCTACTTGCACTGGCGTGCTTTCGAATTGCTAGATTGGCAGGAGCTGGGACAGAGCAATGGGCGCTCACCCCGTCGCGGGGATTCGAACTGCCGACCTCCTGATTGGCAAACTCAAGAGGCTCAGTGGTTTAGATATATATGAGATTATAGATATATAATAAAATACAATTATGTAGTAAAATACATGTCAAATTTACTTGTCTGGGGAGGCTTGCTTTTGCAAAAAAGTTTTAACAGGCACTGAGAACAATGCAGTGAAGGTGACTGCTTAATATCAACAGGCTGGAAGTTCTTGAGTGGAGGCAGCCGCCACACTGAAGGGATCGGCTACCACCTCACATCTGTCCCCAGGCAACGCAGCCGGTTTTAGCACAAGGCATGCAAGCTCCGCCCCCAGTCATTCTCACACTTCTTATTGGTGAGCAGGAGCTGCTTCCTTTGAAATCCGGGACATTTCCGGGATATTTTACAATCCGGGCTGCCAGCGGGAAACGGATTGCAATAAGGGGGTTTCCCGCAAAAATTGGGAGGGTTGACAGCTATGTATTAATGTGCTACCAATCCCCAACCACCGTTTATATCTGTCTTCAGTGGGTGCAATCACGTAGGGATGGCCTGGATTGCGGCATACAATGAGAATCAACTGCAATAACAAGACTTTGTGAATGCCACTCCACTGTTTTCTTCTGCCTGAATGGAAGGCTCAGGTCTCCCAGTTAGCTAAAGGTTTATGGTGACACCTTTCTGCCTGCAAATCATTTTCTAGTACAACCCATGCTGGACCATTTCTCCTCTACTTCAGCATCTCAGGGCAAATGACAAGTTCTCCTAACACAATTGGAGACTTAGGGCTGAACTATGCCTGGTCTCAGTTTGTAAGCCTGAGTATACAGTGGAAAGGGACGGGAAGCCTGTTACACTTACGCGCTCTCTCCCAACCACATGTAGAAGTCTAGACGCAGCTGTGGCTTCTTACCTAGACGAACCTGGTAGGCTACAGCAGGACACAGGCTGTCAGACTAGATGGATCCGAAGCAAATCTCTTCAGCGAGGAAAATAGACTATTAACCTGCTTGTGACTTCCTGCATTAATTTGCAAACCTAATAGTAAAGGTAAAGGGACCCCCTGACCATTAGGTCCAGTCGTGAAAGACTCTGGGGTTGCGGTGCTCATCTCGCATTATTGGCCAAGGGAGCCGGCGTATAGCTTCCAGGTCATGTGGCCAGCATGACAAAGCCGCTTCTGGCAAACCAGAGCAGCACATGGAAACGCCGTTTACCTTCCCGCTATAGTGGTTCCTATTTATCTACTTGCATTTTGACGTGCTTTCGAACTGCTAGGTTGGCAGGAGCTGGGACCAAGCAACGGGAGCTCACCCCATCACAGGGATTCGAACCGCCGACCTTCTGATCAGCAAGCCCTAGGCTCAGTGGTTTAACCCACAGCGCCACCTGGGTTCTTCTTTTTTTATTGCTGGGAATGGGAGAGAGATAAATGTACCCATGCCAAAAGTACATGTGGGTCAGTTGCTGCAGACTATTTTGGATTTGTCTGGAGTGCTCCATTCCCCCACATGCACACACCCAGATAGGCAGAAGCTTCTTTTCTTTCCCTCCTTCCTTAAAAAAGTGTAGCATAAAGGGATCTTTCACTATCCTCCTCCAGAAAAAATATGAAAACAAGGCTGCTTTTTCAAGAAATGGGGTCTGCATTACAAACACCTGTATTTTCCTAATCATTAAGCAATTGGTCTCCTAATTTATTATGGGAGGAGAGGGACTGATCTCTTAATATGTTGTAAAATAGGAAACATTTGTTTTGGTCCCAGCAAAATCACCAATCAGGGATGAGAGCAGCCTTGAAGCAGAGACTATATTTCAAGGTGGGTTTGGGAAACTTGTAGGCCATGAAAAATAAACATCTATTCATGGCTTTAAAATAGTGGAGTTAGCTTTGAGCTTTCTATCTGGAAAGCAGTTCAGGTCTGTCTCAACCCTTCTTCTCTCTTTACTAACATTTTGGTGGCTGCCAGGTCTCTGGCCAGGGGTGCTTCCACATGGGTACTTATCGTAAGGTTGTTGTTCCTCCTCCTGCATGCAGTGTGTTTTTGTTTTTTGCAGAGTTCACATCAGCATCGGCATCAAAATGCCAGTTTACACTTTCTAGAGAAAATCTGGTTGATGTTTTTTAATTCAAAAACTTGTTGCTAACAACCTGTTTGCAATACCTCAAGGAACTGTTGGCCAATGAAATCTCTATCAAGAATCACCTTAAAATGGAGCTATCCTGTTATTTTTCAGAGGCACAAAATGTTTGGGAAGCTGTTGAGACCTTGCATCACCAAAATAGAGGACATGCACTCTCTCGGTGCTGTGCTACCGAGATCAGAGGGTTCAGAATGAATGAATAATTGAGGGGTTCATTCCCTCTGGGATAATCCATCTCTGTGCCAGCAGTTAGCAGAACCATTCCCCTTCTCTTTCCTGAATACTCCTTTTTCTCTTTCCCTCTTTCTCTCTGCCCAGTACATCCACAAGAGAAGGATAGCCCACTCCTGCAAGAGATTGCTTATATAGGGCTTCTGAAATTGGGCTGAGGGGCGGAATTTGTTTACCACCAACTCACACCATCCAGAGGACTTCTTCCAAACATCCCTGTGTAGAATATTGCTTTCTGTGGAATAATAATTCCAAAAGTAGACCTGAGAGCAATCCCTTGATCACTCATGCTTGAGGGGGGTTAGGATATAGCAGAGGCGTCCAGCCAGGGGGGCTCCACCACCAGGGAGGCTCCTACTGAAGAATGTGCAACAAAGAGAACACAGATGCTATTGGTGTTCCCGTTGCCAGCTGCCAGCGTAAGTTCCCAAAGCAAGGCATCATGGGGATGGAGCAGAGCTGACCATTGAGCTGCTCAATCCAAAGCTGCTCCGTTCCCCTCGGAGAGGCCTGATGAGAGCCCTTCAGTAAATAATAATGGGGGACACTTTCCATGAAAAATGGTATGGCTTTATTTCATCTGTACCTCAGAGAGAATCCATCTTCAACACAGAACATTATGGAGAGCTCTCCTGAGGACATCTGCATCTTTATACTGTATATTTAAATTGTTTTATTTTACATGCGGCACTTTAAGGAGCAAGGCAATGTGTAACGATACTGATAATATGTATAACCGCTCTGTATTTCACTGTTGAGATTTGTACCGGGGGGGGGGGGGCATAATGATATAAAAACTGAAATACATATTTTAAAAAACCAGTAGTGGAGGATATGCCCTTTGCCCTCACCAGTCACTGCACTAGTCTATCCACCACTCTACTCCCCTGGCCCCAATTTGGATTCCTCTGATAGCCAAACCTTTTGTTTTGATTTCTGTTTACTCACATGTTGAAAAGGAAAATGAGGTGGTCTCCATGGTTTGGTAAAATATATTTTATTTCTTCATACAAAGAAATAGTATGAATCAAAATTTCATTTTCCTAGAAACCTCTGTGTAAAATTAATTTGTGTTGTACATACCACAAAATACTCAATTTACAGTTTTTGCTTGCCATTTTGCTTTCCTTTACAAGTAGACTAGTCTAAGATGTATCATGTTACAGCAAACACACACACAAAAATATTGCTAATATCTGGACATACTGCTGAATGGAACTCAGCCATAAATTAATGTTACCATGTGGGGGGAAACAAGTCCAACCACACCTCTGAGTTTCGACTGTGTACCCTCTCGTGAACATTAAAAAGTTAACGTATGGAAGCTAGCTTGAACAGTTTCAAATGCCATATGGTGCAAGGTCCACCATGGTTACCATGATATGTAGGTAAGGTCTTTTAAATTAACTGGTTTCATAATATTTATGCCATACAGTCTGCTCAGCCAGGATTGGAATTTTGTTCAAGATACTGAACGGTGAAGTAGTGGCAGAGTTATCACTCAACTTATTTCATAAAACCATTTGGAACAGGTTCTGTGGATACAACACCTACTTTGCCAATGTGATTTGTGCAATGGAGAGGAAGGCATCAGACTACAAAGGTACTCAGAGGAGAAGAAGAAAGTCCAAGCACTGAGTTCTGCAGTCCAACTAAGAAAAAGGTTTAGAAATGGAAAACGAAGGAGATATAAAAGAAAAACCCAGTACAATTTCCTGGAGCAAGGGAAGCTGCATGGCTTGACAACATGGTTATCGCATAAGCATGTCACAGATTCTATTGAGAATCCAGAAGGAATAGACTAAGTGTGCATGTGTTGCATCTCACTTTAGTAGGAAGAAGGTGGGTTCAAGCAACTTTTTCTATAGTAGCATTCCTCCAGGTGTTTCTGAAGTCCCACTCGCATCAGCCTCAGCCAACATGGGACTGTGGGAGCTGTGGTTTCAGCAACATCTGGAGGACACCATGCTGACCAACCCTGGTGTAAAGGATGGAGTGAGGTCTATAGCAAGGTCCAGCTTTCATGTCTTCTGTAGTGCTCAACATGTAAATCCGGAAGGGGAACCTCTGGTACTCCAGATGTTTTTGGAATCCCGGTCATCCCCCCAGCCAAGGTGCCCAATGGTCAGGGATGATGAGAGTTGGCATCCAACAAAATCTGGAGGGGGCAAGGTTGGGGAAGCCTGTTCTAGAGTGCTGCTTCACCAGCAGGTGAGACAGTAAGCATCATAGGTCCAAAGATGGCCAACACAGAGGCTAAATGTTCATAGGAATGTCTACATCCTTAGAATAATGTGTAGGTGCTCGTGCGCACACAAATTGTATACAGCCATCTGAGGAATCCCACATTCCATATGCAGTTACTTCTCAGAATAAATCTGACAGTTATGCCCACATTGTTCAGTGTGTGTCCAATGTGGGACACTTCGAGAATGTGTTGAGAACTGAAACACACACAAAGGGGGGGGGAGCGCAACTGAACAGAGGTTTTATTACAAGATGGTAGCTCACTCACCGCAACATTAGTCAGACATGCCCAACCTTCAAGTTGCCATGAAGTACCTACATTGGGAGCAATTTTCCTGGAGGTCCAATTAAAATGTGTCGAGATGTTACATTCAGTTCACCTTAGCATAATGTGATTGAGGGCAGGGGCAGGAATAGGCTGTTTGCTAGTCTTGGGAGGTTGTGGAATTCTTTGGCAAGGTTCAGACTGTCTATGGTCCCTGCATGTTGATTTCCAACCCCTCTCTCAAGGGTTTAATGAAGTGCATACTTCCCCCCACATCCCACTTGACTCCATATGAAAGTCCAAAACTTTCAGCTCAGCACCAGCGGAAGGGGGGGATTTAATTAACTCTCTTAGAAAAAGAAGACTTCATGCAGGGTGATGAGGCATGTAACTCTGCATGTTCTAATCTGAGAGCATCCTGTCTGCAGGGCTATCAGCAATCAGGCCTATCATTCAGTTATACATAGCAGGGAGTGGTTCACTATACAAGTTCAGACTGCATGGTCTTCTTTTGCAAGACCAGGTTTTTTTTAATAAAAAAGAAAAAGAAGCACCCCATATGAATTGTGCCCGAAGGAAGCATTTCACATTTTCAGCAGGAACAAGTTAAAGCTGGACCAAATATGCATAGTTGTCAGTCCAGGAAATCTGCTTAAAGGTCAAAGCTTTCTACAAGGAGAGTTGTACTCATCACGGAAAACATATCTGAGAAACAGGCAGCAGCCATAGGGCTGGAGAGAATCTCCTTCTGCACTCGTGCCACGCCCACCTGTAAAGGCTTAAGCTAGGCCTAAATGCTTTGAGTTCCACAAAATTTCATAGCCAACCAAAAACTCAGTTGCAAATATGCTAGCTGGAGGGCCATTCACAAAAGTGTTTCAAAATGCCTAGTACCCGTATTGGAAAATAAAATTGTGCTTTTTTAAATTCTTTCTCCCTTACCAACCAACCTTTCTTTTATATTAATTTTTCTCATAGAAGATACTTGGAAGCACTTTCCAGCACAAACTGAACCAGGCTACAAAAAAGAGAGAGAGCATAGGAAGGATTCAGCACTGTGGAATGTTAAAAACACAGCTATGGGCTGCTACAGTGTGGTTAGGCAGCTTAGTGAATTAATTGCTTAAGAATTAAAAATAAATTATTATAAAATAGATTTCTGTACATTTTACATATAGACCTATCTACATATATAAGGGGGATAGCAAGCTGAAATGATGGGATTAACTCTGGCAAGAACGTCTGCAATAAACCATCAATCCCAGCCAAAGTCATGTCCAGTCATCTGGTAGAACTTCATGTTGAAGGGCCTGTAGAATTCCCGCAGCCTCTGGACCACTTCCTGGTCTATGTTGGGGTGGGTCCGCCCCTTGGTTTTGCCCAAGCAGTGGGGCTTGCTGCTGCCTTCAGCCTTTTTCAGGCATGGGAAACCCTTGGTTTTGTTGAAGTAGAAGTGTTTGTCCGTGATGATCCTCTTGAGGCCCAGAAAGTCCTGGACTCTGCCTAACTCACCAGCTGGATCACTGATTAGCCTCTCCCCACTGACAAAGAGGATCTGCCCAATGGGGAAGTACAGGAGCCAGTTTTCCAGGTGCTTGGCGTAAATGCCAATCTGGATGGCACTCCAGGAGGTATCAATGAGGCCCGTAGTCCTGTTTTTGAAGGTCAGGCTCTCAAAGGTGGGGATGTCAGGCTTCTTGGACAGAGTTTGTGTGTAGTCAGAAATGGCTCTGGTGACCGGGTCTCTCACCACCACAATGAGCTTGGTGCCCTTCGACATGGCAGAGATGCGAGCCGGGGCTTCCTTGGTGACAAAGTAGCTGGGAGTTTTCTCCATGGTGATCTGCCCATCGAGAGTTCTTGGCATCAACTCCCTGCCAAAGAAAAGAGAGAGGAAGGGAAAAGAAAGGGCACACAGTGGTTAGAAACACCAGTGGGCATTAATTACAGCACTCTTTTACAGTTCTTGGTACTGACAATACCCAGCAAGATTACTTACTCAGCCAAGGAACAACAGAGCACCATTTCAGAGTTAAGTACATCATGAATCAAAAGGCCAAGATGTACCCAAAGGTCTCTTCTGTAATGGCATTATTTCAATTTTTGAATCACTTCGCATGAGGTATCTGAAGCACTCCTACTTCAGGAGGTTTTTCAGGAAGTTTTATTATGAGCTGTGCCACATATAACCTGCTTAAATTTTGGTGCCCACCACATTTCAACTCTAGTTGAGTTGAGCTTACCTTGGTTAGAATGAACCAAGAGTTCCACCTTCATGAATAACAAGACAGTTTGTTCTAAAATGTCCACCCATCCAAGGGCACGGCAGTGATTGATTTTAGGGGAGGCAGGCTTTACGTTGGGGAGGCAGAACCAAGTTATCTGCTGTGCAATTGGTCAGTTAAGTCTTTTTATTTATTTACTTGATCTGGGGGGGGGGCAACCTGCCCCCATGCATTATCCCCCTAGCTACACTCATGCACGTTTCTCCTTGTATGCATGAGAAGAGATGAGGAGGGGAACAGAGTTTATGTCTGAGGCTCAACACAGCTTATTTCACTATATGACTTCAAATGTGATTCAGGTGATCAACTGAATGAATTCAAAGGAAGCAGGTTCTGTCAAAAAAACAAACCTTTGACCATCACCGATATTTTCTAAATTGGGGGCATGGTCACAGAAGTGCAAGAAAGAAAGTCTCTTCAGGAGATGCAAGCATCCCACACACCCCTTTCCATGCAGCAATAGAGCCCTACCTCTTAGAACCATCTCAAACAAAGGAACTCTTAGGAGCTAGAGAACTCCTTTCATAAAGATTTTCTCCACAAGGCGCCTGGCGCTAGGGTGAAGCAATTTACCGTGCAGATAGACTGGCCCACTTTGCCTGTTAGCCACTTAAGATTTTATTACATTAGTGTTCTTGCACAAGACAGCTTTAATCTCCTCAACTCCTCCCTCACCCCCCCCCCCAAAAAAGGCTTAAACGCAGGATGCTGAAATAGTCATTTAGCAACATTCCTGGAGGAAAAAACACCTCAGCCCTCTAATGAGAAAAACAGTTTGGAGACAGATACACTTACAAAGTCAGTTGACAGGTGGCCACGTGGTAATCCAATAGCTGAAAGCCTAATGCCTTTTGTGGCAGGTTTTTGTCCGCACAGAGGGATTCTCCACTAATCTGTTGACACTTCCCAATAAAGAAAATTGAGAGGGGGGGGCTCTTGTTAGTGATGTGGCAGAAGGGGGGAGGGGAAGTATTTTACATGCTGTTGCTGTCTTGGGGTTACAACAACAAGCTGACAGGTACAAACAACCAGGCTCTTGAGCTTTTATTGCAAGGCCAAAAGCTACAACAACAACAAAAGTGCCAGGTAACAGCACAGCTGAGATGATCCAGGTTGGAACACTCTTTTTCACAGAAGAACCAAGATGTATAAGAATATATCAAGAGTAAAGAGCAGACTCTAATTTGTATCAACGGAAAGGTGGCAGGATCTCCACAGCCAAAAAGCAAGCAACTGGAGGGTCAAATAAAATGTTTTTCAGCTGGAGACACTGGAAAAAAATGTCATTTTCCAGCACTGGTTGCTAGCAGTTTTGCAGATACTTCACAACTGCATCAATTGGGATAAAGATGAGGAAATTTGAGCTATTCCAATAATGGGGAAAGGATGTGCTTAAGGGGCAAATTGCGCGGGAGTAGCAGCAGAGATGGAAGGGCTCTTGAGAGCCTGATAAGAATAAGTGGGTAGTTCTGGGAACCAACTGTGCAATCCCCTGTTGATGTAGGGAATCTACTGCCATGGCACCCCTGGCATGGCTTACAAGGTGGGGAATAATGCAGAAGTGGCTTTCGACTAGATTCAATCACCTCATGCTTTAGCCTGGCGCCTTCAGAGACAAGCATCATATACTGGAATTTAGATTGCCAGGTCATCCTCTCACTTGCAGACCACCGTAAGCTTTGAGAGCCTCTTGCTTTTTTAGAAATGGCAGGAAATTCCTGACTCAATTTAATAAGCAAAAAGCAGATTGATAGAACAGCACCCTTCATAGGCATCAGCTCGTTGCTGGCTTTCAATCTTCTTGCCAGAAAGCGGCAGGTCTATATGTACCTTCGAGACACAAATAAGGCTGCTGCTAGAAGGTCATCTGTAGGTAGCCTTCACATGGTGCAAGTTTATTTACAGAGAGAGGTAACAGCTCCTAACCAACACAGAATGGGAGCTATTTTCCACCATAGGTATATCAGCACTATAGGTGCACCAGGGATTGCCATAGTAAATACAAATTAGATGATGGCAGCCACATGGCTATGAACCTTTCACACATTACAGTTGTATATCCCTCCTTCCTTCTAGGAGCTGAGCTAAGTACAAGGAGTTCCCCGGTAGCCCCCCACCCAAACACTGACCATACACAGAGCAGTCCACAGCTCTGCCACACTAGCTAGCCTTTTCTTCGATTCATGGCATGTAGGATTTCACTTCCAACCATGTTCCTGAAGAGAAGGTTGTCTTATTAATCTAACTGTTTGGGGCAATAGGTAGAATTTAGCGGTAAATATTCTGCATGGTTGAATGACATGGTGGAGATTATTAACACAAAGGAATATTAGAAGAGTTTGGATTTGATATCCCGCTTTATCACTACCCTAAGGAGTCTCAAAAGGGATGTGGGTGGTGCTGTGGGTTAAACCACAGAGCCTAGGGCTTGCCAATCAGAAGGTCGGCGGTTCGAATCCCCACAACGGGGTGAGCTCCCGTTGCTCGGTCCCTGCTCCTGCCAACCTAGCAGTTCAAAAGCACATCAAAGTACAAGTAGATAAATAGGTATCGAGCGGGAAGGTAAACGGTGTTTCCGTGCACTGCTCTGGTTCACCAGCAGTGGCTTAGTCATGCTAGCCACATGACCCAGAAGCTGTACGGCGGCTACTTCGGCCAATAAAGCGAGATGGGCTCCACAACCCCAGAGTAATCCGTGACGACCTAATGGTCAGGGATCCCTTTACTTTTACCTAAGGAGTCTCAAAGTGGCTAACAATCTCCTTTCCCTTCCTCTCCCACAACAAACACTCTGTGAGGTGAGTGAGGCTGAGAGACTTCAGAGAAGTGTGACTAGCCCAAGGTCACCCAGCAGCTGCATGTGGAGGAGCAGGAAATCGAACCCGGTTCACCAGATTACAAGTCCACCGCTCTTAACCACTACACCACACTGGTGTATACTCTTTATGCAGGGTATTTGTATGTTTCAGAAAAACCAGGACACTCCTAATTGTCAGCATCATCCAAGACACACCAGTACTGCTGCAGTTTACAAGAACTGCCCTTGTTTCTCCACTTGCCCAAGAGACAAGAGCACATCTGAACTCCTTTTGTCCCAGTCAGCGCCCCTTCCATTGTCTGAAGGATCCCCTCAGTACCACTTTAATGGCTACAAGGTGTTATGCCTGCTGGTGGGAAAAGGTGGTGGTGGGAAGGAGTGGAAAATAAGTGCAGATGACTGGATAGTGGTTAGATTAAAAGCTCACTGCTGTTTACGGAGCCGTTCCTTTAGACACTCTCTCATCATTATCAGGGATTCATTTCACATGGCTTGGCCAGAGGGGTAGTCAAGTAATCTGCAGCCATTTCCTGCATAGGCTTTTTTCGGGTCATGTTAAGGGAAGAGGAGGAGGAGAAAAGTTTCTTGGAAATGAAATGACTCAAAACAGACAGAGCCAATTTGGGGGGTGGGGGAGGTAGAGATAAAAAAAAAAGTGGTCAAGGAATTTCCGCACAAAAGGCGCTTTTCAATGTGCTAATTCCCACCCACCCCTTTTCTTCATTACTTACTTAGTCCTGCAACTACAGTTGCTATTCCACCAGCATCCAGGATGTATATTTCCGATTCGACTATCAAACCTTTATTAGGCATTTTACAAATAGAACCGCAAGAAAAAGAGTCACATACAAAAGTATTTAAAATGCATACAAGGGGGCAACAGTAAACTGCATACACTAATTGTATGTATATAAAATCTGAGATTTCTTCCTATTAAACTACTCCTTGAGACACTGCTGCCAAGAACTCAGCTACTCCTGCAGTCACCTTATGGTCAATGTCAGACAGGCAGAACCCAACATTTCCACCATGCTGTGGTGTCAGAGCACCCAGAAGGGGGGACAACACACATTCACGCAGCATGCTGTCTGATTAAAGACAACCTAAGGATTGAAATCAAACAGCTAGAAAAAAGCTCTCTGTTTGCACAAGCTTTATTCCTAACTCAAAAAAATTGACATTTTCCTCTTTGTAAATGTCTACGTTCCCCCTACTAAAAGCAATATCTCCAGTGAGAATTGATGACAATTAACTCTTTATATCGAAAATCTTATTGATAAATATCCAAACGCCTCACTAATAATAGTAGGCCATTTCAATGCTAGGGTGGGAACCAACAATGAGCAACTATGTAGTAAATTAAATTGGAACATTGTATGTCACCATCTGTACAACACAACCAGGCCTCTGCTCTAGGAGAGAAATGCAAGCGCGTCTCAACCACCATTCCTTGCTTGCTCCATTTTCTTGCACAAAGTCCACAGGACGAGGCACCAATAATTATACGCATAGTTTACGGGAGTTTCGAGTGGCCTCTTTAATGTTTTCAGTTGGCAGAGGCATCCAATGAGGACTCTGGCTCCATCGGACCAAATGGGTTGTGCTTTCATTAATCCCTTTGCTCACTGAAGTTGCATTATTCATAAGCTTCTCTCTCTCTCTCTCTTGGTTCAAGAGCTCAGAACCCCCCCCCCCAGAAAAAAAACCCAGCCATCAGCAGTTTTTTAACAGCCCCCTAAGGAAGCAAGCCACAAGTCATTTAAAAAGAAAAGGAGGAGGAGGAGGGATCACTTCTACATATTTTGGTAGCCTATGCCGCACTCCCACATTTTGGATCCAACATTTGATGCACTGGATCTGCAGGACTCCTTGGAATAATGCTCACTTATCTGTGTAGGCAAGAGCTTCTTGCTGCATTGCGATATCCACCCATGCTTGTTCACCCACCTATGGTTGCTCACCTATCCAGGCCAGGGAGTAACCTTTCAACTCCTCACCCTGCCTGCTGCATTTGGGGGGAGGGCAGACAGGGGGGAGAGAGAGGTAGGAAAGGAGGAGGAGACCAAACACTATTCTTCCTACATGGACTGCCAGCACAGACAAGGGCTTTTCGGCAGCAATCATGGTTGAGTGAATACATTTAAATTCAATAAGATCTGCTTCAAAGAAGTTAAGACTAACATAGAAGCTTTTCAAGTGGCAAGAAAGGAATGTAAAATAAGAAGCGGCTCCATAAAGCAAGAGGAGTTTGGACAGCGTGATTAATTAGACCCTGTTTCCATGTAGCCAAATTGGTTTAATCGCTCCGGTTATGGATTTAGCTCTCCTACAAGAACAGACTTAACAGGCGTTCGATTGAGAAGTGCAGAAGATTCAGACTTGGGGGGGGGGATATTTCTCCTGCCCTTGAAGAGAAGATGTGTCTTCTAGAGATATCAAAAGGATATATAAAGTTTAGCCACTAAGCAGGAAGAGGGGATGTGGATTGTACCAAACCCATACACTTTATTATTTTTGAATACATATGTCTAGGACTGATCTATTTTAACAAAGATGCTTTGGGGGTTGTGGAAGGAAAAATATATTTTCCAAGTTCTTTGCCAGGGCACATGAAGCTACTCTCTCAATTTTGCTCACTCACTGCCAGGATATAAGTCCCACCATAACTATTAGAGATTTGTGGTGATAAATATTTTAGTCTGTTGAATATCCCAGCTACAGACTACAACACCCAGGACTATGCAGCAGGGGAGAAGAGAAACATTTTAAATGGCCAATAAAAAGAAGGCACTCATCTTTGTAAAATGGAGCATTAAGAAGAGAAAGGCAACAACTATGAAGCTCTCATTTCTTTCTGGAATGCTGGGCTTAGGACCTGGACAACCAGGGTTCAAATCTCCACTCTGCCATGAAACCCATCGGGTGACTTTGAGAGACACTGTCTCTCGGCCTAACCTACCTCACAGGGTGGCAGTGGCATACAGTGGTACCTCGCAAGACGAAATTAATTCGTTCTACGAGTCATTTCGTATTGCGAAAATTTCATCTTGCGAAGCGCGGTTTCCCATAGGAATGCATTGAAATTTAATTAATGCGTTCCTATGGGCAAAAAGCGCAAAAAAGAGGCGCCGACTCACCTGCCTCGGCCGGAAGTCTCCTCCCGCCGCAGCCTCCGCTCCTTCAGGCGCCGCCACAGTTGCCGGCAAGGGCCACCTGGCGAGCCCCGCTGCTGCTCCTGCCAGATCCCTCCAGCCCGCCGGGGAGGAGCCGCGGAGGCCGCAATGGCCACCGAGGAGGGCAAGGCCAGAGCCACGGAGGCCGTCATGAGCGCCGCGCTGCCGCAGGAGGCAGAAGCGGTGGCCGTGGACGTCACCCCCAGCCGCAATGGCGGAGTCCTAAAGGTAAGCGGCGACAGCGGCTTCCCTTCCCGTCATGAGGCTGCTTCATCTTGCGAAGCATGGCCATAGATGACTTCGTTTTGAGAGTCTTCAAAAAAATCGCAAAACGATTTCGTCTTGCGATTTTTTTGTTGCGCAAGGTGTTCATCTTGTGGGGTACCACTGTAATGGAGAGGGGGAGGTGTGTGTGTGGCATCTTGAGCTCTTTGGAGAAAAGGTGGTGTATAAAAGTAACATTAGCAATAAATAAATAAATAAGATTGGGGCTCACAATGGTATCAGGTCAGTTATGTGCAATACCGGTTACAATACCATTTGTCCCTGAAGAAGTTTCCAACCACAGTCCATCCCAGAACTTCCTGCTGAAATCCCAGAACTGTTTATAACACACATGCTCTTGTTTATCATTGTACTGCCGTTGTCGCACTACAAGTCCCTCCAGACAGCAATAATGTGGTAGCATTGGGACAGCATCCCAAAACTGTTTCCAAATCGCTATTCACTAAAATCGGTAGAAAATGTAAGAAATCACTACAGTACCAGGTTTTAGGTAAGAAAAACTCAGTATCGTCTACACTTAACCAAATTAGCTAGTTTTGGAAATAGACCAAAGGGACATACAGTGGTACCTCGACTTGCGAACGACTCGACAACCGAATTTTTCAACTTACAAGTGGGGCAAATGGCCACACGCTTACAAATTTCTCAACATCCAAACGGAAACTGTGGCGGTTTTAGATAGGGTTTTTTCGACTTACGACTTTTAGACTTTTTAGACTTACGAATTTTTTCGTTTCCAATGCATTCCTATGGGAAATCTCATTCCCAATGGCGCTTTTCGACTTACGAATTTTTCGACCTACGAAGGTGCCTTCGGAACGGATTAAATTTGTAAGTCAAAGCACCACTGTATCAGAGGCACACAATAACTGCATTTTTAAATTACATTATAAGGTTCAAAGCATTCACATTAACTGGGACAACTAACTTAACCGTCAGGGTAACTATTGAGAAGACATGTTGGATGCTACTCTCAAGAGCCCCATACCAAAAACTGGACATGAGAAGATGTTCTGCATGCATTCTGCAATTGTGCTTTGACCCACCTGTCTGTTCCTGCTGCCACCAAGCTTTTGCCAGCTGCCTTCCTTCCATCTTGCAAGCAAGGCTCAACTTGGCCAAGTAAACTACAATGAGAATTGTAAAAGCCACTGCTCTGCCATCTTAAATTAAACCAAGCAAAGGTTGGGCTTACATACAGCAGGTTTAAATGGAGGGATGAGGGAGAATATAGGCTGGCATTTTTATGCCAATGACATCATGTGAACACTACAAAAATGCAGCACTAACCTTACAACAGAAATCTGTCTGATATAGCCCAAGGTGATTATGAGACGAAACTTTAAACACAGAAAAGCTAAAATGGTCTCAGTGAAGAACTAAGAATGGTCTTAGTGAAGAACTACTTGAGTTTAGGGGAACAGACACTTAAAAAAAATGTGTTAAGGCACTGCTTCACTTTGCCCAACAGCCACCTTCCAATAGCAGGCAAGCATCAAAGAATATGGCATGGTCCAGAAGACAACATTCCTAAGCCAAATCCTAAATGGCCTGAACACCTTTGTGTCCATTGTTGTTGTTATTACTATGTTGTTTCCTTTGACAATCGCTATGCAAGGACAGGATTTGTGGTATTCAGTATTCTTATCTACAGCTTTTGAGAAATGTGCCCTTTAATTCTACCCAAAACCAGTTTTCACTGGATGGGGAGGAAGAGCCAGGCAGAAACACAAGCTTCTGTGAGACATCCAAAGATTAATGGCTGGCCACAGGAGTTCTTGTTGGAAAGATTTGCTTTTTTTGTTTCCCTTCAGGATATTCCCCCTTCCAGGGAGCCATGTTCAACGCCTGTGGGCTGTTTTCAAGAATGGGTTGACAAGAGCCAGCCCATATATATTCTCTCATATATATATATATATAGCGCCACCCTAGCATCACCCATCCACCTTGACAATTGGGTCTCTGTGTCCTCCCTCAACAAAAGCCACCCCCTCCCACCTTCTCAGTCAGCCTCTGTATAAAGAGAGAGGTAGCTTTTGAAGAGCACAAAAAGTCACACTGCTGTGGAGAGGCCAATTATAACTTTGCAGAAGGCTGAAACCCCTGAACGGGATTGGCTACATGGTGGCAGCAGCCATGTGATCAGCCTACTATCAAGCTCTTTGTTTAGGGCCCCGTCTGCACGGGAGGTACCAACACCACCCTGGTGGCAAAGCACACAAAAGGAAAGCAAGCTTTCAATGTGCCAGAAGCTGTTCTATTTATCCAACAGTGCCGTGGTGCACTGGACCAAGGCACTCAAGGAGCAGCGGCTTAAAAGCCTTTTCACTGACTTCTCCCTATGGCACAGGCTTCCCACCTTGGAGAAGCCGCAAGAGGTCAAGAAGGGGACTTCTCTATGTGAAGCTTATATATAACCACCACAGTTATTATGACCTTCTTTAAGATTCCATTCAGATCACCAGAAGCAAAACTGAGATTCTTCTTTCTCACTTCCTTCAGAAGATTGAGTACACAGCTTCCTGAATGTTCTTAAAACAGGAACTCGCCTAAGCCAGGACAGGCTAACGCGTTAACATTTCAAGTGCATGTTTTGCCGTTTGCATTAGTTGCACAGTACCTATGATTTCCTTACTGTTTGCACGTGGCTTCTAATGAGGAAGGGCCATAGCTTAGTGGCAGAGCATCTGCTTTGTGTACAGAAGGTGCTAAGTTCAATCCCCAGCATCTCCAGATGTAGCTGGGTAAGAATCTGGAATGACACCTTGGACAGCCACTGCCAGTTGGTGCAGGCAATGCCAGACTAGATGGATTGATGGTCTGATTCAGTTTAAGGCAGCCTCCCATGTCCCTGTGCAAATAAGGCAGTAGAGAAATGGTTGGAGAAATTGGAGTAATTAATCTTGAATGTTTACAATCATAGCTGGAGTTATTACAAGTTCTCAAGAGCTTCTGAGAGGGTTTATATTTCCTAACCAGATCAGAGGGGTCAGTGCATGGGCAAGATGCGAGACACATACCCTTAACCACATCACCTGCTTCACAAGGGGGTACAATATGGTCAGAAGTTGAAAAGGTCACTCCTTAAAACTACTTTACAGCCAGAAGGTGACCCAGACAATGTGTGCTGCACTATAATTTCCTCACGCCGGAATAAGAGGTCTAGCAAATTAATACACTGTTGATCCTCTCTGCACACTGAGCCTTAAATGCATTTTAATACAAATGGGATTGCCTTCTCCAATCTCCCATTATTGGATTGGTGATTAGTCAAAGAGATAGACAGACACTGCATCTGAAATTGAATTAGCCTGGTCATGAACAGAGAACATCAGCTCCCAGGCATGCTTGGAGAGAAAATCAACATGGCTCAGGGTTGTAGAACAAAGCCGGTGCCCTCAGAACTGCCACCTCGACAGGAGCAAGAGCTGCAGCGGAGTGTCAAAAACCTCTGGCAAGTTCAGCTGTTCCAACTCGCCTCCCTTTCCTAAGATAAACAAGCAAAACAGCAGCAAGGGTATTAAGTCAGAATGGGGCGGGGTGAACTGGGGTTCTCAAGAGAAGCACTGTGCCCTGTGAATAACCCAAGATAGCCAAACAAGGCACAATGGCAGGGAGGGAAGTAGACTTATCAAAATCCTTCCTGTAGACAAGGATTCACAGGAGAGCTGCGAGGGGATAAACAATCCACTAAGAGCACAAGGGGAGGCCCAGCAGACAAACCATTTCCACCCCAGTGCTAAAGCGTTGAGATAAACACTATAGCGGAATGGGATGGCGCTGTGGGTTAAACCACAGAGCCTAGGGCAGGCATTCCCCAAACTTCGGCCCTCCAGATGTTTTGGGCTACAATTCCCGTCTTCCCCGACCACTGGTCCTGTTAGCTAGGGATCATGGGAGTTGTAGGCCAAAACATCTGGAGGGCCACAGTTTGGGGACGCCTGGCCTAGGGCTTGCCAATCAGAAGGTCGGCGGTTTGAATCCCTGCGACGGGGTGAGCTCCCGTTGCTCGGTCCCAGCTCCTGCCAACCTAGCAGTTCGAAAGCACGTCAAAGTGCAAGTAGATAAATAGGTACCGCTACAGCGGGAAGGTAAACGGTGTTTCCGTATGCTGCTCTGGTTCACCAGAAGCGGCTTAGTCATGCTGGCCACATGACCTGGAAGCTGTACGCCGGCTCCCTCAGCCAATAAAACAAGAGGAGCGCAGCAACCCCAGAGTAAGTCACAACTGGACCTAATGGTCAGGGGTCCCTTTACCTTTAAACAGAATAGCAGACAAGCGAGTTAGGCACCTGTGTGATTTCAGTGACAGGGTGGGAAAGGCAAAAGCCCTCAAACTCACCCTCCCAGCACCCAATCGAAACAGTTATGAAAATAGCTATACATGTGACGCTACCTGTCTGCTGGATGAAAACCATGCTTGGTGCAAATGAGGCCAAGGTGAGAGACACAGCTGAGACACACAGAAACTGGTAGAAGAGTCCTTTTGGAGATGAGATAGCAGCATCCAGGGTAATCACCTGTATTGTTATGACGGTCTCAGGGGCAGAAGATGGTGCCCCAAGAAAGAGGAATCTCTTAGAAAGAACCTATTCCATGTGGTGGGGTGAAGCAATATCCTCCTGTGACAAGGATGTGCCTCCAGTGGGAGAGGGTTCCTCATAGTGAATAATTCAATCAATAGAAAGAGGTTTGTGATGAGCATGTAGACTGCATGTCCAATTGCCTGCCTGATGTGAAAGTTGTAGAGGTCAACCTTTGCCTAGATAAGCTGGTAGACAGTACTAGAGAGGAGTCATCTGTCACAGTGCATATCAGCACCAATGACTTGAGTAAAATAGTCCAGAGTTCTTTGAAGCAAAGTGTTTCCTCCCAATCTCATATACCATCAATGAAGTTACATTGTGAGCAGACAAAAGCAAATATTTTTACACCCAAGGCAGCTCAACTATGAAATTGTGACCATAATATGTAGTTGTGGCCAGCAACATAGATGTGTTCAAAAGGGACAAGAAAATGCTGTGGAGGGTAAGGCTATCTCGGCTTTATATTACCTCCCATACCATATACAGTTTGCCTCTGGGGATCAACAGGAGACGGCTATTACTGTCATATCTCGCTTCTGGGTTTCCAAGAGGCATCTAGCCGGACCCTGTAGGAAACAGCATGCTTGTTAGCTAGGACTTTGGTTTGATCCAGTAGGGCTCTTGTTACTCCCTTGGTTGTGTAAGCGAGGCTTACTCGGGAGGCGAATGCATACCGTAGTAGAACAGCTGCCTCCCAAACAATGATCCACTGGACGCATTTGGGAATGGCTGGGAGGGGAAGAGTTCAGAAACTGGGAGGCTGAAAAGCTGGAACTAAAATGTGAGCACCACACTACATTCCTTCCTGGGGAGACAAAAAGGCTCCAATATCTGAAGAAAGGGGATTCTGATCACACCCCCGGCTTTAGTCAGATAGCATCAAGGTATCTTTAAAGAGAGCGACTGAGGCATGAAGGTGCTCTCTGCTGTAGGTATATATAATTTCTAATTACATAGATAAAGTTTTAATGAAAGACTCTGCATTTCCAACTCAGTAATTTGACAGGGACAGAGCAAGGTTGTAATTAAGAAAGGCTCCCTTTTCCTCCACCATTATTAAGAAACTGGCTGTTCATCAGGACGCAGGCACCGCTTCCTCCCGGCTTACCGGAAGCTGCCACTTCCAGAGCAGCAATTGCTTTCAGAAGAGGCATGTAGGAGGAGCATTTGAATCCAGTCAATGCCCCCTCTCATCTGAATCATCCAAGCACATGCCTGTGCAGCAACACAGAGAGTCTGTGGTGTTCATTTCTTCCAGAGTTGACCAATCTTCCTTTTGCCTGAGGGTCACACTCACCCTTGGCCAACCTTCCACAGTAGCAGTGGGTGGTACCCTGTATCTACACTTCATCTGATTAGAGATGATTATTAGCATCCCCATCAGGGTGCTGAACATATTGGTTCTTCTTTTGTTTTTGCTACTGCTGCCAAAATCAGTAGAGCCTTGGGAGGGCTCTGGGCCCAAGGGGAAGCCCCCTGCTGCCTGAACTTCATTCAGTTATTTTGGGTGCTCTCAGACCAGTCAGATCCACTTCACATCCACTCACATTTAAGCTAGACATTTGCCACCAACCACGAGACTGAGATCAAATAGCACCCAGCCCCTCTCTTTCAGGGAAGGAGTCAAGGGAATTATGCACAGCTTTGCAACTTCCTCAGAGTTGTACAAGCATGAGCCTAATGTGCTATTATTTGCACAATACATACCAGGTGAAGAAATAGGCTTTTGCATATTTAGTAGTTGTATAAGGAGGGGGGATTTCAGCATAAAACTCACTATATCTACTGAGATTCCATCTTGCAGACAATTCATTACATATGGAAGGATCCTGTCCTCTCTTTTCACTCTCCCTTTACACTAGAATTCCTACCAGTTGCTACAACTAGGGTAAATTTTCCCTGCCCACCTTTCCCCCATAAGAGTACCCATGCTCATTTTACATCATTTCCCCCCTTTAAACTCACTTTCAGATACAGCCCAGATGCTAAAGCAATCTGAACCTGCCACATATATATATATATATATATATATATATATATATATATATATATATGGAATGACATGTTGGAAAAGTGTGAGTGCAACAGTTTGAGACACTGGGATTCTCTGAAATAAACCAGTTAAGTGAATGGTGCCAATAGCTAGATTCACAGGTTGAAGGTACAGGATGGGCTCTCTCTATATGCAGAGGGGCAAGGGAGAGAAGGCTATGTGGAAGCATCCTAAGTGTGCGTTAACAGACTCTAAACAAGGAATGACCTTCAATACTTGGGATGTGCCAGTACACACAAGCACTCTTTGTTTCCTGAATCCAGTGGCTAGCGGCTTAGCATTAGGCAAGCTGGCATTTTCATTTAGCCCTCACCGCTTTCATTTTTCCAGGGGGAAACACGGGTGAGAGATGTTTGTGTCTCCTTCCCGATCATACAGTGTGCTCCACAGTCTTTGGGGGGGGGGAGAGACTTAGCACTAAGGGAATATTCCATATATTCCCCCATCCAAAAAATAAAAATACAACCCTGCTATGTTAACCTTGGTAAAACTGCTGGAGAAGATGCAAGACTGCTTGAGCAAAGCATGGAGAACTGTGGCCAGATGTTGTTGAACAATAATCCTCATAAACCCCAGCCACTAGTCATGTTCACTGCAGATAGCATTCATTCTCTGGATGGCCACAGGTTCCCAACTCTTGGCACAAACCATATGAACAAGCCATTCACACATTCCTTGAAATTTACAAAGCCAGCAAATAGCCGCAATTCAAATGGTCAAAAGTCATGTGGCTACAAAAAGCATCAGTGGAAAGGTCCGCACCTCACCTACAAACCAGGAATAGCCAACACAATGTGCTCCATATTTTTGGACTACAATTCCCATCATCCCCAACCACAGCACAGCCAATAATGAGGAAGGGTGGAAGTTGTAGTCCACAACAGCTGGAGCATTGGCTACACCCTGCTGCAAACCCAGGGAATGCAGGAGACAGTCCTGAGCAACCATGGAAGAACAGAAAGAATTCCCCGCCCCTGTTAGTTGACATCGAGGCTTGGAGTGAAATACTAGCCTGCTATCCCACTTTATCAATGCCTGGTCCTCTTTCTGACTAGTCGTCGCCCTCTGGCTCCACACCCCACCCTCCCCAACAAAGATCAGGCATGTCCAACAGGTCAATCCTGGTATAAAGTTTAGTGATCACCTTGGTGTTCCTTTTAGATCCCCTTAAAAAAAAAGCTCAACAACTCATGGCAATGACAATGGGTAGCTCACAGCCAGTCTCTTTATACTGTGAGTAGATCACAGTCTCTTTGGAGTTGGACGTGCCTGATCTAGATGATGGTTAAGCTTGTCAGGCAATAGAAGATATAGAAATGGAAAGAGATCAGAATTCCCTCCACCACATCTGTGCCTAACACTTAAGCAAATTAGTATATTAAAAGAAAAGACAAGTGATATGCCAGCTATTCTCCACCCAGCACCGCCGCCCAACTTTCCTACTTCAAGCAGATGCCAGAGATTCAGTCTTCTGCCTGAAGGATGCACTAACATGTTCAGCCATTAGTTCACATCTCCTATCATCATCACTATAGGGTTGCATCCCAAGCTGTCCATGTGAACACAGAACAGAACTTTTGCTGTCCTCTTCTGCCCCTGGAGTCCCCCAAATGCCCTCAAAAGTCCCCTCTACAACAGGGGGCAGGACAAGAGGCTGAAATCACATTGTGCAAGTGGAAGATCATTCATATGATACTGGGTTCCACCCAGAAACTACAACTTCTAGTGAAGGGACTTTAATATTCCAGGTAACTGTTCTTTCTTGCCCCAACACCCACATTTCCTGTTTTCTTTTGCTGTGCTCCAGCACATCAGACCATGCCGAGACATTCCCAGTCAGATCTACAGAATGGATGGTGGAAATGGAAGGATTACAGGTAAAATGGTAAGACGATTACAACACAACACGAGTCATGAATCAGGGGTGCAACATCCTAAGATATGGAAGTTCCTATAAAGCAAAGTTGGAGCACTATTTTCTGGGAAATAGGGAGTGATGGGAACAGAATTTGTTTGGGCTTATGACAGTTTCCAAATGATGCTTTGTTATGGATGTTTAAATAAGAAATAAACCTTCTTTGGTCCCACTCCTTGTGGTCAGCTGCCCAACATTGCTTGCATATGCATAAATCAATATAAACAATACATTGCAAGGAGCCACAGCTGCAGGGCTTGCTTTTTCTACTGTTCTCATTTGGTGTGTTCACTTCACGAATAACCCAATGAGAGATTTCCTCTTCTCTCAAGAGATAATTGGAGCCTAAAAGCTTGACTGAGAAAACACATTTCAGCAGAAGACAGAATGTCATCGCCAAGAATGAGAAATTAGTAAAAAAAAAATCCATAATTTACCAACCAGGCTTTTATTGTTGTTTTTTTGCTTACACTCCCAACTGCATTTCCATCCTCCATGCCTCCCACCACTTTCTCTCACCTCCAAACCCCACACCAGATATGCATTTCAACTTTGGGTACTGAAAAGGTCCTCCGGATGTTGTTGGACTCAAATCCTATCTTGGCCAACAGTCAGTGATGATGAGAGATTTAGTCCAGCAATATCAGGAAGGCCACAGACTTCCTGACCCTGGAGAAGTGGGGTTTTCCCACATTATGATTTTTGCATAGCGCGCGCACACACACACACACACACACACCACCATAATTCACAATATATTGCCAGGTTAAAAACTATGAAACAGATCTCACGATATGGATTTCAAACCAGTTTTGGATGGTGTATCAATATATCACCCAGCCCTATTTAGGGGTAAAGCCGGTGATTAATTTTCAGGAATCAAGTCAAACCTTTTGAACAGCTTCCCCACCTCCAAGGTAGCAGTTAAGATGCAAAGTCTGATTTGCTGCTTAAAACAAAAAGCAGCAAGTAATCTCATTCATCTCTAACAGCCACTTATGCAACTAATTTTTTGCTGGTGATTGATATTAATGCAAATTTATATATTCCACTGGTTCTTGTTTGGAAGAGCTGCTCTCAGCTGCTCTTTTTGTCCTCAAGCAAATGGGAGAGGTTTCAGCCTCCTACGCATTGCCCCAAAACAGAAGTACCTTTTTTTTTTTTAGCATCACACACAAGGGTGGCCAAGTGGATGTCAGTGACTGACGCAGCCCAAGCAAGCCTGATCTCTCCGGTCATGGGGCTGCTGGCCTGTTACTGGCTTTCAAATCTGTTTGACAATCCGGAGAACTGGCAAGCAAGTTCATGTACATATGCATTGCAGTCATCACTTCAGTTGACAAAATGATTTCCCCGTTTCTTAATGAGGCGGCATGCAGCACACATTATATATAACGAACGCAAGTCAAAGAAGCTCATGTTTCTTGGCGCAAGGATTTTAAAATATTTTCTAAAGCCAGATACAACACATTAAACCCAGGAAACGGAGCCCAGCATTAAATTGTTTCGAGGGCAGCAGAACTCGGTGCCGAGAGTGCAAACATCACACAACAGAGCAGCAGAGCTCCTCAATCATTTCAGACACCACAACAGTGACAACAGGTAGCAGCCTTGGTTGCTTTCCAACCCTGTAATTAGGCCACAGGAATATGTGGGACCTGGTATTTGTTGTGCTTTGAGGCCATATGCTTTGCTACCCAGCAGAGCTCTGGCCTATTTATTATCCCTTTGACTCAATGATCACCAGTCCTCGACAACAACAAAAGAGCAAGGATGTTGGTTGTCTTTCAGGACAAACTATCGAAAGCTGCAAAGCGGAATGTCCAGACGCTAAATCAGGCATCCCCAAACTGCGGCCCTCCAGATGTTTTGGCCTACAACCCCCATGATCCCTGGATAACAGGACCAGTGGTCAGGGATGATGGGAATTGTAGTCCAAAACATCTGGAGGGCCGAAGTTTGGGGGGTGCCTGCGCTAAAACCAGTAGAGGAGCTTTAAGTTTCTCATTTTAGCCTTGCATGCAAAAGGGCAAGCTGGACATTTCATACAGTTGTTGGGTTGAATGATGTCCAGGCATTGATGGCGTTATTGGATACAGCCAGCATTTTCAGCGCAGGTTGCCTCTCATGCTCACAGAGATGTACGTGTGTATGAACGCAGCAGTCCCCAAGATGCGGATCAGGCACCCCCAGACTTCGGCCCCCCAGATGTTTTGGACTACAATTCCCATCATCCCTGACCACTGGTCCTGTTACCTAGGGATCATGGGAGCTGTAGGCCAAAACATCTGGAGGGCCGCGGGTGTAGATGAATGCAGCCATTTTGATGGAGGAGAGGGCTTTGTTAGCAGCATATGTACCCAGTCACTTCTTGTAAGTGTACAGCCTCTCAACATAAAGAGCATCTAGGGACAGCCTGAGGCCTTTTGGCAACCTAATGAGAACGACAAAATGGTGCCTCCCTCCCCACCAAGGAAGAAGGAATCAGTGAAGATCTACATCATATGCAAGACGGGGTGGGGATAAGGCTCTACATTGGGTTCTGCTGCCCCTGTGGATCCTGCCATCTGAGATGGTCGCCTCACCTTGCCTCATGGGTGGGCCGGCCCAGAGTACGATGGACTACACAAACACATAGGCTTGCTTCACAAGCCATCAGAACTGGCCTGTTAAGGTCTTGAAAGTGCTACACAACTGGTTCTAAAATCTGAACTATAGCTGGAAGGTGTAGGGAATGAGGAACACTTGTACACATATATACACACCTTCATTATTTGAGCATGTTGTTCAGAAATGGCACATAACACAGACATCCAGATTTGACAAACGCAGCAGCTGAGACAGACCCAATGAAAAAGTTATTTAGCTTCTGCTCATGCCTGAATAGGCCAAATAGGAATGCCCATTTTCCGCTCTTAATAACAGGGCTGCTAAAGAGCAAGAGTTGGGAAACATGGGTCTCTAAATAAAGAGCTACTATCCCCGAACCACCAGGAGAAAAGCCTACCCAGAAAGTTTTCATCATCACTTTTTTACGCTACTCAGCAACGTTCCATTTCACTGACGGCCCCAGAGTCTCACCACAACCATGGGTGGACTCACCAGCCAAATATGTCCGCTCCGGCGCATGCTCAACTTCGGGGGTGGGGGGTTGGGGTGGGAAGAATCAACTCCTCAACAGGTGAGGCTGTGAAACATGATCAGGGAAGACAAAGCAGTTCCCGTCAGCGCCGTGCTGGGAAGAACGCATCATTTGCGCCGCACTGGGAGACATGCTTGAAACAGTAGTGCACTGAAATCTCAGCAACATGAAATAATCTTTGCCATCTGTCTGAACAACTCAACGCTCCTGTTGCAATCTGAAGGAAGGCTCCCAGAGAAACACAAGGGCCTTGCTGATGGATCACAAGAGCCCGTCCCTCCTTTGGGGGCCATTTTCCTCATAACTTCACGCTGCGACTAAGACATTGTGATTTGGGTCCCGCTGGAATCAAACTGGAAGGCATTATGTGCCTTGGAGAGCGGATGAAAAAGAGCAGGGAGACCCCCATCTTGAATTGTGCTAGGCTCTTGCCTCCAAAAAGCTTCGTTCATTCAAGAGGCTGTAAGTATATTCTGAAGTAGAAGTGAAGAGCCCCTGAGCTGATGCGGCATGAAATCAGATACAAAACTTTGCTCTACGGTTTGTTTCAGGCAACAGAGTTGGACAAAGTTTGGAATGTTAAAGCACTGTCTACGATTCTACTCAATCATTTTTCAAAAATGAAGAAGGCCGGCTTTTCAGTTCAAGTATTTGTTTTTTGGATGGGGAAGCTGTTATAAGAAATCCTATTATTATTATTATTATTATTATTATTATTATTACACTGTCTTTCCTCCCAAAGGAGCCCAGGGTGGAAAACACACCCTCAACTCTTTTAAAAAGCATTCTTATACCAAGTTCCCTCCGTGGTTTTATTCCCAGTCCAAGGGCTTAAAAAACATGTACATCAATTGCTTGTAAGTCCCAATGTTATCTAAGCACCAATCCCAGAAGCAGCCCAGGAGTTCGTATTGCCAGATTTCAAGGGAGTAATTGATAGGGGTTTTTCCCCCCATGTGACATGTCAGCACCCTACCTGTCTGACATCTCCAGCCCAATACACTGAGGACAGGGTTGCTTCAAGGCTACCACCACCAGCCTTCCCAAATCAAGGAACAGACAATGCATACAAATACAACTCTGCAAGCATGTATCAGTCCACAGACTCAGCTTACTAGACCCAAGGTGTAAAGTAGGAAAGGATAGTATGTTCAGGATTCTCAAGGGGGATGGAAAGTTACCATTGCCACCAGAAATGTGAAAACAGAAGGTTCCCTATGGAATTCATTGCGGTGGAGAAGAAAACACAGAAGACTACAACTAATGCTGTGAACACACTGTAACTTGAAAGCACATTAACAGCACATACCTCTTTAAAAAAAATACTGTATTTTATTTTTCTGTTGGAAGCCCCCCAGAGTGGCTGGGGAAACCCAGCCAGATGGGCGGGGTATAAATATATTATTTTATTATATTTATTATTATTATTATCATTATTATTATTATTTTATTATAGTTTGTTACAGGTTACTGTGAATTGTAACTCTGATCTCCGATAGATAAACTACAGCACCTATAATTATTTGAGAGAAAGAATGTGCTTTAAAGGTATAGTGTGTATAAAACCCAAGTCTCTGGGCCCTCCTTCTATTTGCCTACGATGCACAAGCTGCCTTCATTTGGACTCAGGGGAGGAGGGGCAGTTCTCCCCACCCCAAAAGAATGCTTGCCTCCTACTAAAGAATCTCGGTGTTGGAGGGTGGGACTAGCTTAGGACACCGGGAGTTTTATAAGTCATAAGGGTCACAACTTCAGCAAAGCATCCGACACAGAGAACAATGAGCTCTTTTCCATTCTCTCCCACATATTTGCTCATCAACCTGGGAGCCATATGGAAAATCTAACAAGCACGATAGGAAGGCAGACAGGATCAATTCCCGTTACTGAAAAATGGCATCCAACATTTGACCAAAGACTACTGGGATACTTTACTGTATCATATGTTCTTGTTTTAGCATTTGACTAAAATTTGGCAGTTCTCAGAAGTCAATGTCTGCGTGTTGTTGTTTTTACTTATTAGGAATCAGGCACCGGCCATCTAGGCACTGCTTCCACAGCCAGACATTTCTATCTAAGTAGAAACAATTTCCAATTTCTAAGCAGATAAGGAGAGGCCCAAGGCCCAAAACCCAGGACCCACGCAGCCACACATGAGGACACACACAGACAACCTTCCCTCAAAATTAACACCATTTGGTACAAATATTCTTGAGATGTACAGATTGTGTAGTTTGCTATACTCTTAAAAGGCCAAACAGCATTGCACATTAACCATTTTCACAGTGCAAAAACTTGCGCTCACAAGTCTGGTAAGAGGTTGGTAGACTGTGTGTGTGCATATTTCAGCAAGTTACCCACAGCTCCAATTTTCACAACTGCTGCCACCCCCAAAAATTATATTAGGGTAACATAGTGATGGGGAAGTTAGGTTGAAAGCATTGTTCAAATACCAGGAAAGTTATTCTGAAGGTTTTAAGAAGCGTTCGATTACATAAAGAAAGTGATTGCATCCTTCAAGCTTAGCTGCAAAAAGGGCCATTTTCTCCCACCTTGCTTTTGTCCACAAGGATTCCGGAGTCAGTGCCGATGAGAGAGGAAAAACCCAGGAACTCTAGTGCTTGTAACTACTTAGCATTAATAGCTGGATCCAGTTTCCTTTCCTTTCCTTTCCTGCCGAAACATTTCTGCTCGAAGCCACTAAACAGAAATAGTATGTTCCAAAGACCTTCAGCTATCAGGCTGCTGTTTTTTTTGGAGTTCTGCAACAGAAGCCGGCATATTTTCAAAAAGAGTCATTGCTTGAAGTGTGAGGTTCAGCAATCTCTTCCCATTACAAACAACTGAGCAGAGAAAGATTGGGGTGGCATAAGATTTTAAGACTGAAAACAAAATTATTCTAGTTTAGCAATTGCGTACATTTTTACAAATGCAAAATAAAGGTAGGTGTGTGTGTTTTACCATTTAACTAAAGTTAACTAAAGTTGTGCACAAGTCAGAATACAAAAATGCATTCGGGTCTGAAATTTCTTCCTTGGAAACACATGCACACTTATCTGGAGAAGGTACAAATGAGCACAGCGGGGCTCAGCTTTGAACATCCATGCAATCCTAAACACACTTAGTAGAGGAGCACCACAATTCATACATGTCAAGATGAGTAGGGCTTAATCCCAGGCAAGCACGTTTAGGAGCACAACTTCAGTTTAATTAACTCTGTAAATGTGCTTAGGCTTGCAAAACTTCATGACAACATTTGTCAGAATATCACAGCATGTTCTTCAGAAGTCCCACTATGCTAGATGTTCTGAAATAAGCCAAATACAAAATAGATACCTCATAGTCTTAAGATCATTCTTATAATCACCACGATCTTTGCTTGGAGCCCCATATCTGTAACTGCATAATTACTAGCTTCAGAGAAGTAATTTTTTCCAGGAGGAAAACTCCTTGCATGTCTGCTGAAATGGCCTTAGACTAATAGATACATTAATTAAAACAAGAGGCATTTTATTCTGGTGAATCATTTAAGCCTAAGTAGTGTGGTTCTGCTAGTGCAGGCAATCCCATCCCTAAAGCAAAGTGTTCTCTTAAATATTGACTTATTCCACTTACTGGATCTGGGAATCTCATTTGCAATTAGCTGCGTACCCATTCTTTACATGGGAAGGATTAATCAACCATTTTACAGTCTAATTTAGGTCGCTAATTTAATACAGAACTCAAGATGCTTTAACATAATTTCGCTAATAAAACCATGACAGCCAGTTCCTTAGCCAGCCACACATAGTTCTTTTTTAAATGCTATGGATGCTATTGAGGATCAAACTTTTCCAACAATAGCTAAATAGATGCTGCAGATATTGAACACATTCCCTTCTCACTTTTACCCTGTTTAGCTGTTGCGAACTCAAGAGTTGTTTGCTGCCTTTGCCTAAGCAAAGTTGGGGATAATGCTGCTCTTTAGATCTCAGGAGCATTTCCATTTGAGATTACTGTTAACATTTTAACTCAGAAATTAAGGTGTAATTCAGTACACATTACTGAGGAATAAATACCACTGAATGCAACAAGGCTTACTTCTGAGCAGATATGTATATGTTTGCACTGTCTGAGGCTGAAAATGTCTTAGGTGTGTTACAGTGTGCCCCCCCCCAAGTCAGTTCTGATAAGGCACATATGGAAGCTTACTTGCTTTAAAACACACAACCATTTCTCAATACTGTAGTTCAAGGTGGCCAGCCTTGAAGTTAATCATAGATAACATTGAAAGCTTTGCAGTCAATATGAACAGAAAATCCCAAGGAGTTATTTCCTCCACTTCCCTTTAAGAGCCAACTGTTCCTGGCTAGGTTCTAATAGAGTTAGTTGACTAATTTGGGAATGCTTAACTGAGCAGACACACACAACCCCTACAATGCCTTGTTAAGTTTCACCAGAAACAGGGTCTTCCATAAGAATTTTTTAAAAAATAGTTTTTAAAAAAATTCTCCAAAATCCACAGCAATACCTTTAAGTAGGACCAACCAAAGTATCACAAAATTTTCACTTGGAAATTACTTTGAATGATGACACAAAATATGATAAAATGAATATTTTTAAAAAGCCTGTCATGGCAGTAACCAACCATCCTCATCAAAATTTGTAGATTTCAAATAGTCCAAGTGGCAGATCTCCTGCTGAAACATATCGCACAAGAGGTGAATTTGCTGACGATGAACACTTGCATCTCCCTTCAGAGGCAAGCCTTTTGCTAAAAAAATAATATCCTAAACTAGTCCCCTAATCCTGGTCACACTTCTGCATAAATGGCTTCCTCGGGTTGAGTTAGCTGCAATAAACTCATAGGCTTTGCAGAATTTGAAAAAAAGACATCTCATTTACTTCAATGGCTATATTACTGCAGTTTTCTCTTCCCCATAAAATCAAGTAAGTTGAATTAAGATTTGTGGCTATTATCTCAGTAATAATATAATTGTGCCATAGCCCAAAACTTGAGCAAATTCAGCTAGCAGAGCAGAGATAGGGTGGAGGGGTCCCATTAAAATGTAACCTATAGACTTACAATGGTCTGGTGGTCAATCCAGTAAAGAGGAAAAGTAGAAGCCATTCAAATTCAATAGTATACCAAGATCTTTAGGTTCTACTAACATGCTGTCACATTACATATCGCCAACTCTGAAGTTGCTTTGGCAAAATGGAGAAAGATAGCGTTCAAAATCATATGTCAGTTCAAGCACTTGGCAGTGGAGTTTTTACAAAGTTGAATCCAATTAATTGAAATGGGGCTTTCTTTTCTTTTCCTTTTTGAAAAGGAGGTGCCTACTTTTGAAAAGGCACGCATAGAGTTTAGTTTCTGTTAATATTTGGTTGCTGAAGGGAAGGGACATGGTTCTGTTTAAGAAAGCATTGTTTACAGCAGTAAGTTATACTCTAAACACCCTTTCTTGGAGGGGGGGATGCTGCTGAGTGAAATTAAAACCTACATTTAATTGATTGCAACTGTTAAAGTATTTTAAAGCAGAAATCGTTAATCTGCCACTCAAGCTCTTGCCTCAGTTTCACATCCCTCCCAGGTCTATTCTTGTTTACGTATCATGGCTTCCACTCACAAGTCACAGTCCCCAGCTGAACTACCATAAGACAATTTAGTCTTATTAAAACAGGACTAACACCCCAATCCAAGAGCTCGTTAAAATCATATAGGAGACTAAGATGGTTTAGTTTCAATAAGAATCAAATTGAAGTAACTCAGCTGAAAAATGGTTTGCCGTTGCTGCACGGGTAGTTTGTGTCACGTGACAACTTCACAGCAGCTTGAATTGTTTGTGAGAGAACCAAGCTATTTCTCAGCGTTTTCGTAGACAGTGATTTAACAAAACAAAGCCCACTATTAAAGCAGCATGTTGTGCGCTGCAGCTGAAATCAAGCTGCCCTTCATAATTCAGCTTCAACTCAAAGCAGTTCTAAGCTGGAGTCTTTCTTTATTTTCCAGAAAAAGGGGGGGGGGGAAGTTCCTAGGAAAATGTATGCCTCAATTCAAAAGAACATGTTTGTGTATATTGGTTTAGCTTAAGAAACTATCATTTGGCCTAACTACACATTGATTTTTCTCTTGCACAGAAGTCCTTCCTTTAAATAGCAGCAGATTGACTATTTGGCAAAGTGGGGGAGGAGGGGAGTAGAAGGGCTCAGTTGGGCCTTAATTAGGAAAACTGTTACATCCCTGTTAAATAAAAACTACCAGCCAGATGTAACTATTGCCATTTCAGCATGTCATCTCCTTTAAGGCAACATTGTTCCAGCTGACATAAAAGTGGCTTCAACTAAGCTTGGATACTATATGCAAGCCTTCCGGTCTTAAAAAGAGATGCTGCTACAAACAGTGCTGTTTTTATGCCCGTCTACTCAGGAGGAATCTCCAACAAACACAAAGTGACTTACTCCCAAGTAACTCTGCATACACTCAGCCAGTCTCAAGGAGAAAGAGTTGACCAGAGAGAGAGAAAATAAAAGGAGAAAAACAACAGGATTGTGCTGAATATGCCAAACAGGTAGAATCTCATGCTCCATGACTTGTGTGGCTGGAGGGAGGAAGAGAGGAAAGCTCATAAACCTAGTGCTAAACCCATTCCAGTTTCCTCAAGGATGCCAGAATATTCTTCTAGGCAATTAAGGTGGTCATATGTTTGGTTCCCATTCTTTCAACTAGCATCTTTCCAAGGCCTGCAACAATTGGACATCCGGCCAATCTGCATAATTCATATTTGCATAACCTGCAAACTTTTCCGATCAACACTGGCACTCCAGACTCTGCGCTTATCTAGAAAGGCCCAGCTTTTTAGAAACCATCCTGAAAATAAGACTGGCACCGAGAAAAGTGCAGACATGCACATTTGATCAAAAGGTGGTTGCATTAGCCAAAATCATGCCAAATGCAAAATAAAAATCCTGTAAAGTTGGAGTTCAATGGGAGGTAATTGTTACTTTAAATTAGTTACTTTAATACCTCTGTGAATGACAAACAGCACAGTCTTTCTTCCCAGCCACCTTACATGTTAATGCTTTTGAGTTTCATCATTTAACAAAACTGCACATCAAATGCACACCTTTAAGCATGTGGCTTTCCAGTGATTAAGTCCGCCCCCCTCAAATAGTTAAACCACTTAGGCAGAGTTGAGGAAGCGTTTTAAATGCAGGCTCCCATTCCATCCACCCAACCCGCAACTTCTAAGCTGCCGTAGATGAAAATTCCCTCCTAGTTTGGTCTTTAGCAACACTTAATGGTTTTTGTCTTCCTGACAGCTCTGCTCATTAGCTACAAGCAGTAGTTTGGGGAGGATCTTTTAGAAAACCTTGAACGCCGTCCCTCTGGATAACAGAGATCCGGCTCTCGGCTAACAAAATTAGCACTAGCCTCCCTAATCAAAGGCTATGGCGCTGGGCTGTGGGAGTGACAAAGGAGAGCCTGGGAGGAAGGAGCCGAGAAGACGTGGGCCAAGCACAGCCTGCCTACCAAACAAGCGACTTGATCCTCCTGCCAGAGCAGAAGGCAGGAAGCGCTTTCGCACTCTTGCTTACTTGGCCCACAATTCCTCCAGGAGCATTTGTGTGACCCTAAATGAGCGAAAAAGCTTGGCGTCTCCAAATACGTTTATATTGTGTCTTCTTCCCATTTTACTTTAAAAACAAATACATCTCAAATTTCCTTTACTGAAAGCAACAACTACATCTATTGATTGGTACACGTTAAAATTGTTGCCACTGTTCTTGGTCTTCCTTAATCAAACCCTTCTTCCCTGAGATGTTTTAAATTGTGTAATATTTAAAACAGAATGTTCTGAAAAACACACACACACAAACAGCAACTCGGCCATGTGCTCAGCATAGCAGGGGTTTGGATTTTGTATTTGTAATTTTTCCACCTCCCTGCACAGATTCACTCAAAGTTCTGCAAGCTGGGGGGGGGGTTGGGGGGGAGTGGAAGTCACCTGACTGAGTGCAGGGCTAGGAATGTAAAATCAAAACCATTTTTATTTATAACAGACAAGGCTCTCCCTCCAAGTTATCACCACCCTATAAATCAATGGACACCTCGACTGTACAAGGATTCATTTCCATGCACTGACACATGTTGCACAGACGACGACCGCATCCCATTACAGATGCTTCTGAGGCTTCTCTTCGCAGGTCTGCACTCAGTCCCCATGAAGTGCCGAAGGTCAGCGGACAGATCCGTTTAAAAAGTGCAGGGTGTTTTTTAAAAAAATCGCACCATCTCCCCCTCTCCCATACATCTGAAGGAGAGGAGAGAATCACCTGCCGCTGGCTTGAAAACTGGTGTCTACAGCACTTTCCTCTTTCCCCCATAAGGTAGCGGAGGATTTCTGCCCCCCCCCATCGCAAATAAAATTCTCCCCTTTAGCGGGAGGACAGAGAGATCAAGCTCGCAAGTCAAACCACACAGGAGGCTGATCTTAGACCCGCTTAAGAAAATCCGTTGCCTAAGATGTTCCGTTCCACCCTCTTTCTGCTCTCGTTTTGAACTCTGATTATTTTCCTGCATGCTCTCAATAGGACGTTTTTGTTTAAAATTTTCCCCCTTTCTTGCCCTCCCTAAAGACTCATTTCAAAGAGAAGCCCATCGGCCAAGGAGAGGAAGACAGACGGAGAAATGTGAAAGGCGCAAGAAGCTGCTGTTGAAAATGACAAGGAAGAGGGCGCGCAGGAGACGGAGTGGAGCCGCCGCTGTCTAGATTGGGAAGGGCAACTCTCTTTCTTCCAGTCCTGCAGAACTTAAACTCGGCGGGATCGGGTGAGTATGACCGCTACTACGAGGCCTTAAAACCATCCTCGCACCCCCAGAGGACGCGTGAAACTGCTCAAAGGACTCCACAACCATTCCAGATCTATTTGTAGTTTTAAATCCCAGGATCCTTAAAACGCACCCAATGGAGACGCGTTTGCTCCACAAAGCAGGTCTAGGAAAGTTATGGAAGCTTGACTTTCATTAGCGTTTGCAGAGATTCAGTCGGCACAGCGGATCGCCGGGCTCCCGTGTCAAAATAATAAGAATCCCGAGCGGGCTGGCGAACCAGGAGCTGCAGTGCTCCCTTTCGCCCAACAGAGCTCACTACCTCTCCGCGCACGGCAGGCGCCTTCAAACTCGCTCGCCGGCGCGCTGCTCAGATACGTGCGGACCTCACTGCCGTCTGAATGGGGCTGCGGGCTTTTCAGAAAGAGGGACTGGGGGTAGATCTAGAGCGAGTTCGGCTACGGCGCTTGGAACCGATTTGGAAGCGGGGGGAAGTTTCCTTTGCTGGCCCTCGGCTCCCACCCACTACCCTCCCAATACGCGCGCACACAAACAGCCCCCAATACAAACGCCTAGCGGAATTAATCCACGCCGGGGCTCCTGGGAACAATAACTGCAGGGCAGCCGAGCCTCACCCCGTCCATCATGAAGGTGACGGACACTTGATGCCTACACTGGAGGCCGCTCAGGGAGACCTTGGAGAGGCGACCCGAGCCTCGAAACAACACGGCTTGGAGAGGACCCTCGAGGCGGGCTCGGCCGGGAGGACCAGTGGCCTCCCTTGCTTACTTCCCACCTTGACCCACGCCAGTTAATTCCCGCTTCCACATCCACAGTTCCGGGCACATTTTCAACGCATCCCTCTTTCCGGGAAGGGAAAGCGGGGAGAAGGGGAAACCCTCGAACAAGTCGCGTCTAAACCCGTTACTTGGGAGTCAAAGCTACTCAAACTCCTAAGAGCTTCAGAGGTGGCTTTGACCGCGCGTACTGTTGGTGCAACGGAAAAGCAGGACGACTCGGCCCGGGTCTCTCTCTTACTTACCTTACCCGCTTACCCATCAACACCCAGTAACAGCCCTGTGTGTTTTGGGGGTGAAGTAAGCAGTAAACTGCTAGAGAGTTAAGCGAGTCGCATTCTCCCTAGGAGTGGGGCAGAGGGAAATCTCCCACTTTGGGTCGATAGAGACACGTGAACGGGTTGCCGTCCGTTCACACCCTGGTGGGCTCGTAGGGTCTCAGGGGGAGGCGAACTAAGCCTTCTGACCGGCTTCTAACGGCTCGCCCCCGACGAAGGGGGCGCCAGGCTACGCGAAAGGTCCGCGACGCTCTCCCCAAGGCCGGGCGTACCTGTACCAGGTGAGTCCCCGCTCGTAGTTGCGGTCGAAGAAGTGGGGCTCGGCGCCCACGGCTCTCACGTCGGGGTGCACCCGCAGGAACTCGAGCAGCGCCCTCGTGCCGCCCTTCTTCACGCCGATTATCACCGCCTGGGGCAGCCGCTTGGTGCCGGAGCCGTTGAGGAAGCTGGAGATGGGGCTGAGAGGAGAATCCACGGCAGCGCCGCCGTTGCTGTTGTTATTCCCCCCGTCGTCGTCCTCGTCGTCGTCCTCGTCGTCGTTTTCCTGCTCGGGACTCAGCTGGCCCTTGGAGCCCGGCGCCCGCAGCAGCAGCAGCTTGGAAAGCGCCGCGGGGTTGTGCGCCCGCCGGGCAGGAGGAGCCGAGCCGCGCAGCAGCAGGAGACCCGGCGCGGCGGAAGCGCACGCCCCGGCGGCGCACGAATAGAGCACGCAGAGCCACAAGGCGAGCATGGCGAAGAGCAGCAGCGCGAGCAGCCTCCTCCGCCCCGGCGGGGGAAGCAGCGGCGGCGAGGCAGGGGCGCCGGGGGCATCGGGGGGCAGGCGGGCGCCGCCGCTCAGGCGCAGCTGGCCCATAGGCTGCAGCCCGCGGGAGGCAACCCCGGCACCATGGCTCGCGGGGCCCGGACGGCGAGGCGAGCGCAGGAGGCGGCGGGAGGGGGGGGGGAGGCGAGGCGGCAGCAGCAGCGCTCTCTCGCTTCCCGTCTAGTCCCGCTCGCGGTTGCAGCGAGTGGCGAGCGCAGCAGCGCTACTTTGCCGGCCAGGCTGGAGCGCGGGAGGGCGGTGAGCAGGCGCGCCTGACTGGCACCCCTCGGAGCCTATAAGAGCCGCTCGCCGCATGGTAATTAGCCCCCTTTGGTGGAGCAAAGGCAGCCAATGGCTATCCGCACCGCCCCCGTGGGCGGGGAGCCGGGAACTGCGGGAGGCGATTAGCCATTCGTATTGGCTAATGAGCCGTTAAAGAGCCCGCGGCAGAGGAAAGGGGAGAGGGGGCCGCCGAGGCTGGCGAGCTGCTTCCGAGGCAGCTTCGCGGCAGACCAGACCAGACCAGACCTCCCCGTCGGGCATGCCGTGGTTTCCACGCGCCCGCCCCGTCCCTGCTGCGGAGATGATCTTACGGTGAAGAAGCAGCCAACGTGGCTTGGAGGCGTCGGAGACTGCGGAGTCAAGAAGGTTCTTCGAATAACTCATTGAATTTAGAGTTGGAAGGGACCACGCAGGTCATCTAGTTCAACTCCCTGCAATGCAGGAATCTTTTGTCCAACGTGAAGCTCGAACCCACGACCCTGAGATCTACTGACTGAGCTAACTCGAGGGAACCACGTGAACAAGTGCAATTGACCAAAGCCAAAGGATGGGAAGGAATCTCTTAGACAGGGCGGGATGGCTTTTCAGGCAGCTGTCCAGTGAACGCTGCTTCCCCTCTCATCTTTCTTGCGGGAAGTAAGAGCTCTAGCAAAACAGCACCCTGGTTTCTTTACCCGTACACACCAGCACCATCCACACATGCACACACACCCCCAAGCATATTATGTGGCTTAAAGGCTGCTGCAACCCAAAGCATATCAGTGGCATATAATTTGACACCCGTCTAACCGGGTTTGAGGGAGTGAGGTCAAGATCGCTTAAGGCCACTCGTTTCCGCTCAGTGACTCAGGGGCACGTCGAATAAACCAGCACAAAATCGTGGGACTTAGCTTCATCTCACGTGGGTCAAAGAGCCGGAAACGGCGAGATTTGGGACTGTGGGTGAGGTGAGGTGGAGATTCGGATTAGTAAAGGGAATCGAAGCTACCTGCTCCGGATTCACGGAGTCGGAGCGCACATGCGTGCGCGGCCTTGCCTTCTAGTGCACGAGGTACCACTGAGAGCAGGGTGTAAGGGGATGCTGTCACACTTAGGCCCTTGTCTCAGTGGGGCCGCGCACTCCTGCTCCGTCTGTCTGGCCGGTACAGCGCTCCGCTCCCACCTCAAACTGCGACACCTTCTGTAGCCCTGTCCCATGAGGCTAAGAAAGGGGGTTGCGCTCCTGCTAATACGGAGGTGATGATCTTCTCGAAAATAGAAATAAGAACTTAGTTTCGAACCTGTTCTGAGGAGGAGGAGGAGGAGGAGGAGGAGGAGGAGGAGGAGGAGGAGGAGGAGGAGGAGGAGGAGGAATTTTCTAAAAAGCGGGTTGAGCGCATCAAAGTCTGACCTTTGGGAGGATATTCGAGGGATGCCTCGCGAAGAGCCACCCTTCCTGGGTCCTGTCCCTTCCCATTCCCATCCAAACTTCTTGAAGTCCCTTTCCCATACAGGAGCACTGGGAAGGAGGCCTCGCCGCTGCCTCCCTCCCTCCCTCCTTGGGGAATTGAATGGCCCTCTTTTTCATCCTCAACCCTCTTCCGATTCCCCGCAAGGACTCCCTCTCCAGCCCACAGACAATGGCTTGTGCCAGACCTAAGAATGAAAACTTTGTGAAATGATGGGGTGGTGGGGACTTGATTCTCCAGAGCGCGCCTGCCTCCCGATCGATCTTCCCCTGGCAAACGATCTCTCAGATCCTCCCGTGTCCCCGAGCTATTTCCTCTCGAGTAGCACGACTTCCAGTGCATGACGTCTTTTGAAGAAGTCGGATGCAGACATTGGCTGCCTGCAGCATCGTTGCCTTTCTGCCAGGCTTCCAGCGTTTTCTTGGGAGATCCAGGGAAGGCGGGGGGGGGGGTAGGTGGGAATCGTCCGGTTTCTCTTCCATTTCCTGTAACTCCCACACTCCCAAGGAACTCGGCCCTTTTCTGTCATCCTCGGATCGCGGGGACTGCGCGGGGGCGGCTCATTCGCACATCCTGGGAGGAGGGCGGGAAGCCCCCCACGGCCACGAGGAAGGAGATTTGGAAGGTGACAGATGCTCTGTTCAAACGAACAGCAGGAAGAGCCCCGATCCATTCGAAGACGTGCCGGGCTTTAGGTTGGCTCGGAACTGAAAAGTAGCAACAATCACCACAAACACACACAGCGCTCGCCTTAGCTCTAAGTGCGTCACGATCGCATTGCCATTCTTACCGAACAAATCACTGCAGGACCGTATTACGCCAACTGATTCACAAGTCAAGTTACTTTTAAGGTTTCATTGCAATCCTATGCAAAGTTAGAAGCAGAACTGTAGTGAAATGAAGGCATGCATAACAGTGCGAGACCAGTTTCCACACCCAACGCTTCTGGAACTGCTTCGCCCTTCTTTTTTGCCACGTGCGGAACTTGTTCAAAACCCCTTTCTCATGGGACTTTAGCTTTATGAAGATGCCCTAAATCTCTCTCTCTCTGTGTGTGTGTGTGTGTGACCCCTTCTTAAGTAAAATAAAACTAAAAACCACAACAACTCACTTACTATTTAGTGTGCCTATTTCCATATAAAAAGCCGTGAGCAAATCGAACGTACATAACATGGAAACGTCGGTGACACAGAACGGAGATGCGCTACAGCTGGTTTCTTATGAAGCCGCGCTTTTGCCGCGGAAGTTTCCAAGCACTTTAAGCAGAAATGGATCGAGGCTAAAACCGCGAAGCTTCCTTCCAAGCAGCTCGTTTTGCTCAAATCATACTTTGAGTAAAGTACTTCGGCTTGACTGAGGTGGACAGTAGGATTTTCCACCCATGCCGATTTACTTCTGAACTCGGAGGTGATCTTCCACTGAAAAGTCAACTAGGAACAAGTGAGCCGAAGAATTCGAACTGTCATTACTTAGGAGTAATATCGGCCCAATATAAATCTCATTTGCTCATGTGCTTATTTAGAACTGGCGTCCAAAATAACAAGGAAGGGGTGCGGGGAATTGTCAAGATGTGTTAACTGATCCTTGTTTTTTTTATAATTTGTATTATTGTAGCATTATGGTTTATTCGAAATGGAGGGAGGAATATCAGAAAGTGGAAAACTTTTACAAGAAAAAACAACTCTTATTTTTATTTCTGCCCCTGTGACGTCTTCCAGCGTTGGGACTTAAATCACTCCAGAACATTTTCTATGGTGCCGACGGGATAAGGAGAGACAGCTAGGGGGGGGGGAAGTCTCTCTGTTCTAGAGGGGCAGAAAGTTCGCTGTTCTTTGAGCCCAACCTCTGGAAATAATTTGGATTTTATTTTATTTATATTTACTGCCCTCTTTCTTGGTCAGGTCCTAGAAGTTCCAATTTCCCTCATATTCAACTGCCATGTACAATCTACTTTCTGATCTAAGCCGCATGTGTTTTACACAAGCACATACACACAAGTTTTCTGCAAAAAGATATTCGATTGTCCCCAATGAAGTCACCGGGACCTGCTTCCGAGTAAACATGGTTAGGATCCTGTAGTTAGCCGAACTTGTGCAGGATCCTAAGGACACCAACCTCCCCATCCTTGCCACGTTTTCCCCGAAATAAATTCCCCTGAACTCAACAGGGCTTTCTTTACTTCAGAGGGGAGAAAAAATAACGTCTGCTTTGCAGCCACGTCCCGTCCACTGGAGTCGGAAGGATTTTTTTCAGTAAAGGCGCTTAAAATGTGAAAAGGGGGCTGTGTAAGCCGTCCAAATTCTCTCGCGCAGGAGGACGCGCCGTCGCCTAATAGATTTCAGTGTCCGGGCTGAAAGTGTGCGGGGGGGGAGGGCTCACTTCGAAGTGTCCCCTAGTCTTCCTTGTTTCGTGGGGCGGGAAGGGACAGGCTTAAAAGCTAGGGACTGTACAACCGGTATAATTCGGATCCGCTTCTAACCACTGTCAATGGACTTCTTGTCAAGGGGGAAAGATTGCATCGCGTCGATAGTGGCGCAACTTGCCTTCGAGGATGGGGGACGTCTTCGGTGCCGATTTGGGGGCATGATTACAGAGCCCCCCACGCAGTAGGATGAGTAGAGAGCCCCCCCAAATACATTTTGAGGCATAGAGGAGTGGGGTAGTAATAAGAGATCCCATTAAGATGAAAATCATCTCATTGCCTCACAGGGACATCGCGGAGGACAAAAATGCAAAAAAGAACAAAAAATTAGTGAAATGATAGCCTTCTCTCAGCTTATTTTTCTTCTTCTCAAAAAGTCAATTGACTGCGCTAGATGAGACTCGGGGCAACCCCCGCCCCCCAACGATCCCGTGGTTACCGCTGGTGTGGAAGCGAAGCAAAGCCGAATCGGATTCTGTTTAAATAGAAGTCTGCTGCAAGCTCCCAGCGAACATTAAAATGAAGACAATAAATGCGCCGAAGGGAGTGAGCGGGAAGGGGTGTGTGCACATGCAGAGTGGGGTTGAACCAGATTGGAAGGGAAATTCAGTTCCCTGTGATCCGAATCTTCTGTGGTGGCAACATTTTCAGAATGACAAAAGGCTCCCCGCAAGTTTTCAGAGGGAGAGAAGTTTCTCTCTCCCCTCCGTCAACCCTCTTTTTGGAGTGAAAGAAATTTTATGGGTCGCCAAAGCTTGGAGAGGGTGGGGGGCAAGCGTGAACTTTCCAACTGAGTCGACAAAAGCTGGTAATCACGAACAGACTCTCTCAAATGAAAACCCCAGCAAAGTGAAGTTCTTTCAGGATAGTCTAACGATTTCACTCTTGGAAAGAAATTGCAAGAGTGCGCTCTGGAATGAAGAAACCAATCCTTGTTTCCCCGCACCTCCAAATACCACACACCAATCTTTCGCTCAATTTAACTCCATTCTCAAGATGCCCCAAAGGTGTTCCTAATTTTCACATTAGCTGCAATCCTCAGCGTATTAGCCCTGCCCTAAATCCCCCTATCTCAATGGGATTTGACTCCCCAGCCGTGGCGATCGGGATTGCAGCTCTGGTTCCCTCCCCTCCCCAGCCTGTTTAGGAGAAAAAACACTTCGCTTTCCTTCGAGAAATGGGAAGATATTTGTATTTCATTGTCCAGCAGTCCTCAGTTTCTCAGGAACTTGACAACAATAATCCTTTTAAAAGTGGGGGGAAGGCGAAAGGGGCATCTCCACTCAAAGAGCACAAGGGGATGAGGAGCCCCAGAAGATCACGATTCATTAAGATCCTTTCAAAGTGAGGAGATCAAAGAGAAATGGAATCCGTTGATCCAAATTTGCACAGCTCCCTCACTCATAAGGATCTTGCTTCTTCCCTTCCTTGGCAGGAAAACTGACTTTTAATTTCTTGGGGTTTTTCGAAGGAAACGATTGAGAATTTTCTCTCTCTCTCTCTCCCTGACTTTATTTTTATTTTTAAAATATTGAGCCTGTGGAAAAAGTTGCGTGTGTGTGTGTGTGTGAAAGAGAGATCATGTTTGAGTGAAAGACTTGCAGGTATCCAGAATCGACATTTGGGCGTAAGGAATGCGTCTGGATACGCGAAAGGGTTTGCGCACAAGTTTGTGCGAAACTTCGTCCATAGTTGCCAAGTTTTCCCTTTTCTCACGAGGAAGCCTATTCAGCATAAGGGAATTTCCCTTAAAAAGGGGGATAACTTGGCAGCTATGACTTCGTCGGCATTGGAGGGACTTTGTACAAAATAAAGGGCCATTCTACACACGCACTTTATGGGGTTGTTGCTGTTTTCCATGTTTCGGCGTGTTGCCACACGACTTCGTCATTATTCCGCTACTATTCCGGAAAATCTTACTCAAAAGGACGCTTTTTCTTCCCTCCCCGCCATCTGACATCTGTCAAAGATCGGGAACGGATCCTCAAGATTTTCTTTAGCGTGGCATGTGCATAAGCCACCAGCTCACTTTCTGTGGGGATGATGAGTGGTGGGTGTGGTTTCGAGTCATCTGTTTTGCGCCTCTTTCCTGTGCCAGTCCTTCAGTCGGGAGGAGAGACAAGACAGGTAGCGAAGGGAGTTCGGGGATTAGCTCAGGCGGACATTTCTTCTCACCTCTCATGCGGTTAGAATTCCAGTAATACTAGGCAATATATATAAGCAAAGCATAAGACGCCCAACAATGCTAAAAAGTTATTCCCACGAAATGCTCACAGCTCCTGCTGGCTGGAGGAACACGAGGTGGGACTACAGACCCAGAACTTTCCCCAACTTGAGCACAACCGACCATTAGTGTGGAAGAGAAAACCTTCCCTCACTCTCCCATAACAGCTACATGTGACCAAAGGTGCAGACAGACAGCTCCGAATTCACTCAAAAACGTTGGTTCAAAGGGCATAGGGCAACGTTGCCAATGTGACTAGTAAGTGCAGAAAGGCCCGAACAATTTGCGGGTGAAATGTCTTGGAGTGTGGGTTTACGGATAAGTGACAGAAGAGGCGTTCCTGGCGGAACAAGAAGGGCTGGTAGGTACTCACTGCTGTGGACACCGCTTGGCACTTGAGGGTGGCGCTTACAGATTTCGGTGCAAGTCAGTTCCCTGGAAGATCGCGATCCGAAAACCACGCCCTAGGCAGCAGCGGTGGCGGGGTATGCCTACCCAGCCTGATCCTAGGCACTCTTACTCAGAAGTAAGCGCCACTGAGTTGTGGACAAATGTGCACGTGATCGCAGCTGTTCAGCAAACGTGCCTAAATCTTAGATATAGTTGAGATTCCTGCATTGCAGGAAGGGAGGGGGTGTTATGTGGGAGGGAGGGGGTTATTGTTTTGCTGTTTTTGTTTTAATTATTTACCTGTGTTTTTTATCTTGTATTTTATTATGTGAAGCGCCCTGAGATCTTGTGAGGAAGGGCGACATATAAATGTATAAAATAATAATAATTCCAGGGAGTTGGGCTAGCTAGATGATCTCATTTGTCTTCTTTCTACAGGGCATGTCCTCTCTTTCGTGGGTAGAGTCGTCGTAGCCATCCAGAGTGAAAAGTTTAAGTCGGCAAATCATGTGTCTTCTTTTTTGCTCTTCAAAATATGGCAATCCCAGCTGCTGCCCATCACTTCAATCTTTAGCTCTGCGAGCGCTTCCTTGCAAGGAAATCCCACTGATCGCAACGGGGCGTGTTCCCAAGTAACTGTACACAGAATCGTAAGGACAAAAGCGCCTTTTCTTCCGAAATATGTTCCCGGGAATAGCTGGGGAGCGCTTTCGCTCCCAGTACTTCGGTGTCAAAGGGGAGGGCCTCGCTTCCGCGCCAGAATTTGTGCACACCCACGTTAAGTCTGGATCGTGCGCTCCACCGTTTGAACGCACCGGTCCTGCCAGGAGTCATTCCTAATGCATGATGAAGCTGGCACCGTCATCAGTCCGTAGAGACTCACTCAAGGCAGCTTCCAGAGGAGGAAGGGACCGCTTCAGTTTGGTTCAGCTCATCTCATCTCCTGGCCGTCAACACAAAACGAACAGGCGTCCCTGAGCCAGTTTCAACACTCTCTGCGGGTGGGAAAAAACGAAGCAGAGATTCTCTCCTATTTTCCTCCGGAGTGGTGCTGAGATACTGGGAAAGGGGGTGGTGCGCGGAACGGCACTCGCGAGAGGCCTCCCGAGGTAGATCAGTTACAGCCTTGCAGATCAGCAGCTGGACTTTCTTTTCCGACAGGAAAGTCAAACCCACCCCAGTCCCTGGCCAAGCAGCCCTTTGTAGCCTGGGATGAATGTGGCAGTGGAGGGTGTGTGTGTTCTGACGTCAACTTGCAGGTGCCCTTCCTTAGCAGCAAACTCACCCTGCTTGGGCTTGACCTTCCTTTTGCTAGAGCAAGTGGGCATGAGTACCGTGTTCTTTACAATATTGCCTTTATAGAAAATAATATTAGCCTTGTGGACAGTTTGTAAAATTCACTGGCGATCTGGTTAGGGGCTGTGCAAGTTGGCTCCTTTCCCCCCAGGAATGATTCATGGCTAACAGACTCCCAGTGCAATGCAAAGGCTTCCTCCGCCCTGGCTCTGTTGCACAGGCTGCAGGCACAGAGACTTTTCAGAGACTCCAGGCCAATTCTTCAGAGCTCCAATTGGCCCTGAAGACATATATCTTTTGGCTTTTTGGAGGACATCCCTCCCATTACCATTTAACAGATTTCCTGGCCAGCATCTGGATCCTTTCCTGTAACTTCTCTCTTTAGAAATGGGCCATGGCTCTTCTTTAGATGGGCCATTTGGAGGGCAGCTTTATTCCAGGAGTTTATTGGGGCATGTGGAACCACCTTCTGCCTTCTTTCTTTGCCTGGAAGCATAGGGAGCTAATCACACCATCTCCAAGAGGCAGGAAGTGACAGAAGAGGTTCATTTCATTTTTCTAGAAAAGCCCAGGAAGGCTTGCCCAATATATTCAATCCTTCTGGACAGCAGTCCTGCAAGAGATATGCAAAATAACTAAACAGGTATTAGAATTCACCCCAGAACTGGCCCTACTGAACATCTTCCAAGCTCACAATGACCACTCACATTATACAGAGCTTATAACCCACCTTCTCTCAGCAGCCAGAAGGCTCATAGCCGGACACCGGAGAGGCCTGTCAGGAGTAAACAAGGACCAATGGTATCAAATTGTATGGGAAACAGCCTTATCAGAAAAGCTAACCAATAAATTGAAACTGTCATGGGGATGATGGGGACAAATAGAAGTGGACACCTTCACCCAAGTATGGCTCCCCTTTATCACATCACACCCCAACAAGACAACAACAAGAATCCACTGACAGCATATAAATCAGGCATCCCCAAACTGTGGCCCTCCAGATGTTTTGGCCTACAACTCCCATGATCCCTAGCTAACAGGACCAATGGTCAGGGATGATGGGAATTGTAGTCCAAAACATCTGGAGGGCCGAAGTTTGGGGATGCCTGATATAAATAAATCTGGTTTACCTGACCCAACAAGCCCTCCCCCCTCACAAATGAAAAAAAAACTCGCTGCAGCCAACCACAGACAACCAACCACACCCTGCCCCCCAAAACCTCTCACTACCAAGGAAATGTAATAAACAAATAGAAAGAGAACCTACCCAATTGACGCCAACACAAAACCCCACCCATACACTATATAAAAAAATATAAGCCTCACCACTCTTTTTCCCCAGCCTTATACTGTACTCAACACTAATGTGTCACAACAAATGTAACTGATTTGTAAGAAAGACTGTACAGCCTGAAAAAAGAGACAAGGCATGTGCTTTTGTAAACCAAGAAAAGCTTTAATGAAAAAGAAAAAGAAAAGCTTCTGATTGAACCAAAGCTTTTCAAATCGGGTATCATCAAATCTCAAATTGTGCAACAAGAAAAATATGTGGTTAGAAAACTTTCACGCTGTGGATGGATTGAGTTGCAGCTGATCTGTGTATTTGATCCCAGTTGAGGTCTGGTGCAAAAAGACATGTTAAAACAATTTAAGGCTACAGTTGTGAGTGCAGGTTTACTTCTGAGTAATGATACACAGCGATCATGCAGCAAACTGGTTCCAACTTCCATATGTTCTTCACGTGGCCATTCTTTTTGGTTGTATGCAGTACACAGATGGACCTGGGGCTCCCTGGTCACTTGAGGAATGATTCAGTTTGTCTTTCACAATTTATATGAGTCTTTTGTAGGCATGGAAGTTCGCAGCCTAATCTAATATTAGATTATTATTTGCCCCCCCCCTTTTCTCCAGTACTTTCCTCAGCCTCCAAGTGGCTAACATAAAATCCCAATCTGGAACAATAAAGGGAAAGAGGTCGACATGACTTTGTATTTGTTTGCTTAGATAGGGTTGATTGGCAAGTCTGCGCTTTATTTAGTCATTTCTGTAGGATTTGACCTAGTCTGATTGTTATTTAAGGTGGCTGTTTGATCAAACATGTTAAAGAGTGAATTGGGAGCTAATTATTTGCATCTTTTGTCTCATGTCTTTGTTATTAGAATGTGAATGTGTGTTTTTTTTCCCCTTTCACACTAATGGCGGGTTGTGTCTTAACTGAGAAAAGTCCTGTGCCTATCCTCACACCTCTCACATACCCTCATGTTCCTCCAGCCAGTGGAAGAGAAAGGGAGTCTCAGGTCAGGAATCACTTACTCAGCAGCCCCATCCAGGGATTAAGTAAGTACTATAGCAGGGGTAGCCAACTTCCAAGAGACTGCGATCAACAGTGATACCTCCGGTTAAGAAATTAATTCGTTCCGGAGGTCCGTTCTTAACCTGAAACTGTTCTTAACCTGAAGCACCACTTTAGCTAATGGGGCCTCCTGCTGCCACTGCGCTGCCGCCACACGATTTCTGTTCTCACCCTGAAGCAAAGTTCTTAACCTGAGGTACTATTTCTGGGTTAGTGGAGTCTGTAACCTGAAGCGTTTGTAACCTGAAGCGTTTGTAACCCGAGGTTCCACTGTACTCACAGAGTTAAAAACTGGCAGTTATCTACCCCCTTTTGGGAGGTTCATGTAAAAGTTGTTGAGCTTCCTTAGGGAAGAGGAAAGCGATGTTGAGCTTTTTCTTTCTTTCTTTTTTTAGGAAGGAAAGCCCTGTTTTTGGTGGTTCAGGTCATTTTAGGGATGCAGGGCAAAAATGTTGAGCTTTATTTTAGGGGAGCCTATGTTTTTTAGCTTCTTTGGGGGGAGCCACTGATCCACTGGTGATCTACACAGATGTCCAGTGATCTACCGGTAGATCACGATCTACCTGTTGGACATGCCTCTACTATAGAATTGAGCTGGTGTTTATTACCACCCACATTTTCCTTAGCCCTCTACATCTCCTGGCTCCCCCAATCCATCCCTGGAGTGAGCTGTACTGTTGTTCTTTTGATATGCATTTGGACCGACTCTCAATGCTCTTAAGAATGGGTATGAGACAAAGTGCCTATTGCATTATTTCCTTTCATATGTTGATCTAAGCAGCCTGGAATGAGCTAATTCATACTAACTAATTTATTGAATTAATTCAAAAAGAAAATCTCTAAATTACATCTGAAAGGAGTTCTTATAATTTCTGGGTGAACTGAATGTGAATTAAGTTCCTATTGTGATGGAACTTTGGGTAATTTTAAATTCAATTCAACGCCCGCCCACCCATCCACCCGGGTTTCATCACACTTAACTCTTGTGTTTGACTGCAGCCACTGTGCCTACTATTTGTACCTGAGAACTGATGCTGCTGTTTAAGCTTAAATAGTACAATCACTGGGAAAATAAATGACAACATTGTTCACATTACACTCCATGTGCATTCAGGTGGTTTCTTAGTTTGCTTAACCTTATTTTAAACTTTAGCTGGAGAAAATGGCGAGTACCATATGAATGAATTGTGAATTGAACTCAAATTGAATTAGTTCTTTTTTGAAGGAGGCAAACTTGAACTGGACTGAATTTCCTTTTGGAGGACATGAAATGGAAATGAAACTAATTCCCTTTCAGAATTTGCTGTCCAAGCCCTGGGTTTGCCTAAAAACAGAGCAGCATTTGCTCTGATTCTGGTAGAACGAGGGCTGATATCTATGTTTCAGCCACTATGTGGCTGTTGTAATGGACTGAATCAGTGGGCTGTAATACTCCATTTTCATCATAGCCTTAGAACTCCTTTTGGACATTTGAACTGATGCATGAAAATTGCATACAAATAGCTTTCCCCTTTGTGAACAACAGGTCCCAGTTCCAATGCACATTGCAATGTGGTCATTTTGAGTGGGGAGCAGAAACAAGTGGGCATTATAGAGATGCATGGATAGAGTGGATTTCTTTCCCCATTTTTGTGGCTGATCCACACCACTTGCAGCTTTTAGTTTCATATCAGAAGTTCAGGGTGTTTGTCAGTTTAATCTTTCCTTCAACTCCATGGTTCTATCAGCCAAGTAGTGGAGCAATTTCAAGCAGTCTCCATAGTCTTATGTCTGTAATGTGTAAATCAGGCCTAACTTCATTTTGAAATGTTGCCATGTTCAGCCAAAGGGAATCATTTTCATGCTGTAACACAACTCCCTCCTTTGGGTTTCATTGGCTGGGTGGGTTCGGGGTGTACTCTTATTCTCCGTCATAAACACCCAGTCAGCTCCATTTCTTCTCCCAAGAAACCGGAAGTCATTAGACTTTTTTTTTTTTTTTTTTGCCCTGACCTGCCCCTAAAGTTTTAATCCCTCTTTCTGCAAACACCAGTTCTTTGCTGGCTCAAGGCCATTTGGCTTGAATAGGGAGGAGTGTTTTCCAGCGCTCCAAGGAGAGATGAGTAGGAGTGACATGACAGAGTTGAGTGAAGAAAAAAATGTGGGCTGGATGTCAAAGAACTTTTTTATTTTTTTATTTTTCAGTGAGATGGATGGAGTGTGGACGTTGCTCGAGGGAAGAGGTAGAAATCAAATGGCTGGAATATTCGAAACAGTGCTGGGGAATGGAAAGACACAGAGAACAATTGTGGTTGGGTCAAACAAGGAAGAAAAATAAATAAATAAATAAATAAATACAGCCTTTCACTTCCATTTCTCTTTTTAGAGCACAAATACACAGTGTGTTCACTCTAGCCAGCCAGACACACACAGAGAGAACAATGCCCTTTTATGAACTTTAAACTGATGGATCTTTTCCATATGCATTAACTATTTACACTGGAGCAGATGCATCACAAGTTATGGGGACTGTGATGGCCTGGGACTCAGGCTCTGACTTGGAACCGGAGGAGGCTCAGTCCGCACCGGATCCTCTTCTGCAGACATCAGCTGAACCTAGTCTGGGGCCTGTTCCTGAAGAGCCGCAGTCTGCTCAGGTTCCCCTGCAACAAGTACCAGCTGGGCCGAGTCAGGGGCCTGAGCCTGTCCTGGCTCCAGGTGCTGAGAATACCTCATTGCCAACAGCTGGTCCACTACCGGCTGGCTCAGGAGAGGCTGAGGTGGCTCCTGAGTCCAGTAACCCTCCGGTGTCTCCCGAGCTGCAGAGACTCAGGGCTGAGAGGAGAGACCTGAGCACTCGCAGGATGAGTGCTCGCCTTCAGGCGAGGCAGGGTGGTGAGTCATCAGGGGATCGGGACCGGTCATTATAAAAGGCGGTCAGACCCCGCCCCATTGCTGCTTGCCAGATCCTGCCTGTGTTCTTGCTCTTGACCTCGCCTCATTTCAGAGTCATGGGTTTGAGCCCCATGTTGGGCAAAAGAGCCCTGCATTGCAGAGGGTTGGACTAGATCAGGCATCCCCAAACTGCGGCCCTCCAGATGTTTTGGCCTTCAGCTCCCATGATCCCTAGCTAACAGGACCAGTAGTCGGGGAAGATGGGAATTGTAGTCCAAAACATCTGGAGGGCCGAAGTTTGGGGATGCCTGGACTAGATGATCCTTGTGGTCCCTTCCAACTCCACGATTCTATGATTTTTCTAGAATTGAGGATGGAAGCCCATTGATTACTAGAAGATATAAAACGGCGAGAGTCGCTTCCAAGTCAACAAGTGGAGGATAAAACTGCCATTGTTATTATCCCTCTGCATATTTACTGAAATTTGTGGGACTTCTGATTTGCATAGGATCATAATGTAAAGCAACCTCTGTAAACCTGGTCCCCATGTTGTTGGACTATAACTCCCATCAGTACCACCTAGCACAACTGTGCTATATATATGGTGCCGATGGAATTTTGAAGGCACCAGATTTAAAAAAGCTGCTGTAAAGCCTAAGATTGAGCACTGATTCTACAGACATAATCAAGAAGTACTTTCACATCTGAAGCCTGTTGTTGCTATTGCTTATGTGGAATGCAAACATGGCTCATAGAGTACAAATGGTTAAAAAATGACTCTCTTATGATTTCTATCTCGCATCAAAAGCACACAAAACTCAAGAGAGGGGCTTATAGTTGGCTATTTTTGCATGTCTGCAAAATTAGGAATAATAAACACTGGACATTCTCAGGTAAATGGGCATAAGATTCCAGCCTGATTATGTTATATATGCAAATGTCCTAAGAGCACATTTGATTTCCTATTTATTAAACCAGCCCCATTTATATTTTGCTCCAAAATATTAGTAAAATGTCTAACTACCCCAAACCATATGCACTGTGCTTAGCAACATTTGCCAGTTTCAGTGTTTCCTGGGATTTGGCAACTGAATGGAAGCCGTTTCGTCCCTTTGGTTTTACCAAGTTGAAATGCTGCTGCAGCCAGCAACCTCCTGCCTTGCACATTTCCCAGATAATTACAGATTAGAACAGGCTAATTTTTATTTTTGCAAAGCCGCCGGAGATCTATGTTTGTTATTATTGTCTCCTAGGTTGCCACTTGCATAAATACATATGTAAAGCCCTTTGATCTGCGGGCATAATGACATAGATTTATCAAATGTTTGCCTTTTTTCATCATTCTTTTTTTTTTTAAAAAAAGCTTGATTTATTGAGTGCAAACCCTGCCGCCCTCCCTCTCTTGAAATATGAAGTGTTCATGAATAGCTAAGGTAATATTTAATATCCTCCCAAGAAGCCTTTGCACTTTCTAACAAATGAACTACAACCTAACCAAATGGCTCACATCTGTTTAGCCTCCTCTCTTTTTAACTAAACAAATTAGCATTAGAATACCTGGGAGACAACATACAAAGTCCCCTTTCTAGATGACAGAACACAGACAATTATTAGCAAGGGGGAAACAGTCCTGAAAGACTCCGGCCTGACTTGAGCAGATGTTTTCACATCTCCTGTAGTGCCCCTGAATGAGTTGTACCCCAGCGGACACACTGCCCCAGTCCTTTGAAGTGGGCCAGGGAAACCATTCACAGCCCTCTGATGAATGGAAACTTGCTCACTTAAATGTTTCATTTAAAATCCCTCCCTGTAAGACTACCATGTTACCTTCAAAACATCAACATCAACAAATCTATGGTTTTTAACTAGTTTGTTTTTATTCCTGTGCATTTTATTATTTTAAATGTCGTAAATTTGGGAGAAAGGCTCTGTATCTATCTATCTATCTATCTATCTATCTATCTATCTATCTATCTATCTATCATCTATCATCTATCTATATCTATCTATCTATCATCTATCTATCTATCTATCTATCTATCTATCTATCTATCTATCTATCTATCTATCTATCATCTATCTATCAATCATCTATCTATCATCATCTATCATCTATCTATAACTATGTTATGTAGATTGGTGTGCTTTGGGCAAAAGTTTTTTCTGGCCATAACTAGGTAAAGGTAAAGGGACCCCTGACCATCAGGTCCAGTTGTGACTGACTCTGGGGTTGTGGAGCTCATCTTGCTCTATTGGCCGAGGGAGCCGGCATACAGCTTCCAGGTCATGTGGCCAGCATGACAAAGCCGCTTCTGGTGAACCAGAGAAGCACACGGAAATACCGTTTACCTTCCCGCTGTAGCGGTACCTATTTACTTGCACTTTGACGTGCTTTCGAACTGCTAGGTTGGCAGGAGCTGGGACCGAGCAACGGGAGCTCACCCCATCGCGGGGATTCAAACCGCCGACCTTCTGATCAGCAAGCCCTAGGCTCTGTGGTTTAACCCACAGTGCCACCCGCGTCCCAAGCCATAACTAGGTGGCAAGAAAGAAACAGGGCATTGGAATTAGCTCTTAATTTGAAAGCCTAGCAATGTACCATTTTCCCTGGGGGATCTATAAGAATGCCAATGCGTGGAACCACAAGAGCTGACTTCATGGAGCCTCCCTTTAAAAGCCTCCAGGAACAGAGATCGCCCAACTTCCACAGTCAACTTATTCTATGGCCCGCTTCTTACAGTTAGGGAGGTACTCACCTGATTCCAGCTTTGCTGCAAGTTTAATTTGATGCCTCTTGTCCTTTTAGTGCAGGTATCCCCAAACTTAGGCTCTCCAGATGTTTTGGACCACAATTCCCATCATTCCTGACCACTGGTCCTGTTAGCTAGGGATCATGGGAGTTTTAGGCCAAAACATCTGGAGGGCCGCAGTTTGGGGATGCCTGTTTTAGTGCTTCTCTCATGTCCTTGTTTCCCTGAGGTTTTAAACCTGTGTCTTGACAGTGCCACTTGAGACGGAAGAAAGAAAGAAAGAAAGAAAGAAAGAAAAAGAAAGAAAGAAAGAAAGAAAGAAAAGAAAAGATTTCTACTCATAGAAAACTAGCATGTTGGGCAGAAGGATATTCTCGAAGATTTCTCTTTGACATCTAGTTTTCTGTGTGCAGAATCTTCCTAATGGGGAAGTGTGCAGTTATGAAACAGAGCTGCCTTATAACAGGTCAGTTCACTGGTCTATCTAGCCCAGTGGTGTCCAAACCTTTTTCAAAGAGGGCCAAATTTGATGAAGTGAAGGGCCGACCAAAGTTGTTAACCTTTTTTTTTAGGATTGAAGTTGTGGAGGTTTTTTCTAGGATTTTACTCCAGGAAATTACCTGCCACAGGGGCTGGATAAAACTGACCGGTGGGCCAGATTATGCCTCCGAAATGGACTTTGGACATGCCTGATATAGCCCATTATTGTCTACTCTACACCAGCTAGCAGTGTCTCTTCAGTCAGAAATTTTCCCCAGCTCTAACGGGAGGTTCCAAGGACATTTCCCCCCCATGCAAAGCAGGTGCTCTACAACAGAGTGACAGTCCTTTTCCAAAGAGACAGAAAGGCATGCACCTGCCAGAACATGAATCTGGGTTACACTGTGCATGATGCCACTATACCACTGGCACAACTGTCAGCCCTCACCTGCAATTCAAAGCAGGGCAATGCAGATGTCGGCTTACCACTTCAGTGAGAAGTGGGCCTTTGGGGAGGAGCTGCTCCGGGTTTTCCTTCCCTGCATGTCTAGATACCCGAGAGCTGTTATCATTTCTTTCCATCCACCCTTCTTTCCTCTAGGCTAACTAACCACGACAAGTTTCTACAGTTTCCCCCCTCCTGTGTCATGCATTCCAAAATGTCAGTTTTGTTGCTTCCCTCAGAATCGTTTTCAGTTTAGTCTAATCCGTCTTTAAAAGTGGTGACCACAACTGGACACAATACTGCACTGGAGACCTACTTAGTGCCAAGTAAAACAAGACTATTACCCCCTCCCGTCTGGCAGGCTGAAGTTGCTGTTAATACAGCTTCAAGTAGTGTCTGTTGTCTTGTAAGAAATGCTACGTTGCTGGCTCACCTTCAGATAGACTCTCATTCCTTCTTATTCCTTCTCGGTAATGCTGGAGCCCAGACAATTGTCTCCCCAGTTTGGTAATTATACATTTGCCATTTCTTTCCAATGTGTCATGCTTAATGCTTTTCTTTGTTGAGTTTCATTTTATTATTTTCCACTGTAAGACATAATACCCCGCTGCTCCCAAGTTAACTTAAATAAATCCAGATCACTTAATGTTTGATCTCCTCTTGTAACCATTTCCCCTGCTTCCAGTGCAATCCCGTCTTCTAGTTGGGAACATTTGGAAGGATGATTGCCTCACATCCGTCTTGATGCCTTGTTCTGTTGAAAACATGCAGCCTTTCAAATAAATGAAGACCAAACCAAGTGGAACCTCCCCAGCAAAGGGTTAAGTCATTTTTGCAGTGTCCACATCTTGATCTTCCTTCAAAAAAACAAAACATAACAATGAGGAATGTCTTCTTTCTTCAAAAGAAAACAGGCAAGAGAAATGGTGATATGGTGCCCTGAGTGAGCCCCAAATTTGATGCCTCTTCCCAACCTTCACACTGTTTTCCCAAAGCCAAGTAAACAAGGCACTGGGCTATGGGAAGGAGGCATGAGGGCTCTAGCGTGGTCCTAGAGCCCTTCCTCATCCTTCCCAAAGCAGGGCAAGTGCTAACTAGGCTTTGAGAAGGAAGAAGGGGGATTCTAGGACCCTGACAGAGCCGTTACGTCTCCTTCCCAAAGTATGTGCTTTCTAGGCTATGGGAAGTAGGCAGGAAGGCATTGCCTTGGCTTAGTGCTCTATGTGGGGGAACTGGTCATGCTGCCCTAAATCCACCTCTGAGAGATGTCTTGAGCAACTGGCTTGTCCACTGCATATGCCCTTCAAATGAATTGTGAGGCCGAGTTCATAGCAATCAGATTCGCAGAGGTATATATTGTGGTACACACAATGCTTGTGCCATAATCAATTAAGTCATTAGCCTGCCACAAACCACAGTTGTTTTCGCTGCAACAGGCTATCACAGCTGCTGTTCTGGACATTTGTTACAATGGGGTATGATGCTCGGGTGATTGAGATGTTGGACTTTTGGGAGTTACTAGGGCAAGGTGTGTGTTTATTCTATCTCCATCTCTTCCATTTCCTTGTTTAGAATCATTTAAAAAAATGAAAAACATGGGAGAGCCAGGTAGCACATGATTTCATGAATTCCCAGCTTTGAGCATCAAAAGCTGGTTTCTGGGAATATTAATGGCCACAGGCCCTCAAGCAATGGTAGATCAGATCAATAATTTCCCATTTTCTCACTTCTGTGATCAGGAGTCTTCCCCTACCCCTAAGGAAAACAAAATAATAGCCACTGGTGCATTATGGTATTTCATTAATATAATATATATGCACATTTAGAAGCTGTCCATTGACTGTCATCGATTCAGTATTAGAAAAGCAACCAGGTGGCAGAAAAAAAAACTGGCCACGTGGCAATCTCTAATGGTTTACTGGGAAAGAAAAAGTGTCATGGACACAATTGCCCATTATCCTACAGCTCTTTTCAAATTCAGAAAACCCCCACTCTGGATTGAAGGCGTGGTTGCACAAAGTCACACACAACCACTGGCTACACTTTAAAATAGAGAAAGTAAGAAATCTGTTGCAGTTCCAAAATGGATAACATGATGTTTTGATCCATCGTGGTATTTCCTATGCTTCCCCTGCCTGCCCACAACCTTGATCTCATGAGAATCTATGCGCATAAGGACACATGTAAGCATCTGAAGACAACCAGGCCAAGGAAAGCTCTATTAGCAAAATTGACAGTAGAAGCAAGACAACTCCATATTGGAACAATGAAATTTGACAGGACCTGTGTTTCTCTTATTCATTCGTTCTTCATTGGAAACCCCTGCATTTAAGGAGGCTACTTAGAAGCAAGCCCTACTGAGAGCTTAATCTCAGCAAGTAAGCATAGGATCGCAGCATTAGCATGTATTTCTTTAGTAGTTGTATTAGCATGTATTTCTTTAGTAGTTTAGATCAGACATCCCCAAACTTCGGCCCTCCAGATGTTTTGGACTACAATTCCCATCTTCCCCGACCACTGGTCCTGTTAGCTAGGGATCATGGGAGTTGTAGGCCAAAACATCTGGAGGGCCGCAGTTTGGGGGTGCCTGGTTTAGATTGTCGAGAGTACTTCATATACATTATTACAATAATCCAGTAAGGTCGGCTGGTATTATTGCAGTTGGAAGCCAGAACTTGTTCCTTGTGAATTTACAGCAGAATCTAACACTGGCAGAATGGGAGTTAGTCCAGCAGAAGTTTATTTCCTTTCAAGCCGGCTGGTTCTCAGAAAAACAAGAGGTGAGCTGTATGCTTCCAGTGAATGGGCAGATTTTGCGCTAGGAGTCACTCCTGGGCCTACCCAAAATATTTGAGCCCTTACTTTGACTGCTTTTTGGACACAATAGTTTAGATCCAGCCTACTTTGGTCCCATTGAAACCATTGCAAACAGACAAGTCAGGTCACTGATGTAAGTGGAAGCTTGGTCTGGATTCATGAAATCGTGCCAAATAAATAAGTTGTCTTCTTTGTATGACCTCTTCTACAGCTTGTTCAGCAGTAGTCTGAATTGTGTGAAAGTTCTGAACTCAGCAGGACCAATTTCTTAGTAGACACATACAGAATTGTACTTTTAATAGTATTATTGTGGTCTGAGAAGGGTGTGTGTGTGTGTGTATCTGTGGGGATGTAGATCAACCTGTATATATGACAGTTAAATTGGTTGGGCAGGTTCTCCTCAACTCATTCTTGCAAATATAGATCAGAGAGTAGCATTGTGAATTAATTGCCATGATGCCCTCAGTCCTCACCTACAATTCTCAGCTACAAATTGTTCATTCAGACACCCTAAATGTTTTCTGGTAACTCTCCATTCCCTGCAATCAGACAACAAGGCAAGTAGGTAAAATAACAACAGTTTTGTCCTTGTTCTATGCTAGGTCCCCCCGTCTCCAAGAAAGGCACCTTGATCTCTCACATATTCCAATAAACCTTCACATTCCAAACGAACTTAAATTATTTGGCAGGGTGTATGTGATGAAAGGAAGATGATCATTGTGCTCTGAATATTCTTTTTAAAAGTACGGTAGTGGAAACATGAAAAACTATGATATAAAAGCTAGCGTTAAAAGAATGCAATAAACTATATGCAACTAACCTAGCATCTTGAAGCCATAAACAAGATTGGCATATAAAGTGAACAAGCTTCTGTTTCTGTGGTTGTTCAGCCACAGTAGTTACACCCTGAAGGTTATTTCCTTGTTTCAGATTGGTTCAAAATGTTTTCTCCGTGGCCAGGCTGAGCTGATTCAATCCGCTCTGTATTTCCATTTCCATCAGGGTTGCTTGATGATGTGTTGCAGGAAATAAGAATTGGAGGCACTTCTAGGAAACGGAAATTCAGACAACAAATAGCTCCTTCCTGGATGGAGGATGGCAATCATAACCTACTAGCAAGAAGGCTGCTATGAAAGTAGGATGGCATGAAAGCTGTCAAAGGTCTGACGGGGTGGAAATTAGCTGGACATAAGTTTGTTTCCTTTGAAGCAGGCAGATTGTCAGAAAACCAAGAAGTGAGCTGTACATTTCCAGTCAGTGGGCAGATTTTTTGTGCTAGGAGTCATTCCTGGAGCTACCCAAACTGTTGGGCCCTTCTAACCCCATGGCTTTGACTACAAATCCTACCAGGTACCAACATTTTTTATTTTAAGGGTTATTATTTATGAACTGCTTAAATGCCAAAAGGACTTCTAAGTTGGTAACCAGAGATGAGGTGAGGGCTTGTACAGAGCAAAGACCTGGCTGATGGAAAAGCAATGTATTTCTGCATGGTGGTCTGCCTTGGGGGCTTTATGTTGTGTGTGTGCATACACACACACACACACACGCGCACGCACACACACACACACAGAGAGAGACAGTTTGTGTACCCCTTATTATCTCTCTCTCTCTCTCTCTCTCTCTCTCTCTCTCTCTCTCTCTCTCTCTCTCTCTCTCTGTCTGTCTGTCAAGTACTCATGGCTGTTTTTCCTTTTTAAGAGCTCTTTAATGGCTCCAGTCAAACTTCTCTGTATCTTTCCTTTATGAACTGTCTATACCATATTCAGAAAAAGTTTAAATAAAGGTGGAAATTGGGCATACTCATAGGTTAATAGCATCTCTGAGAGGATGACACTCCCTAGTGGTTTCTTTCAGCTCCAAATACTGTTACTCCTTTCCACTTTCCATACAGAATGAGACTATACTCCTAGAACTAGGGCAGAGTGATTTTTGCATATTGTTAAGCCAATCCTCCTGTTCTGGTGTGGAACAGTGTAGATGCATATGGGTCACCTGGGGGAACTGTTGCTGGACTAGATTCAGCAGGCTTGCCATACGTCCTTAAGAATTAGATAGAGATTTGTTCTTTCATCAGTATGCTATTAAGATATAACATGCATCTTAGCATCATCTCCGTAGAGTCAAGGTAAGGATCTCACATTCAAAAATCAAATCCAAGAGTCATGTGTGTGTCCCAAATCAAATGATTTAATTTGAAAAATATCACAGAGAGTGTTCATGGACACAAAATATTCTCTCTGAATACATCAACATAAAACCTCCCTGCTTGCATGATAACTGAAATATGTACGCCATTTTGAATGGGAGCTTCTGAAGCCAATAGTTATCACAAAGGCAACATGAGTTTTTCAACATGATGCGATCTCAACTCATGGATTCCTTTTCGTTGTCCTTTCTGTGCCAAGATTTCTTGCAAGTCAGCATGAGCAAGAGGAGCATCGGCAAGTGCCACAAGCTGCAGAAAAACAACTTCCGGGAGCTGCCACGGTCGGCATCTCTGTAGAAACGGAAGCCGAGGTAGGAAATGTACAGGTTGACGGGAAGAGAAATTATGGGGAAAGTCCACGTGGTGACATCAAGGACGGGCGCCAGTGATGAAAGTCCAATTAAGGCGAGGCAATGACGCAGAGCCACCCGCCTGCACATCTCTGGGTGGGTGACAGACATCATGCAGTAGCCACCTCTGGAGTAATCTTCGCGGAGCCCCCAGCTGAGTGCATTGAAGTGAGGGAACTGCCAGGAGTAGAGAATCCCACCCAGCAGCAATGCTCCTGCAAACGAAGAGAAATCAAGGCATTAGAGTGTACGCCAGGGCCAGTGACACAGAAATCTGGATAACTGGGTTGAAGTTTCTACGTCTTCATTTCGTACACCCAGTAAATCACTTGCAGGTGCAGAAGTCTCATTAATATAATCAGCTTGCCCCAAGGCAGTAAAAGGTATACAGGATGGAGCTGTGTGGAACAGTTTACTCGACTCTCCACATAAACTCCAAATACCCTTTTCAGATGCAGGAGTTGCTAAATGTTACTCTTAAAAAAAAAATGCTTCTATCATTCTATCATTTTTTGGAGTAAGAACATTTGCAAAAGGCTCAGAACCCAAGTATATGCTACTTCCAGGGGATGCAGGGATGTTTTTTTGCATTCCTTGTCCAACCTGTTTACTTCTATTTTTTTATTTTTTTAAAAACAAAATATTGGAATTTTATTTACAACATAACACAAACCCCTCACCCCCCCCCAATACACAAATCCACTCTCATTAAACGTGAACATAACATACAGTGAACATAACGTACAGCAACATACAACCTGTTTACGTCTAGTGCATTTCCGGCAAGTCATACATACACAATTTAATCACATTTCTCATTTACAATTTTGAATTCGGCAATGTTTGTATTTTTGTTCAAACAATTATATGTTTGCAGAAAGCAAGAGGCTTTTGGAACCAAAAACAGTGTCTGAGGGCTCATCTAGAGACAATAAAAAAAATGATTTGGGGACAGGGCTCCAGCTAGGACTGATTATGACTTCTTGATAGGGTGGCCACATGTTCTACTTTTCAGAGGACAGTTCTCTATTGGAAGATGCCCTTTTAAAGATAAAAAACCATAAAAAGGAAAGCAGGACCCCTTGCTTGACAATAGCTACCAACCTGGACAACCGGCTGAGCAGGCACACAGGTCACAGTTCTCCCCACTCAAGGTGAAATGCATTGTATTTCTATTTAAATTATTATTTTTAAATCTGCACCTCTACATATAAAATAACATTATGTAAATGTTATGCAAATCTGTGGGGTGTGTGTGTGTGGTGTGTTTTTTTTGGGTGATGCATAAATGATCACCTTACTTCTTAAGCCATCATCACCAATTCTAAGCTGTAAGTAGAAGACAATGAGCAAAATATCTACAAACTATACATATACATATACACATACACACACACACACACACACACACACCTTAAACACTTCTGTGAGAAAAAAACTGCTTTCCATTTGTTGTAGAAAACACTTAAGATACATTTTATCCTTCAGTTTCCCCATTTGGTTCCACCTTTTTTGATACTACACAGAATATATTTTCTCATAGGCCAAACTGGCTGTGCATTAGCTGCCAGAACCCACTTCGCAAAGGTACACATATAAAACAAATACAGTGAAGAAAATTTAAAAAACTGGCTACTGTATAGTATAAGTTTATTAAAGTTTGCTCAGCAGAAATCTAGAGAAGATTCCAGTCACCACCTGCATGTTATCTTGCTATATTTTGCCACAGGTTGATTAAGCAGAAGTGTATGATGCCAACCCTCTAACAGCCACATAACTTAGGGCTACAGAAGGCTCCAAAGGGCTACAGAAGGCTCCAAAGGGCTACAGAAGGCTCCAAAGAAGGGCAGTGCCAAAGAATGCTCCAACTACCGCACAATTGCGCTCATTTCACACGCTAGCAAGGTTATGCTTAAAATTCTACAAGGCAGGCTTAGGCAGTATGTGGACCGAGAACTCCCAGAAGTGCAAGCTGGATTTCGAAAGGGCAGAGGAACCAGAGACCAAATAGCAAATATGCGCTGGATTATGGAGAAAGCTAGAGAGTTCCAGAAAAACGTCTACTTCTGCTTCATTGACTATGCAAAAGCCTTTGACTGTGTCGACCACAGCAAACTATGGCAAGTTCTTAAAGAAATGGGAGTGCCTGATCACCTCATCTGTCTCCTGAGAAATCTCTATGTGGGACAAGAAGCTACAGTTAGAACTGGATATGGAACAACTGATTGGTTCAAAATTGGGAAAGGAGTACGACAAGGTTGTATATTGTCTCCCTGCTTATTTAACTTATATGCAGAATTCATCATGCGAAAGGCTGGACTAGATGAATCCCAAGCCGGAATTAAGATTGCCGGAAGAAATATCAACAACCTCAGATATGCAGATGACACAACCTTGATGGCAGAAAGTGAGGAGGAATTAAAGAACCTTTTAATGAGGGTGAAAGAGGAGAGCGCAAAATATGGTCTGAAGCTCAACATCAAAAAAACCAAGATCATGGCCACTGGTCCCATCACCTCCTGGCAAATAGAAGGGGAAGAAATGGAGGCAGTGAGAGATTTTACTTTCTTGGGCTCCTTGATCACTGCAGATGGTGACAGCAGTCACGAAATTAAAAGACGCCTGCTTCTTGGGAGAAAAGCAATGACAAACCTAGACAGCATCTTAAAAAGCAGAGACATCACCTTGCCGACAAAGGTCCGTATAGTTAAAGCTATGGTTTTCCCAGTAGTGATGTATGGAAGTGAGAGCTGGACCATAAAGAAGGCTGATCGCCGAAGAATTGATGCTTTTGAATTATGGTGCTGGAGGAGACTCTTGAGAGTCCCATGGACTGCTAGAAGATCAAACCTATCCATTCTTAAGGAAATCAGCCCTGAGTGCTCCCTGGAAGGACAGATCGTGAAGCTGAGGCTCCAATACTTTGGCCACCTCATGAGAAGAGAAGAATCCTTGGAAAAGACCCTGATGTTGGGAAAGATTGAGGGCACTAGGAGAAGGGGACGACAGAGGACAAGGTGGTTGGACAGTGTTCTCGAAGCTACGAACATGAGTTTGACCAAACTACGGGAGGCAGTGCAAGACAGGAGTGCCTGGCGTGCTATGGTCCATGGGGTCACGAAGAGTCGGACACGACTAAACGACTAAACAACAACACAGAAGGCTGCAAGTGCCTAGTGTTAAGTAACTAACTTCTAAATTCTGTATACTCCATACATCTTAGAATTCAGTATGATAGGACCTTCTGTTGACCCATGAATGCTTGGCAGAGACCAGAAACTGCAGAGTAAAAAATTCATAAGAATTGTAAGGTTGTTTCAGTTCTTTCAACATTCAGGGTCTCTGTGTTACCTATCCCTGTACACCACCTAAAAGTTAATGCAGAAGCAAGAATCAAAGGGAAAAATAGGCCCTGAGATCCACTCAATATAACTATGGGAATATTTCCTCACAACTGCAGTCTTTCAAAGACTTATGGTACGAGATCCTGCTCCACTGAAATCTAGCACAGATGCCCATTAGTATCTTCAAAAAGCTTCATTTTGTTTCACGAGGGACATCTTTAGGGCCTACGCTTTAATAAAGCTTGACTGATTTTCACAGATTCAACTTCTGAAGTGATGTTGTTACAGTGGAGTTATGCCTTCTTGTAGATGAATCAAAGTCCATTTTGTTTGCAAAGGGATGGACGCTGGGAGCAACAAGAAGGCAAGATTTCCTAACGCCATTTCAGAAATAACTTCCGACTCTCACTTCTTTGTCAAAAAAACCAACATTTCAGGTGAAACTCCCAGCTGCAAACCAGACAACTGATGTGCCAAACAAGGGGAGTTGTTTTATGAGGGGCCTACCTTCCCATGCAATCTTTCTAGGAGATACTGCAAAGTCAACTTGATGGCAACATGCATGGCTTCGTTTCTTGCTGTGCAGTACAGAATTAGGCTTGTTAGTGCAACCGGGTCCAGACTCTACCTTTACATTTTCAAAACCTTTGTCTGACAGGGCAATCTTGTAGCGATGCTGGGATTGATCAAAGTGCTGATACAGAAGAAGCTACTTGTGTTCCCACTCTGGGGGTACTTACTACCGGTAGCAAGTGGTGCTATTTTGCAGGCTTAGTTGGGAGGAGCCTCCTAGGAATCCTACATGGGGTATATATCTGCACCCTTTTTTAAAGAACAGAAAGGGGGATTCATAGATCCAATAGAGGCTGACAACGCTGTTCCAGTTGCTATCTCAATGTGCTTCAGTAGCAGTGGCTCCTCTGTGCAAATTCCCTTGGATGAAGCTATAAAAAATGCACTCTAAACTGAATCTTAAGGGAATATAAATTATTTTTTATTGTTTTTACTACACTGTGTCAGCTGCCCTGAGAAAGAGTTTCCAAATTCCAGATTACTTGGAAGTCAGTATGATTTTGTCAAATGGTTCTTATTCCCTACTGTGTTTAGGATTCCAGTTTAAGTGTATTTAGGTGTGCATTATGGAAAAAGACCCCTCAAGGCTGAACTACATACAGCATGATGCTACTGGTAGGTACAACACTGATAATTTGCCTGCATGCTTGTTTTTTAAAAAGTGATGTTAGGCGCAGGTGGTTATGTCTGATTTTGTCAGGATTGCAGAAGTAGGAAGCAGATGTTCGGCCCTTTCATACTTCGTTGCAGTACTGATGGAGAGCATCCCTTTCCCATGGCTGTGTTGGCCCTGGTAAGAAAGCTCCCATTTGGGCCAATGGGAGCTTTCTTCTTGGGACTGGTAACAGCTGGGAGACTGACAGGACTGCCGCCGAGAAGCAGTTGGGTTTCCTCTCCTGACCATGTAATGTTGGTGCCAGTGATGCATTTGGTGTCATGACAAGTTTGGCTGTTAGTCAACTTCCTGTGGCAAACTTATGCAGCTACTTAATCTAGTACTTCTGCTATTGTTGAGTGGTGTTACTGTTTCAGGAGGATATTTTCAGCAACCCTTAAGGTTCCATAGGAGATAGCGGTAGAAGGTGCAGGATATTCATGCTTTTCTGTCTAAAGCTGTCAAGCCCAATGAAGTTCTTTTAAAACTCATGACTGTCCTAGGTCTATACAAAAAGTCTTGTAATGGTAGCATGATTTGATAAACTATGCTATCATTCACAAACTTAAGACAAAAGCCAGAAACACTTTAATGTTAAAAACTCAGCATGGAAAACCAGGCTTATAGTTGGAGCTCCAAACTGACTTGCTACCTCTTTCATTGTCTTGGTTTTTGGCTTCACAGATGTATGACAGAGATCACTAACCAGGCATGTAAAATAAACACAGAATGGTTAAAATATCAGCTCCAAAACAGATGTTGAAGTCTTATTGCATTTCCTAAAGCCATTGTTTACTGCCTTGGCAACCCAAGAATGCTGTTTTGCTTAGAGCACAATTTTGGTAATTCTTCTGCCTTGAATAATATGAAGGAATTTTAAAATCATTTCCAGATTCTGGTAGCTGACTGACACATGAGGGGGAGGTTAAGAGTGGATTGGGGGGGGGGAAGCACCAGCTTCTTGTCTCTCCAGGAAATAAATTAAATGTTTAAGTTTATGCAAGACGTTACAGGGATTTTGAAGTCTAAGTTTAGCCATTAATGGCCTGTACTTAAAACTGTGTGTGGTTGTTTTCTTCTATCTTGGTATGGTAACAAACCAGCTACTCTGAGCTAAAAAGATGCTAAAACAAATTACTCCTCCTTGGTCCAGATGAGGGAGATTAGAGCTGGGAAACAAGAGCAAATCCAGCTGCACCCATTTGCCTTTGGATAAACATGGCTGGCGGTTATGTAGCTGTAGTTCTTCCATGTTCAACCTGGAAAATGAGATGAAGTATAACTGAACCTTATCTTTGCCTACAGAATTAGGTTTCCATCATCTGAATATGCCCGTCAGCAAAAGCTGATCCAGCAAAAACAACACACTACCTGCCCACACTGAAGCAAGGAAGATATAGCAGTGATGGATGGAGAGATTGGTTAAGACCTCCAAATTATGTGGTTAGAAAAATCCAATTTCTGCTCTACTTTTAATACTGTAAGACAGAATGCAGCAATTTGTCAAGATGTATTTTGCATAACTCAATAGGACTGAAAGTTTTGTGGTGGGAGAAAGGAAGAAATACTAGGGTACAAGAATAGATGGAAATCTAAAATATATCTGTTTCCACAACAGGACCTCCTTTCCATTTCCTTCCTTCACCTTTGGGTGGGGGGATGCTCTGGAGCAGATATTTGGGGCATGCAGGGAGCTGCATGGGAGAGGAGAGGAAGGGGGGAAAGCAAGTTCAAATGGGTCTTACTGTCAAAAGTGACCATAAGATTGCAGTCTCAGTCTCTTTAAACAGAATCCACAACCCTTGATCAAACCAAATGGAAACAATCAAGTGAAGATTAAGCACGTTTTGAGTCCAAAGGTTCTCTCTCTCAGACACATACGGAGATCAAGTGCAGGGGCAATGATGGAAAATACCTGTTTTGTGTTATTATGTAGGGTGCCTTGTGATGTTTTGTAGGCTGTGGTGCCGCAAGTAAATTTCCCCCAGATGATCTAAATGTTCTTGCAGACAGGGAAGGTAGTCTTTCAGGTAACCTGGCCCTGAGTTGTTAAGGGGTTTATATGTTAGTAACAAGACTTTGTACATGACTGGCTAGCTGCACAGCAGCTGTTCCTTATGCACAGGTGTAAAATTATGTGTGCATCAAGGTGTTCCACTCAACCACCTGGGCACAGCATTCTCCAACAGCCTCCAGACCAGTCTTAGGGGAAGTCCACATAGAACAAATTATAGGAGTCCAATTGTAAAGTTACCAATGCATGAATCATAGTGGCCAAGTTTAAAACATGTTTTATTTGTTACCACAACCAATTGGAATGGTCAATCGGGAAACGTATGAATGAGAAAGTGAGAAACTTTATTTAAATCAACACCATGTCCAATGGGTGGGTAAGAGCACCAACATTCAGGAGGGTTCACAGGGAAGGGGGGGGCATGTGGTGAAGTGCAGAACAAGGCATAAATCTTCCGTAGAAGATGTTGACTGCATGTTACTTTGCCACCCATGCTCCTTTGTATCTCTCCTTCTCTAACATCTGCTACATCTTAGTCCTTATATAACAAGCCGTTTGCAATATGCAAAGTCTTACTTATTCTATGGTACCCATATATCATGTTGGTGCCTCTGAATGTAGCAGTGGCTATGACGACCAAAAACACTGTCAAAATAAAGGTTGTGAATTTGAAGCCTAGAGGTTTGACCACAATCCGGTCAAGGCATGACCACTGTTTTGAAACTACGTCCAGGTGTAGCAAGGAAATGATGGAGGCATTTAACAGTTATCATTTATGCAGCACCATCAATATGCATAGTTCCCTATGGAGAATTTAAAAAAATGCAGCACCCTGATCAGCTTATCATCTTAAAACTTGCTGCGGGGTGGATGGGGAGAATAGGAGAGACATAAACTGGCAGTAAGGGTGAACATGGGCAGGATATGCCTTGAGCTTCATTACAAGTGCTTAGGCTTAGTTTCAGCAGAGGAAGATCAGTACAGTGGTACCTCGCAAGACGAAATTAATTCGTTCCACGAGTCGTTTCGTGTTGCGATAATTTCATCTTGTGAAGCACGGTTTCCCATAGGAATGCATTGAAATTTAATTAATGCGTTCCTATGGGGAAAAAAGAAGCACCAAAAAAAAAAAAAGGCGCAGACTCACCCGCCACGGCCAGAAGTCTTCAAGGCTCTGGGGAGGGGGAAGCAGGAGGAGGGCCAGGGGTCTGGAAGGAGTCCGGAAGCCATACAGAGATGAGAGAAAGCAAGGCTGAAACCACGGGGTCTCCTCCTGCCGCAGCCTCCGCTCCTTCAGGTGCTGCAGCTGTTCCCGCCAAGGGCCGCCTGGCGAGCCCCGCAGCTGCTCCTGCCGGAGCCGTGGAAGCCACCGAAGAGGACAAGGGCACAGACGCGGAGGCCACTGAGGAGGGCAAGGCCGGAGCTGCGGAGGCCGCCACGAGTGCCGCGCCGCCACAGGAGGCAGAAGCGGCGGCCATGGACGCTTACTAAAGGTAAGCGGTGGTGGCAGCGGCTTCCCTTCCCCTCGCGAGGCTGCTTCATCTTGCGAAGCACGGCCATAGATGGCTTCGTTTTGCGAGCCGTCCAAAAAAGTGCAAAATGCTTTCGTTTTGTGATTTTTTCGTTGTGCGAGGCGTTCGTCTTGCGGGGTACCACTGTAAGTGTCTGTATCAAAGTTCTTCAAGGAAACTGAATTTGGGGAAAGGGTCTGAAGGAAGTAACATGCAGCATCAAATAGTTTCTGGAGGCAGTTCTAGGCACTGAAGATGTGGGGGGACAGACAAAGGATGGCGGAGATGGAAGAGTGAAGATGATGGGGATGGATATGCAGTCAGAATAATCAGAGGAGGCAGAGTAATGAAGGGAAGAACAAATGTTTGTGCTAGAACTAGGAATGGAAGAGGTACAGAGGTTTAAGAAAGGGTGTCATGTGGTCTCAGTGATGACAGAGGTGAATGATTTTGGTCAGAGGCAAGGGAGTAGGTGAGAATGTGATCGTAGAGATGCAAAGACTGTAGCAGTTAAGGTGGGAGATGACTGGAAGTCCCAGCAAGGTTGCAAGACAGGAAGGGCCATATTTTTGCAAGGCACTAAGGGAAGTTCAACAACTTGCTTGCAAGAAGATATTTTAAACAATTTTTAAAAACTCAACACAACTTTTATAAAGTTAATTTCAGCTCTCTAAACCTCAAACGCTGCCTTTTCTTAAGCCAATGCAATTTTCCTGCTACTACTCTGGTGCCCCCTACTGGCTACTTCGTAACGCATATTTGGGACGTGAGGTGAACTGGAGCAGCTGTCCCATATGGGCCATTGAATATTCTTTATTTGGAAGATGAAAGCACTTGGAACTTAACACAGCTGTGTACAGTGTGTAGGTGACAATGAATTTACTGAGTGGGCTTCGACTTTGATTGCATCAGTCCCTCAGGTGTCCCAATAGCAGAATCACTATCGCTTTTGTGTCTGCAAAAGAAAGCGGGGGTGGGGGAGGCAAATAATCGACTGACTTTTGTCTTATTAAATTTAAAACAGCTGCCTACTAGCCCTGTCCATCTGCCTCCACATTTACTACATGGAGCAACGAGGCCCTCTGTCTTTGTGTGTCCTGTGCTCACAGATCAATGATGACATACCTCTGTCTTTTATACAAACTGAGTAAGAGGCTTCTTGGATCATCATTTTGAAGAGGAAGAGAAGTCTCAAGCCTCTGCTAAGGTCAATGCCAGCTCACATCTCTAGGCCTCTATTTCTACAGCCAGGATAAATTGCTCCAGGCAAAAATTTGTCGTTTTCTCTGAAACTGCTCAGTTACACATTTCGCCAGCAGGCTGTTCAAAACATGATCCAGTTAATTAAGAAAAAAACAAAAAAATTGAAGGAAATAGGAACAAAGTTCAGTGTCACTTATTCTGAACAAAGTGAGGTCCTCTCTTTACTGCTCTCCTTCCGGGCAGACAAGGGCTATACAAATGAGGAAGGGCTCTACACAATTGTCCTTTTCCTCTCTCCTCACTGTTTTGTTGCTAAATCCATCCATCTGCCAAATGTCACTTGCTGATAAGAACTGCCCAGTTTAAAATCCCCCGGTTGTAAATAGATGTTGGCTGACATAATTAATGTCTAGCCCACAACCCAATTTGAATTACAAAGTCAAGGCAATTTGAAAATCAGCCTCTGCGTGATTACCGTTTGTACATACACAGGCAGTCTATAAATTCCATAGCCCCAGGAATTATTTAAATTTTCAGAAAATGAATGAAAATCAGGACAAGATGTCTTTCAGGAAAACAGAAGGTAAAAGTGGGGCATCTGAGATAAACTAAATAGTCTCTTGAGATAAACTTCTTGGGAGCAGTAATACCAATGGCTCCAGGCCACTGTGGGTCTCTAATGTCTGTTACATTTGCGAGGCTGTTATCTGCGCTGCCACCACCGCCTACCCAGAGTAAATCCCCTTAACTGATAAAGCACATTATGGCAGAGATCCCCGCTTGTCACTTCGAGCAAACTGGGTGGCTCAGAATTGGATGTGCTTTCATGGCACGGGGTTGCAATGTTCTGCAGTCTCCTGAGTACACTTCAGATGCTGGGAGCTAGCCACCACTCATGAAAGGATACCAGACCCTATTGCTTTCATAAGGAAATGTGGTAATGCCAAGACTGAGTCCCAGGCTGTACAACACACAGTATGAAATTCCCCATTACAATATTTAAACTTCTTCTTTTTTAAAAAAAGGGCATATCCTCTTTTTGGCTGTATTACTAAACACAAGCCATGATCTCTTGCCAGCAAGAGAGAAGTTTGATCTGAGTCTTACTGCTTCTGTAAAAATGAGACTGCTTTGTTCTTTTGGCATTTTCCACCAGCCTCCCATTTCCTGTCATGATAATGTTCTTCCTCCTTGAAACAGGGGAAAAAAGATACTGGAGGTGGGGTTCCCTTTCGGGGAGGGAAATTCTCTGTACCCGCCTTGGCAAGTGCATGTGTTCGCCTTGTTGAGAGATGCTGGTCCCAGCCCATAAACCTGATTAAATTTAACACTTGTGCATTTTCTGCTACCACAGCTGATGATAAAATTAACTCTGAGTGTTGTCAGTTTAAAGCTGGCCAATTTTACCCAACCAATGCTCACAGAGAAAGGTTCATATTTTAATCCTGAACTGTTCCCTAGAAAAAAGTTACGGTATATGATGTGGCAAGCGCTCAAGACTGGAACTGATCAAGTAAACATACAGTCTACTTGAGCAACGGCGGCGGCATTGGCTATATGCCCTCTCCTCCCCACCTCCCTGGAGAAGCAGGAGACAGTCTTGATAGTAAAATGAAGGAAGGATGAAGAAATGATTCACCTTGCATGACTGGCTTTAGCATAATAACCAGAAAATAACTGGACTGCTTTCTTGAGAAGAAGCTCCCCAATAAAAAGTAAAACATGCCAAGCACTATGGGCAGCCTTAAGATTTCTTTCTCCCCAGCTTTATGTTCCTTATCGCTGCTCAGTAGGGTAGGCTCTTTCCCCCTCTTTTTAACAAGGTGCAAATGTATTCCCACGCTTCTATCTAAAGCCAGGTTGCTTCAGCTAGTTAATTAGGAAACATTAATGGATTCCAGAGATGTGGCTTACATGATGTGGAAGCAGATGGCATACTCCGCTTGTCCATACAAAAAAGCATTCCTAACATCTATAAGAAACTAAAAGGGATGCGGGTGGCACTGTGGTCTAAACCACAGAGCCTAGGGCTTGCCAATCAGAAGGTTGGCAGTTCGAATCCCCGCAACGGGATGAGCTCCCATTGTTCAGTCCCAGCTACTGCCCACCTAGCAGTTCAAAAGCACATCAAAGTGCAAGTAGATAAATAGGTATTGCTCTGGCGGGAAGGTAAATGGCGTTTCCGTGTGCTGCTCTGGTTCGCCAGAAATGGCTTAGTCATGCTGGCCACATGACCCGGAAGCTGTCTGCGACAAACACCGGCTCCCTCGGCCAGTAAAGCGATATAAGCGCCACAACCCCAGAGTCATCCGTGACTGGACTTAATGGACAGGGGTCCCTTTACCTTTACCTATATAAGAAACTATCAACCAACTGCAGGCATGATCCTTTAATCAAAGAAATAGTTTCTGTATGGATACCTTCCCCTCCCCCTTCTGCAAATAAGCCTATGGTTGAGCGTTTTGAGTGGGAAGGGGCAGAAAAGATCCAATGCTTAGTTATTATGAGAGAACATGGGCTAAAAAGCTTCTTCTGAGATTGGCCACTATTACCTATTCCAGTGCCTTTTCCCCCTGGGGGTACTCAAGGGTATGCAGCATAGGGACCTCTCCCTCCTTCCAAATATTAAAAGTGTGGTACTTACTGTAACAACTTCATGAGCACTGCCAATTACTACTCAGAGTTATGTATATAAATAGCATGTATAATTGGCCTAGATTCAGCTAACAAGTCCCACTCGAGGAAGCCAACGTTTGGTGCTAGTTTCTGGCACTTGGAGAGAGACAGATAGGGTTGGGCATTTTTCATATCAAGAAACAAAATAAAATTCAGATTCTGTATTAGGGAATAATCCAAACTCCATGGTCAGAGTTATCTGTGTATATTCCCAACACGGCATGTATTTGTTTAGCAATAACTCTACTTACGAATGTTTCTACTTACGAATGGAGCTCCGTCCACCATCTTGGATGTGGTTTAGATAGGATTTTTTTCTACTTACGAATTTTTAGATAGGGTTGCTTCTACTTACGAATTTTTCTCCCAATGCATTCCTATGGGATATGACTTACAATTTTTTTCGACTTACAAATGTGCGTTCAGAACGCATTAAATTCATAAGTAGAGGTACCACTGTACCTTTTAACAGTGAGATTTTCAAGGAATTTGGTTTTGGTTTTAGTGAGGTGCAGCACAGAGGGGAAGACAGAGAGGCAGCGGAAGCCACAGGACTTGTAATCACAGCCAGAAACACAGTGCAGATAAGTGAACATAACAATTGTACAGCAGAAGCCCTGCTTTGGTTGTTGAACATTCACTAGTCATGTCACAGAGGACACACAGCTTCTAATATGAGCTAAATCATTTGATTTAAACTTCTTTGTCTCCTTCACTGCAGAAAGGCTAGTTAGGTCCTTCTTGCATTTTCACCTTCATTTTCTCTACCATGTTCCCTTAGTTCATAACAGAATCTGTTCACATCTACTACTCTGATCACTTGTGCCTAGAGCAACAAATGCTTTGCAATGCTAAGAAGAATACAATATGCCCCCCAAAAGGCTGGTCACCTCAGGAAGCTTCATTAGACTGACCCTGCATTTTCAGGTCTCTGTAGCCTTTGCTTCAAAAGCAGCAGCATCAACGAAAGGAGCATGCCCACTGAGCTAACACAACATTCCTCTGATCTTTTTGCATGAATCTGAGATCCTATCGTGACTCACACTGCAAAGAGAATCACAAGAGCACTGCAAAACCGAAGGTTATGTTTGATCTTCAAATTAGGAGGAGTCACATAATCCTGGTTGACTTTTGGCTGACTCGGTGATGAATAGTTCCTGTAGAAACACAGAGCATGTGAGCACAGAAGAGGGAGAGTAGGATAAAGGCTTGCACTTACATATGCCCGAGGGCCAAACTGCACACAACACTCAATGCATCACTTGGAAGCATTGCAAGTTATATATATATATATATAGTGATAGGTGCAGGGGAGAGACCTGCAGCTTTAATCCTTCCATCCCAAGTTGTGATCTCAACAAAGGTTGTCCATTTGCAGCATTATTAGTATGAGGGTTAGTACTGGCTCACTTTTGGAGCGATGGGAAGCTCCAAAGCAGGACAATTGTTCCCTAGCAACTGCTATTCGGGGGCCACCAAGGCCAACTTAGCAGCTCTCTTCAATCATTATCCCTTCACATGATTACAACCAAGAGATCATCTTCTTTGGCGATCACTTGTAGCTGAGTAAGATTGTCTTCCATAAACACGGGTTTAACAATGAGTCCGTAAGTGACTGTGGAGGCCAATTCTGGATCAGCACAGTGCTGATCACGGTGTGGATTTGCCAAGCGTGCCTTCCTCTTAGCACGTTTCTCCCTTGCGTCCTGAGATTGAGTGTCTTCAAAGCCCATGACACCTTTGGTAAAGGCTGTTCTCCAACTGGAGCGCTCACAGGCCAGTGTTTCCCAGTTGTCAGTGTTTATGCTACATTTTTAAAGATTTGCCTTGAGACAGTCTTTAAACCTCTTTTCTGGCCACCAGCATTACGCTTTCCATTTTTAAATTTGGAATAGAGTAGTTGCTTTGGAAGACGATCATCAGGCATCCGTACAACATGACTAGTCCAATGAAGCTGATGTTGAAGAATCATTGCTTCAACACTGGTGATCTTGAGACACCGTTGATGGAATCTTTCGAGGAGTTGGAGATAGCGTTTATAAGTGGTCCATGTTTCACAAGCATATAGTAAGGTTGGTACAACCAAGAGAGAGGAGAACAGGGCTGCACTCTGTGGCCCTGCCCTGTGTCCTGAAGATCTGAGGGCTCCTTGAGTGGTTTAGAATCCTGTGCCTACATGCACAGACCCAGGCTCCCATATTTCAGACTTTTAAGCCCTAGTCTTCAGCAGCTGAAGAGGGATAGTGGTTAGGAGAATTAAGGATGTTTTGCCCTGATGTAAGTCACTTCATGCTGACTTACACTGAACTGCACTTCTCATTTTATTGCCAATTCACCCAGTTAAGAAAGATTATTTTGGAACTCTTTGAAATTCTTTTTTGTTTTTACCACTTGGCCAACTCACTAAAAGGTAAAGGTAAAGTACCCTAAAAGGTAAAGGTAAAGGGGTCACGAAGAGTCAGACACGACTAAACAACAACAACAACAACAACAACAACAACAACAACAACAACAACAACAACAAAGGACCCTTAACAGTTAAGTCCAGTCGTGGATGATTCTGGGGTTGCGGCGCTCATCTCACTTTACAGGCTGAGGGAGCCAGCGTTTGTCCGGGTCATGTGGCCAGCATGACTAAGCTGCTTCTGGCGCAACGAAACATCGAAACCAGAGCAGCGTACAGGAACGCCATTTTCTCCCACCGGAGCAGTACCTATTATCTACTTGCACTTTTGGGCGTGCTTTCGAACTGCTAGGTTGGTAGGCACTGGGACCGAGCAACAGGAGCTCACCCTGTCGCGGGGATTCGAACCACCGACCTTCTGATCAGCAAGCCCAAGAGGCTCAGTGGTTTAGACCACAGCGCCACCTGCGTCCACTGCTCAGCTCTAATGCAAGTTTAATTATGAGCATGTTAAAAAGTACAGGTTCTAATAGAGCACACTTTTCTCATCCCTCCACTGTGAGAACAGTCAGTTTATTCCAACTCCCTGCCATTGTTTTGATCCTAAGTGCTAGCAGCCTGGCTCCTTTTTGGTTCAAGCAGAACCTGTCCCTTTTGTATATGCTTGGCTTATTACAAAACCTTCTCCACCGCCTAAGATATCAAAAGCTGTCCTTTGACACTGCAATCTTAGGCATGCATTGAAATGCCTCAGCTTTGCCTGTCTACCTGGCACTGCAAATAGGACAGGTAGAATTCTGGAGGAAGCAATTCTGGAAGTTCTGAATTTCAGCTTCTTGCTTACCCACCTAAAGTCTGCTTCCAATACTGCACAACTACATTTCCCCATTTCACTGGTGCTGACATGCACCATGACTGTCACCTTCACTCTGACAGTATCTACCAGTCTAACTAGATGAAATGGGACTTCCACAACCTTTGCACCAGGTAGGCAAGTCATTATGCAGTCTACACACCCCTGTTGGCCTATGGCCATAATAAAATGATTGAGGTCTTACAGATTGAAGTCTACTCACCTGTCACAAACCCATCTCTATGCGTTTTTAAGGCTTGAATTACTCACTGCTACAAGCCCCCTCCCCACCAGAGGTCATACCTTCTAAAGATTTGCTACCTTGTTCTGTAGACTGACCCTCCCCCCCTCTCCACAAGATCCTATTTTTTGTGATAGCAGAGAAGCTGCCACTCTGCAATCCCATTCTTGAAGGCTTTGCCCATAAATATCACTGGTTCTGAGATTCAAAGAACTGAATGGGTCCTGAACCTAAGATAGTCTTGGTTTTTTGACTGCAAAATGCCAAGTCAGTGGAAGAGAGAGTCATGCGGTACACCATGAAATATGCAGATCCGAAATAATGTGAATGAAACCAGTGGGCATTGGTTAAAAAGACAGCTCTCTATTGGGAATGAAGTCATATGTGAAACCAGTACTCATTCCCACAGTATAGTAACTTTCAATTGGTCCTAAGAAGAAGACACTCAATTCTCTTCCTCCTCATGGTCCCATTCCCACCCCACCCCAAGTAATTCTCACCTGCATCCAGACTGCCGGTTGCTGCTGTCCAACCCATAATTGGGGGAATAGCACCAACCACAGCTCCTACCCATGTATTGACAATGCTAATTCTTTTCAGCGGTGTGTAACAGCATGTATACAGGATGATGTTGAAGGCTCCCAGGGCTGCAGTAAGAGGATTTACTCCAAAGGTGAGCAGAGCTATTCCTGGAACTGCACAGGAGGCAGCAAAAGACACAGCAAGCAAAGGGCTGTAAAAAAGAAGAAACAAACAAACAAACAAGAAAATGTAGAAACATGTTAGTGAAAGGAGGATCTGAGGGCAGATTTTTATTAGTTATCTTTTTATCCAATGCTTTCTTGATAATTCTTTTTTATTAAGAAATCTTAAATTGGGCAACAGGGATAACCACAGAATAAATGTACATTTAGCAAAAATCTACTACAGTGGTACCTCGGTTTATGAACACAATTGGTTCCGGAAGTCTGTTCATAAACTGAAGCGTTCATAAACTGAAGCGAACTTTCCCATTGAAAGTAATGGAAAGTGGATTAATCAGTTCCAGACAGTCCGCGGAGTACTTAAACTGAAGCGTTCATAAACTGAAGCGAACTTTCCCATTGAAAGTAATGGAAAGTGGATTAATCCGTTCCAGACGGGTCCGCGGAGTACTTAAACTGAAGCGTACATAAACTGAAGTATGGGTGTAATTGGTTCCGGAAGTCTGTTCATAAACTGAAGCGTTCATAAACTGAAGCGAAATTTCCCATTGAAAGTAATGGAAAATGAATTAATCCGTTCCAGATGGGTCTGCGGCGTTCATAAACCGAAAATTCATGAACCGAGGTGTTCATAAACCGAGGTTCCACTGTACAGCATATCTTCTTCAGTGGTGTACAGAGAACAATCCGCAAATTTGACCTGCAGGCAAAACAGGTCTGGTGCAGTCCAATGCAGACTGATCTCGACTTAGCTTTTGTCTTCTCGCTCCTGCAAGGAGGCGTTGAGGGAATTTGAGGTAGCTATATAGGCAGCAAAGCTTCCCTACCTGGGAATTTAGGCAGGTGTATATGGAAGTTGCCATTAGGCATGTTAAAGCTAAACATTCACCTAGAGACACACACACACACAACTATTACATTCTATATAGCATAGTGCAAGAAACATGTCTACATATTATCCAAGCTTTAATTACACAATGTAATACTTTCAACAGAAATTTGTGTTCAAAATTTATTGCCCCGATTTAGCAGAATTTATCAGAATCCTAGAAGCTTAAACTATGGGTTTCACTAAAGCTCCAGATCTGGCTACGTCAGCTCTTGACAGTGGGGAAGAAACTATTTTTAATAAAGCATCTAAATGTTGGGTGTAGATTTTTATAGCCCCACACAGACCAGTCACCTCATAGTGTTTTATACACAATTGCAAAATAAGCCTAAGCATGGATGTGCACAGATCACATTAGAATGCTGAGAAGGAACAAATGTCTGCCTTCAATTTAACTTTTAATTAAATGGACCAGGCCAACAATTTGATAAGCTGGAACATGATTTTACCAGCTTTACAAACCCAATTGTGGATTTTGCTGATTTAATTTAGTGGAATGCAATGTTTATCAGATTTTTCTTACAAGCTTCTGAGCCAAGAAAAAAATGTTCTTTTGAATACATGCAGCTTTCAGTGAACCCATTCAAGGACTGACCTTGTAACACTTAGACCTATATTTACACAACAACATTAGTTAACAAGTGGCAGAGTTTTGTCATGTGAATCTAGCACCTTGGAAATGGAGGCAAGCTCATCACTTGATCACTTGGCTCAAGTATCTGTGTAAAGATAGCTGAATGGACTGGTGATGAAGTTCAGAGGGAAGGGAAGAGAAAAAGACAGGGAATTTTGTTGCCACTTCAGATGAGCTATAAAGGATGCTGTACTTTGAACACTGTTGAAATGGAAAGTAGCAAAAACAGGAGATTGAAACATTTTTTAAAAGCATGTTCCTCAATTGTTCAGACACACTTCCGAAACGTGTTTTTTTTTTGAAGCAGACGATAACGGTAAGTTCCCCCCTTTTCAATTTTCATAAAGTGGATTAATGTGATCTAGAGTTAGTGGTGAGTAGCCATGTCGGGTGATACCAAATTGTTCAGGGTGCTTAAAACAAAAAGGGATTGGGATGAGCTCCAAAAGAATCTCTCCAGACTAAGTGAACATGAAAACATTAAAATCCAAATGGAAACTCTTGTCTTGTGAATGCAGAACTTGCTTTAAAATATATGAATTATATTTTTTATATCTATTTACGCTCTGGACATGCCTTTCTTAGGTTTGCACCACTTCATGTGGTATAAAAACAAGTCAAGTGACAACTCTTTGAGGAGCTGGCAGAACACTCTGTGAAAGCCAGTATTATAGGGCTTGAGAGATTTTTCTGGAAAAACACAACTACTTGCCTGTAATACGGCCGACTGTTATTTATCAATTTTCCATATTACTAAATTGACCCTAGAAGCTGTAATGTGCAAATATCCTTTGCTATTGCAATAGGTGATGTACAACTAAAGGCCTAATATTAAAAGCCATGTTCATGCTAGGGAGATATAAATCTCAAAGCACTTTCTACATGAACAAGATGTTTGCATCTGGAATTTGGAAAGGCTTCTTTCATCCAGGAAACAATATTCTGCACTACTGACTCTGCAATATTTAATTCCAGAAGGGGAGACTTTTTTTCACAGTGTGCAATAGAAAAATAGGGGCACTTTTTCCCCACCCGTCCTTGGAAATTCAATGCAGTCACACTCTGAAGAGTACCTGTGTGACAGTGACAGATCCCATGGGGGACAATATGTTCCATTTCCCTTAGTGTAACATCTGCTCTGTTGACAAGTCATAAGCAGATTTCCCCCCCTGTTTGCAGACATAGCCTGGGACCTGATGATCCAGCTGGTGTGTTTTATCCATTTCTAAAATCACTAGGGGTGTGTGTGTGTGTGTGTGTGAATGGCTGTAATCGGGAGTTAGGAGAGAACTTTGATGAGGTATGAACGGATATACGCGGTGTGCCTGATGTACCACCCTGTAAGGCAAAAGGCTGTCAAAGCCAGCTCATCTTCACAAAACAAGTAAATTCTATGAAAATTTGCACAGCTGCCTTGTCTTTGGCAGTGCTCTGAACTACCACCTCAAGAGTGCCCAAGGGCACACAACCAGCTTCTGCTGAAGACAAAGAATATTGTTACTTTACAGAACAGGTTATTTCACTTGCTTTTCACAGTTACCAAGCCAGGGCCCTTCATAAGCTACATATAGATGAGCCAGAGTGCAGCATATGCCACCCTACATTTTTTTCACTGCACTTCAAGAAAGGAAGCACAGAGAAACAGCTGCACATTTTAGAACACAGAACATACCGTACCCAGGGCCATAGCAGTATCCAGTGTGTCTACCTTGAGAGCTGCTTTTGCTGCCTGCATAGTAGACAACAGAGGCACTATTCCAGAAATCAAATTATGAACATATGCCACTGGTCTATTTGGACTGGCAGTGGATCTTTGAGGTCTCGGGCAAAGGTCTTTCCCAGCCCTGCTCATTCAGCTCCTATTAAACACAATATACCAAGAATTGAATGTGGAAAACGATGCATGGGAGGCATAACAGGAGCCTGTTGAAGGATAGGGTACAAAAATAAAATGAAAATAAAATGGAATTCGCTCTTCCACTGAGCTATGGGGGCTCCCTTCTACATTTTCGTAGGCCTCTGCTTCTGCACAGCCAGCTTAGTTTAAAAAGATGCTGCCTATTATTATTACTATTATTTAAATCACCATCAGATTATGGCAGGAAGGAGAAGCTACCTGTGTCAAGGAAGCCGATGACCTTTGCATAGCTAAGAGCCACTGTTTGTCTCTTATTCAGTACACCATGTAATCTTAAGGAATATGCAACATGCCTCCCCTTTGGCTCTGCAAGGATTACATCTCACAGGCAGTGGGAGTGACTAAAAGCTTACTGGGGAAAGATACGCCTGAATGGAGCAAATAATCAGAGAGCTTTTTCCGTCCAAAGCTCACTGACATTTGTCTCTAATAGCGTTTGGCTGGGGCAGAGCCCCTCTAACCTCATACCATCAACAGGGACTGCAGAACAGTGAAATAAAAAGGCTGCTTTCCTGCTCATTTAGATCAAGCTGCCACTGACACAGCAGGGCTTCCCAAAAATTGTCTGTCAGTCTGGGAAAGAACCATTCAATGATAGTTTTGGTGGGAAGGCAATCCCTTGTGAGTAAGAATCAAGTATCCATGCCCTGCACAGTTGTTATGCATTCATATGGAACTCTACTCATCCTGGGCAGTGGACAGCAGTCGTATTACAAAACCAAAACAAAACCACAGAGGCTTTTTTTTTTGGCACCTAATTCATGTGAGACTATAAATCCTTTGAATCAAGGACTTTTGTTACAATGAACTGGTTAAACTATGTTTATATTTTATTGTTTTGAGACAGCTAAATACTGTCTTCCACTGCTGAATAGCAACATGATCATGGACTTGTTTCTGAATTTATCTGGGTCCATCACAATGTATTGCTCAGCTGCTCTCACCATGCCATGAAAGAAAGAGAAGAAAGAAAGAAAGTTCGATCTATAGGAACTGGCAGACAACACAGTTGGTGAAAACAGGCTTCTCCTTTTCAAACATAATTAAGAAATGAAATTGGAGGTCGAGGAAGCTACAGATTGGACATCCATAAATTAAGCCTAAAAACAGGCATTGATTAACTTCTCAGCCCTTATTACACTTTCTCTGCTGCATAAATTGAGATGTAGGCATGCATGCGTGCACACGGTCGTTTAACTCTTAAGTGCATTCAAGGAAATGCTGTGTGCAATTCAACTTTCCAATATTATGGAATTTTGATTATTATTTTATTATAATAAATAATGGAATCTCACTAATGGGTACATGTATACCTCCATCTGAACAGGAGTGACAACATCAGCAGCATAAAAGGGCCCCATTTGTGAGAGACAAAATGCCAGGGCTTTGTGCTTGAGCACTGCTATTTCATTTGGCAGCACAGCCCTGAGCCTTCAAATGGAAGAAATGGTATGTTGAATCAAGCACCGTACATAGCAACTTTGTTGCACACCACCTTGTTCCAAAATGGACTCTTAATTGTTGACATGTTCAAGGCAGCTTATCCAAAACTGAAGTCAACTCAAAGTGAAGACCGGCACTTTCAGAAAATCAGGCACTCTGCCCCACTTTGGGAGAACTGATAGCAACATCATCACAAATGTCTCCTCAGAAGAAAGCTGCAGTGAGTTTGATGGGACTTACACCCAGGTAAGCGCGGAAGGGATTGCAAGATAAAATGTTAAGAAAGCCATAATTGCGTAGGCTTCAGATAACTACACAGATCACCCAGACTCCAATATGTGGCAGCAGATGGTGCATTAAGGATGAATTATCCCTATCTTGCTAACAAATCTCTTGACCGTATAAGTATTTTAATTTATCTAACATGGTCTTAGCTCATTTTTCCAGTTCCCACAGCAGCTTCTATAAAAGAATAGTAATAATAAAAAAACCTAAAAAGAGAGAGCATAAGGGTAAAACAATAGTAAAAAACAAAACAAAAACCTGTTCTTTATCTAGACTCCTACCTAACAGGCTAGACAACAACCCTGAGACTGTATTCATATTCCATAGTGCTCCATGGCATACTCTTTAACACATGCATTGAGACAGCTATCCACAATGAGACAAAATAGCACCAACCAGGCAAATGCCCCTAACCAGCTGCCAGTGCTAGTCTACACATTTGCTTTTAATCAGCCTTCCTGCCTTCCTTCCTTCCTTCCTTCCTTCCTTCCTTCCTTCCTTCCTTCCTTCCTTCCAGTGGTACCTTGTGTTGTGAACTGTCCCCCTTACGAATTTTTCGGGTTACGCGGTCCGGCAGCAGCAGCAGCAGGAGGAGGTGCCATTAGGGAAAGTGCGCCTCATGTTACGAGCGGTTTCCGGTTACAAATGGACCTCCGGAATGGATTAAGTTTGCACCCGGAGGTACCACTGTACTTTTCGGTTGCAGGTACACCAGCAATGAAACACTTCTCTCCCCCAAAGCTATAGTTTCATTGTTGCTGCTGACAACAGGAACAATTTTAAATTAACTTCGCTTTCATTATGTTCTGCACCAACAGGTAAGTGGTAGCATGGCAGTAAAGGTGAGATGGATGCTCCCCAAGACAGAAATTTCATCTGCGTACAACACTGTCAAAACAGTTTATTGTAATAAAAAGAGTCATTGTGAGCACATTTTTTAAAATGTCAACCCCACACTGATTAGGAAAGGCAGAATCACCAAACAAGTTGTTGTGAAGACAGAACATGAATGAAAAATAGAAGCCTTAATGATGCTGGAAAGGTTTTCAATTTGATGATTCATTTGAACAATGTATTCACATATTGGTTTCTGAGGCAGAAGTGTTAGGCATATAACCTTCAATTAGTTATAAATGCAAACAGACTTCACAAGCCTATTTTTCCCCTTGTCAACATTGTCTCATATAATGCTGTTCAGACTTGAAAGGCTGCGTCCCTCCTACAGTTTCGGCTACATTCACGTAAGCAAAGCTAAACCACATTAAGTACATCTGTAGGGGATGTTTGGGCATAATTACCACACCACTGTACTGTTCACACTTGCAGAGCGGTGTTGTGGACAAGTTTTGAAAGCTCTACGTTCTTTAGAAACAAATTTTCACAAGGTAACATTGTGACCTCTTCTAAAAGCAAAGACCTGCATCTTTGCACTGCTCTCAATGCATCAAGTATGCAGTTGTTCTAGAGCAGGCATCCCCAAACTGCGGCCCTCCAGATGTTTCGGCCTACAACTCCCATGATCCCTAGCTAACAGGACCAGTGGTTGGGGAAGATGGGAATTGTAGTCCAAAACATCGGGAGGGCCGAAGTCTGGGGATGCCTGTTCTAGAGCTCTAGACACCTTTTCCACAGCAGGTTCATGGATGGTGAAATTTCAATAATTTCTACAGATAACTGATGCCTTTACTGTTAGAGAAGTCATATAGTTATCATTTTATTTCAGATGTATGTATGTTTCAGTACTTGAACCTAAAGGCATTTGTGAGAGAAATGCATGTCTGTTTGCATAGGGGACGTTCTTTATTTCCACTTCTTACCACACTCAACATCACTCTGGGGTGTCTTCTAATTCTCAATAACATTTTTAAAGTCTCTTCCCCCCCCGGGGGGGGGGTCTACACTGGGAAAGGGGAGATGAGAAAGCCCTGATCTATGAGCAGATGTCCACCCACACATCCAACTCCAGAATTTTATTATCTAAACTTTTTTTTTTGTAAGTCATCAGTCCTCATGCCCAAGGAAGGATATTTAAAGATCTAAATCAAATATACAATGCCCACTAATTTTCAAAATTTATGACTTTTATGATTTTGCACAATTACAGATAGTACCACCAGGATCTTTGCCACCTGAGCCATATAGAACACTCACCTACAGTACAAGGAAACACTTCCTGAAGTGACATAATTGTTCAAATTTCAGAGGGAGATAGGCATCCACAAGGAGGTGTAATGGATTGAGAGGGAGAACCTTACCAGTCTCAACCTTGGTTAGAAATAAATATAGGAGTACTTTTGGATATGATAGGGTAATCTTTTCCACATCAAAATGCAACCAGGGCAGTACCCTGTCACTCATTAATTTACAACACAAATGGCTCTTGTGCATTGCCTGGTACTGATTGTCCCACCAAGTGCATACACCTACTTTTTAAAAGAACAAACACGTGGCATCTTTGGCCATTTTGCTATCAAACAAACATCCCTTCCAGTAGGCACCTATATCCTTTGTTTTATAAAAATTAAAACTGCCTCTTGGAACCCTGGAGATAAGTTCTGCTGGCAGGCACTCTGTCTGACTCTTGAAACTCTTTGTGTCAGCATCACCTGTGGATGCACTACTGCGGTGTATCACAAGTCTGTCATCACAAGTTCCCAGCATGCATGAATCCAACACACCTGAACCTACTGTCTTGAGAAATACTGAATCACCCATGTGGTTGGAAGGTCATCTCTGGTGCTGTTGAGTGGGGAAAGTGTTTCCTTGAACTGCAGAGTTGCATGGTTAGAGTTACATTTTAAGGTCCAGTGTGTTTTTTCTGATTTTCCTCCAGATAGGAAATGTTTATATTTGAAATATTTAAACACTTGCAGATTTTATGGACCTGAAGTACATCTGCATTCTTTATTTTCATTTATATTTTGGTGTATCTGAAGATGCTCCCTCCCCTTTACATAGAGACTGTACTGTGATATATGCAAAGTCACATTAGTTTATGCTGGGTGCTGGGTGGGGTTTGTGTCAAGTTAAAACTTTTGACGGAGAAGGATTCCCTTCATTTAGTTTCAGCTTTGTGGTGGTAGTGTGAACATGTGCACACAATGGGGGGAAATAAAATCAAATAAAGAATCCACTTGAGTAAATGTGCTTTGAAAAGACATGCAGAGTATCTGCAAACCAACACAAACAACATAATCAGTACAAGCAAACTGATAAAACAACACATCTACTTATGTAAAGAACTAGGAAGAAGCAACCAAACAGGATAGAAAAGCATAGACAGATCTTAACTGTAAGCAAAAGAACGAGTCATTAACTAGAGGTAGAGCAACACTTAACCATGACATGGTACAACCCTAGCCATCGTCATCTTTACTTCCCCACAATTCCCATGGGGTAGGTTGGCATTAGCCTGTCTCCACACACAGATGTATCTGCTTGCCTCCACAAGGTTTGGACTAACTTGAAAATTACAATGAAGGCAACATTCATAACAAATTAAGGCGCCACCACAAAAAATCAAATCCTGGCAATTCCTCAGTGCTGAAAGCACACAGCAACTTGCTCAGCACATCTTTTGAGGCAGTTATATTTACATCTGGAGTAATGCAAACCACATTTACTAGTATTTTCAGAAGGGAAGAATAATCTAGTAATAAAAATAATAAAAGTGAAACTAAATCTGGAAGAAATATTCCTCATACCAGTAGCTGTTTCGTGGAAGATTTTTTTGTTTGTTTGTTTTGAAAAAAATAAACAAAAACCTGAAGTCCATAAACTAACTCTTGTTATAGGCACATAGTGTCAGAATTACAGCAGATCAACAGCCCATCTGTGTGTGACTATCAGCCATTCAACAAATAGACCCAAAGCTTTAAATCAAAACCGTTGTAAAATTGCACATTATGTAATCATTTAATGAAGCTGTATGTGGTGCTTGTCACCTACAAAACGCTTAAACACAGACAGGGAAAAATATGTTTTTACATTCAATTACTGGTTTTAATCAGAAATTTCCTTCTTGTCTAATGAGATATATCTTCTAATTAAAAGGGAGAAAAAACTATAAGCACAAGGATTACAGATTTATTGCTAAAGCTACCTTTTCTTGCTTGATGGGGGACACAGAGGCAATATCAATTACAGCCTTTAAAAGCAGGAAAGCTGGTGTCGCACTTTTTGCCACCATCTTTCCCTGGCTTTCAACCGCTTATGAACAATCAGGAAAACTGATGATGGGATCTGCTCTTGCAAAGACACAGAATTACATTAACCAACAGTGTAATGAAGTAAAAGGGCACTCATTTAAGCAAACAAAGTGGGCATTACAAGAGGAGGAAAAAATACTAATATGCATATTCACTTATTTCCTCACTCGCTCATGCAAAAAGGTTCATGACTCATGAAAAAGGCTGGAGGCTGTTTGGTTTTAAAATTGAAATGCAAAACTAAATTACAGCTTTAATTGAGATCTCAGGCTTCCTTCCATCAATCCAGGGCATTGGGAGGAGGAGTCCCTCTCGGCCACTCATGCCTAAAGCCTGAGAGACGGTGCTGCCCTTGGAGGGAGGGACAAAAATGAGAAATCCTGTCAACTCTTTCCCATGAATTATTTAACTCCCTCTCTACGTTAGAAATAAATTAGTGGTATGCCTGCTCTTGGACATCTAGTGTTGTATTAATCTTCTCAAAATAGTAGTTGGTGCCAGGTCAAGAAGGGCAAGATGCAGCAGAAAGCCCTCTATGCAAGTTCTTGGCAGAGTACTGAGCATCTCAGCTATAATATTTGGCTTCAAGCCACCAGGCAATAGTAAGGCAAATAAAGAACCCCAAATCTGTCATTGTTGTAATCTGTACAGACTTTTCAGTTTTCAATGTATTAAATGCAGAATTATTAAGATCCTCAGGCATTAGAGGTAAAACACACTTATAAAACGGATAGAGATCGAGGACAGCTAGGAAAAAGTATCTCAAGCAACTCTTTCCCCCTTTGATTTCTGTTTTAGGACAATGCCCCCCCTCCCCCCGTTTCTTCATTGTACTTTACCATCAACTACTTCATGCTGGCTGCAAATATTCATAACCACATGAAAAAAATATCTTGGAATATATTTGGGGTTAGAGTTCAACCAGACCTTACACTGCAGAAAAAAATGTCCTCGGCAGGCTATGGAATACCTGAAAGTAGTACAGGTAGGTGAATATATAATTTTGAAAACTGCTTGGGTGGCGGGGAGGGGGCAGGGGGAATGAGGAAATTCAGAAGAATATCCCTCTAAACTACCTCTACATAACTATCTCTAAATAACTACAGCTAAAATGCTTTTGCTAAAAAATTTAAGCTGGGTTGTAAACTCCCGAAATAGTACAAACATGCAACAAAGATATTGATAATTGCATACATCCTTCTAGCTGAGAAGGGGGCTAGTTCTACCAAGTGGTAAAGTGGAGCTCCTAAAACTCCATAGGGACGTAATAAATGGCTCCATGCTTAAAAGCACTTAAGTAAGGAATTTTGACGGTCATCATAATATTTTATCTCCTGATAAAAAGATTTAACAACCAATTGTCTGAAAAGGCAGAGATGTCTTTGATGTGCTCAGGCTTAGAAAAGAAGCACTCTTGAGCTGTTAATATCTCTTTTTGTCTACATGGCAATCCAGACTCATCAGTAATAACTTGAAGGTGGTCTTGATTTATCTTGATTGTTGGAGAGAGATGGAGCATGGACAGTAGGCCGAACATCCCAACACAATGGTGCATTTCTGTTAACTTGCAGACAATTCATGGATAACACATAACAATAAGCCAAATATGACTTAGCATGAAATAGCAGATGTGCAGACTACCAAAGAGGATATTGTGGTAGCGTTGCTCCTTCCCAGTCATTTGTCTGCTGTGTTGAGATAAGGAATGTCTAATGTATAGACATGCTTAGTATGGATGTTTAAAAATGGTCTAGTATACTAGTATATTATGCTGGTCGAGTACCGTAACAATAAACTAAACTAAACTAAACTAAACTAATGATATAGCATCTTAAAAATAATCTGGCTAGAGAAAAATTATTAATTTAACAAAGGATACTAAACCCAACACTCAAATCTCTTAAATCTGATTTCTGACATAAAGTATTGTAAATAAATCATTATGTATTATATTGGTTATTGTACAAATAGTAAAGCTGTGTAATTTAATTGTTTCAGCAACCTATCAGTATGCATGCTTTTCAGGAAATACATTCATCAAAAACTTAGAATCTTTTTTTAAAAAAAGCCCACATAATTATTTAAATAACCTTGATTGGTTTTTTTTAGTGATCCAATCTGAATGAAAAAGTTTGGAGAAGCAAAGTGTCCCTTGGACCCTCGAGATGGCATTTCTACTCCAAGCTATGTTACTGCAGTTGCCAGCAAGTCTACTTATTTGCAAAGGAATAAATATTGGCTGTGGTAAAATATCACATAGCCGTGTGAATTCACTTTTTTCTAAGCAAGGAAATAGCTCAATGCATGGCACCCCAGCTTTGCTGTCAACAGAGTATAGAAGCTGTTGTTTGAAAATGTAATTGACACTGTATTTTAACCAAATTGGAGGCAATTAGCTTTCCCAGATCCTAACCAATGTGAGTTGCAGATGTTCCATCTCCTCTGCCCAGAATTAGTGACTTGAGAGCACTATAAACAAGTCAGCTAGGTTTAAAGTAGTCACTTTGTTTTCTGAAAACAGACCAGTCTGTTTTTCATGCTTACATAATTCAGTGCTGGACCAATACATTTTCACGAATGTTTTTTATTAGGATAGGGACTAAGCATAAGGCAGGGCACTACAAAGAAATTTAAGGATTGGAATGATGAACAGAAAAAACTGCTCTTCTAATCTGTACACCAACTTAGCTTTCCTACACCCCCCAAAAAAGCTTTCACTAGAACCTATACTACTGTATAAGGAAGCCCCAGTTCACACGTGTGAGGTGAAAGTGTGGTGGGAATAGAAGCCTGAGGACCTTCACTCCGCCGAACAGATAGTGTGCAGTGAACCAACCCCCTGGGCAAACTGCCAATTGTGTGATTCTCCTCCTTGAAAAAGCAAGGGAAAACTCATATGAACGAGGTCTCAGTGCAGCTCAGAGCAAACCATTCTCCAAGTGTGCAATCCTTATGTGTTGTCTCGGGCTGAAAGTATGATCCAATGCTAAAAGACACCATCACAACCCATTTTACTTAGAGCGGAGTTTGATTGCATTACTGTATTGAAATAAGACCTGAGTGCAAATGGTTCTGAAGTTTCTCAGAAGGTCAATTTTACTTCATCCCTTTAGTGTCAAAAGGAAGTTTCCCCTCCCTGCCAAAAGGATTCCTTGGGGAGGGGGGGGGGAAAGAGTCTACCAAAGGCCAAATCTCTTCCCTCTCAGGCCCCAGGCTTCATGCTGCTTTCTGCTGCCAAGGATATTCTCTGGCAGCATGCATATGCCAGCCTTATCTTCACCCATTATTACTAACCTACATATCCTACATATACTATTTGCAAATGCATTCTCTGACTGCCTATCCTTATGTGGCCAAAATGGTACCATCCAAACACACGAGGGAAATTACAGTGGGAAGCCCAAGCCTTGCAGAAGTACACATTGTGGGGTTTGTTTTTTAAATGAAAAAAACTCCCCAAAGCAGGGTGAAGGAGAAGATATCTAAAACAGGCCGATGGTAACTGAGTGTACTTAGGAAGTAAAAAATGCTGACTTGACTGCTGGAGAGAGAGAGAAATGAGGGAGAATGGAAAAATCATAGCTGCTTGGCTGAAACAAGGAACAGAAGTACTTCACCAAGAAACAGTGTGTAGCAGGCCCCACTTATTACTGTAACATTATAATATTCAAAGCTGTCCATCATCAGTTTTAAATGTATAAAAATACCAATACATTATTGTTCTGAGTTTGAATGCTTCTTTCTGCCTCCCAACAGTTTTGCTTCCTCTGCTACCCTTTTCCCATTTAGGTTCTAATAGTGTCTGCATATAGCACACTAACTTTTGAAGCCAAAGGCTGGCCTATCACCATCTTCAGGTTCACAGTAATAGCTGCAGACCCTCTTAATTCTTTATGCAGAAAACCTTGAACTGAGCAGGCCATTAGAAATTCATAATGAAGGCAAACTAGCAAATAAGTTAAAACCCAAATTCCACTGCACGGACAGGCAAAGGCCCAGGGTCCCCTTTCAGCAGGATTTATAGCACAATATTCACTGTGACTTTATCAAGAAGATTCCAATAAAATGTGTGAGAGGGCTCTTTGTGTATCTTAGCCTCTGGAATGCAAACTGTGCAGCAACGGCTATTCTAGCAATGCCTAATTAAAGTGTAAGCTCTGGTATCTGACTTGCCAAGTTGATAATGTGTAAGCTGTCCCTTGTTTAAAGGCCTTATAAACTCAACCATTTATAGAAGAAATGCACTTTTTACGTGACTTACTGTAAACAGAACTCAAGGTGCAAGCCATTTACTATCCCTGGCAGTTCGGTAATGGACTTGCTGAGTGGTGTCATTTCTGAAACTACTTGGCACATGTTGAATAACGGGGCTGCTGTGGTTAAGTAAGATAAGGTCCCACTATTAAAAACAGAACTGAGTGCTAGGGAGTTGGATTGTCTTAAAACAAAATGTACAAACACAAATCTGAATAAATTTGACAGACTCCATAAGGGCTAAACACTGAGAAAATGGCAGGCTTATCCCAGAGACAAGATGTATTGCTTCACAAAGCAGGGTGGATATATTCTTTATAAAAATAATCTGGTAGCCCGTAAGAAACATCGCTCTTGATGTGTTTCCCCCACTATTAGTTACACTCTGATTTTGGATATACACCACTGAAGTTGCAACACACCTACATTCTCATCTGAACAATGCATATAGGCAGATTTATATGGGCACTTATGCACAAGGGCAGAAATAAAGACAATGCTCAATGAGATAGCTTATTAGTTGCTTATCCCTATTTCCTTGGCTCTAGTCTTCAATTCTTCTTGGAGGCTCCCAAAACCCACTTACAGGATATATCCTGGGGATATTGCAGGCAACAGTCTTTCTTGCCACTCAGAATTCTCCCCAGTGCTGAAAACACAGACAGTTCAACTGAAGTGTTTCACTATCCCTAGGAGGACCTCCTGGTGACAAATTGTCACATACTACATTTAAGAAACAGCTCAATCATCTGGGGGGAAGGTTTGCCTCTCTGCAATTATTAGGACTTGACTTTCTGGAAAACTGAATTGTTTAGTGACTGTGTTTCAGCAATAAAAGTGGGCAGTGTGTTTTGCTGAAAATCCTACGGAACTATATAGCAATCTAAGCTAACAAGTATAAATGAAATGTTCTGCCAGTACCCTGTGCCTTTCTACTCCTGCACACTTTCACCACAGATGTATGTTCATCCAGATTAAATTTGCCAGTGGCTTGGATATCAAGACCACTGGGTATTTGCATGTCTACCATACTAGCTAATTATTTTGGTTCTGTGCCACAATAGACTATACTTCCCCATGGCTAGTTCCGAAGAAAAGGAAGTTGTCTGCCATTATTTCTTTTTTTAAAAGAAAAAAATGGAATTGGCATAAATGGTACATCCCCAAAGGTCTGTTCATATTGGAGGTAATAACCAGAAGGATTATAGGATACAATCGCTGTACTCCTTCAAACGAACTGGGCCCTACCTCCTACTGCGCAGCTGACACAGGAGGCTAAGACAACTCCATTAGGAGTGCATATCGCTACTCAGCAGTGGTCCTCAGAAGCAGATGGAGGGCTATTTACTCAAATGCACCATGACTCCTGGCTTATACATGAGCATCTGGGATGTTTCCTAACGTGATGTGATGCACAATGCACTCAAATTTATCAACTGTCCCACATGCAATTAAAGGCCCTGATAAATAATTCCATGGCAAAGGCCTCACAGCTGAATTGAAAAGCAGCAAGGCGTGAGGGGTCAAATGTTTCCGCAGGATTTCTATTTAACAAACAGAACTGCTTATAAAGGAATGTCTCTACTGCGCTGCTGCAGAGTTTTTTCACCCAGCACAACCAACTGAAACAGTGAGCTGAGTAGCTTGGAACGACTGCCATCTCCATTTAAAGTGCAATAATTTTGTATCTTGCATGGAGAATCAAAGAAATACACATACAAACACAAATCCACACGCAGCCACACATATGTATCTTAAAAACAGTTATCAGATTCAGTTTATGAACATAAAACAGGAACTCTCATTGACCATAAAGGATGTAATCAACACTGTGTGTGGATACATAGCTACTGCCATTCCTATTCCCTTTGGGAACGCAAGATAGTAAGCATTACAGCAATCCATTAGTTCATCCTTTGATGTGGGTTTTATTCTCTTTAAACTGTGTTCTAGCCTTAAGGATTTTTCCTTCATTGCCTGTAAATGTAGCTATCTGAAGCAGGGGAGTGAATAAGCGTCCTGCTGCTTAAAATGCAAGGGCAACATTTTCACGAGTAATTGGACATGTCAAAATATAAAACAGCCTTATTAAAATTTCTTGTTTACTACACTCAGGCAATGCCAGCTTCCCACTCTTCAGAGGAAATGCAGGGAAGAAAAGGAACTCAGCAGGAAAGAACACACTTGTTTTCATACAGTTATATTAAAAGTTGCATACCTCCAGGATAAACATTATTTGAAAAGAACACTGCTGTGGTGTTGCTTTAGAACTATGTTGTTTTTAAACGGGAACACCTCTTCCTCCCCACATCACGTTAAACAAAAGCATTTGCAACTTCAGTTCTGAGCCAGTTATCCAGTAACAAATATTTAACAAACCAGCAATATTTGAAACATAAGAAGCTGTGTCATATTGAATCAGAACACTGGTCCATGTGGCTCAGTAATGTCTACACTGACCAGCGGTGGCTCTCTAAGATTTCAGACAATAGTATCTCCAAGCCCTACCTTTAGATGCTGGTGACTGAACTTGGAATCTTTTGCATGCAAAGAATAACTCTACCGCTCTACTGCTGTACTACAACCTTTTGTGAATTCAGATGCATTTAAGAACTCAGGAGCTCAAGGGCATCCCTTCAGTGTCATTGGCCCAGTCCTGTGGAGTACTCCACCAACAGACTTTTCTATTCCTCCAGGTCTATGCAGGCAATGAAGAGTATTAATTGATATATGTTTTTAACTTTTTCTTTTTCTTTTGTTTTTATAGCTGTAAACTACTTTTTAAAAAACAATTTTTATTGAAGATTTTCTTGGGTTAGAAAACTATTTGCATTGTCTCTATTTTTAGGTCATAGAGTCTTTTCTACTGATAAGTTGCTGTAAACCACTTTGATATTTTTCATACTATAGCAATATACAATTTTTTATATAAGACTAAATATAAATAAGTCTTTTTAAATAAGACTAAATTTGAGGGAGTTCATTCTGCCAATGATGTCAGTTCCACTGGCAGGCAAAAAAGATCAGATTTTACCATTAATTGTTATTTTCTTGTTTAATTGTTCTTCTGTTCTGAAGGAGCTTCCTATAAGTGCCTAATATAGCAAATGAAACCAATGCAGATCATGAAACGAAATGAAGAGCAACAACTAAGCTTCCCTGGTTTTTGGAGAGTATGAGAGTCAATTTAAGATGATAACCTTCAACCTAACATGGTTGAGAACACTGGTCCCTTATTAAGTGTGAAAAGGCTCAGATTATAATATAACAAAATGCACAAAAATGTAATACATCATAATTTAACTACAAATAAGGGCTTATGTTACTGTTAGAATGTAGGGTGTGCATCTATCAAAAAGGTCTGATTTGAGAAAGATTTAACTTTTGTTATGCCAAATAAGTTAAAATATAACAACAAAGGAACCAAGTTGTTGGTTTTACTCCAACAGGAATTTTAAAGTGTGTGACAGGCGAAAGGAGACATATAGGCATGTTGAAATGATGGATAGGTGCAAAGGAGAATGCTGTGTTTACTCTGATTTCTTTTACCATCATCAAGTCAGCTTTCTGACTGTGGGGCAGGGAGCTGCCCTATCCTCCTGCCCTGGGCACTGTCATCTGCTCTGCTCCTGGATCTGATGGGCAGGATGGGGGAGAAGGGGGTACCTCTAGGGAGCGCAACTCAGGCAGAACTGCCACCACCACTGTGAAGTTGTTGCTATTCTATACAGTCAGAATCTGCAGAGGCAGACCTTGTAAAACTGTTTTAAGAACTGTAACTTTAAGAACTTCCTTTATTTAAAAGCATTTATAAACTGCTTAATAGTTTTAAAATCTCTTAATTTTTACTCGACCTTGCTTTGCTGTCCACCCTCTCATTCATCATTCCCTTGTGTGGGGCAGAGCCTTGTTGTGATTTTTTTTAAAATAAAAAATATCACACAATACTAAAAAGTCTCAAAGTGATTCTCTCTCTCTCTCTCTCTCATACAATAAAACATGTTAAAACAATGAGCAATCCCGGTGCACTAACATTTATAAAAACACACAGTAAAGCCCGGATTGAAGAACTGCAGTATCAGTATAATAAAGCTGTCCGGAACGACTGGAATGAATAGAAACATTTTTATCTACTGCATAATTAAAGTGAAGTTGGTGCCAGGCATGCCTTTCTTTTATCATGGAGAGTTTTCTAGAGAAGGGAGTTGCTATAGAGAAGGCCTGTGTCTGTCTTTTGGAGCTGGGGTAGAGAGAAGGGCTTCGGATGGCCATAGCAGGTTCATATGGGAAGAGGTGGCCCTTTAGGTGGTAGGGTCATGGGCTGTATAGGGCTTCGTAAGGTCAAAACAAATACTTTAAATGAAACAGTCATTTAAAAACTGGCAGCTAGAAGCAGTGTTGTGTGTTCACACCTTCCTGCTTTTGTTAATGCTCTGACTGCTGAGTTGCCTCCAGGCAGGCTGGTGTAAACCCCAGAGCAGATCTGGGAGAGAGCAACAGGCATGTTTGAGGGGTGGTGGAAAGATGGAGAAAAAGGGGAAGTTATGTTGTGCAAGCCGAAGTCATTCTGCTCGCACAATGACTTTGTTAGTTGCAACCCATACACAGCAGGGCTAGATTTGGAGCTTAAGTAAAAATACCCAAATGGCAGAGTGCTCCCTGGGCATTTGGCTATATAAACAGGCTATAGTTGATTTCAGAATCATTCACACTGAAAGAGAACTGAAGTTTTGTGAGGAGGAAGGTTGAAGCCCATGAAAACTGTCACAACAGAGAAACGTAGACTGGGCTTTTTCAATCTTTGGGTTGATACAGCTTATTCAGATAAAGTACATATGAGCACAAGACCCTTTACATGTATCAATAAAATCCTATGAAAATACAACCAAAGCAAAGTGAAAGGAATGAAAAATACCTAAAAGGGAGTTTCTGAAAACTGGAGGGTTGTTTTTTTCTTAATAAAAAGGTATCCAGAAATCTCTAAAAGGGATCTCTATAAAGACGAACATCTGGAGGAAGTGAGCCCATGGCAAAGGGCCCATCGTTTGCTGATTTGAAGATAGAATCAAAAGATATATAAGAAGTCAGCTGCAGATCTTCTGTACATCCATGATTTTTAGTTACCAGCTTTGCTGGCAATGGTTTTTGCTGTTCAGTAGCCTGTGTAAAATTTGTAGGATATCAAAGAGCATTTCCTCTGTGACTAGGTGACTTCAAGATTTTTGGCACCAATGGGTTACATTAAGAGGATGAGAATAGAATAGACCAAAAATTAAATTTGATAAGAGTCAAATGTATCATCAAAACAAGAACACTCTTGAAGATGCTCCAGAATTCTTTTTACGTGCCCCAAATATTTTTGGAATGGTGTAAGACACCAGCCTTTTAAATACAATTTGCCCATTTTTCTGCTGTTTTGATTAACATTCAGTTTAATTAGAAAAGTTTGAACCCTGGGAAAATAAGCAGCAGAAGATTGCAGCTCTCAAAGTGCGTTGTTTTGGCCAGTAGAAGAAATAATGCCAGTTGACGTCTAGCCTGAAGTCTATAAGGACTTAGGCCAACATCATTCAAGGTTAAGTGACACTTTAAAGAACATTAAATTAGCTGTTGACAGTTGGATAGATAGATCGATGAGTGATTGCCTTGGAGTCCCCACAATGACCACAAAGGGCAGAGAAGAGAGTATAATAAAGTTTCAAGTTTGGTGAATATGGTTTTGACCAAATGAAATCGCCATGACTTAAATGTATGTCTCTGGAAACTTGTGTCACTGATTATTTAACCTAAATGGTTGTTTGTTCCTCCTCTGTGCTGGTGATAAACATAGTCAAATAGTGTTTAGGATACGAAAACGCTGAGATTTTTTTAATATGGGAAACCTAATCCTATGTGCATACCAATGTTTCCCACAATAAATAGGTGAACTGTGGACAAACAGACGTGCACTTAAACACTTGTGTTCATATCACTCTGGCCTAACATGGGAATGTTGTACCTTTTATGCCCTCTTGTATTTTCTGTGGGAAACACTGTTGCATATATAGAACAGGTTTTTCACGTAAAGTAGGGTGCTGCACAGCACAGATGTGGGGGGAAAGCGTCAATTTTACTTGGGGGTGAGAAAGGAGGAGGAGTTTAAAGTTTACACACACACTGACCTAAGCAAATTCAAGACTAAAACCTACACCAAAACCAAGCTACACCTCCATTCAATTGAATTTTGGCTCAGCCTAGTTTTTGGCTCACTGTGTGCTCAACAGATGTTCTCATTAGAATATTCCCCATGATGTTTTTTAAAATAAAATTAACTGAACTTAGAAATCTGTAATTAGCACCATCTTACAGAACAAATCAGAACAAGTTTACCAAAGTACTCTATTTACAATGAGAGTGAGTTTACCCCCAGGGCTTGCTTTACTATTTTGTTTCAATTTTCATGTAATTTCATCCATCACTTTTTTTCAATCCTCCAAAGATGATGGATAAAACACAGAAATAAATAGGACCAACTGTTCACAGATGCCTAAGGGAAAACATAATTTTGTTATAAATAATCCTTGGCACAAATCATGGAAATGCTATCTGAAAATTGTTTGTTGAATAGTTCATGAATACGGGCTTTAGCTTCAAGTTTGCAAATAAGGTGCAGTGCTCCCCAACCTTCGTTAAGTTGGAATCCAATCCTATACAAAACTGAACAGATATACAAACAGAAATCAAGGTTGCTTTAAGTTTCTGTTCAAACAGGAGCCCCATGGGATATACTGCCTTTTATTTGTATGTATACATGGAGCAGAGAGCATGCACAAAAGGTGACACATGTTTTAGAATTCTTCCTGTAAAACATCATAAGAAGTTTTATGATCTGTCATAAAAGGGAAAAAGTAAGAAATACAAACTGGTAATGATTTATACAGAATGAAAGAATGGGCATTTCAGATATATAATGTTCAGTGTTTTTTCCCCTAGGTCCAATAAAAAATAGCAAACCCAATCATCTAATTATTTTCAGAAAATACAAAGGTAAGATGTTACAGTGAAACAAAAAAAATAGAAATATACGAAGGAGCTCCATCACTAAGTGTGATAAGTGATGGTATTGGGATATGGAGAGAATGTAGGGCAAAACCCTGTTCCAGAAGGTGCCAGAAGGGGCATTTTCCCAAGCACCTCTAGCTGGTGTCATATTAGACTGCTTTGGCTCCTGTTTGTGAGACAAGCCAAGTTGTTAAAATGACTGTCATGCCCTTAGACACTCTGGGATAATGGATCTCCCCAAGGATGTCCTGTTTTCCCACAACGGTTCTAATCTGTTTGATTGTGATTCTGTGGTAGCTTCCTTTAAAAACATGCTGTGGCTGATCCCCCCACCCCCAAACTCTATATTGACAGTATTTGGTGCAAAACCTTTTGTAAATGGACCTTCTTTGTCAATGTGAACTCTCTTAGGAGAATCTGCAATTCACAATATGGGAAATGTAGTTTTTATATTATATATATAATATTTCACTTATAAGACATAGATGGGAAAAAACCACCTGTAGGGTTCCCCCCCTCCTGTGGAACTACAGATTTTCTGTAGGGAGTTCACAGTGACAAACTAAGCGATGCTGTTAAAAATGACATAACTTGTCTTACAAAATTATATATAGAATTTGATCTGAGTTTAAAACAGATGCCTGCCATGAAAGAGAACCACCCATGTTTTAATAAAGCCAATTCCCATTTTCCAATAAGTCTTTGAATGCAATGTTTTTATAACATTTGAAGTCTTTTGAGCATTTTCCTCATAAACAGACAAAGTATTTGCTCTTAGTTACTGCTACTGTACTGCACAACACTTAACATAGTGGTTATTATTTAATAATTTCTACACTTTTTCTAAGTGGTTTACAACTATAATTTTTTTAAAAATAAAACTATGCTTATTGTGGGGACGTGGGTGGCACTGTGGGTTAAACCACAGAGCCTAGAGCTTGCTGATCAGAAGGTTGGCAGTTCGAATCCCCGCAACGGGGTGAGCTTCTGTTGCTCGGGCCCAGCTCCTGCCAACCTAGCAGTTCGAAAGCACGTCAAAGTGCAAGTAGATAAATAGGTACCGCTACAGCGGGAAGGTAAATGGTGTTTCCGTGCGCTGCTCTGGTTCGCCAGAAGCGGCTTTGTCATGCTGGCCACATGACCTGGAAGCTGTACGCCGGCTCCCTCGACCAATAGAGCGAAATGAGCACCGCAACCCCAGAGTCGGTCACGACTGGACCTAATGGTCAGGGGTCCCTTTACCTTTTATGCTTAATGTGCCACCATCCTGCTGCAGAACCAGCAGAACTAGCAATTCTAAAAACTGCCTAGTAAACATGGTGAGGGCAGGAGTGCACTTTCATCAAAGAAATAGACAGTAAAAGTAGCAAAAAAAAAGCTACTAAATGGCACCCCCACAATATTATCTGCACTTGTAGTATATCCTGTAGTTAACCTAAATAATAATGTATTATTTATATACAACTTGAATGTTGTCTTAATGTATAAGCTGATAGAAATAATGAGCTTAAACTAAATATTGCAGAGCAGTGAGGTTCCTTTGTCAGATACTGGAACTGAACTATGCTGCATGACAGGAAGTGCTGGCATTGATAAACTAGAATTTATTTCTCCAGAACGTCTTTCTACTTAGTTTTTTTTTTGTGTGTGTATGTTATTTTGTAATGTAATTTTTAAAACGAACATAATAATTTATCATTTTAAAGGCCTGGCCTTCAATTTAGATGGAAAGCTGTTAATCATGAATTTAAATTAATTCTTAAAAAACACACACAAATAAAACCAAATTCTACATCAAGGAAACATGGCCTCTTTGTCTGAAACAGATTAAACAAGCTAGAAAAGAACACACATATTTAAGTCCATGCAAGTTATTCTGACTGCAATGCAGGTTTTGGAATTCTTGGCAAGAAATGTGGTGGTAGAAGGAGTGGTGCAATTATGAAGCTGGCCTACAAAGGGTTGCAAACCATTTGCAGCCACTTATTTTTCCACATGGGGGTGGTAATGGTGGGCAAGTGACCTGTCATGTATCAAACTCACAAGTTCCATCCTGTCCCTTTTGCTCAAAGGAAAATCAAATAGAAGGCTAACTTGGACCTTTAGAAATGTTTGTTGTTCTTTTTAAAGAATTATTGTGGGAGATCCATAATGATTTTCTTGGCAGAGCCACTTGCTTCTAAAAGTACCGTACATGTTTCACAATTGTTTATGATATTACACAGGAACACCTGGAATCTTGCGATTCTTAATTTCTACATCTATAAAAGCCCTTGCTGAATATGATGAGAGGGCAAGCCAATATGTTTTCCATGTGGCATTGTAAGCTTTCAGAACCTTCAAAGCACAAAACGGCAATGCTTTCACAGTCTTTTGTTCTGAAGTTGACATATTTGCTTATCTAAACATAAGGAAGGGCAGTAAGCTGGAAAATATATAAAAAGAACAATGAGATTTATTGCTCATTTTGGAGAGCAGGTGTGTGCAGCCTTACCTGATCTGTCCTCGCACCAGGGGTCTGTTTTTTGTCCTGTTCATATTAGAGTCAAAAGGAACCTCAAAGAACTGCCAAAAAAAGAGAGAGAAAGGGAAAGAAGAAATATGACTTTAAGGGATGCAAGAGACCATCCGAGCTAAAGAACAGGCTGTTTTTGCAGGTGCTTTGGTCTTCATTTCAGAAAATTCCCAAGCACAACTGAAACAGCAAATTTTACATTGATTTTGAAAGCAAGTCTACATTAAAACTTTTGGCTTTTCCTTAAAAAGGGGGTGGGGGTGGGGAAATCCTACCCGTAGGACAAACATAATTTAAACAAGTCCTTCAAGTTCTATCTTTGACAAGTTTGGCAAGACTTTGATGACGCATGTATATTATGATAACAACCGTCTTCTTCCTCCTGTCCCCCACCCTTTCTTTAAAAAAAAAAGATCACTGAACAAACAATCCTTGCTAATCACATGCTCCTACTTTTAAAGATTAATGTTATAAATGTTTTCAAGATCACCAAACTTTGGAAACGTATGACCCACCCTACAATCAATCAATTCCGACAACTGCAAATGCATGCAACACAGTGCACGGATAGCAGTGAAAAAAGAAGCCATGTGGAATTATTTAACATGGCAGCTCAATGGAACTTTAAACACTGCCTGTTGGATAAGTTTTGTGGTACAGCGAGTCCCTCCAATACCACCCCTATAAAGCAAGACACAGCACTACAGAGACTGGCGTTTCATTCAAACATGTAAATCACACAGAGGTAATCAGTAACATATTCAGTAATTGCCAAACTTCAGTGAACGGCAACCTCTTTCCATGAAATTAAGTATTTATATGAGCAATTGTGACCAATTCCAGTAATAGAAAGGATCTAAAGCAAGACGTAGAATCACATTCTCCGCTACCTGCAAACAGCAGAAGGCAGGGTCTACTTTTGTAGTACACAGCTGTCAACAGCTGCTGACAGCAGCAAACAGTACAGCGACATCAGCTAGTCACTGCCACCAAGTGTCTTATTTTCCTATGCACAACAATACATATCCTTTTTAAATGAGTCAACTGGGACAGCAGGGCAAGTGGGTGCAGGAATTGCAGCATCAACAGCACTAACTTGTGACAGCCAGACATGGGGCAGTGGGCAAGGTGGTGGGGGGAAGCAGGGCCTAGACATGTAGTGGGGGTGGAGGGAATTTCAAAATGTCTCAACACATTCCTTGTTATATTTATAAACCATCTTGCTTTCATCACAGAACTTAAGGCAGAGTACACGTGGTTCCCACATGGTCACCCATCCATGCGCTGGCCGGACCCAGATATGCATAGCTTCAGCATGTACAGCATATCTTACTCAGGGGTTCAGCTTGCTTTGCTGGAATCCTGTTTGTTTTTATGAAATGCCTTTTGTGTCACAGATTTTGCAAAATAAGAACCAAACATGTTCCATGGTTACTTCTTAAGTAACCAGGCTATCTTTCTGTGATTTTTTACCCTACTGTCAAGCTGTTGAGATAGGAGTCTGCTAGAGATAAGCATATTTTATATTTATTAACTATAGCTTGCAACTATAGCTTGCAAACAACTCCCAGGAATAATAAAAAGGTGAACATACATAAAATTAGAAGTGCCTATGTTAGTTAGGGCAAAACAGAAGTCACTTCATGTTTTCCCACCCATTATGTGACAGACAGAATTCATCTGAAGATGATAGCAGAAAAGAGAAAGATTGGGAGGAGAAAATAATAATTAAATGTGACTGCAAGTTACAAGGGAAGAGTGGTAAAAGAACCAGCTGTCCTATAGCTTTGAAGTATATAAAGATTTAGGACATTTGTATTAAATGCATATCAGCAACCAGACCTTTTCACAATATTTTGTGTGTGTGTGTGTGTGTGTGTGTGTGTGTGTGTGTGTAGTTTGTGTATCTAAAGTAGTCAACACAAGCACTTTTGATGCAAATATGTCAGCAAGACACCAGTTGTCATACTTTCCACATTTCCCCCCAGATGTTCAGAGGAGGGGGGATCTCATTTCCCTTTAAAAATGTGTCTCAAATACCATTCATCTGTAGATCCAGGCAGGGGGTAACACTCAGTTTTAGTTTATCTCATTACAGCCTGCAGAGTTTTGCTTGTTTTAGCAAACAACAAATTCAGTAAGAAGAAACCTGGATAAATAAATATTTTAGCTGCTCACAAGAGGCCGTTTCCTCAGGAAGTCTGAATGCATCACTTCATTTGGCTGAAAGAGAATATTGTCTTTCCTACATTTTTGGCAATCTAGACACCAGGAGGACAGGCGCAGGGTTAAATCTACAGCAACAGAACACCACCAAGTGACATAACTTGGCAGTGATTTTGAGACCATACACAACATTTTAAATCAGTAGAGATAAATATTTAAAACATGATGCTGAGAAAAACCACATAAAATAGGACTCTGTGGTTGATTTCTGTTGCAGATCATTCCCCTTACATAGCTTTCATCAAATTGACAAAGTAATTGCATTCTGTGGTCCTCAAAGTGTGAGATCAACTGTCATATTGCTGTTTAGTGTTATGTACAATCATATGTTTCTCATCAGTTCTCTTTGCAATGGCCTTCACTTGTTATGTTTACCAAAGCATTAAGACAGTTTGAAAATGTCAACTTTCACCATGCAAATACAAAAATGATGTTTGAGTATCAATCAGCTGTAGGTAACAGGCAAAGAAAACCCTCTAGTAAGTGATTATCAACTGAAGAGTAATGACTCTGACACAGATTAAGTTATAGTGGACCACACTAGCATTACTACTAAAATTTTCTTTTTGCTGTTTTTCTCTGATTGAAAGTCACTTTGAAAAGTCTCTAAAGAAAGAGGTACATGAATATATTAAACACACACACACACACACAGAGAGAGAGAGAGAGAGAGAGAGAGGAAGAAAGAAAGAAAGAAAGAGGGGAATAGAGATGAAAGGTGAGAAAAAGGAAGAGTTATTATAAACAATACATGGGCTGCATGTTACAGGTTGAGGTTAAAAGGCTGAAGATGACTGCTCTAATTGATACAGAGAACTGCCTTTTGGTAAATAAACTGTTAACCATGTAAATGGGAAGTGTGCATGCAGCTCATAAGTGTTTTGTGACATTTAGATTTTTTAATGCAAGAAATGACATCAACAATGTCTTTACAAAACCCTGAAAAACACTTTTCTATGTATTTTTTTATTTTAAGGAACAATATTTTCCTACCACCATCCAGGTGCAAGGTAGCTGTTGAGGTTGAGGTTGGCATCTGTCTTTCTTGGGAGACAATGGAGGAACGTGCCTTTGGGATGAAGTCAAACTGTTGGAAGGTTATAGCGCCTGTTACGGCTGTAGGGATGTGATTGTCTAAAATAAGCTAATGAAGTAAAAAGATGTCCAGTTTCTGTATTAGGTGGTTGTGGAATCAAAATAAGCCAGGAAAACCCACCTGATAATTGAATGTTACCTCTTAAAAAAAAGTTTTTATTTCAGAGTTAATCACTTCTGCTAAGCAATTGGCAGCCAGGCACTTAATTAAGACTGTGTGGGCAACAGGAGAGGGAAGAGGGAGCTACCTAAAGTACTTCTATGTAGGGAAAGAAGCGTAAAAACTGCATATAGATTGTTGCAATCAATGGTCAAGTATGTGCATTCATAGCATATACTACATGCTGGCTTCCTTGTACATATACAATGAATGCGCAATTCTCCCAAGCAATATTTCACATTATCCCTCTAAGAAAGTGCTTTCCATATAAGTGAAACTGCATAGAGAGGAAAGATACAGCTGGTGTGACTGTTCTCAAAGTCTGTTCTCAGAACACTCCAGCATAAACTAATGATAATGTGAATTCACAGGGAAGCTGATAACTTTACTCAGAACAGCCCAAGGTCACCAAAGCTGTTCAAATGGTACATTGTTTGCTTTTACTATTGTGTACAATTGGCTACCACGCTTTTCCTATCTAAAGAACTAAAGTTAGAAAATAACTCTTCTATATTAAAAGAGAAATGTAGTTCACGTTGATGCATAGCTTCTCAATTCACTATTGCAAGGCTATGATGTGTGTGTGTGTGTGGAATTAATGTCTCATTTGTAAATATCTTTCTCCCAGTTTTGAAAAAAGGAATTGAGCAACCAGAACATTCACAGACTTTGAAAACCACCCTTGATGTAAACTCACTCAGGCTGGAACCCCTGATTGGGTGATAAAATAGTTTGTAAGAATGGATAGTAAAACAAGACATAGAAACATGGTGCCTTTTGGTGCAGATGTACCAAGGGAAGCCTTCCCTGACATCCACAGGAACCACTTACCTGTTGCCCCCATTAAAATTCAACTGGAAGGAAACCTTTCATTGTAGCCAATAGTGAAGGCTAAGGTGTGTGCTTGGTTATAGTCCGTGTGTGTGTGGTGCCCATGACAATTTATCCAGTTTGCAACTGTACCCATGAGCCCTGATTCCTACTTTAGTAAGAAAACATTAAGGATATTTCATGCTTCCTGAAACAGAAACAGTGCATTTTGGAAATTCTGCTTTGTAATCCTAGTTTGGCAAAGTACCAATTGCTTTTTATTATTAAATTTGTGGACCAGAAGATTTTCTATTATAATTCTGAAACAAATATTGATTCAGAAAGGACTACTATTAAAACATACTCTAAAAATTAACAAATGCTGATGTCAATAATTTTCCTAAAAAACCAAATCTTCACTGAGGCACAGGGATGTTTGTTTTAGTGTTTAAAAAGAGGATCTCCAAAATAATAAATTATAGTTTAAAACTACAAGATTGTAAAACCTTAATCCTTGGTTTAAACTGACTAACTCTCAATAGGTCTCTGTCCTCTCTTTCAGAGAGTGAAATAATTCTCTCTGCATTCTATGCTCAGAGTTGAAGTGTCAAAATGGCACCACCCAACCACAAGAGGGAGAACTGAGGAAGACCCAGGGTTTATCTAAGTATTTATTTCTCACCTGCCTTTTACCACAAGGTTCTAGTAGGTACATAATTTGAAATAATATTTCCCTCTGAAAATTATAAGTTTATCTGCAGTGCACAGTCATGTTTATACAATTCAATACTTTCTCCCAAAACTTGGTAAGCAAATGACAAAGTCAACAAAAACATGAACACTCCACATTGCAACATTTTCTTGTGTTCCAAAAACAATAGAATAATCTGGTGGAGCTCTATTGACCCTGTATACCAATAATAGTTAATTCTTTCAATCTATCAGAGAGCAGAGCCAGAGTAAATCTAGAAACATCCCACACCATTTTAACAGAAGAAAGGCTTGGGAGCCTTTGGGGAGTACAGTAAAGGGAGGAGATCTTTTGATTTCAGAAAGGGCACATAGCACCTGTCTGTCTTGAAGATGTGAACATGAAGCAGAACAAATGGGATTAGAAGCTGTTCTTTTGGAGTCTTATAGGCAGCTAAAAAACATATTGCCCCACGAATCTTGTTTGCTACTTACAATCCCTTCATAATTTCCCACTTCAAATTAGTGTCAAATTAAAAACAAGACCACACTATGTTATTTTGCAAAACAGTGTCACATTGCTAATTTTGTGCATAGCAGATGCTTGTTCACTTGAGCTACAAAGCCAGGTAGTCACATTCTGAAGATGATAATAGCTACAAAAAAAGTGTTGATACTGTCAATTCAAAAGGAAATGCTCTCATATAGGAGCACGGAAAAGTCAGACTTTAATTAACACATTTTCTGTCCCAGAAGCATATTGATATTCACTGTGGCCTCAGCTTTTACAAAATTCAAGGAATCACAACCTGCTATTTTGCCAACAGTAAGATCAGTAACACCTAACTCATTGAATACTATAACTGTGGTTGTCACATCTTGCTTTATCCGGCTAAAATGTCAAAATAAGGGACATAAATTAAATTGTACAACAAACTGTTCAACAATAAATAACAAAAACTGCAACAACTCTACATAGATGCAGATCAATCCCTTCCGCAAAAGAGGCATATGCATTTATCAAGGTATATGCATTTATTTTCCTGGCAGGCAGATCAAGCCCAGCTTTGGTCTCCACCTCTACGTTTTGTTCATTATAAGGTATATTTTGATTACACGGGGCAGCAGGAAATTAACTAAAGCAAAATGCCATGCAAATAAAAGGAACAGAACAGTTAGAAGCCATTTCCTTTCCCAAATTATCTAATTGCTTTCAACAGAGTGGCTGACTTTACAAGTCAACGCATCTGTACACATATACTGTATTTTTTACTTTAAAACTCAAGTTTTCTACAGCAGTTGTGGGACTTATTTCTCTCTTAAATGTATGGGTCACACCACTTCACTGGAACTGGCCAAAAAGGCAAATTCCATCAACTGAGACCTCATCTGTTTTAACAGTCTCTGCTGTCACCATGCAGTAGCATCTTGCAACTATCAGATCTATATCAAGCCATAAGGAAGACAGACATGCTGACGATTATTTCAACAACTCTGAAATGTCAAAGTGATATGGCTGGAATTCAACAGGGCCTTTAAACTAATGTTCATGACAGAAACAAAACAGGGACTGCCCAGAAAGTATGTGACAGTTAAAACTACTTTTCACTCCACCAGCACATAAGGAAATCTGTACAGCTCCTGCGACACATATCCAGTACCTCATTACAAAGCCTGCAATGTATAAATATTAGAGGTAAAGCGTGCCTTTTTAGTGACACAGACGTATACTGAACATGAATAAAAGATCTATACATTTTCTAAACTATGCAGAGTCCGATAGGAGGTCATGTGAAGATAAAGAAATGTACCTATTCACTCTGTAACAGTGTTTAAATGATTACTTCTCCAGCAAAAACAAAGGAGTGTGGCAAAACATTTTTGCTAATACTCCATTCTCCCCTTGTCACAAAATGTCAAGCTTTGCTATATTCTCACCTCCCCAATGTGTGACTTAATTAATGACCTCACAGATGCTCAATAAGATAGAAGGCTACAGATTCACAGTTATGTCGTTTAAATATATTTGTGGCATTAATATAAACTGTGATGAAAGGATTAATGTCTCAATTAGGATAACCTGCAGATTAAATTAATGTGTGCTGGGGTAGAGGGAAACAGTTTTCTATTAACCAGACAAAGATCCACAACATTTTACCAAATAAAGAGCATTCTGGAGGGAGGGAGGACAGGGAGAACACAGGGGTTACTCTTGTACCTAGTTCAGATGCTGTTTCTGTTTTTCTGCTACCTTAAACTCAATGGTAAATCTGAGTTCCTGGGAAGACATGGGATTCTCTACTGTGTTATACTCCAAGTATACCTATTTAAATTAATTTACATAACTAACACAGTTCCATTAATTTCAATAGGTCTAATTCGATACAAGCCATGATTTCCCCCAGTAAGTATTTATAGTGAAATATTGGGTGGTTACAAGAGTGTCGTGGACCACTACTGGAAGTTTGCACCTTCACTCTGATGAGCTGCACAGTTCCCTACTCTGCATAATTTTACTCTGCATAATGATAGATAGATAGACAGACATATGAAATGCAGCTTAATCTAACCAACCCAAGAGATTATAAAATGAGCTGCCCCTTCAATACTGGGTGTCCCTCCCTCATCCTTCTTCCTGACATGAAGCAACAGTCAGTCAGGCTAATTTCTTCTGTGGGTGCCTTTCAGCACCATGGCAATTTCTGCTGCAGATGAACCACTGGATAAAAGCGGCACACAGAAAATGGCAGTCTCTACATAGAAACTTTAAAGTCCCATGTTTTTCCTAGGTTTTTTCCCCTTAAGAAGAATGTCAAAAATTAGGGGGCATCTTATACACGAAGAGTGCCGAGGGTGGACTGGCGATTGGTTGTTTCCGCAAAAATAGTCTTATACATGAGGGCGTCTTATAGACGGGAAAATATGGTAGTTCATGATACAAGTCCTATCTTCGCTTTAAAGAGGATCAATAGAAAATTCTAATTAGTTCTAAATCTCCACAAGGGAAACGTGTAATGTGGGAATGCATGCCTCTCCTAATGCTATTGTGAAACACACTTAGACAAAAATAATTTTAGAAGAATGGGGGCAAAATAATTTGCCTTGTGAAAACTTATTTAATTAAGGGTAAAAACAGGGGGTGGGAAGGTGTGTCGGGTGATTCCAAGCAGATCGCTTATTGACCTCCTGCTATAAGTTGTAAGAGGAATGACTCTCTACACACCAGCTGACTTTCTACACTATCAGGGAGAAAGTGGGTTTTGGGCATTTACATCCTGGTATCTCCTGTTCACACTAGTGGGTGAAACCTAGCCATGTGGGGTTGGCAAGAAAGAATTCATCCCCTCTTCTCTCATCTTTCCCAATGAACTTTGAGGGATGATCTGGAGTGGAAAAGAGACTGCTGAGCTCTTGAGTGGCTCTGCTGGTTTTTAAAAAAGCCAATTGTTTCCCTATGATACCATCTTCCTATTTTTAATTGCCCTTTTGACTGAACATTTAGGACTGAACATCCATGTGTTTTTTGTTCAAACTTCCAAAAACTTTTGTGGGAGGAAAACTGCACAAAGCACATATTGAAAGTCAGAGATATCCCACAAAAGTACTATCAGATACCATCTCTATATAGTTAAGTCCCAGCACCATAACACAATAATGCCGAATAAATTTTCATATTTTTTAGTTTAATTTGTCAAACATGTCCCCAGTGTCAGATTAGTACTTTATTTTCAAAAGGTAAGTGGATTTAAGCTGCAATCCTATAAACACTTGCCTGAGGGTAAGTCCCAAAGAACAGAATAATGGGGCTTATTACTGAGAAGACATGAACAGGTCTGCGCTCCAAAATTACTTTTTCCACATATTCTACTTCAGGATCGTGTACATAATTGTTCATCCAGCTTCCTATCAGTTTGGTGTCATTAAAATATGGAGAACATTAAATCACCACAGCTCATTTCCTCATGAAGTTAGAAACCTCAATACCAATCAGTACAAACTACTCAACTGTATTAATATGCAAATATATTCTCATTGCATCCACACTTTCTGCTACTTTTATATTTTATGTTAACTGTATTATTAACAGAACAGTTTCAGATTTCAAATGGAATAGACTGACAGAGGCTAACCTGATAATTAAAGAATATTATAGTTGCACATGCCTGAGCATGCCAAAATAACAGCAGGCAATTTACATATGTAGAAAAGCTTGTATACTTTTTACATGCTGGAATCTGACAATGAACTTGCTCTGGCTAAAATGAAGGGTTGACTGAAAATTATTTATTTCTATTAACCTATGTTGTACAATAGGGGTTTTTTCCCCATATAATTTTTCTAGACATACCTATGTAAATTACTGAACATTAATGCAGCCATTTTATCTGTTAAGCAACATGTTAACTGTTGGAAAACCAGGCAATGAAAAGCTACATACTCCCTTAGAGATTACTATAATTCAACCAATAAAAAGCCTGAAACATAAACCAAGGTGTAAAGTGACACTGGCATTTATTAATATTTAGTGCACCTCAAAGCAAGCACAGAGCGGAAATATGGTCCAACAGTTCCAAGGCAGAACATAGCAGGAAAAATAAATTTGATTTACAACAATCCCTACCCTTTAAAAATAATAATAAAAGCAGACTGTAGGCCCTTTCCCTTTAAAATATTTAATAGCTGATATCATTAGGAGAGTCTCAAATCACATTTTTAACATATGGGAACTTGAGGAAACTATCATCTGCAATCCATAGTTTAATGGATGATATTATTTTAACTACCTTCCTCCATTTCAAAAGCCATTCAGATGGCTTTTGAAAAAGTATGATGTGCATTTTTCAGTGGGGTTTTCCCCAATTCTACCATGAAGCAAGATCTAAACGTTTTCACATTCTCTTCCTCAGGCATCTGTGCTTCTCAAGAGCCAAGATGTTTAGTTTCTTATAATCTAAGACACTACAATGCTTGAAAGCTGACACCATCGTCCATGGCATCTTAATCATCTTCCTTTTTAAAACTCTCCAAGGAGTAAACTTAAAAGCAGCATCTCATCTTCACTTTAAAGGGAACCAATGGAAAATTTTAATTAACTTGAAATCTTTGCAGAAAACGTATCAGACCCTTCTTTTTGAAACACAGACATCAGAAGTGAATGAAAGCAAAAGTTGTGTGCCTGCTACTTAATTTGATTCAATGATCTTGAAACAGATGAACATAGGAAACATTTCCATGATTTGGAAGGTTATTTTGTACAGACTACTACTGAATGAATGTAGAATTTCTGCACATCCCCTTTCCTATTAAATTCTCAAAGAAAGCTTACGATTAACACCACATTTGGCTCACTTCATTTAGGATGCCATTAGGCTTATAAGCTAAAAAAATCAAGAAGCACAAGAGGAGGAGAGAGGAAGGAAGAGGCAGAGTAGGGAGATTAGAATTGTAAACAGGCATTTATATAATTGTACACTGAGCTGTTTTCCCCCTTGCTTGGACATAAGTGGCTCTTCTTCCTATGGCCAATGACAGGGGCTACAGTCTTTCCCCACAAAACAGTAGACCTTCAGCTTACATGGGGGTTATGTTCCAGGGATAGCACATAAAGGCAAAATTGCATATAGGCAAAGCACATTTGGTGCAATAGTGGGTAGGATTGCCAAAGTCTTTCCCCCCCAAACACCTGCTCCCATTTATTTATTTGTTTATCTGAATGTGGGTCTACTGTACTTCAATCCCAGAGTTGTCCACGACTGGACCTAACAGTCAGGGTACCTTTACCTTTACCTATACTATAGATTTAATGGAGTCAGTGTAAAATCTCTCTTGTTCAAGTAAGCTAGTAGATAAACTGTACTGCTACAAGTCATTATGAAGATAACTGAACTAAACAAAATAGGTCTCACTTCTCTCTCATCTTCATTATGTCAGAAATGCAAGCTGACAACTTCACAGAGACTCATTTGTTAACACATGCATACAGACCTGTTGCTGGGGCACTGAAAGCTGCCAAGAAGTGTTTGTATTTCCAGTATTGCTGAAATCCCCCAAACACAAAGATAAAAGGGCAAGAGAAGATACCCATCAATCTTACAGAAAAGGTAAAGGAAAGATTGACAAATAAATATCACCAGATCCACTTTCCTAAACAAATGATTTCACAAACTATGAACTTCATCTTAGAAACCATTTAGGATAACTATCTCTGGCACAACTCCCTCTATATAAATACAATGAAACACAGAATCTTTTAAAAGCCTTAAAAATTCTTAAAATCGATTGCTTCTGGAAAGCAGCAAAACAAAAAGGTATTTCATTGAAGGAGTGCTTAGATGAAGAAATAGAAGCATCAGACTGATAAATTGCCATCATGTTTTCTAGTGTCACCTTCTGAATAAAAGAAGTATGGGGAATATCAGCAATTTCCCTATTGATTCCAGTGTAACATGAAAACCTGGTGAAACATAGTGATCCAGTTCACAAGTAACACTAAGTAAAACCATGGCTTAGAGCAGGGATCCCCAAACTGCAGCCCTCCAGATGTTTTGGCCTAGCTAACAGGACCAGTGGTTGGGGAAGATGGGAATTGTAGTCCAAAACATCTGGAGGGCCAAAGTTTGGGGATGCCTGGCTTAGAGTGAGTGAGCAAAAGTGCAGATTCCTGGATTTAAGAGAGTTTCAGATTTCAAATTTCTTCTTCCAGGAGTTTAGAAGTTTGTTACTCACAAGTTGCGAGCTGTGCCAGCGGTTTCTGCATTAAGGTTTCTCTACAACCTTGTTTGGCTTACCTCTACCTCACCCTGTCTGACCTATCTGTTAAAACTTCTGTCACTTATTGATGCATAATTGAACTTTTCAATAACTTTAATATATGAATGTGTTTCTTACAGGAGGATAAATTCTGGTTAGGGAAAATTATTTACATTATGTGTGAGGTGAGCTGCAATAATCCCCCCCCCAAGTATATGGAATGGGCAGTTCCAACACAAAACACTCACTGTATGTTATATATGGCTTTCCATGAATGAGATCATAGGAAATGGGGAAAATGTTGTTTCAAGTTGTTTTAAACACTTTTTAATGTTGTAACATCACATTTTAAAACTAACTGTTGCAATCTGCAACAACAACAACGATGTAACATAACAAGCAGCTGCAAGGGACATTTTGTTTGTGATATTCTTAACTGAAGCAAACTAACCAGTCTACTGCCATGGCTGCAGTCATTTCTTATGAATTCTCATCTAAATGTACATTTAGTATTAATTTAAATGAGTCTGCTCTGAGGAGGACTAACACTGGATACAACCCTATTTATTTATTTATTTATTTGTTTTTGTGTGTGGTGTGTGTGTGGCATAACCTGCCTTTCTGACAGCCACAATTAACTCTGTCCTGCCTCTTTAATAGTACACAACCAACAAACGTGATTTTAAAAAGAGCAGAGAAAGTTATGGAATAAAAGTGAACTCTTTCTCTGCTCCCACCACTCAGAATTAATCTTCACAAACAGCAGCCACTAAGCCCATTTCTATCACCCAATGTAGCTTTTAAATTAACTTATTCTTAATTTTTAAAACTCTTGTAACACACTTTACAAAGCTGCTTTACATGTTGCATACACTTATAAATATTAATTGTAAAAGAACAGTGTGCTTCAATTAGTGGAATTTTCTTCTGGGAAGTTGTCCAGAATTTTTTTTTATCATCTGAAAAATCCCAGAACTTTTATTTCAAAGCTTTTGAGGAAAGAAATCTACTTTGACAATTAAAAAGCACTAAACAAAGACGAGTGAGGAGGAAATGAATATTGCTTAAAATGAACAGCCTCAACAGAAATCTAGTTTGGCTGGAAAAAAAGAAAGAAGGTACAAATGCATGTGTTTCATGTTTAGCAACAAATAGAAGGTGGGGGTGTTTTTACAATCTGTCGCCAAACTTCATAAAATTTCCAAGTCAAAATATATTTCAACTAAAATGAAATATATATCATATTATGCCAACTTTCACTACTGTAATGAGACTGTTCCATTTGGTAAATCGTTTTGGAAAGTAGCTGCTCCTGTAAACCCACACATATATGTTTTGAACTTTGGGGTAGGAGGGTGAAAATGGCTGAAACTTCCGGAAGAGGTAATTCACATACAGTGATACCTCGCTAGATGAACGCCTCACACAAAGGAAAGCTCGCAAGACGAAAGCGTTTTGCGAGTTTTTTTGGAGACTCGCAAGACAAAGTTTCCTATGGCCGTGCTTTGCAAGACAAAGCAGGGCAGGTGCACAAACAGGGGAGTGGCTGTCTGGTTGGGCGCACGAACGGCGTGCAAACGGCTGCTGGGGAAGGAGGGAGGGAGCATGGCTGCGCGGAGGCGCCAAGCATACTTCAGGTTTCACGTCTGGAGGATGATGCTTTTCTTGAAAACATTGGTGTGTGAGTAACTTATACTTCAAAAGGGAGAGCCACTCTTTTCACATGGGGACCCTTCAAACATACACCCCAGCCTTCTATGTGGACTCTGAGAACATATGCGCACATCACTTCCTGCACCACTGAGTAAGCCTAGAATCTTGTTTCAGGATTGAAATGAAAAGAGAGAATATGGGGGAGGTGAATATTCAACTCTAAAAAGCATAAGAGTGAATACAGACTTTGTATTAGAGACATGCACGCATGCTTCATACATAATTCATATAAACTGTATATTTATTTTAAAAATGCTGAAGCTGGGTGCCTTATTCTTCAGATCTGTTTTTCCCTATTTGCTTTTTTAAACTAGTAGCTCTTTCTAAATTACCACATTTCCAGATGCTTTGCTCATACCCTCTTGACAGAGGAGCAGTTGTACTTATTTGCAGACAAGTTGTTGACAATTCATCTAAGCTTATAAAAGCTGGCAGAGAGATACCCTGGCACAGATATCTGACACCGCAACTGACTGCTCTTCTATCTATGAAAAATATTAAGGAATCCAATCAGAATTTAATTGCTTACTCAAGCAGATAACATCAAATTCAGTGAACACTGTCCATGGAATATAGATGAAAGAATAAACTCCCATTTATCCTTATGATATTATAGGGAAGATGCAGAAAGTTAAACTCCGCACATACACGAAGTCCTCTCCCTGTGTTAACTGAAAAACAAAACATGATTTTTAAAGCAAGGGGAAACTAGTTCTGCATGTCCAAAGGACTTTTGACTTTTGTTTCTTGGCAGAATACCCATTCTGGATATCAACAGAATGCTTGCCATATCACGTAGCAAAACACTTTGGAAGGGGATGTTCCAAAAGCAGCTAGTGCTAAAGTGAAGAGGTCCCACTGACCTCCCAGTGGACACTCCTAGGCTCTTTAAGTACTTATTTGGATCTCAGCCTATAACAGGATTTCCGGTCTTTATAAAGAAAACACAGGATACAAAAGTATTTCTCACAAAGGAAGTATTTTCAAGGCCTGAAAATACTCTACATGGTCACCTAAGCCAGTGTTTCTCAACCAGTGTGCCTCCAGATGTTTTGGGACTACAACTCCCATCATTCCTGACCACTGGTCTTGCTAGCTAGGGATGATGGGAGTTGTAGTCCCAAAACATCTGGAGGCACACTGGTTGAGAAACACTGACCTAAGCCAACCGTGCTGATAAGGAGAGGCACAACCTTTCTTAAATGGTGTTAATCTGAAAGGTAGACCTGTTCACACCACTAACCACTCTGGTGACAGGCAAAGAGCTGATGGGCTACAATACATGGTATGTGCTAAGTGGACTTTGCATATACTGGTGTGAGCTTCACCCACAAGGTACTCCTGCTGGTGAAGATGAGGGCAGGAAGAGAGGGGATGTAGCTCTCTGTGCCTCTGGAAATCTGCTCTGGAAGACTAGGGGATGCAGGGGAAAAGGAAAATAGGCAGAAATCACCTCCTGTTTCTGCCACTGAGAGCCTCCATTGGATCAGAGACCCTGGGGGCAACTCAGAGTTCAAGTCAAAGTACTTAAGGAAGGTGACATCAAACCATTGGTTTGAATTAGTACATAAGGTTTCAGTTTACTTCTCGGCTAGGGTGACAAAGGACCAGAAATCCCAAAAATCCCAAATGGAACAACGAAATGCAATAAACAGTGCACAGTACCTAGCATTCCATACACACTTTTCTTTAATGCAGAGATATTAAGTTCCTGATAAAATGAGCCAACAAAAAAAAGTTTAATGTTCTTAAGGCTAGCAAATGAAGGTTTTCACATTTCAATGCTAAATTCAGAAAGACAGACAGTCATTCAGAACTCCCTGGATAGGTAATGTTGGTGTGTTTAAGAGGGGCATTAGGCTTGTAATTATATAAAAATGCTTTTCTGCTTAACAATCACAGGAATACAGTGAATTCACTTAGAGACATATTTATTGATATGTTAAGATGGGTCAGTGAGGAAGGATAGATTTTAAGAGAGGACACATAGGTGTTAAGGGTGCAATGCATTAAAACTTTTAAGTGCTCAAGTCTAATTGTAACAGCAAAAACAGTTTCATGTTTCCCAGTATGTACGAGTTAAATGCCTTATTCTTTAAATCAATAAAGATAGACATAGAGACCTATTAACAATTATTCCTATTTTCAAAACTATACACAAACATTACCAACATTAATTCTGAGTACACTTGCGGGGGGTTAATTATTCCAATTTCACAGATGAAGTAACCAAGACACACACAGAGAGAGCATGATTAAGTGTTTGTTCAAGTAGAGAGTATACTGGTACCTTAATATTGAGCCATCTAAAAGATGGTATCTCTGTAAGATGGACAGATACAATGTTGACTCTCAAAGATGAAAATTCAAATCAGACAGTAAATTGGCAAGCAGAAAATGTTAAGTCCAAAGAAAACATTAGTCTCTGTGGCTAAGAGTGTTTTCCACAGCCTTCAGCTAGTAAGACAACAGTGACTGTTCGTGGACCGGGGCTGCTTGACTAGTGGTTCAGGCACTGGTAACTTCAAGACAGGACTACTGCAAAGTACTCTACGTGGGGATTCCTTTGCGTTTGGTTTGGAAACCACAGTTAATGCAAAATGCTGCAACATAATTGCTGACAGGAGTGTCAGCATTTTTGTGCTCAAATATTTGCACTGCCAGCAAGGTCACTACTGCACTGAGATCCAGATATTATTATCAGTATTTTAGGTGCTCACCACCTTGCAATCAGTTTACTTAAGAGATTGCCTTACTCCATACGTCGTAACTCACTCACGCCAATCTGCATAACTTGCACTTCTACAACAGCCACACAATGTCTATTCCACATTTGTAAGAAGTCATTCCTTTAGTGTGATGGCACTTGCACTTTAGAACTTCTTGCCTCTTGACATTAGGCAGACACCATTACTGAACTTGAATGCTGAAAATCTTCCGGTTTCAGTGGGTCTATCCAGCCACATGATTAACATGTGTTCTTAAACCTGTTACAGGCGTTTTATTGTGCTTTATTGCATTAAAGTGCTTTCAAATGTTTTAAACAGGTTTTTAAATTTTTGAATTTGCCATCCTGAGTTCCTTTGGGAAGGAGGGTGAGATATTAAATAAAATAAGTAAGTAAGTAAGTAAGTAAGTAAGTAAGTAAGTAAATATTGAGGTAATGGTGATGACTAGCATAGTTGAAACACTGCTATCTATTGGAGGCTATAGTGTTTACTAGCTGGAAACATGCCCCAAGTTCCAAGTTCAGTTGATTGCTAGATTTTTATTATTATTAAGGCTATAAGAGTAGGAGCTGCTTCCCTGGTGCTTACAGCTGGTATTATGTAATGGGGTTCCAAGGCCATTGACTGTTGTTGGATCTTCAAGGAAGAAGACTGCGTAGCCTTAGAAATTCATGATGGACAGGCCAGGTCAAGAAGATGCCTTGTGTCAGAGGAACTTTCTATGAAGCCCCAAATTCAACACAGGTACTGCAGTGGTAACAGCCACAGCTGATGTTGAGAGCAGGTTGACTCCCACAGAAAGCAGTGTCTTAGGCAGGCACCCCCAAACTGCGGCCCTCCAGATGTTTTGGCCTACAACTCCCATGATCCCTAGCTAAGAGGACCAGTGGTCAGGGATGATGGGAATTGTAGTCCAAAACATCTGGAGGGCCGAAGTTTGGGGATGCCTGGTCTTAGGCATGCTAAAGAAGATTGCCATTGCACCAGTACTTTATAACGGCCGTATGAATGTAAGTCACATTCATGAAAATTGTAGCAGAAGACAAAAAGTTCTTATCTTCACAACTAGGGAAGCCATATAACTATCATCATGAAAGTGGGAGGAAAAAAGACAACGACCTGTAAATAACCTTCATTAATGTATCTTGATTCCTAAAACAAATCTCAATCTTTCCCAGCTTGAATCATGTCAGATTCTAGAAATCCAATTGTTAAAGCAAAACTCCCGGCATATAACAGGGCCTCTAAAGCAAAGGAATGACATAGCAGACAGAAATAAAGGGATATACCATATGTTGAGTAATAAAACTGGCAAACCTAGAAAGGTTCAAATACAGCTATTATACACACCTGGGCAAAAGGGGGGGCGAGAAATCATTAAGCAATCTGAGAACCTGCAAACAAAGAAACTGTAAAATTCTTAACTGTAAAGCAAAGGAAACACATCTAATCCCTCAGGAGTTTAAGTATGTATTTCAACTGGGTTATCCCATCCCTCAAAAGGACATAGAATGACACAAAAACCTACAGACATACAATATATCCACTGTACGACTGTAGGCATTGAGCCAAATAGCGTCAGTACCCAACAGCCCTGGCACCTGTTGGTTTTGTCATCAACAAATATATTACCACTTTGTGGCACAGAGGAAAGGAAAACACTATATTAGAAATGCTCACCTACCTCCAGAGAAGGCAACTGGCATGTGCTTTATGGGAATTTAGTGTGATAGGGGAATTGGTTATGAGACGTAGCATTGCAGGAGTTTGAACTTTTGTATATTTCAATTTCCTGTGCACCTCAAACATATGTGAACTGAACTGAACACCACACATTGTAGCTCGAGTATGTAGACTTCAGGCTGTTCTCTCTCCCTCTCCCTCTCCCTCTCCCCCCCCCTCTCTCTCTCTCACACACACACACAGAGGGGGGGGGAGAGAGAGTTGCATTTATAACAACATTTATGCACCTACACCCTCCAATTGAAAACCTAGGACCAAAGATTTGCATAACACTTGCAGGATAAAAGCATAAATATTCAGGACAAAGTTATGTGGAAACTTCACATAGTAAATATAGGGTATAATTAAGAAAAGGCAGCAAGAGAAAAAGCCTTTAAGGAATCAAGTTTCTATTTTTGTTTTGTCTGATGCATGTGGTTGTTGTTGTTGTTTAATCGTTTAGTCGTACCCAATTCTTCGTGACCCCATGGAATAGAGCATGCCAGGCACTCCTCTCTTCCACTGCCTCCAACAGTTTGGTCAGACTCATGTTTGTAGCTTCGAGAACACTGTCCAACCATCATCTACATCTGATGCATGTAGTGTTTCCAATATATTTATACCTATATATCCTCTAACAGAAATGACAAAGAACATATGCCATGGTTCAGAGGTAGAACTCAAGCTTTGCATGCAGAAGGTCCCTCGTTCATTCAGGCATGTCCCGGTAGGGCTAGGAGAGATCCATTTGAAGCCCTGCAGAGCTGCCGCCAGACAGCAGTACCGAAGGTCCAATTCAGCACAAGGCAGCTTCCTATGTTCCTAACAATAGGAAGAAGGTCGCTTACTGATACAGATCTTATCCACTCTATTCTGGTGGCATCAGAATGACAACCCTAACTGAATTCAAATATTCAATTTCCCCCCCAAGAACGGAATATACTCAGAAACCACATGGGATTCAAATAAGCAGGGTCAATAAATCCATTAGTGGAAGGAGTCATAAGGACTATGTTGCTAGGAGGAAAATGCCTCTACAGTGGGGTTGGCTGGCCATCCAGATGTTCAGACTCCAACTTCCATCAGCCACAGCCAGCATGGCCAATGACCAGGGATGATAGGACTTGTACTCCAACAACACCTTACATTCAATCTTCCTTAATTATCTTGTATTCTTTGTTTTAGATTGTGAGCTTTTGGGATTATGTATAACGACTGTGATTAAGAACTCCACAGAGTTCCTGTGCACTGTGAGCAAGAGGCGTTTCAGTCACTTGAATATCAATGATGGACTTCCTATTGCATCACAACTGTGTGCCCCCACCTGTCTCCAGCATTGAAATGAATAGAAAAGGTATTAAACTTAATTGTTCCTTGCTCAAATGTTGCAGGGAAGAGTACCAAGAGTACAGGGTATATGATGCACATAATCCCACATCTAAATAACCTCTAATATTTTATACTGTAATTCTTCATGGCACTATTTGTCTAGGAGTTTACAATCCAAGTCAGAAGTTCTCACAGCGCATGAGATGAGTCTTAACTGCTGGAGTACTACTTAACTTTGAGTGTGTGTATGTACACACACACAGAGAGACACTGTATATGACAGGTGAGAAGTATGTTTTGGAAGAAAAGACAGGGATGCTATTTACTAAGATATTTTGCAAACAACAGAAATGCCACAGAAACCCACAAGGGAAACAACTGGGAAACCAAGCCTAGAAAAGTTGGATAAGTGTTAGCAACATGGAATGAACAAAGATTCAGGGTGTTGAAGGAATAAAAGCACAGATGCTTGCATGCAAAGCAGAAAAGTTCAAAATCTTGGTCATGCTTTCAGAGAAAAAACCCACATTACCCTGAAAGGTCTCCAGCTATGAAGGAAGACACTCTAGGAAGATCATCTAAGCAGGAAAAAAGGCAAGATTCTGACAGCTTTCAACAGCTGTACCTGTGGCCTCTACCATTTGTCTCTGATCATGCCAACTGCTGAGATCATCATCAATCCCCCGTCTGCCACTCTATGTCCATATCAAATGAAGACAACATAGGATAATCTTGTTAGATCACATTTTAGATGGACATATGTGGGGCCATGGAAAGAGCTGCTGAACAATTTTAAAACTCTTGCTTTGTGCACTCTCTTTTCCCTATACATCTTTTGCAAAAGCCGCACAAATGATGGCTGGAGTATTCTACATTTAGCAATATCTCAAGAGGCTTCATCATTCACCATGTGTTCTTAAGAGATTCACACATACACATCCCAGGGCTTGTGATGGAAGAATAGCTATAATAAATGAACTAATATTCCAAATTATCACTTAGCATAAAGACACAAACATGATGACAACATATAAAGTGTAAAATGTTTAGATCACATGCAGAATGTTTTTCCTCTTTCGGGTCCAAATAGCAAATGTTTAAATGCTGTAAGCTCAAACAAAAGGTTTATTTATCAACTAGTTGCATTAGTTGCACTAATGTTAATCCTTGCATGTGCACAACTATTTTGCTGAATACTGCCCACAGTTAATATCAGACATTTATTAACATATCTATAAGTGTTCCACATGTCTATTGGAATGACATTTTGTTCTTTAAAAAAAAATCAAAGCAGTTGGGAAGAAGTGAAAATCTATCCCCCATCTCCATAAATTCTTAGACATTGTCCCCCTTCCCAAACATGTATGTTTAGTTTACATGCTGTATAGGACAGGATATGGTTTTGGCAACTGCCAAAAATCAATTTTCCTCAATGTGAGAGTGTTTGTCTATGTTTGCATTATATCCTACAGACATAAGCCTCAGAATGGAACATCTACACAAAAGATTTCTACTAGATGCTGAACAGGTTCATAAACAATACAAAATTTACAAGGGAAAAAGATGGAATAATGGGATGGAAGAAGAAATAAGTTAATTTAATTACAGTATGTATTATGACTTAGAGCAAGACAATGGAGTACAATGGAAGAACAATGATTTTCTTAAAAACCGGACACTGCAGTAGAGTGGGGACCGTATTAAAATTTCTAAAATCACTTGAGAATTTAGTACACAGACCATAGCTGCCAAGTTATCCCTTTTTTAAAGGGATTTTCCCTTATGCTTAATAGGCTTCCTCGCGAGAAAAGGGAAAACTTGGCAGCTATGACACAGACATAGCTTCCTAGCTTGCATTATAACCACAATTCCACTTCCCAACAGCAAACATACGACTGGATAACTTGTGAACAGCTCCAAAAGAACTAGTAGTTACCAGGTTTCTTCTTTAAATTCCAACCATGTACTCTGATGTGTATTTTTCAGAAAATATCTGGCAAATTCCAAAAATCGCATGAGAACACAGCAGGTCTGTGGAATTTTACACCTACTTGTAATCAAAGATCTTCCTGAAATTTCCAGAGACTTTTTGCAGTGTTTCTCAGCTTCCTGTATATGCATGTGAAAACAGGGGAGAGGGGGACTGCCACAGGAAACATTAAAAAGATTTTAGGATAAATTGGGAGTATATACTGTAAACCAAATCCCCTCCGGCACAGCCCTCTCCCCCAATACATAATGAAAGTGCTGTGGGTTAGAGGGTGCACTGTAAGGGTGATTAAAAACAAACGGTTATCAGATGTTTAGGAAAAAGGAAAGTGAAGGAGGAAATAACGTTGGTTTCCTTGAATATACTGAGAGAAGAAATATTGCTGCAGTTGGGGGGGGGCTACATGTTTGCTGTGAATTATATTTCTAATACCTTGTTTCAAATAACCAGTGCTATTTTTCTAGAAAAAAGGTGCCAGAACTCACCTTGTTGTCCTAAAGTGGCAATGCGCCCATCTGAGAGGTGCTGGCTGAAAAAAGCCCTGCAAATAACTAACCAATAAAAACAATGAAATGGTCATGAAATGGATCGCTAACAACAGAATCAAGTAAGGAGCCTAATGTACTGGCTCAGTTTAGATGACCATTTTTTGCTTATTAAACAGACTCTTCTGCAAACAGGTATTCTCTCTGTCTCTTCCTTTGTGCAAACTGAAATTAAACCAGAAATTCTCCAATTTCCAACTCTGCCCACAATGAGTAGACCAATTCAAATCAATGGAATATTGATTTCAATGGGTCTGTCCCAAGTATGACATAGTGAGAATGCTACTCTATGGTTACAACTTCGGAACAAGTAATAGGGTTGCCAGACTCAATAGAGGACAGGACTTCTGTGCCTTTAATTGTCCTGCTCTCTTTTGAGTCTGGAAACCTTAAGGAGAAACCAGCAGACCCTTTGCTTGGAAATTAAACAAAGGGTCTGCTGGTTTCTCTTTAAGGTTTCCAGACTCAAAAGAGAGCAGGGCAATTAAAGGCACAGAAGTCCTGTCCTCTATTGAGTCTGGTAACCCTAACAAGTAAGGATTTTAAATGAGCTAAAGATCTTGTTTCAAAGCTGGAAACAGATACACTAATACAATTTTGCAGATAGTAAATTAGTTTCACTTTGAAAAACTCGAAACTTTATTACTTTATTGGACTTTTTTCTTTTACAAACTCTGTAAGTATAAGGAAGAACTCAAGTCCTTGAAAAATATGGCAACACCTATTATTGTCTATTAATAGGCAGTTTAATATTTCAAAATGTGACATTGGAAATTTATTTATTGTATACTACAGTTCCTCATACACAGTCGAGAGCAACTAACATTATAAAACACTTTATTAAAAATATACTTAAAACACTATTTACTATAAAATACAATTTATGAAAATTGAGCAATACAGCTGGACAAGCTGAGCCACTCCTGCTATGATCCAAAGGGCAAAAATTGGTAGGTCTTTGCTTAATAAATATAAAATGTGGAGCAGTCAACTCTCGTACTGGGCAAAATTTCCATAGATAGGGAAAAAGTGTTCTATTGTTTTCAGTTACTTGATTAATGAAGCCTAGACTTAAAGCAATGGCTTCAATTTGAAAAGCAATATATGCATTAATTTAACCAGATTACTCACAGGAACCAGATAATTTCTCTCTAACAAGACTACACATATATCTCAAATCACAGATGCAACTCCAGAAATGCTGCTAAGGAGATACTGCGCCTGAATACTAGGTCGAAATTCTAGTTTGGGGGTTATGATTGAAGGGGGATCCTTCATAAATTCTAACTGGTTTTTAACAGTGTTATGCCATTTTAATCAGTGAATAGAATACCAGGAAAAAGGAAAGTGGGGGAAAATAATTGATTCTATAGACATTCTCCCAAAGTTTTTAAATGCCCCTTAAAAAATAGATTCTGACTGACCAGTGTATCTATTTTGTTTTAGTAATAAAAATTAATTCATTTTGCTACATTTCTGTTTTTGACCAATATATTGTTCAGTTAGTAACATACTGTGTTAATTCATTCAATTCCACTAATTTTACAAACTGCATACATATGCTAAATGTATTTCATTTTAAGAGCAATTATTTTCTAATTGCATGAAACAAGGATTTGCTTATTTATTTTCTCCGCTTTCAACAAATCAAGTGATTCCAGGGTGGAGTATATCACACACTCCATAAATAGTACAACTACTCTTCTCTTGAAATAATAATGACTTTTTTGCATTATTATAAACCTGGCTAAAGAAGTAAGGTTTTATACTTAAAGAGATATAGATCCAAGGGATGTTTCCCCCCCCAAAAAACCAACAAAAGTGTGCAATTTTTATCAGCCAACCAATGCTAGAATGTACAGTCAACATAGGTAATCCCTTAGACATTTTTCTCAGTGGCCTTAAAGTCTAATAGCTGTAATTCATAATAATTCAGTTGCTTTAAATTGTTTTTAATGGTGTTTTTAATGTTGTAATCCGCCCCTGGACTTTAGGGTGAAGGGCAGGTAAGGAAGGAGGAGGAAGAGGAGGAGGAGGAGGTGTTACCTTAGTGATTCCTGTTAAACTCAGTGGGGCAAATATTCAAACACATAAGCTACGATTTGGCTCAATGAAATATATTACAATGTTGTAAAAGTTGGAACACTGGTACCAAGATGAATCAGAAATGTATCAATCTGTTCTGCTTACTTTGGGCAAGATTTTAAAACCAGTATTATTTGAAGAGCTATTGAAAGAAAATTCAGGAATATTAATGATGTTGCTTTTCACAAGCAACAATAGATTTTCAACAACTAAGATGTCACACAAGAACTTCATAAACTACCTAATCAGAGTGACTGTGTTTAAGAAATAAACCTCCAACAAATACATAAAAGACTGTATTATAATCACTGGAGCTTTAAAATTTCTATACCACCCTTCATTTGAGGATCACAGATAATATAAAAACACAAAAATAGACCCTATAGGTTCAAAAACAAAACAATAACCCCAATCATGTATCAATCCGTTGTTGTTGTTTAGTTACATTTCAACAGATTTCTGGTTTAAAAACAAGAAGTTTGCTATTAAATTCAATAGGAGAGATTCTAAATAATGCAAAGCATTAAAGAAAATTATAATTGCTTTTGACTATGGCTCTAAACAAGAAAACTGCAGTAGTGCTTGCATTTTACTAGTCACATTACATATTAAAATGAGATTGAAGAAATGTAGAATAGTCTGAAAGAGGAAAGGGAATTTAGTAAAAGCTGCAATACAGTAAATTGCTGCAATACAGTGAACTGCTGTTGTAATTGCTATTGCTTTGTTTTTCAAGAGAATTCTCGAAATATCTTGGAATGTAAGAGTCACAGAATACATCATAATAATGCCTACATTTACAAAAACAGAGACAAATGCTATCACAAGTTTTACCATCATCCTTCAATTTAAAACTGTGGAAATATTTTGTTTTGCAGGATTAATTTCTTTGCCCCATACTCCAAGCGAAATACCCAAGTTTAAACAATTTGTAATTGTACTAAATTAAGCTGATTAACTTAACTCGTGGGGTCATGAAGAGTCGGACACGACTAAACGACTAAACAACAACAACAAGCTGATTAACAAAGATCAGTACAAAAGATGATTACATGTTAAATATATTATTTGCATTATACATAAGTAGAACTAGAGTGTATATTTTTTGGGGGGTGGGGTCATATCATAAATGAGCAAGCTCTCTCTGTGGCTTTATTTCTCACATGGTACTCACTTTAATATTTTCAGCCTTGCCTAAGGCTGCAATTTGAACTAACTGAAGTCATAGGGAGAAAATCTTACTGAACTCAATGGGGAAAGGATCACTTTCAAAATCACTTTAGGAAATGGGCTGTATGTTAGTAACGGTCATACCCTGGCCTGAGCCTCAGGGCAGTTACCGGTAAATAGATGCTGTCTGCATTAAGCGACCCAACTCAAAACCTTTATTCACAGAATATACCACTGCTATCGAACACAGCTAGACTTTTGCTTTATCGGGGGTTTCAGCCAACCCAACACTTAAAAGTTTTTTTCAGGGTCAGACTCTGCAAAAATGAAATCCCAGGCAGTTTCTCATTTAGATATTGAACACAACAAAATTACCAACACTGTATAACTTGGGAAAGCAGTTTTGAAGCAGCACTGTTCTATTACGAAAGAGTTACGAAGGGAAGCACACCCAACAGAGCAACTTTTACATTTGACGTATTCTTGATATGGCCATGTTGAAAAGGTTATGGTTACACACACACATAAAAACAAGCAAACTGAAAAAGTGACTTGATATATAGGACCATCACCTGTCGTGTTGCTCTACCTGTAAAAAAGGCAATGTGCCACCATACAGAAGCCTGCTAGGCATTGCATAAAAAGAAATTCCTCCAGCTACCATTGTGACAAGCCACATACGGTACTTCTGAGTGAAGTAAAAATAGTGGATCATAGGACATGTCTAATAATAATAATAAATTATCTGGCTTCCCGAAAAGAGCTTTATGGATGCATCAATCCAAAAAGAACACAATAATAGTTTTTTAGAAAAGATTTTTAATAGTGATTAATTGAATTTAAAAAAGCACCACAAAATGCCTCCATTAAATGTTTCCTCATATTATTTCTGGAACAGAGATTACAGGGAATTTAGTCTACAACCGATAAACTTCAGAAGAGGTGAATAACTAACAATGTATGAGCTGGGTTTATATATTTTCTTTGTTATCTGAAGGAATATGCAGTTCTAAGTACTAAAATGAATTACTGTAAATATTTAGAATATTTTGGCGTGTACAGCTGAAAATGTCAGACATCACTTTGCAATTCAAACCATTCCCTTTTATGCAACTAGCACAGATACTAGGCAATGCTTCCAACATCTCTGGGTGCTAATTTTAATAGGTATCCTTTGTTTTTCTTACTTGACAATAGACTAAATAAAGAGAAGGGTGCTTTGTGCACAGCAAATTAGAACATAAGGATCATCTCAAAACAAGAGCATGAAAGTCAAGTAAAACTTTGTATTAGTTATAGAGCTGCCACCGAAGAAAGCATAATTCTTACTACTTAAAATTGTAGGCTATTGTTTTCAGTAGTACTTTACCAGTCAATAAGCCTGATAGATTTCAGAATCCCTCCCCAATATGTGGCACCAACACATGTTCTACAGTAACAGCCTTAATCACCTTTTATGAGCAATGGTGTCCCTTTTTGGAGATGAAAACATCTGTGGGTCACATAGAAAACAAACTTAGGCTTCCAACAGAACCTTATACTCTGCTCTGAAATTCTAGATGACAAAAGCTTTTAATCTTCATAGTTGGGATGACCGTAAAATATTTCCTAGTCACTGCTGGCTTCTAGGAAAACTCATACATTGTAAAACTGCACACGTTCTCATACATAAGACAGACATCTCAATCTTCTGAGGTACAGAATGATTACACAGTTAATTTTTCAAGCTTTGCCAACAATCCAGTCTTATATGCCCACTGGCATATAAGCAGAAGACTACAGAGGCAAGCAACGACTCAATTTTCAGCAATAAAAAGTGTAGCTAAACTACAGTAGTTGCTATTCAAAAGAAGAAGAAAGTTAGGGTAGATATTGAATTTCTGTGACTTCTGAATTTAGAATTGAAATTCTGATAGCAATGTTGTAGCACACACACGGACACAATACACAACCTTACTTGTTTACATTTAAAGCTCTTTTCCCTGATCTACAACTCTGGTGCACTTCAGTGTACTTTGAACTAGCAGAAGAGAGTAGGCTTCCCTAGTCACAACAGCTCCATGTGCCAAAGATTCACACATGAATCTGCTTCCTTCAGTGAAATGAACAGGGAATGTCTTGAGCTGGTAGGCCCTTGGTTCACATCTTATTTCCTGTGTGCACAAGCACCTGCTGCATTGAGGTCAATAAATATTCTATACAATAATATATCCCACATGTCTCCATTGCATGCCAAGTGGTGGTATCATGTGGCCCCTTTATTTTATCAGCTGCGCCAGCTGCCAGTTTGTTTCTGAGTATAACTCAAGGCGCTGGCAATCACATTTCAAATCCTAAACAGTTTGGGGCCAAGCTACTGGAAGCTACTGGTCCTCTTATGTGCGCCACTGCCTTCTGAGACACAGGTAGAGGCAGTGTGTGGAAGGTCTTCCCTGTGGCAGAGCCCATTATGTTAACGCCAGACACATGAAACTAGGTCATCTTCTTCGTGATTTGTGTTCCATCAGTGTTTGAAGACATTTCTCTGCGTGTAGAACAATGTGCAGAAATGATCAGTTAATCAAGCTGTGCATATTGCCCCGTCAAACAATGCTAGGGAATGTGCAGAGCTTGGTGGCATAAACAGATTATTTCATACATTGCCCATTCACGAGGCACAGTCTACATTTAGACTACACACATTCACCAGTAACTGTGTGAAATTTTCAAAAGCATTACCATCATGGGGCTTATTTTTACTGGACTGCTTATGCTGCTGCTATGTGCACATTCTCACATGAGGTGAAGGCACACAATGGCTGGTGTTTTGTGCAAATAGTTTAAATAAACACACTCATAACAACTCCAACAGTTCATTTTTGCATGCAAGAAGTTCCAGGTTCAATAGTTGGCAACTCTTTTAATTTATCAGGAAGGAGATGATGGGGGAAAAACTAGATGGATCAATAGTCTGAGTAGGCATAAGGTAGTTTCATACAGGCATGTGATTGTCTCCTTAAATATGAACCTACCCATGTCTTTAGATAGCTCTCCAAGGTCTTTCTTGAAGTCCTGTCACTACCATCAGAAGGTGGGTGGTTATTAGAGATAGAACTTTTCCCATCATGGAACCCCACTCTTAGCATTCTGTTCTCAGGGAGGCTTATTTAGCCCTGGTTTATTCATGATGGTTTTCAGCTAAGACCTTTTTCCTTAAGAAAAGAGAACAAATTTCCTAGATAGGTAAAATAATAAAACAAAGTCTGAATAAAACAAGCTCAATTCTACGTACCTATTTCAACAGAGGGTAGTGGAACTTAAAGAAGTTTTTAAGTACAAGTGTGGCAGAGCTTGAAAGGATCAAGTTCAAGATGCTGCATTGAATTGCAGCAACACAAGTCCTTGTTTCAGAGTGCTTTCGTGTGATGGACCTTAACATATTCAAAACAAAATTAAAAAATTCCAGTAGCACCTTAGAGGCTAACTTACTGGTAGTTGGTCTCTAAGGTGCTACTGGAAGGAATTTATTTTTATTTTTTTTATTTTGTTTCGACTACGGCAGACCAACAAGTCTACCTACCTGTTAACATATTCAGTTAATCTTCATTATTCCAATTTAACATACTGGAAAAATGAGGATGTGGTTTCAGATTACATTTTGTACAAAGAAACAATATTACTCAGCTTATGGGCAAAAACACCACACAGCGAGTGAATTGCACAACATAGCATGTAAGGTTCGTTACTGTTGAGACGCCTAATTATTTTTCAGTCTATGCACACACACCACCATGTAGGTTTTAACTTTAAGTTCTTCTGACAACATGCCTTTGAAGTTTATCCACTGCAAAAAAGGAGAAAGAAACAGAAGAAAGAAAGAAAGAAAGAAAGAAAGAAAGAAAGAAAGAAAGAAAGAAAGAAAGAAAGAAAGAAAGATAGTCTGACTTGCATCCAAGTGCAGAGATTCAGGCAATGGTGTGTGTTTCTTTTTTTCTTTTATATAAAAAAAAAACATTTGCGGCTTGCTTCTCCAATTTAAAACCTCACACAGCGTTGAAGATGCAAGGGCTCTATTAGAAATGTAATTCAAATTAATGAAATACAAACATGGGGAAGACAAAAAATAACTTTAATGTGGGTTTTATAAAGCACAATTTTGACACTCTGGAAGAGAAACACATTTTATAGCAACAGAGGGGAGAAAATGCAATCTATGTTAGTTCCCATATAAATCATCCACATACTGTACTGACACCAAGGGGAGAATATACAACTTAAGCTATGTCCTAATTCAATCCAGTACTGCTGTGTGCTACCATCAAAACATTACAAAACCATATTATATATCCATGCATGCTTAGTTAATGAGAAAGTTAGGGGAGTGCAATGATTAAGAAGAAGCTGTAAGGAAGGAAACCTTGATTCAAACCTCATCTCGATCATGTACTCACTTGATTGCCTTAGGCAAGCCACCGTCTCAGGCTCCCCGCTGAAACAGGGAAATAATAATACTGGCCACTATATAAAACTGCTGTGAGAATTTCTGACAATCTACCGGTAGGTGTACAATGCTTTGAATTGTACACAGAGTATTGTACGGTATGTATACATACAGATTTACATAGGAAGGTTGCCATGGAAATGTCTTAGCTTTTTCAGACCTAAATGTTTTATTGCACAGGCAAGATCTGCAATGTACTAGGCTCCTGCACACCCAAGAGCATCTCCATTCACTGCAGTGCTAGACAATGAAGTGCACATGCTTTTTTCTTGTACATGTAAAGCTGCCCTTGACTTAAGAATAAATTGTGAAGTCAATTTAATGACAGAGGAATAAATGGACAGAATGTGCTTATCTGAGGGTCAACAGAGGTTTGGTGCAGCATATGTATGCACAATTTCTTTTTCCAGTTTATTATGCCTTCATTTCCCTGTAATTACTTCAAAACAGGAATTCAAGGTTTTTTAAAAAAGTGTAATGAAGTTTTTATATCTCAAGGTTGGAAACAAGTCTTGAAAAATCATTGTATACAAACAATAACTTAAGATACACAAGTTTATCAGATTTAGAGGGGGGGGGGAATTGAGTAATACATAACAAATATAGAAACAAAATTTTACTCCCAAACTGTCTTCCTGTTCTGACTTACTAACCAATAGGTAACAATGTATATTTCATACTGAGGATATATACCAGTTCCAAAATTAATCATACTGATTTTAAAGATGGAGTTAACTGTCCCCAAATGAAATCAACGAGACCCAGCTTTTGTAGGACTTGCACCCATAGTAACTGCATAGGAGTCAGCCACAGTCAAAACATAATGCTTTTCATATGCCTATTTAAAAGTAACGGAGATGAAGCTGATATAAGCTGCCTTTCATCCAGAACTTCACCAGCCATATTAAATGAAGTCCATGTTTACATAAGCAGATATTATGTGCATTAGTTTAATTCTGAGCACACTTTTAGCGTGCACCCGAAATGCAGGGGTAAAACTAAACAGGATTAATTCAGATGACCACTGATTTCCCGAATGCTAGGATTAAGTTTAAATTCATATTAAACCTTTTAACCATTAAGACTTGCGGAATGTAACGATGCACTTGTGAAGCAGGGTTTTAAAGGGGCTTAAGTACAGAGGTAAACTCTGGGATTACATTTAAAATAAAATAAAAGGACAGAGCAAAGTGCATCCAAGCAAAACTCGCTATAAAATAATAAACATAAAGTGTTGAAAGAGGCTTACAGTGCACAGTACTGAGGAATGGAGAAGGGAGGGGGAAGGAGAGCTTGAGACTCAGCAATGAATCAACAGAAGTGCCTCTTTTTAACTACACCCCCTCCCCCCATTAGAGGCATTTTTTCTAATTGACACTGAATTAGCATTTACTACCCTACTGCACTCTACGTGGCAAACACTTTAATGGAAACCGCTTGATGGTTTTGGCTCATGGCAGAGGTGTAACAAACAAGATTTAGTGGGCAGAGGGAATGGCAGTGTCACACTGAACAGCACACTGGCTCTCTTCTCTTTACTCATATGGGGAGCTATGCATGGACTGCTTGCCCTTGACCAGTAAATGAGCACCTCTAAAACAATGAATTAATTATGCATTCCCCATGAGTTTGGAGACTGTGCTTAATATGATTAGTGCTGCTGTCTACCCAACTTAAGTGTTGACGTGTATTTTAAAAACTGAAAGTGGGGTGGGATGTCTTCTGATACCCAGAACATTAATTCTGAAGTCTTCTTAGTGTCTGCATAATAAAAGTGGAGCCTTCTCACAAGTGCCATAAAGGAAACAGGTCAATATACATGCACATACTCTACTGGTACTGTCTGAGGTTGTTATTCTTCATTTTCATTGAAGACAAAAAGGGGAAAATGAAAGAAAGGAAAAGCTCCCTCCCCCCCTTCTGCCCCCCAGCAAATGTATAACATTCCAAAACATTACAATAATGAAACCATAGAAAGCAGTTTCCTTAATAACTTGCTCAATATTACCTTCTTCTTATTACCTATAATATTCTACCATATTTGACAGCTAATTTTCAGCTTCCTTTTGCAAATATGCTCTTTTGTGTTTAAAGAGTCAGCATTTTCACATTCTCTAGACATGCATAACAATATTTCAAAACTATTTTATTTATGCAACGGATTAAATAGTGCATATGTGCCACGGCAATTTACCTAACAGTACTTAACAGTTTCACAGCCTACGAATCACCAAACTAATTTTACATGTCTATCAAGATGATTGTTTCTAATGTGCATTTCTTTGTAATAAATCTTAACTAAAATGGCTATTCATTTGTTGAAAGTAGCGGTAATGACTCATTGCAGAGGAGAAATAACTTTAAAAAATTAAACCAACACAAAAAAATCTAACTGGCAAACTTAAATGAAAAATAAGGGGGGGGGGGGTCTTTACAGTTGCTATGCCACAAAGGAACCCAAGTCTAAATGCAATTCATCCTGCTTCCTTTTGAAAGCCCATTTGCAATTTCTCACAATTCTTAGAGTAAACCCTTGCTGTTACCACACGATAAGATAAATTTGTAGTGTTGAACTGCGTATTGATGAGAAAGACAGTGTTGATTATAGCTCCTGGAAGACCACCCAGCTAGATAGCCGCATGCAATAACAATTTTTCCTCTTTGTCAACTCATAAGAGCTCATGGCAGGATAAAATTGACTGTTGAACACTGAATATAGTTGGGCATTTAAAGGCTGGAATCTGTACCTTTTGCAAGCTTAAAGGAATATATTCATGCTAGCTGTAGTCTGATTCTATTTACCTTTAAGATAAATAATCTGCAACACCAGTCACTGTGAAATAATTCGGCTACAAAAACTAGTCATGCAATCTATAGAACTTTTCTTTTGGAAGGCTTCTTATCAGGAAGGGGGGGGAAGCAACTTACCTGCTGTGTGTTAGGGTGATTATTTCCATGCTAGACACTCTAGTGTTTAGCAGAGATCTCCACATTCCACAACAACATATTTCACTTTACCACAGTTATACCAGTGATAGTTCATGAAAAGCACTAGATACATTTATGAATGGCAAAAAGGCAACAGCTATTTCCAGTTACAGCCTGGACTGGCTTAAAGAATCCCATAACCTTCTTGGAGAGGATGACACAATAATGGCCCGTTATTTTTACTCATTGATTTCCCTATGTGTTTTTTTTTTAAAAAAAAAAGACATCCAAATGTTGTAGCTGCATGCTATTTTTCTCTCTTCACGATGCCTTATTTCTCCCCTGCAAGCCAGCCACTGAGCTCAGGGCAATAAAACATGCTGCATTCATTGGAGAAAAGCTCTCTCTCTCTTCTACAAAGTTGTTTTACTTTTACAGGAGGTGTTCAGAAGAAAGAGTAAGCCTATTTAGCCAGAATGATCAACAGCTATATAACATAAAAGATGAAGAAACCAGCTTTCCTAACAATACCCAGTTTAAGTTGCTTCCGAAAGGACAGGGACAAGCAAAGGTAGATATAGTATCCTCCATACTGGCAGGAATAAAATCTAGAAACACAGAAAATACATCACTGAAAACGAGTCAAACACCGACATGGTTCAACTTAATATGGACAGATTAAAGATATTTTGACTAGCTCTGCAGTTAAATTACATGCACCTGTTACAGCAGTATTAGTAGCACCTAGACCTCACTGCAAAAAAAGAACATGCTGGTCTACAGACATTAAACCCATACAGATTGCATTTCAAATGCTTAGCTCTGGAACAGAGCAGATTTATGCATCAATTTCACAGTTTCCTTGGGGTAAACCATTGACATAAAAATAATTCCACCTAATATACCATAAAAACAACATTTCTTAATTTAGAATCTTTACTACAAATTTGTATAATTAACTTTATGATCTGCGTAAAAAAGTGTTTTATCAGCCTCTTGTTTGCTTTATGTATCTGCAGTCTTTCCACAGCCAAGTTATATGAATTAAAAGAGAAAATTCCTGTTATCAGGCTTAATTTTAGATATTAATAAATTCAGTTATTTTATTCCCACATAGCTTTCTGGGCAGTCAAATAAATGAATTAAAATTGAAAAAAGCTAATATCATTGGTATTCCACTTCAAATTTACTTCTCAAATCTATCTGTTATCAGTCATCTATACATAGCTTACAGAACTATAGCCAAATACAGTTAATATTTAGGAAAAAGGTATTGGTGGTAACCTACCCCTGCACCCAAATCTGTTCTGGCGGGTTTAGGGCACCCCCAAACAGATTGGGGGAGGGTGCAGGATGAACAAGGAGGAGCTAGGGAAAAGAAGTCCAACTGTACAGGCAGAAGTACTTGCACTAACAGAACAACTTCATCAATTACAACCCATCTTGGCTAATTTTATCTTTCTTAGTATGCCAACCAAACAATCAACACAGCTAGGTAACTAAAGGGTCATTCAGGCCTATTCTGATGTTAACTTGTATTGCTGCTGACTGTATTATTTTAATGACTGAATTCTATTTTTTTGTTTTACTGTTTGTATTTTATCTGTAATATATATTTTATTGTCTATTTTGTATGAAACACTTGTAAACTGCTTAGATATTTTTTCTGAAATGTAAAGTGGTATATAAATTACCTAAATAAATACCTGAGGTTTAAAAATTAAACCTAAATAGAAAGTAAAAGACATTATTTAAAGTATAAAACACCTGAAAAATAAAAACATTTCTTGTGTAGCTGAAACTTTAGGCATTTTTGTGGATGCTGAACAGTTCCTACCATCCCAGCAAAACAAAGCAAGTTATGAGATCAAGAATTTGCTCAATGTGTGATTGCACAATTTAGTTCATTATGAACTTGCAGATAATAGGGATAACTCAGTTGCAAAAAGGGGAGGGGGGATGGCTTGCATTAAAACAAATATCACTGAATACAGGCAAGGAAAGATAAAGTTATTTGTGACTAAGATCATAAGCACAGCAGCTATGAATAATTTCTGCCCACTCTTAACTGCATCTAATATCAGAATTGATAGAAACATTCAGGAAAATTTAAGGATAATGTAAAAAAGAAAAGTGCATGATAACTTTTGTCAAAATATTTCGAGCAACTGAATTAGTGTCTAAATACCCACACTCTTAATTTTGCACTTCCCCCAGGAGATCATACTATCCCTTAATCTCAGATTGATTGTAAATGTTCCACCCTGCCACCCATATCTGGAAAGCTCCCACTCCTTCAACCAGTCACAATTCCCAAGGAATCCTGCCCTCAACCTACCCACTGACAACAACCACACCTGAACTTTTCACCAGGCAATGGAAGAGAAAGACATTACCAGGCCATCCCATATAATAGAGGGATATTTGCATGAGGTACTAGAATACTGAAGATGGAACTATAGGTGAGTCAAGAGTGAGGGAGACAAAATATATCTGTCTCCTTTTCTTAAAACAAACCATTGCAAACAGTTCAGCAGCTGGAATTCAGATGCTACATTTATGATTATGACTATGTCTAGATTAAGAAAACACACTTTATTCCTCTAACCACCACAAACCGGTACATAATTCAACCACGTACAATACGTAAAATGTTAGGAGTCAAACTGATGATTTACTCTGAAGATGCTGCAAGACACATCTGGTAAAGGGAAAATACTTTTACTAAAGCGCTACTAACAGATGACCGTAGTCTATTAGACTTTTCCTGATAACTTTTACATCTGTCATTAATTTTCACTTGGTTTTATCTGCTCTCCCAACCTGTATCCAATTTCACCTTGGCTTGCATTTTATTGCAATCCCGATGGCAAACCCATCAACCAAAAGCACTAATCACTACTTAAGAAAGTATACAACTAGCAAGCGTATTGCTTTCCTTTACCTAGTAAACACAGTAAGTTCAAATGATTTGCACACAATAACCTCAATGGGGTTTTAAAATGCTTCTCTTAAAACATTTAAATATGAGCTGCTTCTTAGAGTATATTGTCTATGCATGGTCCTCAGAAGGGTTGACCAAGTTCGGAAAGGAACGAGACAGAAACTTCTTTCGCATGATGCACTGGGGGCAAGCCTGTAATTTAGGGCTACCTTTTAACAAGGCCCCTTTAAACCTCAGCACTATCCTGAATGGCAGTACTTGTAAATATATCTCTGCTGCTCCCTTGACAGAAAATATACCAAACTCTCAAGTATCCATTTAACACCCAAGGGTCCTACCTGTCTTTAAGGAATTTTTATAAAGTGGATGGTGACCCCAGGCTATTTGACTACTTTGTAGTAAGACATCAATGGCATTAGGAAAGAGATTCCTTTGATCATGGTACTACATTTTTAAAATCCTGAATATTTCACCCATGCATGTACATTTACACTAAATAAGAAATATGCTACAAAACCACAAATGAACTCCACTGTAGTCTATGTTCCCTTATTAAAGTGGAATCCTTTGATATTTCAGCAATAAAAAAATGCCTTGATTTGCAGAGATACTTCACTGAATAAAGTTCCTTCCAGCGTGTGCTTTTCAAAGGAACCGCACAAAATCATTACAAAGTAGAAAACCAAAATACGTAATAATTATTGTGATCAGTTAGTAAATCCAAGGAACAGTGGGCATTTTGCAGATGTTAATTCCCCCCCCCCCCACCTTCTACTCCGGCAACATAAAAAAATGGAAGAGAATGTAAAAAAAAAAAAAACCTATTCTACTGAAGCATTACCAAATTAATCACAGTTACCAGCCATTTCATGTTTGTTTTCTGTTAGGGAGATAGTTTTCTCTTCTAAAATGACTAAACCTTTTTTTTAAAAAAGCCTTGGAAGAGAAACAAAGCTACTTGCTAAGCACTCAAAGAACATGAGGGTGTGAACATCTGTGAGGAAGGATGACGGAGATCCACAGCTAAATCATTAGTTATATTAAGATATGAAGCAGACACCCTAAGAATGGCATAAAATGTAAATGAACTTTGGAGTATAGCCGCTTAATTTGGCAGCTGTTTGACAACTGCAAAATAGAAAATTGACCTCGGACAACTGTATAAATGAAACTATTAAGCCAAAGAATTTCCCATGGAATGATACAATATACAGTACAGTAACTCTTCACATGGGAATAGATAAACGGCAAGCTGGAATTTTTATTGTCTTTGAAGATGCCAGTGTTAAACAGACTTAAATTTCACAAAGAGCAGCTATGTGTTATATTGTCACAATGTTTTAAGAAATGGAACTCAGGGGTACCGAATAATTGTAAAGAAGCATTTGTACCTTGTAGGAATTTTTTGAGTAAATTCTGGTAAAATTAGAACTTGGTCAGGTAAATTCATACTGAGATGTTTAAATCCTATCATTCCTATAGTTCTGAAATCAACCCTGGATACTCAAAGGAATCAAGAGACTGGTTTAGGTGTGCCTGAAGGACTCTTTGAAACAGTTGGCCCATATTTAATTATACACTTCTTTTTGTATGTTCTATCAAGTTAGTAGCTGTCACTGATCAACAACACAACACTGAAAGTGGCTTAATTAGCATGGACTAACTTGGGATACAGTGACTCTCACTTTTCCTGTGAAGGCTAACTACATTGAAACGTAAAGACCAATAAGAAGCCAGACTTAGTTCACATAGAAAAATAAGCCTAGCCCATGTGATTACTTCATTAATTGCTCTCCATTTTAAGGGTTATGTGGATTGCATCCCATTTTCCTCCAAAAAGGTCATTCCATGTTTCTAGTGTACCTCCCCCCACCAATTCTGTGAGCAGAAAGTGTACATTTCCCCCCCTTAAGCAGTGATGGGAAATTAAGATATGAAAGCTAGGAGCTAAATGGCACCTTAAACCTTGGTTATGGGCACAACAACAGAATGTCTAGGCACACTTTTTAATAACAAGAATACAAAGCTGAAAATGAACTGCAGCTAAAATATTATGTTCATTTTTCACATGGTCTAGTCCTTCCCCTGCCCCCCCCCTAATATTCTTAAGAGGGTCTCTTCTCCAATCTTCAGAGAGTAGCTGGAAGTGGGGAGGCAGAAAAAGGTCCTCATTTCCTTCCACTCTGCAGTTTTAATCTGAAATCTTGGGCACAGTACTGCGCCCAGAGCTCAGAAACTGCTCGTGCTAATGAAATTCCCTGTTGCAAATTGCGCCAAGAACAATGGGAGTTTCAAACACTGCCCTAAGATACACATGTTGTGTGTGTAGAAAAGAACACGTGGGAAACGGCCGCAAGCTTTTTCATGTCTCTCACACAAACACCAGGTTATCCAGCAGAAGCAGTGATGAGTCCAACTAAGTCTGCAATCCAAGGCACACTTCTAAGTAAACATGCAGAACACTGTACTCTTACTAATGAGGTTGAGAGTAAAGGCCAAGCCAAGTTTGTGTTCTTATATAAAATCAAGACAACTGAACATGCTTTTTTACCCTTCAGACACATGCCACTAGAGCAGATGTGACTAGTCTTAACCATAAAGAAACTTGTAACTTATGATGAGAAAAACTGTAATGTCAAAGAGTAGACAGCCAGGATTAAGCAGGCTGTCCTCTACCGAGTACATTTAAACTGTCTAAGACTTTTGAGAACTCTTGATAGAAACATCCAGAGAATCATGCTATTTTAACTGCCTAGTTAAAAAGGGCAGATGTTTAGTTGGTGTATAATGTTTTTCTCCCGGTTATTAATACAGTCTGGTTGGGCAAAACCATTTCTCAAATATTTTTGTAAAAAGAAGCACTTCCAAATGGACTGTTTTGTCTCCTGTGCTATTTAATAAACAGAGGACTTACTTTCTGAAGCTGCTAATGTACCTTGTAAAAGGTCAATCCAAAAAAGTTCCACCTATATATTTTTTTTAAAAAAATAAAGGATTACGTGAAATGAAGCCCCTTCACTTAACTGAAAAAAGCCTCTGCCTGAAATGGGTTGTCATGAGTCTACTGGTAACATTACGTACAGCTTGGCTGTAATAAGAAACGAGATGATGTAGAGAAGATAAACAGAAGAGAGACATTTTGCCTGTGGTACTTCAAAAATGTTTAACACTTGTCTTGGCACTGCAGGCATTAATTACCATCTACTCTTTCCTTCTGATGATGTCCAAGCATCTAAGTTGCAGATATGTTGCAGATATGTCTACATACACACAATAGTTTTGTGCCATTGGCGGTCTTAATTCCTATCAAGAATTAATAGACTGAAAACCAAAGTAGATTATCAGTGATAAGAATACCAGCAGTACAGAAAGAATAGGTGTTGTCAACTTCTATAACTTCAGAGCAGAAGCACATCCAAAGGGCAACAGCAGTGATAACTGAACAGGAGTGTCATGCCATTCCCTCAGATATTTCATTTATTAAGTGAGAAACGGGCTGTTTTTCAGTAATATTTTTCAATATTACTGTAAATATTACTACATGTGTTTTTCCTAAATGATATTATTGGTAGGTAGGGGGGCCATCTTATTAGTATATATTTTACTTTTTCTGGAATTGTGAAATAGTCATTCCTGAAAATGGAAAGTTTTGCTTTTAATATCATTAAAACCATAAAAATAATAATTAATTCACATCTTGGGTTATCCTTGAGAAAATAGATGAAAGTTATTCCTGGGCTCCAGACATTATTTTTAAGGCCCAAAACGCATAGAAATTCCAATTCTGAGGCTATTTAAAGTAACTTTTGGTAGATAAGTAGCTTTCCACTAATATTTTCATCACTTAACAATTTGTTGCCATACAAGAGGCATTCTTAATCTGAAACAGTTCAGGCAGCTACCCTACAAGCTAGAGAACAAAACCTAATCATTCTTGTATTTTAAGAGATAAATATATTTTGGAATGTAGTGCCACTGCAGATTACACAGGCAGATTAATTTTATTAACTACTAAGTTTTCTCTTTGTCTGATGCTATCTCTACATTCCATCACTGCAACCCTTTAATAAGTCTTTGTTCTTCCAGCCATCGGTGCTTCTGGGGGTAAATTTGGCACTGTATCTAAAGGGAGCACCACAACTAAAGTTTTCCTGAAGATCAATCATAAAGGTAAATTGCTTCCCCTCTCCCAACTTTCCATTTTTTAAAATAAAATAAAAAAGTTAAGTAAATTGACAACATGCTAGTTTCTCATAGCCTCAACCACATCTGGACAGAGTATAACTTAACCCTGATCGTAAACCTAATTTAGAATATACTCTACCAAAAAACCACATGGATGAAGAGTGTGTGTGTGTATGTTATAGTTTAAGACTGGCTTGCAACAAATATCTAGTTCACAAACTACCTTGTGCTGCTTTTCTCATCACTTTACAAGAATCATGACCTTACAAGAGAGAAATAAACATGAGAGGCAGCAGCTTACAAATTGCAGCAACAGCAAAGTCAAAGAGTGTCAGTGATCACTGAAGTTGCTGGAGCTAAGATCTATGACCCACGCTCATATACATTGCAAGACAACACTCTGTGGTGGCACCTCACTTGTGGAATTCTCTCCCAAAGGAGATACTGTTGTCTTCTTCTTCAAGGACCTTTTGGCATCACCTGAAGATGCATCTTTTCCTACCAGGTATTTGGGTGTGGAGATTAATGATCTCTATTTTTATGCCTGCTGTTGAACTGCCATATGGTTGTATATATACTGTTGGTTTTTAACCATTTTATTGTGTGTGGTGTGGGTTAGAATTTTCTTGGGGTTTGCATGCTGTATGCTGTCCTGGGACTCTATGGAATGAAAGACAGGCTAAAAGTGCAATAAGCAAACTCATATAAGTGAGTAGAAAGTACAGTCAAAAGGTTCACTCATGTGAACCTGCTCTACTCAAACACCTTAGAATAAAGTTTACCATCAAATCTGTTGCTGTCTAATTAGCATATTTCAATTATTATACCAAAACTGTTTTGTCTACGTATTGATCTTGATTACTTGTGAATCCAGAGCCTCATGAATAAAGTTACCGTATTTTTCTGTGTATAACACACCCGTGTATAAGACACCCCCTATTTTGGGGGACTCCAAATTAACAAAATGGGGGGAGATTGCCTAGAGTTGCTGAGCTTTTTGGGGGGAGGATTGTCCACAGTTGTTGAGCTTTTTTTGGGGGGGGGAGTGGCCCAGAGTTGGTTTTAGGGGGGATTGCCGAAAATTGCTCACAGAGCTACACTACTGCTCACGCGCGACACAAAGGCCACCTATGGTCTGTCCCATCGCCGGCAGAAGCCGCCAATTGCTACATCAACAGCCCTTGCCACAGCCACCAATAGCAAGCCCAATAGTCGCTGGCAATTTCCTGCTCGCGGTAGCAACCTATCCCACATCACCCCTATGCAGTATCCTTCTATAAGACAACCCCCAATTTTGAACATAAATTTTTAATAAAAAAAATCCTTGTCTTATACACGGAAAAGTACAGTAATTGAATAAATGGTACAGGAATAAGGATAACATACAAAATGTGGCCTAAGGGGTAGGAAGCATAACCTAACATTGGATTCCAGCTCCTTGTTAAAAATGTGCTCCAGTCTCTATGCTGACTGAAGTGAGATTTTAACCAAGCCTGGAACTATGAATTTAGGAGACAGCCATTATCCAAAGTGAACGTTCTAGAAACAAACAGCCAATGAAGCATCTACTGGCAGTATTGTTAAATGAAAGAGTTCCCATCAGATTAGGAGGAGGTGGGAAGGTAAATCAGAAATCAATTACTAGCAAAATAAAAAAGGATGTAATCAAGTAACATCTACATGAAACTGCTGAGTGGGATTATCCAGAATGTGTATGTAGCTTGGGGTTCTTTTTGGATCCTTTGCTGTTGCTTGAGATCTCTGGTGGCCTCAGTGCTGCAGAGTGCCTTCCATCAGCTTCTGCTGGTGGCCCTTCTGTACCCCATCTGGACAGGAATAGCCTAACCTCTGTTGTCTATGCACTGCAAACCTCTAGGTTCGATTACTGCAACACATTATATGTAGGGCTGTCTCTGAAGACAGTTCTGGGCCCAATTCAAAGTGCTGGTTTTGACCCGTAAAGCTTTAAATGACTCAGGACCGCAATACCTCAAGGGCACCCTCTCCCCATTTGAACTGACACAGACCCTGTGATCATCATCAGAGGCTCTTCTTCATGTGCCTCCTCGATGAGAGATCTTGAAAGGTGGCTCCCTGTTTGTGGAATGCTCTCCCCAGGGAGGCTTGCCTGGTGCCTTCATTATATATATGTTTAGGTGCCAGCGAAAACATTTCTCTTCAACCAGCCGTTTGGCTGATAACATTCCATGGCTTTTAAAATATGCTTGTGGGAGGGGGATTATAGGTTTGTTTTTGTTTTATTATGTATTTTGTCTCCGTATTTTGTAGTTTTCTGTTATGGCCCATCTTCATGTGTCTCAGACAATCATTAATTTAAAGGGGGAATCTTCTATTAATTATTGGACAAAATAAAAGGGCAAGTAGTTCCCATATTAGCTGCATAATGCAGACATTCTGTTCTTCTTCTGATTGATGTTTATTATGAAGGGAGAATTTTGCTTTACATTGTTTCTTACAAAACCAACATTTTGTTAGAAGTAGTCTTGTAAGGCGAACACAAAACCACCTGTATACGCACATGCACACGCACAATGGGCTTTCTAAGCTAGTGCAGGAGGCTGCTCTCAGCTATAGTATTTTAAGAGGGTCTCTGCAGTGAGTTGTCAGAGCCTGGTTTTTTTAAAAATTATATAGGAATGCATCTCCCTTTGTGCATATAGACACTATCAAGCAATGTTAAAACAGCAGTGTTGATATAAATAGGAGAAAGAGATGATGTAGTCCTACTTTACACCTCTGTTGCATACATTGCTTTGTTATAAAGCAGGTAAGTGGGGTTTTTTGTCACCCTAACTCATACCAGAAATGTTTGCCAGTACACACTCAAAACTCTTAGCAGCCATGACGTCTCCAAAGTATACCTCGGAGCCACAGGATTACAAGATGATCTTTGGGACCAAGAACCAGCATGAATGTTGCTCCACGTTGACACGCTTCATATTTATAAATAAAGCATGACTAAATGAAACAATTTATGAAAAGGAAAATAACTTGTTACTTTCTCTAGTTTGTTTCTACAGCTATTTTTTCACCCTTGCCAGGACATTTAATTCAAAATATAATATATGCACACAACACAAATGCCTGCAAAGGTTCCCCTCCTCCCTTTGCAATCTCCTTATGCTACATATTCACCATTGGTTATGCTTATTATCTGAGACACTCTCCTAACAACGGCACCCACTAATTTATAACATTCTTACCAAGATCCTTTATCAAGTTTCAGCCACAGGTCAAATAATTTATGCTTTAGAAAGATGATCTCTGCATTTAAAATTTATTGTACTTGTGGAGGTTCGGTCTCTAAGTGCTCATCATTTTCGCAGCTCATGAAATAATACCATCACTGGTCAAACCATTTGTCTTCAGTATTGCGGATTTCTTGATGCTCACCGATTTAGCGGAGTTACAATTATGAATCATCGGACTAGCCATAACTTATGATCCTCACAGTAACCACTAATGAAGGTTGCCAAGCAGTTAAAATATCAAAGCAGCATATATCAGAACATTTTTGAGCACGGAGATAGACTTCCAGTGTTGCACTTCCCCTATATTTATTATATACTGTAAATTACATCATTGGCTGCCTCCTACACTGACAGCCTTGCACTTCAGAGCTTAAACACCAGGTTTTAATAACCACCACTTGGCAATCTTTTGATCATCAGAGGAAGATGAAAGGAAGCGCTGCCTGCTGCAGGCTGTCTGCTCAGTCAAAACAAAAGGAAACTTCAGAGAAAGACAGACAGAGATGCATCAGGTGTTAATCTCAAATGAACTATACAGAAGTCAAGCGCATTGGCTCTCCATTCTCTATCAATTTCAAAAAATTCCAGGCAGCTACAAGTTGTCTCACCATGCCATACACAGGAGAAAAAGCACTTCCTCCATGTGTGTGTGTGTGTGTGTCTGTGTGTCTGTCTGTCTGTGTGTGTGTGTGAGTGACAGCACATTGTTCAGACTCTCACAGAAGAGTTTATCTAAACTAAATGAATCCAGTATTCAGATGTTTGTGGTTGTTCAAACCTTGTCTTAAAGTTTTTTCCCCCTTCCAAAGGAAGTAAAGGCAGTGAAGAACATGCTCCTTCCACGTTCTGTTGAAGTCAGAAGGCAGTGAGCTGACCTGCTCCCTCCTAATTAATACAATGTGGTTAGCTGTGTGGACTGTGCATTCCAACACTCCAGCCGGTATGGACTGATAAGGCTTGTAACCAACAGGAAGCCCCATCAGTTTTCACTGGTTTCTTGCTTTGCTGGAACCCCTCCCACAGGAAACTAAAACCACACCATGCGCCCACATAACACAGATCTCTTTCTCTCTGGTCTGGCAGGTGGCCAGAGGCAAAACCAAGAACAAGCACCACTAACTGAATAGCCTCCCTTTGTCTTTCTAAGATTCAACTAGGTGAAGTTCAGGAAGAGTCAACATGTCAAAATATTAAAATCCTGGTATTCATTCCTAACCTGGTCACCTGCAGTTGAGAATAAACTGAACAGATAAACGGATAAACAGCCAAGAACACCACCACCACCCTTTCCTGTGGGAAAGAGATGCATGGAACTTACCAGTTTGGCCAAGGATGTGCTCCAGAGCAGGGAATCGGAACAAGCGTCATTTTGGCTCTGTATGGTGTCTCAGCAAACCATCTCCAGCTGTCCTTCCAAAGTTGGAACTAAGAAGGGGATGGCTGCACAACCTCCAGGAAGAACCCAGCTCACCTCTGCAGCATCATGATTAGAGTATAACTGGGGCTCATCATGCTCACTAGAGTTGTAATGGTGATCAAAATGTGGAAGCCTACATCTAGGGTTACATCTAGATCAAAACCAGCACTCTGTGATAAATGAAATGGAATCTGAGATATTGTTTCAAAACTGGCAAATATCAAATTCTGCCTAATAAATATGTTGCTGTGTTTTGCACTAATTGTAGTTTCCAAATGGTCCTCAACAGCGCTTTTTTCCCCCTAGAAAAAGAGGTTCCAGAACTCTCCTTTTTTTAGGGGGAGCACCCACCCAAACTTGTTGAGCTGTCTTTAGGAGCACCTGCTTGACCCAAAGCCGCAGGGAATTTTTTAAAACTTTTGCCACCAACCTACACCGCCATCGCACCACTGAAATTGCCCTGCCACCCACCGCCCCTGTTGCGCAGCCCTGAGCGTCACGCAGGGGTACAGGACCACAACAATACAGACCTGCCAGAACACAACTAAGAGGTGCTAGAACTCCGTTCCAGTGAGTTCCAGCTGAAAAAAAGCCCTGGTCCTCAAAGGGAAGCCCAGGTGCAATGCATTTTTGTGCTGCCAGTGCGTGGTGAGCTAGGCTAGGCTACACTTGGCACAACCACCCATCTCCTGGCTTTTCTTTATTAATTTTAAGGAATGTTTATGAAAACAAAAATTAGCAAGTATTTTACATCAAATGCCAGAAGTACAGCTATTGCAGATGTGCAATACAATTATCTGAGGAAAACATTCCCCTCCTGCCCCCCACAAATCAGAAGGGGATAGTATAACATCATCACTTTTGATTTGTTCTCTTTCCCTGTGTGTTGTTTTCTTTAATTTCCACTGTACGTTTTAGAAGTTCAATACAAGATATGCAATTCCATCTGCTTCTTTTTCAAGGTACAATCACTCAAACCCTAACCATGGCAGTTTATCTTTCAGCTACTAAATTCAAACCATTTTAAACATCCTGCTTTCATCTTTACAATCTTCTCCCACTTTGAACCATTCCACAGTCTCAGAAGAATGCAATTGACTTCTAAGAGGAACATGCAATCTTTCAATATTTCAATGTTGTACGGTTTGTTGTAAACAACACTACACGTTTTATCTGCATGGCAGTGCCATAAATCAATCTCTGAACTCCAAAAAAAGAAATTCTTTCCACATAAAGATCTGACACTACAAAAGCTTGATTTTCAGTTTTCATAAGGAGATCAGAAAATAGGTTTACAACCCTAAAATGGGTATTGAACTAAACTAAAAGCAGGTTAAGAAAAGCAACTGAGACTGAGGAAAACATAATTTGCCTCCAGGATCACATCACAGGGTGGGATTTCCATTTTATTTTCCTACTTGTTTAATAAAACAGAAATGGGCAATTAATCATTGGGATTTCTTTCCTATTCTACCCCTCCAAGGACTTGAGGGTGGTGCATTATAGTACACATATACACATTGTGTAGCTCAACAAGCCTTTTGTTCAAGACTTTGGTGGAGCTCAGCTTGCTAGAGCATGGTACCGATAATGCCAAGGTTGCAGGTTCGATCCTTGTATGGGACAACTGTGGGGCAGGGGGTTGGACTAGATGGTGCTCAGTGTCTCTTCCAACTCTACAACTTTGTATTTGTCACTTGTTCAGTGATGTTGCCTCCACCTGCCTTGTTGCAAGAAGGTCCTCCTGCACTATACTGCATCACCATACTTGCAAATGCTGATATTATGCCATATGTAGTTTGGCTCTTCTGTGATGCCGGCATCACATGAAAGCAACCTGTCGCTCAGCCTCAGTAACAACCAGTAACCTACTCCACAGGTATATTTTGAGGGAAAGCACAAAAACTATAAAGGCTCACATACACTAGAATACTGTAGAAGCATCGCCACCCGACCCAACCCCAGTCACCATTCCCCCCCTCCACCTCTTTCCCCCTTTTCTTCCTAATGTAACACTAATGTCTCACAACAAATGAAACTGATCTGTAGAAAATGCAACTGGAAAAAAGAGACATTGCACATACTTTTGTAAACTAAGAAATATATATCTTTTTAAAAACTATACAGTGGAACCTCATGTTATGTCCCATCCTCCTTGTGAACACTTCGGGTTACGAGCTCCGCTAACCCAGAAGTAGATGCTCCCAGTTGCGAACTTTGCCCCGGGATGAGAGCGGAAGTCGCATGCCAGCAGCGCAGCAGCAGGAGACGGCATTAGCGAAAGCGCGCCTCAGGTTATGAACGGTTTCGGCTTAAGAATGGACCTCCGGAACGAATTAAGTTCGTAACTGGAGGTACCACTGTAAAGGCTCTGTGAACTCTGCCCTATACACATTAGTAGTACCGTATATGCTGGCGTATAAGGCGACTGGGCGTATAAGACGACCCCTTACTTTTCAAGTTAAAATATAGAATTTGGGATGTACTCCAGCCCTTTTTTGGCGGGGAGGGGAGGCTGTCTTCTCCAGCACTCAAGTCTGCAGCCGGGGAAATGGTGGTTTGTTTGTTTGCTTAGTTATTGAGAGGGGGAAAGAAGCCAGAGAGAGGAGAGATAGAGAAGCAGAGACATCGATCAAAAGGAGGGAGAGGGAGAGGGAGAGGGAGGCAGAGACAGCAAAAGGGGGGGAGAAACCATAGAGAGGATAGCGATAGAGGGGCAGAGACATCGGAGGCTCACACAGCCAGCGAAAGACGCTGAGCAGCAGTGAAAGAGAGAGCGGAGAGAGAGACAACGAGGCTGGCTCAGTGAGCAAAAGGGGAATAGAAGCCAGGGAGAGGGAGAGAAACCACAGAGAGGATAGCGATAGAGGGGCAGAGACATCGGAGGCTCACACAGCCAGCGAAAGACGCTGAGCAGCAGTGAAAGAGAGAGCGGAGAGAGAGAGAGACGGAGAGATCCCTTTGCTTTGCGCTGACAAAAAGAGAAGAGGCAGCAGCTTGACACCAATGAAATACACAAAACTGTATCTCTGCGCTGATCCAGGTCACAAAGCCACGAGGGAGCCATTCTCCCTGGCGGGGAGCAGCCCCCTCCCGAGCGCGCTTCTTTGCGTTCATATGGTCACTGCATACAGTGGGGATGCGGCCGTTTTTGAGCTCCCCCCACCGTATGCGGTGACTGCAGATTCTTGGACCCGGCGTATAAGACGGGCCCCCAACTTTTGAAAAAAATTTCCTGGGTTCAAAAGCCGTCTAATACGCCAGTATATACGGTATTACTAGTACTAAAAGCCAGTTCTATTTCTCTGTAACATTTGAATCAGGAGAGGCCATGCAAGCCCTGGACCAGTGCTTGGATTCAGTGGTTGAATGACAACCTCTAAAGATGGACTTGCTGTGGGTAGGTAGTTCCTGAGTCCAGAAAATTAGTCCACTCCTTGCTTTGGATGGGGTCGTGCTCTTACTGAAAGAGTAGGCTCATAATCTGGGAGCGCTTCTGGATTGATATCTGTCACTAGAGGCCTTGGTGGCTAGGAGTGCATTTTACCAGCTTGGTTTGGTAAGACAGCTCCAGCCATTTGTGTATCGGGATAGCCTGACCACTGCTGGCTATGCGCTAATAAAAAGCCTTATGCAGAATGAGAACAGGGTACCAAAAAGATAACTTCATCCCCTACATACCCAGCTGACCACTATATTCTGCAGGAGGGCTTCCAGCTGATACAAACCTATCCAAAGGTCCATTCCACACGATGTCAGAATTGAACCTTTAGCATGGCAGCACCTACCCTTTGAAATTCCCTCCCATTATATGGCAGAAGAAGCACCTTCTTCATATAACAATAAACCAGTTTCAAGAATGTACACCTGAATTTTCCTCAGTCCCCCCCCCCCCAACCCAGCACTGTGTCTATTGTGTTTATTTTAACTACTGCTGCCAAAACAGGTGGAGTCTTTGGGAGCCAGAAAAAACTGCTTGCACCCCTACAGCCGCTTTTATACCATCAAAAGTAGCACCACTTTGACAAGGCTTTAAATGCTGTCTTAACTAGTACAGTGGAACCTCGGTTTATGAACACCTCGGTTTATGAATTTTCGGTTTACGAACGCCACAGACCCATCTGGAACAGATTAATTCATTTTCCATTACTTTCAATGGGAAAGTTCGCTTCAGTTTATGAACACTTCAGTTTATGAACAGACTTCCGGAACCAATTACACCCATGCTTCAGTTTATGAACGCTTCAGTTTAAGTACTCCGCGGACCCGTCTGGAACGGATTAATCCACTTTCCATTACTTTCAATGGGAAAGTTCGATTCAGTTTATGAACGCTTCAGTTTAAGTACTCCGTGGACTGTCTGGAACAGATTAATCCACTTTCCATTACTTTCAATGGGAAAGTTCGCTTCAGTTTATGAACGCTTCAGTTTATGAACAGACTTCCGGAACCAATTGTGTTCATAAACTGAGGTACCACTGTATTCCCAAATAAACATGTTATGCTTGATGTTAATATTTTTGTCTATCATCACACAGGAGTTTCAAAAATGAGTAACTTTGTGTATTCATGGCACTGAGCTGTGAAGACAAGGTAATGATGTAGCACTAACCTGGTTGATGGAATTAGCAGCGCAGGACGATAGGCCTGTGCCAAGGGAGGCAAGCAGGAAACAAGTTAGGTCAAACGGTACAGGTGCCATTGCAAATCCAGCTGAGGCAGTACTTACAACCAGGGCTGTAATGCAAACACACACTTTAGTACCAACATGTTAATAAAATAGATCACTTACAGTTTTGTAGCTGGAACCACTACATATCAATTACAATGTTATAAAGACAACTTCATCACAGACAACTTTGAGTTTTTCCAGCTCTGAGTCATCCTTACTCTTTTTGATAATACTGCCATGATAACAGTGTTCTCCCCCCGCCACGTGATTAAAACAGGGGAAATAGAAGAAGCTGCTCCTGCTATCAAATATGAGGGTGTGTTCCTATGTTGGCACATAGTAGTATGCTCTCTGCATGTGACCTTTAGCAACACGCCTAGGGTGAGTATCAATTTCCACCAAGCAACTAGGCATATTCCCATAACTAGGAAGCTAAAGTCACATGTGCAATCACTATCACACTACTCAGCTCTCTCTTCTACCCTTCTAGCCTAATGACAGTTAAAAAACAACATAATGAAAAAATTAAGGCTGAAATTAAATAAAGGAAAGATGGAGGTGGAGAGGTAAACCAACAGTGGTGCCAGAAAAAAAAAATCACAAATGACATATTTTGCTCCCTTCCTATTTGAGTTTTGTCAGAATCACTGGGTTTCCATTAGTAAAGGTAAATGCCTTCCTTTAAATTCTGACAAGAAGTTTTAATTAAATTTATCAGAGCGAATACTCAAAAATCTATTTATTTTAACAAAACACCAGTTCATTTATAGAAGGGGGGAGGGGGAGCTGTCTGTATGGCATTATCATTACAATGACCCTCAAAGAAGTTCTAACATACTGTAGCCAGTGTTCTAATTAAAGTCTCCATTGATTTCTCCAGATTAATTTCAGGCAGTCATTTCATTGCGACTTATCAGGATCTCATTAAAAGCAGCTGCACTACATTCTCATTTATCCAACTGGAAAAGATATTTCTGTAAGCTTGCCCAGTATCTCACACTCATAAAACAAAGTTTATGCTGTCAAGTGCATAATCAGGGCCTTGGCTAAAGCAAGCTTTAAGTGTATGCCTCAAATTCAGACCTAGAGACCTTCATCTATGTATGCCTTTATAACTTTTAGAGCTGCCTACTATAAAGTAGGGTGGGTGGGGAGGTAAAACTCTGGGTGATTTGAAGTAGATCAGCAAAGATTTCAAATATCTAACATGGTTGTTCGATAGCAACAAAATGACTCTTCCCACCAAACCCTACATTTTACCGCTCAAATGAAAATTGGAGTTGGGGCAGAAGTTAATTTTGTATGAAGAACTGTGATCTCAGTTCAGTTATTGTATTCAAAACAAAATCATTGGTTCAGAATTCTTTAATTCTTTCTCAGTCCTATCTTAAGTGCATTAGCTTCATTGCTGAGCCCAGGTAAAGGTCCTGGTTTTGGCCCATGACATCTTAAACAGCTTGAGAACTCGCTAATGGAATGCATTCTTCCATATGTACCTATCCATACCCTAAGGATAGGGTGGGGCAGCTAGAGACATTGCTGGATTGCCTGTGCAATCAGGTTCCCCTTGAGGAAGTTGATCCGTGCAGCAAGGAGGACTGAAGTCACCACCCATCAGCTAATGGGTGGCAACTTCAGGAGTACTTGGGGAACTTGGTCACACAGCCAATACCTGCAAAAAGCAGCTACGTCTAGATGTAAAAGTGGTTACACCTTTCCCATTGACTCCAAACTTTAAAGGAACAGACTCTGCAGATTGCACACTGACAGCTAAAGTTAAATATGAAAAAAATATCAAAAAAACATACTCGCATTCTACTACTTTGTCATATACACTAAAAAAAATCCATATATGCCCATCTCAAGGTTGCTTATGACTTTCCAATAGCTGCAATAAAATAAAAACCCAAACTCTTAGAACATTTAAAATATAGAAAATTAAATTTTAATCCCAGCCTTTTTCATTTGAGCTTTTAAAATGAAATCCCTACTCTTCAGAACTTCTATGCTAAAACTAAGTTGGAGGAAAAGGTGTGTTTCTTATTTAATTTGTGGGGGAGGAATTTGATCATATTACTGCAGGTTTTAATATTTCCCCAAGGAAAGCTACCATTCTCCTAAAATGCTTGGCATGAATGTTTTTCTCCTTACATTCTCACACTTTGTTCACTGAAACACTAAATATAAGAGTAATGCTAGTGGTAGGAGACTCACCAATTTGTTTACTTAGTAAGCCTAGATTTGTTTGGAGTAGTTATATATGTTTCATTAGAGGTTACAGCATGAACATTAAAAAGAGGCTAAGTACTTAAAGCATTCTTGCATTTAACAGTAATTTGAAACAAATGTTCGTAACACGTCTTGCAGAAACTAAGCAGGAGCCCTAAAAATAAAGCAGATTGTGATGCTATTTTATATCAGGGAACTTTTGGAGGAAGAGAGGTGGAAGTGTGAGCTCTTTATTTTACTTCCTCTGTACATCAAGAAAAATAAATTGATATGAAACTACAATATAGTACCTATCAAGAATCTGGAAAATCTACGGAATACCTTTGGTGTAATGTGCACGACTGCAAAGTCTAGGAGTACTATATTGGTAGGAGAACAACAACTAAAATTAGAGTAGCCTAGAAAACCAAACGTTTTGTACCCAGTATTAGGGAACCAAATAAGATAATGAGTTTTTTATTAAAACGTCTAGGAGATTTAAATGTTTAAGAACTAATTTCTGCTCTCAGTAACTCAATTAAATAAAGAAGCATTCTATCAATGAAGCAAAATATAAGCTAATGCTTATTCTCTATTCAGACTTTACAGTATTTGGTATAAATAATCCAAATTCCTAAAAAGTGAACACATAATATTCCCAAGCTTCAAAACAATTACTTCTTTTGAATGTTCACTTGTCCTTAGGCACCAGGGAAAAACCTTCCTCTTCAACCAGGCATTTGGCTATTAAAACAATATATGGCCTTTTAATGGTGTTTGGGGGGGGGAGTGTATTTATTTCTGTTTTTGTTATGTTGTGCATTTTGTTTTTGTGTGTTGCAAACTTCCCAGTGATCTTTGGATGAAGGGCGGTATTTAATTTTAATAAATCAATGAATTAAAATTGTAATAGCCTCCTTGACCCATGTGAGGCACATTATTAGCATCTACAATCATCATCCACTATGTGTAGCAAGTATATTTAATTCTAAAATGCAACCCACACAACCGCTGCAAATATGGGCTCTCATTTATGCCTATTTTGGGTTGTGCCAAGCTTCCCTGCCTGATTTGAGGTGATTACTTCCCTTCAGCCTCTTACATACTCTTTAGCAAGGCCCTCCCAACCTTCCAAAGAGGTTTTGCAGGAGAAACAAGTAAGAGAAAGATTGCTTGAGTGAGCTGCCAACTACTTGTGTGACCACTGGATACAGTGCTTTGATTTTGTATTAACAGATAGATTGCTTACACAATTACTTGGCCTGAGACAGTCTCAGCTTAAGGTACTGAAACTTTAGATTTGTTTAAATCAAGGTTAAACTGCAAAAAGAAAGTTATGACTTGTGCTGGCAGCACAAGGAATGGATACAGACTAAGTTCCCTTGTGGCCTGCACAGCCAAAAGTTACACCAACATCAGGTATAGTACCATGTTGTAGTACCCTGGTTATACCTATCCAGAACAGGTGCAAGAGCAAAAAAATTGAGCACCATCAAAGGTCAGGCAGGGAAGTTTTAATTTCTTTTTAACATTTTATAATTTTATTGTTCGGTTTTTTGTTTTTATATTGTAAACCACTATTATATATCTTGATGACGCAGTGGTTTATAACTAAATAACAGGATTTAGTCACATGCTCACCCAAATCATATTCCACTCACAAATAAAACATAATGAACCAGCAAGAAAGGTGTTTAAAATTAATGCATTCTTAAAGAGCTCAGCAGAGAGCCAAAAAAAATTCCCCTTTCTCCCACTCCATATAACTGCCCATTACTGCACATCAGCAGCAGTATATAAATCCACTCATGCTAGAAAACACAGAGCATAGAACTCTCTCTCTCTCTCTCTGTCCACATCACTTTGTTTAAGGGAACACTGGAGAAAGGGGACTTAGCCATCTGTTGCTTGCACAAAGATGGAAGGGCATATTAAACTTGGGTTTTCTGCTTTCTTCTCTAAACCCTTGAACACACTCTGCTTGACAATTCCAGGTACAAGCATACAAATAGAAATCTCTGCTCCACTCCAACTCAGGATGTAAAAAAGGCAGCTCAAACAGGTAATAAAGGAAGAACTCCTCATATCAGAGTACAATTGCTGTACAGTACATGTCTCCATAACCCTCAATTGAGTCACCCTCGATTGCACTCACCTTTCAAAGCCTGGCTACATAGCACATCCCAAACATGCATATTTTAGAGTAACGCCATTGAACTTTGCAGCCCTTACTTTTACAACAAGAATAGGATAATCATGTTTTTGTTTTTATTATATATATATAGCTAGCACAATAACCTATACTTCTGAAAGAATAACAGTATTACCTGTAAGTTTGATTTTGGACAAACGAGCTAAAATGCCTGGTAAATCATCCAGCTCTAGTTTCATCTCTTTCCATTGTTTTTCTTCCTTGGATGCAGGTCCTACTACAGTTCCTGTGCCTCCGGCGATTACTGTGGACTTCAGTGCTTCAGATTCATTAATAACTGGTTTCTCAAATGAAGGTGGCAGAAGAGGTGAAACCGATCTGACCTCATGGATAACCGTTTTTTCCTGACCTGAATGCTGGCCTTCAAGGAAAGGAGGTGCAGTTGATTCTGACTTCAACTTCGCTCGCTGGCTGAGGGCTTTGCTATGCTGTGTTACATACTGAAAAAACAATATAATTTTGTAAAATAAAATAAACTACTTTTTATTATAGATTCTGTGGGCCTCTGAAGCTATATAAGGATCTACAAATTTAATTCAGATTCTCAAAAGTTTTAGTTTCTACCACATTGCTTGGATACATACCGTAGTTTCACATTATCCCAAATACACAGAAAGATGAAAACCTCTCTTGAGCTATTGTGGGCTAGAGAGTAGTTTTAATTTGAGCTGTAAACTGTTTATGCTGTTTCAACAAGGAAAGTTCTTTGTTGCTGATATGCAACTAAAGCAAACTCAAGAGTAGACACAATGAAATCAGGGGATTTAAGTGCACTGATTTTGATCGGTCTATTCTGTGTATGAATCGGTCTATTCTGTGTATTTATAGAAAAAGCTTCACCTCACATCACTGCTCTAATCACATTAGTTATTTATTTTCCTTTCAAGAAGTTTCATGGAATAGTCTTTGTTTTCCCTTTGTAAGTAATGAATACTATTATGCAAGAAATCTATACAGTACAATGAATGCAGTCTTGATTTTCGCTGCCTTTTGTAGCACTACACAGTATTACACCAACTTACCATTCGCTTGATGAAATTTAACTGTTGAAATGTAACTCCTCTTTCTTTGGTGACTCTAAAGAGGCAAGCAAACTTGCATGGCATTTGCTGCATGGCTTTTGTCTTGAAGGTGCTGGAAAAAGTCCTACAAGCAATGGGGGAAAGTCTGAATTTACTTACAATAGAGATTAGAATGAAAACTAGTACAGATTCTTAGTTTCATCAGCAGGAAAAGATGCAAATGAAAACAAAGCATAAAACAACATAATGCCTGCAAAATCCAAGGGGAAGTCATTCAGTGTTTCCTTTCAAACAACCGATCAAGCTAATCTTTTCCACTCCTGCTACTGCCATTGGCTATAAAACTGTTTATAACTAGACAAGCATCAACAAAATGGTATATTTACTTAAAAGTAGGTATTGCCCATTAAAATAGCACCAGAGTTGAACATTCACATCAGGAGAACATTTCTGGTTTTTGCACCAGCTGCAATGTGTGTGTTTATTACAGATCTTAAAAACTACAACTATGATATAAGACAACCATAAAACTTCATTTTTAATTGTCATAGTAAAAAGTCTCATGACAATAAAGGCAAACACTAAAGCAATGTTTATGAGCCTGGTGTACGTGCTTCAGTTCGTCAAGTCGACACATCACAATTTCATTGAATGCTCACTAAAAAGTAGCTCCTATGTCTGGAACAAACAATTTCATTTACCTATTTAACATGCTTTTTTGTATGCTTGCACAAGTTACTCAGATAAAGTATACCTATTAGAACACATTATTTTAAATAGAAAAAGTGCATATTCTCTCAAAGGAACACAAATCTTGAGTAGAAAAGAAAGTAACATACTGTAAATCCATGGTGAAGAAGGGAAAAAATTTTTTAGCCACATACACATTTAAAGGAGAGAACAAGGAGAATGTTGAGAAAATTTAAATACTTCTACACAGTAAAACATTTTCTCTCTCTCCATCACGGAAACCCTGGTTTTAGGTACAGTACTGTAGTTATCTGCTGAACCTGTTTCCATTTTTATTCTGTTGTTTAAACTTTTATTGTAGGGGGTGGTGTTGTTTTTAATTGTTGCAAGTCACACTAAGCAACTGAATCAGTGTATTTTAAAGAAACACATGAGGCCAAAGGGGAAAAGTCAGTAAGGAAGGTGTGCAGCATCCTACCAAATTGCCCTTTTCTTGACATTTTTAACCAGTGCATCAGGGAATTCACTTAGAGAACTGAAGTCCACTTCTCCCCATCACATTAACTACAGCCCTGAAAAAGAGACACTAGTAAGTCTAAGTGCCTGAAGCTTTCTTCATTGCCATATTTCTGTGTAGAACTCTGCCAACATTTTCATTTACCTCCACATAACACACCTCCTTAAGGAAAATAGGAAACTGGCTTATACCAGAATCAAACCATATGAGAGCTGTTAGAAGACCCCTCTTCCTCTCAAACAGCTACAATTCCCAGTGTGGTTTAACCAACTATGCCAGGGACTGAACTAAGGGCATTCTGTAATACAAAGGATGTTCTCTACCACTGAACAACATCCACTGCCAATGTCTTATCTACTCTCAGATCCACACAAATCTTTCTTTCAAATCCTCCATGACTGTACCCTGTTAATCTTGCATTTTCATATCCCAAGAACTCACTGGAAGGACAGATCGTGAAGCTGAGGCTCCAATACTTTGGCCACGTCATGAGAAGAGAAGACTCCCTGGAAAAGACCCTGATGTTGGGAAAGATTGAGGGCACTAGGAGAAGGGGACAACAGAGGACGAGATGGTTGGACAGTGTTCTCGAAGCTACGAACATGAGTTTGACCAAACTGCGGGAGGCAGTGCAAGACAGGAGTGCCTGGCGTGCTATGGTCCATGGGGTCATGAAGAGTCGGACATGACTAAACGACTAAACAACAACAACAACAACCCCAAGAAATCTCTGACACTAACATTTACACCTGTTGTTCCATCACCACAAACCATCCAAAGGATCTCAGCTCCCTCAAAACGATCCACCCTTTGTGTCTTCCAGAACTTTAAGGGATGGTGTGGCTCTCCATTCTGCCAAACCCCTCCAAAATCCTTCTTGAGACCTTAGACACAGCCCTTTAGTCTTCACCTCCCACTAAACATAAGCCTTAAAACATACAGCTGTGTATCCTTGCTACCATCTTTTCTTTTTGTTCAACTAAGATAGTAGAGGAAAAAAATGGAAGAGTGGGAAAGCAGAAAAATATTTTTATCACCTTGCCTATAATAACAAAAACCCCTGCAAGCTATGCTTTTTAGCAAGTTGCACTTTTTATTGAAGGCAGCCCTGTATTGGGAAGTTTTTAATGTTTAACGTTTCATTATGTTTTTATATGTGTTGGAAGCCACCCAGAGTGGATGGGGCAACTCAGCCAGATGGGTGTGGTATAAAGATATTATTATTATTATTAATTATTATTATTATTATTACCACTACTACTACTGTATTAGGAAACACAGCAGAAGAGAACATTTAAGCTATTTTAGCTATTTAGCTATTGATTTATTTAGCACCACCTGTGTACATTTACACAGAAGAGTTATCACAGGCTTATAATTTAAAACTGACACCGACTTCAGCTCAGTAGTCAAGCATACATGCCTTGGGTCCCATAAAGGAAACCCCTTCCATTTAGGAAAAGCAATATTTAGGTTAGGAAAAGCCGGATTTAGGTTTGATGAGGCCCTAAGCTACTGAAGGCAATGGCGCCCTTTATATGTCCAGCTGTCCTTTGTCAACAACAAATTGTCACTGTTTTTTGTTTTGAATATATACTAAATGGTAATTTATGGACCTAATAGGTACCTAAAGCCAGTTGCACATGCAGAATGTAGGCACCCTATATACAGAAATGAGCAAACCAGTGATATTTTAGAGAGCAGGCTAGCAGGGGGAGCCCATTACTTACATCATAGGAGCGTGCACAACACAAAACACTGTTGCTGTATGTAGCTTTTATTTTGTTTGTTATCTTTTATTTTGGAAATGTACACCCAGGTGTTTTTTTCTTTAATTTTTCGGGGGCCCCTAAGAGAGTGGGGCCCTAAGCTATAGCTTGTTTAGCTTATACATAAATCCGGCACTGAGAAGGTCCCAGATTGAGATGCTCAGGTAGGGATAAGGAAAGACCTTGCCTGAAATCCTGGAGAGCCACTGACAGGCACCGCACATAACATTTAGTAAGCGGTGCAACGGTCTGACACGGGGCAAGGCAGGTTCCTATGACCTAGAGTCGCCCTTCCGAACACACGGGAGCAGAAGCAGTATTGCAAAGAGGAGAGGCGACAGGCAGAGAAGCCGGGAGGAGAGAGACATTACTTCTCCTGGCACCTTCTGAAAAGGCTGCGGCGTTGCCCCATCTCGCCTGATTTTGGCACCTCAGAGTCCCCGTCCTCCCCTCTCCTCTCCTGCCCCGACGGAAGGGGCAAGAGCTCTCCGAGGCCCCCCCCCCAAACAAAAACTTCTCTTTGGTACCTGCGGGAGCCCAAGGCGGTGCGCGGCTTAGGAAGGGCAGAGAGCGGGACTCGGTGCCCGCCCTGCCCTTCGTTCCCCTCAACACGGTTCCGTGGGCGCCGCCATCTTGCCCGGCATGATTGCCACCCCGCCGCCCTCCGGATTCCGCTTCACTTCCGCAGAGCTAAGGCGGGATTTCCGGGAGGCGCGGCGGCTGGAGAAAGTCGCGTTTTAAGCCTAGGCGCGCGCGGCGGGGGGAAAGAAGGGGCGGAGGTCGCGCGCTGCACCTGGCAGGTGCTTTGCTGGCAGCGCAGCCGTTGCGGTGGTGCCGAGCGGGTCCCTCTTCGTGCCCGGCGCCTCCAAATATGCTTCAGCCTCGGGGGCGGCGGGGGGGGGGGTTAGGAGTGGCTCCCGGCCATGTTAAGGACATCGTGGGGGGAAAGGGACCGACCACGCTGCTGTGTTTTGCGTTGACGGTCTTGTCAACAACGTGTATAAATAATATAGGATGGTTGCGCACATTATTTTCTATCCTGCAAAGTACCATCAAGAGATAGGGTGCTTCTAGGCAGATATTTGATGGTAGGATTGGTGCTGCTCAACCAGCAGTTCCACAGAAAAACTGACATGTTTAAACATCCTGGGTCAATTCTGTTTCACAGAAACAGATCGTTGTTATTGATGGTTGTTTATTTATTTATTTTTTTCATACCACTTACATGCCAGAATGAGCTAGTTTGAGCCCAGCTCTAGACAGGAATGGATTTCAGGCTGGGAGTTACCACAGCCAGTGAGCATGCGAATAGAGGCATCCATGCAAGTCAAAAGTAGGAAAATCTTTACTCTCTGGATCACAAAATTTTTGCCTCCTGATGACAAAAACCAGGAAGGGCAGTTAGTAGAATGTTGTACATATCAGTTTCCATCTAACATATCAATCCATTTAAGTGTGCATTTAAAGTGGACTTCAATTCTGCCCAGGCCAACACAGTGCTTCCTTCAAGACCACTGTTAACTTCTTGCTGGGATAAAAGCTGTTCATGGCTGGAGCAACTGAGAATTGAGAATAGGCAGATCACTCAAGAGAAAGGGTTAAGCACCTTCCCACCACCCATTGCTCCAGACTACAACCTCCCACAGCTGCAGACAAGGCAACAGTTACACACAGCTGTCAGTCACATGTAGCTTGACCCTTGGTGCCTTCTTTATCCCACAACTGCGATTTTTGTTGGACACTAGCATGTTTATACTGTGTTGGTGGTTGTGGTGTGAGATGTTGCAGTGGATTTCCCTGAAGAAACTCAGGCTGAGAAATATTCAGAAGCTTCTTTCTTTTGGACAGCCAAGTAATCGAGTTTTGGTTTCAGAATTATAGACAGGCTGGAGGCTTTGGCATTTACCTTCCCTGGAGAGTTTTGAACTGGACTGGGAACTTTTCTGACTTTATTACTATAAATGTTGGAAGCAAAAAAAAAAAAAAAAAGCTGGGAACCTTGAATAACCTTTCCCCACTGGAGTCTGTAGTTTATTTGGACATTCCTCACATTCATCAACAATTAAGTGCTGAAATGATTCCTTGTTGAGAGGCGGTTGGCTTTTTTAAAAAAAGAACAGTTCCAATAGAGATACGTAATGAAAAATACACTTTTCTATAACTGTAAGAAATGCATGTTACCTACAAAGCTAAAAGCAGACCCTCACTGATTTGTGCTAGCTCATCAGAATCTCAGTAAACTGCCTCTTTTTACTGTCTTTCCAAGATAGTAATGAAAGGAGGGAGTCCGATAAATGAAAGACCACAATATATAGCCAATGGGTAGCATTTAGTTTGGTGAGTCACAAGGCATATAGCTCTGTGACAAAAAGCTGTGCTATAAATGCCAAAGTGAGAGGAACAAAAGCCTGACACCAATCATAGGAGAAGACTGATTCATGGGTAGGAGACGCTTAATGCTTCCCTTCCCCCTGAACTGTTTTTCCACTCAAAATTGTTGCTGAAGATTAATTCAAGGACGGGGGCATGAAAGAGGTTCAGCACTCCCTTCCGTCTGCCAATCCTCTCCACTATGATTGGTACCATACAGTCCTCCTCTTGGCTGCTGAAGAAGGGCTTCTAGGAGGTCACACTCCTTTCTTCCCAGCATCTTGATTGGCTGGCCAGTTAGCTGAAAGAAGCCATGACTGCTTCAGTTTCAATCAGGACCATGTGGATGAAGGAGATCTTGATCCTGTTTCCCCACGCTGCGGCAGCCCCAATGCAAGCCACGCACCCACAAAGTTGCTATTTGCCGTAGAGGGATATGGGGAGGGGAATATAGGTGCAATACAAACTCACTAGGTCCATATGTTTTCACTTTCATGGCTAATAGCAACTGTTTGCTGACATGGACTATGTGCATCAGTGCTCTGAAAGAAGGTGGTAGGTTTAAATCCCACAGGCACCATGGTTCTGATCCAAACTGGGAGTGGAGGATGCTATGGCTGCTTTTAGGGTCTTTTGCTTTTTTTAAGGCATTGGAAATGCAGTCACTTGTCTTTGATGTCACATCAACCATTAGCCTCTGGACCCAAGTTGCCTATTGAGCCAATAGCTAGAATATTGCTTGCATGTTTCCCCTTATTCATTCTGTATCTGTACTAAAATGGCTAGGGCATCCTTCTCTAAGCTTTTGCCTTCTAGCTATTTTGTACTGCAGCTCTGTGAGCCTCAGCCAGCACAACCTATGACAGTGGAGATAGAACAGAGCCATCATGGCCAGTATCCTTCTTTTAAAGCCACCCTAATTGGTGACCATCACTTCATTGTTGGGTACAAATTCCATAGGTTAGCTGTATGCTGTGTGAAGAAGCACTTTCTTTTGTCTCTCCTGAATCTTCCAACACTGAACTTCATTCTGTAATACATTTTCGGTTTCCTGTTTGGCTCTGTACTAACATTCTACTAGAGTTCAAGACCAGACATGGTTTAAACAATATTTCTAGGAAGTCTAAATTTTACCCAGCAAATTGCTGTGATGCATAGTTTTTTTATTCTTCATGTTTCACTGGCTACTATATAAACAAGACATACTAGTGCCTGCTACTTCAGGATGATGCAATATTTAACAAATTGAGCCCTATTAATGTTAATTATACCTATGTATTAAAACCATTACACAGTCCTTTTTCCTATTACCGGTACTGTAGTTCAAATCATAAATATGACAGTGGAGGCTTAATTAGGTTTCTGCAGTCTAATACAACGGCAAATATAGTATCAATGCAGTGTCAAGTGGATGTGGGTTTTGATTCACAAAGAATGCAAAAGTTTAATGTTACCGTATTGTACAATTCTCTATTGTATTCTGCATTGCCATTGTACATTCCACTTGATGGCCACCAGTATTTAAATATTTTAAATTAATTCCAAAAAAAATTCAAATGTAATGACTTAACATGATAAAAGACAAATCTGGGGACTGTATATGGTTCGTGTGATAAAACACCAGCAAGAGTCTTTACTAGATAGATTTGTTGTCAGAAAATGATGCTAAGTCGTACCATAAAAATGCATGTGTGCTTCATATAATTTGTCACTGATGTTAGCACCCCACTGAGACTTGGCATACTTTCCAATGCAGTGTTTAAAAAATGTGAGTGCAAAATAAATAGTGGAGTGGGGTGGGAGTACCTGCTGTTTCATTTCCTAAGTGATCTGTAAAAGGTTATCAAAGTAACTGCCAGGCAATTTAATTCAATGGTAGGAAGTAGTAGTGGAGACATTGCATAGTTGTAGTTCTGTGGCACTAGGACTAGGAGAAGGGGACGGCAGAGGACGAGATGGTTAGACAGTGTTCTCGTAGCTACCAACATGAGTTTGACCAAACTGCAGGAGGCAGTGGAAGACAGGAGTGCCTGGCGTGCTCTGGTCCATGGAGTCACGAAGAGTCGGACATGACTAATCGACTAAACAACAACAAGTTCTGTTCTTCTGGTCTGGTCTGCTAAGTATGTGTTGTTATGGGTTAGTGGGGGAACAGGGCTCCCCCAGATCTCTGGGTGCCAGATTTTCCCATCTAGATTCTTGGGTGCTGGGGTTTAATCAGAGCTGACAGGCTGAGCTTGCTTTTTCTGCCTTTCATTTCCTGCCAGGCAGAGGGGCAGAGGGAGATGATGTCATCTACAAGGCAAAAGACCCTACAGGTAACCCTACGGGAGTGGGGGGGAGGCTGCCAGGGGAACTTGGGCCTGATGTCACATAGAAAAAAGTCATTCTTTTACACCAGTGGTTCTCAAAGGGCGTGGTACACCACACTGGTCTGGCAGGAGAGGATGGCAAGTGTGGTGGGACAATTCGAGGACAATCAAAGAAACATGAACATTTCAGTGTAGCATGGTATATTAGAGTATCAAATTTTTATTTATATTTTTTATACAGAATATGAATAGGTATCTTTTCAAAATCAAGCACTGCTAGGACCTGTTTCCCGCCCCCATGTATTTCTTATCAATAAAAAAAATTGCTGTGGCACAAGCAAATTTTTATTCTGAAAGTGTGGCCTAGAGAAAAACGTTTGAGAACCACTGTTTTACTGAGAAGCTTTTTGGCAAGGTGTCCTGGGAACAAAAAGGAGGGAGAGCTCCATGTGGCGCTGTCTGGAGGAGGCTGCACCAAGAGGCTGGGGGCCATAACTGGCTGCTGCTTTGGGCCCAAGCTTGCTGAAGCTATGAGAGAGACAGTTGGGGCGTCTTGTTCTGCACCCCCTCAATTGAAGGCTCTAGGTGTCAAAATGAGTAAAACAAACCATATTTCTTAAAGACACTCGTCTCTGCTGTGCCTTGATTCCCCAACAGAAACACAACTCTGTGCGAGTGCCTGAAACCCCCTGGAATCTTGCCACCGCTCAGCAGAGGTTGTGGGTGGCTTGAGTGAGATCCAAAGTAGAAAGTTTAAATGTAAAATAAAGGCTCACGGCACCACCAAATACTATTTATTGCTTTGGATGAGGGTAACTTAACCCCCACCCCCAAAGCTGCTTTGATCCAAGCGACTCCAAATATGTCTGCTTACGGTTTCAAAAATACCTATAAATCCATAGCTGCCAAGTTTTCCCTTTTCTCGCGAGGAAGCCTATTCAGCATAAGGGAAAATCCCTGTAAAAAAGGGATAACTTGGCAGCTATGATAAATCCCTCCATCTTGATTTTCAATCAGCCCGTCTATCCATTTTCACCAGCGTGCACTCTATCTGAATCTATTAATACATCCATAACTGCATCTTATCCATCCACTCCTTTCTGCATATGTTTCTTCCATTTACCCATGGGCACTCTATATCTATCCAGCCCTGTCCAAATGCACTCCATTTATGTCCTAATACAGTTCATCCACTGACCTCTGTCTGCATCGACTCTGTCCCTCCTTGCTTTTTATCCAACTTCATTGACATATTTTATCCATCCATATTTTAGGATGAATTGAACTCGCTGTTTGAGTGGCTGCTAGCGCATGATAAGCTTATCGTATCCCAGTATGCCTCCTATTACCATCATTCATGTGATGAGAAGGCTCAGTCTGTGTTAGCTGACCTGCAATGGAGATTTTAAGCAACCAAGGTATTGCTGGATAATTATCACTGGAGAAATATGACCTAAGAATCTCTCCTTATTTATCTTATTACATCTATACTTGCATTCAGCCCAGTTGCTCTATCATTCTGTGACATAGGCCTCAAGACTTACTGAATTTCCTGCTGTTTATATTGCAACTCTTTCAGTGGCAGCAGAATAGCTTAAACTATATCCAGTGGATCGTTTCATTGATGAAATATTTCCCCAAAGCTTTATATTTATTTTGTATTATTTATATCCCTCATTTCGCCAAGTACAGGACCCAAGCTGGCTCACAACATGAATTAAAACAGATTCAACTAAAAATGCATCAATCAATATAATTTTCTTAAGAAAATAAACAAACAAACAAACAAACCGGCTAACACAGCACTGAATTTGAACACTTAATATTGTAGAACGTTAACAGAAACACCAAATCCCCCCCAAAATTCAAACAATTTTTGTCACTAGAAAAATTATATTTACAACTGTGCTCTCCCACAATGCGAACGCTCTGTCCCTGATGTTGATGTTCCAGCCAGAGAAACTGCATTTAAGTGTACGAGTGACTGACTTACAAGGGTAATCTCACTCCAGAGCATTGTAATTAGGCATAGTAAAGCTATTATATCACTGATCCAAAGGTTCCATAAATAATCCTTTTTATAGTTCTGAGAACACCCAAGGTCAGATTAGGGAGAGCTTTAATGTTTGCTTTACCTATTTTGCTGCAGGGGCATGATTTCATATTGGTGGAATTGAGTTGCATATGTTTTCGTTAAAAATAAATAAATCCTAGAATGATGGCAGGACTATCTATATGCTGACAAGTGACATTATTTCTATCAGCCTGTCTGTCATGGCCTACTTTACCTTCTAAAGTCCCTTTTTTTGTTTAATATATTAAAGTTTATACTCTGCTACTCCTCCCACACAAGACTGCCAGAGTGCAGCAAAAAGTTGCTTTAGGTAACGTTTGAGAAACTCCAGAACCTCTCCAGCTTTGCATTGACCGTGAGTCGAGTAGGTTCCTCCCGGCTAATTTTGGGTTCAGAATGACTTAATGTTTCATCTTTGTTATGAAGTTGTGATAGTAATAGGAACACCACCAAAAGCCCCAGAAAATAATTGAACAAGCCTGTGCAGTAGGTTGTTAGGAAAAGGTCTGCAACAAGACGAGGAATGACACCACGCCAGGGAAGAACCTGAGAACATCACTCACACCACCTTCCTTACGCCTCTCTTATTCCACAGAAACCATAATGGGAGGGAATTGAATTAATTAATGTTGTGTCTGGAAGTTGAGACATCTATTGTGGCTCAGGAGCGCATATAATGAAGAATATTTGTTGCCAAACATGGCAATTTTATTAATGGGAAATGGCCACAGAACTGTCAATCATTTGCTCCCAAATGCTTCTCCCGAAACCTCTTGTCTATTCTAGAGTAAGCTTTATTGGGGATTTTACCTTAAAAATAGATCCTGGAGTGCAGCCTCTCCCCCATTTGAAGCCCTTTGGATCTACAGTGGTACCTCGGTTTAAGAACAGTCCGGGTTAATAACGATTCAGTTTACAAACTCAGCCAAACCGGAAATAGTATCTTGGTTTGAGAATTTTACCTCGGTCTAAGAACAGAATCTGAACGGTGGAAGGGCACCGGTGGTGGGAGGCCTTATTAGGGAAACTGTGCCTCAGTTTAAGAACGGTTTTGGCTTAAAAATGGACTTGTACAATGGATTAAGTTCGTAAACCGTATTGCTAAGACCGGTATTCATGAGTAAGGTGTTCTTTTTCTAGGTTCTGGAAGTATATTTAGGCCATCCATTACACACCACAGTAAGATAGGATGCCGTGTCACCAATAGCCCTATGAAATAAATACAGTGGTACCTCGTTGAGTGTCCGGGATCCATTCCAGAGCCCCGGACACTCGACGAAAGAGACACTCGACAGCATTGCTCTGTTTGTGCGCGTGGAGTGTTTTAGTGCTTCTGTGCATGCAAACCCGGAAGTAACCCATTCCGATACTTCTGGGTTTGCCGCAGATGTCCGCCGAAATGGACGATCAAGGGGGCGGACGTTCGCGGAGCTATGACTCTAGTGAGGCAGTGCAATTTAGGAGTTAGGATGAGGAAAAACCCAGGTCTGCATCCTTCCTCAATCATGAAGCTCTCAGGTGACCTTGGAGCAGTCACAATCTCTCAGCTTAACCTACCTTACAAGGTTTCTGTGGGGATAAAGTGCTACTTTGAGCTCTTTGGAAGAAGGGTGAGATTTAAAAAGTAATAAATATTACAGATTAATCTATTTTGTTCAGGTTGCAGTTTGCTGTAAGCTCTGAGTTGAAGGGTGCTCACTGTATTACAGATGAGGTATATGTATAGAAAATTATACATGCAAAGCAAGCCCGCAGTGTCATATTCTAAAGAAAAAGGAAAAGCCCTAACATAGAGTTGTCACTGAAATTTAGCTAAAGTATAGCTCAATGCAGTGGGACGCGGGTGACACTGTGGGTTAAACCACAGAGCCTAGGGCTTGCCAATCAGAAGGTTGGCAGTTCGAATCCCTGCAATGGGGTGAGCTTCCGTTGCTCGGTCCCTGCTCCTGCCAACCTAGCAGTTCAAAAGCATGTCAAAGTGCAAGTAGATAAATAGGTACCGCTCCAGCGGGAAGGTAAACGCCATTTCCATGTGCTGCTCTGGTTCGCCAGAAGCAGCTCAGTCATGCTGGCCACATGACCTGGAAGCTGTACGCAGGTTCCCTCGGCCAGTAAAGCGAGATGAGCGCCGCAACCCCAGAGTCGTCTGTGACTGGACCTAACGGTCAGGGGTCCCTTTACCTATAGCTCAATGCAAGTTTGGTACTTACTTCTCAGGTGAACCATCTGAGAAGTATTAAGGAAAGCTGAAAGTTTACCACTGAAATAATCCAAATTTCTCATGGTCATCTTGCACATCCCAAAGTTTTCTCGTCCGAAGACAAATCTGGAGCCTTTTCTTCAGGCAAAACATTACCACGATCTTGAGTGAAACTGAAAAAAGTTCCACTAAGTGTTGCAACAGCCATATTTCACAACGAATAGCAAATTTCTCAAGAGCGGTTCCTCAAATCCTTTAGTTGTGTCTAGATTTTGACTACAGTGGGAAATGAAGTGAATTTGATGACATGGGGAATTTCAAAAGTTTTGAGGAGATGAGTGAAATTTCTCATTCCTACTCCCACGGTCGCCAGTTAATGTGAATAAAACCTGAGAAGAAATTCATTCCACTTGGCCTTTAAATATTATGTTTGTGTGTGTGTGTTTCATCATGATTTCCAGGTAAAACCAAGAGGAAAGAAAGCTAGGAAAGAGTATAAAGTATAAATCCTTTGGGTGGAAATGCAGGGTGTAGAATGAAGGCAGATTACTAAAGAATTACCCCTTCCATTAACAAAGTGCCATAAGAAAGCCTTAGTGTGAATCAGAGAATGTATATTATATGCAGCCTATTTTGAACAGACCAGCTCCCATTGAAGGTTCCATTTTTCAAGGCTACCCCCTTAGGGCAGTTTCTCCTCATTCATCAGGCACTTGTTAACACACTAGGCTATTCATTTTTCTTTTTCTTTTTTTTAAAAAGAAAATGAATTTGCAGTGTACTGGATGGGAGCCAGAAGCTGAGCTGGGGAAAAAATATTTATTTGTATCTACACACAATAATTCATGTCTGCTCCCGCCCCCCCAAAAATCTGGACTTTCCCTCCTAATCCACATAGCATTTCAAAACATTTGCAGTTCTCTCAGCCGATTAGCATTGGCTTTCCTTGGCTCAACCTATCTGTGAGAAGTGTAAGCTGCTGAAAATAGCTGAATGCTTTAATTCAGCGATGGGGAAAGAAGTTCCTTTGCTGACTGTTCTGCCAGTTCATAATTCAAAGATTCTTCTGTCGCACAGTGAGCCATGTATTGCCCCCCCCCCTTAGCGATGCCCAAATGGGTAGGACTTGTTTTGACGTAGGCAAGGGGTTTTTTCTTGACACTTTCTAAATTTCCATGCTCTGGGAGGATGATAGTTCCAGGCGTCACCAAGCAAATGAACAAGCTGTGATTTTTTTTTACTCTTGGCATTTTAGAGGCCCAGAACAGCCAGCATCTGCCTTTTTCAAGAGCAGCAATGACAGGAAGAGGAATACCTGTGGCAATCATACCCTTGGCTCTCCAATGGAGATGATGGCAGCTAGACATTTGTAACACCTCCACGTTGCATAGCTTTGTGGTCATGTCCTCCTTACTGAAACTGCTGAATCTCTGATTGGTTAGAAAATGCATACCTTCCAAAATCAGGCCGTGTTTGTCAACTAGGCCATCATAGGCACTTGATTCCTTCTTAGAGCATGGGCTGAAGAATCTGTGGTGCATTAGATGTCCGTGGACTGCAACAACTCCAGTTATCCCTAGCCCTTGTCCATGCTGACTGGGGCTGATGGGAGTTGGGAGTGCTGTGATACCTGGAGGGTGACAACCGCCCCACCCCCTATTCTCTGCCATTCAAATTCTTTTACCTGTACACTGGCTAGGCAGTTGTCCTGCCAATGTACCTTGCTTGATATCAACCTAGAACTGACTGCAGGGTAAGACATGAAAGAAACTCTTGAGCTACTTCTCTAAGTCACTTGTTTGTAATTGATTTGCCAAGTGGCAATCACAGGCCCATGTCCTGTTGCTGTGTTTCCACAAAGAGGGAGGTTTTGTGAGCAGTACACTGGTCATGAGTCTGAGACCTGTGTGCAAATATCAGGCTTAGCCAAAGACAAGCTGTGGGGTCCTTGATTAGGGTTGCCAGACTCAATAGAGGACAGGACTTCTGTGCCTTTAATTGCCCTGCTCTCTTTTGAGTCTGGGAACCTTAAAGAGAAACCAGCAGACCCTTTGCTTGGAAATTAAACAAGCAAATGGGTATCCAACTAAGGTTAGACTAAAGTTCTCCACATCCACTGACTAAAAAATGTGACTTCTCCAGTCCCCTAGTTGTTTTGTTACGTTGCAAGCCACCTTAGAAAGGGTCGCCCCAGATTACACACAGGTCCTCAAAGAGTTCAGAACCTAAGCATGTTCTAAGACAATCTTTCCTAATCTGGTGCCCTCCAGATGTTTTGGATTACAGTGCCTCATCAATCCCAGCCACATGGCTCGGGAAGAAACAATGAGGAGCTGTAGTCCAAGACAGCTGGAAGAGGGCCCTAACCCCAAGTTTTCACCTGATGCTACTTACTACAGTCACCATACAGGGGCTTTAAAAAACAGAACAAGTTGACACATGGGCCTTGTCAATTTGGCACAGGCTCCCTGCCAGCTGCGGGCTTGCAACTGAATATGTGCAGTTCTCGCCAGTTGTTTTGCAGATGATCAGTGAATATCCAAAATTTAGTGAAGGTATACATTCATATAGGAACATGGACAATTCCGGCCAAATTTTAAAAGTAAAGCAATCTTAAAGAGACAACTTATTTCTCTGCCAAGAGTCATTCTAAGGCCCCATGCTGTCTGCACTGTGAGTAGTATGTCATAGAGACTGAGGCAGCCCAGTTTCCTGAGTCCTTACATCTTTCCCCTTTATTTTGCTCAGTTACTAAGAGATTTCTTTAAATGAACTTCAGGAGTTCAGTCATTTTAGAGTTGTCATTCATATGATCTACTCTTTATTTATTGATGGAACCACTTTCTGTCTTGCTATTTTCCCTCCTTTTCTATATTTCTAAAAGCCATTATCAATACCTATGGGAACATTAATGCCTGTTACTATGCTTGCCATCTATTTGAATGTGTTCCTGCTTGTGTTTCCACCCTGGTATGGTTTCTACATTGCCCCCCCCCCCATCCCTAGCCATAACTACCAAAATCTCCCTTTCTCTTTTATTTCTATCATGGTGCAACTCTATGCGAGTTTACTCAGAAATCCCACTGTATTCAACGAGGCTTACTCCAAGGTAAGTTTGCATAGGATTGCAGCCTTAACACTGTCGTCTCAATCAGAGCCCAGTAGTGTAAATGTTATGCTCTCCCAGGCCTAAAGTACAGTGTATTATATGCAAACGTTAAAAATCAGCAAACATTTATTCTCCCAACTCTTCAGAATTGTGTATGGACATTTTGTTCCACAGCTATACCTACAATATCCCCAGAATCCAAGTTGCATCAAATACAACAGAAACCTACTTCTAAGGCTAGACATCAAAAAGATGAATATCTTTCATTATTCTCTTCCTATAGCTTATACAACCCAATCAAAGGTTGTTGACCCCACTCTTGGGAGTAACAGCTGTAAAAATGAGTTAAAACATCCATTCACCTGTTGTAAATAACATGATGAATTACTGTAGCCAGCAGGGACAGGTGAATATTATTTGTTGTTGTTGTTGTTTATTAAATTTATATCCTTTCCTTCCTCCCAAAGGAGCCCAGGGCAGCAAACAACAAATGATAAAACAATGGCAACATCTTTAAAAGAATTCCAGTACAGATGTAGAAAAGAGCTCAGCTTAGGACAAAGGTCCTATTCTGGATAGTAGCAGTTCTCCAGGGGTTTAGGCAAAAGTCTTCTGCATCATCAGATACTGTACCTCTGATCCTTCTAAGTGGAGATGGAAGGGATTGAATCTGGGACCTTTTGCATACAAAGCATGGGCTCCCTCCCCAAGATTTTTTGTTTTGAAGCACTGCTAGAAGACAATTATATGAAGCACTTTAAACTCAAAAGCACCACACAAAACTGATGTCTTGTCATAGTTGCTATTTCAGCTTGTTGCATTGCAAAGCCCTTAGTTAACCCTGTCTCTGATTAATGGTTTTTACACTGTTATTTCTCCAGATTGATGCTTTTACTGCTAGTAAGACTTTGGGGCTCCATAAGGAAGTTTTCTTGTGTTAACCTCATTGAAATGAATGAGAACTGCACAAGTTTTCAAAAGGTGGTTTCCCAGTGGTTTACACCATTTGTCTTGTCTTTTTGCTTGGCAGCAAGCAAGCAAGCGGCTCATCAATAAATCAGAAATTCCAGGTTTACAGGTAACCACTCCTTTCCGCCGTGTATATCCTCAGCTTCTCAAACAACCCAACACACTACTCCACTCTATCAGAATGGAACCCATCCCACTGTTTAATTAAAAGTTTCCATGTGCTTGTTTCTCAGTGGCCTCTGAGTGGGGAAATGAAATCTGCAGGAACAGTGGAGGGCTTTCATATGGTTTTATAGGAGAAAGCATTGCTGCCATTTCTAATACACAGAGTCTACTGTAACCCACCTGAAAAACAAGGAGGCCAACTCAGATACATAAAGCATCTCTCTATCAGCCCAGCTGCAAAACCTCCTTCTTGGAGTTGTTGATACAAAACACAGCACCAAGACTTGCATTAGTCACAGGACCTGCAGTTCACACTGAAGCAACCATTTATGCTTGGGAGATCAGGAGACCCAAGGCATGTTTGCTGAAGCTGGGGACAACATGTTGATGAATTCACATCACAGTTTGAAAAAGGGGGATTATTTGATATGCCAGAGCCTTCGAGAATGGGCACCCGTTCGGGATCCTGCCAAAGTTGAATCCCTCATTAATTGAAACCTAACCCATGCTTCTGGACGGCTGCCCAAACTGGCCTAGGGCTGACCATCAACTGCCTGCATCTGTCCACACTAAGTTCCATTCTCCCATTAGTGTTGCCAGTTGTCAAACTGGAGGTCATGCCTGCACCTTTGAAATGGTCAAAAGCAACATGAAAGGATACAGCTGTTGCACCTCCCATTCATCGGACTACTACAAAGAATAATATAGGGGATTACTAGCAGTAGTAGCATTAGTTCGGCATTAGTGTGTATGTGTATATACTGTCGGAACATGCCTGGGGGGCACCCACAGCCCCCAGACTGAGACAAACCTCTCCGGGCTTCTTCCTTGTGAAACTCAGCCCAGGACAAAGCAATCATGGCGTCCTCTCACATCTTCTCCAAGAGAGAGAGAGAGAGTACAAAAGTACAATACAGTGGGAGAGATTGGACTGACTTCTGTTCTCACACTTTCCAAGCCTGGGAAGTAAACACAGACATGTGATGTAACAATCACTCGTCCAGCAATGGGAGAATGAAATATACTGACATACATACATACAACATTAAGGAAGATGTTTAATGGCCATTAAATGGAAGGTATTGTTGTTGTTACGTTGTGTATTTTGTCTTTTTAAACTGTAAACCATGCTGTGATCTTTGGATGAAGGGTGCTATATAATTTTTATAAATAATAATTATAAGTAATGCTACATGTTGTTGGGCCCTCACAGATAGAGAGCCTTATGAGCTCAGAGTGTAAGAGAGAAGGTTATTTATTTTGGCGGAGACAATGAATGAAGAGTCAGCAAGCAATAATATGATCTGAGCAAGAGGAGGCCACGTCCATTACATCACACTGGCACTGCCTCGGGAATCACTGAGCCATCCAACTGCACAGACAAGGCTCAGGAGCTGCCCTGGGGATTGTGTGAGACCCTGGACCATATCAAGGTAGGAGAGAGAAGCAGGACATATAAGGCTGAAGTATTTATACTGATCATGAGAGTCACATGAGATTTAAATATGCAGGATTTGTGGGGGTGGGGAGAAATGCCATCAGGCACAGCTTTGATCATGCTTACAGGATTAAAATGCTTTAAGATTAAAATAATGAATACATTTTTATACAAGATGGACAAGACAACCAGAAATGGCAGGCGACGGCCTTGCCAGCACCGAAGAGTCAGAGGGGGCTAGAGAAAATAAAAAGCAGAGGTGGTGCTAGGGCTGAGACCACTTGTGGAACACAGCTCCCTTCGAGAAAAGCATTCTGATGCTTGACAACAGGATTTCAAGGCCAATGAAAGAAGCAATTACCCAAGATGCATCAGTCTATTCAGTGGGCCGGAAGCCACGTGATTGATATAGATCAAGTTGTCATATAGGGCCAGTTTCAGTGTGATGGATTGTAGAGAGCCAGTGTGGTGTAGTGGTTAAGAGCGGTAGACTCGTAATCTGGGGAACCGGGTTCGCGTCTCCGCTCCTCCACATGCAGCTGCTGGGTGACCTTGGGCTAGTCACACTTCTTTGAAGTCTCTCAGCCCCACCCACCTCACAGGGTGTCTGTTGTGGGGGAGGAGGGGAAAGGAGATTGTTAGCCGCTTTGAGACTCCTTTGGGTAGTGATAAAGCGGGATATCAAATCCAAACTCTTCTTCTTCTTTTTTGTCAACATGCCCAAAATGCAGTAACATTAGTGGGTAGTGGTAGCACTCTGAACAGGGACTGGGAGGTGCCATTTTAATTTCCCAGAGTGGTGCTGTAGTGGAGATAGTGCTTAGTGCTTTGTTCAAATGCTGCCTATAAGGGAAAACATTAAGGAAGGGGCAGAGCAGGAATCAACTGTGTGGGTGCCGAGATCCCAGCCACTACCCATGGATGCCACATAGTGATGCTGGAACTTTGTGTGTGTGTGTGTGTGTGTGCACGCATTCAACCTCTCCGATGCTCTTTATTCAGCTTGTGGTAGCAAGGGAGAAGCCAATCAGGTTGCTGGCAGAAGTGAATCTGCAACCGGATTGGCCTACAAGTGATGCTGGAACTTTGGTCGCACACCAGTATTACAGGAGTTTTACAGGAGTGGAATGTGGGTGGGATGTGTTTTGTGTGGAGGCAGCTATAATTCTCATTCAGTTATTGTTGTGCAATGGGTAGTTCTGAGTTAGTCACTCACTTACCTAACCTACCTCACAGGATTGCCCTGTAAAACACTTTGTCATATGACAGTAATTTGAGTATTATTATTTTAGTTATTTTCTTTAGTTGTTGGAAACAACTTACATTTTCCTGTTGATTGTATTTACTGATGGACTGACCAGCTTATCAACTGACCTCTAAAACCGTCTAGAACAGGCACCCCCAAACTGCGGCCCTCCAGATGTTTTGGCCTACAACTCCAATGATCCCTAGCTAACAGGACCAGTGGTTGGGGAAGATGGGAATTGTAGTTCCAAACATCTAAAGGGCCGAAGTTTGGGGATGCCTGGTCTAGAAGCTCAACATAACTTTACAGAAAACAGGTCATTGATTTTCGGCTGTGACCGCTACTGAGAAAAAAACCAAACTTTTTGGGGGGTGGGGGCAGGAGGAATTCCATCTGACTTCTTTAATTTATCAATTTTATATTAATATAAGTTGCGAGCTTTAATACATTGCTGACTTTTCTTTTGGAAAACTACTTTTTGTGTTGCCGCTTTCATATGCAGTCAATGAAGTGAAATGAATTGCGTGTCGAATGACTGAATTCCTAAACGCTTTCAGAACTCCTGCATTTCTCCCTTTGGGAAGCTGTGGATTACATTGGTTTCCCTTAGCACTTTTGAATGGTTTAAGGCAGCCTTGGCACAAATGAGAATTATACTCTGGGCCTTGGCTGTCACCTGGAAGCGGTCTGTGGAGTGATTTGATGCTGAGGTCAGTCTTGAAACTGGTCCATAAGGAGTCAAGGTGCCATGATGTCTGCAGATGGGCATAAGGTTGTCTGGTTTTTTTTCCCCTTTCCCCTTTGGAACTGCAAGTACTGCTGTGTGCCTCTGTTGCCACTAGTCAGGCAGTTCCATTATTATTCACTTATGTGCTGTATCTCTTTTGAATGGTCACCCCAGGCCTTCTGTGCCATCTATGTGTGCTACGAGGCTCCCTGTGACCCTTTATAGAATATTCAGTGTATGAATGAAATGCTTGATTGAGGACAGAAAAGCAGAAGCCTGCAGCTTGCAAGAGAAGCAGCAAAAACTCCACCAGAGAGCTCTGTGGGAGAAAACAAACATCAGCCTAATGCAAACAAAGCTCATTCAATCCCAGATGGAAAGGTACAGTGCTGAATTCAGATGCACGCTGCTCCGAAGCCAAAGATGGTTACAAAGCAAGAGAAGCAGCAAGGCTAGACTATTATGATCTTTGCCACAGCCATCTTTCCCGCTGCGCAGTGATATTTGCATAGGCATGCTACTTCTTTCTCAGCACTCTTATCTGCAGAATATGGACTCACATTGAGAGCCCACCATTTATGGCTTGAGGGGTATATCCATCGCTTTGCTGTCTGCAAATAACAGTCCCCAGAACGAAGCCAGACCATGAATGGTGGGAATGGCTCAGCTTTTCTTGATGTTCTGGGAGGCTGCTGTTGCTGCTTCTCAAGCCAAGTCAGCAGAGTATTTGTCAGAACAGAGGAGAGGCAGGGGCTTACTGCTGTCACTGCTTTCAATGCTACCACATCTTGGCCCTGATTTACTAATATGGTATTACTGATAACATGGGGGTGGGATTCAGGTATGCAGCCTTCTGCTTGCACCCAAGTGATACAGTCCATGGAATGTTTCAGCATATGATCCCACTGAATGCATAAAGTTTCATTTAGTTTCTTATCATGTTGTTTCTTCCACATAGAACTTAGGTTTCCACATTGGTTCTTTGTGGTTCGGTCTTTCAAAGTTATGAAAACACCATGGAAATGTGTTTCCCCTGCCAATGAATTTATTAGTTTCAGGTGTTTGATACCGATTTGATGGTTAATCTGGATCCATTGGAAAGTCTTTGTCTTCTCCTTCCTTTTGGATTCCTGACAACCAAAGAAAAATTACATACTAGCTGAAAGGCAGACAGCACACTATACTCAAGCAACTTATAATCTTTGTCAATATAAAAAGACTGCCTAGTTTCTCTTTATTCCTATTTTCCACCTACCAGAAACCTGAGTGTTTTGCCTAAGGACAGAGACAGACCTGGGTAACAGCTGGTTCATGTAATTCCAGAGATGGGGGATCAACCATTGTTATGTTTCTTCTTCCCAGTAGGCCTTGCTGCAACTTGATACCTGTGTGGCACCTAAAACAGCTTCATTTGAATGTCTGCTGCCTTCTCCCACATTCTGCCTTAAGGCACTTACCAGATGCAGACTTACGACTTCACCGCCAGCCATTTTTTCCCCTTTCCTCCACCCTTGCTTTGTTTAACATGCATCTAGCCTGATTAAAAGTTCTAAAGGACTCAAGAGCTTGCACATTTTGTGATATTTGGTTGGCCCAATAAAGGCAATTGACCCAATAAGGATTTTCAAATAACTTACTTTCCCTTGCTGCTTTTTTGGGGGTGGAGTGGGGTGCAAAATCTGCAATCAGGTTTCATTTGTTACTTATACTGGTAGCCAATCTATTCTAGAGATGCCATACATTTGGATTCCTGAAAGGCGGTGCTTAGTCCTGGATTTAAGGCAAGTCAAAAGCGTTTTTTTGGTGCTTTTGTAAAAGCTCAACAATTTTTAGGGTGTCCTGGTGTTTTTTTTTTACCTTTTGAAATATGGCACCCCTAATTCCCTCCTCTTCTAATTCATTTGTTTTTATTAGGGGCCCTCCCAGAGCAATGCAATGTCTTTCTTTCTTTCTTTCTTTCTTTCTTTCTTTCTTTCTTTCTTTCTTTCTTTCTTTCCTTTCTTTCCTTTCTTTCTTTCTTTCTTTCTTTCTTTCTTTCTTTCTTTCTTTCTTTCTTTCTAGAAAGAGATTTCTCTCTCTTTCTCACAAGAAACACAAGAACTTAAGAGCATACTGGATCAAGCCAATGGCCCATCTAGTCCCAGCATCCTGTTACTATGGTGGCTAACCAGGTGCCTATAGGAAACCTTCAAGCAGGACCCAGACACAAGAGCATTCTCTCCTCATGTGGCCTCCAGCCACTGACATTCAGAAGCATTTCTGCCTCCAATTATGGATGCATAGGATAGAGAGGCAATCAGAATTGGCTTTACTCTCTGCTGTGCAATGATTTATTGCCATTTCCCCTGTCATCTGCATTCTGCTGCCGCTGCCAATTGTCAGATGATTTGTCTCTTTTTTTTTTGTTTTGTTGAGAATTTCAGCAATCATTCTGCCTTTTGATATTGTTGCTGCAAGTGTACTGAGAATGTTTTCATGGGCAATAATATTTAAGATTCAGACAAGATGTTTATACATATTCCAAATATACTTACATAAATCTCTGAGTTCAGTATGTGGATTTCACAGTGCAACTTTAAGATGGTAGGTGAGGCTCTATGACTGGGCCATAGTTTGCCTAAGATGGGCAATTCTAGCAGAAGTGGGACCCATAGCACATGTTTGGTCTAGAGGTGAGTCCTGGACATGAGGGAAGAATGACTCTGACATAGAGTCTTCATGTTGTTGAAAAACTGTTCTCCATAACCTTTCCAGGCATCACAGCATTCCTTGTTTGTGATTAGGGCTTAATTGACAAGATAAATCAGGTTGTCTCCCCGCTATATTTGAAATGATTCAAAGAATGAAATGAAGCCTATGAAGAGATCCTGTCCTTCCTTCCTTCCTTCCTTCCTTCCTTTCCTTGGTATTGATGAAATAGATAACTCTGAAGCATAAGGAACTGAGGTGGATAATGGAGCAAGCCTGGGGAGCAAAGGACTTCAGCCTAGGATGACTGGTCCAGCTATTAGCAGCAAAAGCAGCTGCTGCAACACAAACTAAGATACTTGGGAGGGAATAAAGAGCTATGAGAAGACAGTTGGCAAAGAGGCAACAGATGTTCTCTCCCAAGGACAATGGTAAAAGAGTAATTACAGGCAAAGATGGCATCCTAGTGTTTGTGGATGTGCCTGTTTTTTCAAAGACTCGATCTGAAAACATTTTGGCACGAGGTTCTGTAAGCAATTTCCTTCCTGTGCTTGCTTTATGACAGCCCATTTGCTGTTTGTGAGCAGCAGTTAATAGCCCCTCTGTTCCTGTGGGGGCTGGAATCCTCCTCTGCATACACCTTCATAACAGGACCTTGCATGCAAGAGGGGGTGGGCAGCCAACCCGTTAGCTGCACTGAAAAGGAAAATATGCAAATCTAAAAGGTTCATAAATAACCAGCTGAAAGCCTGACAGACTGCAAATGAATAAACACGTGCCGATATGGTTAGCATGAGGATACCAACCTCCGTCCTTGTCACCACTTGGGTAGCACAAAGGTGAGCTTGTAAGCGGCATTAAAACATAAGATCTGGTAACACAGGCTCTGTGGAGGCATTTGGAAACCTGGTAAACTCACTGTCTGGAAGGATGATTGGGATCATGGCAGCGGGGTCTGTAAATGCCCAACTGGTCTTCAGAAGCACATTGCCTCTGATACTCCAAGAAGTACACACAGCCATCATCCTAGTAGATATGGATAGTCTTATTCTCATTTTAAAGACATTCAAGTTGGTTGCCATCATTGCCGCATACCAAATTCCCATAGTATATTTGTGGTGTGAAGAAGTGTTTTCTTTTGTCTGTCTTGAGACTTCCATCATTCAGTTTTCATTGGAAGCCCACATGTTAATTATATGAAAGAAAGAAAAACTTCTATTTCCTATTCAGCTGCTGTGTCCCCTCCTTGCTGCCGCTTCCACCCCCAGGTCAGGCCTTATGTGGGAGTGGAGCTACGGCCAGCTGGGGGCGGTGCCTTCCCCCTCCCTCGTGGCCAGCCCAGGGCGGCCCTAAGGAGAAGGAGCCACTGCCGCTGCTACCCCAGCCCTAAAGGCTGGGCTAAGGCGCGGCTTCCCATAATGAGGGAACCTGTCATGGGGTGCTTGGTTGTGTCCCCTCAAAAACATGGGCCCCCGAGCCCCCATGCTATGCCACTGGTCCCATCAGTCCTCAGCCAGCATGGCCAACTGTCATGGATGGTGGCAGTTGGAGTCCAATGACATCTGGAGAGCAGTGGGCCACAGGTTGCCCATCCCTGACCAAGTAGTTTGAGGGACATTCTAAGCATGCCATGCCATGTTCTGAATGTTCTACCCACCCGCTGCTTATATTCCTGTGTTCTAAGCACTCATCAAATTTTGGGGATCCAGTTAAATGTTACCACTTTTTCTTTTGCTGGAGACAAGTTTCAAAATGCAACGGTATAGGATATGATCATGCATTTTAAATTTGCAGTGTGGTAACATTTTGGAGGTCCCTCTGACCGTAGGAGCTGAAAGGATAAACAACTCTTTCTAATTTGCTCCCCCACCCCAATCTATCCATAATTTTGTTTACATTGATCACATTCCCTGCTGTTTCTTTCCCCTCTTTACAGAAGGTGCTCTGTACCTCAGATTATTTTTCTTGCTTACCCTGTACTTTTCCAGTATTACTTCGCCCTTTCTGAGATGGGATTACCAAATCTACAAATAATAAGTATGTGAGCTCTGGATGCACCATTTGTTAACTTACCATTTGCCTTCTTTTTTAAAAAATCAAAAAAAATCTGCAGTGCATTGAGCTGACGCTTTCATGGAGCTGTTGACAACAACTCCAAGGCCTCTTTTGAGTGGCAAGCAATTTGGAGCCCAACCTTGTACTTAGAAATCAGCCCCGTTGAACACAGTGGGGTTTATTTTCAAGTAAACTCACACAGAACCAGTTTGCAAGTTATTCCACACAAATCCTTGTGTGCTGCACACTTGATTTGTTAAAACTCTTGGAACTGTCTGAACCTTTGAAGTGCTTTCGCCTGTTGCAAAGCTTAGCAGAGTATAGCAAGTACTGCAGCGACTGTTGAGCAACTCTTGAGATTGCCCAGCTGGACGACGAGCAAGAACAAAAACTGCTGACTAGTAACTTGGTTCTTGTTGTTTTATTTACAGCAGCAAACATACAAGCAATTCACAAGTTACTACAGTATTTACAACACGACTTCTCACTCTCAGCAGGGCCGTCTTAAACGCCCCTGCCGCTGTGGTGCGCTGGATCTCTCCGGCGCCCTCCCGCCCCGTTTCCCAGCGCAGTGGGCGGGTGGGCGCAGCGGCGGGTGGGCGGGCAGGCACAGCACGATCTCTCTGGCGCCCTCCCGCCCCGTTTCCCAGCGCGGTGGGCGGGTGGGCGCAGCACGCAGCGCGGCTCCCACAGGCGCAGCTGCGCGGCGGACCGGCGGGCCAGCGGGCGGGCGCAGCTCGCGGCGCCTTTCTGGCGGGCCGGCGCCATGGTGCCCTGCGCTACCGGGGGTCTACCTAGAGCCGGGCCTGACTCTCAGCAACTCCTCAGAACTAACCACACCACACCACACTAACACTCTCCACACACACACACCAGTGTTATAGGTCATGCCTATATAAGGAACTCAGCCAATCACTTGGTTGGTGCTAGGTCTCCTTATCTCGAGGCAGATTGCTTTCCTGTTCTGTCTTCCCACGCTGTGGAAACTCTAATTGTAAACTTGCAAAGCTGCCTGCAAATCAGGGATTCCAACATGATTCACATACTCACTGGATCTTATAGGATTGACTGCAAAAGTGGCTGGAGTTTCTGGTTGACTCTTATTCCATCCAGGATCATATGGAGACATGAGCTGGATGAGCTGGCAGTTCCACATATTGTGGGACAATAGACAACCAGACCCAAACTAAGTAAGGCACAAATTTGGAAAGGGTGGGGTTGAGGAGGGAGCTACATAGAAGCCAGACAGAAAAGGGTTAAAGTCTCTGAGGTATACTACCCCTGCTATAGGCTGCAATCCCAACCCAACTTCCCTGGGAGTAAGGCCCACTGCATTCAATAGGACTTCTGAGTTGACATATTAAGGATTGCCCTCTTCATAGGTTAAAATGACCAGGATGCAGTGGATACAAACTAAATGATTAAGTAAATCAAAACAACTTTAAATGCATTTACTAAATCGGGTCCTCCCTGCAAGAGAGGGCACGTGTTGTGGTGGGTCCCAACAACCAGGACTACGGTAGGTGTTGGGGCAGGGACAATTGGAGCAGCCAGGACACCCTACTGCTGGTCCATCTGACGGGGAGCAATTGGGCTGAGGGCATGCCAATCAAAGAGTCAGATAGACCTCTATTTATACACTGCACGTGCCGTAGAGAGTCTTCTTCTCCGGCATATGTGCATCGGAACACCCGCCCACCTCTCCCTAATTTTAGGGCTTGCGTTTGACCTTGCTATGCCGTCGTGTGTCGTCTGCCATTGTTGCAGGGGCACGGCAGGAATTTTCCCCGCTTGGCTGATTGGCTGTTGCCACTTGGGTTTCGCCTGCCGCGTAGCAATTCGTCACAACTTGTAAGGTTGGCGGATAGGCTCTGGTTCATGCTGATAGGGGCGGAATGATCCCTTATCACCCTAGCCACAGGTATTCCTCTTAGAGGAATCCATTGAACTAATAATAATAATAATAATACTAATAATTTATTATTTACACCCCGTCCATCTGGCTGATTTTCCCCAGCCACTCTGGGCGGCTTCCAACAGAAAAATAAAATACAGTAATCTATTAAACATTAAAAGCGTTCCTAAACAGGGCTGCCTTCAGATGTCTTCTAAAAGTCTGGTAGTTGTTTTTCTCTTTGACTTCTGATGGGAGGGCATTCCACAGGGCGGGCGCCACTACCAAGAAGGCCCTCTGCCTAGTTCCCTGCAACTTATGGTTCGTATTCCCCCAAGCGGGGTTGCCCAATCCACAGTTCTGGGCACACATGGGGGAATCAGGGCCTGCGCTAGCCCGGTCCCAGGTGTGGACCTGTTGCTGACTCAAGGTGCGTCCTGAGTCAGTGCTACCTAGGTAGCTTTTGGAACCAGAGCCTTTGCAACCACTCACTTGATTTGTAATCAATAAAGTTGTGGCCTAAATTATGCCAAAAACCAAACCAAAAATATGAGTCATGTCTGAATTTATTTCTAGGCCTAGGTTACAGCATCTCCACACGCAAATGGGCATATGTAACTCTGCATGCAAAATCTGAGAGTATGAAAAAAATTGGCCCAAAATGCAGAGTAGAGTGTAGAAAAGAATGCATAAGTAATAAATATAAAGATTTGTTGCTACTGGAAGGCACATTATAAAAGGGTTAAGGAGAAGTTTAGCACATCAGAACAGTGTACTCTGCCCTCACATTTCCATTGAGGGCTAGAAAAAAATTTGTCTTGTGAAAATTTGGGGTTCCTTTGAAGCTAAATTCTCTGCTTGAATGTTTAGGCTATCACAATGCATGGAGTATAGCCGGCTCAGATAATGATGTGATAGTATTATTCCAATGATAAATGAGCCCACATTGAAAATGGGTTTGTATGCTAAAAGTAATATAAAATAATTATAATGCTATAATGCTAATCTTTTAATGGGCATATACAGGCATTCAGAAAAACTGCTGCCATCAACTTTTTCTACCGAGATTCCAAAGAGAGAGGTGTACCACCTTATTTTAAAAGATTTGTTGGGTCAGGCTAACAAATGAATCATTTTATGCTGCCCTTGGGGTGACTAGTTTTGGCATTCGGCCACCAATTCACTAAGCAAGCTTGACCTCTGCTTTCCATCTCATTTCGGGTGAAACAGATTTATTCTCAGCTCACCCATGGAGCCACAACTCTATTTATTTGTGAGATTCCTGGCTGGTTGGCCAGAAACCCTAGAGGGGGGAGTGCGTCTCGAAGGTTTGTTTTGGATCGGTGTGTGTTGCAAAGAAGGGTTTGTTGCGTCAGATTCCTTCTCTGAAGCGAATTTGCTGTGTGGGACACACAAGAGCCATCTCTGTTTTGAGCAAATGAAAATCCCAGCGAAAGGCTGTAGAAACATATCTAATAACTGTATTAATAAACTCCATGTACTTAATAAAAATAATAAAACAGAAGGAACTATTTGAACTGGTGCACGCTGGAGCCAGAAGCAGATTGAAAAGCTAGGTGAAAATGAATTTTATTAATTAAACACATGTCCCTGGTGAATGGGGCCTTTTATTGAAACACTGAAAGCCCTCATCCAGTCTGTCCTTGAGACCATGTCACCATATTAGTAACCCTTGACATTTGAAAGATCATAATGGATTTCCATTAAATCTATGCAAAACTGCATGTCTGTTTTCCTACATTAGTTATCCCCCCCAAGTTTCACTCTGAAACATCTTTTTAAACTCTTAAGATACAATCTGCATATGAGAACATATACCCAAGATCCAGCTAAAGTTACCTATGACTAAGTGCTATTGAAAACAATGGAATATGATAGCTGCAACTAACTTAAGTCACATTGCTGTAAAAAAAGGACTGGGTAGATACAGTTATATTTAGATCACGTGGCAGGACATACCATGGCATGGCCCCAAGAACCTTGGTGTTGTGAACCACTTTGAGATCTATGGATACAGGGAGATATACAATTTTAATAAATAATAATAATAATAAAATAATGATGATGAGCTCTTCTCAAGGGCCTAGCCTGCTGCAACTTATGGCCTCTGCATGAAGTAGCCTTACCCATCCTGCTGTTAAGGAAAGGGAACACAGGCCAACAGGACTGCTGCTTCAGTATCACTTTCCTAAACAAGCAGGAATCAGCCTGATGACAAAGGCCAACAGGGTGGGACCTGCAGGAAGCCCTGAGAAAGGCGTAGGGCCATTATGGGTTATTTGAAAATGGTTAATGTGCTAACTTAATATTTATCTTCCTTTAGATCAGTCATCTCCCCCCAATCTTGGGTTCCCAGATGTTGCTGGGACAACTCCCAGTACTATATCTCTGACCTTTGGGTCATAGTCCACCAACAGCTGAAGGACCCAAAGCCAATGAAGGTTGCTTTAGATTCCTTGAATTTTTTTTAAGTGATCTTTCTCTCCTCCACCCCTGCTTAAAATGCCTCCAGCTTATCATATGTAATAGTTGTAGCACAGATAGGCTATGCAAGATCCCAAAACTTGTCAGTGATACCTCTATTGTCTTAATGGGAAACTAAGTTGCATGAGTATGCTTTCATGCCAAAAATAGTGTGTGTGTGTATGTATGTATGTGTGTAAAAGAAAGGAAATATTAATGAATGGACATCTATTGAACACTGGAAAACAAATCACCAAACAATACAGCATGCTTTTGATTTGTTTTACCGGTATGTTGTGTATTCTATTATACATTTATTGATGCAACAACTCTAACTGGACTGCCGACTATACTAAAGGATATTTGGAGCTGCACTGGGGCTTACTGTGTGGAAGTGGGGGCACAGTTTTGTAAGCAGGAGTTCAAACCAATGGAAATGTGTCAATAGGTGCCTCTTAGAAGCTGCAAGGACATTTCAAGCAGATGCATATTAAACTCCAGTGGCTGCTTCTTATAGGGGAAAGTAGCTTTAGGAAGGGGCAATTCAGAGCAGAGCAGAGCAGTGTACAGGGGTGTTTAACCCTTCCGCTGCCTTCATCTTCATGAATGCATCTTCCCGTAAGGCTCTTACCCCATGGATTCCAGATGTTGTTGCTTAGCCAGAGGCCATCATCAATCATATATTAGTACAAATAAAAGCCTGACACTACTCAAAGTATGATTAAAATAAGCCAGTAGCACGATCCATTGCAATATCCAATTTATGTTCAAAACCTCCCCCCATAAGTCTAGATGCACATTTGCAAAGGTTTGTTCAAGATCTAGAAAATAACTTAAATGCAGGGAAACACAATTTTGGCGGTGTGATAGAGTGGATATTGATTGGCTTTATGACAGTGAGAGACGTCAAAATAAAGGCCTTACCATGGTTAAAGTAAAACTGGTGTTTCCCTTGTCCCTGAGATTGCAAAAATACCCACAGATCTGTAGGAAGACAGACTATCTTCTTATAATATTTCAGTCTCCCCTCTTGTCTTTTGCTGCACAGCATGCAAAGCATAGTGTTGAGAAAGTCTGTATATTAAATATAGCCGCCACCGCCCTTTCCCTTCTTCTTCATAGATAATTCTAATGGGGCAGACTATAATTTAGTGTGTGAATGTTCTGGCAGCTCTTTCCTCCCAGGCTGGCCTAGCTTGGTGCTTTCTGTGGGCCAAGCGATACGAGTGAAATATGGAAGCAGACAGGGAGGAAGTATAGTTAGTATTCATTCATTGCTTATGTTGTACAGGCTGTCAGAACTAATGAAATTTTATGACAGACGGGCAGTGATCAGCTTCCTGGCGTTATTTATCTTTCTTCCTCCTGGCTCCATGCTCCTGATGATTTTTCATCCGTCTTTTTTTATAAATATATATATAAAGAAGATGCCAAGATGACAAAGCACAGACTTCACCTATCCATACCAAACTAGCAAATTGTATCAAGGCATAAATATAATTAGCAGTCACCTGATGTGAGTAATGTAGGGAAGGTATGAGGAATGCTTTATCTCGAAGAATCCTTCCAGGAGTCTTCTACGAAATAAACTCTCCCATCCTTCTGTTCCTCAATGACTTTCCAAAAACTTCCAGAATTGTTCCATGACGGAGGGTTCCTCCCCTCCCCACTTCTCCTCCCAGCATAGCAGATGTTTGCAAACACATTATTCAGATTAAGGAATCTGCTGCCTCCCATTTATGCCATTAATTACGAAAAGCATCACCAAAGGATGACACACTCATTTGTAATAGCTACGAGGTAGATGATCCAAACTCATCCCAAGCATACGAGTAAAGCTAATTCTAATCTCCACTTATTAATAATAATAAAAAAGAAAGACATGGTTAGGTTGGAATGAGAGGGACTCATCGGATAAAAATCTAGTGCTGAAGGTTGCTCTGCCTATAGACGTGATGACCTTTGGTTTGGAACAAGCAGATAAAGTTGTTATTTTTTCAGCATATCTGAATGAAAATCAGTGAAATAATAATTAAAGCGATATTGAGGACCACAATTTTAGAGTCTCATCAGTTGATCCATATTTCTTTTTGGAAATATGAACTGCCATTTTTTAATGCTCAGGGTTGGTCAAAAATCCAAGTGAAACTAATGACGGGGTGGTTCTTCACTGCGATCTGAATATCAGAAGGAGTGAGCAGAGCCAGCCAGTTCTTTATGGTCCTGGAATGGAATGGAGGGAAGACTGCCTCTCCTAGGTCTGTTCTCATTGTGGATGGGAGTGATTCAAAACAGGGTGACCCGTGATGCTCCGTGGCAGCCTGGGGGTGTGAGCCAATAGCCATAGGGGGAAATGGTGTGTGAGAGAGAAGGCCTTACCTCACAATCACCGCCGACCTTTTATGGATGGGGTGAGCGGCCATTATTCATCTTCATCATCATCATCATCACCACCACCACCACCACCATCATTTTATTTGTATGCTGCCTTTCCATAGTTAAAACAATGCTCAAGGCGGCTTACAACGTGACAAGATTTACATAATTACCAACATAACAAAAGTCCAGAAGCAATAAATAAAACACAACAAAAAGTACACAACCAAATGGAAAACAATTTCCGCATAAATCATAAAATCTAAAACTAAGAATATAGCATTAATATCAATTACTATTTAAACTGGCATCTATAAAAAATAAAAGCAATTTAAAGAACAAAAACGGAACCCTCTTTGCCCAGCAGCAGCAGCCCTTTATGAAGCCTGTCAGGTCCTGCCCCAAGCCAGGTGGAGAGAAGCAGGGCAGGGCCCCTCAGGCTCCCAGCAGGTCAGTCCTAGTCAAGATTACATAATCTGTAACATTTTTATATTTTCCTCCACCAATTATTTATTTATTTATTTATTTATTTATTTATTTATACCCTGCCCATCTGGCTGGGTTTTCCCCACCACTCTGGGCGGCTTCCAACAAATACCAAAATACATTAAAATATCACAGATTAAAAACTTCTTTAAACAGGGCTGCCTTTACCGGTAGGTGTTTTCTAAACATACCTGCCAAGTTCCTGCCTGAAAAATAAGGGACCAGACCAGAAGTAGCAGACCGGAAGTAGCGCTGCCACCATTTTGGAACTGGGCAGAGCAGCATCAAAAATTGCTTCTGAGCATGCTCTGCCCAGTTCCAAAATGGCCGCTGCACCAGAATAAACCGGGAAAAAACAAAAAAAATCTGTTTTTTCGGCTGGGAACAGCCGGAAAAACGGGGGTTTACAGGGAATACAGGAGACTTGGCAGCTATGTTTCTAAATGTCAGGTGGTTGTTTATCTCCTTGACCTCCGATGGGAGGGCATTCCACAGGGCGGGCGGCACTACCGAAAAGGCCCTCTGCCTGATTCCCTGTAGCTTTGCTTCTCGCAGCGAGGGAACCGCCAGAAGGCCCTTGGCGCTGGACCTCAGTGTCCGGGCTAAACGATGGGGGTGGAGACGCTCCTTCATGTATACAGGACTGAGGCCGTTTAGGGCTTTAAAGGTCAGCACCAGCACTTTGAATTGTGCCCAGAAATGTACTGGGAGCCAATGTAGGTCTCTTAGGACCGGTGTTATGTGGTCTCGGCGGCCACTCCCAGTCACCAGTCTAGCTGCCGCATTCTGGATTAATTGCAGTTTCCGGGTCACCTTCAAAGGTAGCCCCACGTAGAGCGCATTGCAGTAGTCCAAGCGGGAGATAACTAGAGCATGCACCACTCTGGTGAGACAGTCTGCGGGCAGGTAGGGTCTCAGCCTGTGTACCAGATGGAACTGATAGACTATGCTATGGTGGTTATCATGTAGCTGCCTCCAGCCCATATCTCAGCCACGGGCATCCCCAGTAAAACCCAGCACATGTAACAAAGATTCATCTCATTCAGTGTTTCCCCCTTCCCAGATATTTTCTCTCCAAGTGGCACCCAGTGAATCGGAGTGGGGACATGAAAATACTTATCAAAATGACGGTACATCATGTATTTTTTTTACAAGAGATTACCATGGAGAAGTTTGGAGGAAACACATGCTGCCAGGAGCTACAAGACCCCATAACTTTTATTTAGGCCCATAGTGTCTCAAGAGTCTCCTCCAGCACCATAATTCAATTGATGCTTTTGAATTATGGTGCTGGAGGAGACTCTTGAGAGTCCCATGGACTGCAAGAAGATCCATTCTGAAGGAAATCAGCCCTGAGTGCTCACTGGAAGGACAGATCATGAAGCTGAGGCTCCAGTACTTTGGCCACCTCATGAGAAGAGAAGACTCCCTGGAAAAGACCCTGATGTTGGGAAAGATGGAGGGCACAAGGAGAAGGGGACGACAGAGGACAAGATGGTTGGACACTGTTCTCAAAGCTACAAACATGAGTTTGACCAAAATGCGGGAGGCAGTGGAAGACAGGAGTACCTGGCGTGCTATGGTCCATGGGGTCACGAAGAGTCGGACACGACTAAACGACTAAACAACAACAACAGCCCTGTTCAGGGAGGCTTTTAATGTTTAATAGATTACTGTGTTTTATTTTTCTGTTGGAAGCCGCCCAGAGTGGCTGGGGAAACCCAGCCAGATGGGCGGGGTATAAATAATAAATTATTATTATTATTATTATTATTATTATTATTATTATTATTATTATTATAACAATCAACAACAATGTCACACTAACACAAGGATTTTCAAAAATACCTTTCTCTGTTTCACATAACTGAAAAAGGCAAACCAAAGTCGAAGATGGCCAGTTTATTCGCTACATCGAAGATGGCCAGTGTATTCACTACATTTAAACCTTTTGTGGAAACTGTTCTATGTCTGTGGAATGAAATATTTGACAGTGTCATGGCTGCTTCAGGTAAATAATTCAGCATAATAAAGAAGCAGAGCTCAAACATAATTCATGCTGTGAAATTGCCTGCTTGCTGCAGTTCTTATTGATACTTTGGATTTGATCTTCTGCACAGTATTCAAAAGAGCTGGACTGGATTCAGCTAGGACATTTTCATAGTCTCTAAAAGGTCTGTACGGGGCCGTCTTAAGCATATCTGGTGCCCTGGTGCCGTGGTGTGAAGATTCCTCTGGCGCCCCCCCCCCCCGCCCCGTTTCCCAGCGCCCACCACGCGGTGCCCCCCTGGCAGCCCGGCGCCACCCAGCCTTGCCGTAGGGCCGGCCCTGGGTCTGTACTACTAACCTGAAGTAAAGACTCATTTGCACAGCCGGGATATCAAAGCCAGAAATTGACGCATCCTCAGGGTTATGATTTGGCTGTAGGAACGGACTGACTCACTCTTTCCTATGCTAATTATTTCATGAAACCCTTAAGCCCTGCAGAATGTCACTCCCAGAATTCATTCTTGCGGCGGTATTAAATGTGGACTTAGTGCTTATCCCTAAGTAACATCAGTGCTCCTTAAAAGGGAATGAAAAAGGTTGTGCAAAAGTGTCCTTTCCATTGTCAATGGACTCCAGAGTTAGCCCCAAATTCAACCCCTCCACTCCCTTTACTCATTTCCTAGCATCCTAATCACAAGAATATTTTCCATTGTCCTCTCAGCAGGATATTAAGTGCTGTGCCAATTAATCTAAGAGAAAGGAGGTTTGGACTACCCTCTTTGAAAAGGACCAGCAAAAAAGAAAGAAAAAGGAAGTAGTGATAAAAATGTACCTATTTCCCGCAGTAGGAGTGAAAGAAGGATTTTTTAAAAAAATAATAAATAAATAACTAGATTTAATTGCTTCTAAAGTCTGCACTGACATTCCTGGCCGCCAACATCTACAAGGTTTAATTCTCTAATTGACATTTCATGGAAAGGCTTCACCTTTCCTGCTACTCAGCTTCAGAGTGAATGTTCTCTCATAACATAGACATCTGCCCTCTGGACTAACCTTTCCTGAAGCTGCATCAACAGAGTAATGCTAATAAAAATATCCATCTGTGCTTCAAGATAAACAAAGCATTAATACACCAAACTGTGGCTTAGATTATATTAGAGCCAGCTTTAATGATATTACACATCTGTTAGGGTGTATTTCTCGTCCAGGCGTGCTTGCTCACTCTCTCAGTCTCCTGCGATATCTTTATATGAAAAAAAAAAGTGAATTCATTTCCCTTGGTCAGTCTAGCTTCTGTCACAGAAGCAACTGGTGTTGTTCATAAAAGCCCGGGGGGGGGGGTCATTAGGATTAAAGGCAGCAACCAAAACATAATTGTACTATTAAACATCCTTTTCTGTTTGCTCAGATTTCAGAGCTTAATGAAATGTCATTTTCTTCTTGGCACAGGCAGCAGATTGTACAATATTTCAGACCTAGAAGCAAAACTTTTCTTAGAATGCCTTGGAAGCAGCCTTCGCTGCCCAGGCACCCCCTAGATGTTTTGGACTACAACTCCCATCAACGCCAGTCAGTATGGCTGTATGAAGTTGCTGCTGCCTGGAACTGATAAGTGCTGTAGTTCAAAACTCCTGGTGAAGACCAGGTCGGGGAGACTGCTGTAAGGTATAGATGTGGAGAAGGGGAAATGAAGGTGGGAGTTCTAGACTAAGTGTATATCATAAGCCACCTACATAAACAGAATTGGTAAACATGTTCCTTGACTACAACGCTCTAGGATGCAGGTGGTGATATGATGGAATGTTTTCTATATATACCCAAGCATCCTTCTGACTATTTATGCCAGATCCTGGGGTTGATCTTGTGAGTATTGGGCCTGTTTTTTATTTGATTCGATTAACTGTTTTTTAATGATTACATTTTAATATAAATTATGCTGTGGTTTTCTTATGCAAACCACTTTGGTTGTTCTTGATGGAACTGAAAACCAACATATACATTTCCTAACAAATGAAATGTATGACATGAGGCAGAGATGTTTTTTGTCATGTCATTTTCTGTATGCACAGATGCAATGCCTCCACTCCCGGTGCAAAATAGTACAGGCTATAAACAGTTTTAGCACATGGGCAATTGTTTGTGAAGACTGGGCCTGACAACTTAAGAAACTTTGCAGCTGCCCGATTTTGTTTGAGATGGCAAGACTCACACCTCTCCTTCCAACTAATTACGTGTGTGTTCTTTGAGGGTTTGACTAAACACTTACAATTAACAAAACGTATAGAATATAATAACAATGTGGAATTTTAAGCTGCATATATTAAGAGGTAAGATTACAAGCAGGAGAAATGAATATGTAAAAAAAAAACCAGAAGGGGAAGTTGGGGAAAGTCGGTGTGGGGGGGACGGAACTGGGATCTTACTTTGTGAATATATTGTAGGCAGTCCATATGTTTTAAAAATTGTAAAACTTAATAAAAATTATTATCATTTTTAAAAGTGTGTGTTCTTTGAGTTGGAGAGACCATTCTATGCTCTTCTAATCTAGGACTCCAATTCCCATCAGCTCCAACCAGGAAGGCCAGTGATCAGGGTTGGTGAAAATTGTAGTCCAGCAACATCTGGAGGGTACCACATTGCCTACTTCTAGAGTAGAGCATCCCTCCTTGGCATGAAATCCTGTTTCTCCAAACAAAGAGTAGATGAGGTCATAAACTGCTTCTCAACTATCCCACCTCATGATAGTGATGGCAGAGAGGGATGCTATTCTACATGTTTTAATGCCTCCTCACAAGAAATCCCTTCAGATGGAAAACTAACATGAGAAGGGAATAACTAAACTAAAATCTTTCTCATTTTCTCTCAGTGTTCTCTGGGCAGGGTAATTAAATAATAATAATTGAGGGGAAACATTCAATCATGTGATTCTTCTCCCTGCAGTCTAAAGTGGGACCACCCAGGAGCACCACCTCATAGGTAGCTTGTGCAGACTGAGTCTATTGCCTCTGCAGAATAACTTGCAGTCATCATCACACAGTGGAGACCCAGATGACTAACTCATGTGCCTCATTGCCATTGTGTAACACTGCAAAAATCATTAATTAGATGTGCTATGTGCATGGTGGCGCTGTGGGTTAAACCACTGAGCCTAGGGCTTGCCGATCAGAAGGTCGGCGGTTCGAATCCCCGCGACGGGGTGAGCTCCCGTTGCTCGGTCCCAGCTCCTGCCAACCTAGCAGTTCGAAAGCACGTCAAAGTGCAAGTAGATAAATAGGTACCGCTACAGCGGGAAGGTAAACGGCGTTTCCGTGTGCTGCTCTGGTTCGCCAGAAGCGGCTTTGTCATGTTGGCCACATGACCTGGAAGCTGTACGCTGGCAGTTGGCCAATAATGCGAGATGAGCACCGCAACCCCAGAGTCGTTCACGACTGGACCTAATGGTCAGGGGTCCCTTTACCTTTACCTTTTATATGCAGGGTGGCAACAGGGCTCTAAAACCCAAGTCAACTCAGAACTACCGTACTTCCATGTGGGTCCACTGTGAAGTTTGCACAAAATTGTCTCCCAAAGGGGGAGATGACCAAACCAGTGTTACAGGTTCCTTTATTTTATTTTTATTTTTTTGCTGGCTAAGGTTATTACGGTAGGAATCACCCATCCCTCATACTGGACAGTTCAGAAACCTCCTACATCTGCCTTTCCCAGTTAATTGTCTCTCCTTTCTCGCCAATCAACCGCCAATTAACCCAAACCAATGCCCTTCTTTTGCTATGCCCTCTTCTGAGTGCTGATAAGGCAGCTATTGCAGATAAGGCACCGGTATGTATTCGAATTCGTTTGGAAGACAAAAGGAAGTTCATAATGGTGAAAATTCCATCACAGATCCACTGCACAGTATCATTACACCAGCTGCGGAACATGATGAATTAAAGCTGCAGCCAAAATGGGGGGAGATTTCACATTTAATTAGAGAGCCACCCTGTTCTGTCTTGAAAGGTTGCCACAAATTGCTGAGCATCAAAGGCCTCTCCTGGGGTAGAAGGATGGGCTGACAAGGCCAGGGTACTCCTGTTTGTCATGCTTTGGTACTGGCAATAAAGCAGTTCTGCTGTCAGTCTCCTGCCAGGTGTCTCTCTCTCTCTCCCACCGACTCCAAGTATCCCAAGGATGATGCATTTATAGAGATATAAATGCAGAGCGGCTTCATCCTCCTCACTGTTAGACTTGGCAAAGACCAGCACACGCATCCTATGTAAAAAAAGTGAGCATATCCAATTCTTTCTGAAATGCATTGCCCCACATATTCTGCTTTCATGTTTTCTTCTTCTTTCATTTATTGTGACTTTATATTTGCTTTGCACTCCTTAGATGCTTTCTATACAAGTTAGTGGTATATAAATATTTTTATGAATTAAAAGAAAACAAATAGATCTGACACATCAGCTTTCCTGAGCATTTCGTCAAAGGGCCCCAGCTTGGCTGACTTGGGTAGAGTTTCCGAGCACAGTTCAAAGTGTTGGTGCTGACCTTTAAAGCCCTAAAAGGCCTCGGTCCTGTATACCTGAAGGAGCGTCTCCACCCCCATCGTTCTGCCCGGACACCAAGGTCCAGTACCGAAGGCCTTCTGCCAGATCCCTCGTTGCGAGAAGCCAAGTTACAGGGAACCAGGCAGAGGGCCTTCTCGGTGGTGGCACCCACCCTGTGGAACGCCCTCCCACCAGATGTCAAAGAGAAAATTTTTAGAAGACATCTGAAGGTAGCCCTGTTTAGGGAGGCTTTTAATGTGTAATAGATTATTTTATTTCATTTTTCTGTTGGAAGCTGCCCAGAGTGGCTGGGGAGGTCCAGCCAGATGGGCGGGGTATAAAATAAATAAATAAATAAATAAATAAATAAATAAATAAATAAATAAATAAATAATATTCTGCTGGGATGGGTACGATTGTGGAGGAACCACATACATGAGCCCAGGACAGGGGCGAAATGAGGCTGCATTTCACCTGGATCAAAGACCCAGTTTGGCACCCACCCACATGCATTTGCGTGGACACACACACAGGATGGGAGTCTAAATAGGGCCCCTCTGGAGGCTTCACTTGGGGCTAAAGACCGGCTAGCCCTCTGCCTCCCCTAGCTGTGGCTCTGGCGTAGGAGCTCCAGGTATAGGGTGGTATATAAAACCAAACCAAATCAATCAATCAATCCTAAAGTCACCTTGTTGTTGTTTAGTCGTTTAGTTGTGTCCGACTCTTCGTGTCACCTTACCATGAGACAAATAATTTATGTTGAGTTTTGAAGCTACCACCTCAGAAAAGAAAGCAATTACAGAGCTCTCCAGATGCATAGGGATGGGGTAGCTAAATGTGACCCTGTGACATCTTGGGCTCAAAATAGCTATCTCAGGAATGAGGAAGCAGAAGAATCTTCTCTTTTTAAGGATTAAAGATATGCAGCTGATTCTGGCTAGCTCATCATTCATGCCAGTAACCTCAGCAGAAATCCTCATCTGTAGCCTTGAGCAGGCAGAATGACAGCTGTCTGTCTGGGAGGCAGGAAGGTTATATTTCCTGCAGCCTCTTCTCAGGACAAGTGCAATGAAATGAAGCCACAGGGATCAAAGACTTAAGAGGATTGACTGCCTGCAGGCTATAAACAGCAGTGGCATTGATCCAGCCGAGATCACTAATAATTCTTAGCGGCTACCTTCTGATAGCGTCTAATCTGCCCTCCAGAAAACAATGTGGTGGCATTTGGACCACTAAGTCCCCAAGGTTTGCTCACTGTCATCCTCTGGGGACATAAAAAAAGGAATGCAGCAATTGAGCTTGCAATGCCTACCATGTGGCAGAAGTGGTTTATGATGCTACTGTTCATTATGAGAAAGAAGGAAAGGGATTATCAATTTCATGGAAACTTAATATGGCTACTTACTTGAATGCTGCAGTCTTTGCTTATGCTACATGTATATGTGGGGCTGTCTCTGAAGACGGTTCAGAAACTTCATCTGGTGCAGAATTCCGCAGCCAGGTTTTTCACTGGGGCAAAGTGGTTTAAGGATACGACACCAATCCTTGCCCTACTGCAGTGGTTGCCAAACAGTTTCTGGCCCAATTCTAAGTGCTGACTTTGAGCTATAAACTCTTAAATGGCTCATGACTACAACATAGCTGCCAAGTCTCCCGTATTCCCTGGGAAACCCCCGTTTTTCCGGCTGTCCCTAGCTGGGAAAACTGTTTTTTTTTTCAGTTTATTCTGGCGTGGCGGCCATTTTGGAACTGGGCGGAGCATGCTCAGAAGCAACTTTTGATGCTGCTCTGCCCAGTTCCAAAATGGCTGCAGCGTGACTTCTGGTGCAGCGGCCATTTTGGAACTGGGCACAGCAGCATCAAAAGTCACTTCGGAGCATGCTCCGCCCAGTTCCAAAATGGCGGCAGCGCTACTTCCAGTATGCTACTTCAGGTCCGGTCCCTTATTTTTCAGAGAGGAACTTGGCAGGTATGGACTACAATACCTCAAGAACTCCCTATCCCCATATGAATTGACCCTGACCCTGCAATCATCACCTGAGGCCCTTCTTTATGTGCCCACTCCATGATAGGTCCAGAGAGTGGCATCCAGAGAATGGGCCTTTTCTGTGGTGGCTCCCCATTTGTGGAATGCTCTCCCCAAGAGAGCTTGCCTGGCTCCTTCATTACATATATTCAGAAGCCAGGCAAAAACATTCCTCTTCTTCCAGGCCTTTGGCTAATTAAACAATGTATTGCCTCCTGCAGTAATTCAATCTTTCGGATTGTCTTCAAAGGCAGCCCTACGAACAACTGGGTTTGAACTGGGTTTCTGGGCTGCTGGTTCAACACTCTAATGCCTATACCACATTGGATCTCCAATTAAGCCCCAAATGTTACAACTAGAGCAATATAAACACAAGAGGGGCACATTGCGGATCCACATGCTACCTCCTTTTGCACTGCATCTTTTAAATGGTAAGCCTAAGGGCACAGACTGGTACTATCTTTCTATTGATCTTTATAAGCTGCTTTGGGAACCTTTTTGACCAAAGAATGGGATTTAATACCTCTCACATGAATGAATGAATGAATGAATGAATAAGACTAATGTAATATGTAGTTTGGTCCTGTGTCTCATCCTGTTGATCTCATTGAGAACTAAGTGCAACCAACTTAGTTTGCATCCTATACACCAAACTTTATTAATATTGTGAACTACATTGAGCACTTCACTCGAAAAATAGGATATTAATCCTTTAAATAAATATTTACAAAATACGTGCTGTTGTGTGTACGATATTTCATTCAACTTACATATAATAAAATGAGATATACACGGGATACATTCAAATATATGCTGGGTGTAAATGTGAGATGACGAGTGTGGCACTAGGGTGATGACTTTTTTACAACCTCATTTCCCTGTATCATAATTTGATGACTTTTCATTAAAGAATAGATAAAATCTTACTTTCAAAGAGATTTGATAAAAAAAACCTCACGCACAAAATGATTTAAAAAATTTTATTTATCAGTTTTTTTGACCATTTTTGAAGTCACTGTAAGCAGATATAAAATTGAACCCAAGCTTTAGACCTATATACAACATTATATAGGGTCATCAAACACACAAGGAAGCTTTTTTTTAGCTTCAGTAACAGTATAGATGCCGCTAGAGGACGATGTTTTGCTACCTCTCCTGTAGGTTCTTTTCCCAGCATGTCCGGCAGGGTCTGCTGGCCGAGTTTTGAGGTCCCAAAAAGGGGCTTTTACCTTGCGCAGGTGTGACATTTGTATACCCTATGTTGCTAAGAACACTTGTGGAATGTGGTGTTGTGTCCAAATTTGATACAAAGTATATATAGAATTGTTAATACAATTTTATGAAATGGTAAAACGGCATACAAAAAAATTAAAAAACGGTTTGCGCGTAACCTTTTTTAAATATTTCAATGGAATATACCTCGTTTTAGTCATTAATAGGCAAAAGTTCATCCATCTGTGCTACAGGAAATAATTTTTGAGAAAATAAAATAAAAAAGTCACCACCCTAGTGTGGCACACTTTGCAGGAGTAGTAGGGTCTGAATTGAGAACTTGAGAGGTTGAAAGTGCAACATATGCTGCAGACAGTCTCTCATCCAGAGATAGTAGGAACCAGCTTTGGGTTGTCCAAAATCCAGAGGTGTGGGGACAATCTATCTACTGAGCAGTGACACTTGCGTTATGATTCATTCCATCACTAGACATTGCTACTTCATTCAACCAAACACAACCAGGTGTTGTCATTCATGTTTACCTTCCAGAGTTCTGGATTGCACTTCTTTCCCTAAGACGGGAGTGGCAGATTCCAACGTTCTGGGGGGTTGGAACCAAAAGCAGCAGATCAACTTTCAGTGTGATGAAAGGGATTAGGCAGCATTTCCGTGGCTCTGTGTCTGTAGCCCGGTAGATTGTTTAAAGTTGCAGATTTGAAATGCTAGGTTTCTTCAAAGGATTAATTCATCTTTTGATCCAATGAGCACTCTGACGAATGCTCCTTTCCCTATCACATTCAAACACACGACCCCCTTTAGAAGTTAATAAACCCATTTGCTGCCAAATAACAGGTTTTTCCAATATTGCTCTATCAGGCGGAGGATAAGAGGTTTAATGTCTTAGGTATTTTTCTTCTCCTCTTAAAAGCTAAATCAGGTGTATCTGGTGCTGGAAGGAGCAACACTTCCCCTTGTTATATAAGCATTATTTCCAAATCTTCCATAGCAGCCACCACTGATTCCAACAAGAAATTATTGCATTAATAATGTGGATATAATTTATGTAGCAGTGCCATTTCTGGTGGTCATCAAAGATGGCAGAAGAGCACAAATTGCTATTTCTAAAAAATGTGCCAAGTGCCTGCCCAGACATCCTTGGCTTTTGGGTGTATGTAAATAATTGGAAGAGTGAGTGATTAATTCCAATGAGGAATGAAAGAGAAGACTAAAACCTCAAATAGTTAAACACCACAGGAATCTTAACTCCTACACAAGTTCACCAACCAGCCAAAAAAGATAGGCTCTGTGTCTTTTTTTCTGGAAGTCAGCCAATGAGAATGAGAGATGAATATGCGCTACGGGGGCACTGAAAAGCAGTCTTCATCTCCCTGGTGCCCTCCAGATGTTCTGCACCACAACTCCTGTCAGGAGACAACAGGCTGCTCTAAAAACAGGCCAAAGTCCAGCTTAAATTATGTCCCATTTTAAGTCTCATTGGGATTAATATTCATGCAACCATAAGCATCTCTACTGGGTGTAGGTCCCATACCACCGTATTCAATGGGACTTTTGTTCAGGATAGTTTCTGTAGAATTGCAGCCAAACTCCTCCATTGAAATTAATGGGATTCAAAAGAGCTTGCATTTGAATAGAATATGACCATATTACCTAGGAGAGTGGAATTGGGGTGTAGAGAAAGGGAACAAACTACCCCAGGGCACCACAAGGCTGAGATTCCCAAATGATTTGGTGAAGCCATATGATGCAGCTGAAGAAACCATTGGCACATATCTAATGGGTGGAGTAATATGCAAAGAGCTTCAGTTTCTTGCGAAACTTAAAAAAGACTCGGGACTGTGAAACAACCATGGCATGAACTGCACATTGATTACATTGAACAAGCTTATGCCAAAGGCTTGGAAAACCTATTTATGAGTTGTACCCTCTCAGTTGCATCCACATAATGCAGGCGTAGGGAACCTCAGGCCGAGGGGGGGAAATGTGGATCTCCAAACTTCTTTCTCCTGCCTTTGGGATTCTCCCCAGGCCACACCCCCTCCCTAAGCCACACCCCTCTTCCCAGACCGCACCCCTCAATGGCCCTGTTCTGCACCCTCATGCTCTCTTGAAGTGTGATAATAGTTCTTGCATGCCTGGAGGGAGGCTCTAAGGTCAAAGCTGTCATACAACATACAACTGCTTCAGAGGGACAATTCTCATGGTGTCAGGAGTTACTTTTAGAAGTTTGTTCTCAACACCAAACTTCTGCAACAGATGCATTTAGTGTCGTGGTCACATTGCGCTTTCATGCCTCTTTGGACAAGGGTTTGTCTCCCATGAACATGCATCTGTAATGGTAATCAGCTCTGAAAGATTAAATTTAGCACCTTGAACTCTTAAGAACTGAAATGAAGCTTAAATATACCTGAGGCCAATTCTTAGCTTGCTTTTCTCCTACACTACAGAGTCAGAGCCATGTGCTAAAGAAAGGGAGAGAATGAAATACTGGGAGAACTGACACATAAACGTATTTTTTGGTTCTGATACAGATGAGAGCTCATATAGCTCAATGAGGCTTCCAGATGAGAGCTCATATAGCTCAATAGCTAAGAGGCTGAGCCATGAACCAGGAAGCCATCGATTTAAAACTTGTATCTGCCACAAACTCAGTAAGGCAAATTAGTAAGTTGAGCTTCCCCTGCCATTTGCAATATGGGGAAAATAAGTCTGACCTATTTTCAGGTTGTTATAAAGAAATGTACAGTATGTGAAATGTTTTCAGTGCTCCAAAATGCTGTCGAAAACCAAAGTAGTTGTAACATCCTGGAAAGCCAAAACCCCTGCTGTGACAAAAATAAGTACTCTTGCGGCAATTCTAATGTTGTGATTTGTAACAAGCCTGAATCATGGGGTCGAACACCCACAATTGACCCTGGTTGGGTATGCTATGAAGTCAAAGGTGATGGTGTTGTGTAGCAGCTAGAACAGGTGTTGGGACTCTCCAGATGTTGGTAGAATCAAAAGTTTTCATCAAGCACAGCAGTCAATGTACTTTATGGCTGCTCCAAGATGCTAGAAATGATTTTTAAAAGGAAGGAAGGAAGGAAGGAAGGAAGGAAGGAAGGGAGGGAGGGAGGGAGGGAGGGATGACTTGGGCTATCTTGTAAAATGAGAAGCCATTTGGAGCAAGCCAGGTTTGGAAGGAGTTTGTAAACATGCAATCTAATATGTGTGTCTGGCTTCTGATCCAAGCACTATTCACTGAATGTGGACCAGGGAGGTTCACTCCGAATTGTGGAATGAATAGAAATACTCACCCATCCCTAGTGAGGAACCACATCATTTATAACAATATTATCCTTACTTGACTGTTGTAAACATTACAAGCAGGTTTCTAAAATGTGTTTAGTGATTTTTAAGTTCTATTTTCAAATGGGCATAAAATGCCCGTGCAACTCTGTAATGAATTCTCCTTTGAGCCAATTTATAATTTTAAATCTTACATTTGAATTAGGCCATGTTTACCCCCTCACTTTTGCTAGTTTTGTTATTTTTGTAATCTGTTCCAGGAGCATTTGGTAAAGTGTGGGCTATTATTATTATTATTATTATTATTATTATTATTATTATTATTATTAAACGTATTTTAACAATTCTCAACCATGAAAATTGGGGTCAAGTGTAACAATACTATAGTCCCAGTCTCATTATTACAAAGAACCAAAGTAGAAATTAAAATATAACACAATAAAAAGCCTGCCTCCGTGGTTTAAAAACAGAAACATTGACCAGGAATGAATCAGGGCTCTGCTTTGATGATTTTGAACATAAATTCAGCTATGTAAATAAATCCATGTATGATAGCACCACATGTGCCTTTTTAGCATTTCAGTTTAAACTTTTTGTTTGATACTGCATTTTACCCTCCTTTAGGAATGGCGACCTTTGCATTGCCCCTGCAGCGTTTTAGAATTTGTTTTTTTGGAAGCCGCCCAGAGTGGCTGGGGGAACCCGGCCAGATGGGCGGGGTATAAATAATAAATTATTATTATTATTATTATTATTATTATTATTATTATTATTATTCCACACAGACTACAAGGCAGGGGTGTGGGACCTGTGGCTGCCCAGATATTGTTGGACTCCAAATCCCATCAGCCACAGGCAACATGACCAATGGTCAGAGATGATGGAACATCTGGAGAGCCACAGGTCCCACATCGCTGCTATAAGAGGGTCTACGTGTGTCATGACCATGCACCTTTGGTCTTCAGGAGAGTTGAAGGATAGATATTGACTAGCAGAGTTCCAGTCCCCTGCAAAAGCCATTTCCATGCTTCAGGTTGTAGGAATGTGGAAACATCAGTAGTAAGATTGAAGCGTCTGTTCCATTCCGGTGAGAAATGACAAGAATGGGTTTAATTAAGTCAGTAAATTCCAATGACTCTGTGAGTGTGTGGCTTCATTAATGACAAATTAAAACCTTCTGAGGCACACTTGTGTTTATCTAAAGTGCCGAGCACCAACACATTTCTGTTCCACAAGATTGGGGCTTTATGATAGCTTTTGCTGGGGAGCAGTGATATTTGCTCTTAGTCCATTGATATCAGTATTAAAATGTGTGTGAGAGAGCCAGTGACTTTAGATATCTTTTACAGAAGTAACCAGTGAGATTGGCGTAGAGAAAATGATATGGTCAAAGTCAGGGAAATGACTGTGACTAAGGACTATTAAACTCTAAAGCCTTCTCACTTTGACTGTTTGGTAACATTACCCAGCATCCTGGGCTGGCATCTGGATATGGCATCTTCTCCCTCCAGCAAATCTGTGGATTCCCGGGTCTACATTTCCTCATTTTCGCCCACTTGCTGACTTCATTCCAGCATGCACAGTTGTCTCATTTTTCATCCATCCCATGTGATGAATCCTGAAGCAGTAATCTCTTTTTGCATGGTTCGTTTCCAGATTCATAGCTATGAAAGTGTTTCGGTCATCTGCAGAAAGATCACAGCTAACCACTCAGAAAAGGATTTCTGAACATCACTGAAATCGCTTGCCATTCCCATCACTGGAGCACATCAGCAACTACAGGAGGACACTTCAATGGTAAAAATGGTATCTGCTTGCATGTGCACACTCACACACATACACATGCCCAATTCTTTCCATCTTTCACATAATTTTAATCTTCTACACTTCAAGCAGCCTGCCCCAACCTTGTTGCCTTCCAGAAGTTTTGAACCTCAATGCCCATCAACCTTGACCATTGGCCAAGCTAGTCAGCACAGATGAGAATTGTAGACCAAGACATCTGGAAGCCACCAGTTTGGAGAAGGGTGCCTTATAGCATCATTGTTCTCAGGACCAATAGAGCAGAGGGCCTTCTTGGTTGTGGCACCCTCCCATCAGATGTCAAAGAAATAAACAACTATCTGACTTTTAGAAGGCATCTGAAGGCAGCCCTGTTTAGGGAAGTTTTTAATGTCTGATGTTTTATTGTATTTTTAATATTTCGTTGGAAGCCTCCCAGAGTGGTGGGGTATAAATGTGTTGAGCAGAAAACATATAAAACTGGGATGGGGAACCTGGGGCCTTCCTGGGGCCTGTTCGACCCCAAATCCCATTAGCCCTATACAGCATAGCTAGTGGTCAATGTTGAAAAATTTGTGGTATTACATCATTATGCTCAAAGTTTTTCCACCTTTCACAAGTGGCAGTCAACTGAAGCAGTGATAGCAATACACTGAGTACAATGGCATCATGCCATGTGTCCTCTTTAAGCACTGAGTAGATGCCTAGCAGTGGTGGCTGTGCACAGAATCCTCTCTTATAAGTTTTGAGCTGCTGCTGCTGCCAGGCTTAGAGTCTCAGAAGATTCTCCTCCTCCACAGAGAGGTCAATGGAGTTATGTGCAATGCACAGAGAAGGGCACCCTATACTTTGTGTGGGCCCCAATAATAACAAACACCACATTTGCCTTTGATGACCACTTGTTCGCAAATGTCTTTGGAACAAATGACTTCACTTCACTGGATATTCTGCTCCAGGCAGGTATTAATTTTCAGTTCAGGTACTGTTACATCTGCAATCCTAATCTTCTGCTCATCAAAGGAAATAAATCCTGAAAAGTCTCTTTAAAGGCTCAGGGAGACAATCTCTCCAATTCAACGAGGGCAGTGGAAGGCCAAACACAACACTATCCATTATTAGGGGGGGGGAATTAGGGGGGGGGAACCAGTAAATCTGAGGGGTGTGCATGGGCTCCAAGATTCGCTTTGTAGTTATATCTGTGAATTTTTAAAAATTCTGTTCTGTTTCTGAGTCACTCCGTGCGTTCTCCACTTAGACCTGTAATTCGACTACTGAGCCACTCTGTACTGTGTTTCTTTGATTCATGGGTAATCTGAAAATGGGGTAATCTAAAAATGGCTGATCCAATTTGTGCATGCGTTGTTGAGATTGTGCTTTGATACTGGAGGGTGAGAAGACCCCTGAATCATCACTATTTATCTCTTTATTCAACCCATACATGGAAATGATGCACACTCCAGAATGAGTAGATGTAGGGAACATGGGGTGTTTCTTAGACTGCACATATCAGTCAACTGTGAGGGCAACAGTGGTCCATTTCCTAGTCCATAGAGGGGGCACAAACTGAGAAACTGATTGATCACAAAGGAGACCCTGGCAGAGAAACCCAAGGAAGCTATTGCACCAGCAATCCCCTGAGTTAAACTGAGAGCTTTTATATGAGCTGGAGGCTGCACCCTTTCTGGCTCCAGTCCAGGCACGCACTTACATGGCTCACCCCTTCTCCTGATTAGTCTTATGCAATGGGATCCCATGTGTTCCTAGTTAGGCAGTCCATCAGCAGCCCAGGAGTCCCTTTGCTAAAGGAAGGAGGAGTGCTCCAGAATCTAGCTGGGAGCCTGGGCAAGCGGTGCAGAGTCCCCTGGGGCCACAGCTGGAATGCTGAAGGCTGTGCTAGAAGAATGAATTGCTGGGGGTGCTGGGATTTGCTAGGGTGAACATTTTCCTCCAGGGAGTCCTGGAGGAGCATGTCAGGATCCTGGCACAAATGCCCCCTGCAAAGCATGAGTATGCACCCTACAACAAGCCTCAGAAACCTCTGCAATGTGTGAGGCTTCCAGGGCAGAAATTCAGGGGGTCTTGAAAGACTATGGTTTACACCAATCTCATTGTGAAGCCGAAAAGAGCTCTGTGAAATGATAAAAAATATGTGCACGCTTGTCATCGGCGGAGGTTGATCCACCACCACTTTGCTTGGCTTGTTTCTTTCCTTCTCAGGGATTAACAGAAAACTCAAAAACACAGAGACAAAACCACAGAATTACATGCAACGCAGCAAGCCAACTGTTCACACATGACTTTGAGCCAACTATTGTTTCCATCGCTTATATGCAGCATGTACCAAGGAATGGGTTATTTAATCAAGGATGGCACAGCTCTCCAAAGCAAACCCTCTCCCAATTGTTTTCAATTACACGCCCTTGCCAAGTTGTGCTTGCTTATTTAAGTCAAGCAGATTGGAACAATTTACAGTTGGCCTTTATTGCTGAGCCACCTCTTTTGCTGTTGGCATTCCATTTTGTTTTAATAAACGGAATCCCGGTTTGAGCAGTGATGCAATGAATAAAACTCTAGCGGACTGAATTCCATGGTGTCTTATTTTTGACTGTGGTGGGGGAATCTGGGCTTGGGTTATGACTTCAGCCAGAAGATAGGGGCTTACATGACTGAAACCTTCTTTATAACAGTCTGCACTGAAAAATTAGATGTTGGGGAGAAGGCTAGGCAGAACTACTCTCCATGACACCTATTATTCTATGTGTGGGGATTTATCGGATTGCATTTTTGTTGGGAAGAGCATTCAATCATGTGAGCACCAGTAGCTGAAAGTGGAGTGGGGCAGCAGTGCTCATCTGACAACAGCAAGATTGGTGTGTTTTGTTGTTGTTGTTTAGTCATTTAGTCGTGTCCGACTCTTCGTGACCCCATGGACCATAGTACGCCAGGCACTCCTGTCTTGCACTGCCTCCCACAGTTTGGTCAAACTCATGTTCGTAGCTTCGAGAACACTGTCCAACCATCTTGTCCTCTGTCGTCCCCTTCTCCTAGTGCCCTCAATCTTTCCCAACATCAGGGTCTTTTCCAGGGAGTCTTCTCTTCTCATGAGGCGGCCAAAGTATTGGAGCCTCAGCTTCACGATCTGTCCTTCCAGTGAGCACTCAGGGCTGATTTCCTTCAGAATGGATAGGTTTGATCTTCTAGCAGTCCATGGGACTCTTAAGAGTCTCCTCCAGCACCATAATTCAAAAGCATCAATTCTTCGGCGATCAGCCTTCTTTATGGTCCAGCTCTCACTTAGTGTGGTGCAAATGCACTGGCAGAGCCAATCTGGCACTCCTGCTGGTATGTTTGCACCTTGCTGACTATGCTGACCTTGCTGGCATCTTGCCCAACTCCCTCTACCTCTCGGTAATCAGCCGTGATGCAGCTGACCAGAGGACAGGTGAGTGCCATCATCCAACCCCACCATATGCTACTGGCGAGTACTGCTTACATTTTGAAGTGGCACATTCTAGACAGGTTTCCAACCAAAGTGAGAGCCAGGTCTTTGTTGCTCATGCCTTTCCTAGCAATGCCCTAACTTCATGACTATTTGTGTTACCTGCTTACAAGTATTCAGTGCTAGTGGCTGAAGCTTGCACCAGAAGCTCCATCTAGCCTTCCCCTTGCCTGTTCTGTGGTATTGTCACCACTATGATCTTCCAACACAAAGAGTATACAAACATGCCTATTATCATGCACCATTTTTTATCATGAGTGCAGTGGTGCAGCAAGGTAATTTTAAATCCTGGACATAACCATCTTATAATACACCCACACATCTATTTAGATGGCCATGTGTATTACTTCAGTTGAGAAGCATACATTAAAATTCACATCAATTAAAATTAATATTTTCCTTTTCCCTGCCCCTCTGCAATTTCATGCTTCACAACTACTTCCATATTCCTGATATGTGAGGGCAACAAACAAACCCAGTTTGCAAACTCTTGTTTTTTTTTTTATAAAAAAACAATACTCTGAGTTGTGGATTTAAAACCAGCTTCAATACAGGGCCATTGTGAATACAGGAATAAAATCGGAGTTTGCATCTGCTGCCCTGATGCAAAACACATTTATTTTGAAATGAACTCTTTTTTCATTGTAGAAAATGATGACGTGCTTTAAAGTAAAGACAATAAAGTGACTATAAGTAACCATCTGCATGCTTGGTCAGCCACCCACAAATTATAAAGCATTAAAAAAAATCTTCCCAACTCTTGAAATGAAAAATTTCTGCTACTTGGAAAGGCCTATGAACAAAGCCCCATGACTACAAGGGAAGACCTCAAGTTAGAGCCTCTCGTTTTGGGTGGTTCTTTGGGGGTGTGTGTGTAGATATAGCAGGCAGAACCCAGGGCAAAACCTGTATACTATGCAGATGTTATTGGACCCAGCTCATACAATCCCTGTTCACACACCATACTGCGTGCAGCTGATGGGACCTGGAGCCTTACCACATAGGAATCATAGAATTATCAGAGATGGAAGGCACCAGGAAGATTATCTACTCCAGCTCCCTGCAGTGCAGAAATATGCAGCTATCCCATATGGGGATCAAACCTGCAACCTTGGCATTATCAGCACCACACTCTACCCAACTGAGCTATCCAGGCACCAAGCTTCCCAACCTGCTCCCCACAAAAAAAGCATACAGTAGTTGAAATCAAATTTATAGAGGGGAATGAATGCAATTTAAAAATAAATAATAAAATAAAAACATATGGCTGAGTAGGAAACAGCTGAGAGCTGGACCTTGCCCCTTGCTTTTTCTGAGACCTGTGGGTATAGGGCGGTATAATAATAATAATAATAATAATAATAATAATAATAATAATAATAATTTCTAGAACCTGAGAAGCTGTCCCCAAAGAAATGGGGACTTTTAATGGACTCTTATGACAATGGCCTCAATGATGGTTTGAAGGGGTGAGCCAGGTGGATCTCATGCATTCTATCACCAAGAGAGCCTAGACCAGGCATCCCCAAACTTCGGCCCTCCAGATGTTTTGGACTACAATTCCCATCATCCCTGACCACTGGTCCTGTTAGCTAGGGATCATGGGAGTTGTAGGCCAAAACATCTGGAGGGCCGCAGTTTGGGGATGCCTGGCCTAGACTTTGACATCCCGAGTTCCCTACTTATTTTATTTATCACTCTTGAGCCTACATTTCTACGGGTAATAAAGGTAGAATAAAAATAAGATGAAAGCCATGAATGAAATACTGTTCAACTAACTACCCAAGGTGTGATATAGCCAAACCCTATGAATATCTCACAGCTTCTGACTTTGGGTGTGTGTGTGTTTCTGCAGGAGTCCCTAGGAATGGATCCAGTTTTCTTCTTTCAGAGAGTCAGTTTCCTTCAGTTGTGATGTAGGTCTGCAGAAAACCTGACTTAGGATACAACTTTTGCACACGCTTTTTGATCCAGCCAGGCTTTCCTCAAACTTTTCAGCCCCATGCTACAACGCTCAGCACTGAACCTTCTCCCCGGAGCCTGAGATGACACTTTACTAATAAAGGGAAAGTATTTGGGAGAGCACAGAGGCAAGATTCCTCAAGAGAGAAAGCCTGGCTGTTGACAATCTAATAATGCCGATGGGTGGCATGATGCCAATTTGCTGCTCCTCTGGTGGCTGTGACACATCTTTAAAAAGTGTTTAATTACTGCCTGAGTGGAAGTTGTCATAGCATTTCTGGTTAGTCTCAAAGTCTCAGGGTAATGATCCTGAAGGGTTAAAGTGGTGATAAATCTTACTCCAGATTGCTTATAGAACCTCTGTGAATGTGGGAGTTAATAAGCACTGTTGAAGGAAAGCGAGCACAGTACAGCAAATGCGCACTTCACAAAGGAAGGAAGGAAGGAAGGAAGGAAGGAAGGAAGGAAGGAAGGAAGGAAGGAAGGAATAGAGGTTTTGAGGTACCAATGAAAGTTACACCCAAAAAGTCATCTGTCTACTTCTATTCATTTTGTCAGGCTAGTGAATGGTTGGTGGATGTTTCCTCAGTGGGAGCTAATGGCTAGGAAAAAGTAGGAGATTCGTTTTGAGTGTTTTGAATGGAGGAGTCAAGTCATTTTATAGTCTTTGGGCATTTCAGTATGTATATATGGGAAGGAGGCAACATAGCACTAAGATGCTTGTTCCATCAGCACAAGCATTTCTGCTTGCAAAACAGAATTAACTTTCATCTCCTCCCCTTGCACAAACTCTGTGGGCTCTCCTGACACTCCAGAGTGGATTTGGGGGAGGCATGGTGGGATGCAGAGGGGAGAAAGCTCAGTTGTGTTCATCAGAATCCTTACACTGGCTTCTGCTAGCACTCCGGGTTAGTTGAATATGGTCCTATATCTATCATCCATGTTAGACAATGTAAGTTGAGCAGTTAATGTGCAGAACAACTGGCTGTCATGCAGACTTCATGGGAAATGTGCATATAACCAGCCCACGGAACTGGGCACATATCTGAGTTCATATAAAACCAGCCATCCCCAAACTTCGGCCCTCCAGATGTTTTGGACTACAATTCCCATCATCCCTGACCACTGGTCCTGTTAGCTAGGGATCATGGGAGTTGTAGGCCAAAACATCTGGAGGGCCACAGTTTGGGGATGCCTGATATAAACAATGTCCACCAGGGCTTGAGGAACATGCACATATTGACTGAAGTTTGTACATTTTGTGGCCATTGTGCGCAATCTCTCCCGTGGCACTCCACTAACTGGGGAACAGCTGAGTGCAAAGGAAAGGCAGCTGAGCTGCAAAGGAAGTTAATTTTTCTATGGAGCCTCATGCCTTATTTTCACTGCTCAGCTGCTCAGTGGGAGGGTATGCTGAGTGCCGTGTAGGATTCGACAATAGGTCAGGAGCAGCCTGAGGGTCACAGATTGCACATATCTGGATTAGCGATAGAAAACAAGGGCATGTTTATTGGAGACTAACATTTGGACTAGAGAACGTGCACACTGCATGTGGGGTATGTACAAAATGCAGTGGAAAATGCATATTCCCCAAGCCCTGTCAGGGATTATGCATAATGGCCAGAGAGTGTGCAAAATTCAGTCAATATATGCACATTGCCTAAGGTCAGTAGGAGATCATGCATATTGACCAATGAATGCACACATTTCCCTCTTCTTGGACAAATTTTGTGCACATTCTCCATGAGACATGGTGAACGTGCACAATAGCTGGTTGTTATACACATTAACCACTAAACTGACATCACTCCTTTATCTATGAAAGATATTGTAGGTACCTCACAGTACCGTCCAGTGAGGCTAAAGGAAGTTTGCCCTTGGCAGTCGGTTGGCAAAAGCATTACCTTTGCATAGCATTACCCAGCACATCTGTAGTTCTTCTAAGCCAGGCTAGTGAGGAGCTGGGCAATTCACTCACCTCATCTGTGTGTTTGATGTGGTATATAACTTCAAACATCCTTCCAGGCTTGCTGGGAGTTCCACCTTGGGATGTCCTCCTGGCAGGACATTAAAGGTGACCCAGTCTACAATTAGGGTGAACACAGTCTGTAATTTGAGGCAGCTTTGTGTGTCAGGATGTCAGCCTCTGCCGGAACAGCAGAGCCAGAGATTCCTCCCTCTGTCCCAATGCCTTTGGGAAAACGCACTGGTTGCTGATCATGACAAAATGTTGCAGTATTATTTTTACGAGGGATTGTAAAAGTCATTGCAGCCTGCACGTTACAATATTTTGTAACTACGTTTTTATGAAGCTAAAATAGCAGCTTGCTGTTATTGCTGGGCATAAATTGCTACCACATTTTCTAGCTGCTTTAACGCCAGCCATCTAAACAGCTGCTTCTAAACACAGCACAATTATGCTCTGCTCTCCTTTGAGTGTAGATAAGAAGCTGTTCGCAACTCTCAGGCCCAGATCGGAAGTCAGTCCAGTGGATGGCGATGGAGAGTGAGCTTGCATAGGATTGCAGCCAAAACTGTTTTGATGGCAAGTTTATGCATGGGGTTGGTAAGATGGATGCTGGAAATGAGAGGGTGAAATGAAAATATTCTAAAATGAAATATTGTATGACTGCAATTGATGGGGCCCTGAAATGGCAAGACATGTAAGCATGGTATCTGAAGAAGTGTGCATGCACACAAAAACTTATACGCAGAACAAACTTAGTTGGTCTCTAAGGTGCTACTGGACAATTTTTTTTATTTATTTTGACTGCATCAGACCAACACAGCTACCTACCTGAATCATGTTATAGAACGTTAGGCCATTAGGGCAGTAGATACGAGTGAGAACATGAATGAAACCCTGGGAAGTCACATACTTTTATTCATGTGCTTACTCATCCACATTAGATTCACAGCAGATTCTGTATATAATCTGTAAAAAGGAACATTACTGATGAACAGTAGCCAATAATCAAATAAAGAAATACTTAACATTGCTTATCATTTATACAATCCTCTGAAATTCAATCCTTTGCCATTCTTAGTCCATGTATCTTCACAGCAGCATTGCTACTTGAGAGCCAGCATGGTGCAGTGGTTAGAGTTTCAGACGAGGACCTGGGAGACCAGAGTTCAAATCCTCACTTGCTATGAAGCTCACTTGGGCCGGTCACTGCCTCTCAGCCTCACAGAGTTGTTGTGGGGATTAAACATCGAGCATACATGCCACCTTGAAGAAAAAAGGTGGACTATAACTGCCAGCAATATAAAAATAATAGATAGGTATTTTCATTTTATAAGGGACTGGAGCAGAATGGTGCTCAAGAGAGTTAGAATCCATGCCCAGCTCATTCTAAAGACTGTTTCCTTCATGCCCTCTAAGTTCCAGAGTAGAAATAGAGAGAGGTTTGTTTTGGCAGGTCCTTTTATAGATTCCCTCTGTCTCCAGCCTCATTGTTCTACTGAACTGGGATTTTCACCTGTTAAGAGATGTACCTAAGCAACGGCATCAATGAATTTGGGAACCATCCGCCAGTCTTGAGTTTCCTGGTGGAGTTCCCTCTCTTTCCAGTTGTTTCTTCTTTCGTGAAACACCAGATCAGTGTCTTTCCCATCTTTTCCCCTTTGCGCAAAACCGTGAGATGACAGATGACAGGACGGAAATAAATGATGGCTATGAATGAGAACCAAATGAGTATCCTGATAGTTGCCACAAGTTAGCGCTGCAGGTCCCATATAAAAAGCCCTGAAAGATCTCATGAGACAGACAGCTTGGCCCAAAATATTTCAAAATGGATTTTCCTGGCTTTCAATGAGCCCCATGATGCAATTTCATGTGACGTTAAGTAGCTTTGAAGTGCTATATCATCCAAGAGAGGAATATCAGACTAAAGGCTTATACAAGGCACATTGAGATTCATAGTTGTCAAGTGGAATAGATGAATATGAGGCAGAGCAATCCTATACTTCTGGCAATTCTATAGTTACTTCCATAATCACCACGACTGGAGATACACTGCTGCCATGCCGGCCGAATGCTCCCCTATCAAATGACATCGCCCCCGTGTCCCTCGAAGTGGGGAGAGAGCTGCTGCATTCAGGTCCTGCTTTTGGGCTTCCTAGGGGCATCTGGTTGGCCACTGTGAGAGCAAGATGCTGGCCTAGATGGGCCTTTGGCCTGATCCAGTGGGGCTCTTCTTCTGCTCTTAGGTTCAGTGTCTCTTATTGCACCAGTTTCATGTTAGGAACACCTTCAGCTGTTGTACAACTGTCTGCCCTGGAGGTCGCAAAGGAAAAGGATGGAAGCAGGTGTGCTTCCATGGAGGAACACCTGGGAACATTCTGGTCACTACGGCTGGCCATGGGGAGAGCTTTCCTCCTGGCCTGCACAAAATGGGATGTGAGGTAGATCCTGTACCTTGAGAAAGGAGCCTATGGAGAGGATGTTAGAACACAGCAAGGTTAGAACATAGGATAGGTAGAACATAGCAAGGAAACATGCAATATCCCCGATACTATGAAAAGTCCACTGTAATTCCACTTGTGGCTTCCGGCAAAAGAGCCACGAGCTACTAGCATTAGAAGCCACCCATTTGAAAGATGCCCAGCTCAAGATTTCAAGGAAAGTCCACCCCCCCTTTAGCCTTTTAGGTGAAGATCAATCCGAGATCAATCCATATAAATATTTTCATACAGAAAATCCTACCTGGCCTTGCTTACAAAGGCTTATTGACAACAATTGCCAAATGCCAAAAGGCGGGCAGAAAAAGGAGACAATAGTTTCCATTTTAATGGTATTTGGAAGCCTCATTCTCTTCTTCCCATGTACAGCATCACCCACTGGCTTGACTTTCTGGATATATATATATGAAACTATATATAGACATATATACACAGCTCTGCTGAGAAAAGAATGGCAACTGGTCCTTCTTTTCAAATGCAGTGATGAGTATATCACCGAGAAGAGCATGGCATGATTGGCATGTCTTAAGGTGAGCAGGGAGACTTCTAATCTCCGAGAAACTGCTGTTCTCACTCCCACCAGATGCACATAAGCTCAAAAGAGTGGCAGGCATGGATGCTGACAAGCTGCCTACAGTGTCAAAGCCAGAGATAAGAGGCTGCAGGCTCAAAAGAATGCCTCTGAACATCAACATGGTACTGCAGAGGCAGCAGTTCAAAGCTCTGGTTATTCTCAAGGGAGACTGCTAGCGAGGTATGACATTAATTTACTGAAAGGAAGAAAAAACGCGAAAGAAAGAAAGAAAGAAAGAAAGAAAGAAAGAAAGAAAGGGGGAAAACAGTTTTGGGTAGATCATGCTACTGAACAGATCAGGACATTAAAAAACACCACCCAAGGAGCAAAAATCTCAGAATTGTGACTTCTTTATCCTTCAGTCCACATTTACCACTCTTAGCTTCCTGAACTTCATTTCCTAAGCTATGCAAGGCTCAGTGATCTTAGACTTGCTTTATGTAGAAGTAAGTCCTGTTGAAATCATTGGGCCCTACTCTTCCAAATAAATGCAATCAGGACTGTCAACAGTTTGCCATCTTTCATCTTCATGTCACACAAGATTAAATCAAAGTGAACTGCAGCATTCTGGGAGAAACAAATTGGTGGTCTCAGTCCATTTGTCAGCGAGCAATAAAGCCGCAGCTGAAATTGAACTGCCGAATTAAAAGCAAAAGGTGAACTGCAACAGATCTGAGTTTGATTCTGCCCTGTGTTTACCATTCTACCACTCTCTGAAGTGCTATGGAGAAATATAATCAATGGGTCACAGCATCTCTTCAACCCGACCTTTGCAAAGGCTTTTGCGTACATATCTTAAGTTCTCCTTGGGTGGGGGTTGTTGCTTTAGGATGAAATATGTCCTACCAAATGAAAGATGAAGAACGGGTTAAAAAATGGCATCTTCTCCTGAACCAATTTGGGAGAGAAATGCAGTTTGATAGCAGCCTTTAAGGTGCTTTTTCCTATTCCTGTATGTGCCAATCAACAGATCCCAAAACTTAGTAGTGGAGTGCTCAGTTGTCTACCCATAACATTTTGACCATACACTTAAGAAGATGAGTGGCAGTGGGTAGCCAATATTCTGCCTTTGAGGAATTTAATGACAGGCCAGCTATGGGGCACACAGCACAGTTCTTAATTAATATTACAAATGTTAAAGGCGCAAATGAAACATATCTCCAAAAGTTTGTCTCCAAAAAGTTTTCTCATCCATGTGTGAAACATAAATATTTTTATTTGCTGTGATCAAAGTGAGAATGTAAGGAGGGAACTTAATCCCCCCCATAGAACCAATGTTGGAAGGGACCTCTAGATGGGGCTTCCCTTGGTCTTGACCCACAATGGCATTTCAGTTTGTGCAGAATCCTGCAGCGGGAGCAAAACCATGTCAACATATAACACCTCTGCTCAGACATCCACACTGGTTGCCCATTTGTTATCAGCTCAAGTTCAAGGTGTCACTATTAAGCCTTTAACAGCTTGGGATGCGTTTACTTGGGGATCACCTTACCTATGAACGTATTCTATGGGATTTTACTTGTGAGGCTGTAAAATCGAAAAAAAGAAGCAATAAAAATACAATTAAAAATCAATATGAATATTCAACGCAGACGCACCATGGACCACCTGAATGCAGCGTGGACCACAGCTTGGGAACCCCTGTTGTAAGTGCAGTTAATAAATACTGTAATATAAATTACCGATAGAATGATCGGTGGTGGAAAAACTTCGCAGATTGCTTGACCTTCCTTTGGGTTTTAAAGCAACAGTACGTACTGGTAAATGCTCCGATTTTGTGTCCCAAGCTGCCTCCAACCTTTGGAGGCTGGTTATTTAAAATAAACTTATGTAAACAGACTGTTTATCTCACCCAGAGCAGGTACTGCACAATCTCACTTAGCCGAAGAGGTCATTGAGTGCCATTCCCCACGCCACAGCCCATTCCCAGGGGAGCAATAGCTGCGTTACTTGGTGCAGGATTACGACCTATTAGCGTGGCTGATGGGAGGTGACAAGGGAAAGGAAAGTAATAAACTATTAAGAGCCCATTGTGCAAATATCTCCTTTGTATCAATCTCCCACACATATGCAATCAAGCGCATCGATCTGCATTTTGATGGTAGGCTTTACACCTACATTACTGCCTTGTGAACTTAACAAAAGTTCATTGCCGAGGCCCAAGGAGATTAATTAAAGAGCAATCAAAACAATTAGTCTTTCTGTTGGAAACAAGCACCTATTGAGCTGTCCACCCACAGATCATTCTTCTGGAAAGACCAGGTATGAAAAAAATAAAGATTTCAGATGCTCAGTATGGTTACACAGTAGGAGAAAAAAAAGTGTTGCATTAAAATCCAAGTCATCTGCGGCGGCAGATCTATTTCATATTCTATCTTCAAAGGGGATTATTAACTTGCTAGAATAAACATGTTTTCCTTCAAGAACCAGCCAGGTTGTGATAGTGACTTTTAAGCATCTATTGAAATTGGTTAGGACTTAGCATCATAATGTGAAGTTATAATGATCGTTTGAGAAGTGTTTAGATTGTTTGGAAGCCTGTCATTTCTAGACAGCAAGCAAAGCCACTGAAAGAACGGGACATTCAAGGAAATGTGCTTGGGACTAGAATTATGATGTTATTTATGAGTACTGTTTTCTAATGGTGATGCTTAAGTAGTGTTCCAATTGCAACATGAATGACAAGGTACTAAAGTGCTTTAAGTTTTTAAGTTTTCAAAAGCGATTTAGAATGTACATGCTTGGGGAAGCGCTGCAGTTCAGTGATAGAACATCTGCTTTGCATGCAGAAGGTCCTAGATTCAATCCCTGGCATCTTCAGGTTGGGCTGGGGGAACCCCCTGCCTGAAACCCTGCAAAGCTGCTGCCAGTGAAGACAATGCAGAACTAAATGCACCTATGGCCTGACTCAGTATAAGGCAGTTTCGATGTTCCTAGGGAAATTACATCCCTCAAAAGAACTAGAAGAAATGCACACTGATGCATGTTTGCACTGACTTCTGCTGCTCCCATTGGGTGAAAAGGGTTGCAGAAGACCATATAAGACAATGGAAGGGGGCCTTGGCTCATTCCATCTCCTATCTGCATTAATTGTAGACTTTTAGAAAAGAAGAAAGTGCTGCAGTTTCTGTTTTGAAGCAAAAACAACGCCGGGATATTTGGAAAGCGCAAAAGCCAGTGGATCATTGTGTTCCAATCTGCACATTAGTCCAGGAGGGGTGGATCTGTTCAGTGTGTATCACAATTCCCAAAGAACCAGTTCCATTTCTTCCAGGTATACACCCAGTGGTTGGCTCAGCAGGCATTATCGAAAGAAGCTGTCTTTGTATGAATTTGATCTGTAATAGCTAATCTGCAATGTGCTTTTGCTTCAGGCTGTGCAGTAGTACAATCTGATAAGTGGTGTGTGTTTACATATACATATTGCAAAATTATGTGTACTATGAATAAGGGAGCAGTAGATTCTGCTACCTCATCTGACCCTGAACTGCAAGACCCTATTCAATCCACTATGAAGGGAATAAAATAAGACATGCTGAAATCAAATTGTGGCAAGCCCAGGGTGTGTGGACTGAACCGAAACAACCACGGTGTCTGTAACGAGCTCACTTCAGGCTGAGTAAATGATGGAGTTTTCCAACGGCTTTATCCTGATGTAGTCCAGTGAGTACTGGGGAGATTGCCCATAACTCTGCCAAGAAGATGGATGTTTCCTTGGGGAGCCTGCAGGCAATGGGGCAATCCATGCAAATCAGGCCTGATCTCATATGGTTGGTTTTCTTGAACCATCTATAAAAACCGGAGCGCCATGCGAGAAAAGAAAAATGCAGGCAACAATATAATTGATAGCGTCTCATATATAAATATTAGCCTATTCCTCCACCATTTTATAGAAGCAGAGGTCCAGCCCTCCTAACATGGATTAAATGCATACACTTGAGAGTTAATAAAGGAAGCCATTTGATCCAGAATTGGGGGGGGGGAACCCAGCACCCTCCAAAAATTAAACAATTGGGCAATACCTTTAACAGGAACAAGCAAAATACTGAACTTTTTTTGAGTTCTCTAGAATTCTTCATCAAGCTTGATCAAGAGTGGTTAATCTGTGGCCTTCCAGATGTTGTTGGACTCCAACAATGAGTCTTTCTCAGGCTGACACTGGGCTCCTACGGCAAAGGGTATTATTATTTTTCTTAAATCTATACCCTACTTTTCTTCCATCACAGAATCCAAAGTGCCATCCATATGGTTCCGAGGCAGTCTCCCATCCTGGCACTAATCAGGCCTGCTTAGCTTCAGCAAGGCATCATGTGCCTTCAGACCATACTCTGAGACCGTGGGACACGGGTGGCGCTGTGGTCTAAACCACCAAGCCTCTTGGGCTTGCTGATCGTAGGGTCGGCAGTTCGAGTCCACCCGATGGGGTGAGCTCTTGTTGCTCTGTCCCAGCTCCTGCCAACTTAGCAGTTCAAAAGCATACCAGTGTGAAGAGATGAATAGGTACAGCTGCAGCAGGAAGGTAAACCACATTTCCGTGCACTCTGGCTTCTGTCATGGCTCCCCATTGAGCCAGAAGCAGTTTAGTCATGTTGGCCATATGGAAAGCTGTCTGCAGACAAATGCCGGCTCCCTTGGCCTGAAAGCAGAGATGAGCACCATATTCGAATTCGACAGGACTTAACCATCCAGGGGTCCTTTACCTTTACCTTTTTACCTACTCTGAGACCAGCGACAAGTGCTCCTGAAATGCCCCATTTCTGGCCTTACAGCCCTTTTGGCATGGTGACATGTTTAATCTCCACACCAAGGATGGGGACTTCATGGCCAGATGCAGCTGAACATCTGGCCCTATCATCCCTGAATAATGGCCATGCTAGCAGGGGCTGATGGGAGTCCAACACTATCCAGAAGGCCACAGCACTCAGTTCTGAGTTTGGAGTTTAGCATTCAGCATGGGCTGCTGCCCCAATTATTAAGAAAGCACAGCTTTCTTAATAAAGCCCATCATTAATGAAGCTTTGTTTGTTTGCAACTTCACCAGGCTTCCTTTAAAGCTTTCTATTAATTTTCTCTATTGCATCTCTTTACCTCCAAGGCATTAATATGACACAGCATGAAAAACAGCAGCCAACAAACACAGCATTATAATAACCACAAAGCATGACATACTAATTTTCTCCTTAACATTACCTACCTACCTACCACTGTTAGAACGAAGCTGATCTCCAAATGCATCAGGCACCATGCTAAAACTACTGGTGTTTTATTTTTAGATTTTACTATTATCTCTGCACCTGAATTATCCAAGCTTGTAAAACTCCACTGTGTTGTTTTTTTCACCGCCACCACCTCCCTCCCTTGTCACCTCAGGTTTCCAACTGCAGAGGGAGTTACTGACATTAAGAGTCAGCAAATATATCTAAAAGACATCAGAGGGATTGAAATGCTTTCCGGTAATGCGAAGCGCAAGTCCACATGGCAGGGAGGAGGGAAGCCTCAGCTCCCTTTTGAGGCACACGTTCAGAAAGGAACTAATTATCCTGAGTCAACACCCTAATTCCCAGCACTTTGATCACAATTCTCTGAATTGTAAATATCGTGGAAAGGGAAAGGGAAAGTGTCATCTATCAGTTTTAATGAAAGGATCTCTGGCCGCAGAACGCTGCATGCGTTAAGAGAGGGCCGCTCGGAGTCACATCCTGAACAGCCACAGGGGACTCTGAACATACCTTCAAAGCATGTGTAACAGTCAAAGCCAATGGAGATCACAGAAGGCATGCTGTGGGTGATAACACTTCCCTCCAGAAAAGAGGCCTGTAAGCTTCACCGGCAATTCCACCTGCCGTTGTACGGAAATTAAACTCCCACAGCTTTGCTGCCATTGCTTGGTAGAATTTTTTTTATCAGCCTCAAAGGGAGTATAGAACAAGAACAGATCAACTGAACGCACCAGGCTATGTGAGTTTCGCATAATGGCAACTCATGGTAGATTAATGAGCTCACAGGACTGTTGTGCCTGTGTAGGCCCTGGGTTTTCCTGGCTGGGTCTGGGTGTTCTCTCCATCTGTCATAAAACACTCTGTCTCATGACCAAACCCTTTCAAGATGAAGCCAATACACACAACACCACAGCCATCAGAACGAGTCACACAGGAAGTTACTTTATACCGAGTCAGACCATTGGTCCACCTACCTCAGTATTCTCTATGCTGACTGGCTGCAGTTCTCCAGGTTCACAGGCAAAGGACAATCCCAGGCCTACCTGGAACTATCTGCACGCACCAAAGAAACTCTGAGGGACAGCCCTTCATACTGGCTCACAGGGATGCTGTTACTGACTATCCCTGTGGCAAAGCCTTTATGACAACCTCAGACGACCTCAGATGAGTCTCTCTGTGCAGAATGCACTAATCCCACTGGCCTGCTGTTTTAGAATTTCTCCATATAGTCCCACTGGTTGAATACTTGATACCTTGAGCCTTCCATAGGCATGACCTTATTGTTGTTGGCATCAGTCTGTCTTGGGAGACAATGGAGGAATGTGCCTTTGGCAGTGAAGGTTACTGTGTTGGAAGCTTACAGTGGCTTACAGCTGTGGCTGTAGAGACCGATATGAGAGAGACATGTTTTGTTGCAGCTAGGGCAGATGTCGGCACCCCACTGTGCTGCTGCAAATGCACTGCGGTGTTTCTTCTTTCTGAGCTTCACCCAGTGGTCATTTCTCCTCGGGTCACTGCTATGGATGCACAACCTGTCTGCCTGTCTCCAGGCACTGTGGTCGTCTGCAAGAGAAAATAAAAAACACAGAGAGAGTGTCTCACAGAAAGAGAAAATAACATGTTCTCTGGTTTTAAATCTACTTTCATAGGATAAGCAATATGCACAGGGTTGTTATCTGTGCCATATTTACAGAGCCTAACCTTATTGGATGTTTCTCCCCAGCTTTCAGTCAAGATCTGAGTGTTCAACATAAAATGAGGTGTTTCCATTATGATCTTTAGCCCTCTTCAGGCATTGCAGCCATGAAGAGGTAATATGAGATGGAGCCTTCACAGGTTTCATTTCAGGAAAGAGTGAGGAATATATTTATAGTGTATTTTACATCCTCTTCCTAAATGTATTAAATGATCATTTTTTTTTTAAAAAAGAAATTAATACATGGGACTAGTTTTGACATTACATGTTTACAGTGAAGGCTGTTTGAGGACTGGGACATTCGCAGGGAAACCAAAGTGCTTGTTTACAAAGCTATTGTACTACCAACCTTACTATATGCTTGTGAAACATGGACCACTTATAAATGCCATCTCCAACTCCTCGAAAGATTCCATCAACGGTGTCTCCGAAAATTTTTACACATCACTTGGGAAGACAGGCAAACTAATATCAGTGTACTGGAAGAAGCAAAGATCACCAGTGTTGAAGCAATGATTCTTCAACATCAGCTTCGTTGGACTGGTCATGTTGTGCAGATGCCTGATGATCATCTTCCAAAGCAACTACTCTATTCCGAACTTAAAAATGGAAAGCGCAATGCTAGTGGTCAACAAAAGAGGTTTAAAGACCGTCTCGAGGCAAATCTTAAAAAATGAAGTATAAACACTGACAACTGGGAAACACTGGCCTGCGAGCGCTCCAGTTGGAGAACAGCGTTTACCAAAGGTGTTGTGGGCTTTGAAGAAACTCGATCTCAGGACGCAAGGGAGAAACGTGCTAAGAGGAAGGCACGCTTGGCAAATCCACACCGTGATCAACTCCCACCTGGAAACCAATGTCCCCACTGTGGAAGGACGTGTGGATCCAGAATTGGCCTCCACAGTCACTTACGGACCCATTGTTAAAACCGTGTTTATGGAAGACAATCTTACTCGGCTATGAGTGGATCGCCAAAGAAGAACAGTGAAGGCTGCAGAGGAAGATTTGTCTGTAAAGGTAATAGGGAAAACACAGTAAGTTTGGGGGAACATGTTCATGTAAAACACCGAACTCAGCCATTTATTATAAACTCTAAGTAAGGAAAACTGGCCACTTGAAAAGGCAAGGCAAGAGTGCTGTCTCTCTGTTCTTCAGGCACCATTGGATTATAAATTTTGCCCACAAAGGCTCAGGACAGTTAGAAGGCACAGCTCATTGCTCTTCTTTTGATGTGTATCTGTTTTGACATCTGACGGTGCCTTTATAAAGCTGATGTCACCATTGCTTTTTCTCCATCAGCATTCAGTAAAGGCAGAGCAAGAGCTCAAGAAGAAAAGGAGGATTTGTGGATGGAGAAGGTGTTGTGAAATAGAAGTATTCAATATGCAGATAACCACCCCCTGCCACAGAATTACACAGATTCCTTGAACTGTCAGGCATGTGAGAGGAACCAGTTTGAAAGCTGTCCTTACACACACACACACACCCCACCCGAATGTTTCATTGCTAGTTGCAGTGCTGGTAAGAATGGTACCTGTGCTCAATGTGACCATGCTCCAGAGCTCTTAAAGGGACCCAAATCATCCCCTTTTCTGTAGCATAGACACCTCAAATCATACCATAGTGAAAGTGAACTGGGGCTCTGAACTCACCACTGGCTGTATTGCTCCATCAACCCCTGCCACTACTGGCCAAGAGTTACTGCTGCCTTCTTCGCCCAACTTCTGGGGCTGGAAATTTAGCTGCAGAAATGACCGGCACCCTTATTGGGATCAATATCTCCCCATGCTTGCGTTAGTTCCTTTTCCTGCAGCCAGTTGGCTGCCTTGCAGACTCCCAAAAGTGTACTGAAAATGTCAGTGTGAACAAAGGAACTCTGGGAATTTTAGTTCTTTGTACCTCACTGGAAGCCAAAAATGTCCTCTCTTTTCTCAAACCGGTAATCCTAGAGTTTTAATAAAGAAATATAATAGTTCCATACAGAGAATCCTAGAGAAATGCTGAGAAAGCTGGAGAATGAATCTTCAAGTTAGAGCTCAGTTAATTAGTAAAAGTTAAATGCTGGCAGCAGGGGGGAAATAACCAGTTGTGTTAGAAGTGAGTGATTTTTTAAAACTTTAAAACTAGTGAATTAACTAGTCAATGAGATGACAGGGTCATCTCAAAGCACAACTCTTCTCATAACACCTGTGAGCAAATTCTTGCCTCAGTGGTACAGATGGAGAAACTGCAGCCGAAAAGGGAGGCAAGTCTTCTGGGTTCCTGTCTCATGTTGTCCACTTGACTCTCCCTTCACTGCAGCCTTCCTGCCAAAGAGAAGGAAATCAGCCCTTAAATGCCCCCATTGTTTGACTTTCACTAATACGGTGTAATTATTGCGGCTATAAGGCAAGAATTCCCATTTGTCGACAACTGGGAAAGTACTTCTGGCGATGATATTGTTCTGCTTGGGTGGCCTGTGCCTGAAGGTAATCCTTCAAAGGCAGCTGCTTTAAGTGTTAGTTAAATGGTACCTAGGGATTCACTTGACACAGGTGTCATGTTTAATCTTATTCATATATCAATAAAACCGGGACCATATGTGCACGGCGGTTGGCAGCACTGAACCTCCGAAACAATCAATATTTCCATTAACAGACTCATCTTCCCTGGTCGGATCCCCCCCCCCCTACAATGCTCTCCACAACCCAGCCCTTTGCTTTTCCAATAGATTCCTCAAATGGTTGTTCCCCGGAGAATATGAGGCAGACACCGATATCAATTTTTCAGAGAGCTTGCTCTGTTAAATCTCACAAAGATCACAATGTGTGTGGGTGGTTGGGTGGGAGTTCTAAATAATTTGAACTTTTATTATGGCACTTTCCTCCCCCCTTCCTCCGCCCGGTTGTTTAACACTTTCAATATCCTCCTTAGGCAGGTTTAAACTGAATCCTGCCTATTGCAGAAACTGGTAAAACGTGGCTTGTGTCAACTTGTGGCACAGATGCCAGAGGCGGCTCATGCAGTGGGTATTTGGCTACCCCTAAACAAGGAGCAGGCATCTAATGAGTACAGTGGTACCTCGCAAGACGAATGCCCTGCAGGACGAATTTTTCGCAAGGCGAATGCGTCTTGCGATCTGATGGACAGATTTTAAAATCCAAATTGTATTTTAATCTGCATTTTAATCAATTGTTTTTCTTTCTTTTACGTTTTATTGTAAATTTTTTGATGTCAGCCGCCCTGAACCCGGCTCTCACTGGGGAGGGCAGGGTATAAATAAAAATTTATTATTATTATTATTATCTTAATATCTCATGGACCACTGGTGGATGCTTTGGGGTTGCTTCCATTTTCTAATGGTGTAGGAGGATATTTCAGGATGCGGAATATCTATTCGCAGTTGAGCTCTCGGAATGGGAGCCATCTTGGGATAAGTTCTCTGACAACCCTAACCTCTAATTCACTCTGATGGACAGATTTTAACACTCCCAAATGAAGGGTTAATGTAAGACCAATCCTTTATAACATCCACAATGTAAACAATTCCCTTTGCTCCCCAGTGTGAAGGAAGATTAATGGATGGTGGTATGCACATCCATGCAAGGTTTAAAAATGTGCGGGTCTCGGCATTATCACAACAATAGGCAGGACATATAAACATCAGGCTCCGGATCCATTTAGGACAGTGTCTAGGACCACACAAGGCAAAAGCGCCACTGACTAACAGACCAGTGGTCCTATCAAGGGCCATTTTCCCTTTCCATTTGGAGTGGGAAAGAGAGATTTGTTGGCCAGGGTTAAGCCACCCAGTTATTTGTTATGATGAACTCTCCAAAAGGGAAGAGATTAAGCCAAGCCTTAAAGGTTTCTGTGACAAATGTTGACTGTCAGCCCTCGCAAGATTGATAGCACTTCTCCTTGCCTTTCCAAAAGCTTTTAGTCCGGTGGCAGAGGTTAGCGGGAGCTTGCCCATTGGCTGCCGACTTTACGGTTTTAGCACTGACCGGAGAGCAATGCAAAGTTTCAATAATGAGTAATAGCACTTTGAGCTCCCTATCATCATTTGCCCAACATCCATTATTGTCCTGAGAGAGCAATCTCCGAGATATAAATGGTTGCGGCAGCTGGCGTGTCAGCATTTCACACCTCCACAGCTGCTCGGCTGGAAAGATGGAGGGCAGGTGCACAGGCATGCGTTTGGCCTTCTTTGCTCTCTTGTCTTTGCACAGCTCAAACCCCTGAAGCCAGCTTGGGAGACTGCAGGTGCTACATGAAAGCAAGAGGGATCTCTGCTCTGTGCCTGAAGCAGCTGCATCCAAGGAGCAAGGGGGTAAAAATAGAGCCCACAGCAAGAACTGGGGAAGGGACATAGATGAATGCGAGAGCATCTGCTTTGCATGCAGACAGTCCCTAGTTCAATCCCTGGGACTTCGAAGAGAGTTAGAAAAGATTCCTGGTCTGCAGAACAGATGCCACACAGTGTGGACAGTATGGAGCTCCATGGACCAATGGTCCGACCTGTGTTCAATGGCCACTATCTGTGCTTTTAAGGATGACTTCACCGCTAAGTTGTGAAGTACAAAAGAAACGAGTGCTGTGCGATGCATATTGTGAGGTCTGTCTCTCTTAAGAATACAGTCATACCTCAGAAGTTGAATAGAATCCGTTCAACTTCCAAAACATTCGACTTCCAAAGTGCGGCTTCTGATTGGCTGCAGGAAGATCCTGCAGCCAATTGGAAGCCACGGAAGCCCTGTTGGACCTTCGGCTTCCTAAAGAACGTTTGAAAACAAGCACACTCACTCCCGGTTTTTGATCCTTCTGGAGCTAGAACATTCAACTCCCAAGGCGTTCGGGAGCTGAAGTACAACTGTATTTGGATTTGATATCCCGCTTTATCAAAGGAGTCTCAAAGCGGCTAACATTCTCCTTTCCCTTCCTCCCCCACAACAAATACTCTGTGAGGTGAGTGAGGCTGAGAGACTTCAGAGAAGTGTGACTAGCCCAAGGTCACCCAGCAGCTGCAAGTGGAGGAGCGGGGAAGCGAACCCGGTTCACCAGATTACGAGTCCACTGCTCTTAACCACTACACCACACTGGCTCTCTTCTGGTACTAATATGTTTCATATTTACATAATGCTGGAAAAAAGTAGGAGTTCCTTATTATATTCTATACCTAATAGTGTTTTCACAGCTAATCAAGATGAGGAAACCTACAGATTGGAGGACATGGCTTGTGAACATTTAGGACAAATAAATCCATCTTCCACAGCATGCCAAGCATTTGGGATTGCTTCATATCCTGAAATAGCCAGTGTCATAAAATTTGGATTAAATGGCAGTAAACATGCAGAGGATAGTACTGGACTTTGAGTAAAACCAAGTCTAGCAGTATACAGTACCTGAAAAAAGCTTTACAATTATTTATGTAGGAGGAAATATTTGGAAGCATTGGGTTGACAAACATTTGGCTGCTATTCAGGAATGTCAGCTTGGCCACATGACCATGGGTGCCATGCAGTGTGCATGGCCCTGGCACCAAAATTTGTGGGTGCCTCTCCCCTTCATGGGGAATTTTGTGGGTACATGGGCACCCAGGGCCCCAGGGAGTTGGCAGCTATGCTATTTCTGGGTACTTGAAAGAGAAATGAGCTCCCTGATTCAACTGAGGGCCCCAGTGCATCAGGCCAACCTGGCACAGGTCCCACCCTGCCCCAGATCTGGCCCCATCCTTCAAAATTCACACCTCATTGAATTTTACAGCCAAGTTATGCATAAAAAAAATGCACATACAAGTCCAAAATGTACATAAAAAGGCATTGTATTAGTGAAATTGCACATAAAAGCACATTAGATTAGTAAACATTAGGCAAAAGAGCATTCAAAGTGTGCACATTAGGAGAAACTAAAAGGCAGATGAAAATCATACAAATCACAAGCTGGTATGGAAATGTGAACTAAATCTAAGAAAGAAAAACGAGAAATTGAGGGAAACTGAAACGGACAGATTTGCCTATCCCTAACATCTCCTTAATAATGACAGGTAGTATCAGAGAGTGGATGCCAGGCTGGCAATAGATTTGTAAATTTGCTGCACTTTGAGCCAATATGGAAAGGAGATTTTTGAATAAAAGTGACATTTAGATTGACTGAACAGTGAATGCCTCTAGATCTTATGTGTTGACTTTAAGAAGATGGCACATGATTGATTAGGAAATCATTTCAAGCACTGCCCCACAATGGGAGGTTTATCTATTTGTAGGGGCTGGGGATTGTCTATGTTGTTTAAACAGGATGGCCTACAATCTCCCCGCGGTTGCCGCAAAGTCTATGACCTTGTGATAGTTGCAAGCTTATGGGAGCATCCTCTTAGCACAGGCAAGGGAATGTGTACAGTGAAGTTATCTCTGAAAATAAATACAGCTGAAATTAAATCACATGTGAGCTCCATAATATGCTGGGATAGCAGATGATAAACCATATTCTGTAACTGACTCTGCCATCCCCTGCAGATTAGTTATAAATCCTATCATCCATCAATAAACCTTTTGCCTGCTCGAAGAAATCTAATTGTGAGCTGATGAGTCACAAAGTTCCTCCTTTCCACACACACACACACACGGCTTTATTTGAAAAAATGTTAAATAATCCAAATCCTAACTCTCTCCTGCTCTATCACATGCCCATAATATATGCTTTATTGTTGGTGGGCCCTAGTAGAATAAGGGATCACTACTAAATTGCGATCTTCCTACAGGCCTGTATTTTTTAAAACATATATTAAAGGAGCAATAGTCATGTAGCAGCAAGACCAGACACCTTTATCTGCCCCCCTGCAATAAAACATGTCTCTCCCATATTGGTCTCTACAGGCACAACAGGCACTGTAAGCCTCCAATGGTTTAACTCTACCCCCCAAAGGCACACTGTTCGATTGTCTCCCAAGACAGATGGCTGCCAACAAAACAGCAATACTAAGTAACATTATTATATGAACCACAAAGGATCCAGTTAGCCAATTAGAGACAAATATGGATTACTTAATCAGTGGGTACTTCCTCCAGAGAAAAATCCTCGACCAATGTTCACATATGATTGGTGAAGAGCACATTTAGCCTATGACTTATGCTTCGCCTAGGACGAGATGGTTGGACAGTGTTCTCGAAGCTACGAACATGAGTTTGACCAAACTGCGGGAGGCAGTGCAAGACAGGAGTGCCTGGCGTGCTATGGTCCATGGCGTCACGAAGAGTCGGACACGACTAAATGACTAAACAACAAACAGGTGTTAAAAAGGGAAGATACAATATGAGGCATCTTCAGTCTATTAGCATCTCTATGTCCTGCCTTCAACATCCTGCAATCCATATGTTTTAGTTTTCATCAGCAGCCATTTCTACTATGCCAGGTCCCATCTTACCACCTTTCCTTCTTAGATCTCCTCTCTTGCCAATAACATATTTGTTCTGTTGCACCAGACAACTACCGGGGTGTGTGTGCGGTGCGGGGGGGGGGCAGGAACCCTGCAGGTGCTACAGGAATCAGATTTATTTCAATCCAAACGCATTTCAGAGCAAGTCCTTTCCGGGGGACGGGGGATGGACAGTGATTCCCACTAAGCGCATGTAGTGATTTCTTTGGAGCAGGAACATCTCATTATGCATTTGGTGAAAATTACTGCTAAAAGTGTTTCCCTGAAATGCACCAGACAACTCTGGCTTGGTGTTTATTCCTTGTATTATCATCACTTTGTGTCTGTCTGTGGTTCTTTCCTGTTTTTGCAGTTGGTTAACAGACAACCGTTGACCCAAAATGGATCTACTCTGCCTGTGTTCCATCTCTTGGCCTTTCAGCTCCACATTTCTGCATGCCCTACTTCCTTTGTGCAGTATCCTAGCAGAGGCAGAGAGGGAAATAAACTGGGAAGGGGGAGCAGGAGGCGGTGTCTGATAGATTTATACACCTGCCAGCCAATTTAATAACCCTCAATACATAACAGTCAAGACTAATGCAGAGTTATCAGTGCTGCTATTGAACCAATGGCCGAGCCACTAATAAACTAAAACTGGAAGGTGTCAAAGACAAAACAGGGACTGGATTTGCTCATACGAAGGATAAAGGTTATTGTTAATGGTACGAAGGATTTTGCCTTTTATAAGCTAATATTCCAGCACTATTATGGAGCCAATCAAGACTTCTAAAAATCACCATCCTTCACAGCCAGGGGTGGGGACAGGCTGTCTGGGTATAAAAATCACATTTGGCTTCCTTTGACCTCCCTTCCCAAGTGGGAGCCAACATGTTTGCTTGTTTGAAAATGGCTTTGGGGGACCATCCATAACATTTGCTCTACTGTAAAGGCCTTTAAAAAAAACCTCTTTCTCCCATGTCATGTACACTAGGACTTCCCAAACTGGTCTGTGGACCACCAGTGGTCCACAAGCTTCATCCAGGTGGTCTGTGGCACGACTGCACAAATACAGTTAGAAATATACTAGGCTTCCGGTTCGTCGCGGCGGTGAGAAGGACGCAGGGACTTTCGCGTGCCGAGGTCCCTGGCTTCTCGGAGGGGGGGGAAGTCCGCAGAGCGAGCGGACTCCCCGTAAAAACATCGGATCGAGAGTTCCGATGACTCAGGAGCCCAGCGGCCGCTCCGTTTGGCGGATCCCCCGCCGCCCGAGAGCTCAATAGAGCGATCGTGAGCCGGCGGGGTTGAACCGCGGGAGCCATTTTGGGCCACATCTTGCCTCCGAGTCCTGACCCGGCAAGCGGCGGATTCTTCCGATTTGAAACTAAAGATTTCTAAAGAAGTAAGTGGAACTTTGATTTGGACCTTAAATTTGCTGATTGGAAAATAGGAGAGACTTTAAAGAAACGGAAGCCGGTCTCTTCCTAATGGGAAACTGGGAGGCGTTTGGAAAAAAAAATCCTAAGCCGAATAACAAAAGAATTTGAAACTGTGGACCCGAGAGGGAAAAAAGACTTTTTGGAACCATCTCAGCCCCTGAGTCCGGCACCCCTTGAGGTACAGCGGTATTAAAGGGAAGAGCGTTTTGACAGCTGTCAAAAGCTGTCAAACTGTCAAAAGACCGGGTGGATTGATTGCACTGCTGTGAACAGGAAAAATTGTTTGGAATTGTCAAAGAATTACTTAAATTGGAAGTAAGAATGGATTTGGGACTGAGTTAAGAACTAAGAAAAAGAACAGCCAAAATGGAGTCGATCGTCTGAGAAAGGAATTTTCCAGTACCCATTGTTCCCTACACCCTGTTTATCTGCGGTTACGAGAGGTATGAAAACAAAACTTTCTCGAGCCTTCCAGGAGACTGTGCTGAACTACTTGCTGTCATGGGAAGATTTTTACAAGGAACGGCAACATCCCAGCTCACCACCAGTTGAGATTGAAGTCCAAGTCCAGGACTTAGAGGTTAATTCAAATTTGGAGATTATTGACTCTGAGACTGTGGGTGATAAGAAACAACTTGAAGAGGACTTGGACTATGACAAATTTGTTTGGGATGAAGCAAAAGATGACCTCCAAAAGGGAGAAAAACAAGCAGAACAAGAAGATGAGAGACAAAGGGACTTAAAGTCTAATGGAATTGAAGATCCTGGAAGGGTTAAAATGTGGAGTGGGGTTTTTGTGGGATGGGAAGGACAGGGGCAAAGGGGGGCAAAGGTCTGGAGATGGATTTGGGAAAGAATGGGTGTGGGGTAAAAACTTTAGTTAAAAGGTATTGTTTTGGTCTCTGAAAGACGGTTTTCGAAATCTTGGCTTGACAATGGAAACGCTGAACCAATTGGGGGAAAAAGACTTGGGGAGAGGAAATGGAATGCAAAAAAGAAAGGGAAAAAAAAGTTATGTTTCCTTAAGGGAGTATAAGAATGGTTGGGAAAGAACTTTTAAGTGATTGTAAATTATTGCAGGTTAAGTGAGGTGTTTAGGCAGAAAGCTGCCCACCCTCCTCTTCTTATTCTGAGGCACTCAGTGGCAGGGGGTGCCCAGATGGGTGAGGAGGAAATGGAACCTTGGAAGTGCTGTTACCCTGCAGGTACCTCTTGTGGCAGGAGGGGACCTGTGGGGGGACAGCATGAAAAAGGAGGAGGATTGAGTTAATATTATAAGATTAAGATTTGAAACTGAGTTGGAAAATTCGCCACAAGTAATCAGTTTTTGTTGGAAAACCATTAGGAAGACCACCGAGGGAGTCGCAATTAAGATGTTAAAATAATAAGAACTGGGAAGTTTGAATTCTTCCCAATTTTTTTTTCTTCTGTTTTTTCTTTTGTTCTTTCTTTCTTTCTTTCTTTCTCTTTTAGGTTTGTTAATATGATTATGAAAGAGTTGGGGGATGCAGACCCCCATAACTCTTCCCTACCTGTTCTCTCAGTGGCAGGGGGGGGATATGGGGGGAGGAGGGAGGGGGGAAGCAGAACTCAATTCATAATTGGACCCCTTTGATTCTTAAAGCACACGGGTCCTACTGGTGGCAGAAGTGGACCGGTGTGTGGAGGGAAAACGAAGGGACAGTGTTATACTGTATGTTTTGTTTTGTAAAATCAATAAAAATTTCTTTAAAAAAAAAAGAAAAGAAATATACAGCACATTGCAATTGCTGCAATAGGTAGGGGAAAAAAAACTCTTGTCCTCCTACTGCCTCTGGACTCACACCAGGGGCCTAGAGCAGGCATCCCCAAACTGCGGCCCTCCAGATGTTTTGGCCCACAACTCCCATTATCCCTAGTTAGCAGGACCAGTGGTCGGGGAAGATGGGAATTGTAGTCCAAAACATCTGGAGGGCCGAAGTTTGGGGATGCCTGGCCTAGAGGAACCGTAGGAAATGAAAGATGGCAGCAATGACCATTTGCTTTGATTGCTAGCGATGTGCCTGCTATAAAAAGTTTTTTTCTTCCTTTTTAAAAAAATAGCTGAGGACCCTCTGCTATTATGGAGGCATCATTTGAAGAGTTCTTAGGGTCTGCAGGGTTCCAAACCTGTGCCCAAGGCACCTCTTTGTGTATTGTGCAGGTCTGTAGCACCAAAGCAATGTCCTTGGGCCTTCTTAAAATGCTGACAATTTGCAAGGCTCTGCCCGGGGCAGCACAGCAAGCCCATTCATTTCTCCAGGAACTGGACTTTATTAGGTGCCATGAGGTACAGAGTCCAGGAAAGCCTGGCACATGTAAAATAACAGAAGCATCGACCTTTTTCACCCAAGTAAAATAACCTCTCCAAACCTGCATTATTCAGAAAGGGAAGATTAAAAGCCGACCTCCCAGTGGGCATTCATCTTACCATCATAACATTCTGGCTTGCCAGAAAGCCAGAAGATTCTGACACTTTCAGGAAAGTTCATCCAAATGAAGAAAAGAGGTACTATTTAGCATTATTTCATCTTCTGAAAGAAAGTTATGCCAGCAATAAAAGAGTTTTATACACCTTTTGAACAGTTCACTTTGAAAAAATATATAGGATTTAATGGGAGGGGTTTTTTTGGAGGGGGGAGGAAAAGAGACATAAATGGGCTAAGGCAAGGGTAGCCAACCCGGTGCCCTCCAGACATTGTGGATTACAACTCCCATCAGCCCTAGCCAGTATGGCCAAAGGTAAGGTATTATGGGAGTTGTAATCAAAAGCACATCAGGAAAGTACCATGATGGCTATTCCTTGGGATAGGAGCCATCCCAACCCAGATAAATATACCACATTTATCTAAGGTGTTTTGATATAGACAGACACAGCAAATGGCAGCTATTGGGGACCAGCTCATGTATTGACATGAGAGAATGGGAGATACACTGACAGGTCAGACTTGGAACACGGCACCAGAAGGGACCACCATGGGTCAGAAAAGTGATGCAGCTACTGTCTTGAGCCAATTGTTTGCAATGTTGAGTATATGAAACTGCCTTATACCGAGTCGGACCGTAGGTCCACCTAGCTCAATGTTCTCTACCCTGAATGGTAGTAGCTCTCTGGGGTTACAGACAGAGGTCCTACCTAGAGATGTGAGAAATTGAAGTAGAGACCATCTGTACGTGAAGCATGCATTCTTCTCCATCCCTGACCTATGGTCCCAAACCATGTCATGTCCTTCCATAGGAGCCAACTCTAGGGGGCCGTGGGTGCTTGGGCACCCACAATAATATAACTGTGGGGGCTGGGCACCCACAAAGTCAGTGGGAAATGTTAGCATGTGGCGGCAGCGCTGTCTCTGAGAGAGAAGCAGTTCAGCTCTGTCCTCTGCGGCCAGCCAGCGAGGCACCCATTTCCGGGGTATGAGGCTTGGGCATGAATGCAGAGTCTCTCTGCCTCCGAGTTCCTCCCCATGGAAAAAGGTGCTTTGCTGACTGCTGAGAGGAGGAGGAAGAGGAGCCACAGGCACTGCCGCCACAATGCGGATGTACGACAGCACATGCGCATGCCTGCACAGAGTGTGTGTGGCGTTGTGGCTCTGTGTTGCAGCGGCAGGCACCCACGATCCTGCGGGCGAGATGGCAGCCCTGTTTCCTTCTGGTTGCACAATTGATGGGGCTGATAAAGTGAGAAGTATTGGCCACATTTCCACAGGATTTTAAAAGCAGCAGTGAATATATGCCTCACCTTCAGTTGAGGCAGTTTCATGTGGCTGATCGATGCGCTCGAAGTGTTTAATTCTCCTGAACCTTTGGAAATTATGCTTCTAGTACTCTTATTACCCGGAGTGTTTGTAAATGCAAGGTTAGCATTCGCGACCGATTTTTTAAAAAAGCAACCACTGTAGGGAATAAAAGTTTAATTTTTAAAATCTCCCACCTTCCATTAACAATCTCAGAATAAGAATATCACCAAACAGCTGCAGCATGTCTACTTCTTATGGCTTGACAATGCGACAGATGACACGCCACAGATGCTCATAGTGAATGTATGCAAATCACTCCTTATTTTATTTAGATTTTAAACGTATAGCTTGCCTTTCTGCCCATCCCAGCTCTTTAGGAAATCGCAACAGAGAGAAAAGATACAGCTATGATACAGCAGTTAAATTGTGATCTTTCAGCATTTGGCATGTCAATGTTGTGTCGTGTTGTGTTGTGCTGAGCAGGATGCTTAAATCATGATTTAAGTAGTGGAGTTATTCCAATCTGTGCTGGTGCCTTAATCACTGCGCTCTCTATTAATCCAGCATAAAAGAAATAGCTCAGCATTTGTTTGTGAAAGGAGCTCCCATAAACACACATGGAATTTTCCTGATGCAGTAAGTGTTTTAAATAATCTACTTTATTGGAGAACCCCTATAAAGTGAGGACTGATTATTCCAATATACTGTAATGATTGTGACTACTGCAGGGCATTTAACAAGTTGGTTAAGGAAAACTTGTTCCAGACATTAGTAAATGTGAATTTTATCATGCAAGTTCAGGTCCAAGCTTTATACATTTGTACCTTTGAGGATCTCAACTGTATGATCAGTTTCAACATTTAAACAATGACAAGTTGTATCCTACTGTATTATTTACAGTTTTGTCATCTCCCACACTATACTGAAGGACCCTCAACACTCTGGAGCAGATCTAGGCAAGCTGCCAGGGGCTGCAGAGGGAAAGGGAATTAGCCTGTTGTTGTTGTTGTTGTTGTTGTTGTTGTTGTTGTTGTTGTTGTTGTTGTTGTTGTTTTGTTTCTTCTTCTTCTTCTTCTTCTTCTTCTTCTTCTTCTTCTTCTTCTTCTTCTTCTTCTTCTTCTTCTTCACAAAACCATTAAAACAAATAACCAATAATGAAATTAATTATTGATGTAAAAGCAGTACTCATTTTTAAAAAGCCAGTTACAGAGAACATTGTCCTTGAAATGCCTACTGGACTAGTATAGCTTTCAGTGTCCTAAAAGCAAGTAGTAGTGATGTCTCTAGAGAGACTTTTCCAGATCCTTGGTGCCATAACCAAAAAGGCACTGGGTCTTGAGATAATGTGGTCCAAGACTATTTAGAGCTTCAACAATGCCATTCTCTATATATCTACCCAGAGTTCTGTGCTTTCATTTTAATTTCTTCTTATTCAATTTTGCACACAGAGATAACTGCTTATACTGAGATAGGAAAATCCATGCAGAATAGATTAGTGGCAATTACCATGGCAGATAGATAGAACCTGCACGCTGAGAAGTGGCATGAATGGGTGCAAACAAGAAGGGGGCAGGAGCTGCCCGTGCTGTGTCCTGATTGTGAGCTTCCTGGAGAGATTTGGTTGGTTACCCACTATTGATGTAATGTTTTGGTTAGATCCAGCAAAGCAATTAACTGCCATTCCAATCCATGAGTCCGTGCATAAGTCCAGCTAAGGCAGATCTCCCCCCCCCCCTTTGCAAACCCCTCGATTATAAGCTCTTATGGAATCAAATAAAATTGTGGGGTAATGGTGGGTGGGGGAAGAAACACCACTGACTTCTTGGTGCTTGGCATTCTGAAGATGAACCATACAGTATCCTCTCCTCCTGCAAATCCCTGGAAAATAAATTCAAAACAGGTTCTCCTATGAGATCCAGTTACTCTGGCAGCATCACTGTGAAATGCTGGAAATAACTGGCTTCTGCCTCCCAAACTGCTCATCAGGTTAATCGAAGCAGGTTTTCACCTTCTCCAAACAGATTTATTACTTGGCTTGGCTAGCCGACAAGCTGGACTCCATGCTCACTCGCTAATGTTTTACCAAATTGAAAAAATAATACCCCTCCCAATTGCTTCGTTAGGGCATAAGGTTTGCAGACAAATCAGATAAATTTCAAGGAAGAACATTGCAGGGGCTTGGGGGAGAGATGGAACCTCATGTTATCTGAAAACAATAAAAAGCCTGGAACTACTATTGGAGATTAATTTATTATAACAATAAAAGCTAAATGCCAAGAGATGGGTGATATTCGATAGGTCTGAAGTGGAGAGGAGGAGAATTGAGGCAAAAGGGATGAGCGAGAGCTGACGGCGCCATGCTTTTGCTTGCTAAGAAGGAGCTTTGGAGAAAAGATTGTTTCTGCCTTAGGAACAGTTATTCCATCTTTGTGACATTTCAAACCAACCTGGCAACATTGATCTAAAACTATGGTTCCCCATGGGAAAATGTGCTTTCTTTTCCAGAGGTGTGTGGTGGTTCCGTGTATGGGCCAAGTAATGTCATGGAGTGGTGGGAGGCACCAGCAGGTGAACCCCCAAGGAAAGAAGGCTCAGAGCCAGGGTGGTCAAAGGGAAAAGAGGGAGGAGACAGCGAGAAGCAGGTGTCAGAAACTGCAGAGGCAACAGGGTTTAGTGAGCAGGAAGAAGCTGCGGTAGAGAGCAGTCCAGACTCAGAGGCAGAAGTGGAGGTTGGAGGGCAGGGGGCCAAGAGGCAGGCTACTGAAGAAACTAGGGGTTCTCCCCCTCCTGCTGTGACCAACTTCCCTCCACCCTGGTCGCCCAGAACCTACAGAGGTATGAAGAGAGTGGAGCAGAGATAGGCAAGATGAAGGAGCCTCAGATTGCTTAGGAAGGAACTGGGGGAGGAGGAGACAGATGTGGGAAGGTGGGGACCTTCCGTCCTCACAACTGCCTCATTGGTGCAAGATCTCCTGGAAAGAGTGGGTGCATGAATAAAGAGTTAACTTCACTGACACCTTGTGAGTTATTGCTCACCCCCACCCTGGCAAGTAATGAGGTGAAGCAAGGTGAACAGAGGTCTTTTTCTTTCTCCCCAAGTTGAAGTACAATGTTAACGATCATCCCCCCTGCCCAAGCATTGTGCTGCTTTGTTTCTGCTATTTTCTGAATGTTTGATCTATGTTTTCCTACATTTATATGGTTCTGTGGGTTCATGGGCTATACAAAAAGTGAGGCGGTCCAAAATTTTGCCCCAGAAATTGGCAGAGATGCTCAGTCTTTGGAAGGCAAGCAAGTAACACCATCCTACCTGTGCTGCTCCAGTGGCCACTAATGGCCTAAAGCTCTTCTGAACTCTACAGGCAGCATTCTGGATAGCCTCACACTGTAAAGACTTTTGGAAGTCTGTAAGACTCATAGGATGATACAAAGAAGCAGTGGAAGGGCTGGTGTGAAGCTGGAAAGTTTTTGTTTTGTTTTTAATGTACAAGCAAGAATATATACCACTTGGTCACCTTAATCCACTCAAGACGGGCTCCTTTGCCTACAAATTCCATCCACTTTGCCCCAAATGTGAAAAAGCTATAGCCTTTTTAAAGAAGATCTCCAGGGAACATAGAGCTCCAGTTTTATTCAGAATGGCTCAGAATCTGATTAAATATTGAAGTGGAAAGAACACGAGAGAGCAAGAGAGAGAGAGAGAGAGAGTTATCCAAGGCAAATCTTGTGAGTTGTGCACGCCCTTTTTTTTCTTCTTCTTCTTCAGTATTCCTCCCACACCCCAGAATGAGAATGCTGAACAAGCATTGGGGTAAAAGGGTCACCATGAGAACAGGATGCTGAGCTAGATGGGCCACTTCTTATGTTCTTACTTCTCCTTTGAGCATGGCCTAGCACAGAGGTCCCCATCGGCCCAATGTACCAATTTATCCAGCCCACGGCGACCCCCACCACCCGCTCTTAGCGGCACGGTGGCCCACTTCCAGCGTCATTTCTGGTGCACTTCCGGGTTGGAGGGGGCCCGTGTGCATGCGCACAAGCCATTTCCGGCACTCCGGTAACCCAGAAGTGCACCAGAAAGAGCATGTGCACAGTTGCATGTGCGCGCGCTCCTGTGCACTCCCCCACCCTCCAGCCCACCACGGGATTGGCGCCTTGGGCACCAGCCCGAAGCACGGTAAGTCTGGGGACCCGTGGCCTAGCACATCATGGTGTTTATACATGAAAAGTGCTGTGAGACTCGTGCTACTTTCTTTTTTTCAATTGGGGAAAACTTATTTTAAAAAAATAAATCTGATTGTTAGACTTCTTTTGAAGCCTTGGCTGAAGATATAGGACTGGGATTTGTTGTTTACCATTTTAAATTAAGCCAAGCAATAGAAATTGCAAAAGCTAAAGTCATTTTACATATATACACTGAACACTGACACAATATTGCTTTATCAGTATCGTGGGATTCTTTAAAGGGACTGCTTCACCAAACAGGAATATTTTGCTTGCATTTGCAAAGCAATATGAAAGCCATTCTGCCCTCAGTGTTTAGCTACAAGCTTTGCCCTTCTGCCATGTCGATATTGACTCATTTCCATCTAAGAGGCTGGAAATGATTGGGAAACTTTTTGCTGCCTCTGGTTGCTAATGATAAGGCAACAAAGGATGAATTTGCTGACTCACAGAAGGCCATATGCAAGTAGGGAGGTTGGAGATGAAATGGAAGAAAATCTGATTTTGCATATGCTTCTTGCAGCTTAGCTATGGGATGCAACAGCTTTGCACCATTATTACACAGCAACGCTATCACTGATTATGGAATGCAGCATTTTTAAAGCGTATTTATTCTGTGAAGGACATTTGCCCTTAAAAAGTAATAACTGTTTCCCCCAGCAGGTAGGAAGCAACAAATCTGACCCCTCTAGGATCCCAGGTATGAATCTCTTTGACTTTTTTTTTTACCTCCATAATGAGTCAGGGCAATGTGAGCCAGGGTTTGATAAGTCTGCCCCTTAAAACCTATTTTATTTTGTAGAACCTACTGCTGGTACATTTCTCTGGTAAGAAAGAAGGAATGAAGTCTATCCCAACCACAGCCTTCTCATCGCTGAATATTCAAGCCTACATCCTTCTCCCACACACCAGACGTTCTGGCACCTGGGCAGGGCACCTCAAGTATTGTTATTGTTCTCTTATAAAATTGCATTAAATTTTCTAAGCACTCCACATATATTAAAAGGCAGACCCTGCCCGCAGGCTTGCAATCTAAAAGATAGACAGAAAGGGGAAATTGGATGAGTGGGGGAAGGAGGAAAGCAACCATTGTCTCAGTGACTCTTTCGTAGGCTGTTTCACAGGCTGAGGGCTGAGTTGGTCTTCCCTCTTGCCATGGTGTTCTACCTGAGAGGCAACAGGTCCAACTTTCTAGTGCCCCTGGGTCCCCTGGCTAGTGTCAGTAGTAGGCCAGGGTGTGCTTGCCTTCAGATGATAAGCCTCACACTTAAGTGAAACAAGTGGTTGGATTTTTATTTCCATTTTTAGTGGAAGAAGAAGAAGAAGAGGAGGAGGAGGAGGAAGAAGAAGAAGAAGAGTTTGGATTTGATATCCCACTATTAAGGGACCCAGGTGGCACTGTGGGTTAAACCACAGAGCCTAGGGCTTCCTGATCAGAAGGTCGGCGGTTCGAATCCCTGCAATGGGGTGAGCTCCCGTTGCTCAGTCCCAGCTCTTGCCAACCTAGCAGTTTGAAAGCACATCAAAGTGCAAGTAGATAAATAGGGACCGCTCCGGCGGGAAGGTAAACGGCGTTTCCGTGCACTGCTCTGGTTCGCCAGAAACAGCTTTGTCATGCTGGACACATGACCCAGAAGCTGTCTGCGGACAAACGTTGGCTCCCTCGGCCTATAGAGCAAGATGAGCACCGCAACCCCAGAGTCGGACATGACTAGACCTGATGGTCAGGGCCCCCTTTACCTTTATCCCGCTTTATCACTACCCGAAGGAGTCTCAAAGCGGCTAACAATCTCCTTTCCCCTCCTCCCCCACAACAGACACCCTGTGAGGTGGGTGGGGCTGAGAGACTTCAGAGAAGTGTGACTAGCCCAAGGTCACCCAGCAGCTGCATGTGGAGGAGCGGAGACGCGAACCCGGTTCCCCAGATTACAAGTCTACTGCTCTTAACCACTACAGCATGGGAGGTCACTGCAAAATTGCAGAAATGGTTTTTGCATCTTACTGGACAAGATACGCTTCTTGCTCTTACGGGACAGGAAATTCATATTACCTGGCAACTTGTAATGGCCCTTTCTTTCTTGGGTCAATGGGAAATTGGCTACCCTTCCCTTGTACTGTATTGATTGTTGCCCTGATGCAGGTAGTTAACTGAAACCTAAGGAAGTAGATTTATTTAGGAAGGGTTTCTCAATTAGTTCTCTTTATACCACATCCTCACAACAGAAGACAACAGGCGTTTTCACTGCAACAGGCAAGGTCCTATTGGTGGGTCCCTCCTGCTGGTCCCATCCCCCCTGGGAAAGATTCTGTGGTTCTACAATCGTTGTTACAAGGGACCACCAGTGGGGGCTGCCAATTCCCCCTGCCAGCATTGCCCCTGGAATGACACAATATTATAGATCAACACTGCTCCAAGGGACACTGGGGGTGGGGAGTAATGGCCAATGGCTGAGAGGGTCTTCTTAAAAAGTTCCATTCATAGTAAATCAAGCTTTTAAAAGAAACAAAAAGCAGGATGAAATCCCCACTATGCCACTAACCGGTAAGCCCTTGCCCTGAAAACAATCCTGGATATTTAGAATCCCAATTATTATTATTTTGGCAAGGGGTTGCAGAGGTGGAGTGGCACTTTCACCAACCCCAGTATTTGAGCTGAAATTTCTCATTGCAGAAACGTTTATAACCTGTCTTAAAAAGCCAATGAGAGTCATTTTAAAATCAGTTCTTCATTTCAGCTGATGTAGCTTACACAATTTACAGAGGTGCATGAACCCTGGGCCTGTAATTCCCATCAGCCCCAGCCAGCATGGGGTGACGGGAGCTGGAGACACAAGATCGTTCCACACCATAGCTGCCAAGTTTTCCCTTTTCTTGCGAGGAAGCCTATTCAGCATAAGAGAATTTCCCTTAAAAAAAGGGAGAACTTGGCAGCTATGCACAATTTACAAATAAAATTGCAAACAGCAGTTTCACCATCACAAGTGACACTGGTCCAAACAACCTAAAAACCCTGCAACACAACATGTGGTAGCTGCTAGATAGCCAAAGCTCTGGATTGTATGTATGTATGTATGGATTGTATGTATGTTTTCCCTGCCTATCATCCTTGCCCAGTAGAGGGTGCAGTAAAACACTCAGATGTGAGCTCTTCCAAGGTCCTCCCCCCCCCCCAAATCCAGGGATCTTGGTATTGACTCTGCTGCATGTTTTGTCACACTGAATTGATAGCACTTGTGTCTCTTGCCAGGGAGGGGTGGAAACAACTTCCCTCTTCCCCGGCACAAGTGCCAAGGTGCATTTTGTCAACATCAATTCCGCATTCAGGCCGGCATCATTAGGGACAGAGCAAGTGCTGCTTAAACTCTGCATCAGTGATTAAAGCCGCATAGAGGGACATACTTAATGCTGTCAAGGTTGTGAATGGATAGTGGAATAAGGGGCTCTTGCCAGCCAGGGGTAATTAGCAAGTTGCCATCTCAAATGAGAGAGCTGCGCTGTATAATTCAGAAGCGCCACCAAGCAGGCTCCATTATTTATCACATCTATCTTCTTCCATACGGACAACAAAAACCCACCTTTTTAAGGACATCCTGTTGCATGTTAAATGGGGAAATAGATGGCTGCAGGTCCCTCACCTTCACACTGCCCAGGACAGGGAAAGAATAGCCATCCTAACACAGTTGTTGATTCAAAGAAAAGCCCAAAGCATGTCCACCTCCTGTCTCCCTCCCCTCCCTTTCCCTTCCGCCTCTTCTCTTCATATAAGTGTACCTGTGCCAGCACCCACTCTGTCACCTTCTCTGCTACCTGCCTCAGGGTCAGTTCAAAAGTTTTTGCAGTGGCCCCAAGCTTCTTCCACAAAACCTGGGCTCTTCTCCGGCAGGGCCAAGGAATGCTGTGGCCATCCAGATGCCATTGGACTCCAACTCCTAGGGTATCCCATTAAAGGAATCGGGTGTGTGTGTGTTACCATGTCCTTGTGCCCAGTCAGGGGCCAGGGCCAGGGCCAATGGCACTCTCCCAGATGCTGATCCCTGCGGGAGTCACCCTATTTGATTTGGCGGCTAACGGATTGAAGTTGAATCCTGGCAAGACAGAAGTACTATTTTTGGGGGACAGGAGGCGGGCAGGTGTGGAGGACTCCCTGGTCTTGAATGCGGTAACTGTGCCCCTGAAGGACCAGGTGCACAGCCTAGGAGTCATTTTGGACTCACAGCTGTCCATGGATGCACAGGTTAATTCTGTGTCCAGGGCGGCTGTCTACCAGCTCCATCTGGTACGCAGGCTGAGACCCTACCTGCCCGCGGACTGTCTCGCCAGAGTGGTGCATGCTCTGGTTATCTCCCGCTTGGACTACTGCAATGCGCTCTACGTGGGGCTACCTTTGAAGGTGACCTGGAAACTGCAATTAATCCAGAATGCGGCAGCTAGACTAGTGACTGGGAGTGGCCGTCGGGACCACATAACACCGGTCCTGAGAGATCTACACTGCTCCCAGTACGTTTCCGAGCACAATTCAAAGTGTTGGTCCTGTATACCTGAAGGAGCGTCTCCACCCCCACCGGACACTGAGATCCAGCACCGAGGGCCTTCTGGCGGTTCCCTCATTGCGAGAAGTGAGGTTACAGGGAACCAGACAGAGGGCCTTCTCGGTAGTGGCACCCGTCCTGTGGAACGCCCTCCCAGCAGATGTCAAGGCAATAAGCAACTATTTTACTTTTAGAAGACAACTGAAGGCAGCCCTGTTTAGGGAAGTTTTTAATGTTTAATGCTGTACTGTTTTAATATTTGGTTGGAAGCCGCCCAGAGTGGCTGGGGAAACCCAGCCAGATGGGCGGGGTATAAATAATAAATTATTATTACTATTATTATTATTATTAATAATAATATTATTATTATTATTAGTCCTAGGAACTTACATGGATTGACCTATGGCAGGCATCCCCAAACTTCGGCCCTCCAGATGTTTTGAACTACAATTCCCATCATCCCTGACCACTGGTCCTCTTAGCTAGGGATCATGGGAGTTGTAGGCCAAAAATATATAGAGGGCCGCAGTTTGGGGATGCCTGACCTATGGCTTCACTTCCGGCATGCGGGCCGGAAGTATTCGATTGCCCTATGCCCAAGCCAAACCCCTTACATCTGTATTCAATAAAGTTGTGGCCTGTTTTGACCCAAATCAGTCTACGTTGTCCTTCAGTTTTCTTGGGGGTTGGGGACAGAGGTGCATGACCTCTGGGCCGGTAATTCCCATCAGCCTCAGCCAGCATGGGGTGATGGGAGCTGGAGACACAAGATCGTTCCACACCATAGCTGTCACGTTTTCCCTTTTCTCGTGAGGAAGCCTATTCAGCATAAGGGAATTTCCCTTAAAAAAAAAAAGGGAGAACTTGACAGCTGTGTTCCACACATTCTATGCAAATAATTTAGCCTAACATTTTCTAGGTATACCCCCTGAGTGGTGTGTGTGCCCACAACACAGCTGCGTCTCTCAGAGTGAGGGGGCAATTTAAAACTTTAAAAAGCTTAGTTTATAGCAGTATATAAATGCTGTTAAATAAATAAGCGTTGTCATGATTTGTGCATTACATGTAAATCCTATCCTTCCTCCAAGGAGCCAAAAATGTTTTCTCACCCGCTTTGTCCTTACAATAGGCTAGAGAGGGAGAAACTGACCTGAGGGCACCAAACAACCTTCATTTCTGGATCCTTTGCTGTTTGGGGATGCCAGGTGCTAACCTCAGCCCTATTTGTAGCTGGGGTAGGGATTTGATCCCCAGTCTCCCCAGTTTGCATCCAACACATTTTCTGCCATCCCACACTGGCCTAGACAATTATGGCATGATCTGTCGAGTCCCACAGGGGTGCCAGATTTGACCATTCCTTTTGCTGCAGGATCCCTGCCCATGTGGAATCAATTTCCTTCAGCAATCACACCACTGTGGGAATGTTATGTTTGAATTAGGCCTTTGCAGCCCTGGCGCAGCTGTTGGTACAAAGAAACTATAATAGTGTCACACCCCCCCCCCCACTCCTTCTTTGCTCTGTCTGTGAAGACTCACCTGCTGCCGCCTCCTCCTTTGTCCCCCACTCCCTGCTTTGACCCGTCTGGTGGTGGCTTGTCTTACACAAGAGTTTCTGCTCTGGTTAAATGTATTTTTTAAAAAACAAAAAACTACTCATTTAATGTGGGTGTGGCACATCTGATTTGAAGGATGCATGCATGCACATAGCGTTTTGCTGCTTTTAAAATACGCAGCAGCGGTATCCTGGAAAACACCAAAGAATGCATGTCCTTCAGAACGGATCATTTGGCTGTTGTGTGTGTTCAGGAAAGCATATGTCTTTGTTTACATAGGAAGCTGCTTTATACCTTGGTCCATCAAGCTCAGCATTGTCTGCAGCGATTGGCAGAAGCACTGCAGGGTTTCAGACTGGGAATACTCCTAGTCCTACCTTGATATCCCAGGGATTAAACCTTCTGCATGGACAGGTCAAGCTTATAATCATAGGGAATTATTTTGCCTAGAATGCAAATCTGTTTGCACCTCCAGCCCCAGCAATCTTTTCCACTATGGGTGGAATTCTTTCCCTCTCTCTTCCCCTTACCCCCACTGCCCCTAACTGTGATTCCAGTACAGGCATCAACCATTGGGGGTTCCAACCCTGCACTTGAATAGGGCATGTGTTACTTAACTGCACCCATTTCCACTGAGGAAAAAGTAGCTTGGTATATATGCCATAGCCTCTCCCTTCTCTGCACTAAGGTCAATAAAAAGATGAAAGAAAAGAAGTAAGAACCAGTGTTTGTGGACACAGTTTATGATACACTTCCTAAATCCTGTTGCTTCTTATTTGGGACTTGAGTCACATGCTTGGCTAATAATAATAATAATAATAATAATAATAATAATAACAACAACAACAAATTATTTATACCCCGCCCATCTGGCTGGGTTTCCCCAGCCACTCTGGGCGGCCTCCAACAGAAAAATAAAATAAAATAAGTGATTAAACATTAAAAGCCTCCCTAAACAGGGCTGCCTTCAGATGTCTTCTAAAAATCTGGTAGCTGTTTTTCTCTTTGACATCTGATGGGAGGGCGTTCCACAGGGCGGGTGCCACTACCAAGAAGGCCCTCTGTCTGGTTCCCTGTAACTTGGCTTCTTGCAGCGAGGGAACTGCCAGAAGGCCCTCGGTACTGGACCTCAGTGTCTGGGCAGAACGATGGGGGTGGAGACGCTCCTTCAGGTATACTGGACCGAGGCCATTTATGCTGTTGAACCAATCTCTCAGCAGTGTTTGGTCCAGAGGCTTCAAAGCAAGGAATTGGTCAATATTACCATTCCTTGATAAAAGCTTCTCTAATGGTAGGAAAGAAGAGGAAGAGGAAGAGGCCTGTACCACCTTTAAGACTGTGGGTGGAATTCAATGTTGCACTATTTTGAATGTCCCATCAACACAAGCATTGCAGCTTGCCAGATGGAATGACCCCACATCTCCTCCCTCACATGCTGCCCTGGTGGTTCTCCTGACTACCATAGAGCCAATTTCTGGGGCACGGAGGAAGGATGGGGAGGGGGGAAGCACATTGCATCAGCTTGTGTGGATTGCACTTGTTAGGTGAATCCTGCCCTGTGGGTTGTATTCAGCTAGGTCCTAGGTGGAATCTACACACATAAAAAACGCTGTGAAAATGAAAAAGAAAAAAAAAACATTAGATTTTACATAGCTCACTGTCACCATCTAGTGTTACATTTGTATATTGCACTTTTGCCACACATTTAAAACGCTTTATTTGGAGCTGTATGGCTGAGTCCCTACTCAGAGCAGACCCATTGAAATTAATAAACCAAATTTAGTCATGCCAATTACTCCCATGGGTTTTAACTGAGTTAAGTTACCGGTAGCATCAAATGCCACCCTATCAAATGTTTAAACTAACAGATCTGCTAGCTTTTAAGAGTCCTCCACTGAAATTTCATTCTCCAGCACTGAAGACGAGCAATAAACAAGCCAGGTAGAAGAGATACACAAGGGCTGCTTATAGTATGACTTCTTTTCCTTCCCTATGGGATGATTCCCTTGTCAATCTGTATGCATTTTTGCAGACTGTGCAGCAAGGAGTCCATGGAGTTTTCTGCAGTGGCAAGAAATGAGGATGCGGAAGGGGGTAAAGGAATCATTCACAATATTCTGGGAATTCAGCTGGTTCCCTGTTTCAAATGCTCTTATATCCCTTCTATTTAGCTGTGCTCTGCTCAGGAGTGTTAAATAATCATCTCATGGATGGACTCCACCTGCTGCCCAGCTCACTCTCCAATGCACCCTGCCAGCAACCAGCTGTCCTACTTCATATCAGAGACCTCAGGGCAAGGTTATATCCTTTATTATTGCACCAGATGAGTCCCAGCCAGTGCTGTCCTCCTCCTTCTCTCTCTGCTTGTCAAAAGGGAGCAAAACTAAACCTACCATTAATGTGGCCATTTCTGCATTTCTATCAAACGTTAGCTACAGCTACCAGTTCATCAGCGATGAACTTTGGGGTGGGGTAGGGTGGGGTGGGGAATGGAGGGGAGGGAGACTAGTCTATAGATTCACTTTATTGTTGGAGGCAGAGGGCTGGAGAGAGCCACGGTCCCGATGATGTCATTTATTCCTGTTTAAAAATAGAACTAACCTTTATACCCGTCATTGTTCATTCCGTTACTGCTGAAACAAGGGCACTGTTGTCGGATCTCTTAGAACGCGCCTTACAAATCTCCACACTCACCCCAAGCAAGTTTTAAAGCACTGATATATTCAACCCCTTTTCCCTGCCTGTGAATGTAAAGAGAAAACAGCTGTTCTTGTTGTTATTATAGTTAATTCACAGTTAATTTATCAATCACCTTCTAAAGCACCGTATGAAGGTGATTTATATGTAAAATAGTTTAAAACAGTTAAAACCAACCCCACCCCATACATTTAAAACAAGGCTAAAATCCCAAAGACTGAAGACTCATTAAATGGGTCAAATCTGAGATTATGCCGGTTATGCTCCTGCGTCAGAGGGGGCGGCAATTGGGCCCCCTTTCTTCTGGGTCAATCATGCATCAACATTGACATTTTGGACACAGAACACAGGAAGTTCTCTTATACTAAATCAGGCCATTGGTCCATTGACCTCAGTATTGTCAACACTGACCGGCAGTGGCTCTCTTGGGTTTCAGATGGAGGTGCCTCTCAACCCTACCTAGAGATGCCAGTGATGATGCCACTGTGGTCTAAACCACTGAGCCTCTTGGGCTTGCTGATAAGAAGCTTGGCGGTTCGAATCCCCGCGACAGGGTGGGCTCCTGTTGCCCTGTCCCAGCTCCTGCCAACCTAGCAGTTCGAAAGCACAAAGTGCAAGTAGATAAATAGGTACCGCTCCAGCGGGAAGGTAAACTGTGTTTCCGTGTGCTGCTCTGGTTCGCCAGAAGCGGCTTTGTCATGCTGGCCACATGACCCAGAAAAACTGTCTGCGGACAAATGCCAGCTCCCTCGGCCTGTAAAGTGAGACGAGCGCTGCAACCCCAGAGTCACCCATGAGTGGACTTAACTGTTCAGGGGTCCTTTACCTTTTACCTAAATCTGAGAAATTTACCACTGAAGCATGGCCATCCTTTCCTCTTTCTTTCTTTCTTTCTTTCTTTCTTTCTTTCTTTCTTTCTTTCTTTCTTTCTTTCTTTCTTTCTTTCTTTCTTTCTGAACAATGGCTAGTTCAGAGAGGAGTTTGTGCTTCCCCAAACAACACCTTCCTGTCCCTCCTTAAGGAGCCACGATTAGCACTCTGAGACCACGGATTCCCACCAGATATTCACGAACGACCTGGCCATTAACGTGCTGCATGAACAGAGCGCCTCGGTCCTCTGTGTTACAGACTCAAACATAAAGACCAGCCTGTGTTACAGACTCAAACATAAAGGCCAGCTATGGGAGCTGATGGTCCCTGGCATACAATGACCAGGAGAAATTTGCTTGGGACAGGATTACAGGCATGAGACCTGGATCATAGCTAGATAGTTCCATCCTTTTCCATGAGGCATGTGATTAATCGTGGACAGCTTGGAGTGCCCGAGCTTGCTAGAAATGTACTGCCTGGCTTGTTTCACTAACGATCTCTTAGCACACAGAACAAGATCAGAAAATCTCTGCTTCCTGGGCAGTGTAGCGAGTCTAAGGGATGGGGGACACACAACAATCCCACATCCCACAACTCCATTTTCCCTCCTTTCAGGGAAATTTGTGCTGCTTCAGATGTTGTCAGACCCCATTAAACAACCTAATTAATCCAAGCTTTAGATGTCAGGGCAACTGACACATCTATCTCTCTCTCTCCCCCCACTCTCCCTCTCTCCCTCTCTTCAAGCTTCTTGTTTTGCAGAACCAGCCAAAGGTTGTTTCAGCTGTGATCAAGGGACTGCCTGTGGTCAGATCCTCATTCTCCCTAACCCAGACCCCTGGGAATAAAATTATACCTCTGGGGCATTTGTCAAATTTACCAAATGTACACAGAAGTTGATGTATAATGTATAATGCAGTCCTTCTAGGTCATTGCCACCTGCACAATAGTAAACAATGTCCTCAAACGGAAGCCACTTACTACTTAGAGTCTTATGTTAAGCTGGTAGACATCATTACACTCTGTGGGAGCAAATTCCATAGATTGAGAAGAATGGCATGAACAAGTACTCCCTTCTTTCTGTCCCGACCCTCCCACATATTCAGCTTCACTGGATGAAGAATTTTGACAGAGGTTTCTTCTTGTCCACTTTCTCCACACCAGGTGTGTCATCTTTAAGCAGAGGTGCAACTCAGATATTACAAATGCACAACAGTGGTGAGGTTGCAATGAAGCAAGAAGCCTGCACTAAGAATCCTGGCACCCTCTGATTTTCTTTTGCCTTTCGAAACTCAGGCTGGATTTGTACACAGACAGCTGTGCACACATTCAAGCTTAAAAATAGCATGAAAGGGGGGGGGGTAGGCTGGCACACAAACGCCTGCATAAATTTATTCACAAATAAGTGCGGCAGTGCGCCAGTTGAAAGGAGGAGAACAATAGACACCCACTGCAATGTCTATCCAAACATCACAACAGTCATTACACATCGGCAGTGACTCTTTTACTGAATTACTCACTTTCCCAGGACAAAACCCGGGGCCCTAATGCAGGGACAAGATGACTCAGAGCGCAGGACATCGCCGGCTGTTTGTGGTCTCTTCTGGGCTGTATCTTGTAAAAGCCAACAGATTCAAAGCAAACACACACTTAAGGATGTGAGTTCAGGACTGGATTAGAAAGCATCCAACTCATTAATCTTTTGTCAGGTTCTGGTTCTTAAAAATCTGCTTTGGAGGCTCTGCCTGGCCAGTGCATGAAGCTGACTCTTTTGCAAGCGGCTAAAGCTTTGCATTTTGAGCTGATGCATATCAGAGCCTGTACACACCTTTAAGAGACAGGTGCAAGAATATAGAACACTGACTTTATAGTTAGACCTTTAGTATATAGGGCAGGCATCCCCAAACTGTGGCCCTCCAGATGTTTTGGCCTACAACTCCCATGATCCCTACTAACAGGACCAGTGGTCGGGGAAGATGGGAATTGTAGTCCAAAACATCTGGAGGGCCGATATAGGGCTTAGCCACACAGCTTTCCTCCAGTTTTTGCAGGCTTGGTCTGCATTTTAAAGTTCCACGACTGGGCACTCTTCCCCCCCCACCCCCTTGTGAAAACCCACTCTTTCAAGCTGAATTGGAGCAAATAGCAATCCAAGGAAGACTCAATTTGCATTTGAGTCTTGAGTTTGTTGCATTTAAGCTTTAAAGAATGTGTTTCTGTGGGGAAAGCTCTGGGGTAAAAAGAGAGAGAGAGAGGGAGCACCTGGCCACAGAGCTTTAAAGTGTGGACCTGTGCCTAGAAAGACTAGAGAAGTATGGATAAGTCCTAGCCTATTAAACTATTCCTTTAATTTCTTTAATTTCCTGCACTGACAACCCTCCTCTCTTCTATCATGGAACCCAAGGAGCCAGCCTTGTGGTTCCCAGGCAGTCTCCCATCCAGACACCAATTAGACCCAGGCCTACTTCACTTAGGCAAGGTGGTATTCTGCCCTTCCTTTAGGGTTATTCCCTAAAGCTTTTTTGTACATCTGCAAAGGCTCCCCACAAGCATGTAGATGTTTCCCCCTTGTGCATCCGTGATGCTGTTTTGACTCCAGAAGCAATGACACTTACATTGTGAACATCAGAAATAGACGCTATCATGCATTTGGGCTTGGATTCTAATTTTACCTTCTGCAAACAAAATGGAGGCAGCACTCATGGAGTGAGGCTTTTCTGCCATTTATTTACCTGTGCAGCCCCCTTTCTCCCCCATCCTTCTCCGAGGCATTTGGGGGGGCGGGTGTCCCTTGAGGTTGCTGTAAGACCTGCTGTGGAGGAGAGAGCTAGCAAAAATTCCTGACCCTTTTATAGGAACAGAGGTGCATCACAGGATCTTAGCTATAATCTTCACATTTAATCAAGATCTTGGATAACCACCCAACAATGACTGTGATATCTTTCCAGGGTCACCAAGCAGGGGGAGTTTGTCTGCTTAAGATTTTCATAGGCCCCCTTTTATCGATGATTTCTAGGTAGTTTACAAAAGCACAACCAATTGTCTCTGATTAAATTCCCCACTGACTTTGTACACGAATGGAGGTAAAGCAAGAGTTGTGAAATATTTTTGTCAACGTGTTTTCTCCTAGGGTTAATCATCACCTCCTTCCCAGGTGTGCAGAGCACATTCTTGGCTTTTGCTTCCATTATGTAGTGGTCTCAAGCCCACTTCGGCCCCCTCGCCCTCCCAAATTACCTTAGCAATGCATGAGCACGTGGGTTAAAAAACAGACAGGCAAAAGGGGTAGATTAATGGGCTGGCCTTTAACCTTAAACCCATTGAAACCCACGAGGGAAATGTATTTCTCCATCAGCGCAAACCAAAAAAACACAGGCAAAAATAATTTGGTACTAAAGACAATTCTGACAGGCAACCTAATTTGTCCCCCGGGGCTATGAGAAGTAACTGGCCAGCTAATGCCCCGTGTCGGCTAACCCACGAGCAACAGAGTATGGGGCCAGTGTGTTAATCAGAGCAGGAGCCCTGCAAACATAGAGCCATTACAGAAACAAACATACAGGGGAATCAGTAATCGGAACATGATGGCCGAGGAGCAAAGCAGCAAAGTCAGGAGAATCAAATGCACCTGTGAGATCTCTCTGACTCCCAGCATATAGGGACATCAGAATTACCCTGCTGGATCTAACAAAGGCCTGTGATCTTGGTTCCAATGGTGGTTGATCAGATGTCTCTTGGTGGTTTGAAGCACAATAGATGGTAGAAAGTGAGAAGCTGCCTTGTACCACTGGTCCAATATAGCCCAGTGTTGTCTGCATTGGCTTGAAGCAACTCCCCAGCGGTTCTGCTGAGCCCCACCTGGAGATGTCAAGGGTTGAATCTGGGACTTCCTACGTTCAAAGCATGGACTACCACTGAGTCACAACCCTACCCTATGCTTGTCACCTGCTCCTTGTATCCAGGTGTATTGGCTTGGTGTGTGATGGTTCTGTTTAGCTCTCGTGGCTAATAGCCATTGCTGCCCCGTTGCAGAATTTATTGATGCCCACATCTCTCTCTGTTATACAAAGTCAGTGGATAACCCCCAAGGGATTCAGTGGGAAAGTTTTAGTCCAACTGAGATTGAGCCCTATTCCAGACCTAAATGCAATGAAAAATGTACATGTGCTTTCACAAGTCCAGCACATTCAGCTAAGGAACATGCTCAGTTAAGGAAGTCATATGACAAAGACTCTCCCCTAGTTCATCAAAAACATCTAGTTTGTATATTTATAGCACAATCCTAGGCATATCTGTTACTCCAAGGTAAATGGATTTAGCAGTGCAGTCTTAATCGCTTAATTTTTCAGCGTAGGTCATCATTCCACAGACACTCATATCCTAAAGGTATTTTGAGTGAAATGGCACCCACAGTGGCTTGTACCAACATAGCTAGACCAGGAGAAACTCCAGTGGGAAACTGGTGAATTAACACGTATTAAGAAATTCAGTTCTGTCCCCTGTGGCCTGAATTGAGGCAATGAGGTTATCCCAGTACAGGTGTGAAATCCCAAAGTAAAAACGATCCAACTCTTTAAAGCTATTTCCTTCCAGCAGAAGGAGTAGATGCATCAACAGAGGCACTACCATCTTAATTGCGATTAAATTGTGCATGCATGAGGACTCCAAATGAGCACCATTCCAAATGTGCAATGGCCCATTTGTGCCTTTACAGGAATACTGATGAACAGTTTGTTCCAGTGGTTTATGGAGAGACTGCAGCTTGATAATTCAAGTTCAAAAAAGAGCAAGATATCTCCAAAACTCATGCTGCTGTGATTTCTGGGAGAAAAATCTTATTGGGATCATCCTAGACAGCTTTACTAAAGCTAAATTGATTTTCTGGTGGCATGCACTGGTGATGGTGGGATTTCTGAGCATCTGGACGGGACAGTCTTTGGAATGAGGAGGACAAGGTGATGTGAGGCACAAGTTACACTGAAACAGATTCTTCCAGTGCCTGTCTTGGACCAGAGTCAACCTTTGATAGGGAGGGAGAAGCAGAAGGAGCCATGGCTCAGCGAGCCGTCCTGTCCCCTCTGCAAATATTTATGCTCTAAGCTTTCCCACTTAAAAGCCTAATTGGAGTGTAGTGGAGCTCAGTACACTTGAAGGTAGCCTAATGGAGACATTGCAGTGCTATTAGCACAGATGGTTGTCATATGTATGCAAATGAGGAGCAAATTGAATTTGGTGTCCCCTCTCGCCAGCTGTCCTATCAGCGCCAGCTTCTGCAGTAGTGGAGAGGCACAGCCTTCGTGCCGCTAATCCTTCAGTGCGGATTCATTACCACTGGCGCATTAATCATTGCCGCTTTGCCTGGTACAAAGGAAGGGGCTCTTTCTTTCATCATGTGCATTCGCGTTGGCCGAGGTGTCCCAGCTCTGGAAAGGAAGGGCACGAGGCTTCATTAGCTAAAGAGAGCAGGAGAGGACTGGGCAACGCAGTTCTTCTTGCACGTCTGGTGTGCCAGTTCAAAAGGAGAGGAAGGAGGAAAGGATTGTGCAAGCCACCTGTCCATTTGCTGGAGGGGCAAATGCTCAGCTCCTAATTCCTCTTTGGGACACATACATTGCAGTTGGGCATGTCCCCATTTCCTTTGGTGGCACTGTCCCTTTAAAAATAACTAATATTTCAATGCAGTTCCACAAAACACCAGTCATCAAAACCCCTGTACAGGGTGAATTGGAATTGCATCCCCCTCCATCCCCATTAAATTATCCTATGCAAACTCCTGTTGACTTTAATGAGAACAAGACCAATGCCTTATTGTAAACAACTTGACTTAATATATCCCCATTACTAAAAGTTGCAAGGGGAAAAACACACACACTATTTATGGTAGTATCTATCATTTAGCCTCAGGCAACTAATTCAGCAACATGCAATATGGCAGCCAAATTCCAATATCAGGACTAATTCTCCTTTTATTTTACTTTTATCCACACATGTCTAGGCAAGTACAAAATTCATGTATGCCCTGTCAGGTGTAGAGGGCACGCACACACACACGCACACACACACGCACACACACACACACATTTTGGGAGTCTGCCCATTTAAACCGGATGCAAGTGGTGTTTGTCAGATTTGTATCTTAAAGCAGATGTGCCTGCATATTTTACATCTAAAATTCAGGCCACATACAGTTTATGTGCATGCAGTTTATATATTATTATTATTATTATGCACAGAAATTAAATAAATGAAATTGGCCTGCAGTGGGATTGATGTTACAGCTTCTTCTGAAAATACATTTCCCTAGCTGTGTTTTAAGGATGATTGCAATGAATTGACTGATAATGTTGTGTTGATAATGTTAGAAGGGCAAGGAGAAGAACAGGGATGGGTGAATCCATCAGTCCTCGTTTCTCCTTTTTCCAGACTTAAGTTCAGTTCTCTGCAATTCCACATCAGTTTTTTTTTAAAGTATTTAAAAAGTCCTTATGAAAATTCATCAGTATGTTGGTGCACGTTTCTACTATTCTTATTAATTACTTGTCCCAGGGTGGGTTACAGCACTTTAACATTCAGTATTAAAAACAATTGAACAAATTGCAGCCACAGGAATAGGACTTGCCCCTAATATACACATTTTTGCAAAGCAATTTCCACATATGTAACATATGTTATTATTGCTAATGTACACATTTTAATGCACACATGACCCTAGTATATGCATTTTTGTATACATTATCTGGTTGCAGAACTGCACTGCAAAGTTTTGGAGAAATGTGGATTTCGAAAGACAGCCTTGTTTCAGGAAAATGCAAATTTGGTTGCTTTGCCCTTAATGCAAACTGAACTGAATTTCTTCTTCTTTTGCAAAGGGGGAAAGCTCCATTTTTTTTGAGGATCAGCTCAAAGTTGTGCAGCTTTTTTTCGCAAATGGGGAAAGCCTGGTTTGGGGGGGGGGGTCAGCTCACAGTTGTGCATCTTTTTTGCAAAGGGGGGAAGCTCCATTTTTGAGGATCAGCTCAAAGTTGTTGAGCTTACCTTGCAAAGGGAAAAAATCCTGTTTTTATGGGGTTCAACTCACAGTTCTGCAGCTTCTCTAGGAAAGGGACCTATTTCTTCAGTTTCCAGACAGGTAATCTAATCAGCCAGTCACATGTCACTGGGGAAACAAGCAGCCTCTCTCTGCAGCCAACAACTGAGGCCTGGGCAAGGGGCCTGGGTGGGGCGGGGCGGAAGGGAGCTAGCTCCCTTATCTCCCTCCCCGATCTCTTGCAATCAGCTGCTGAGCCGGTCCTTTCAGCACTCTCTTTCCTTCTTGTTAGCCTTTAGCTCTTTCTGAGAGAGAGAGAGAGAGAGAGAGAGAGAGAGAGAGAGAGAGAGAGAGAGAGAGAGCACGATTTGCCTTTCACCCCTGGGCAATTCGGCTACAGGGACCACGCATTCGCTCCATAACATGCACAGACATTTCCTCTTACTTTTTAGGAGGAAAAAAGTGTGTCTTATGGAGTGATAAATACAGTATATCCCACCTTTTAGTCCAAAGAGCTCATGGTGGTGTACATGGCTCTCCCTATGCTCATTTAATCCTCACAATAACCCTGTGAGATAGGTTAGGCTGAGAGAGAGAGTAAGTGACCCAAGGCCATCCAGTGACCTTGATGGGCAAGTGGGGATTTTCTGAAACATAGTTTGGCTTCCTGTTGTGCAAACCTGTGTGAGGAGCAGTGGAATATTCTGAAGTGTTATATTTTCCAGGTTAAATTTAAAATCATAGATCAAAAATTGGGTAGCTCTTCACTATTCCATGGAAACTTCCTTTGGAGTGCCAGCATTTTCCTCTGATTTTAACTTTGGCCCCTCAAAATTGCAATAAAAACCCTTGGCTAAAACATCCAAGGCTAGATGACCTCCGAAGTCATCCTAGACCTTCACATTGTATAAATGAATAAAAATGATCTTTTTCCACCCCCCTTTCCTCATGACATCCTGTGTCCCTCTCTTTCAGTCCTTTTCCCAGGGCAGCTCATTATAAATAAGCAAATGGGTCCCTTGTTAAAAAGAAGCCTGCATTTGGAAGGCATGGAAAGCACCCTTCAGTTCTGAGTCTTGTCTGTCTGCATGGTGTTGTGTGGTGCTGATTAACATGTCTCTGCTTGGTTTTGCAGGCCTGCAAGCCCTGCAATTGTTCCCTGCTGTAAAAAAAAACCAAAACCAAAAAACAACCCAAGTCCATAAAGGAATTTCTCAGTTTGTTGACCGGTCAGCATAGCCAGCTTTGTGAGTGTGGCTGCAAAGTCTTAGCAGCTTCATGCCTTAGCCTGACATGTTGCCCTCTTCTTTATACATGTGATATAATTTGGATTTAGGGTCATGAAGTAGTAGACAGGAGAGAGAGAGGGAGAGAGAGAGATTTTGTAGGCAAAGCTCTTCGTTAGGTAAATAAACCCCAACACAAGGCAAATTGAAAGTTGCAAACTGTGTCAGCATGTGGTTGAGGTTGGATAAAAGCACAGTGCGATGTGAAGGAATAATAGACAATGGATGTCAGCATGCTATAATTACAAAAAGTGAGATTGCCAATGCAGAGGAGTTAGGAAACGATGGCCTTAAAATATTTCTCAGTCTCAATATACTTTATTCGACCGATAGTCAGAAACAAAAAACATTTCTCAATACAAAGATAAACATAAAACTGAAGGCACCAGAGAGATACATAAAAATATAAAAATATAAAACTGAAGGCATCAGAGGGATACATAAATGGGGTATGAAAATATTTCTAATTTCAGGCAGGAAATTAGACACAATACAGATCTTATTTTTATGGCAATACAACACAGTCAACTGCTGAAATGCTACTGAGTAGACTCCAGCCTGCCCTCTGCTAATGTCAAAAATCACAAAATAGACTTTTTAACACAACAACAACAACAACAACAACAACAATAATGACAACACCCCCCATTGGGATTTAATTTGCTTATGTATGGATAGAGTTATGTGTTGCCTTCTCAATACATTCAAAGTAGCTCACATGAATAAAATCACTACCCAAGGAACAAAAAAGCACCATTCAAAAATAACTGCTGAAATCCGGCCATAGTTGTGCATAATTGCTGGTGACCTTCGATCAGGACAACAGGGCTTAGATGAACACACTGTGGATGGGAAAGTATGGCTAGGTGAGCCTCTACATTGGTAAGGCATATCAAAACCTGCATATACTCAGAAGTCTCTTTAGAACCTAAATAAAATCTCCAGACCACCAACCTGCTGTCTGGCTCCACATCCTGCACAATGACCAATCAGATGCCTTTGGAACACCCACAAGCAGGAAGTGAGGTCCAAAATTTTCATTTTCATTCCCCCTTTGTGCATTACTGGAGCTTCAGGAATTATGTACTGCAACAACAAACATTTTCATTTCCCCCATGTAATCACTTATATGTACTCAGGTCTGAATGGACCATGCTACTAAGAGGCCAGTGTATATATTTGCGTGGGAGAGAGAAACTGAAAAGATGTATGGATCAGTCAGGTTTTTAACCCATGTGCATTTTGTATGTGCTTATGCATAAGTTTGCTCTGCCCCATTAATTTGCAAATTTTTAAATAAAAAAGCTGCATTGAATTCATAAAGAAATATGGATTTAAATACATAGTTAATATTTTATCAGAGAAATGCATATTTAAATGTATGTGTTTTATCCCAATGTATGCATTTCTAAAGGTGTTTTATCCTACAATATGTATTTTTTTTTTAAAAAAAATATTTTGGTACTTTGTCAATGCTGAGAGGAACGCAGGTGGCGCTGTGGGTTAAACCACAGAGCTTAGAGCTTGCCGATCAGAAGGTCAGCGGTTCGAATCCCTGTGATGGGGTGAGCTCCCGTTGCTTGGTCCCAGCTCCTGCCAACCTAGCAGTTCGAAAGCACTTCAAAGTGCAAGTAGATAAATAGGTACCACTACAGCGGGAAGGTAAACGGCATTTCCGTGTGCTGCTCTGGTTCGCCAGAAGCGGCTTTGTCATGCTGGCCACATGACCTGGAAGCTGTACGCCAGCTCCCTTGGCCAATAATGCGAGATGAGCACCGCAACCCCATAGTCGGTCACGACTGGACCTAATGGTCAGGGGTCCCTTTACCTTTACCTTTACAATGCTGAGAACTATATTGCAAAATTCAGAGATGTGAAATCCAAAGGATAATTATGTTTCATGTATTGGTTCTTGAGATGCGATTAGATTAGTTCACTAAAAAATGAGGACCAAGTGAATTTCTCCTCCATCCCTGCATCATAGTGATAAAAAGAAAATGGCGATTTACCAACATGTCAGGTTATTTGTCCTGCTATTTCCAGGCATGATGCATAAATCACACCGGAATACATTTTTAAAGAAAAAAAAGAAAACAACAACAACAAATTTTTTGTGTGTCTCTTTTGGCCCAACTACAAAAGGATGCTGTCCTCCAGACACATCACATATTGAGGAAGGTTTTTAATGACTATGCTGCCATTCCTCTGTATAGTTTGAGAAATTTATCTGCCACGTTTGATCAATATGCAGCGTACGCTGAGAAGATAATTGAGATCTGTGAGATTTAACAGGATGGCTTTAATTGTTTTAATTGTTTGCTAGTCAGGTGTGAGAATTCATTTATAGATACAAGCATCAGGGTCCTTGGCACAAGGTATGAGATCTCTTACGCTCTCATGCACAAATATATGAGAGTTTGGGATTGCTCAGTGCAGCAGTAACTTGACACAAGTTGTTTTGAGGAGTGTAAGATGAAGAGGAGGCGGCTCAGGAAGAGTGGGACTTCTGAAACTCTGGGAGGACTCTTCCTCTTCAGGCCCTCTGTCCTAAACACATATGCACATACTCATAACTGTGATGTGTTACATACGGGACTACCTTTGTAAACAGTCTGAGAAGGATTGGCTCAAAATACGGCAATAAGACAACTAACTGGGACTGGCTGATTTGGTTACATCAAACCAGTTCTCCATCTGCACTGGTTTCCAGTCCATTTCTGAGCACTGATATTAACCTTTCAAGCCCTAAATGGCTTGGCATCAAGTTCCTTGAAGGTTCAGCTGTGCTCATATATACCTCATGAAATGTTGGGTAATTTCACACCCTCCAACATTTTTCCAATGAAAATAGGGACATCCTAAGGAAAAGTGGGACATTCTGGGATCAAATCAGAAACCGGGCAGGGGCGTAAGAAGAGGGGTGCAGTGGAGTCACCCCCCCAGGTGTCATCCCAGAGGGGGGGTGACAAAATCCCCCCGGGTAGGTCACCGCCGCGCTGTGATTGGCCCCCCCAAAGCGGATTGCGCTGCCACGCCATGACCTGCCCGGCGGATCATGATGCCCCTTGGGCGGATCACGCTGCCCCTCGGGTGGATCACCCCACTCCCATGGACAGATCACCGTGCCCCTGGGTGCACGGCATGTGAGTCGCTCAGGGACGTCCCTGGAAAATAGGGACACTTGGAGGGTCAGCACTAGCTGCAGCCGTACTTGGATCGGGGTAACTTTCCCACTGGATTCCTTGCACTAGTAAACCTGAGACTGGATTACTGCATTGTGTTTTGTGTGGGGCTGTCCTTGGGCCTCTTCTGGAAGCTCCAGCTAATGCAGAAAACTGTCTAGATTGCTGATAGAGGCAGGAGGCAGATGGCATGTGACACCTCTGCTAAAACATCTGCCCATATGCTACTGGGCAAGGTTTGAGGCTCTTGTGATGATGTACGGGTCGCCTGGGCCCTTATATCCCAGCTCAATCACTGAGATCATCCAGAGGAATGTAGTTAGCTGTATCCTGTGCTTTAGAAGTCTAACTGGCTTCAATAGAAATCAGGCATTTTATGTTGCTGGTCCCATGCTGTGGAATAATCTTCCAACATTCCATCATCAGATGAGCCTGATTGGAATCAAGCAAGCTTTGGGTGGATGAAGGCAACCTTGAGTACCAACAAAATAATTTTTTTCTTCTTCCAGTAGCACCTTAGAGACCAACTAAGTTTGTCATTGGTATGAGCTTTCGTGGGCATGCATCAAATACCCGATGGACTTCCATTTCATGCGGCTCAATGTGGTGCCTTCCATAGTTCTACAGGTAGTAACAAGTGTGCATGCACACGAAAGCTCATACCAATGACAAACTTAGTTGGTCTCTAAGGTGCTACTGGAAGAATTTATTATTATTATTTTGTTTCGACTACACTACCTACCTGTAACTTGAGTACCAAATTTAGTTTATTGTCTGCTATATTACAGAATTCAATTGGTTGAGAATGTCTTGAAGGTGGTAAGTTTTTAAATTTTTCACCATCACCCCCCTTTTTTCTTCTTTGCAACTGTTTGTATTTTATTTGATGACAGGATTGTAAACCTTCTAGAGAAAAAAGAAAAATCTGGGTAGCCACAGATTCCCCATTCCCCTATTGGGTGATGTTGGGCCAGTGGCTGCCTCTTTGCCTAACCTACCTCCCTGGTTTGTTGTGAGCATAAAATGAGTAGGGGGCAAACATGCCTGCCACTTTGAGTATGAAAAGTATTAATGGCACTGAGGGGTTCTTCATTGGGCAGGAGGGCATCTTTTAATGTCAGCTCCCCCCTGTCCCAGCCCAGCTAACGGTCTCCTCATTTTTGTGCAGCTTACCCCCTTACCAATGCAGCCTTCTATGCAGTCATTTTAATGGTGCTTCACAGAGTCATCTTAATACCTACACTGATCTGCTGGTTTCTCCCATCTAGGTGATAATGGGATTACTAGTGCCTACCCCCCAAACTGAACAATTGGGACCACATCCATCACCTTCATCCTTAATGAAAGAAATAATTGTCATTGGCTGACATGTGTTTACCTCTCAGAGGCTGAGTCATTTATCTACACAAGTTCCCAGAGCTGATAAAATACTGTCATGTCATGTGAAATCCAGACAGCTGTAAATCAAAAGGATAATAATGTGTGTGTGGCACTGGAGATGAGCTGGAATGGTTTCAGTATATAGAATATGTACACCAGGTTTCCTGTATAATATGTCTATTAAAACCCTATCAACAGGGGTGTTTGGTGTTCCTCCTATCTATCCATCCCTCCTCCAAACAGGTTTGCACCAGGCTTTGCCTGGATTCCCCCCGGAAAGCATAACTGCGTAGGTCTGTTTATTTGGTTTTCTTCCTGATTGATTGCCAAGGCTAGAAATTTGCATGGTCCCCAGCCCAGGCACCAAATGTATGCATTTCCCCCAAAGGCTCCAGTGTTGTAATTTGCTCATTGCACCCTGAAAAGCACATGTGGGGTAGATAATGGCAGAAGAAGCATGAATGGCTGATATGGGTTCAGGATTATTGTTTTGCTGTGGCATGTTCTTCTGATGTCTCAGACAGGTATGACCTGTCCCCCATTATACTCATGAGACCTCACAAGTTCTTAGGAATGGGTGAAGCAGCAGCATTTAGAAAAGGGGCTGCAACAGACCAGACAGGACTCTTTTCCTCACTGAGTTCTGCCATGAACCCACCCTCAATTTAGAGTCTTCCACCGAGGCTTTAAGTGGTTGCTGCTTTCCGGTCAGTTACGATGTTTTGGCCTATCAAACAGTGAAAAGTCAGCTTGGCCAGAAACAGCATTTGTAGATTTGTAGGGTTCTGAGGTGACACACGGTTCCTAGCCATAGCTTGGGTTAGACCTGGCCTGACACCACTTGTGCCATGTGGGTGGCCCTGTGGTCTAAACCACTGAGCCTCTTAGGCTTGCCGATCAGAAGGTCAGTGGTTCGAACCTGCATGATGGGGTGAGCTCCTGTTGCTCTATCCCTGCTTCTGCCAATGTAGCAGTTTGAAAGCATACCAGTGCAAGTAGATAAATAGGTACCACTGTGGCGGGAAGATAAACAGCATTTCCGTGCACTCTGGCTTCCGTCACGGTGTTCTGTTGCACCAGAAGCAGTTTAGCCATGCTGGCCACATGACCCAGAAAGCTGTCTGTGGACAAATGCTGACTCCCTCAGCCTGAAAAGTGAGATGAGCGCTGTACCCCATAGCCACCTTTGAATGGACTTAACTGTCCAGGGGTCCTTCACCCTTACCTTTTTACCTCATTCCTCACTGTTAACTCCCATGGGCTTTCCTCAGCAACCATGCAGAGATGGGTTTCTTCAAACATCACAGTGGACATTCAAAGTGAAGAAGGAATATCATAGAATCATAGGGTTGGAATCATCTGCTGAGGATCATCTACGCACTGCAATGCAGGAATATGCAGCTGTCCCTTATGAGATTAAACCTGAAGCCTTGGCATTATCAGCACCTTGCCACAGCTCGATCCTTGCCACAGTGCCATGCCAATGTCAGGGTTGCGCCAGATGAGCAGGAGTGGTGGCAAGCGCTCCTAGGTGAAGCGGCAACCATGGAAGATTCTGGGGAAATTGAGGAATTCATACCTGGAGAAGACTGGTGGCGGCACTCCTCAGAAGAGGAAGAATCAGATAGGGAAGAGGGAAGACCAGAACAGGAGGAGGAAGGAGTCGAGTCAGAATCAGGCCCTTGTGAGGAGAGGAGCCAGCAGGCTCCCTCCCCTCCTCCCTTCATAGCTGTAGAGCGTAGAGCTGAGAAACGGAGGGAACAATTGGAGGCAGCTGCAGCTCGCAAGAGGCGTGGTGATGAGCCAGCTACTTAAGGAAGGCCGGCTGCTCCCTTCGCCAGCACTTGCAACTGCTGTGATGAAGTGTGTGGTTGTCCTTGCTCATCCTGTTCCTGATTCCAGTGTTCCTGACTTCGGCTTCTCCTGACCCCCAGTACTGATACCCAACCTCGGCTGGTTCCTGGCCTGGACTGTTGGACCTAGGCTCCATCTGCATCCAACTCATAGCTGCCAAGTTATCCCTTTTTTAAAGGGATTTCCCCTTATGCTGAATAGGCTTCCTCGCAAGAAAAGGGAAAACTTGGCAGCTATGATCCAACTGCTGCCTTCAGCACGCCAACCTGTTGGCACCTTAACAGCCAACTCTGCTTACCTTGCTATAATTAACAAAATTGTGGCCTGTTTTCACCCAACCACCACATGTTTTTCATCTTATTGTTCCCGAACATTTCTCTTTGGAGCAGACTAATGCACTTGCCCTGCAATTGCTCACACGAACAGTCCTTTGCCTAACCCTGTGCAAGCAGATTCCGCCATGTTTTGCAAGGGGTGATTTTCTACTGAGATCAATGTTACAACTAGCAATGTCATCACAATCACTTCACAGATTCAAAAGTCTCTAAGGAGAGAAAGCCTGTGTCAAATAGATAAAGCACTTAACAGCTTATCCACAAAATGAATCTCATGGGCAGTGATTGGTACATCATCAGAATGATGGAACTCTGGGGGTCAGCTAAGAAAGGTTGTAGTAGATCTGTATAGGGTCTGCTCTGGATTACCATCTCCCCATCAGCAGTATGAAGTGGTGAATTTCTCTGCTACATCAGCTCAGAGCCAATGAAAAGTTGCAGTTCACCACAGTGCTCTCCTAGACATGTCTACTCAGAAATAAACCTCATTGAATTCAATGGGAATTGCCCCCTGGTGATGCCAGACTACAGTGCAAACTCAATGATACATTAAATTTGTGGTCATATTTTAAAGAAGAGCAGCTCCCTAATCTGGATGGCAACCAGACTGTTGGGAAGGGAAGGGGGTTTAACCCTCTCTCCATAATTGTTTTCCCAGTGGTGCTATTTGCCCTGGAAAGAAAGATGCCCTCTGCTCCCATATCAGTTTCTCTCCCAGGGCAAATAGCAAATGGTGGGGTGTGGGTGGGTAGTTTTAATTGGAGAAAGGCCACAGGGGTAAGGGTTAACCCATCCCCTGGTGTTGTGGTCACCATCTTGATTGGAGGCCCTGCAGCTGTGATCACACATTTAATGTGCCATCTAGTCTGGCCCTAAGCGTCTGAATATGCTGATAGCTGGGTTTTCTCCCCTGAAAGCAAGCCCAATTAAAGAAAAGAATACACGGCATATTTTAATATTCTTTTAATTAGTGTCAACATATTACATGGCCCCTTATTTCCACTGCACCACCACTGCTCAGGTTGTACCAAGGACTCCTAATGGCCCTCCTAGTTACATGACTGCATGAGATTCTGGAAATTGCTTGTGATTACAGTAAACAAAGCAAAACACAAAACAAAACAAAGCAGTGGTTGGCTGATTCACACATTATGTACCCAGTGATCGCTAGGATCACCTGCATGCCTGGGTGAATGACACAATGTCTCAGCTAGCTTTGTTTGGCAAAGTCCTTTCTCCAGGAAATTGTAATGAAAAAAGAAGGCAAAGGGTTCAAACTGACCCAAACCTTCAAGGGAGCCTTGGATAGTATTCCAAAATGCAGCTTTTACTCATTTCTGGTAACTTGACTGGTGTTCAGCTTCCAAAGTGGCACAGCCTCTTTGTATCTGTGTATATATTGCCTCTTTAGAAAGTTCCTGTCTCCAAACTACCCCAGCAATGATCCCAAACATCAGCATTGGCAACATGCCGTAATCATAACTCCATGGTTGACTTTTATCCCCAGTGAATGATTTCCCCTCACCAGAAGAAAAAGAAAAACCATTAGCAAGACACGGAGATTATCCCGAGGAGCTGCTATAGTGCCAACCAAATGTGCTTTCTCCATTTTGCAGGTAGGAATATTATTTCAGCTGCCAGCAGCAGTGGCCTGCCTTTGTCCTTTGGAGGTGGCCCCTTGTACCAAGTTTGCATTCCAACTAAGAGAAGAAGCTTCCCCCCCCTCCCGTCCTCCAAGTATATTTGGATGCAAAGACACAGGCACACAAACATCCTGCTCCTACGGGTCCCCAGCCTATTTCTAGTCCAAGTCCTCCTGCATCTAGTTTACATGCGTATTCATAGGCAAACAGTGCATTGTGCCAGAAATGCAAGCCAGTGCCTTTTCAGGAGTGGCTGGATCCTGTCCAAGCCTTAGCTAATTGGACCTTGGGGACTCTGCCATTTGCCACACCCTGATTCGCTTTTGTTTTGAAACCCAGATGGGGGAAACTCCATGGGTAGAGATGCAGATCATACAATGTAATTGATTAATAGCTGCAAAAGGTAGTTGGAATTTTATGAATCACCAATGTTTATCCCCACTCGGTGTCTTTGGTTCACAAGGAAGAAGAAACGCTCTGGCCAAATGGCATATGCTGGATTTAGGCTGCAGTCCTAAACCTGTTGTCTTTGAAGCAAATCACACTGAAATCAATGGACATTCGGAGTACACATGGTAAGGGCTGTGCTCAAATTATGACAATAAAGGTGAGGGGTCATTAATGAAATCCACCATTCTTACTCCCTGAGACACCTCCCTGATTTAAGAAAATATTTTTCCCCATAGTATTCTAAAAAAAACACACTAAGTGAACTGTTACAAAAGCTATGGGGCTGTGCCCAGCAGTGGATGACATGGTGGGCCACCATCACTCATCTGAACCCTGGCCAGTTGCATCACCACTGATTACCAGGAGTAAATTTTTTTTAAAAAAGTAAGGTAGTGGAGAGGTTGGCATGGTGCAAACACACCAGCAGAGTCAATCCAGCACTTCTGCCACAGTGTTTGCACAACACCGACCTTCCTACTCTTCCAACTGGAGGTGAGCAGCAGTTCACCGACATGCCATTAGCTACTGGCTGAGGCCCTTCTCACCGCCCACTATCACCTGAGCACTGACTTTGAGCCACTTAAGACTGATTTGCATGAGAGCTATGAATTACCAAGCATGAGGCAAGTATTGAATTGATACTGATCATTTTGCTGTGTGGCCGTTGATTGCACCCAAATTACCTAGGAAGCTCAATACACTAGTGTATTCACTTTTCAGAGATATGTGGTAGCACTGCTAGAGTATTCTTGGCAATATAGTTAACCAGTCAGCTGATCGTTTCACCATATGTTCCCTTCAAGATAGGAGATTTTAGCAAAATTATACTTTACATTGGAGATTCAATATAATTTTCTTCTTCCGAAAGCCGTCACGGGGGTTGTCCTGATTTGAATCAGGGTCACAGCATGGAGGGACAGTCATGCAGATGTGCTACTAACCATGAACTAGAAGGCACACATTGTTTGACATAGATTAGACCAGGCACCCTCAAACTTCGGCCCTCCAGATGTTTTGGACTACAATTCCCATCATCCCTGACCACTGGTCCTCTTAGCTAAGGATCATGGGAGTTGTAGGCCAAAACATCTGGAGGGCTGCAGTTTGTGGATGCCTGTATTAGACAACACCCTTTGCTGTGGCCCCAACTAAAATGGTCAGGGATGATGGGAGATGTAGTCCAGTAACATCTTGAAGTCACCAGTTTATAGAAGGCTGCCTTTGTCTCTCCCAGGTCAATGGGACATCAGGATTCTATGATGTGGAGCATTCTTCATCATAATGGATTATAGAAGTTCAGGGGGTGCTGTGGGGCAAAAAGGCAGAAGTCCAAGAATATCTGGAGGACTACAAATCCCCCTGCTTGACAGAGAAAAGACAGCTATTTCACACATGACACAGAGGGAAACCCTAATCCATCTCAGGATATACCCTTGACAGGAAGCCACAGGCAATAAATGCTCTTTGACAAGAGTACCTATGCTCCCCACATTTGAGTGTACACATACATTTCAACTGCACCCTTAAAAGGATTTTCTATGTGCAGTGGAACTTATAGCTTCCTGGACAAATCATGCATTGCTGTATTACATGCAAAGAAAACTATCCTGACAAGCAACAGGAGCAAATGCAGAGGGGTCTCTTTGCTGTGAGATACACCGATGTGCGAAGCTGGTGGTGGAGAAAGACTTTTCATGCTGCTGAAAAAGAAGGCAGCATCGGACAAATGAAGGCATTTGACTCCCATTCTTTGGGTTTTATAGAGGCATTTTCTTTTAATTGAGTAGACCATTGTTTACGGAGTGTAACCTCTTCCTTCCCCTTGTAAGTGTTCTACCCACTTTAATTAAGAGGGATTGGAACAGGATATTTCATCTTGCCGAGGAGGCAGGAGAGGACGCAGCTGGGGCTTCTTGCCTTAATACTGCACCACACAGCTTGTGATAATCAATTGCCATCATTCATCCTCACTTTACAGCATAATAGCCAATGGTCGGCTGGTGTGCCGGCTAAAAATAGCTCAAAGATGACAATTATTATGAGGCAGGGTTCCTCTGTGCTGCACACAAACGGATGATCAAGCCCGGGCTAGGCTTCTGGATTTGGGATGACAGACCATCCATTCTTGTGAGCCCTCCCCGGATCACAAAATCCATTCCGAAAAGCCTGAGCAACGGCAGGCCAAATGAAATCAGGGACTTCGGGAGACAGCGGTGGGCCTCCACTAAATGTCTAAATGGAGCGGACTGAATTATGGCGGCTGAGCAAATGGCATTGATTGAAATTCAGCTACGGGAGTAGCAAGCACTGGGGAGTGTGTGTGTTTGTTTCAATTTATAACCCCTCGTATCCTGAGGGCTCATGGTGGATATTAACAGTAGTTTTACAAGGTTGTTTTTGAAGGTGACACACTTTTGAACAATACACATGAATGAAGCCATATAAATCATCAAACAGCCACGGGCAGCGCTGCTCTCCCCCTCGACCCCAACCAACCAGGTACTCCCTGCCCATCTGTGTTATGAAAGCTGCGTATGGATTTGTAATGATACATTGCAGTCATTGTGGCGTAGTGTAAGGGCTGGAGGAGGAGGAGGAGGAAAGCCCTTAAGATGATTTTGGACACCAACTCCCATCAGACCCAGCCAGCATGGCCAATGGCCAGGATGTCCAACAACAGCTGGAGGGCCACAGCTTCCCCCCCCCCCCAACCCACCTGCTACAGCCCATACAGACTAGAAACTGGTTGGGCAAGCAGTCACTCTAGGACTTCGGCCCTCCAGATGTTTTGCACTACAATCCCCATCATCCCTGACCACTGTTCCTGTTAGCTAGAGATCATGGGAGTTGTAGGCCAAAACATCTGGAGGGCCACAGTTTGGGGGTGCCTGCTCTAGGAGCTTCTTCTCCATGGTAGACATATTGTGTTTTGCATCAATAGCACCAAATTGTAACTGCTGCATGTGGATTTTTATGTGGTGGCAGTATGCAGGATACGAGCATATAAGGGTACAAGCACAGAGTAAAGTGGTCAACATGGCATTGGCAGAAACAGAGAAATATTTCAAATATATCTATGGGACTGACGTTGCAAGAATTTACCCTAACTTTCTTTGTTTTGTCTTCTGACAACTAGTGCTATATTTCTAGAAAAAGAGGTGCTTTTGAATGCCTGCCTTGTTCTTTTATAATGACAATGGCACCCACCTGAGAGGTGCCGGAACTGAGTTCCAGTGACTTCTGCCTGAAAAAACCCCCCACTGCTTACAACTAAGTACATGTGTGTGCGTGTGCATGCGTGTACACATATGTACACACTTTGCTTCCCAAATGTTATTGAATTTATAGAACTATAGAATTTATAGAACTATAGAACTAGTATTTAGTTTTTAGCTCCCTTTTTCCTAGAAAAACACACAGTGATTTAAATTCAGGTGACAGGCAGGTAAAGACATTGATGCTGCAATGCTATGCCCACTTACCTGAGAGAAAGTCCCATTAAATTCAAGAGGACTGACTTTTGGATAGATGTATCCAGTACGGAATTGCAAATGCCTCATATGTGTTTATTTTAAAGCTTGGAAATGGAAATGTTTGTTTCTCTGGATCTCATTTTGGTTAGGTTTCGGAGTGAAGAAGGCAAAAGGCACCTGAAAGCTCAGAGCTGGGGGGAAATTTTACTTTAGATTTATAAACACAACCAGATGATAACAGGCCCATCTCACCTGTTATGGTGCCAAAAAAGGCTTGGTAGATTTTTTCATTGTGCAATTAGCATTGATTGTTGTTCAGCTTGCTCCGTAAACTCCTACTGACTTCAAGGGAAATTCATCTGAAGAACATATGCTTGGGATTGCGGCTAGGGCTGCCAATTCTGAGATAAAACATTCTGGTACATAGGTCGAATCTGGGCGCAAATGAACGATGAAGTCTTCTGGTTGAAGTCAAGGGCTGGAGAGGGGTTGAAGCCTGTATCTTCAGCTGATTTGAGATGGGGGGGGGGCTCAGTGCCTTTTGGCAGCCCTATGGCTGGAGCTGTTTGGACTCACACTTAAATCCTCTGAGCAAAGTCCATGGGCTACATGTGACACACAAAGTCCCCTTCTGTCGGAGGATGACTTCATTTTTTAAAAAGCCTTGTAAGTTTTTTATTCTGATTATATCTTTGTAAGCCAGGTCTGATTTTCCTCCCTGGTGAAGTTTCTTGAAAGAGTGCAATGTAGCCAAGAATTAAACACTTTTCAGTTCCATTGGTTTCAGACGCCGTGAGTCAAAGCACATGCTGAACTTTTCTGTTCGCTAAAGCAGGGCGGTGGCCTAAATCGAAATCAAAAATTTGAATCCCTAAGGTTATGGGGAAAGCTGTGAAAACACGCTGTGTGTGCATGTGTAAAGAGAAAGTGAAATATTCAGAAACCACAAGAAGCAGAAACCAATTTCCAAATGTATTATGCTCTGTGATCTAATGATTTCGAGTTTCATCCCATGTGATAGTATTAGGCACTATTAGTGCTTTGGGTTGCTGCAGCTAATTGGAATCTGAAGATAATGAGAAGAAAAGCACGTCAGGTTATCATGCGATGGTTTGTTTCAGGGGGTGAGGGACAAAAGTGGGAGGAAATTTTTGAACTGAAGCATGAAGTTAGATGTTTTCTGTTTCACAAAGGGAGGTGGCTGCCCTCAGGTGACTGGTCTTCCTGTGACCCTGAGAGATGTGGGCTAACCCCCCCCGCCCCCCACTATTTTCTTAGGTAAAATTCATCTCCCCAAGCTGCTATTGACACCTTCAGGAAAATGTTATATTTTCTGTGTGTTTTTCTCTGTAGGGAAAATAACAGCTATGGTGGGATGGTTCAGGAAAACGTGGGCAGCTTATGGGTTAAGTTGCTTCTCCCGAGCTGCTATTCATATTTCTAAAATAGTAGATAAATAGGTACCGCTACAGCGGAAAGGTAAACAGTGTTTCCGTGTGCTGCTCTGGTTCGCCAGAAGCGGCTTTTGTCATGCTGGCCACATGACCTGGAAGCTGTACGCCGGCTCCCTCGGCCAATAACGCGAGATGAGCGGCGCAACCCCAGAGTCGGTCATGACTGGACCTAATGGTCAGGGGTCCCTTTACCTTTTTTTATATAGTAATAATCAGGAGTCCTTGCATGAGAACCATGTGAATGGTTCAGCCTGAACATAACTAGCTAGAGTAGTCCCTAAGCAGGAGGGTAGAGCCACGGCTGCATCCCAAACCCTGCCAGCCCCTGACAATAGGGGAGGAACAGAGGATGGTTCTTTCATTCTTTCCTGCACCAAACCTTTATCCATCAATAGGATGCACACCACAAAATGCTCCATTTGGAGGCTCCAGCCATTTGGCCTTGCTGACTGAGGCTGACTGGACTTGTGATCCCAAACATCTGAGAGGCACCAGTTTGTGGAAGGCTACTTTAAATGGCAAAACCAGAACTTTCAATTGAGCCTGTGTAAACAATGGCTTTGAAGTGCTCGGGAGACTCTGATAATGATAAAATGACTCACTGAGAGGGAAAATAGACTTCCCACGCTCATGTGCAATCAAAAGCTTTTTATGGTACTGTAGTTTGAAATAGAACTGAAACTGAAACAATCAGGAAGGAAGGAGGGAGGGATATCTATCAGTATATCAGGAAATATTGTTTCATTTCCCCCCCCCTTCATGCAAATTATGGTATCTTTTCCGGTGAAAGTAACTGCATATATGTTAAAAGATTGGACCACAGTACATGTTGTAAATTATCACCACACCAGTGGGATCTGCCCACAGAAGCAGGCTTCAATGGGTTTGCACGTTATAATGCTCATCTGGGCCCCATTGAAGCAGCCGAGTACATCTTTTGATGTGGATGGGAATATGTCCTCCCATTCAGGACCAAGAGAGCTGGATCAAGGCCACTGTTTCTTAAGCCACCCATGAGCTTTGAATATATGGAGGCAGGAGGTCTGGCCTCTAATTAGTGCATGTGGCAGGGTCAGTATTTGCAGTGCTTAACATGGATTCTAAACTTCTTGCAGGAAAAGTCAGTACTGTAAACGTTTTACTACCAACTTAACTGAGGTGCAGTTGAGTAAGTGTTGTTGGAAAATTCTGCTTTCTGTACCCCCTCCCCCAGCAGATCACACAGAGACTTAAAAGAAACCTGGGCAAATTCATATAAATTATCTTGCATTTGGTTATTAATAACATATTACATAATTGAAAAAACAGAGTCAGCCAAACTCCGCAGATGTAGAAGGCTTTTTTAAAACATAACATCAGTCCAATAAATTCACATTAAAAGCATTTGTGTTTGATCACTTCCATGGCATCATCTGTTTATTTATTTTGTTCAATCTGGGAATGGGGGTTCAGAAGCAGCCGCTCCATGTTGTAAAACCTATTTGTTCCTGGTTTGGCATGTTTTCCACTGCAGTGATTTCCCAGACTCCCTTTTTCCAGGCTGCTGATGTAAAGGAGAACCAGTCACTCTTGAAACAAACAAAATGTAAGATTTATGATAACAAAGATTAAGCCAATGGGAACATTTCTGAATTCAGCATCACATTGACCACTACCTTAGGCATTTAAGACAAAATCTGCCAGGTCACTGAAGTCTAAGGATTATACCATTGCCTACAGTGATATATCTTGTGGGCATGTGCCTTCCATGTGGAATACTCTCTCCATCACAGCCAATACCAACTAAGAGATGTTTTCACCACTTATTGAAAGACATACCTGTCCACCCAGGCTTCCCCCAACTCTTAATATCATTAGTACTATTTCCCAATGTTCTTGGTCATTCTGGTGAAGCAAATTTGAGTTGAGAGAATCTTCTCATGAATTTCCCAGCATGCTAAGGGTTCTGTGACCATGGGCCCACTTACTCTCTGTATTGAAAAATAAGCAACCACAACAATCTAAGCAGGTGCAGAATTTCAAGGAAAGCCATACAGTGTGTTTATTTTTGGAAACTCGTGGGATTCAAATTTGTCTGGAACCCTAATCTGAAGCATTGCATCATATTAATTAATCTAGCCCTAATTTGGCTACCTTCTTCTTCCTTGTCTTCTTCTTCTTCTTCTTCTTCTTCTTCTTCTTCTTCTTCTTCTTCTTCTTCTTCTTCTTCATGGTTCACTTGGCAAGGTCATTAGGTTAATAATACCATCAGCCTTGGTATTAGATCCTCAGATTAAACTCATTACAAATCCAGGGGTCTCTGACTTTGATGAACTTTGCTCCCTTTAACATACTGTACCCAAGCAATGGATTGCCTTTGCCTAAATTAAGTTTTGGTATTTATTATGGGGAACAGTAGGTCAACTCCAGCTCCCAGATACAAGCCAAAGGAAAGGAAAGTGAATTCTAAAGCATAATATAGGCTTCACTCAGCCTTTCCAATATGAGCATGGAGAAGCAAGTATTAGCACTCCTACAGGAAGCTAAGGCAGCAGGGACCAAGCTATTTTCCAGAATTATGAGGTTGTTTACAAAGTCTTTTTTTTAACACTTAAAGGGCTGATGCAGGAGCTTCCCCCTCAACTACAAAAGTGTCAGGGAGAATTCGGAGGAGCAAGTGACAGAAGAGGAGGCGCAGGGGCTTGGGGATGCTGTGGAGCCCTTCAACCGCCCAGAGACAGAGGAAGCGGAAGAGAGGGCGGAGATTATCCATGAGGAGGAAGGGCTCAGGGATGCTGCAGAGCCCTGCATCCACTCAGAGGGCTAGGAAGGAAGCTCAGACACAGGAAGGGAGGGGGCTTTCAAATCAGCACAGACAAGGAGGGAAATGAAACGTAAGGGTCAAAGACGTCTCACGCTATTCCCCCACCTACTTTGTTGACTCAACAGGTTCGGACGCATAATCCTGAACTGTAGCTGTTTCTTGTACATATGTAATAAGGACTGTAAATATCAAGCTGACACCACCTTTACAAAAAGGGAGTACTTTTCACAAAGAAGGGGGTGGAATCATCCAAAGAAGAGCAGAAGGTAATTAAATAAAGTACTATGAACATCTGAGCTCAGTTAAAAATAAATAAAAATAAAGCATTGTTATTATTGTATGCCAATGTCAGGAGACATTGGAGGAGTGTGCCTTTGGAAGTGAAGTCAAACTGTTGGAAGCTTACAGTGTCTAGTGTGGCTGTTGAGACAGATACGGGGGAGAGACATGTTTTGTTGCAGCTGGGGCAGATGAAGGCATCCAGTTGTACTGCTGCAGATGCACCATGGCTCTTCTTCTCTCTGTGTTCCTCCCAGCGGTCATTCCTCTGGTCACTGCTATGGATGCACAACCTGACTGCCTGTCTCCAGGCACTTCGGTTGTCATATTAGACTCATATTACACTAATATTTCAAGGGAACCAGCCAATTTATGCTCTCCATTGTGTCGCCTAATTGTAGCTAAGTAACATACTATATTATAGTTGGGTTGGGTTCTTGGGTTGCTGAGGTTCAAAAGCCCAGAGTGCCAGGCACACCTGTTGTAATCTTGATTCTGCTTACTAAGATCCACTGGAGAGAAGTGGACTGCAAGAAAAAGCGCCGAGGGCCTTCTGGCGGCTCCCTCGCTACGAGAAGCCAAGTTACAGGGAACCAGGCAGAGGGCCTTCTCGGTAGTGGCACCCACCCTGTGGAATGCCCTCCCACCAGATGTCAAAGAGAACAATAATTACCAGACCTTTAGAAGGCATCTGAAGGCAGCCCTGTTTAGGGAAGCTTTTAATGTTTGATGGATTTCTGTATTTTAATGTTTTGTTGGAAGCCACCCAGAGTGACTGGGGGAACCCAGCCAGATGGGCGGGGTATAAATAAATAAATAAATTATTATTATTATTATTATTATTTATTTATTATTTACGGTGGTGCAGATGGTTCCCATGCACAGCGCACCGAGCCAATGGGATGCAAAATATAATAATAATAATAATAATAATAATAATAATAATAATAATAATATCCATTTTAAAAGCAACTGTACCAAAAGGAAGTATTGCAAAACTAAGAAATATTTAGGGGGTATGCCAGTTTTTTTCTTCGCTCAGCATGCCATATTACCAAAGTCCACCGCTGTTCTTGATTTATTATCTTTTGTATTTTAAACTCAGTTGATTGTACCTTGTTTCAGCAGATTTTGGCTGTGAAGTGGTGTATAAATCTGGAAAGCAAGAAAAAGTTCCTCTTTTACTAATTTCCCTATGGTTTAGTGTGCTGAATATAGGCGGCCACCCAAATGGATGTGCAGCTGAGCTAGGACTTGCTCATTCATTCTTCTGAGCTGCCTGGAGAACTTGGCAGATAATGTTTTGTTTTTTTTTCTATCTAGGAACCATAAAGAGGTTAAATAACTTGGATCAGGAAATGGGTCAACCGAAAACTCTGTTTTGTAGAACTTCCTTTGACCTTCTTGCTGGTTGAAATCAGTTCTTCTTAAAACCCCACAGCTTGGCAAGGGAACGTCCAGATGAATGCTACCTTCCCAAACAATTAAAAACGTACTTTGGCTCTATTTGCTGGCATCTTGAAGCATTCAGAGGCACCATTTAGAATAGAAAGTGACTAATGAAAAAGTCTGTCTCCTGGATCTGAATAGGGCAGCTCACGGGCAACATGGGAAAATAGTAATAGATGCTGAATATCCCTTAGGCCAAAAATTCCAAAGACTCCGTGGTTAATGTACTGCAGAATATGAGAATTTAATGCAAACTATAAGGGTCAGGAGAGGTCACAGTTACCTGGGGAACCAGCTGGACATTTGTCAGCTTCCTCCAGGGTAGAACTGCACTCCTGGTGACTTCAAGTAATATGAAAGTATTCAGAAGCAGTCTGTTGGGTTCCATCTCATTTCAAATAGAATACATTTAATTGTGTTTAGCTCCCGGATGTACTAGAGGCAAACACAGATATGTGCCTTCTTTATTCTCCTGACAAATAAATCTTTCTCTCCATTCAAACGAGAATGTTGGGACATTGATCCAAAATATCTCAACAGTTGATTCACCACATGTGTACATTGCTTGTATCTTGGTTGTTCAGCGTTTGGCTCAGGGCTGCATGGGCGAATTGCGGGGGGGAGTTTTGGTGCAACTTTGGCGCCACTACCCGGCACCCAAATTCCAGGCCAAAAGGTATCCCAAGAAAGTGTTCAGCTCAGCTTTAGTCTCAGTACTGTATTCTTCTTCTGTTTGTTCCTTTCACTGCTGCTGCAACAGTGAAATGACCTGTCTAGCAAGCATGGAGAGTTTGGGAGTCTGAAATCCAAGCTCAAATTTCAATTTAGATATAAAACTCTCTGGGGGATTTGGGGTGATCCCTTTCCCCCACATGGATAGGAAACATGTAGCTCTCTAGATGTTACTGTACACCTGGCCACTGGCCATTGGCCATGTGGGTAGGGTTGATGGGCACTGGAATCCAGCAACCTCTGGAGAGCTGGAGGTTCCCAGTCTCTAACCTCAAGAGCTTCATTAATCTCACAAGGGATTCTTTTTGTGTGTGTTGGGAGACCAGAATCCAGGCGGGATCATATATTGGGGGAAATCGCCGTCTTTCAGTTTAACTCATTTTACCGGTTTGGCGTGGTGATAGAACAAAATACCTACTTCCATGTACATTGCATCCTGCTTGGCAAAGTTCAGGCAAACATGATCTATAAATTAGTTCTCCTCAATAAAAGTCAGAGGACAAGTCAAGCGAAACAAGAGAGGCGGTAAGACCAGAAGTCGATTTGCTTATAGGTGACTGCGTTGTGTAGGAGCTGTTTCAAGTTTTATAATTACACCATCTTTGCCCACGCTCATTTGCAAACTGAGCAATAGATTCCCCCCCAGCGCGTGCCCACTTGTGCATTTCAATAGCTGCTTTATCCATAGCTGCATAAGCCAAGGATGTAGTCAGCAAACACAGAGTCAAAGGAAGTGAGTGCAAATTGGCCCACCGAGTGGACATTAAAGCAAGCGGTGATATCACTCTTAAAACATAAGAACTCTAACGTAATATACTTTAATAGCTGGGTAATTGCAGCACGCAAAGAAGGGGCTCCTTTGTGAAGGAGCTCTGCTGAAAGCTGTAAGTGAGTGCTCATGACATCACAGTCCATGTACAAGGAATACGTTATTCTCCGAGCTCTGCCAAAAATGGACCAGCCAATCCCCAGATAACTTAGTGGGAGACCAGGAGAGAAGAGTTAATGGGATGATTGATTTACAGCTGGAAAGAATTAGAAAGTCTGTGAGAAGTGACAAGCTGACTTTGTTTGAAAGCTTTAAAAGAGCTCCCCCCCCAACCCCTAAAAAATATTTCTTTTTACCCAAGGTCAAATGGTTCCATCAGTGCTTTCTTCCTATGCCTGGAGCAGACAGGTGTTCTGTGGGGCTCTTTATTTTCACAGTCTCAAAAAACAGTTGCGAAAGAAGAAAAGCATGAAAACATAACCCCTTCTTGAAAATTCACCCCACATGCATAATGCTGTGGGCATTTACAGTTCACAAACAAAAGGGAGGGTTTCTGAAAGGGTCCAAGGGTCCCCGCTTTAAACCCATCATGAAGATGCAATGCTGTGGAATTTGTACTCTGCCACCACAAAGCTACCACAAAGTTTATCATCTTCTTGGGGCAAACATGCGAATGAATGAAGTCATAGTGTCATGTGTATAAAAGGTTACCCAAACTGGATATGCAAAATCCAGGGAGTTGGAAAAGCCTACATGTTTCTACCAAGAGCTACAAGGAAACACATCCCAGCTTACCCTGACAAACCTAAGCTAGGTCTGTTGACACTGCTAAGAAGAACAACTGAATGACACCAAAATTGTCATTCAAGTTTGGTGCAGATGACACCAAATTGGGAGGGGTGGCTAATACCCCAGAGGACAGGATCACACTTCAAAATGACCTTAACAGATTAGAGAACTGGGCCAAAGCAAACAAGATGAATTTTAACAGGGAGAAATGTAAAGTACTACACGTGGGCAAAAAAATTGAAAGGCACAAATACAGGATGGGTGACACCTGGCTTGAGAGCAGCACATGTGAAAAGGATCTAGGAGTCTTGGTAGACCACAAACTTGACATGAGTCAACAGTGTGATGCAGCAGCTAAAAAGGCCAATGCAATTCTGGGCTGCATCAATAGGAGTATAGCATCTAGATCAAGGGAAGTAATAGTACCACTGTATTCTGTTCTGGTCAGACCTCACCTGGAATACTGTGTCCAGTTCTGGGCACCACAAGTTCAAGAAGGATATTGACAAGCTGGAACGTGTCCAGAAGAGGGCAACCAAAATGGTCAAAGGCCTGGAAACAATGCCTTATGAGGAACGGCTTAGGGAGCTGGGTATGTTTAGCCTGGAGAAGAGAAGGTTAAGAGGTGATATGATAGCCATGTTCAAATATATAAAAGGATGTCATATAGAAGAGGGAGAAAGGTTGTTTTCTGCTGCTCCAGAGAAGCAGACACAGAGCAATGGATTCAAGCTACAAGAAAGAAGATTCCACCTAAACATTAGGAAGAACTTCCTGACAGTAAGAGCTGTTTGACAGTGGAATTTGCTACCAAGGAGTGTGGTGGAGTCTCCTTCTTTGGAGGTCTTTAAGCGGAGGCTTGACAAGCATATGTCAGGAATGCTTTGATGGTGTTTCCTGCTTGGCAGGGGGTTGGACTGGATGGCCCTTGTGGTCTCTTCCAACTCTATGATTCTATGAATTGCTCCTGTCCCCACTACAAGTTGAGTTGTAGCTGTCCAGTTTGAGAGATTTTGGCTGTCTGGCCAACTAGATTGTCAGGCTATGTGCACACAATTTAGAGCACATAACCCTCACCAAAGAATCTTGAGAACTATAGTTTAAGGGTGCCAGGAACAGTAGAGCTCTGTTATAGTTCCTTGGGTTATTTGAGAAATGCACTATAAATAACAGAAGTTTAATTACACATGTCTTCCACCAAATAAGGCATCCTTATCATCTTCATCATCATCATCATCTTCATCTTCATCTTCATCATCATTATTAGCTTGGAATTTCTCACTGTTTAACTTGAACACAGTGAAGTATGAAAGATACTGCCACCTGGGTTCTTGTCTCTGACAAAAGGAAAATATCTGTTCAGAAGTGTTGTCGAGATAGACCATGCTCCTAATTTGGAATTTCATGGAACCACAAACATTCATGGAAAGGTTAGCACTGACATAGAGCAGTCTTCCCAAACCTGGTATTCTCCAGGTGTGGTTGGACTCCTGCTCTCATCATCTCTGACAATTGAATGTGCTGGCTTGTGCTGATGGGGACTGGAGTCGAAAAACTGCTTTTGAAATCTCCCTCAGTCGGTGCAGCACCAGAAAATATATATATACCTGGAACAGCTGAAAGGAGCAAGCTTTGTACCACTTTTAGATTTATGAAAGCAAAACAATGGCATATTTCATATTAACACTCCTACCCTAAACAGATTTTCTCTTTTGTACATCCTGTTGATTGCACCCTTATTTTCATTTCCAGTTTTGAGTTTGAAAAGCATCTTTCCTTTAAGCAACCATAGGGGGTAAAAAATGAGGGGAGGGATGGGGAACAGTTACTTGTTGGGGTGGGGGTCAGTCTCATGGCCCTCTCGTTTTCTATGGCCTGCCTGTGTCCTCGGGTTTCTTTCTTTCTTTTTTAAAAAGTTCATTGTGATGTGTTATGAAGTAGAGGTGTTAGGCTTGAGATAAAACCAACCCAAAACTCACTTGGGCAAATAGAACAAATCATGTAATTCTTTGAATCCAGATCTACTAAAAAGGGGGGGGGGGAGAATCAACATCCCCTAAACTGTGACTTTTTAAAGACTTTTATTTCTGCTGCTTCAGATTTCCAAAGACAAGAATGAAAACTTTTTATTCTATTCAAATGGAGGGGGCAAATTTTATTCCACTAGCACCAAATGTAAGCACATTTTGAACAGGAATTCATCAAAGTTGTCTCGAAGTACAGCTATCATTGTGCATGCATTCCAAATGTTTCATATTGGGCTGCTAGGGAAAGCAGCCTGCGGGCGAGACAATAGAAGAAAAATAATATACATGATTATACGGCTGACTGAAAGTGATACCAGGAACAACAGAGACATTAGGTTTCAGGCACAGAAGGGAGAAAGAATAATGACCAAGGTAGAATAGCTGCAATATACAGTTGGATGCAGCTAATTTTTCATTGTGGGAATCTAGAAAACATGTCATCATGTTCTAATTGCAATGACACTTTACCATAACACCCACATAAAACAAGTGTGTGTTGTGTGCGTGTAGATAGGCAGATAAATAGATTTCCTTTTGTACTGTCCTTCAGGATCCGAGGGAATACAAATATGACACATGACCAGAGTCTGAAGTTTCCCCTATTTTTCAACTTTGTCTACAATGGGCAGGGCACTTTTTTCAGCTGGAATACGTCAGTACTCAGTTCTTGCACCTCTCAGGTAGGTGCCATTGCCATCCTAAGAGAATGAGGGAGGTGTTCATGGTGAGTTCCAGCACCTCTTTTTCTAGAAAAATAGCACTGACAATGAGATAATTAAATGGAAAAACTTCTCACCTGGCTTCCATTTCATCACCATCATCATCATTTTATTTGTATGCTGCCTTTACAGTTAAAATCATGAAAATGTTTAATTTTAAAAAGTAGTCATAAATGATAAATCAATCACATAAAAAATTACACAACAAAACCGAACAATTTACACATAAATCATAATAAATACAGAAAGAAAAAATAGCCGTAACAGCAAGAAAAACCCATAAACAATACTCCAGCCTGAATTACTATGGCTGCATTCACACATTCAGTTTGTTCTCTTTCCCCAACATTTCCAGAGCTGTTAATACCTGCATTATATTTGAGCTTTCACACAATGTAAAAGGCACTTCTGGAAGTGTGGCAGAATATGGTGCAAGTTTGGCTCTCATTCCCTTGCTATTTGCTGCCAATCTGTTTGCAAATAAAACAGAAATGAGTATGAAACATGCACTATGTTCCTGAAAGTGGCTTTTACAATGTGTGAAAGCTCAAATGTAATGTGGAAATTAACAGTTCAGGAAACGTTGGGGAAATTGAATAAATTGTCATGTGAACACAGCACATAAGGAAACTTGAACCAATTCAATGAACTGGAATATCACCTCCTTTGTGTGTGTGTGTGGGGGGGGGTTTCCTTCTTTTCACCCGAATTACTCACTTCCATAATTAAAGAATAATGAGCCAAACTATTGCCTTCATTTGAGCTGAACCTCTTCTGTATGGTGATTCCAGTTTTGTTTTGTTTTAAATTCCATCTATGTAACATGCCCAAGAATAATGGGTATATTATTCATTGTCTATCAGGGCTACTGTATTGCCTTACATCAGTCAAGCATTACACTATAGACATGGGACAATGTTAAGGGCCAGCGGAGAGGCCAACTAGTAATGAGGTCCTCTGTATGTTCAGAACAAAAACCCACGACACAGTTGCAACCCTCCAGTTTGCAGAGCTAAGTCAGGGGAGAAGACAATGGCAATGAGGCTTCAATGTTACATATGGCAGAGCTGTGTTTAGTCAGTTGGTTTGTGCCGCATGTCATTTAGTACTATCTATGATACTGTCCTACTCTGCAGAAAGGACTCTGGGCTGGCTGAGCATTTTTTCAAAGTAACTCTGGGAAAGAGGTTGGTCTGGGTAGATCCATACCAATATCCTTACTCAGTGCTTTTTTTCTATATATATATATATATATATATATATATATATATATATATAGGGGTACTCTTATTTTGACTCAAGAAAATCACCATTTTATAGTTCAAATCAGGGAAAATAAATACAGTAAATGGAAAAAAGTACAAAGATTCACAAAAAGTTTAGGGGTATGCCTACCCCTGTGTCATCGTCCCCCCCCCTAAAAAGCGCTGTCCAAACTGCACCAAACCAAAGTCTTAAATGAAAACCACTACCCCTACAGTTAACTACAGAAAACATTCTGACTCAAAACCAGGATATGTTGCTGCTGTTGTTGTTAAACAGATGAAGCCTTGGGAAAGAGAAATTGGGAGGGGGGGGAATGGCGGCAGCTATGTCACTCCATCATGCCCTGCCAGCCACAGGTTTGACCCCCTCAGTCATGAAAACCATAAGATGGGAAATACATACTTCTGCTCTTGGAAAATGAATGAGTTGCCAAGCCACTCTGGGATTCTTGGCATATCTGGGTGTTGTTCATGAGCAGACACACATTTCAGTTTGAGTAAGAAATCGACATATGTAGAAGGTATGGCATTTCAGACTAATACCCCCTATCCATTGTGAATAGGAATTAAAAAAATAAAACCTAGACAAACTGAACCACGGCGGAGAATCCACGTATTGCATTCTTTTTGCAGATGAAGTGGTAAAAGGACAGGACCAAAATATGGCAAATGACATTAAGGAAGCTAAGTTGGCTCACACCCTTTGATGCCTTAATGTCATTTTGATAAAATCAAATGGTTAGTGGGAGGGAGGGAGGCATGTGATGGGAAGAGGAAGACAACACTGGTGTTTCTGGAACCGAGTCGACTGTGTGCGTGCCCAGCACGGCAGGGAATTCTTGTCATTGCAATTTTCTGACATGTCTGCCGGCCTCATCAAGTACCTCCCTGACACATTGAGGGCAGTACATTGCCACTAGATGTCACCTAATTGTCCCCAAATGAAGCATCTTTTGCTGTCCCCCCCCACTGGAAACCCACTCCTGGACAAGGGGCTCCTCACAGGGCAACTGTGAGTCCATTTGGTTAATGACTGATGAATGTGGCGGTAATGTGACTTAAAGGGACTAGAATTTGCCATAACCTCACTCATTAATGGAGCAGAGTTAAAAGGTTATTAATTCTCAGTCAGAGCTCGCCTGTCACCACCGTTAAAGAGCTTTATGGTCCATGCAGCAAAATAAGAGCCAGTCAGGAAGCAGGGGGCACCCCCCTTCCCTTGCTCAGAATGCCCATCTTGCCCCACTGTTCTCCATTTCTTCTCCCCACCTCCTTTCTCACCCCAGCCCCAACCTCAGCAGGGAAAATAATTTGCATTCTTTGCTAATTGAGAGAAGAACAATCAGAGTCCCAGGAAATTTGAACAGACTTCATTACTGACTTAGCTTCACTGTGAATGACAGCCCGCAAAAGGAGGCAGAATCCATTGGCAACAGATCAAAATTAGACTGCGAAGGAAAAGTCAAATGAGATGGAGATTTTGCTGTACTGGACAAAAGGGTGGAATGGGCCATTCACATTGCAGCCTAGGGATCTCTCTCCATCTCCATCTCCCTCTCCCTGCCCCTGTCTCCTTTAATGATATATCATTAATGATATATCATAGCAACAGGAGTACTGTAGAGGCCCAACCCCATGGCTGCCCTAGCTGACATACTGTTGGGTCGCACACAGTGTTATGTTTCACTAGCAAGAGAGAGAGCCACCCACGGCGTTCAGCCCGCGGATGCCAATGGCCATGAATAGCTTTTCATTTCTCCATTGACCTGGTTTATTCTGAGCCAGAACACAATTCCCATGGCTTGAGGAGAGAGAATGTGGTTCAGGAGACTCCTGAGAGCCAGGTAGAAAGGACCGTAAGGCCACATTTGACTCCCAAGCCTGAAGCTCCCCAACTCATATAGCAGAGCAAATTGCTCTGTGAATTAGTCCTGGGATGAAATGGAAGAGCAGCCTTCTGCATGCTACAAGTTAACAGAGCAGAAAGAACAAAGAAGGAGAAAAGCAATAGAACATTACATCTGCAATAAGTGGGGGTGGGGGGGTGGCAGTCCAAAAGTTCCTAGCAAACTGGAAGAGGAGTAGGGGATTGTTTCCTCAGTCAAAACGTTGCAATCAGTTTATGCCCTTCACGTGGAAACAAGACTAATCTGTTGAAGCTCCTGCTCTCACCAAAGATGACATTCTTAGCCTTTTAGTACCAATTCACCCTGTCTGTTTAATTATTTAATTTCTATACCACTTAATATATTAAGGATATATATCTGCAAGCATCATCATCATCATTATTACCCTGCCCATCTGGCTGGGTTTCCCCAGCCACTCTGGGCGACTCCCAACAAAATATTTTAAATACAATAAAGCATCAAACATTTGAAACTTCCCGAAACAGGACTGCCTTCAGATGTCTTCTAAAACTCAGATGGTTGTTTATTTCCTTGACATCTGATGGGAGGGTGTTCCACAGGGCGGGTGCCACTTCCGAGAAGGCCCTTTGCCTGGTTCCCTGTAGCTTCACTTCTCGCAGTGAGGGAACTGCCAGAAGGCCCTCGGAGCTGGACCTCAGTGTCCAGGCAGAGTGATGGGGGTGGAGACACTCCTACATGTATACTGGGCCAAGTCCGTTTAGGGCTTTAAAGGTCATCTCCAACACTTTGAATTGTGCTCGGAAACATACTGGGAGCCAATGTAGGTATTTCAGAACTGGTGTTATGTGGTCTCGGTGGCCGCTCACAGTCACCAGTCTAGCTCCCGCATTCTGGATTAGTTGTAGTTTCCAGGTCACCTTCAAAGGTAGTCCCACATAGAGTGCATTGCCGTAGTCCAAGTGGGAGATAACCAGACCATGCACCACTCCGGCAGTAAAAAAAACCTGAAGCAACAACAGGAAAACAAAATATTACAATAATACACAGTTAGATATAAAAAGTTACATTAATACCAAATTACTAATATATATATATAAATCAATATCAATTCATTTTCCTTCCAACACACCCTCCCTCTCAGCCTTTGGGTTCTCACCCAGGGTGCAAACAAACTCTGAATTCATCCACAAAAGTCTCACGAGAAGAGTTCTTGGAAACAGCGAGCATCACCCTAGTCTCTCTCTCTAGATTTGCTTTATATGGACAGATCCAAAGTGGATGGTACTTCTTCAGGCTGCCCACAGCTGCACTCTCCAAATCCAGTTCCAGGTGCAGCAAGTTTGTTGAGCTGCCTGGGGGGTCTGGAGAACGAGAAACAGACCCCTCCACTCAACAGCTCTGTCTTCACCCTCTGTCCTTCTCCAGCTGCTTTTCAGCTGCTAGTCTTCTGCTGTAGCCTATCTGTTGCTACACTGGACAACAGGGTCTGTGGCAGAACTCAGTCTAACAGGTAGATTATGGCAGTAACTAGAAATTCTGGATTGAGAACCGGATGTAGTTTCGATGGTGCAACTTCAGCTTTCTTTCATCCTATGCAAGAATGTGCATTTGAGGTTTGGCGAGGTAAATTCACACTGAGATTTGTGAAGCCATGAACCTAAACTCATCTAGGGTACACATACAGAACTGGCAAAATTCCCCTTCTCTCAGTCAGGCATCCAGATGATACAAAACGGATCTTGGAAGGGAACATTGCAAACTGTTTTTCTCTAAACATTTACAAGCAAGGACATTTTGTGTGTGTATATTCCATGCTTGGAGATTGGAGACACAGCAGCTGGTCTCTCCATTTACAGATGGAGCTTGAATACACTCCAGATATTTTTAAATCTAAATTTGCATTTGTGGGGTTTTTTCCCCTTCCCAGATTTCTTTCTCATTTTCCTGAGGAAACGTAATCACTGCGAGCTCTGAATCTGTCGCAAGCCCAATTTCATTTGATGTGTGCACATGCTTTTAAATGTAGTTCTAGTACCCAAGGTTGGGTCATGTTTGAGCTACCCCTGCAGGCCCTGACTTAAGACTCTAATTCAGGCACCCCCCAAACTGCGGCCCTCCAGATGTTTTGGCCTACAACTCCCATGATCCCTAGCTAACAGGACCAGTGGTCAGGGATGATGGGAATTGTAGTCCAAAACATCTGGAGGGCCGAAGTTTGGGGGTGCCTGCTCTAATTCATCTTAACTGAACTCGGGCCCACTATCTCCTCTCAGATGTTCTGTCAGATGGGTTCCATTAAGAAGCACCCCCATGGCCTCTGCCCTGAACACTAAAGAAGGGTGTGCCTTGAGTTGGGGAACATCTCAAGAGTTGTAAACCAAGGCAAAGTAAACCAGTCTATTATATGAATCCATTTGATTGCATATTCTAATGCAGCACATTGGAATGGGACCTGGGAGACATGGCTGGCAAGGGCCTTCACTAGTAGGAGAATCCCACATTGAAGCAAATCTTTATGGTTGAACACCTCATTTATATATATTTAGGGTCTAATAATAATAATAATAATAATAATAATAATACCTTTATTGTCAATGTACAACCTGTGTACAATGAAATTAACCGAGCCTCCTCCCCCCACAAACACTCAGTCTCATTGCACTCTGTGTGCTTGTCGCACAACACACCAACCCCGAAAGTCAGTTGCACTATATTATTTTTTGTTCAGCAGCCTAACAGCCCACAGATAGAAACTGTTTTTTAGCCTGTTGGTACGACTGGTTATACTTCTATATCTCCTGCCTGAGGGTAGACGATTAAAGAGGTTCTGGTCAGGGTGTGAATCATCCCTGAGAATTTTTCTTGCTCTCCTAAGGCAACGATCCCTTGAGATGTCATCTAGCGGGCTCAGGGGACAGCCCATGATATCATGTGCTGTGTTCACCACCCTCTGAAAATACTTTCTGTCCTTTGCTGTCAAACCAACATACCATGCTGTGATACAATAAGAGAGGACACTTTCTATTGTGGACCAGTAGAAGGAGGTCATCAATTGTTGTTTAACATGGTTCTTTCGCAAGACCCTGAAAAAATGGAATCTCTGTTGGGCCTTCCCGAGTTATATTGTTTTCCAAGTGAGGTCTTCACTAAGGTAAACTCCCAGGAATTTAAAGGAAGAGACCCTCTCTCTCTCTCTCTCTCTCTCTCTCTCTCTCCACACACACACACACACACACACACACACACACACACACCTGATATACAACAGGGCTAGTTCCCCTCTCTTCCTCTGAAAGTCCAACACCATCTCCTTTGTCTTGCTAATATTTAGGTGCAAGTTATTCTCTAAGCACCATGTAGATACCTTTTTAACCACCCCCCCCTTACGCCGATTCATCTCCACCTGTAATTAGACCCATTATGGTAGTATCATCTGCAAACTTAATAATTACAGTGGATGGATCAGATGAAATACATATTCATATATCATCTGATATACAAGTCATATGTATACAAGAGTACAGGTAGGGACTCAGCACATACCAGCACATACCCTGTGGGGTGCCACTGCTGAGCTTCAGGGAGGTAGATGTAACAGGCCAAATCCTCACTGTTTGTGTCCGATCCCTCAGAAAGTATTTAATCCAGTCACAGATGGTAGAAGAAAGGTCCAGGTCCATCAGCTTTTTGATAAGAGTGTCTGGAAGGATGGTATTAAAAGCCAAGCTATAATATTCAATAAACAACATTCTAACACAATTCCCAGGTCTCTCCAGATGACTCGCTGCAAGGTGAAAGGCTGTAGCTATGGCATCATCTGTTGACCTATTTCTCCTATAGGCAAACTGATGTTTATCAAAATCCAGTGGAAAACATGTCCTAAGGTGTTGAAGGACCAATCTCTCGAAGCATTTCATCACTACAGATGTTAATGCAATAGGTCTGTAGTCATTTAGTTGTTCTGTAGGCAGTTAGTTGTTCAGCACTCAAATGGATTTGATGGCCAAGCTCAGGCTTAGCTTGTGCTTACATTAGGGGCAATCCATGGGTGGGGCTACAGAGAAAATCCTGGAGGAAATAGGAGTGGGTAGATGACTATGCCAACCATAGTGCCTCTGTATACATCTGAATAACAAGCCAACATAATACACTACTCACATGGCTTCAATTATGCCTTTATCATGAAGGCTAGAAGCATGCAGAAGGTAAGCCTGCTGGATCAGGCCAATGGTCCATCTAAGACAGCTACCTGTTCTTACAGTGGCCAACCACATGCCTGTGGGGAACTCGCAAGCTGGAAATGAGTGCAACAGCATTTTGCCTGCCTGTAATAGCCAGCAACTGGTATTCAGAGGCATAACGCTTGACGCATTGCTTCCTGTTCAAATCCCACAATAAACTTATTCTCCTAAAGGAAAAATAAAATAAAATAAAAATGGAAAATTAGAAATGGAAAACTCCCCTCTACCTTCTTTTCCTACTAGACAGAAACATTGCTGAAGAATTTAGTCATTCTTTTGCCAGAAAAGATGACTCTGGACACTTGTGTATGTACATCCTCCCTCTTCCAGTGGGAAAGTGCTGTCACCTGGATGCAATCATAGTCTCCATAAAAGTCCCCTTGTTCTGCTTGCAGACACCAATGTGTGCATGAAGTCGAAATGCCTTGATGACTTTCACTCTCCTAAAAGGCTTAGAAAAAGGGAAATTCCATTGCCTCATAACCTGAAATCCCCATCTATTTATTGTGGTCCAAATGGGATACCTTTTGAAATTCAACCTGACTGCAGCAATTTATGAAGAGTCAGAAATGAAGCCTGGAAGACATCAAGCTGGCTGACCTGGCTATTGCTTAGTTGTTCTGTTTCCAGAGTCTCGTTCTCCTCTTCATGTCTCCATGCCCAAAATATGCTTAGAGAATCAAAGAATAGTTAATTGTCACCATGGCACCCAACAGAAGCAGATCAACATTTGACAGCACCTGCAGTTACAACATCTTTCCTTGGGTGCTCCTTTCCTTCTCGTTGAGTAAGTTGCTATGCACGTTATCATTGCTGAAGACAACTGGATCACCACCCCCACCCCAGCTGGAAAATAAAAGCAAAATTCCAACAGAAAGTCCCAGTTTTCCTACCCTTGCTCTCATTCTTCACCATTTTAGTAAAAACACTCAGATCTGCACCAGTTGTGCTTCACTGACTTATCTAGGGCTGGATCTAGACACACCAAAGAAGCGATTCAGTTAAATACGTTGTAAACGCATACAGGGAAATCTGGTATGGAAAGACAGGACTCCACAGTGCCATCTGGTGTCACACTGTTATATTGCATATACAGTGCATATAAAATCCCTTTTCTTTACCAATCTAGCCGAGTACTGGGACTAGATGAGCATAAATCCATGTATTGTACAATGGTCATATTTATTGTGCCACGAGAGGAATTCTAAAGTGGAGCTAGCCAGGCAGAGGAAGAATGCATCCCTCTGCTAGCTGGCTGAAAGTTAATCTCAAGTTGTTTGTGAAGAAAACAGAGGCAAAGGGAAAATATATAATAAATGGGAAGATTGCAATTTATTTCTGCAGATACCACCCAGCCACATTAATCTATCTTACTCCAAAAGAGCTTTTTTTAGTGAGAGGGAAAGGAAATAAAAATCATCAGGTTGCCATCTTTCCTGAATAAGATCATGTCTTCATGAAGGGTTTTCCTGCATCTGAGATAAACATCCATTTTATAAACCAAGATTAGCTGCAGGTGTTTGCATTACAGAAGATGGCAGGATTGCCTGCCCATGACTAAGCAGAACATGTGACTGTTGTTCCCTACCAAATAGTGTCAAGCAGTGGACATGACCCCAGGGTACATAAGGCAGTGTTTTCTGGTGCTCTTGTCTTACCGGTACACAAGTCGAAGAGCAAGATGATTCTCTTGTAAAGAAAACTGCATATTGTGCATGCTTGAAATCACTGGAAGATATCCCCAGCCAGCCGTACAGATTAGTCAGGATCCGCTGTCTATGTGCATTGTGAGAATGGAGGAGTAGCTGCAAATCACCTACATTAGTCCTTGGACTGCCCAAAGTTAACACGTGAAAGACCCATGGGGACAAAGCTATTTAGACTGAGATGAAAATTAAGAATATAGCACTACTAGCAGCAATGTCCTAATTGCTGCCTTTGCTGAGGCCCTTCTATTGCTTGCACAGTCCAGATTTCACAGATGCCTCTTCTTTTGGCAGAAGAAAGGAGAAAGCATAAAAGGGAACTGTCATAATATATCCATGCAGCTGATTTAGTGTCCAAACACATTAGACAGCAGAGACATCACAAGTGATGCTTAAATTGGTCACTACATTATCCTTGCCCATAGATCAACTTAAATTAGCTGCAATGCATATTCCATTTTTTAAAAGAATGGTCCTGCTTCAGATTTCTACCTTGCTCTAAGCCTTCATAAGTGACACATTCCAGACTAAACACATCCTGGGCAGCACCTGTGAAAACACCCTGGGTTTATTTTCAATTGGGCACCACGGGTGGAACTTTCCCTGTGAATGTGGCTTTCTCGTGTAGATTTCCCTATGACTAAAGCCGGATCTCCAGTAAGTGGCAGGAGTCAGCCTGCGTGGTGGGACAGTGGGCGTCGCTGCTGCTTGCAGGACAGGGATGGGTAGGGCAGTTGGGTGGCAAGCTCAGGGCTCTGCGGGTGCACTGGTGGGAGCACTGGATTGCCTCTGCCAGTGCACCAGCAACACCCTCTATCTCAGATGCCCAGTGCTCAAACTGCCCTAGTAAGCACATCAGTGTCAAGAGGGTGACTCCTCTACACTGTCCCACCATGTTGGGCTTTCCTAGGCAGCTTTGTATAGGTGGCTGAGATTTCAGAGTCATGGTTGACCTCCCACAATTAGAAATAAAAGGCTGCCACCATTAATCATGTACTCTCGTGGGGCAGAAGCAGTTATGTATCTGAGCTGTAGCAGCCACAGCATCTCTCTCCATTTTTTTTTTAATGGTGATGTCCTGGTGCAGCCATTTAAGTCAGTTGTCAAAACCAAAAGCAGTTTTGTGGGGGAGACACTGCTGTCTCAAGAATCCCTCAAATTTTAAAGAAAGCTGCCAAATAATTTATTTTTCTCTCAGCCTCATAACTTGACTGTCCAGTCCTGGTGAGGTGGGGCCCATGAAAAGACTGGGAAGTTGCAAATCTAGCAAGTGGTTCAGAGCAGAGGGAGAGGAAACAGGCCAGGCAGGGCTTCAGTAAACAAAGGAAGTTGGAGGTACCGGTAGGTCTTTCAGGACCCCGGACAGAGCATAAGGAGCAAATTCAGAGAACTCCTGTCTTCACTGAGGCCTTTTGTATTTGGTAGGCCTGGCTATGTTTTCTAGGCTTTAAAAGGGGCTGCCCTTTATCCCGGAGCCTGCAGTTCTGTCAGCTCTTTCTTGTTAAGTACATTGCTGAATTCAGAAATGGGCTCAGTAGAGCGCCTGGGCCTTGGGGTGTGCGCGAAGAGAGGCTATTCACTTGGCACTGACCCAGTGGCTGCAGTATTATGTTTAACATTGGGCTTGGGGAACCACTGCCCCTTCACCCTTTGTGTATGTGCTGCTTTTGGGAGTCAAGGACTCAGTATGGCACCCATGGGCAGCTCTTTAACCCAGCTATACTTAAAACAAATGGCTTACAGCTGGCAATACTTCCAAAGCAAGAATGGGAAATCTGGACCACCAGATGTTGTTGGGCACCAGCTCCCCAAATCTCCGACCATTGGCCATGCTGACTGCAACTGATGGGAGTTGGAATCCAGCAATGTCTGGAGGGCCACAGATCATCCGTCTGCACTCTAAAGTAAGTGGTTTGTGATCCGCAGGCATTGCCCAAACAGTGATGCTCCAAGACATGTCAATTTTAGCAGAAAAGGACTCAAGCTCACTTCTCATCCTTCCACCCAGCCACCCTCTCTCTTTCCCTCCACTCCACCTAACCCCACCCATTTTTAATTATCCGGTACAACAAACCAGGCACCTTTCATGCTTCGTCACCTTTTATGGAGCTTTGATGGTAGAGATTTAATTAAATTAACAGATCCAAAAACAAACTTAGGATAAAGAAGACATATTTCTGGGGTGCTGGGCATAAGAAAATTCATCACTTAACAGTGACATTAACAAATGATGTTCATTACTTATTTTCCAAACGACCAGCTCTGATCTCTCATGGAGATGCAGGGTATTCCAATCATTTTCTTTTAATCATTTCACTTTGCCTGATAAGAGAAGGAAACTACTCACCAGGAAAGATGCATCACGCTGAAGGATGGGCCCCATTTTTTATGCTGGGGGCTATTATAATTCTTGTACCTCTGTGTTTCATACTGCAGTGGATATTGGCAGGGACAAAGAAGCATATGATAAGCAATACCTTTAATTTTTTTGCCAGATGAATTATTAGAGTTCAAGTACGTGAGTTTTCTGTTTGGGGAGTGTTGCTTGTGGTAAAACATTCCAGCAAATGTGGATTATCAGAATAGCTATGCTATGCAATTTGCAACATTTGCTTTGCTCAAAAGGAAAGCCAGCATTTAAAAGAGGTGTGCAGGTGATATAAAAAGAAAGCTTCATTTGGTAATAGATACTGAGCCACCTGAGATGGTTAGTGCTGTTCTGATCCAAAGTTCAAGACTTCAAAAAATTCTGAAAGCCTTCTGCCATTTTTGTGTGTGGTGGCTGCTATCTTGTGCCCCACCCCCATGCCCCAGAATAATACCAGATCCAGAGCATTGTGGGCAATGCAAAGTAGTGGAGCCGTGTGATTATTTGGTTTCCTGAATTTCCCTGCCCACAAATTGGGTAGAGAATTTCAAGTTGCCATCTTCACACAGCTCAATAGTGTCCAGTCCAGGTTCTGTATAGGTGTTGGTAGAGTAGCACTTTCAACCACATCTTGACCTTCTAGGAATTTTTCTCCAGTTCCAGTTTGGGATCCTTGGTATTCCAAGGAGATGAGTGCAATGACTGGGCTGTCATTGCAGCTGGAGTGCAAATGGCAGAAGTCTCAAGGCAAGCGTGATCAAATATAAACTAGACCCCATTTTAATGCCTCTTTGTGGCACCAACAGCAGCAAAGAAAGTTTGCTTCTCTGCCATCATTGCATTTGCACGCACGCACGCGCACACACCCACACCCACCCACCCACACCCCAGTAGTGAAGGATCTATTTCCTACAGGCCCAGGGGATCAGCTGTTGGAGCCTTTGGGAGCCTGCTGTGACCAATTTACTTTGCATTTTGCAGTTATAATCAGTCACATCCAGTCTGACTGGGATGCCAGAGTTACTACAGTGTCAGAGATGGATGCAGTCAAGATGCCATCTGGTTAGGTTATTACAGATACTTTATGTAATCTGGAGATGTAGACAAGTTGCTTGGAGGTTTGATGCTTACAGTTTTCTCTTAGTAACCTTGTCTCTCATCTTTTCAGATCAGCTACGGCTAGGATTGCAGTTTGGACCTCTGAGGTATGTCTCTTTGAGGGGTGGTGGTGATCCCTATTATCCTGAAAGTAGAGATAGTTTGGCCTTTAGAGAATAAATCTAGACTCTACTGATTCAAATGACCTGCCCATTTCTGAGGAAGATATTAGATGGGAAGTGTCTTCTCAACCCCAAGAAATTTAGGAGGACACTATTTATTTGGCTCCATTCCATCCCTACCTGGTGCTGTGATAGAAATCACCTTGGTCATCCTGCTGCATTGCCATTCCTATTTCTTCTGAAGAAATGAACTCTGCTGGAACCTAGATTCTATTTGCTCAAAAATGACTTTGTTGTTGTTTAGTCGTTTAGTCGTGTCTGACTCTTTGTGACCCCATGGACCCAAGCATGCCAGGCACTCCTGTCTTCCACTGCCTCCCGCAGTTTGGTCAGACTCATGTTCGTAGCTTCGAGAACACTGTCCAACCATCTCATCCTCTGTCATTCCCTTCTCCTTGTGCCCTCAATCTTTCCCAACATCAGGGTCTTTTCCAAGGAGTCTTCTCTTCTCATGAGGTGGCCAAAGTATTGGAGCCTCAGCTTCAGGATCTGTCCTTCCAGTGAGCACACAGAGCTGATTTCCTTCAGAAAAATGACTTAGCTTTTGATATTGGGGGGGGGGGGGTCAAAAGGAAGAAAACAAACCACCAGCACCTCATATTTTATTTAAAATTAAGATAACATATACTCACCCATGAAAGGTCTTTAGAATACGATGTGCCCCCCGTGAAGTCAGTCTCCTCCCCAAATTCCTTTTGAAGTTGTGATGTCACAGTTTTAGATATCACACCTCTATTTTCCACCTGCCAATCCCAGGAAGTGATGGAATCCATGGTTGAGTGTTCAAAGGTAGCTTTGGGATGGATGAAGATAAACGAGTTGAAGCTAAACACAAAGGGCTTGGAAGTGCTGTGCTAATCTGGATGGAGCTTTGCAACCAGTTTTGGATAGTGTTGCAGTCCTTCTTAAAAGCCAGGGAAGGACTCTTTGGGTTCTTCTGGACTTGGTGCTATCTAGTACAGGTGTGCATAGGATTGTGCGGACTCACACCCACTAGCCAGAGCCGTCTGTAAATTGGTTCTGGACTGGATTTTACAAAATGCTCAGTTGTGGTCCAAACCAAATCTTCTGGATGATGCACACTGCTCTGATCTATTGAGGTGGTGGGGGTGCCTAGGAGTATCTTTTATCACCCTAAGTTGATTTTCCAGATGCATCTCTATCTGGAGGAAGCAGGATGGGCTTCACTGATAAGCAGCTTGGTTTTATCCAGACTAGCCTACTGTACTGCACTCTGTGTACTGATGTTCAGAAACGTCAACTGAATACTTGTGGGAGCCGGGCATTTGGATCATGCCATACTGATTTTGCACCAATTGCATTGGCTGTCTATTTGGTTCTGGGCTTAATTTAAAGCACTCTCGATTCCCCATGCCATTACAGTCAAGCCCTTAAATCAGGCATCCCCAAACTTTGGCCCTCCAGATTTTTTGGACTACAATTCCCATCTTCCCCGACCACTGGTCCTGTTAGCTAGGGATCATGGGAGTTGTAGGCCAAAACATCTGGAGGGCCACAGTTTGGGGATGCCTGCCTTAAATAGTTTGAATTCGGGTTACTTGAAGGACTTCATGAACCCATATGAATCTTCTGGGTTCCGTCTTCTCTTTGGCCGACCACCTAACACTACCTAGATTGGTGTTACCATGGGCAGGACCTTTTCAGTGGTGACCTTACAACTTTGGATTTCCCTCTCCCATAGGACACCCACCTTGGTAGCTTTCAAGTGGCTTTTTAAGAAGGTTCTGTTTTGCTCAGTTTCTCAAATTGATCTTGGTTTTTCCTTTGGTTTAAGTTTGAGCCAGTTGTTGTTGTTTTAATTGTTAATTCACTGCTTTGCATTTAATGTTGTCTTTATGTTTTACAGATTTTTTATTAGCTAATTGCTCTAAGCCATCTTCTGAAGGTTTTGATCTAAATGGTGGGATATAAACACACCAGATAAATAAATACCAATTTCTAGTCAACCTTTACATTAAGTGAATGTTTCTACAGAGAATGGAGCCAAACTTCCCCAAATACAGCTGCCTGCTTTCTCTCTTTCTTTACACCCCACGATAGGCCAAACTGGCTTCTGGCAGCAAGCAAGGCTCACATCTGCAAAAGGAGAGGTCTCTGTAGGCCTCTAGAATGCCTCACAACTTTTCAATCCGTGTGAAAAAAATTCCCCCAGCTAGCTGCAGCGTTTATAGAGGAAAGAGAAGGCCGTCAAGATTGCCAGAGCCTCACCCTAGCTGAAAATGCTTCACTGCTTCCTTCCTTGTATTGAAAGTGATCTAATCATTGGAACTTACACAACTCAAAAATTTATAAGAGGAATAAATAAAACTTCAATTTGAGTATCTTATATTTATATATCATTATTTTGACCTTTTGGGTTATGATGCACTTTGGCTCACAATTCTGGAACATTGACAGGCTCATTGTTTATTTCTCTCCGTCATGACTCCTCAGTACCAACATTTTGAATCTAGATTCCATCAGGAGAGAAGTTTTATGTTTTTAATCTGGCAGAGAAGGGAGGATTTCAGCCACAAATACAGCATTATGAGAAAAGGTGGACGGCCCTGGTAGGATCTTGAGCCTCATGATGCCAGCCAGTCTGATTGGCTGCCAATGACCGATGCTGTGATTGGACAAGGATTTCTGCATGGCCTCCTCTCCTCTCCAGCGACCTAGAGCAAATGTTGGAAAGCATCACACACTTTTTTATTCTTTTCTTGGGTTTGTGTATTGGAGCGGGTGCTATAGGATAGCTGGATTGTTTGTCAGATGAACAGAAATCTAAGTTGAGCCCTGAAATCAGGTTTTGGAAAGTAATTTAGCAAGTATAGGTCTAGGATGGAATCAAGTGTGGGAGAGCAGCAAGACAAGATTGAATTCAGTGCAGACACCGAACAAGAGAAGTAGGCACACCAGCAAAATTTGGAAGAAATGCAGATTCAAGGGAGGGTGCAGAATCTTACCACACACACAGAGAGCAAAAGACTATAAACAGGCAACTAAGACAGATTCAGAGAAGCAAAACCTACAGTGAGATGAAGTGCATTTCCTCTGCTCCAAATATAGTTTACTAATAGTCCCTTTCCTGCTTCCTTTCCCAAAAGGTCCTGGGAGGTTATAAGCCAGGAATGGAGAACCTGTGGCCCTCTAGATGCAACTGCACTGAAACTCCCTAGCCATTGACCATGCTACATGCAACTCATAGGCGTTGGACCCCGACAACACCTGGAGGGCCACAACTTTCTCATTCCTGTTATAGCCAAAGGGGCTAGAACAGTGAAATCAGTTTTCCCACCATGATGCCTCAAATTCAGATGAGCAGGATATCACTGATCATTCCTGACAGTAACTGTGTGGGCTGCTTTTGATCTAATCCTGCTCTTACCTCAGGAACCAAGTTCATTCTTGATCCCTGACTGTGTCTCAGGTGCAGAGATGAGATCCGGACCTGCAGTATCTTTTGATTAGTACCCCTCTGAGCAATCAGGCAACTGTGGAGTTCAGCCCCCTTGGCAGAAACCAAGAATGAGGCCATAAAATATTTTACCAGCGTCTTTTTTTTTTTTTTTACAGTGCTGTGCAATGGGCTATGGAACCTAAAGGTGGGGTAAGGGGATGGGGGTGGGAGCAAGTGAGAATAATCAGGCCATAAACACCGCCACAGCTGAGGTGGAGTTAGCAGGGCAAGTTACAATCTCTTCCACGGGCGCCCAGAATGCTGTAGAGGAGCCCTTGTTCCCAATTCCTCTCGGGCTGACAAGCCTCCCTCTCTTTCGTTTTCCAGCACATCTGTGTGAATTTTATGTGAGAGCTGCATACTTGGGGGATGAGTGCATGTTACATGTTGCTACAAACAGCCCCCATAAACATCGGAGCCAAGTGTGTCTAAATATTACAGCGTATTAAACACCTTTCAGCCTGATCTGTGCACAACCTTGGCAGCTGGGACTGAAATCACAAGCCTGCTCTCTGAACGTGACTTTGGGCTCTCGGCTCTCGGGACTATAGAGCATGAAAAGACATACGAGGTTATCTGAGGCATCTACCACAATGCAACAATGGTGTGCACCCAGCCCCATTGGACACTGGAGAGGCTTTCATCATGCATTTAAAGCACTATGATACCTCTTTAAACAGCCATGGCTTCCCCAAAAGAATTCTGGGATCCCCATTCCCCTCCCAGAGCTACAATTCCAAGAGTGGTTTAAAAATAAATCTCTCTTGCCAGAGAACTCTGGGAGTCGTCACTCTGTGAAGGCAACAGGACTCTCCTAACAACTCTTGCACCCTTAACAAACTATAGCTCCCATAATTATTTGGGTGGGGAGCCATGACTGTTTAAAGCAGTATCATAGTGCTGATGATGGTATCTGATGAAGTGTGCATGTACACAAAAGTTCATACCAAAATTAAAACTTAGTTGGTCTTTAAGGAGCTACTGAAGGAATTTTTTTATAGTGCTTTAAATGTATGGTGTGGATGTCACCTTGATTATGTTGTTGTTGTTTAGTCGTTTAGTCGTGTCCGACTCTTCGTGACCCCATGGACCAGAGCACACCAGGCACTCCTGTCTTCCACTGCCTCCCGCAGTTTGGTCAAACTCATGTTCGTAGCTTCAAGAACACTGTCCAACCATCTCGTCCTCTGTTGTCCCCTTCTCCTTGTGCCCTCCATCTTTCCCAACATCAGGGTCTTTTCCAGGGAGTCTTCTCTTCTCATGAGGTGGCCAAAGTATTGGAGCCTCAGCTTCACGATCTGTCCTTCCAGTGAGCACTCAGGGCTGATTTCCTTCAGAATGGATAGGTTTGATCTTCTTGCAGTCCATGGGACTCTCAAGAGTCTCCCCCAGCACCATAAATTCAAAAACATCAATTCTTCAGTGATCAGCCTTCTTTATGGTCCAGCTCTCACTTCCATACATCACTACTGGGAAAACCATAGCTTTAACTATATGGACCTTTGTCAGCAAGGTGATGTCTCTGCTTTTTAAGATGTTGTCTAGGTTGGTCATTGCTTTTCTCCCAAGAAGCAGGCATCTTTTAATTTTGTGACTGCTGTCACCATCTGTGGTGATCATAGAACCCAAGAAAGTAAAATCTCTCACTGCCTCCATTTCTTCCCCTTCTATTTGCCAGGAGGTGATGGGACCAGTGGCCATGATCTTGGTTTTTTTGATGTTGAGCTTCAGACCATATTTTGCGCTCTCCTCTTTCACCCTCATTAAAAGGTTCTTTAATTCCTCCTCACTTTCTGCCATCAAGGTTGTGTACTCTGTATATCTGAGGTTAATTCCAGTTTGGGATTCATCCAGCCCAGCCTTTTGCATGATGAATTCTGCATATAAGTTAAATAAGTTGATTATACTCTACAGTCTATGGGCCTGGGCAGATCCCTTTCTTTTTTCCTTTCCTCATGGAAACATCTCTTCGTACTGTCTAGTCCATCATGAAAACCTAGCCGTGTTCTGATTCTGCACAGGAAGAGCTGAAATAGCAGCAGGGATTTGCCCAATGACAGCAAGCAAGTCTATGACTATGCTGAGACTTGAACCTGCAACCTTTAAAAATATCGATGTTCCTGGTGAGCTGCATTTGCATGGGGCAAGCCTTGCTTCAAGCTCCATTTCAGCCGCATGTCTGCCTTAATGCCAACCACCTTAATTGTTTGACTGCTAGAGTTTCAGCCTTTCTGCTCTAGTGCTAGACCTAAGAATCTGACTAGTTTATAATGGCTTTTAAAATATAGGAGGCTATAGTATTCGCATCGGTTCATTTATGCCTTCCCTCTCTAAAATTAATGATGCACATAGCACCACAAGTTGACAAAACAACTACAAGCAGGGGTGGCATTTTCTTGAAAGCTCAATGTTGTTGTTGTTTTAATTCCCATCTCACTCCTTGGTTTTGATGATCCTCTGCAAGTGATTTCCCTGCAGGGAAGGAAAAGCACAAGGCAGGATGGGATTCTCTGCTTACTAGCTGGTAAGTGGGGGATTCCACCCTGCATGCTGCTGATCCTCCACAAGCACCTTTCCTGAAGGGAAAAAAAAAACTTTCTGGAGCAGCACCCTGCCCTCCCCCAGGATCAAATTTTCCACTTACCAGCTGTTGTGTGGAGGATTGCATCCTGTGTGGTGCTGCTTGAGGGGTTAGGACAGAAGCAGAGGCCCTCTCGAAAGGAAAGTTGCAAGGGCATCCATACCCCACAGCCCTCCCTTCTCCTGGGAAGACACAGGTAGGTCAAGTCAGGTAGGTCCCCTCTTTCATTTCAAGGTTTTTCCTTCTTCCTTTCTGACACCCCAGCCCCTGACAGCCCAAGATGGCTCTGCTGACCCAGGGATTTCTCAACCAGATCCCCAGATCCCACTGAACCAACCCAATTTGGTTTAGGCTTTGGCCAAATCCAGTGCATATCCCCATTATATGCATATGCACTCCAGATTTCCTAACGCGACCAGCACTCAAACCAATATATGCAACCATTTATATAACTGTATAAAAATATACGTTAATATATTACATTAAATTAATGAATTAAAAGTATGCTGCATAAAGATGAGGCTTGACACATGTACAATATACATATTTTTGTATATAATTTATTCATATAGTGCAGCTTAGATGCAAGCAGGCAGTAACTTCAAGAGGCAGTGGATGTGGGCAATGTGCAATCCGATTGGAAGTGCCAAATTCAATGTACAGTAATTAGATTCTTCCTCCATTTCTAACACCACACTCTGAACCCCCATTTACAGTCAAAGCTCATGTTACGTCCGCTTCAGGTTGTGTGTTTTCGTCTTGTGTCCCATGGCAATCCGGAAGTACCAGAATGGGTTACTTCCAAGTTTCAGCGCTCACGCATGCGCAGAAGCGCTAAATCGCACTTCGCGCCTGCGCAGAAGCACCAAATCGCACCGCGTGCCTGCACAGACACAACACCTCGAGTTGCGGGTTTTTCTCATTACGGACGGGCCTCCGGAATGGATCCCATCCGTAACACGAGGTACCACTGTACTGGTATGGCCGGACAATGAAGGATCTGGCTTGTTGCGTGAATGCATCATGGTTCTTGCTCTGCCTGGGGAACAATCAGCTGGCCTGGCTGGCCTCACAGGGATCAGAGGGAGAACTTCTCCCTTCTGTTTTTTTCCTAGGCTGTAAACTGGGAGGCCTGTTCGGACCCCAGCCAGGGCTTTCTTCAGGCAAGCTGGGTAATTGGTTTGACAGCAGTCAGGCAGTTAGAAAGCTGGATTCTTGCCCCATTTAATTATTTAACAGAATTATATACTGCTTAATCATTAAAAAAAAATCTAAGAGGTGCGCATAAAACACTCATAAAAGCAACATAAATTTAATAGAATAATTTGAAATGGTTCATAATATACACATCATGCATGGGTGAAACATGTCAGGCAAAGTCCAAGTGAATCAAGAACTCGCCCACTCCCGTGCCAAACTCTGTGTGACTTGCAGACAATAAAGTTGGGGCCAAGTTTAATCTACCTGCTGTCATGCTGCTCTGCTCTACACTGGGGGTACAAGTAAGGAATTTTCACGTGACTTTTCATATGATTGTGCCCATATTCCTTTTGTGTGGAAACTTAATGCTGCGCATGTGGAGCTGTGCATTTTCATAAAACACTGCCAAAAAAACCCAAGGACAATCTTGTGTGGTTGTACCATTGGTTGCACGATTCTTTATATATGGTTTACCACCGTACATGTGTACCCCAGTGAAACACCCCACAAAAGGAACCTTTATGCAGTCCTAATAAAATCACATCCAGATTGCTTTTTATTTATTTTATTTTGGTGCTGTGTTTTATGAATGAGGGCATGCAGATCGGTAACACAAACTGGAGGACAAGACATACGTACATGAACTGAAGGAATGGGGAGATTCTGTAAACTCGGGATTTATTTCAGGATTACAGGAGGAGCAGGACGCAGAGTGGAGCAAACCATAGAATGGAAAGACAAGAAATGGAACAGGGAAGCCCTCCCAAGTTCAACTCTCCCATTGAAAAAAAAATTCTGAGAAAATATCAAAATCTTCATGCTCCCAGAAACTACTTTGCAGAAGTTTCTCCAAACATATGCCACCATTTATTCATTCTTATGGTAGTGACTGCCATTCCTCACTCCCACTCCAATGCGCTGGAGTGATGCTATTTCCAGGGTACTGTGGAAGGTGCAAAATGGTGGCCATGCTGCCAACACAGTTGTTGTTGCTGCTGCTGCTGCTGCTCTAAACTATTGGAGAATTTATATCCTCTCTGGAGCAATGTGTTCAACTGGTCCTCCCACCCCACCCAAATAGCTTAGGGAATTTTGAGGGACCATTTGCACGCAGCTTTAATTTTGAGGAACTAGCTTACAGTGGTAGGGCATCTCCCACCCACCCACTGTTGCCAAAACCGCCCCTGTTCATTTTCTGCCTGCAGTTTACAACAATAGATTTACTGGTTGCACAAGGCCAGGAACTCCACTCCACATTCTGGAGCACCATCTACTGGTGTGTGGGTTTACTTGCTTCTCATGGGTTGGGCTAGAGAGCATCCCTGTGACAGGTGGTGATGCATAAACCACATGTTTATTATCTCTCCGGGGATGTATTCCAGCCAGATGTGTTGAGTGAGGTCTGCCCAATATTGGACTTCCATGTCCAATATCCCTGAAGAACATGATAGTCTGAAGGCAGGTCAAGGAAGCCAGCTGCTCTTCTTTTCCGTGGCAGAAGGTTTGGGGCTCTTCAGAGTTGTGTTATGATAATGGTTTTTATTTATTTTTAAAATCCTTTAACAATCAAGCATGGCTGCAGAGTAAACCCATGCTTCTTTACTAAGAAGTAAGTCTCGTATTCAGTGCAAATAAGTATGCATAGGATCATAGCATCATGCAGGTTAACTAATCATAATGGCTAAATAACCCAAAGAACTCTATAAACAGATGCAAACGAGAATGATGATCAACAGATGGAAGCACAGCCATGCCAAATGTTCATCAATATCAAATTTGGGGAAGTCAAACTAGTGATTTTACTGGCTAGACTAACACCCACCCACCCCGAGAAGCAGTTTCTGTATGTGAATATTCACCTTCTCGAAACCCTCACTCCTGACCTGGTGCTATTGTTTCCCATCTAGATGGTAGTTCCTTCTCCTTCTCAAGTTAGGCACATGGGTGATTCCATTATCAAGGATTATGGAGTGAATGGGATGGTGTCAAGTTGCAGCATACAGCACGATGGTGCTACTGTACATATATGTCAGGGGTAACAAAACCATCGGATGTGGTGACATGTCGATATCATTTAGGGTAAATGAGGGCAATTGAGAGTGTGGGCAATTTTAGCCAGCAGAAAATCGGAAGCAGTTTTGAAACCATTGAGGGCAAATAAGGGCAATTGGTAGCAAGGCAATTTAAAGAAGCAGAATGGGAAGAACACACACACAGAGAGAGAGAGAGAGAGAGAGAGAGAGAGAGAGAGGGAGGGAGAGAGAGAGAGAGAGAGAGGGAGGGAGGGAGAGAGGGAGGGAGGGAGGGAGGGAGAGAGAGAGAGGGAGGGAGAGGGGAGAGAGAGAGAGAGAGAGAGAGAGAGAGAGAGAGAGAGAGAGAGAGAGCAATTGACAGTGAGGACCAACTTACACAAGGGGAAAGATGGAAGCATTTTTTTTATTTTTTATTTTGGTTCTGTGGAAAATGTTTGCAAAAATGGTGCATAGTTCCTTTCAAGGCATCGCGAAACCACTGACTCTTGTGGGGGAGAGAGATTTGTTCCTGATTGGTAAAAGGTGTTTTTCTGTTTATAACCATATTGTTTCCTTCAATCAGCCATGCTAGTCCTACTATTCTGCTGCTGAGCTATTCAAGCTCATTTCTGCTCGGGAATATGTGTGTCTGTGGGGGGGGGGGGGAGAGACTGCCTTTATCCCTGCTTAGTGCTTAGTTCAACGAAGCATGGAGGTAGCTTTTTCATGCTGCCTCCTGTTTTCTAATTTTTTGAGGCTTGATTATGAACCGCAGTTGAAAAGGGGTGATGGCAAAGACAAGGCAGGCATCCATTGCATCTGCTGTAGCTTCACTTTGGAACAACTTCCAGTCTCTGCAGAACAGACTTAGGCTGGCTTTAGGCAGAGCAACCCCACCACCTTATCCTCCTTTCTGCAGAAAGAGCAAAGCAGGGGAAATTGAAGCATAGCTGTCAACCCTCCCATTTTTGGCGGGAAACCCCCAAATTTAAATCCATTTCCAGCTGCAACCCTGTATTGTAAAATACCTTATAAATGTCCCGGCTCCCAGCTGGCTGCTCACTCACTTGCCGAGTGCTGCCGGAAATTGCCTCTGCGCATACCTGGGCATGCAACAGAAGCAATTTCTGGTGCCCAGACATGCGGACACGGGCAGCCCGGCACCGGAAGTCACGAAGCAACTTCCGGTGCTGCGCCACTGCTGATCCCTTATTTTCCAATACGGAAGTTGACAGCTATGCATTGAAGATGTCTCTGGGTCTTCATCACCCCTCATAGGATTCCCATGGACTGATGGTCTGGAAGTTAGTTCTGCTATCACTTGAATACTTAAATCAGTTATTTATATATAAAAATTTGGATGGCATGATACATCCTACAGCCCCCACCCAACTCACATTTATCCCCATGCATGACCCAGATTCTCTTAATGGCAGCTGCACTTGCTTGTAATCCCCTTCCCTATACAACAGCTCTGCAGTGTAATCCCGTACAGCAATGCTTCCACCCAGATGCCCTGGCTTGTTATCCTTTTCCCTGCCCCAGGCTGCTCCCTTCTTTTCCAGGTTCCCCTTTTGCAAGCTGGAGGAAACCAATTTTGGTACTTCCCATTGCAGACATGTGCAAAATCTTCAGTGAATATTCAACACGTTTGAGCTATCCTTTAAAAAGAAAGAAAGAAGACGTCATCTAAATAATTAACATGTAATCATAGCTGCCAAGTTCTCCCTTTTTTAAAGGGAAATTCCCTTATGCTGAATAGGCTTCCTCGCGAGAAAAGGGAAAACTTGGCAGCTATGCATGTAATGCAGTCCTAAAGGTGGGGTTGTGGAGCTCATTTGTCCCAGTTTATACTTCCAAAAACAATATGCAAAGCAAAGCACAACAATCCTTTGAAATTTGCGCTTTTGTGAATTTTGCAGTGCAGTTCTCCAACTGGAAAGTGATAGGGAAACGTGTCCTGGGAAAAGAAAGGAGAAAACCACACACACAAGGTACAATAACATACAAAATGGATTATATTAGGAGAAATATAAAAAAATGAGCGAATTAGGAGGAACGTACACTACTAATGCTGCTGAATGTTTGTGAGAACTTTTTTTAAGATTTAAAAATCTGCAAACTTCTGCATCAGTGTGGCAATTGAAATTAAATCAGAAAAATGAGAAGCCAAGAGCAACCAATATTGGCAGGTGCATCCACCTCTATGCGATTTTAAACAAGTTTAGTCAGAAGTAAACCTCCCTCAATTCAATAGGATTTACTGCTCAGTCAGCATGTATTGGAATGCAGTGTGCAGTGCAAGCTTATCCGTTTGGATTGGCAAATAATCACGCTGTGTTCCATGAGGCTTTTCCCTTAGTAATGGTTCCTGTAGTAATGGTCTACTCAGAAGTAAATCCCAGGTAAGCAGGTATAGATAGGATTGCCATCTTAGCTGGCTTCATTGTGATGCAACAATTGTTTTTTGCCTGCATCCCTGTGATGCAAAGCAGCTTGCAAAGTTCCTTTTCATATGTCGTACTGATTGGCAGGAAGAAGTGCAACTCGCATGTGCTTCCTGCAGCCTGCTGTGTGGTGACATGCAAAGCCTACAGAATAAGGCCCTTAACTCTATGCTCCTCGGGGGACTTATATATGCATTCCATTCTGTAAGTGGAAAACAACATAAATCCCAAACCGAATATACTGCCTAGACAAGAAGTAAGGTGGATTGTAAAGATTTATGCTTTATTGCACAGATGTTGAGAGTGAGAGACACTAAATGGATGGGCAGAAAGGAGCTGCTTTGCTGTATACATGTGTGAAAGCGCAGCCTTTCAGGAAAAGTGAAAGAGGGTGTTCTGAGAGATTCCCACAGAATGTAGAAGAAGAGAAGGGGGGGTTGTATAACGTTTCGGCCTGTTTTACATGGATATAGGTTCTGACATATTAAAATGAAATGTTAATAAATCCTGAAAGGAAGAGTATAAAAATATGTCTTGTGATGTGTGATGGGACCTGACAACTTGAAAGCTGAATCCATGTTCCCATTCTTGAAGTAGAAAGAGCATAAGAGAAAAACCACAGAGTCTGTCCTAGGAAGAGACAAAAGTGATGGGGAATGCATATCTTATTTATCAGTAGAAAACATATTCAGCATTTATTTCTGTGACACTTTATAGAGTAATGTTCATTCTGTGATGCTGGCAACTATTGGAAGTGCTGTAGCAGGGATCATTCATTTTCTAATTTAAGGGTTAATAATGTTAGCAGCGGGGACCCAGGTGGCGCTGTGGTTAAACCACTGAGCCTAGGGCTTGCTGATCAGAAGGTCGGCGGTTCGAATCCCTGTGACGGGGTGAGCTCCCGTTGCTTGGTCCCAGCTCCTGCCAACCTAGCAGTTCGAAAGCACGTCAAAATGCAAGTAGATAAATAGGAACCGCTACAGCGGGAAGGTAAACGGCATTTCCATGTGCTGCTCTGGTTTGCCAGAAGTGGCTTTGTCATGCTGGCCACATGACCTGAAGCTATACGCCGGCTCCCTCGGCCAATAATGCGAGATGAGCGCGCAACCCCAGAGTCGGTCACGACTGGACCTAATGGTCAGGGGTCCCTTTGCCTTTACCTTTAATGTTAGCAGCAAGTTACCTAACCAAGGGTGGGCGATGGAGGTGTTGCTTTGCAACCAGGCAAAGTGGCATGATCTTTGCTGAGGTAGCGTGTGCCCTGATTGGCTGTGTAATTGTGAGGGAGTTGTTTCCTGTGAGTGTTAGACTGAATGTCTCCTTGCTATGTACAAAATCTTGGCTAAGAAAAACAAAACTCTCTGTTCCTTTCTCCTCAAAGTAGACCCTGTTTTTATTCCGTTTTGTTCAGTAAATTGTTATCAGGATTCATTTTCTCTCTGAACTCCATCTGTGCTATTTGCTAACAGCCTCTTCCAGATGAAACATTTACTGGCCAATCATCTCAATTTGTTTTGACAAAATTTGTGCAGGTATTTTATGGGATTGCTTATTATCTCGTACTTTCCACTGTTGTTTCCCATGAAAAAAGTCCATTTTTTTTCTTAGGGGCAGGGAGGAGATTTGTTGAACAGATGCTCTGTTTTTGCACAAAGGGCATCTACTGCCATTTACCTAAATGTGTAAGAGCTCCATGCAAAACCGAAGCATGCTGAAAACACCCCATGATGCTACTATTATAACAGTATTAATAACTATTGTTCATCACAATAGAAAAAACAGGCACAGGATTCAAAAAGCAAGCAAGTATGTACTAGTAATACTATACCTAAAAAAGAGGGGGGGAGACTAATAATAATCTACTGTTCTACTACACTTGTTTTCTAGGCACTGTATGGAGAACAACGTTACTATTGCGCAGAAAGCAGATACTGTATGCTAATACTGGGTGGTTTACTCAGAAAAGACTATATTATATATGTTCATTAATTTCATTGGGTCAACCCTGAGTAACATTGAGTTGACTACCACCCACTACTTTTACTACTACCGATAGTAACAACAACACTTACAAATTATTCTATGGAAAGAATATAATAGACAGATCTCTGCTGGAGTAGTATACAACCTAACAGAAGATGCAAAAGGAAAAGGGGATGGGAAAGGAAGAAGGAAAACAAGCAAATTCAAATACGTTACATTGTGGTGGAAATGTCACTGATATGTAAATGAGCAATGATGATGATGATGATGATGATGATGATGATGAAGGCAGCCTTGTTTAGGGAAGCTTTTAATGTTTAATAGATTATTGTATTTTAATATTCTGTTGGAAGCCACCCAGAGGGGCTGGGGAAACCCAGCCAGTTGGGCGGGGTATAAAAAATAAATAATAATAATAATACCGTAATAATTTATATCCTGCCCTCCCTGGCCAAACTGGGCTCAGGACGGCTAACATCAAAGTAAATTAAATTTACATTAAAAATTTACATTAAAAATTAAAAAATACATTAAAACATAAAGTCCAGCAATCGACTGAAATACAGCTCAAAATCAGATTAAAATCAGAATAAATCAGATGGCAACCCACAGTTTATAACTATAACTATAGGGGTTATAGTTATACACTATTTCAGGTCTAGATTTTCACTGGCCAAATCCGTGGCACTCCTCTGTTTTCACTTCATGTTTGCACTGAGTTGAAATGTCGTCCTGATTTAGCAGAGTTCCCCAGGAGCGCCTCCTTTCCATTTTCCCTGCACGTAATTTCCAAGAGTCCTAAAGTGCAGGTGCTCCGCAGCCTCCCCTCCCCTCCACACACACATAACATACGCCCAGCAGCACAAGGAGTTATTCTCAATGATGTGGCTTTAATAGAGCCGAGGCTATAGGTGATGGAAACATGTAGGAAATGCTGCTGAGCCCAGGGACAGCTGGATAAACATGCAGTACTCTTGGGAAACGGGGTGGGTGGTAAGGGAAGAGGAGCCGAGAGGGGAAGAATTCCCTGGGGAACAAGGAGAGAGCTTTTTCTCCCCTGAATGATTCTTCAGCTTTCCCGACCCTGTTGGTGCTTTGTAGGCTTGTGAACACCGGGGCCTCCCAAAGCCCTGGGTGCTGGAGAAAAGCGGGATTTGCAAATCACTCTTAGAAAGGATGGAAAATATAAAGTGACTGTGTCCACCAGTCCTTGCTCATTAGAATAAAGGGGACTCCTCAGCGGGTTGCTCTTTAATCTCATTTATCCTCATATTGTGAGCAAACCCGTCTGCTAATCCATCTGTCTGCCTCCCCATTTATCCCCATCGATGGCTGTCTCATGGAGGTATTTGTTAGGGGTGTGTACAGGCCCCAAGATTCAGCTTGTATCTGTATCTGTGCATTAAAAATGATCTGTGTTCTTTCCACTTCAACCTATGTTTCAGGTTCTGGTGTGCTCTGTATAAAATGAAGCTCTGTGTGCCCTATTCACTAGAATGGAGAATCTAAAAGCGATATCTTTGCCCTATTTGACCAAAGTGGATGAAATTTAGGGGCCCAGGGGCCCCTCCAGAGTAGATTAAGCCTGCCAAATTGCAGGCAAATAGGTCCAGAAGGTGTTGTTGTTGTTGTTGTTGTTGTTGTTGGGAAAGCAAAAGGGATCCACTTTCCTCCACCATCATTTATTAGGAGAAAGCGGGGAATGTTGTTGTTAATCTGTATCTTAAAATAATTAAGGGGTGGATGAGTGCTGTGGATTCTTGCTTGTACATTTTTTTAAAAAAAGTCTGTTATGCATCACTCTTTCCTTTGGAGAATTCCAGCAAAAGCAGAAAGAGGACAGAAATTGCTGATGTTCACTTATTCGTCTCACTTTTGAAACATAAATCAACCCAGTGAATACAGTTGGTATCTGCTGTTATTGCTTTCAGTCTGCAAACAATATGTGATTGACTGCCCCCCCCCACCCGCACACACTTTGCATTGCGTTTACTTTGCATTGAAATGAATGGGGTGGAATAGCGTAATGACAATGAGTTGAATTCAACGCTGGGTTATTACAAATGTTCCATCTGTGCAAGCATTGCAGCTTGCCAGATTGAATGATCTCCTGCTCCTCCCCTTGCACACTGTTCTGGGGGTTCTCTTGATCCCTCTTGAGCCAATTTTGGAGAGACCATGGGGAGGGAAAAGAGGGCGGAAAGCCTCATTGTGTAAGAGGATGCCATTGAGCAGGGCTTACAGTGATGGAGCTGATTAGGTGATTCCTGCCCAAAGTAACTATGTCATTTACGTACTTATTTATGTAAGTTACATACTTTCTCCCAGCAGACAGCAATATTACTGACATAGTTTTGAGTGGAAGGGAAACTGCAGTGGAACAGAAACACTGCTGCTCAGTTGGTTAGAACAGGCATCCCCAAACTTCGGCCCTCCAGATGTTTTGGACTACAATTCCCATCATCCCTGACCCCTGGTCCTCTTAGCTAGGGATCATGGGAGTTGATCTGCAGGGCCGCAGTTTGGGGGTGCCTGGGTTAGAGCATGGTGCTGAGAACGCCAAGGTGGAAGACTCGATCCCCATATGGGACAGCTGCATATTCCTGCATTGCAAGGGGTTGGACTAGATGATCCTCAGGGTCCCTTCCAACCCTATGATTCTATGGACTAGATGATCCTCAGGGTCCCTTCCAACCCTATGATTCTATGAAATACAGGGCAGAGTGGAAAACGATGTATTCTTCTATGCCTAGACACAAGCCACACCTCTAAGCCAGGTGAGACAGTACCATGTCAACTCACGTCCGAATGATTGCTGCAAAACTCAGCATATGAGACCACCAGGATGCTGTCTGGGATAAAATGGGAATGGAATTATTCTGATGAATTTTTGCCTAGATTCTCAAGAATGAGTAACAACGCAGTCCTATGCATTTAGGGGTAAATCTCACTGTGTGCAAAAAAGGGGCTTACTCCCAGGCAAGCATGCATAGTTTTCTGGTCTGAATGGCATCAATCCAGGAGAAAATGTCACCTTTAAACACGATGTGGCAGTTGTCATGTGTGTGAGAGAGACTATTGCTACTTTCCCTTAGGCTCGAGCTCCACTGAAAGCACTGCTAATCCTTACCTCTCTTTCCTCCCCTCAGAAATTACTTTGCCCTCACAAATACCATAAGAAAATATTTTTATGCGCCAACAGCATCTCTCTTTCTTTCTTTCTCTCTCACACACACACACCATTCAAGCCAGCTGCTGTCAGTGGCAACAGGACGTGGATAACATCAATTCTATTGACATTGCCCAGTTGAAACTCTGCTTCCCAAGGGATGCCCAGTTTAACCGAGTGTGGTTATTAATATTGTATCATCAGCATCCAGATGGGAGATTGGAGGGGGGGGAGAGGCAGTTTTCCTGTACAGTACTTCGTTGAAGTCCTTCAGAGGTAAATTGTTTCAATTTTGTTCCTTTTGTTACCTGTGGGGGAAGCAATGCATTAACTGCAGTATGTTCTTTGGTTGGACAAATAAGTGTTTGTCCTTTGTGGGAGAATTTGGGGGAGTTAGAGTGTAGCTGCACCAGCTCACAACATGCAAAAGAAGGGCCTGCCCTCAAAAGGGCACAATCCACTCTCTTGCAATAACATACACTACTTTCCTAACATCATGTTGATGTTCTGTCCATGATAGAAGATGCACAATGCAAGAATTTGCTTTTGATTCTTGCAAATGTTTACCAAGACGTTGCATATGGCCCCAAGGCAATTAATTATTAAGAATATAAGAACAGCCATGCTGGAGCAGCAAAAGACTAATTTAGAAAAGCAGCCATCCTTAACCCTATGCCCTCCAAATGTTTTGGATTGAAAGTCCCATTAGTGCCAGTCAGAAAGTCCAGTGGCCTAGGATGATGGAGGCCGCAGCGGGGCTTGTAAAAACCAACAATTTCTCAGAAGTTTATATTTTCCTGCAAAAGGTCCCCCTACCCACCCGCATAGGCAAAATTACTACTTTTTATTGCTTCTTTTACAATGTGTTTAGCCATGCTGGCATCTCATCAGACTTGTAATAACATTTCTAATCCATACAATGCATTTTATTGGAGTTCCTGTTATAGAGGATGTGCAGTTCCTCCCCTTTTAAGCTCCCAGAGTGCAAGCCACGGGTTCTCTGTGGAAAGTATAGGTCAAGGGGTCGCCTACTCCATGCAACTTTCCTGCTCCTTCTACTGCTATGGGATAGCTGTGTTTACCAGGAAAAGGCTACTGGATTTCTGGCTCATCATCGGGCTTACTTCATCTAGGCAAACAACCCTTGCCTTGTCCTGACTCTGTCTCAGCTTGTTGTCTCTGCTCCGCTATCATCTGTGGTTTAAATAGTGGCTTGGGGAATGTGGGAATGTTGGGCAGCTAGCCACCAGTGCTATTTTTCTAGAAAAAGAGGTGCCAGAACTCACCACGAACACCTCCCTTGTTCTCTTAGAATGGCACCCACCTGAGAGCTGCCAGAACTGAGTTCTGGTGAGTTCTGGCTGGAAAAAGACCCTGCCAGCCACCATTACCCTAAACCACTTCAGGCATACCTGGTCAGGCTGGGCGAGACAGGGAGAGGATGCATCTAACTCCCTGCAGAAGATAACAGTAGCAGCACTTTCTTTATACACTTTCATGTTCAATATATGTAGTCTAACCCTCTGCATTCTTAATCAGTAAATCCCACTGAGTTCAGTGATGCTTAATTGAAGGTAACATATATATAGGATTGCAGCCTAAGGCTCACAGGGGACTTGTGCCAATCCAGGGGGGGATTAACCCCATGTTAAATCACAAACTGCTTTTGAAAACTGCCTCAGTTTGGGAAGCAGCTCATTTGGGCTCACAAACCACTTTCCATAAGCATCTTCATCGTCTTTGTTTCAGGGCCTTCATCCAGCCCAGGACTGCCTCCAGACATTGGTCCAGCTCACCTGAAGAACTTTGCCTGATTCTGCATCAGCCTTGTCCCTACTTGCTGTTTCAGCAAATCCATGGACCAGGCACTGGTGATCTTGCTACATCCGATGCACACTTACCTTGGTAGAAGTCTCATTGAGCACAGTGGGGCACTGCGTCCAAATAAACAGGCATAGGATTTGCGTTCTGATTCGGTTTTGCTGCAAGAGGATAAGAAGGACAGTACTCTCAGCTAAGTGTGCAGATCTCAGCAGGGCACTGCGAAGCAGGTCTTTAAGTCACCTAAACAACATTGCACAATATCTTCAATAAAAGATGCCAATGCTGCAAGTGATTACAAAGTGAGAACCTCCCCTCCCAATTACAAATTGTGAATGGTAAACTAAGTGAATTAATCTGATGGTTTGTACTCACATTATGGTAAGAAATACAACACCCTATGGTAAGAAAATCATTGTACTGCACCCTGCGGTATCAATAAATGTGCCAAAAGTGTGTGATTAGCTTCCACACATTCTTTATCCACAGTGTGGTGTGTGTGTGTGTTTTCCCTTGGAGAGATCAGTTAGTGAAGAGTAATGGATCCATGAGTGGTTGTTGCTTCCACCTGGGAGCCTTCAATTACATTGCAGACTCCAAAGAGAGCATCAGTGCAGCTGTGATAACACTTTGCAGATGGGCAAGCTGAGGCCAAGTGAATGTCTGGATCATGAGATGAGCCACTCAAAGACCTGGGCAGAAGGATGAAGATGAAATGGGGAAACGCTTGTCTAAAATAGAAATTAAATGAAATTAAATTGGTGGCTATGTTTTTAAACATTTCAGCTCTTTTGCAAGATATTCAGATGTTCCATATTGCATGCCAATCATTAAATACTGTGGAACAGGATACTGTGGGTTTGTTTTTGCAAACTGTCTCCCAAGAAACCCTGGTTTCTTTGCAAGCTCCCTTACTCACTCCATCCAGGAGCCTTCAAGGGTTTGGGGGTGGTAGAGAGCCAAGACCTGCTTTTCTTTGCCAATGCAAAATTAGGAGTGCATTTTAAGGCAGCCGTGTCTCTACCTGATTGATAGTCGTGTCTCTACCTGCCCCCCCACATCTGTGGGCATGGTTTGGGGAAACCAGCCTTGCAGGCCAAATTTTAACACCTGGCAGGCAAATTTGACCTGCAGGCCAGAGATTCCTACCCCTAGCCTATATAGTTCAATATCTGTTCCACAGACGAAGCAGATAGCTACAGGAAGTCCACAAACAGTAGGCAGCAGGGATAGCCCTCTCTCATTTCCGCCCCCAGCTGATATTCTGAATGATCTCACCTCAATGGCTCACTGGATATATATATCCAGTACGTAATATCTCAGGCCACCTTGACTGGATAAGCCATAGATACAATGAGGATTCCAGCGCTCCAGGGTATCTCCCCTACCCCAGTGCTTTGTGCTGGTGGGCTGTGAGAGGTAGGTAAGATATCCAGGTAGATACACCACTATAACCATGCCTTAGGGTTAACTCCATTTGCTTTGCTCATTCCCTAATCCCTACCCACCCTGAACCATCTTATATCAGCTCCGTCAATAATTAGCAGCTGTCAGACTTTGGAATCCGGTCAAGGCAACCTTACCTTCTATCAAGATAACCTGATGGTAAAGGTGGGAGCCCTTTTCAACCCCAGGGGCCAGATTCCCTTCTGGGCAACCTTTTGAGTCACCCAGAGTGGCTGGGGCAACCCTGCCAGATGGGTGGGGTAGTATTAGTATTAGTATTAGTAGTATTAGTATTAGTATTACATGCTAGTGGTGGGCAGAGTCCTAGGCAAAAGCGGGTGGAGTAGCAGATGTCAAGATCTGAACATGCACAATTTGCTAGCACACACACTCCTCTCTGTCCTCCATCACAGCAAGCAAGATGCATCCTGGGAACTCAAGGACACTTTCCAGCTTGCAGAAACCCTCACAGAAGGTGCAAAGCAGGGCAAGGGAGGGGTGTGGTCTGTGGAGAGTTCCAGGGCCAGACAGAGGGGCCAGGACAGCCATATTCATTCAGCCTGAGGTGTCCCACCCCTGTGCTATTGAGATCTCAGTCACAGGCTTCGCTCCCTCTTCTCCTGCTCCATTGTAAAGGGAAGGGAAAGGAGTATGTGGCTATACTTGCAAATGGCTGAGCAGCACCTTCCGCTCTCACTTGCCCAGAACCTGCTTATGCTTTGAAGGGTGCCAGGAACACTGCGCAGCAGCAGCCCAAATGTGTCGCAGCGGCAGCTGCTTCCTCCAGGTATCCTTTGGCTTCGGGGAATTTGTTTGCTTTCTTTTGTCACCCTGAGAGCCGTGGCCCGAGCTGACGATAGCATTGAAAGGGACAGTGTGTGCTCCACAGAGCATGTCGCTATTGCAAACACCACAAGCAAAACAGCAAACAGATGTCGTCCAAGGGAGTTCATGAATTTTTGATGGTGAGCCGTGAGCCATGCAGGGAAAGGAAGCGCCCCGCCATTGCCCACCAGAGATACGCGCACTGAAGCTAATTGACTTGCTAGAAAATGTAACAGCATTACCGGCAGTGGGACCGAGCAGAGTTCATAACACTGCAGTTAGTGAGTTCTAATTATTTGTGGAAAGCATTTGTCTTGAAATGTTGATGCTCAACCTTTTCACACAGGTGCAGGGGGGCGGTCTTGCACATTGGCAAGATGCGATTGCCCATGTATTAAAATACTTTTTTTTTAAAAAAAGACAGGATCTGTGGTGGGGTAAGATTGTGCATTAAGGTGCTATAATGCAATAGTGCTATACACCTCCCTCACAGTAGCATCTCACCTCATAGCATAACGTCCTGTGATATAGTATATACACAAGAAGGAATTAATCCATTCATATGCTGTGGGTTAAACCACTGAGCCTAGGGCTTGCTGATCAGAAGGTCAGCGATTTGAATCCCTGTGACAGGGTGAGCTCCCGTTGCTTGGTCCCAGCTCCTGCCAACCTAGCAGTTTGAAAGCACGTCAAAATGCAAGTAGATAAATAGGAACCGCTACAACGGGAAGGTAAACGGCGTTTTCATGTGCTGCTCTGGTTTGCCAGAAGTGGCTTTGTCATGCTGGCCACATGACCTGGAAGCTATACGCCGGCTCCCTTGGCCAATAATGCGAGATGAGCGCACAACCCCAGAGTCTGTCACGACTGGACCTAATGGTCAGGGGTCCCTTTACCTTTATGTGTGATTCTTACTGTAAGAACTTCTGTGCTCCATCTCTGTCTCATATGTTAGGGAGATACTTTGAGTCAGTCACACCAGTCTCATCATAGTGGAACAAGGGTGGCATAGCTGCCAAGTTATCCCTTTTTAAAAGGGATTTTCCCTTATGCTGAATAGGCTTCCTCACGAGAAAAGGGAAAACTTGGCAGCTATGAAGGGTGGTCATGTTTTAGGGCATGGGTAGGCAAACTAAGGCCCGGGGGCCGGATCCGGGCCAATCGCCTTCTCAATCCGGTCCACGTACGGTTCGGGAACCAGCATATTTTTACATGATTAGAATGTGTCCTTTAATTTAAAATGCATCTCTGGGTTATTTGTGGGGCATAGAAATTCATTCATTTCTTCTTCTTCTTCAAGATATAGTCTGGCCCCCCACAAGGTCTGAGGGACAGTGGACCGGCCCCCTGCTGAAAAAGTTTGCTGACCCCTGCTTTAGGGAGATACTTAGGCTACCAGCTAATTGCAAGCAAATTCTTTCCCTCAAAAAATGCTGGGCACCGACATTTGTTAGGGCTTGCTGAGAATTGTAACCCTGTGAGGGGTAAACTATGGTGCCCAGGAAAAGAATGTGATTTGAATGTGCTTTAAAGGTGTGGTGTGTTCACAGCCTTAGAATCAGCCACAACTCCAAAGAATAATACCTTGCTGCAGGAAGCAATGTAGGTTGACAGAAGCACCTCGGAACTGTGATTTCCCAAAGAACTAGCTAAGGCTTTGCCACTAAATTCTCTTTCCAGTTTGCCCTAGATGTTCTGCAGTGTGAACATGCCAATCTTGCCAAAAGCCACATCTCCCTTCGACAGAATTATAGAGCGAAGTAGATGTGAGGTTTAATTCATGTGTGTTTGCTCACTGCTTGGCTTAAAGGAGCTTTTGTGCATTAGCATATATACCCTCTAAGAATGGTGCAACTAATAATCCTGCTCTATTAGCACTGGATCATGTAGTGTATTATGGGCTGTTTGCAGAGATCCCAAGAGGCACTTGTTCCACTTAAGGAGGCGGGAGCTCCACTCTCCCATCCATTAAGTGATTGGGCATTGCTGTATTTAAATGATTTTCTTGGGGGGCGGGGTTAAACTATACTTAAATTCCAATTTAATAAGCTACATTTCTACCCTCCACCCCCATCCCTTTCTGTAGCTTGATTTTTCTTTTTCTTTTTCCTTTTTTTGGTGACAGACATCATTATCCTTCTGGTGGAGCTGATTAGCGGATTGCTATTGGGCTGCAATTTGAGTGTAATTAATTCTGCTTCGGGTCCCAGTTCAATAGCATGAAACAGCTCTCAGGTCCCTCTTTCAGGATTCCACAGAGCCTGTTGGCAGCACAGCCTATAGCAAAATGCTGCAGGCAGCAGATGCCCTAACAACAGGCCTTGCTCCTCTCCTTCCCCAGCCCCTTTGTTCAGGGTCACATTCTTTGCAGAAGGAAGGGCTCCAGTTTGCGAGGGATGCTGTCGTGTATTTCTGCTTTCTTTCGTTGGAGATGTGCTGCTCTGAATTTTGTGGGGTTTTATATCTCTTGCAAAAATCCACTTATTTCATCACCATTCTCTCTAATAGAAAACTCAGACGCTGAGTGTCAATGGTTATGTAGCCAAAATAAGAGAAAGATGCAGAGAAATAATAGAAGGAGGAGGAGGAGGAGTAGTAGTAGTTTGGATTTGATATCCCGCTTTATCACTACCCGAAGGAGTCTCAAAGTGGCTAACAATCTCCTTTCCCCTCCTCCCCCACAACAGACACCCTGTGAGGTGGGTGGGGCTGAGAGACTTCAAAGAAGTGTGACTAGCCCAAGGTCACCCAGCAGCTGCATGTGGAGGAGCGGAGACGCGAACCCGGTTCCCCAGATTATGAGTCTACCGCTCTTAACCACTACACCACACTGGTGGCAGGATGCTCTGGGGAAACAACCCCCCCCCCACACACACACTCCCACACAGGGAGGTGGCAGGATGCTCTGGGGAAACACCAAAGCCTATAGATCTACAGAACAACTGAAGTGATACCCTTCCCCTTCAGGAAGCTGCCTGATGAGGACTGAGTATACCCAGTGCACATGGAATGCTGAGTGTCTGTCCCAGAGGGTGGGAAAACAGGATGGGGAGAATTGAATGGAACAGTGAGGGAGAAGGCATGGCAGATTGGCTGGTACAGGAGCACTTCACACTGCAACATTTTGTTATGGCTCCCACTTGTTTCATTTCTGTACTGACTAACTTTCATAGAATCCTAGGTAGCATACTTAGTTCACACATAGCCTCCCACTGACAAGACCTACTACTGAGAAGCGGACACGGAGCAATGGATTCAAACTTCAAGAAAGAAGATTCCACCTAAACATTAGGAAGAACTTCCTGACAGTAAGAGCTGTTCGGCAGTGGAATTTGCTACCAAGGAGTGTGGTGGAGTCTCCTTCTTTGGAGGTCTTTAAGCAGAGGCTTGACAGGCATATGTCAAGAATGCTTTGATAGTGTTTCCTGCTTGGCAGGGGGTTGGACTGGATGGCCCTTGTGGTCTCTTCCAACTCTATGATTCTATGATTCTATGATCTTGTGTGATTTGGATCATGCATCTGATTGGGTGCATCCTAGCAAAACTAATACAGTATAGACTGGGGTGATATCTGTATTAAGCTGCACATTCAAAGGCAGGTAGCATGCGTTTGTACTGTGCTTCTGTCAGTTGAATGGAAATCCAGATGTATATCTTAATGCACATCCGCCCCCAATTAGTCACCTTTCCAGAATTGTATGCAGCAGTCCGCCATCCCATTCTCCAAGGCTAGCAGTCTAGATCAGTAGAACCAGATTCCCTACTTTCTTGCTGGCTTTCCCAACCTGGTCCCTTGCAAATGTAGTTGTTGGACTCCAACTCCCATCAGCCAATAGTCAGGGATAATGGGAGTTGAAATCCAATAACATCTGGAGTGCACCAGGAAGTGAGAGGGAGGCTGGTTTAGGTTTATAGACCCCCTATGCAATCACCGCAGGGACACAGGTGGCGCTGTGGTTTAAACCACTGTGCCACTTGGACTTGCCGATCGGAAGGTCGGTGGTTCAAGACCCTGCGATGGGGTGAGTTCCCATTGTTCGGTCCCAGCTCCTGCCAACCTAGCAGTTCAAAAGCACATCAAAGTGCAAGTAGATAAATAGGTACCGCTCCGAGCGGGAAGGTAAACGGCATTTCCGTGCACTGCTCTGGCTTTGCCAGAAGTGGCTTAGTCATGCTGGCCACATGACCTGGAAAAACTGTCTGTGGACAAATGTCGGCTCCCTCGGCCAGTAAAAAAGATGACTGCTGCAACTCCAGAGTCGTTTGCAACTGGACTTAACTGTCAGGGGTCCCTTTGCCTTTACCTTTATGCAATCACCGCAAGCTACTCAAGGCTTTTCATCCAACTTGTTCAGTCTCACAACTCTTAAGTAGCACAGCATAAAACAGTTCTTGCACTGAAGCCACTTTAAATTGCATCCTATGATGGCTTTCTTTTTCTCCATGAAGTAGCTCCCCATACAGGAGTGGTTCGGAATATTTGGAAGAAAATGCAGGATTTTGAGATCACAAACGGGCAATCCTATGCACATCTGAATTGCATTGATTAGAAGATTCTAGAATTGGAATAATTAAGTAAAGCTCTGACATGATAGGAAGTGAGACACAGATGCAAACAGCAGATTAGAGCCGCAAATTAATGTCTGCGTCATCCAGCCAAAAGACTGAAAGGGAGTTTACCAGCTCTTGTCAATACTAACCCTTTGATCCGCTACTATGCCAGTCAAATAACACTCATAAAGACCAGTCATGGTGGGGGGAGATGGGAGTAGGAGAGGAAGAAGAAGAAGAGAGCAAAACATCGTGGGGGGGGGAATCCACAACAAACCCTTCTTGTGGTAGCTTTGAATTCTTAAAACATGCTGGATCAGTGGGAATAGGGTTGGGGTTTTTTGTTTTGTTTTGTTTTTTAAAAAAGACTGCTCCATTAAATGTGCCTACACAAGTAGAAAAAGCTTCATGGCTGAGGGAAGGGGCAGAGCCAGTGCATTAATTCCCATCTTCCCCCATTATATAGGGCTGGCATACGTCCAGATTTTCCCGGGCATTACCGGGATTTCAAAGGTGAAATTGACGTTCGGGGGGGGGGGGAGTGTTTCCGAAAGGAGGCGTTTTGTGTTGTATCTTAGGCAAGTTAATCGGAGAAAAAAGCTCAACAATTTCGATGGTTTCCTAGAAAAAGTTCTACAACCTTTGGGGTGTCCTGGTTTATACTTTTTGAAATGTGGCAACCCTGCATTATATGAGGGACCCGAATGCCCAGATAGGGTTTTACTTTGGAGTAAATGTGTTCTGAACTGGGCTGCTGCATCTTTGACTAGATGCTCTCCATCAACTGCTTTTCCTTCCAATGCTTCATCAGAAAGCATCAGTCTCAATCAGTCACAGGCAGCTGGACTCGCTGGCATTGTCATTCCTCCACACCACTGTAGTGTATGCGCAGCGTTGCCTTGTGGGGGACTTTTAAATGGAGGTATCAGGGACTCTAGCTGCAGGGATCCTGTGCTGACAGCACTGGCAAAAGAAAAGGAAAGAAGTAGGCGCAGGACTCTAGACCGCAGCTCATGTCAGTAGCAGTGGGCCCTGCTAGGTTCCTGCCATTTGCCCAAGGATGCCAAGTGGTGGCACTGAACATGCAGAAACTCCCCTGGTTTGATTCTACGAGCTGACATGGGCATGTTGCTTTTTCTCTTCCTCTTTTCTACCATCTGGGGATGATAACGCTGACCCAAGGATTGCAGCAAACCAATGAATGTGGTGCGTTCTGAGCATTCTCTGAAGTGGTCTATAAATGCTGACTGTTATTCTTTTATCATTCTTTCCTTATTGAAATCAGATATGTTTTTGTTAGCAAAAGCTTCAAGAAGTTCACATCAGAAGTCTCGCAAGCATCCTTTGCACTCTAATGTCATTTGTTCGAATTTATGCTATCATGGTTACTTGTTTGTTGTTTCATTTTTAAAGAACTCCTCTTTCTGTCGATGCCGTACCAAATTCACCAGTGCTATGCTTGCAGTTCAAAGGCTATTGAAATGACCTTTGGTGGTTCATTAGACAGGAGCTGCCCTGAATGTGCCATTGGATTGAATCCTAAAAGCAAGAAAGCTCGGGTGCCACTGTTAAAGGAAAGGCTTGACCTGGAAATTAGTGGGCAGTTCCAAGGACACCTTAACAAACAAACCCAAGCTGCCTCTGATTACACAAAAAGAAAGTGATTGCTTCAAGTTTGGGCATTGGTTTGTGTGTGCCTGTGTGTTTTACAAGTGGCACATCTGGCAAAGGATGAGAGGTCTCGCTGAACTGGCTCCAAACCCCGATTCTCAACCAGTGAGCTGTGGCTCATTGAAACACTGGCCATTGATTCTCATGCAAATGGAGGGACGACGTGAGCAGATGTGAAACATTTGGTTCTGTTCTTGTTGGCTTGTAAAGAAATAATGCAATTGGGTGGGGGGGGAGGAACGTGGTGTGCACAAGGGGAGGGGTTTGTGGGGGGAGTATTGGAGAGTTCTAACAATGGCTTTCTCCCTTGGTGGCCCTCAACAATGAGGTCTATGTCAGCCTATGCCAAATTCTTAACACTAAGCAAGCGGGACCGGTAGCTGTAAGATCTAGGTACAGCACACGCACAAATATTATAAATACAGGGAAGTGTGGGAGCCGTGTCATGTCCAGAGGGGAATCATCAATCATTCCCTTCCTGTCCTGAGTTTATAAAGCAATTCCTAGCAGCACTTAAATGGTTTACTCAAGCAGCAGAGAAAAAGCTTACAACATGCTTCAAGTATGTTGCCTTTGCTATGGTGGAGATGTTGCAATGCTCATCTAGAGATTACCACACACACACACACACACACACACAGTCCTTGCTCAAAAGAATCACTGATGGTTCTTGCACAAGTTAAAATTATGCTTTACCCTGGTGGCCCTGTTCCAAAACCTTTGCTTCTATCTGTTAGCCCCATCTAGGGCAAGAGGGGCTAGAGGGGATCTGCCAGAGATAGGCAGGAAATTTGTGGGATGGGATGGAGTAGACGACACAATTGCAGCTCTCCATTTCTAGCATAATATGTGATGAAAGATGATGGAGACCCGGGAGCAAAATTAATCTACTGAACGTATGAATGCATAATGTAACAAAACGAAAACAATAAGCTCCATAAAGTTAATGATGTTTCCATAATGTGTGCTAAAGACCTTTCAGCAAAACTCCAAATGTTTATTATGAAACTTTACATTCTAGAACCCCTTCAGAACCTTCAGTGAGCTGTAGCTTCTTCATCTTGCAATGCAGATCCATGTGAACCGTCGTGAATCACCTATCAGAGCTGATTTTCATAAGTGGTAAACTGCCACACTTTTTTCCTCGGTGGGTAGCACAGATTGAGTCTGAACACGGATCAAAAAGCTTTGAAACCAAGTTCTGAGCATAGAGGAACCCTTTGCCAAATTGGCCAGTTCTTTCCTTTCCCTACATAAAAGCCAAGAATCAAGAATGATAGAGCACTTCTTTTCTCTTTTGGCATAGCATCCCCAAATTTGATAAACAGCATCATCTCCAGTTAGAAAAAAGAAAACAAAAGAAGGATGCTGGCTTGGATCCAGACGTGCAGAGTTCTAATCATGAGATCTCTAGATACAAGCCGTTATGTACCAGGGCTTGGAAAGATATTGTGGGTGAGGAACTTGTGGCCCTCCAGATGTTGTGTTGGACTCCAGCTCCAGTCAGCCCCAGCCAGGAATTTGTAATGGGAGTTGTAATCCAACAATATTTGGAGTATATTAAAGAGCCCCTTTGACCCCTTGGTATACAGCAGAGTTTAGGGCAATGAAACAAGCTGGAATGCAAGTGGGGGGAAACCCCAGATGAATGCAATTTAATTTAGTACTGAGTGCTCACTACTGAGCAGTGGCAGTGAAGGCAGAAATAAGCATACTTAACTGCCCCATTGCCTCCTCACTGTGCCATCCGCCAGAGCTTTTCTGAGTACAGTAGTATGGATCCTTTTATGGGCTGGCCCAATGGAGGTGGTAAAACTGATGGGGAAATGTACAAGTTATGAGCTTCTTAATCTGAGATGGTTACAGGTAGGTAGCCGTGTTGGTCTGGATCGAAGTAAAATAAAAAAATTCCTTCAGTAGCACCTTAAAGACCAACTAAGTTTTTATTTTGGTATGAGCTTTCGTGTGCATGCACACTTCTTCAGATACCCTTCAGATACCCTTCAGATACACACTTCTTCAGATACAGGTATCTGAAGAAGTGTGCATGCACACGAAAGCTCATACCAAAATAAAAACTTAGTTGGTCTTTAAGGTGCTACTGAAGGAATTTTTTTATTTTAATCTGAGATGGTAGGCTATGAGAATAAGTGTTTAGGAAGAGGAGGGGGAAGTGACTTCAGAAGGGAAGATGGAAAAGAAAATCTCGCGAAACAAAGGATTGGGAGCAGCTGGGAAAATCATTTGCCACCCAGCCATTCAGATAAGTGCTCGCCCATGCATAGAGGCACATTATGATTATTGTGATTTTATTTCATGAAGCATTAAAGGCCAGATTTTCAAAACATTCCTGTGCGCAATTGCCTGCACAAACCGACCAATTGAACACAAAGTCATGGATGCTGCATATGCAAATCAGGCATGAAATCGCATCAATATTTTGTGGCCCTAAACTGTTGAATTCCTCCAGCCCCTGCAGAAGACCATTTAATCATGTGGCTAGGGTTGTTTTCGTTTTCATTTTAAAATATGTTGGTTTTCTCTGTTTGCAGTGACAGAGAAAACTCATTGCACTGGGGCAGAGGGGGGAGATTTACAGCAGAGGAAGAGTATCATAGACACTCCTTTTGTACTACTGATTTGGTACTGCTTGTGACTTCTGCCAGCAGAAAATTTTTAAATATAGAGACTGGACCTCAGATGGCCACCGCTGTTTTGAAAGATATAGAGCAGGTTAGAAAACAACAATAAAATGTATCGGCATCAGAAAAAATAAGAAATCCTCCTTGCTGATTTTCTTGCTGAACTTACTTCAGCTATGAGCAGAATGTATGAACACCCTTGTAAATAAGGCCACAAAAGTTACTAGCCTGCAAAAATGTTTACCAGTCTGTAGGAGATTCGCAAAGGGATGGAGCTTTCTACCCCCCTTGGGCCAGCCTACAGCATTCCTATGCTGCTATGCTGGGTGCCAATGAGGAATGGATCACACTGTCTCTTCCCCACCAGCTTGCACATTCACTTTCATGGAATTCCATCAACTTGGCTGCACGCAGCTGGCTGGTAGTTGCCTGTTGCTATCAGACTAATGCTCAAAATACAAAGCTTGCCTAGAGTTCCACACAGAGGCTCTTGCCTGCCATTGACTGACAGACTGAAAATAAAAGTAGCCACAGGCATTAGCACATAGGTTTCATTAGCCAGGGACATAGGTCCAAGTCAGACCATTGGTTCATCTTGCTTAGCGTTGTTTACACTGGCTTAGCAGCATCTCTCCAGGGTTCCAGACAGGAGGTTTGAATTTAAGACCTTCTGCATTGCAAGGCAAGCTAAAAGATCAACCCAATACACATGAAATCATGGTTGAAATCATAGACAAAGAATTAGATAGTCCATTCAGGGAGTTTTCATCCAGCTCTTACTGGTGCAATAAGTGAAGATGACAAGGATTTGGACAAGTTTTAGCTCAGAATTGTTAAGTACCAGGAGTACCTCTGCTTCTGTGCAGGAATCAGTTTAAGATGGGGAAAGCTGAAACACGTGAAGTAGTTCTAAAGATGGTATGGCCTCTCTGTGCATTTACAAAGTGCATTCCCTTCACTATTGAGCAACTACCGGTATATCTAGCTCCCCATCCCAACACACACTGCAGATATCTGGCCTTAGAGATGGCTTTTAGGCAGGTGTCTGTTCTGGGGGCCCTCTTTTTTTTAATTATTTAAAGTGTATTCATTTTTAAAGGAATAACAGGTTTGCTTCTGCCTGAAGAAGTGTGCCAGGTGTCAAAGTTTGAAGGCTCCATTTCAGATCAAGGAGCCAGTTTTGCTCAAATGGCACTATGTGTGCTTGTCATCCGTGCATGACAGATGCCCACTCATGGCATTTGCAGAGCACTTTTCTCACTGAATATTTGATGATGGTGGGAGATCTTTTGTCCCCCCCTCAGTACTTTCCAAACACCCCTGGGGCCTGCTTAGGGTAACTTTCTGTCTCTGGCTCCTTAAGTGAAAGGTCATAGGACTGATCTTAACTCCAAATGCTTAAAAACTGGAGTCATGTTATAAAAGGAGCATGTAAGCCTCTTCCCAAGATGATTGAATCTTTGTGCAATTAGAGTGTGCACAGTTGTTGCCCATTTACTGTGTACAGTTAAAGCATCTTCCCTCAACATTGTGCAGTGGAAGAGGGAAGAAATTTGATTCTATTGACATTTAAATGAGAAATTGCCCAATTTGCATTTCTTAAATCAATGCGTGAACCAAAACACAATTATCCATCAAAATCCTCACTTCTCTAAATTTTGTGATGCAGTTCTCCAGCCAAATAACGTCTAAAAAACTGTGCATATTAGGGAAAGGTGTGCAGCATAATGCATATATTGGTGAATATAAAATGCCCAAATGCATTATATTAGGGTCAAAACTGCATACAAAAAATTGTATATTAGGAGAAATTTGCACTAAAATACTGCCAAATTTTCATGTGGATTTTTAAAAATAACCTCAAACTGCTTGTATAGAATTATAATTTAAAACTTGCCACAACCTTTGCTTAGTAACCACTAGAATGTAGAATGCATAGTAGCTAGTGAGGCTTTTCTGATGGATTGTGCTAGAAGGGTTTGAACCCACATGTCTGATACAAATGTACTAGATCACTTTTTATTTCTTTCTCATGAGTGATAGAGTGATACTCACATTCTTGGAATTGCAATGCCCTCATAATTATAATTAGGGCTGGGTGTTGTACTGACAGGCTGTTGGACTGGGAGAGATGCAACTTAGTATGTCAAGGTTTTCAAATGTGGTCTTTGGGTGACATTGGAAACATACAGGATATTGGTCTATAAATCTCCCTAGTTTATGTGTCAGAGGGAGTGATTTTCTTGCTGGATGCATTAGTTTATTAGCCCCATAAATTCTTGGTGCTGACTCATTATGACAAATTGTGCGAGGAGATAGAAAAGTAATTGGCCAAAGTGTCCCAACAGAGGTGCTTAACGCTGGATGAAATGTGATCTAAACAAATGCCAAAGGGTGGCCCAATGAGCCAGAATTGTCTCAGGACACACCTTTAAAAGGGAGGGAGGGGTCATTTATACAAAAAGTCCAAGTGATACTCTTAAGATATTTCATGTGTAAAAGCAGCGCACCATCAGGTAAACACACTAAGCTCTGTGTCCACATTGTCACCCTCATCACCCTCCAAAATTGGAGAGAAACATCCAAAGTGGGGAGCTTCCTGTACTTGCAGAGATACCCTGTGAGATTTAGAGCCTAGAAGAGTCTAAGCCATCTGAGTAGCTTCCATAAAAACAGGAGGCTCCTCCTTAAGACGTTCGCCTCCCAACTTATGAATAGGAATAGATGAATCTGTCAATTTCACTTTCTCTCATTATCTTATTTTTCCCATCCTAAATTCAGTTGTTCAGATTTCCTGATCAGTCTGCATTTTTTAGAGTCTTTCTGAAAGTTCCTCAGGATTTAATGGACATTTCTCATATTTTTGCAAGCAATTTTCCTTACCATAACACATTTGATAGAGAAATTTAATAGTAGTGCTATGCTGATCATTCCATGCTGATCTACCCCCTTCCCTTTGATGTACATCATCCCATGATGGAGAGCATGGCTTACTGATTGGCCGAAATCTTGAAAAGAGTGTTCTTGTTAGGGAATGGTGATATAAAACAATGGAGCAAGTTTTCTGCTACCCAGGAGCTATCCTTGGTTCTGTAGATTCTGCTTCTGCCCCTACCTCCTGGCTAAGGTTACCTTGGTAGCTGGCCTTTGCAGAACTGTCCACTCTATGGACTGTGCTTCTGGACTGCAATTGCCCTATGTGAGGCTCTACTGAATATTCATGTGGACACTCAAATGGGCTCCATTGAACACAGGGTTGTATTCAACAATAGTGTTACTCAGAACGGACCCATTGAAATTAATGGACATAACTAACAGGCTCCATTAACTTCAGTGAGCCTTCTCTAAGTAGAACTTAGGCTGGATCTAGACACATCAAATAAGCAACTTAGTTAAACGCGTTGTAAACTTCATACAGGGAAATCCCATTGGCAAAAGAAAGGACTCCACAGTCGTGTCACAGTGTTATAACGCATATAAAGCACTTTATCTTCATGAATGTAGCTGAGTCCTTAGTTGGATGTAACTTGTAGTATTTCCAACAATGTGAATGAATCATTAGGTCACTTCTGCAAAGAATCCATGAGGCAATACCATTGGGAATTCCCAAAATGAGCATAGAGTGATGTTTTTGTTACTTTCAATCATTCTGACAATCCTCTGACCATATCTCTGTTTTCTACCTTGGCAATGTATCATTCTTCACCAGGTCTCTCCATCAGTGCTTAGCCTCAGATGAGGACATTTTAAGTTGTATAATCAGAACATTCCTCGTCTGGCCATGAAGTTTTGGACTAAATAAGTTTTATTTAGGAATGTCATTTGTTTTTTTAAAAAAATAATCAGTCATAGGCATATAACTCTGAGCAGAGTGTTATGTACAGTGAGAAGGTACTGCCAGCCGTGCACTGGCCACAGTAAAATAAAAAATCTTCTAACAGTTGCCCTCACATTTCTCTGGCAAACAATAACACTTTGCATCTGATAGCCTCCCTGGGAAGGGAGCAGGGCAGCACATCCCAACTGGCTGGCTGGCACCAGTCAAAGAGCCATCTGGGAGGCAGCCACCACCTAACATGAATTAGTAAAAGATAGTAAGAAAAGAAGACTGAATGGGAAGCAAAGTCTTTTGTGGATGGAGCTTTTCCTTCTTAGCAAACCTTTGCAGTACACATAAATTTTGTTCCGACATGATGAGCAGGAGTGATTGGCTTGGAAATGAGAAGAAAGCAGGGGACGTGTGTTTCGATCCTAATAATTCCTTAATTTGTCAGACTCTGAGGAGTGAAAGGGAGCAGGGATGTGTGGCCCGCATTTCCATATTACAAGATAAACCACAAAGTACATTGTTCAAAAGGTTTGTCTCTTGAAGAGAAGAATGATCTGTGGTTTGTTTGCATACAACGGATAATGTGAAGGCAGAGAGGGAGAGAAAGAGATGGGAAGTAGAGGATGGATCAGTGCTTGACTTATAAGGGATAATAGAGGGTCAGTCCCCTGACCTTGGGTAGGGGGACCCCTAAGATACCATTTTTTAAAGTCTTTGGGGAGGCCTGATTTGGCTAAATTGGGGGGGGCGAGAGGGGGAGCTAGTGGGTTTTATTAAGCACCAGGAAGGATAAACCTGGAGCAGAAGTGGAAAACCCTTTTAGCCCAGCAGACCAGATTTCTATCTTCTCCACCCATCAATCACCTGACACCTCAATGCCCTCAAGAGTCTTCAGAAGCCTCTTTCAAAATACTCTTTTGCACAGCACTTTGAAAGGAGCTTCTGAGGACCTGACAACCAGCTGATCTCTGCTTTTCAGTAGCCCCTTTCAAAGTGCTATTTTGTGCAGTACTTTGAAAGGGTCTTCTGAAGGTCTGTCTATCAGCTGGATTTATTTTTTTTGTTAAAACGAAACAATATAGGATTTTCTTTTTTTAAAAAAAAACTTACAAGAAGCTTTAAAAAATCCTCTGCTGTTATGCTTTAACAAATAATCATAATAATATTCCAGGATTCTACAGAATTGACATTGTGCTTAAACTGAAGGAGAAAAGACCCTCAAATCATCCCAATTGCTAAGCACCACCCCATTTTTGTAAACAGCAGTGTCCCATTGTGTCAGTTGCTCCTGCCTAGTTTACAGAGTTGTTGTATGGACTACTTCGAGGAATTCAGGGAGGATAAGTCTCTCACTTGTGACATTGGGTATCAGGGGCAATATGACTCTGATTCTTGGGAGTAGCAGGGGAGGATTAATGTCACATCCCCCTTGCAGGCTTTTCTTAGTTGTCTGGTTAGCCTTTGTGGAAAAGGATGTTGGACTGGATAGACCAAGGAGACAAAACCCCTCCATACCCCTGGGCTACAATTTACAAACATCTCTGTGCAACTTTTTGTTTCATCTGAATGACCTTCTCACCTGTGCTCAGAATAGTGTACAAGCAACTTGGATGTATCCTTACTGTTGAATAAATGAATTGGAGTGAAACATATCCTGGGAAATGGGACCTCTTTTTTTTTTTGCAAATTTGGACTAGGGGTTGGAGAAGAAACCATAAGAGGCTGGAGGAATCTCAAAAGAGGGAGAGTCAAGTAGTTGAATCCTGATTTGCACAGCTTTCAGCTCCTGAGGCCGAAGTTTCCTGAAGCTGCTTCAGCTAGATCACCCAGAATGACACGAGTTAGATACCATTTCAGCACAATTCCCAGCCGACCCAACAACATTTGTCCACACACAATGGAAAGACCCTCCTCCCCAGAAAGGAAAGGAAAATCCTTGAACTTTCTGGTTGATTTCAAGGAGAGAATGCCCAGGAGATTACCCGGTTCAATAATGGATTTGGCTAAAACAGGAGCCTCCATTGACTCCTTTCCTCTGGGCTCTCAGATACTCGCACTGCACTGGCTCCTCCCCATTTGCTGCCATTGTTCCTATTCATTCTAAATGATGAAGGGGCTTTTGTTGCTCAAACCCATATGGGGTCAGATCACCCCTTGCTTATCAATCTGCCTCTCTCTTCTCTCCATAACCTCAGCTTACCCCTCTCCCCAGATGCAAACAATGCCATGTTTTCTTCTGGTGCGGTTTTCAGAGGGGGAGTTGTTGCCTTTGGCTTTTGACCTTGTAATCAGTTGTAAGGATGTGTTAGCCTCCGTGCCCTCTCTCCCAAACTCCCCATTTAACCTCTAGACCTGTCTAAGTGATGGGAGACTCCGAAATGCAAAACCAAAGAGCCTTCCAGTTTCCAGAGGAATGTATATAAATGACCAGTCCATTTGCCTAAGGAAACCGCTCACTGGCTTAAATTGCATGGGAACACCCAACCTAACCCCATGCAGATCATGGTAGAGAAATAAAGATTGTGATAATTTTTTAAAATGTGCAGCAGTACACAGCCCCAAACCAAATAATAATTCAAGATACCTCAATTTTGTCTCATTTTACATCCCTGTTTTGATGATGACAGGGGACTTGGCCTTTTGTGAATATCAGTGCCCATGTTAGGTGCCAAACACCAGTGGGGGGGGAACCCCACATACTCACACTATAAATCATCTTGTAGGCATGCATTTGGTAGTGGATCAAACAGCCAGGAGTTCAAGAACAGGGCATGTGAATTCTGCATGGGGAAATCCCAAATTCTCAATGTACTCCCCATCCCCATTTGCTTATTAGAACACATGTTTCCAACCAAAGTATATGTGAGGCAATCAAATGGGGAGGGAGAGTATATAGCAGGCATCCCCAAACTTCGGCCCTCCTGATGTTTTGGACTACAATTCCCATCATCCCCGACCACTGTTCCTGTTAGCTAGGAATCATGGGAGTTGTAGGCCAAAACATCTGGAGGGCCGCAGTTTGGGGGTGCCTGGTATATAGTGTTTGGTGGGGTGAAGCTACCCAACTTTGTGTTTGAGTCTTGCCCTTATTGGCTGATGGAAGCTGCCTGAGATGGACAAAGTGGATAAAGTAGTAAATAAATAACTCCTTACAGGAGGGCATCATTCCAATGGGTTGTGGTAAGACCTCTATTTTTTTTCTTTTTTCTTTTTAAAAGAAAAGCCCTCCATGTGTTGAGTAATGCCCAGATATATCTCCAACGTTTTATTTTTCAGCAAGGTGCTGGAGGTCCTGATAGCATCTTGACTGTGTCTTTTCCCTGGATATTGCAAAACATTCCTTGATCTGCAAGGAAAAATTTTAGATGCCAAACTGGTACGGAACAAACCCCTAGTTGTTGTTGCTGTTGATAATATTTATTTATTTATTTATTTATTTATACCCCGCCTATCTGACTGGGTTTCCCCAGCCACTCTGGGTAGCTCCCAAACGAATATTAAAAACACAATACAGCATTAAACATTAAAAACTTCCCTTAACAGGGTTGCCTTCAGATGTCTTTTAAAAGTAAGATAGTTGCTTATTGCCTTGACATCTGCTGGGAAAGTGTTCCATAGGGTGGGCGATATTACCAAGAAGGCCCTCTGCCTGGTTCCCTGTAACCTCACTTCTTGCAATGAGGGAACCGCCAGAAGGCCCTTGGAGCTGAACCTCAGAGTCCAGGCTGAATGATGGGGACGGAGACGCTCCTTCAGGTATACAGGACTGAGGCTCTTCTGCTCTATAGAACTGCTAGCATAGGGATGAAATTCAGACTGGTTTGAATGAACTGCCATTTCCCCTTGAAAACAGAGGCTCATAGTCTGGGGCTGCTTCTGGATCCAGCTTGGAAGCTGGAACTGATTTTAATGGTGCTCAGCGGCGTACGGAGCCTCTTGGTCACCCGGGGCGGCAACCTGCTCTGTAGTGCGCATGTGCAACGTCGCTACATAACGATGCTACGTAACGACACATGCGTCGCTCCGTAGTGATGCTGCACATGCGCACTATGGAGTGAGTTGCCCGGGGCGCTGCTCCAGCGCTGGGATCCTTGAGGATCCTGATGCTAGAGCGGTGGCACCGGCAAACCGCAAGCAAGCCGTGGAGCAAGGTTTTTAACAGACGGAGACGAGGGGTGGGCCAGGGAGGGGCGTCACCTGCCGCCACTGACGCCCCTCCCTGGCCTGCCCCTCACCTCCGCCCCAGCAGGAAGAAGCAAAGCTCGCCAGCTGAGCAAGTGAGTGAGCAGCCAGCCACTGAGCGAGGCTTTACCGGGCAGGGGCTGGCTGCTCGCTTGTAGGGGGGTGCCGAGTGTCACCCCCCCCGAGTGGAACCCGGGGCACCCTGACCCATACACCCCCCTTGCTATGCCCCTGATGGTGCTTACACCCAAGTAAGGGCATTTGTGTTGCAGCCTCACTGCCTCATTGTTGTTGTTGTTTAGTCGTGTCCGACTCTTCGTGACCCCATGGACCATAGCACGCCAGGCACTCCTGTCTTGCACTGCCTCCTGCAGTTTGGGCAAACTCATGTTTGTACCTTCGAGAACACTGCCCAACCATCTCATCCTCTGTCGTCCCCTTCTCCTTGTGCCCTCAATCTTTCCCAACATCAGGGTCTTTTCCAAGGATTCTTCTCTTCTCACGAGGTGGCCAAAGTATTGGAGCCTCAGCTTCACGATCTGTCCTTCCAGTGAGCACTCAGGGCTGATTTCCTTCAGAATGGATAGGTTTGATCTTCTTGCAGTCCATGGGACTCTCAAGAGTCTCCTCCAGCACCATAATTCAAATTGTGAATTATAATTCAAAGGGTACAATTGAAGGTTTGTGCAAGTTCAGGTCTCCCACTGAAATCAGCTGGTTCACAGCAGTAGAAAATATTTCATTACTGGATACATTTTTCTAAGCCACTGAAGTTCAGCATCAGAGCTAAATTCAAACAGCAAATAAACACGAGGAGATCTGAGTCAAGTGTTTCGTTTGTCTTCAATTCTTAAAATCTATGGAAGCCATTTCAAGTGAAAAGGACTTCCCTGCAGGCTATGAAATAATGATGCCCTCACTATCGGGCGTTTTCGGCTGAAATGCAAAGAAATTGCTATATGTTATTCACTCTTCAAGCAGAACAGTTTAAGTGATGAGAGGAATGTAAAAAGAACAAAATAATAATAATAATATTCCTAGTATAGCCACGGTGATCTATATGTGGAAATAGGTGCCCTCAGATGTATAATTTTGCTGGGGGACAGATTAATAGGGGATGTCCACCCTGATAAGCATTGAGCAACAGTTGCGAAGGTTAGGAGGAAGGTGTGTGCCACACAGTCTGTTAGAATATTCTGGGAATGTGGGTGTTGTGCTGGAACAAGTGAAATCTATGAGTAAGTGCAGTATCACCTTGGGACTTTTATCACTATAAAGGTGACTTTTTGCACTCATTTTGCTTTTCACCTTGCATCGTTTCCAGTGTGGTTCCTGTGACTTTAACAACTGTGCCAATTTCCCAGTTAACTTTCATGTACCTGCTGCACAACCGTTTAAAGGCACAGGATTGCTGCCAGGAAGCAAGATCAAAAAATCCTAGAATGCCGTTCTCTGAATCTTCAAGGCCACCTGGTCTAGCTCCTTGCTTGATGCAGTAATTCCAGAGCTAGAACATTCCCCAAAGATGGTAGTCCAGCCTCTGTCTAGAGTTCTCCAAGATGGGAGATCCCACCACCTCCAAAGTAATTGATACTATTTTCAAATGGCTCTTACCCTTAATGTGTTTTTCAGAACATGTCAATCAAAATCCACCCTATCAGTGATTGGCTGATAGGAGTGGTAAACAGTCATCAACAGGTTTACCACTCCTATCAGCCAATCACCCATTCCCACCACCCTTCTGAGTAATACCCCCACCCTCTGACTATTCATAAGGGTCTGGTGGCTTCTGTTTCGGTGTATCTGAAGAAGTGTGCATGCACACGAAAGCTCATACCTATGACAAACTTAGTTGTTCTCTATGGTGCTACTGGCAGGGTTATTGGAGAGTGCAGAAAAATCCCCTCTTCCAAACAACTGTTGATAGTAAATAATCTCTCCCTGTCTTTGTATCTGGTTGCTGTAAAACAAAGCTAGAATGTTAAAATGGTTAATGTTAAAATATTAGAGCCCAATTCTCCAACACCTTTTGCCTACACTTGGCCAGAGATTACTGTATTGGCAGTATGACCAAGGGAGGAGGAGGAGGAGGAGGAGGAGGAGGAGGAGGAGGAGGAGGAGAAGGAGAAGAAGAAGAAGAAGAAGAAGAAGAAGAAGAAGAAGAAGAAGAAGAAGAAGAAGAAGAAGAAGAGGAGGAGGAGGAGGAGGAGGAGGAGGAGGAGGAGGAGGAAGAGGAGGAGGAGTTTGGATTTGATATCCCGCTTTATCACTATCCTAAGGAGTCTCAAAGCGGCTAACAATCTCCTTTCCCCTCCTCCCCCACAACAAACACCATGTGAGGTGAGTGGGGCTGAGAAACTTCAAAGAAGTGTGACTAGCCCAAGGTCACCCAGCAGCTGCATGTGGAGGAGCGGAGACGTGAACCCGGTTCCCCAGATTACGAGTCTACTGCTCTTAACCACTACACCACACTGGCGTAGAGCACCAGACTGAGTCCTAGGTTTACATTTCTTGCTTTGCCATGCAATCACTGAATGGTTCTACACAAAACACTTGCTGCAATAGGTTCAGTCTTCCCCGTCTGTAAAACTGGGATAAAGCTGCTATTTAGAGATGTTGCAAGGATGCGAGGGTGTATAGACTTTTTATATGCATGGTGATAAAGTTTTACTCAGAGAGACTCACTTAAATTTGTCATGTTCATTAATTTCAGTGAGTTTTCTCGGAGAAAATAGCACACATAGCCCGAGTAAGTGTTATGTAGTCCATTACCACTTATTTCACAGCAGGACCAATAATATCATCTCCTGAAGGGCTATTTTCAAATCCTCTGCATGGCAAATAAGCTTTTCTCAGGGAGAAACTCGCCATCTAATCTAAGGCTACATTAGCATGCACGGCTAAGGGTTACACTGCCACTTTCTTTTTGAAATATTCCCAAATCCTTTTATTATGACCAACTAAAATGTTACAAAATAGGGGGTAAGCTTTTGAGTCCACCAGAGCTCTTCTGTAAAGTACAGCGGGAGGTAGGGCGAGAGAAGGGAAGGCTTAGTACTGAAGTCAGAATATCTGCAGTGGTCAAAAATTATTTTTTGCTGTATAGCTTTGTGTGGTTTTGCGGATCTGTCATGAAAGGTGTCTGCACTTGAGAATTTACCGTTACACCACTAGATTTCATAAACCTAGAGAAATGAGTGGAATTCACATTCGGGTAAATAACACGCGCAGGATCAGGCTTCAGAAGTGCTTCTGAAGTTGGCAATAGTTATACCTCTGCAGCTCTGAATTTCGAAGGTGGTCGTTGGAGAAGCATCTCCCAAAAGTAACTCCCTCCCTAACCCAAGTGACTGCGCGGGGTGTGTCCCCACTACTTCTTTCACCGCCTCCACTCAGAGTCCTTTCCTAAAGGCATCTCCGCCCCCTCTGCGTATCCAACGTTCCGTTGGCTCCTGGGCCCGTCGCTCAAGCTTCGGAGGTGCCTTTCGGAGAAGTTTTTGCTACAATCAAGAGCTCCACGTGTGGTAGCCGCTGGAGCAGCCGGGAAAAGGGAGCCCCGCAGGAAAGAAAAGTGACAGGCGATTGGGAGGATTTTCGCCTACCCGTCCGCGCGAGGTGGGCGCTGCTGCTGGACAGCTAAGGAGCGCGCAAAATCCGAGCGAGGAGCAACGGGAAAACAACACCGCGCACGGCAACATCTGCGACCCGAGGTGGTTTGGGAAGAGTTGCCGGCTCAGGACTGGCTTGTTTCTTCTTCTTCTGCGCACAAAGCTCCAGCAGACCGGGGTGGGACTGGTTTCCCTTCTTTACTCCATCAGCAGCAACGATTACCCGGGATCTCAGCCTGGGCGGTCGACAGACGCTGTGGCAGAGAGAGGAGAGCCCTCTCCGCGACAGGGCTCCAGCAGATCCTCTCCTTGAAACCTTGAGCGCATCCTCCTCTAGCGGCTGCCTCCCGGATCTGGCCGCGCTTCCGATCTCCGCCTGGATGCGCCGCGCTCCCTCCGAGAGGCGCCTGGCAGTGTTTTCCCAGCGCTCAGGCGCGCTGCTCCTTGGCTGCGCTTTGACCGGAGATGCGCCAAACTCGTCTCCCAGCTGGAGTTGATGCTACCCGCCCCTTTCGCAGCGGCTGGGCTGCTGCGAGGCTCCCTCGAAGGCCTGGCTTAAGCCCAAGTGTCCAGACCCCAACCCCCGCCCGACTCCAACGCCTGACCGCTGGGATGATGATGCGCCCGTGAAGCTCCGCGCACGGGGGAAAACCAGTAGCGCCCTCTGTCCTTGCTCCCCACCCCCTCCACCCAAACCCGTCAGCGGACTCCGAGCCTTCCGTGATGGGGCCGCCCGCTCCCCGCCAGGCAGGGCTAAGGGGCTGAGCGTAGGGGGCGATGGCCCCGGCGCGGGGGGCCGCCTAGCATGGCCCGGGGAGGGGTGCCCCCCGCCTCAGCGCCTGGCACAGAGCCCCTGCCCCGGCGCGCCTTGCGGAAGCTGCTGCTGGTCCTCGGCTCGCTCCTCATGTCTCTCTATGCCAGTTACTGCCTGGCCGGGTCTGCGCGCGTCCTCACCAGGGAGCCGGCCCGGATCCCGCTCGCGCCAGGCGAAGAGGGCGCCGCCACGCCCCGCGATCCTTCGCCGCAGCCCCAGGCGGCGGGAGAGGGCACCAAGCGGCTGCCGCAGGCGGTGATCATCGGCGTGAAGAAGGGCGGCACGAGGGCGCTGCTCGAGTTCTTGCGGGTCCACCCGGACGTGAGGGCGGCGGGGGCCGAGCCGCACTTCTTCGATCGGAACTATGGCCGGGGACTCGCCTGGTACAGGTATGGATGAGGATGCGCTGCTCTTGAACGTTGGCTTGGCTCAGGAGAGGGACTGGGCGCCCCTTCTCCTCCCCTTCCTTACTCCTGTGTGAATCCGGATTCAGTCCTGGCCAGACTGCTACTCTCGAGAAATATAGTGTGGGCAATTAAGGGGAATCCAGTACAGAGATCTGAACTTAGGGTTCCTGTCACTCAGTGCCATGCATCCAACTATGTGCAGCAGAAAGCTATGCTTTGGGAATTCCTAACCCCTATGAACACTAATACTTTCTCCTGCCTAAACATGTATAGGTTTTGATTATTATTTGTGGTAATGCTGAGGGTCTTAAAACTATTATTTCTGCCTTGGAAGCACTCCTTTTTAATTTGAAGTGTATGGGACTTGCTGTGGTTATTGAATGCTGAGGGAAATATCATTTGTACATGTTGAGAAACACTGATGGATTTGCATATTCCAGAACAGGACAGGTCATAGAGGGCAGAATTACTTTTGGGCCTTTGAACAATGGCAAGAGTATTCCTACACTTGCTTGGGTTCAGTGGGGCACACTCTTAAGGAAATGTGTGTGATGCTTTGCCCAGACCAGTCCTGAGTCCGTCCGTCCCCCCATCATGCTTTGCAAACTCTCTCTGAGACCTTGCTACTGTCCTGGGTCCATAAAATCTGTGAACATTCCTTTCCACAACCACAGAAATCTATTGGCCTTTGCCCTGAGATTCTCCCACCAAGATTAAAGCCTTGTGTTGAAAACCCACTTCAGAGCTCCAATATCTCCTTCACAAAAGGCAAATTTGATGCCCAAATCTTCCTGGAGCCTCTTGTTTTTTTTAAAAAAAGTCAAAGGCCTTGGCATAATCTTTTTGTAAACCACTTTGAGGTTTTATTACAATCAAGTCTCCCCATTGACCTGTATTTATCTTCTCTGGTACCAAACCTATGAAGGTATCTCAGCCCTGCATCTTTAATTGTCTGACTTGAGTTGTTCTACCTCAACTGTCAAAGTTACTTACAGCCCTGACTTTTTCACAAGGGTAACCACAGTGTTTTCACAACAAGGTATGGGCTAGTTGGCCTTTTAATTAAAGCTTAAAGCTTGGTCTCCAGCCCTACACTTTATCTTCACACCTGTCCCACAAGCCCACCTTTAACCATCACTCTGAGCACAACCAATTGTACTGTACTCAGTATGGTGACTCCTTGTGCAAGACGTTTTGCAAGACTTTTTGCATCAGCTAGCTTTGAACCTCAGACATCCCACAAATCTGCATTCCTAAGAGAGGAGCCCACTCCCTATAACTCCATTTGCTCTGCCTACACACAGCCCCATCTCCTTCTCATGTTATACAGTCGTACCTCGGGTTACGACCACCTCGGTTTGCGAACAGTTCGGGTTACGAACTGCTGCAACCCCGGAAGTGTTTTCGCCGCGCTTGCGTGCGCAGATGCGGCGCGTGCGCGATCGCGCTTTGCGCATGCGCAAAATGCCGGCGCCCATCGCGTTCGGGTTACGAACTATTCGGGTTACGAACTGCGATCCGGAACGGATCGCGTTCATAACCCAAGGTATTACTGTATTAGGAACTACTTCCTATCTTCACAACTTGATATGCAGTGCATGTATCTGGAAGTGAAGCAAACTCTCTTGATTCCAATAAAGTTTTACCAAGTCAAGGGTGTTCAGATTTGCAGCATTAAAAAGCTCAAAAGTCATCTTCAGTACATTGTTGCAGCCAGGTCCAGTCCTTCCTGATAAATATTGTGAATGCATCAAACTTTCTGTAGAGAAATCCTTAATTAATCCTTCTACCTTCCCTGAACCCACTTTCTCCCCCCTCCGAGCAATCAACTCTATTTGTTATATCTGACCTTTCCAGCCCCAGCCTTGAAAGTGACCTCACTCTGTATCTGTCTTGGACCCCCTTCAACCTTATCTACAGGGTCAAAGAGGAGGTGTGCAAACATGATTGGCAAAACTCAATTAATCAAGGGCTCGTTTGGGATTTGAGGGTGGGGTGAGGAGGTAGAAGAAAGGCAGCCCTTGGCAAAACTCTGATTTGCAGGATTGATGCCATGAGTGCTTTAAATTTGGAATGCACCACTTATAATGCAGAATAAATAGTGGAACAGACTATTTGGAATTGAATGTGTGTTTCAGCCAACAGAGGTCTTCAGGTTTGAATTTCGGATGCTAGGAATGTAAAGTTCCCAATTTGCCACTTGTTCAAACAGTCTGAAAGGCGATGATTTCTGCAAAAGGACAGGCGGTTCCGTCTCTAGTTCCTTCCTCAGGATTTCTCTTACTACTAGTTGTTAAATTAAAACAAACTGTAAGAATAACAGCCCATCAACTTCCATTAAAAGGGATGTGCATTGCAAAACATGGGTAGGCTGTCATTTTTACAGACTTGTATCTGGCAATATTAAAAAGAAAGAGGGGTGTTTTTTTTTAGAAGGCAGAGTTAAGAAATTAGTTGTGTGTGCTCACTGATTGTCTGTTTTAAAGCTCTTAACAACATTCTTGCCAGTGGATTGTGGGAAATTAGTGCAATTAACCGCCTCTCTGTTCCTGTAAATACTTTTATCGTTTTATTTCTTCTGCCATTGACACATTTATGCAGTCATGAGGGATTTGTGCAACTGGAGCCTTTGATGAAGAATTTTTGATGCTGTGCGAAAGGTCCTTCTAAAAAACGTGGGCCCAATCCAGAGGCAAAGTTAGGTGTGCTTGACACTACAGTATTGTATGTATCTAGCCCAACCTTCTGCATTGCAGGAATCTCAACTAGATCATACATGATAGTTGGTGATCCAACCTCTACTTGAAAACCTCCAAGGAAGGAGAGTCCACCACCTCTGCTGTTAGGTAAAGGTAAAGGTACCCCTGACTGATAGGTCCAGTCGCAAACGACTCTGGGGTTGCGGAGTTCATCTCACTCTATAGACCGAGGGAGCCAGCGTACAGTTTCCAGCTTCTGGTGAACCAGAGCAGCGCACGGAAACGCCGTTTACCTTCCCACCGGAGTGGTACCTATTTATCTACTTGCACTTTGACGTGCTTTCAAACTGCTAGGTTGGCAGGAGCTGGGACCGAACAACAGGAGCTCACCCCGTTGCAGGGATTCGAACCGCCGACCTTCTGATCGGTGAGCCCTAGGCTCTGTGGTTTAGAGCACAGCGCCACCTGCGTTAACTGAGGTTTATTCCTTGGTAAGTGGGTGTTTTTAATATTAGAGCTATATTCACCCTTCCCCAACCTGTGTGAGGCCAAAAGTTGGTGTGGCTGTGGCACATTCTTGCATGCATAGACACACAGCCTGTCTCTCCTCAGCTATTCTGTGCAGATGAGCTGGGGGTATTGTCCCCTTTCAGCTCCTAAACTGATGGCCATCACAGAGGGGACAACTTGCATCCCCATCAGGGCCCCTGTACAGTGTCTCCTTTTTTTGTTTTTGCTGCTGCCAAAATTAGAGGGTTTAGGGGGCCAAAATAAAATGGATTGGAAGGCTGCATCAGACCAGGACTTAGCCACCCCCGGGGCATAGGCTTGCATCCTCTCTCACTGAAACCAGCAGGGTTTAATACTGTACATTTTTGGTGTAGGAGAACAAAGGAAGCTGCCTATTCAAATGGTGAAGTTTTATTCCAAGTCAGGCAATTGTTTTGTATAGCTCAGTGCTGTCTACACTGACTGGCAGCAACTCTCCCAGGTATGAGGCAGGAGCTCTCCCCAGCTTTTCCTGGAGTTGGCAGGGCTTGCACCTGTAGAATTATCGCATGTGTCACAGGCCGCTATTGGGAAATGCTGTGACGGTGCTAGTGAGGAGCAACACTGTCTCCATCCTTCTTGTGCCTTGTTGTGATCTGTAGAAAAAGTTGCTGAACTACAGCACCCATAAACTGCATCCTGCATGGCCAATGGCAAGGGATGATGGGAGCTGTAGTGCAGCAACACCTGCAGAACCACAGGATTCCTGCACCTGGTATACTAGACAGACTGCTGGACTTGTGCTGGAAAGGGGTACACTTCTTCCACCATCACCCCCCCTTTTTTGGAAGGGGAATGATTGTGTGAATCAGGCATATGCAAGCAGAGGGAGTGTGATTGACAAACACTTTTTGTAAATGGCATTAGGGACTTTATCCTTCCAGCTTTTGTTTTGACCCCTTTCAGGGTGTGAGTAGAATTTCCTTTGTTTTCTTTCAGTGTCATCGTCATGTAGCCAAATCTGATTGTTTATGCATCATCATGGGCTCATCCACACAGGAGCTTGATGTGGGGTTGAAGCTACTTGCACGCTGATTTTTGTTGTTGTTGTTGTCGGGGGGGGGGTTGCCACTATCCATAAAACATCCTCTGAAGCCCATACTCCCCCCCCCCCCAATTTATCCCCCATTTATAAATCTGATAAAGGGGAAAAACCTCCAGCATGAAATTGCTTGTTCCTTGATGTGCACTGTGAGGTCACAATGTGGAAGGGCTCTTTTTTTACACATGCAGATATCTCATTGGGTGTTGTCTATTGCTACTCCCTCAGTTTGCTCCTTCCCTGAGCACCACCTAGCCTTTTTTTTTGTTTCCATCAGTCCAAAGGAAAAGATGCAGTGCTTGTTTCTACCATTTGCTGCTGAGGATGTGGTTGTGGTACACACAGACACAGACACAGACACGCACGCACACACACGCACACACACACAGCTGTTTTGTGTGAAATTGCTATTGTGCAAAGCAGCTGTATTAATAATGAAACTGGCCCTTCAGGATATAAACAGGATTTGGCATGTACAGTAGGAAGGAAAGAAGGAAAAAGAAAACACTCTCCAAATCCCGCCACTCAGCGCTCTCTTTTCCCCTCCCCAGCCCATCCTGTCTCAGCTATATATGCCTGTGTGTTACGTTTTATTGTTGACTGCCCAGAGATTATTAGTTATTGGACAGTATAAAAGCACTATCAATAAAGAAAGAAATGAATGAATGTTACCAATCCATGCACTTTGTGCTATTCTGCCTGATGGCTTGACCCTGCCAAGTAGCATTCAGCAGGATTCACTGCCCCTCTTGCACCCCACACCCCCAAACTGACTACTTTGACCCAGCAGCTACCCCACTTGTGCCTCCTGATGGGCTTGTTCATGGGCCAGCATACTTTTTCAGCAGGGGGCCGGTCCACTGTCCCTCAAACCTTGTGGGGGGGGGCTGGATTATATATATATATATTGGGGGAATGAATTCATATGCCCCACAAATAACCCAGAGATGCATTTTAAATAAAAGGACACATTCTACTCATGTAAAAACACACTGATTTCCGGACCGTCCACAGGCTAGATTTAAAATGCGATTGGGCCAGATCCGATCCCCGGGCCTTAGTTTGCCTACCCATGGGCTTGTTTCATGAAACCTGAGTGGGCAGAGAGAAGGGAGATCACAGCCCTTGAGACCATACCATTCTCTATCTCCCCTTCCAGGATCCCATCCTGAAACAAGATGAAGCCAGATCATAGTAGGGTAAGAGAAAGCATCCCTATCTTAATATCCCTAGCAAGAAATAAAAACGCATAGGGCAAAGTCACAGCCTTTTATCCACTCTATTTCTAAACTGCTTTGCATGGCAACTGGGATAGGGGAGATCCTGAAAGAGGAAGATTTTTTTTTTTTGAGATTGCCGAACAATCACCTCACCAGGGCTCTGTGCCTTAGATGGACAGCTTGACAGAAACCAGAGTAGGAGAACGTGTGGCTCCAGCTCCGTGCTGGGACCACCTTCACCTGTCACATGCCTGTCTTGGGCCCTTCCTGGAACAAGTTAGGTCACCAGGATGCTATCACTGAGGAGGGAAAGGGGAGGCACAGAATATTTGCCAAGCGTTAGGCAGCAGCTGGAGCACATCTGAAGCCCCTGAACCCAGATGCACCGGCAGCTGTGCTTGTGAGGAGTGAGAGGGAGGAGGGAGTAGTGGCCACCTAAGTACTCAGTCAGTGCTCAGGTCTCAACCACTCCTCACCACCAATCATCATGGGGGGCGGGGTTTCAGTGACTGAATTCTCATAGTTTTGCATTGCTGTGTTGATGTTCATTTGGGCTGTGATCTTCTAAGGTAAATGTGCTTTTGACTGTTTCGACAGCAGTAGTGGCAGCTGGAGGAGAGTGCCTGGCCTTCAACAGGGCACATAACCTGAACGTATTCACCTATAGTACAGTATGTGTGAGAGAGGTATGGGAGACAGTCATGGCAAATCATACTTGGCCCCAATGCTTTCTCTTCCTTTGCTCACCAGCTCTGCCCCTGCATCCCCAATTGTTGGTGTGGAGCCTGGTGTTTGGACTCTCCAGTTTGTGGCTGGGGGTCCCAGGTCGAGGTGCATGTTAAGGTTCTTAGAAAGGAAGTGCTAGCAGTGTGTTAAGTCCCCATGCGTGTTGCAATGTCAGGCTGCTTGTGCAGGTCTCCCTTTTGTGGCAAGATGCTCAGAGCTACCCCTTGGGAAGTCTAGGTATGAAATGAGGCCAGAGAAGTATCATCCCATGCCATTTGCCTTATCGTGTACGTTGCTGTCTCCTCCTCTTGGGTTTATATACCAGTGGGTGATGTGCTGTGATTGGGTGCTGAGGTGCACCATGCCAGTGTGGACTCAATGGAAGTCAATGGAAGGACAATTTCCCACACTGGATTTGAGGTGACATTAAAAACTGTGCCACAGATGGAGGTCTAACTGTGGATTGTAGGGGTGTAGGATACAACACAAGTGTGCGCCTCCACTGCCCTGCCATGACTGTGCCCCATTTCAGCCTTTCCTTCAGCATACTTGGTGTTCCGCTTGTGTATATAGGGTTCTCAGTCAGTGGATGTTTAGTGTATGATTGTGTCCTAAGTTTCTTCCATCCTGTAGCTGAGGGCTGTGCAACACCCTGCAGGAATGTCTGCAGTTCAGACCTGCCCCTCCCCCACTCCGCTTCATTTCCTTATATAATCCACTTTTCACAATGGTAGAATTTCGAGAAATCTAATAAACGCCGGTTACAGGAGGTGCCTGCAAAGACAGCTTTAATCAAATCCAATCAAATATTTTTTTTAATAGAATGCATTCATCATTCATTGGGAAAGGGGACAAAAAAGAGACCACAATGTGAAAATAAACATGAAAGCCAAAGGGCAATTGTCTTATTTGCAATTTGCATTGTTTAGATGGCTCTCCCACGTGCTCCTGTCATTTAAAGTTAATAAAGTTGTGTCCTCTGGCAAGTTAATATGAAAATAGCTTGTTGGCTCAGCAAGCAATTTGTCTTTGTTGCACGGCAGAAATGCTTTGTTTCCCGTCAAGTACGCAGGAGTGGAACAAAGGGCTTTAAGGCTGGGATTGGTGCACACTTAGCAATGAAACATCCTTCCAAATGATCATCAGTAGGTCCTCCCTGTAAAGTCTAGGATCGGGTAAGACTTCAGTCAAAGGCTCACTTGCTAGAGAAATGAATGTAATGGAACTTACTCTGAGTATACATGCTAATGAGGGCACTGTACTCCTCGGATAATACCTATTCAGCTAAATTTTATTCAGAGTACACCCACTGAGATGAATTAACATGACTAAGTTAGGTCCACTGATGTCAGTGGGTCTACTCTGGGTAAAATTGTGTTGAATATCACCTCTTGTTCTGATCTGACCTCAACTCTAATTATTCCTGTGGTTGAACCTGTTGTTTGTTTGGTTTGAAAGAGTAATGATAAAGGGAGAAGCAGAACAAGTTATGTGCAATGCCGTCTGATGTATGTCTGCTCAATAATACATCCTACTGCATTCAATAGGGCTCGGAGCAAGTCTTGAGCTACAGCCAGAATGTCTAAGCCAGCAATCCCATAGACACCTACCTGGGAGTGTCTATAGCAGTGGTTCTCAAAGGGTGTGGTGCAACACAATGATGTGGCAGGAGAGGATGGCATGTGTAGTGGGAAGATTCAAGGAAAATCAATATATTTTGGGAATGATTCATGTTCTTATGCAGTTGCATTTCTGGGTGTCCCGTGATCATATTATAAAGTAGTTGTGTTTTATGTTATAAATCAAGCACTGCTAGGAGTTGCTTATTTTTGTTCTCCAGTGATTTCTTATCAATAAAAAAATTGGTGTGGTCTGAGCAAAGATTTGTTTTGAAAGTGTGGCCCACAGAGAACCACTTGTCTATAGAATTACAGGCTTAGACATTCTGGTTGTAGGTCAGGAATGGGAACCTAATTGACTTGAACTGTGGTGCTGTGGTCTAAACCACAGAGCCTAGGGCTTGCCGACCAGAAGGTCCGCGGTTTGAATCCCTGCGGCGGGGTGAGCTCCCGTTGCTTGGTCCCTGCTCCTGTCAACCTAGCAGTTCGAAAGCATGTCAAAGTGCAAGTAGATAAATAGGTACCGCTCTGGCGCGGAGGTAAACAGCATTTCTGTGTGCTGCTCTGGTTCACCACATGACCTGGCCACATGACCCGGAAGCTGTCTGTGGACAAACGCCGGCTCCTCGGCCTATAGAGCGAGATGAGCACGCAACCCCAGAGTCGTCCATGACTGGACCTTACAGTCAAGGGGTCCCTTTACCTTTTTACCAGCACTCCTTACCATTGGTTGTGCTCGCTGGGGCTGATGGGATCTGGTGTCCAACAATTCTGGAGGGCCACAGGTTCTTCATCCCTGTTGTAACTGAAGCATTGTTCTTGAAACAGGAGTCACATATTTAAATGCCAATTTATGCCCCTTTAACCCCATGAATTCTGTGGTATACCGACCAGATGCATTTCCCCCCTGATAATAAAGACTTTCTATTCTTGAAACCCAAAGCTGTCTGAGGAATGGTATTTTCTTAACTGTGCAGTTATCCAATTTTGCGTGCCTTGAAAGAGAATCAGAAAGGAAACATTAAAACTTCTGAGGTTTTTCACATTTATTTTTAAGCACATTTTTCTTGACTTTGAAAATAAACACCTGACTTTGGGGACAGTGTGTGGTCACAAAGCCTGGCTGATACTCAAGAAAACTGTTTTATACTTAGTTGTGATCCTAAGGAGACTTGAACATAAATTCCAGTGCAATCAAGGAAATAGCTTTGGGAGGAAATTCTTTGCATATAGTTTCAGAAACTTTGTCTGAGTAAAGAATGCAGGATTGGATAAAGGAGCTGCCTCATCAGAGGTCGATTTAAGGGAGTCACACTGGGTATGGAGCCTTGGAGGTGCCACAACTGTGATGTAGAATGGAAGACAAGAGGTGGGGGGAGGGCACCACAGAGATATGAGAGCCCAAGATCTGCCACTAGCTTCAAACATTGCAGTGCAATGAATTTTTTTTTAAGTGGCCATAATAATTTTCACATGGGTACAACATGGTTTTATTTCATCTATCCTATAATTCATCACCACAACCACCTTTCACCATATTGTGGTGATTGGAGTGGCTTCAGAAAACAATACACTGTCCGCAATTAAAAGCTAAACCAATTCATCAAATTGAAACTGAGGCCACAGGGCTTTTTGACACTTTAACAGATCGCTGATCTGCACTGAGACAGCTTTTGAAAAGTTGTAGTCCAATTCAAGTACATGTGAGTCTGCCCTAAATTGCCCTGATTTGCCTCATTACTCAAGGTACACAGAAAACAGAGGCACACTCATAGAGCTGGATTCAGCTAATGAGTCCTGATAACAGAAGCCTGTGGAAGGTCTTCTGCTAGCGCAGTGGGACTTTTCACTCATGTGTGCTCCCCACATTGGTTTTTGAGTGGTTAGGGAACCCCAGAGCAGTGCATGAGGAGAGGAGGGACTATCTATCCGGCAAGCTGAAATGCAACAAGCTACTTAACACTACCCTGAATTCCTCCCCATGCATTTATACATTAGGAACTAATGTCTTCAGGAATAAGATGTCAGAGTGAGATCAGTAAAAGGATCCCATACTTGCCTTTGGGATTTAGGAAGTAAGAGGAGACACCCACCAGTTCATGGTGCCATTCTTTTTTGAATAACTTAAAAAAAACACCATTCACTCTTTTCCATCTTGCTCCTTAGAGTAATTTGAAAATAGTGTTAGATCAACCTTGCATGGAAATATATGGAGGATGAACTGTTGATGGGTAAGTTACACGTAGGTAGCTGTGTTGGTTTGGCGTAGTCGAAACAATTTTTTTAAAAAAATTCCCCCCTCCCAGTAACACCTTAGAGACCAACTAAGTTTGTCATTGGTATGAGCTTTCATGTGCATGCACACTTCTTCAGATAAGTTCAGTAAGTACTCAATATAGCTGATGACTATTCTTACACGAAAAATTCAAAGCCAACAAAGCACTTGTTTGATTCTTGTTCTTATTTTTATAGACCAAAGCAATTTGCAACCAATTTTATCTGAAGTAGATACATCAGGACATCTTGGGAGTAAGATTTGAGGATCATTGTTAGAGCATCTATTCCATGTCTCCTACAAAGCTGAAGATAAACAGTGCAATCCTATGCATGTTTACTCAGGAGTAAGTTTCACTGTATTCACGAGGCTTACTCTCTAGTGTGAGTGTTTAGGATTGCAGGCTACCCAAAGCTGTTTTGGGGAGGGACGAGCATTTTCCTGATAAAACAATTGGCCAGTATAGAAATCCCATCCCTAATTAAGCTCCAAGCCATTAAAACTAACAAGTACAACATACGGATGTTTATGTTAAAATATCGTAGTGGAACACGGTGTTTGGAACATGCAATTAGAAGAGCACAGTGGCTTTAACATCAGTCTCTCAAGTTGTTCTCTTGGGTTAGTTTCTATTTTTTTACTTACATAAGAGGACAACAGTGACCTCTACAGTTGAAAATAAAACATTAATGGACCTACTGGAACAGAAATATTTAATAACGGAGCATACATTTTTAAAAAAAGATGCATAGAAACAGAGTTTCATGTCGCTTTTCTAATGAGAAATTAAAAGTTTTGTAATATTGTGGCCAGACGCTGAGTAGGTCAATCTGATTAAGCTCTTTTATTTCTTTAAAAACAACAACCAACAAGACAGTGATTTTGAAGACTATAGGAAAGCAGAGCGTGGTCTTCTAGCTAATCCTCCTGTTAGCCAGTTAAATTCTTTCTGCTTGCTTATGGATCAGAATCGGAAATGAAACATGTCTGCAGTGCTGCATGTTGATTCAAGGGGAACAAAGTCTCTTCCCTGCTCCCACCCATACCTTCCCTTAAGAGCACATCTCTTCTATTGGAAAGGCAGATCACCCGCTGCAGAGATCCTTATTTAAACACAATAGCGGGGCTTTAAATTTGAAAGCTGTGACAACTCAATGGATAGATCCATGTGGGGTGGATATTTCGGGGGAAGCCAAGTGCCTGCAGCAGCTTTCTCTCCTTTCACGTCTGCAAGTTCCTAGGTTCACAAGGGAGAAATTGGGGAAGGAGTGAGTTGAGGGGGGTGGGGAGGGAAGCCAGCCACAATGGCCTCATTGATTTAAAAAATTGAGGAATCGTTGAACAAGTCTATTGAGCAGGCAGAGTTCAATAGCAGGTGAAGCTTCCCCCGCCCACCCCCTTCCTTCAGTGTAATGTGACTTTATAAAGCCTGAGGGTGAAGGAAACCTTATGTAGGTTGTGTTAAAAAAGTAGGGGAGTAAGTTACAAAGGATGGGGTGAGGGGGAAGGGGAGAAAAGAATTCATTACTAAGGATGTTAGGGTGAAGGGTTGTTTTTGAGAGGTGCTATTTTTGCCCTCTGATCCTTTGTTTAGCCTGCCACAGATTCAGTTGCCCACTGGAATGCCATTATCCCGTCAGTCACTCCAAGATCGTCTATTTAGTATGTTTTAATCTTGCCTGCCTTTGTAAAGCTGCCACTGGATTTGCAAGAGGAAAAGAATGCCACTATCTTAGGCAGCGTTCTGCAAGGAGATGAAAGATGATTCAGTATACTTTTCTTTCAAGGATCTCTGTGTGTATGTGTGGGGGGTTAAGTACTGGCACTCTTCGATGCTTCAGATCTGGGAAGTTCTGTGTCTTCTAATTAATACTGTTTCTTTGCTTACACACACACACACCTTCCCCCTCCCTCAAAAGGCAGCTACGAATGGTGGGAATCAAAGCAAAGGCCAAAGTTTGCACTTCCTTGAAAAGGGCTTGGAGAGAAGCCTGTTCCAGCAGCTGGAGGCAGCTGTGGAGCCCCTGCTTCCTGTACAGCTTCCTGTCCTCAGTGCCTCAAGCTCTTCTTCACATGAAAAAGTTACAATGGAATCTGAGCCTTGGGGACTGAGCACTTGGCTGCTGTTGTGGCCTGTCTGTGCGTGAGATGGCTTAGCAAAATACAGGGTCCAAAGGGCCAGAATGGGGTGCATCACAGCTCTGAAAGAAGCCGTAGTGCTTGGCATGCCATCCATCATTTGGAGAAGGGTTGGGTTGATTAATATGTACTGTATGCAGGTTACATTTAAGGTGACAGTAAGCACATTTAAGCTTTGAAGGGATTTGTCTGTTACATCTCTGTACACCCCCCCCCATCACACTCAGTCTTCTTGGTAGAAATCAGGAGCAGGAATTGGGCTTCTGTTCTTGATCTCCTCTTACCAAAGGGGGGGGTAATTTCCCAGTTGGAGGTGAAATTCAGCATTCAGACAACTGTAGAATCTTCCACTGTATCAGGAAGCTGCCTGATACAGAGTTAGATTGTTGACCCATCTAGCTCGGTATTGTATATACTAACTTGTAGCAGCTCTCTCGGATTTCCGTCAGTAGTCTTTTCAACCATATCTGGAGATGCCAGTTATCGGACTTGGGACCTAGTACATGCAAAGCAGCTTCTCTACCATGACAAGAAGGAAGTAGCTAAAGAGAATGAATCATGGTTTCGCTTGTCTTAATACTAATGCACAGGGTATAGAAAACAAGCAAGATGAAGTTGAGTCTTTAATAAAGCATGGCAAATATGACCTAATAGGCATTACTGAAACCCTGGTGGGATGCGACTCATGACTGGAATGTAGAAAGTGAGGGGTGTAAGCCATTCGAAAGGAATAGAGCAAACAGGAAGGGGCCAGCAGGAGCATTATATGTAATAGAATGCCAAGAATGTAAGATCCAATAAATTACTCAGTTGCCTTGCTGACGATTTCATTTCCTAGAAGGTGGTGTCTTCCAACTCTGCAGTTCTATGAAGAAAATAGGACTCACTGAATACATGTATCTAGGAGTTCATTTTCAGATATTTTCTTCTCCCTGCTGGGAGGGGAGAAAAGAACGGGGAGAGATAAAATTTGTTAGAAACATCGGAAGCTGTAATTGGTCCATCTAATTCAGTACTCTCTGTGCCAGGGGTAGCCAATGTGGTGCCTCTAGATGTTGTGGACTACCATTCCCACCATTCCTGACCATTGGTCATGTTGGTTGAGACAGATGGAGCAGTAAACCAAAATGTGGAAACCTTCAAATGTGGCAGAAGATCTGCACCTCTTTGCCCTTCATTAACGTTGTTCTGTTAGGCTGCAATCCTAAGCTCTCTCACCTGGGCATACTCAATGAGGTGCACTTCCAAATAGGCTTGTACTGATATGTTTGCTTCATTAAGTCCAATGAATTTAATGGAACTTATCTCTGAGTAGACATGCCTAGGACTGCACTGTAAACTCAACTAACAAACATTCTAAATATTTGGACTCCTCTGGAATAGTGTCAAGGATTCCACTATTGTATCGTTTCCCCCCTTCTTCCAGGCTCCCCTTCTCATAAGCAGATGTGTCCTTTATGCAGATGTGTGTTTACACACAAGCATCCCTGAACTGGTATCAGTAGACTTGGTTTTATGTACCAGTTCTCTCCTCGAAAGGGCATCATAGATTATTGTTTCAGGGTGTGTTTGTAAGATGTTATTCTTCAGACAGATGGCAATCCCTGTGCCTATAGTCTGGCTTCAGGCACAGAATGCTATAAAAGCAGCTGTCGGCTCCGTAATGAGCTTTTGAACTCTGACCTGTCATTCGGAGGGTCGGGGTTTTCACAGGCTGGCTGTTGGAAAGGCAGTGTATCTTGAATCACACTGTACCCTGCGTCTGAAGCCACAAGGTGATTACCAGGAAATAATTCCATGATGGCAGCCTCATACATCTTTAATTAGTTTATGGCAAGAAAGAAAGAGAGCCCCAGACCAGCTGACTGTGACATCTGGGTGTGTGGGGTGTGTAAAGTGAAGAAGGTACACTGAAATTGGTAGGGCGTGCAAAACTTGACACGGGTGGCGCTGTGGGTTAAACCACTGAGCCTAGGGCTTGCCAGTCAGAAGGCCGGCGGTTCAAATCCCTGTGACGGGGTGAGCTCCCGTTGCTCGGTCCCAGCTCCTGCCCACCTAGCAGTTCGAAAGCATGTCAAAGTGCAAGTAGATAAATAGGTACTGCTCCAAGCGGGAAGATAAACGGCATTTCCAAGTGCTGCTCTGGTTCCCTAGAAGCGGCTTAGTCATGCTGGCCACATGACCTGGAAGCTGTTTGTTATATAATAATGCGAGATGAGCGCCGCAACCCCAGAGGCGGTCATGACTGGACCTAATGGTCATGGGTCCCTTTCCCTTTCCCTTTACAAAACTTGTTGTATTCAGTTGTTGGGTGTTTCTTTACCTTTGGGTTTCATTCCAAGTGCTCATGCATATAGACCTCTGGCGAGAATTCCTTTACCTACACATTCAAACATCTATCTCTCAAACACACACCTTTCCATTGTCCTCTGTGAGTTGGAGTGTGTACAGGACCTCTCAGACGTTCAGAGATGTCTGGGCCAGCTTTTGAGGCCGGTAGCCATAATAAAAAAACAAATAAAAACCTGATGATTCATGAAAACAAACTAAAAATAAGTGGTTTGTTTATATAATCAACTGTCCTGAGAGAACTTATATATACAGTATATTCCTGCGTATAAGACTACTTTTTAACCCAGGAAAATCTTCTCAAAAGTCAGGGGTCGTCTTATACGCTGGGTCGTATTTCTTATACAGTGAGTATATCCCAAACTCTATATTTTAACTGGAAAAGTTGGGGGTCGTCTTATACGCCCAGTCGTCTTGTACACCAGAATATATGGTATATTTATTAATGTTTATGAACACTTATAAATCCCCAACATGACAAAATCTATGTTGGTTATCATAACAGTATGCCTTTTATCAAATCACATCTCTTATTTGCTGGAATTTACAGCTCTAAACTGAGAGACTTGTGTCTACATTTGGAGCTCTCTTTGAGCTTGAGGCCCAGGTCAATTTGCCCTCCTGCCCCTCTCTCCCTCATTGGCCCTGAGGGTGTCTGGAGATGACTTCTTCACACAAATGCAAATGAATTAAAAATGAAGGCAAACCCACCATTCTCTTTTCATTCCCTAAGTTTGACTGCAAAGTTGTGTTCACAATGTGCTTGATATTACCCCATTGACTGTGGACACCACAACAATCCATATTCCACTGTTTGTTTTCTTGTCAGGAAGAGCTTGTATGGGTTTTGGGACTTTGTCATCTCGCCATAGCCTCTTCCTACTCACTAAACCCTATTGCCACATCTGCTCCTGACACCTCCTCCTCGGAGTCCTCCTTCTGACTGCTCATCATTGTCCCACCACCAATCCCCTGACTCTGATTCTTCTTCCCATGGGATTCCCTAGCTGGTGGCTCCTACCACTCTTCTGCATCCAGCCAGTCCATGACTGCACCCGCGTGTGGTTTTTAATTTTAATTTTTAAAAGACCATTAAGCAGAATTGGCATGCAAGCAAAAGTTAACTTCTCTCTAAATACTCTCTCACTTCCATCCTTCTTATTGTACATGACTGTCTTACAGCAGGCATCCCCAAACTTCGGCCCTCCAGATGTTTTGGACTACAGTTCCTATCTTCCCCAACCACTGGTCATGTTAGCGAGGGATTATGGGAGTTGTAGGCCAAAACATCTGGAGGGACGCAGTTTGGGGATGCCTGTCTTACAGTATAACCATAGTGGTAAATCTGTCACCTCAGAGTTCAGTGGAACTTACTCCACAGTAAGTATGCATAGGGGTTGCAGTGTTAGTAATACACCATGACTTAACCTTTCCTAGAAAGTATCCAAACTTAGCCTAGGAAAACAGTGCAAAGAGAAAATGTCTGTTCACAGTGTGTTCAGGTGTAGTGAAAAGGAATCGATCCGTTCCAGCCTGTGTTTTTCCTATGCTCTGTACTTGTATAAAATAGAAAAGTTAAATCATTGGAATTTATGAGGTTCAACTTCTCTAATTTAATATGTCTATTGATTTCTCCCGACCTCTTTCTTGAATTATAGCCCATCCTTTCCCAAACGCTCAAGTGGGTAAGAATGTTGGAATCATCAAACCTTCTAGAATAATCAAAACTATCCTTATCTTTCTCCCCACATCATAAAATCCCCATTCATATGACTTCTCTGGACACTTTAAAAATATTTAAAATATTTCAGTAAAAGTGGCATTATTCTCTGTGCATAAATGCACAATCCAAATGTTCCATAGATTCCGTTTTCTATTTCCCCCCTTTCTTCATCACCCTAACCCGATGGAAAAAGCAGGTACTACTGTCAGTTTGTTCATTATCTATCACTTCAATTTACATCCCATCCACAATCATTTTCATCCTCTAGGCCAGTGTTTCCCAACCTTGTGCCTCCAGCTGTTTTCGGACTACAATTCCCATCATTCCTGACCATTGGTCTTGCTAGCTAGGGATGATGGGAGTTGTAGTCCCAAAACATCTGGAGGCACACTGGTTGGGAAACACTGCTCTAGGCAGCAGAGAAAGTCTTCAGCTGCCCCTTCTGGCAATCAAGAATCTTTCATTTCCTCCAGCCCTTCTGAAGGTGAAGTTCCTGGGTTTGGCCAAGCTAGATCTCTCTCTTGCCCCACTCCTACACACTAATAAAATTCTTCCAAAGTTGCCTGCTTTTGAAGGCTGGGATAAAAGCTCATGGGATGAAAGTAGGACGAAGAATTTGAGTACTCTCAAGGGCTACCTCACCTTGGAGCAAGTTACTGCTCTGCCTCCAGGCAGCAGATTCTAGAGAGTATATACTGTGTGCGTGCTATTTTATTGCCTCCAGCCTGCATCTCAGTGCTGACATGTTTGCTTTCGAAAATGAGCTGAGGAGCGATGTTGTTTTGACTGGTTTGCTTCAGGCATGGAAATATGTAGGGCCAGGGCTGAGCCTTTCCCTTGGCATCTAATCTCACCATCAATCCTTTCGCCAGGCTATGTGCGCTTCAGGGCTCAAACTTCTCATCTCCAATCTGCAAACAAACACCATTAAAACAACCTAAACCACTAGGTTAAAAAAGGTGGTAATTAACTACAAAATTTCAAATAGTGGAATATCATTTGCAGAATTCTTCACGCAGGCACCAGTATATTTAAGGCATAACCTTACTTTATTATCTCTAAGGGATATGTGGGGCTTTTGCTATCAATGTAGTTCTAAGCAAGTTCTCTAAGCAAGTTATTTTTTAGGGTAAACGGGAGGGAGACGTAGGGTGATATGCTATTAAGTTTTACTCAGAGCAGACCTGTTGAAATTAGTGGACCTAACTAAGTCATGTTCTTTAATTTCAATGCATCTGAGCAAAACTTAGTTGAATACTCTCCCCCACCCAGCTGAGAATTGTGGGGCATGCATAGAACTACCATTTTGACTGGAAACAAGGATAACAAATGATTATAGGAATTTATGCCTTCTATCCCGATATGTGTGAGTGTTCTTTCCTTGTCAAACAGACAGTACTGCGGAGGTGGAGTCTGTCTGGGGATTTTTTTTTTAAGTAACCTAGACAGAGAGAGATCCAATTGAGAGGGCTCCTTTCTCAGCCCCTTGGCAAGAAGCTATGGGTAGCAGAAAAGGCCTTGCTGGTGGAGGTCATGAAGAGGTCTTTGGCCTGTTTTCTTCAAGGAGCATAAGCATTAGTCCCAGTATCCTAGCTCAGGTAATATTACACTTTTCCCTGTGAAACTGACCCTGCAGTTTCCATTAGCATTCTCCACCTCCCGCCACTATACCTTTGCCTGCTGTTTAACATTGTTCTATGCAAGGTGTGGAGTGCGGGGGGGGGGGGTGGAGTTCTGGGATCTAGCCCAGGAGTGGTTGAATTTCAGTGCTGAACTTTTGCCTATAATCAGCAAAGTTCTTGGAGAGGAAAAAGGTATGAAAGGGAATCGGTGTGCATGGTGACTGCAAGGTGATAGCTTTGAAACAGTGATGTGGCTCTCCCTCAAGGGGCATAGAGGAAGGAGGGTACAACATTTGGTGGGTGGATAGGTTCCTAGCCTTCCTATCACCACTAAATAGTATTGAGCTTGTCCAGATGAACTACCTGAAGGAGCGTCTCCACCCCCATTGTTCTGTCTGGACACTGAGGTCCAGTACCGAGGGCCTTCTGGCGGCTCCCTCATTATGAGAAGCTAAGTTGCAGGGAACCAGGCAGAGGGCCTTCTTGGTAGTGGTGCCCGCCCTGCGGAACGCCCTCCCATCAGATGTCAAAGAGAAAAACAGCTACCAGATTTTAAGAAGACACCTGAATGCAGCCCTGTTTAGGGAGGCTTTTAATGTTTAATAGATTATTTTATTTCATTTTCTGTTGGAAGCCACCCAGAGTGGCTGGGGAGACCCAGCCAGATGGGTGGCGTATAAATAATAAATTATTATTATTATTATTATTATTATTATTATTATTATTATTATTATTATTATTACCACATGCTTCCAATGAACGTGTGAGGGGGTAGCCAGAATGTGCTCCCTGTCCATGCATTTGGTGTTGGTATGAGAGGGGTCCTATGGATGGATGAGTATACCGTGTTTCTCCAAAAATAAGACACCATCTTCTATTTATTTTTCCTCAAAAAAAAACAAACATGGTGGCTTATTTTCAGGGGATGTCTTATTTTTTTTTAATTAAGTATGGTACAGTTTAACCTACAAGGTTAAACTGCCTATCACTATGGCTTATTTTCGGGGTTGGCTTATTTTCGGAGAGTAGGACTTTTCAACAGAAGTAAGAAATCTGGCCAATCAGGGATCCCTCTCACATGGAATAGACCCATGCAAGTAGATCCTCTTGCACCAAATGTATGGTTAGTGGGGATGTTGGCATCAAAGAGGTGTGTATTATGGGTGTGATCTTCTCCCTCCATCAATGCACAACAACATTTGTTTGAACAGTCCTATAAACAAGCAGGATCCTTCTCTGTCATTGATCCAGGCTGATTTTGTGAAGGTAACTCTTCTGCCATGGGCTTCATCATGTAGCTCTGATCTGGAGAATATCTGGTGCTTTGCTCCTCTGTGGCTGAATTTAGGAGGTGTGATAGATTTCCAGTTCTGTTGCTCTTCTGCAACAGATGTGTTGAATTAATGCCTTGGCTCATAATTGCTTGCATGAAGCACCAAGCTACGCTTGCACAAGATGCAAAGATGTCTTCATGTTTACCTATAGAATAGATATCCCAAGTATTTTTTTATCCTGCTCTTTAGCCCCCCAAAAAGGCTCCTAGAGTGGGTTTCAAATAGCCAAAAAAGGGACAGGTTTTGCCCTCAGGTTTACAATCTGAAAAAAACACAGCACTAAAGGAGAATTGATTGGGAAGGAGAAGAAAATAAGCAGATTCAAGTACAAGTTAACGTATTTTAATGGCCAGAAGAGAAAGAGCCAGGAAGTGCTGATCTGTCAGCAACATGAATGGGGTGGTTCCGCATCCCTTCTCTCCTGCAATCTGATGTCATGGTTGCTGCCAAGTGATGGTGGAAAGAGGAGCCTGGCTTTTCAGCAGAGCTGATGGTAGACTAGAAGGTAGAATAGGTTTAGAAGGAGGAGTTGAGGTTAATAGTTAAAGAAACACTTCTGTAAGGGGAGATATGAACCCTCTTCAGGAGCCTAACAGAAGGGGTGCTATAGGGCTGAAGTTCAGGGCAGCCACAACCAGCAGTACTGACACCTGGGAAAACCATGAAGATTGCATTAGCACTGATATACTCTGTGATGAACATGTAGTTTGACATATATATATATATATATATATATATATATATATATATATATATGTCAAACTACATGTTCATCACAGAGTTTGCCCTTGACTGCAAGTTCCCTTTTCATTAATTGCCAGTGTGGGGCCACTAATCTGGATCAGGATAATTGGGGTGGGGGGTAAGAGGGGCTTTAATCATTTGTCCCACTGTGGCTACAGTCTGGATTGGGCTGGTAGTACTCTCTCTCTCTTTCTCTTTCTCTTTCTCTTTCTCTCTCTCTCTCTCTCTCTCTCTCTCTCTCTGTGTGTGTGTGTGTGTGTGTGTGTGTGTGTGTGTGCCACCTTGAGCTCCTTGGAGAAAATGGTGGGATATAAATGCAATAAATAAATCAAATGAATACATAAAGTAATAGCCTTGCATCATGACAAGTATGACTTCTGAGGAATTTGGAAATATAGAGAGGCATTCTGTAATAGTGGTTTTCTTCACAAGTGGGAAAAATCTTCTCTCTGCAGAGTTCACTAAAACCCGAGCTTTTTTCTGAAGGAATGTAAGACTGGCTGACTTCTGTTGTCTGAGACCTGGCAATAAAACCCACAACATAATGCACCCACCATGAGCCCAGAGAAACTAGGGAAACAGGGGGTTCCCCTCCTCCTTCTGAGAGCCTGTGTCTTTGCTGCCATTCCCCTTAACCAATACTGAACGCAGAAAGCTGAACCTTTGGCCGCTTAGGTTGCAGGCATAATGACCTCCCCACAACACACACACACACAGAGAGAGATCATACAGTGGTACCTTTGGGAAAGGGGGTGATGACTAAGCAATCTGGGACCAGGAAAAACACCAGTGTGCCCCTTGACAACCTCCAATGACGTTTGTCACTAGATGTCTCCCTTGCTCTCCTGGGCACTTGAGTAACTGCCCATTATCCCCCTTTAATCCTTACAATAACAGAGTCAGGATGTCAAGGGGTCTCTCTTGCACAGGCCATTCAGAGGAGTGGGGGTTGGTGTGGGAAACAATATTGGACTGGAATGTTTCGAAAGCCCAGAGAAAGTGAGAGGTACAAGCTGTGCCGGAGTGAGGAATTAGGCAAATTAAGGACACAACACGGCTGCAGATTAAAAGAATAACTTTGGAGCTCTGCACATGCTGGAATAGATTTAGATGGTTACATGGGTTAAGGATTGGTTCCCTGGTTTGTGGTGCTAAAACGGCAGATACTCTGCCCCCCCTCTCTCATCCATCCTCTGCAGATTAATACTGTTTTTACCTCTAGTATCTGCTTGTGAGATTTTTATTGTTGTGCTGAAAAGTCAGCAGTTGGAGTCATGCCTGAGGCCTGCCTAACCCCGGCCTCTCTGGACTCTTCCTTACTGCAAGGGAAATGGCTAGTGGAATAGAAATCCTCAGCACACTGGTACAGTGTCTTATTTTCGGGGAAACACCGTAATAATCATGAATAGCAAGATATTAATTACTTAAGTTACATCATAAAGCACTGGTCCAGAAATCAGCTGCCATAGCAGGGCAAGAAATATTCCCAGCATGAGAGGATATGCTGTTTCCTTGTTCTGCATCTCTTACATCTGATCACATTGGTTGTTCATTTGGAACATGTGGTTGAAGTACAGTGGAATCTCACTGAGATTCTCCATAGATCCAGTAAACAAAGGGAGCGGTGCAGTCCCAACATGGTACCGTTCAGTTTTTATTTGTCTCCAGCTCCCATCAGTCCCAGCCAGCAAGGCCGGTGGATAGAAACAACGGGAGCTGGAGTCCTCCAGCTTTTGAACGGCACCATGTTGGCTATGCCTCCTGCAGCATAGAGTCAAGCTTCAGGGTTGCTCTCCAGACTTGTGCAGGAGGATCTGAGCACTCCCTGAGACTAGCTTTGGCTAGGTCCCATGGGCGTACCCAGCGAGGGGCGGGGGGCAGCTGCCCCCCCAGAAGCAAAAAAAATGAAAAATACTGTATTTTATGGGCCATAACCTGCACTTTTTACCTCCGAAAATTGAAGGGGAAAACTCGCTGCGGGTTATGGAATTTTTTTTGCTGTTTCTGCCCCCTCAGCGGCTGCAGCCAGCAACAGGAATGTGGGGAGGGAGCAGCCCGAAATCGGGCTGTTTCCGCCCCCTCCACGGCTGCAGCCAGCGACAGGAACGTGGGAGGGGGGAGGAGCAGCCTGAGCTGGGGGGGGATGGGAGCTCCATCCTTCTTTCCATCCTTCCTTCCCCCCCTCTTCCTTCCTTCCTTCCTTTCTTTCTTTCTTTCTTTCTTTCTTTCTTTCTTTCTTTCTTTCTTTCTTTCTTTCTTTCTTTCTTTCTTTCCTTCCTTCCTTCCTTCCTTCCTTCCTTCCTTCCTTCCTTCCTTCCTTCCTTCCTTCCTTCCTTCTCTCTCTCTCCCACCCCTCCCTCCCTCCCTCCGTTCCTTCCCTCTCTCTTCCCCTCTCCCCCCCGTTTTGATCCTGGGTACCAGGGCCGTCTTAAGCGTCCCTGGCGCCATGGTGCGCCGGATCTCTCCAGTGCCCTTCCGCCCCTTTTCCCAGCGCGGTGGGCGGGGTGGGCGCGGCGCTGCTGCGTGGCGGGCGGGCGGGCAGGCACAGCACGATCTCTCCGGCGCCCTCCCGCCCCGTTTCCCAGCATGGTGGGCAGGTGGGCGCCGCGCGTAGCTGCGCAACTACGCAGCGGGCCGGCGCCATGGTGCCCTGCACCACCGGGGGTCTACGTAGAGCCGGCCCTGCTGGGTACGCCCCTCCTAGGTCCGGCTATGTGATAATGCCAGCTTCCCTGCAGAGTCCTCAGAGCAATGTTTGAGAATACAGCCATGTGCTTTTGAAATGGTTCCTCTGGTGGCTGACTGCGAAAGGGATTCTAGGATTTCCTGAATGTGTATGCTGACTACTTGGCCTATTATCAGGAGCCCGAAAGCCTCATTTGGCTTCTGTGTCCTACCTCCCAGTTGGATTTTTATGGTTCCTAATGTGCTATGTCTTGCATACACTTTTTTTTTTTGGCAAGGTTTTACCAATGCATTTATTTTCTCCCCTTACCATACCATACCAACAACCCAATATGCAGCCAAACAAGTCGGATAGGGATATGGAGGTTTGTGTTCAGCATTCAGAGTATGTTAGTAGGACAGTCAGGCACCGGTGTCACACATGCTCATGTATTCTGAGCAGAAAGAATAGCTGGAAAACTTCAGCAGCTGGCTGGGGAGCTTCTCAAGGGGCCAAACCTGGGAAAACATCTCACACTCTGACCTAAATACATGGTGCAAGCGTTTAATTGAGTCTGATAGGCTTGAATGCCCCTAGTCAGACACAGCCTTGCCATTTGCCAGAGCGACTCCGAGCGAGTTTTGTTGAATGAACTGGATGGGCTCACTCATCCCTGAGCATGCACTCCGCACACCCCCTCCCCCCACACCAAGTTAATAGGCTTGCACTATTAAAGGGCCCTGAACATTTTCATTTCAGGATCACAGAGTGGCTTAAAGGGGCAGGCTTAACTGTTGCACTGCAAGACCTGGGACAAAGCTGTGTGTCCTTTGGCCGAGGTGATGCGCGGAGCTTTGGGGTGTCTCCCTTTCTGTGAGCTTTCTGCAGTCATCCGTTCGTGGTGTCCTAATTGCAGATGATTAGGAGTCGTTTGGCAGGCTGACAACTGAACTTCCACCTCCTTACTCTGATGGCCTTCCTGGCCTTGACTCACCCATCTGTGCAATGCTGACATTGAAGCGCCTTTAGTCCGAGATGGTTATGTATATTTAAACACACACATACACACAGGTTTCCACATCCAGCTCAAGGAGAAATTGGGAAGTGGAAGTGTGACTAATTTTTTTTTTAAAAAAAATCACCAGCTTTGGAATGTCTGTGTATGGCAGCAAGATCACTAGCAGATGGCTTCCTGCTGGTGTTGAAAGTGAAAGCTTTTTGGCCTAATTTTAACAGATTTAGCCTGCCAACACTCTTGAAGCAGAGGAAAGACATCAGCTTTCCCATTTGCCCTCAAAGTTTTTCCATGAATACTCATTTTCTGATTATACAGTGTGTGTTTTTTGTTTCTTATATATAGTGGTACGTTTAATTTCTCTGATTTTGAATACAGGTGGGGAGAGGAGAAAGGTCACAGCCTTAGAAAAAGTTCTAGGTAGCCACAGCTACCATTATTTCATGAAATGGAGACTATTTTTTTCTCTAATATTTTATGAGATGGCTTTGTTAAAATCTCTGTACTTCTAAAGAACACAAGTTTATAGCCCTCAGGGCTGCTCAGAATGCTTTGAAAATTTGTGCCCAGTCTCTTGCTAAAGATGTAAGAATGTGTAATGTAATTTGGAATAATAATAATAATAATAATAATAATAGCAGCAGCAATAATAAACAAATATAAACAGTCTTTGAAATTCAAAAAACAAAACATTGCCTCATTATACAGGAAAAAGAAGCTCCTGGTAATTAAATTATGTCCTTGTTGTGAGCTGTTTGCAAGAGAGACAACAGAAATTCTTGCTCTCTTGAGCCTGTCAGTTCTTTGTCCAGCTTCCCCACTACCGCCCAATAAATATAATATTGCCTCCTGTGATAAGAATACATTATGAGATTGGTGTAATTTTGTCGTTTCCCCCATGCAGCCTAATTACTAGTAGAGCCGTGAAGTATTTTGCCAAGAACTGCAGGGGGGGGGGGGTCTGCCGCCACAGAACTCCCAGCAATAGATATCAGCCGTGTACTGATGCCTTCTTTCCTTTGTCACTGGCTGGAGGAAGGATATTCTAACAAACAGACTACCCCAAATGCTCCTGGTGTTGGGAACTGGGTGTTCCTGAAGAGCCAGTGGTGTGTAACTTGGCTGAGAGATGCCACTAGAGGAACCCAGCCCCCCCCCCAATTGGGACTCTCCCCAAGCCATGACCCTCAGCTGGAGTGCTTTTGCCTAGCTGATAGGTGTCTTTGTGCGGCCTCCTATGCAAAGCAAGGATCACACACAGGGGCGTACCCAGGATCAAAACTAGAGGGGGGTGCAAGAGAGGGGAAAAGAGAGGGAAGGAAGGAGAGATGGAGGGGAGAGAGAGAAGGAAGGAAGGAAGGAAGGAAGGAAGGAAGGGGTGAGAGAGAGAGGGAAGGGAGGGAGGGAGGTAGGGAGGGAGGGAGAAAAAGGAAGGAAGAAAGAGGGGGGAAGGAAGGATGGAAGGAAGGAAAGATGGAGCTCCTGTCCACCACCACCCTGGCTCAGGCTGCTCCCCCCCCCCCCACGTTCCTGTTGCTGGCTGCAGCCACGGAGGGGGCGAAAACAGCCCGATTTCCATAACCCGCAGCGACTTTTCCCCTTCAGTTTTCGGAGGGAAAAAGTGTGGGTTATGGTCTGTAAAATACTCGCTGGGTACGCCCATGATCACACACGTTGCTCCACTCACATCTGCCCCCACCCACTTCTTGTAGGTAGCTCCCAGGGAATGTGGTCCTCAAGTTGAAAAAGATTCCCCACTCCTGCACTGGGCTATTCCTCTACACTTCCTGCCTGTTGTCCCCTCAGCTCCAATAAGTCTCTTACTCCCTGGACATGAGGTGTCAAACTTTATCAGCACCTAGGTCTGCATTCCAGGCAAAGGAGAGTAGAGTAGAGAAAGTTGTGGAGTGGAAGGCAGGGTTGAAGAACAACAACAAAATAAGAGCCTAGGGCACCAAATCTATCTCTCTGAGCTGCTGGTAATTATGCTTATGCTTAGCATCTCCCTGAACACATTTTCTGAACTTTCAGCTGATCTGGCATCTATTAAATTCTCCACCACAATCATCATAGGAGTCAATTTCTAGGGGCCGTGGGGGCTTCGGCCCCCACAATAAAATAATTGAGGGGAGTGGGCCCCCACAAAGTTGATGGGCACTCACATTCAAATGGGGTATGTGCACCGCATCATGTGATCAATTATGTGGGGCGGGGCTTACCTGGGCCCCCACAATATTTTATTCAAGTTTATTCATGGACTATCAATGAAACCTATGGGCCAATTCACATGGCGTAGTGATGAAGTGAGTGAGCTGGTACACAATAGCATTCCCATGTGATGGCTGACTCGCAGTCACAGCTCTGGTGTTCTTAACCCAATTTCAGCAGTGTTGAAATGCATGACTAGAGTTGCAACAATGATTCAGTGGTTCTTTTGTTTCAATTCGAGCTGTGTACCCATTGCATCAGTTCGGCTGTGCAAATTGGCCTCAACTGTTGGAATAGATCAGCCTTCCCCAGGGCTATATTTCTAGAAAAAGAGGTGCCGGAACTCACCATGAACACCTCCCTTGCTCTCTTATGGCGCCCACCTGAGTTCTGGTGAGTTCAGGCTTAAAAAAAAAAGCCCTTATCTTCTCCATCAGCGTGCCCTTCAGATATTTTGAACTACTTGGGAAGAAGGGAGGAATAGAAATTTAAGGGGGAGATGAATAAAATAAATCAGCCCCCAAGCAGCTGAATAACTCTAAAGTTTGCTGATAATCTATCTTCCTCTTAATTTTAATAGAAATGAAAAAAGAGTTTCATTAAAAATGAAGAGGCTAAAGTAACTATGAACCTAAGACAAATTTGTAGAAGCTGTGAGCTAAGCATAGGCCTTTTTTTTTGGCTCATTGGTTTTTTTTTTCTAGTGTTTTTCCATCAGTGCAAAATATTTAAACTCCCAGCCCATAAATCCAAGATCTTAGCCATCAGGGAGTTGTGGGGAAGGGGGTGGTGGAGGAAGTAGAAGTCAAAAGACAGAGAGCTCTGAGTACCTTAAAGGTCTCTGATCAGGATTGTGTTTCTCCATCTTTTGAATCTGCCTTTCACACTGGCCATTTTTATAGGGCCATTTAATCCCAGGATGTAAGAGAGATGACAGGAGGCATGGAGGGGCTGTAATATCTGGAATCGGGTCAAGTTTCTCTCTTTCCCTCCTCCTGAGTCCTCCTGGGCCACTGGACTTGGTGACAGGATACACTGTGTCTAACAGAATACATTCAGCTGGCCTTAATGGACTAAGCTGTTTAAATCCTGCTGTGCTTTCTGGGGTAGATGCCCTGTGGCTTCCGCCATGGCTAATGCCGTGACATTTTATACCCTATTTTAGGTCATGCTCATTGGAGGGAGATAGATTCATGCTTTTCCTTTGTTATGTCACTGCTCCCAAAACAATTTCTGGATCTCCTCCTTTCCCTTCCCTCCAGTATGTTTACTGTGAGCTGGTGCTAGGTCTGATGCTGCAGCCTGCTTACATTCAATCCTATTTGAAAGATCTACATTGGCCTTGAAAGATCTACATTGGCTCCCAGTACGTTTCCGAGCACAGTTCAAAGTGTTGGTGCTGACCTTTAAAGCCCTAAATGGCTGCGGTCCAATATACCTGAAGGAGCATCTCCACCCCATCGTTCTGCCTGGACACTGAGGTCCAGCGCTGAGGGCCTTCTGGCAGTTCCCTCATTGCGAGAAGCCAAATTGCAGAGAACCAGGCAGAGGGCCTTCTCGGTGGTGGCGCTCGCCCTGTGGAACGCCCTCCCATCAGATGTCAAAGAGAAAAAACAGCTACCAGATTTTTAGAAGACATCTGAAGTCAGCCCTGTTTAGGGAGGCTTTTAATGTTTAATATTTTATTTCATTTTTCTGTTTGAAACCGCCCAGAGTGGCTGGGGAAACCCAGCCAGATAGGCGGGGTATAAATAATAAATTTATTAATTATTTCATTTCTCCAGTACACACACACACACACACACACACAGGCTTTTGAGTGTGATTGCTGCTGTGTGAACCACAGGACAGCTCCTAAAAAGAAGTTGCTGAATCTTGACACTTGAAATCTAGCTATTTCTCTCCCTTGAGTATTTGTGCATTCCTAAACTCTGTTTTAAACAGTTTGGACAAGACCATGAGACAGCTATATCTATCTCTATTGCACTATGCTAAAATGTACGGCATTTCATCTTCTACAGAGTATTGTACACCCATTGGCTTAACCATGGTTTATTTTCCTTAGGAATGGCTTGTTTTTCTTGACCGTGCTTAAGCATTAGGCTTGAATGCCTTAACAATGTACATGTATAAGCATTAGCCAAAAACTCAAATGTGAACTTTACAGTCAAAGGGGGATTAGAAAACGTGGTTTGTATTAGCCATGTTTAAATGTTGCAGTGAAACCTCTGAAGCTCAGCAAAATGTAGAAAGTTGTCCTGGGTAAGCACTGGATTGAAAACTTGCATGTGGATATTGCCCGTCCATAAAATATTGTTCTCAGTGTGATATGATTTGGAATGCACATTCTGATGTGCATCTTGGTGTGACTACAGCTGGGTCATAGCTTTGTTTGCCCTCACTTATGCCACTAATGGGCCAAATCTTTTTGGCTCTGTCTATGCTGTTATCAAATTTGGCATGTGATAACTGATTGGTTGGGCTCACACAGTAAATGAGCAAAAATTTGCCTTGTTAAAATTAGAAAATAGCACCATCTGCAGCAAATATTTTTCTTGCGGTGCTTGAGGAGAGAGTCAAAAATCTCCTAAGCAGAATAAAAAAGGAAAGCTGATCCCTCCGCGAACACATACAGTACATTAATCAAAATCAGACTTATATTTCTCCCCTATAACTGAAATGCTGAGAAGATAAAGAGATGGGTATTTGTTCTTTTTTATTATTATTCAATCAAATAGAAGTGCCATTTTTGCCCAATGGGGATTCGTGGACATTATTTAAATCAACAAAATTTAGATAACAGAAAGATTCTAAGCCAGGAAAATTGGTCAAGGTGCTTCTAGAGAAGGTGCATGTGCATTTAGTGCTCCTTATGCATCCATGTTTCTGCATGATGTTGTTGGCATAAAAATACTAGCCTGTATTTCCTTACCCCCAGATATACCCTTTCCAGAGAAAATCTGATTAGTAAATAAAAAATAAAAAAATAAAAACCACACGCCACTCTATTGCCAATGTCCCATTTACAATATTTTGGTGACCTGGTTGCAAATTAAGACCCTGTCTGGAATCTTCTTCAATGCTATAGACCAATGAAAAATCAGATATTGAAGCCACCTTGTCTTTGAATTACATTAACTACGGATTCTACACAAATCAGTGTAGAATGTCAATTAGTGTTGAAAGTAAACACAGTTTTAATCTTGGATGTGCAGATAATTTTAGAAAAGAATCTAAAGAAATGGTGGGAGGGAATTGCAGCCTCCATCTGCTACTTCAATACGTTCTTGGAGCACATTTGCTCAGACACAGTTGCAGGCTTCTTGGTCTTGACACTCAGCCTTGAGTTAGAAGAAAAATGATTTTATATTAGCCAGAGCACATTAAATGAACTTCATGCCTACTTAATCCCTCCCATCTTTTGTTGGAAAAGTGATTCCCCAGATGCTATATGGGGTAGAACTCTGGGGATGGAATCAGAAGCTGCTAGAAGCGGCTTGAAATCTTCCAAAAATTTTATCTCAGAAGAATTCTAGGCCTCCCTCAGGGTACTCCGGCAGCCTTCTTAAGAGTGGAAGTAGGATTACCTTCTGTGTCTGCCATGGCCCACTTAAGATTTCTGCATTTTTTCATCAACCTCGCACATGCCTCAAACACCTTATTGGCTAAACAAGCCTTTGTATCGTTACAACATAATACTATTTGGCGTCAAAACCTATTAGATATTGTATCCAGATACAATCTACCCGAGTTTAATACTCTCAAACTGTGGAGCCCTGATAAAGTTCGGGAATGGATCTTTGAAAAAGACACCTTTTTAGACACCACGAAGATAAAAAAATTCTGGGTTTTCCTACTGATTCCCCCAAGTAAAGGCAGTCAAAATCTGTGCCAACTACCTGGTGGATATCACTGATCCCACCCTTCGGAGAGCTTTCACAATGGCCCGGTTTCAAAAATTGCCAACTGCATACCTGACCGGTAGATTTACAAAAATCCCAGCAGAACACCGTTTATGCCCTTGCTTCATGAAAATTAAAGAGGATCTTATACATTACCTCCTCTATTGCCCCATTTACTCGGGCTTTAGAGACGCGATGCTGCAAACTATACCCAACTCTATAATCAATCCTGAAGATAGAGTAAAAAAAATTGTTAGTTGATGCTAACCCACGAATTACCCATGTGGTAGCGGTCTTTGTGATGAAGGCCATGAAAGCCAGGGAAAGATTTATGGATGATAAAGTAAAGACCCCTTCATCGTCTGTTTAACTCGTTGCTTGTTTTCCTTCTCTTTCTGTTTTGTGGGATGAAGGTTTTGTTGGGATAGTATGTAATGAATTTTAACATTTTTAATTATTGTTGTGTTGATATTTGTGTACAGGCATGGTCCTCACAATAAACAGTTTTGTTGTTGTTGTAATCCCTCCCATCCTGTCAAAAGCTTGCCCACTCAATCCCAGCTCAGACATGAATTCCATTGGTAGCTGTAGGCAACACACACACACACACACACACACACACACACACACACAGCCTTGCCTTCAGCCTCTCTCTCAGCCTCAACCTTAGAGAAAAACAGTGGCCTGCCATACAAGGTTGTTGTAAGGATTACTGAGAAAATGTGGGGAGGGGGGTATTTAGGAAACTTAAAAATGCCAAGCATTTTACCACAGTTTGCTGAGCTGGCAGCATGCCAAATAATGTAGACAACTAAAAAAAGTGTATGGGAGATGGAAAAGTTTGGGGAGGAAGGAGGGTAGGTAGAAATAGAAAGGGACTGGAAAGCAGGATCTGGAAGGAGGGGCTGGGGAAGGAGGTTTGAGGGAAAGAGATTGAGATGATAATAGGTTAGAGAGGGTCTGGGATGACATGCTATGCCCTTTTAAAATGTGTGTGGGGTTTTTTTGGGGGGGGGTTATTGGGTTGTTGTTTTTCTTTTGATTATGTATTTTGTGGTTTTATATTTTGATTTTATTCTGTGGACTGCCCCGAGACCTCTAGGTATAGGGTGGTATATAAATTCAATCAATCAAATAAACAATAAAATATTTTATAGTGCTTATGGGCAAGAAGTGCAGTATGAATCGAAGCAGGTGTGCATGCTAGGGAATCTGTTAGAGAGACAGGATAATGGAGGCAGAGTCGAACAAACAACCAATGCTACATACAGGAGTTAAAGAAGAAGAGTCAAGGAGAAAGCAGGACCTCACTCAGAATCCAGGGTGCCAGCAGCTGTGTATTTTTTGGCAGGAAGGATTGGAGGGTTGAGAACTGTGGTCCAGAGAGCCAACCAGAAATTCTTGCCTGAAGTCAGTGGGCTTTTCAGCACTTACACCGTTCATAGCTGTAGAGTTGCTGGGGTTTTTTTCAGATTTATTTTTGCATGTTTCCACATGTTGTTGTTTTTATTCAGATAGTATTCTGGTGTAACATACTCAAAACACCTCTTTTTTTCCTGCCACCACAACCCCCTTGACTTTTGTGAAAGATCTGGAATGGGTCCTCAATATTTCCACTCGTGTGGCAAGTGTCCAAGCATCACCTTGGGGTCAGGAGGTGGGGTTGGTGGGCATGATTTGGGAGGGATCCGTTTTGCACCCACAGTGGTGTCTCGCTTAATGAATGCCCTGCTTAACGAAATTTCCGCTTAACGAAAGGTTTTTTCGAGCGGAGGTTGCATCGCTAGACGAATGCGTTTTACGAAAAATTCGTCTAGCGAATCGCGGTTTCCCATAGGAATGCATTGAAATTCAATTAATGCGTTCCTATGGGCAAAAAAAAAATTCAATGCATTCCTATGGGATTCGCTAGACGAATTTTTCGCTATAAGAAAAGACCCATGGAACGAATTAATTTCGTCTAGCGAGACACCACTGCACTTCCCTCTGCCTGGTGTGAGCTGTCCATTTGTGAGCTCAGTGCCGAGGAGAAATAATGGCAGATACAGACCACAGTGTTGAGGCAGAGTACTACCCATGACAGTAGTCATTAGCTACAGACAAGCTTTCATCACAACAGCCAGGTTTGCCATGGCTCAGACAGACACATAGTTCCACTTCTCATTTTGCAGTATGCTAGGTGTTAAATAGGGATGGAGTAGCGCTGTGGGTTAAACCACAGAGCCTAGGGCTTGCTGATCAGAAGGTTGGTGGTTCGAATCCCCGCAACGGGGTGAGCTCCCGTTGCTCAGTCCCAGCTCCTGCCAACCAAGCAGTTCGAAAGCACGTCAAAGTGCAAGTAGATAAATAGGTACCACTCTGGTGGGAAGCAAAACGGCGTTTCCGTGTGCTGCTCTGGTTCACCAGAAGCGGCTTTGTCATGCTGGCCACATGACCCGGAAGCTGTACGCTGGCTCTCTCGGCTAATAACGCGAGATGAGCGCTGCAACCCCAGAGTCGGTCACAACTGGACCTAATGGTCAGGGGTCCCTTTACCTTTAGGTGTTAAATACATGGACCAAAAGGCAGTGAAATGCCTATCCCTGTAAACATGCTTGTAACCCTAACATTTGCTAATTGGAGGTACATGAGGAGTGTACCTGGAGTGGCTATAGCCAGAGAACTCAATTCAGGCACAACCTGACATTGGTGCAGATAGGAAAACCTCACACTCACACTCTAAAAACAGCAACAGGTGACCAAAGGTACAGACAATCAGCTCCAAATTCACTCTTGAAAACGACGTATCAAACAGCCAATGAACCACTGTAAATGGTAAGTGTGGAAAGGCCTCGTACCTTTTTAAAGAAACAGACTTCTGTTGATTGTGGTTTCTATATTGTCATTTTGGCAGCTATAAAGGGGAAAATGAGAGCCCAGAAGTGAGGAGAAGAGAGCTAAATGTCACATCAATTTGAGCTAACAACAATTCCACGTATTCATGTTTTATTCCACTCTTCCAATTCAGGGATCACACAATGAAACCCAATCTCACCAGCTCCAAAATACAGAAAAAACTTTCACAGCTTCTACATGCCCCCTGGCTAAGGGGGGGGGGAGAAATTCATTTCAATTTGCATTTAAAGGCAAATGAACTTTACATTAAGCAACATTCCACATGCTTCATATGCAACCACTAGTTTCCATTCCATAGCTGCCAAGTTATCCCTTTTTTTAAGGGATTTTTCCTTATGCTGAATAGGCTTCCTCGTGAGAAAAGGGAAAACTTGGCAGCTATGTTCCATTCACATGTTCTTTCTCAGTTAACTAGAGCTCAGATTCACTGAAAGTATAGCACACAACATACTAAAAGTGTGAGTCACTTTCTTTGACATTTTGATTTACATATAGTTTTTAAAGTCTTTCAGTGTCAACACCCAGGGGTGCCAATTTGAATAAAATATTGTGGGGGTCCAGGTAAGCCCCCACAATGCATACAGTAATCAATCAAATGACACAGCGTATGCACACCATTTAAATGGGAATGCTCATTAACTTTGAGGAGGCCCCTCAAATATTTTATTGTGGGGGCCAAAGCCCCCACGACCCCTAGGAGTTGACTCCTACCATATGTCAATACCCCAATAGAAATGGACGTAGGATTGAATCTAGTAGGCCTTTAACACACACCCCTGTTATAGACAACATATACCAGAAATGTGAACCATTTCCCCTAGAAGTCATCCTTTAAAATTAGGTTGCAAAATAGCCCTTATTTGCATATATAATTTGTCCATTAGAAGTATTTCCCATGCTTTGCCAAACTTCTGCTTAATAGGTAGTAGCTGGGTGGCCTTTCCATCCTGCAGCCAGTTGAAATTTGGCTGCTGTTAACAAAAGGCCTATTAATTCTTATCATGAGCTTGGAATATCCTCTATTTATAAGTAACCCAACAAAACCATAAGTGGATTCAAGGGGATTGTATGCCTTTTATCAGACTTTATCTAAGGATCCTTGCCTGGTATTGGATTACCTTTGAGCATGACCACCAAATATGCTGCTCTTCCAACATCAGGAGGCAGCCTTCAAAGTTTCCTTGTGATGAGAGTATACTAGAGACAATACCCCCCCTTTTTTTGCAACATCTGTTTATTTACAAATAGGCTGCACACGAGGAACCGGAAAAACTATCCAGGGAGAAAAGTCTCATCTTCAAAGGAGCATCAGTTCTCCTCAAAGAGAAGCACATGCCCTTGAATTCCCATAGCCAGCTGCAAAGACTCAAAGTTCTGTTTCCTTTGCTGGCTGCTTTGCATTGCCAAACTGTATGCATCTATCCAAGCAAATTTGGTGACAGCTAGGTAGTAGCAACCAGCCATCAAGGCCATTGTGCAAGCAGAATGCTTAGCTATTGGTGCCCTTTACTTAAGCATCTTTAACTAAAGCCTACAGGTGGTTATCTTTTATTTCATTTATTGCATGTGTATACACCTTTTCTTCCAAGTAACTCAAGGTGGTGTACATGGTTCTCTTCCTCCCCACTTCACCGTCACAACTACCCTGTGAGGTAGGTTAGGCTGAGAGTGAGAGCCTAGCCCAAGGTCACCAAGTGAGCTTCATGGCCAAGTAGGGATTTGAACTCTGGTCTCCCAGGTTCAACACCCTAACCATTATACCACACTGGCTCTTCATCAAGATGATGCCTCACAATAGCATTTCTGCTTGGCTGATCTAGAACATATTTCCAGTGCCTCACAAGCAACCTCTGTCAACTTGTCTCATACCTGTGGAAAGGAGATTTACCTGGCTTCAGTTTCAGGCGATCTACACTCTTTGTCGGAGTGTGGTTTTCTTTGCCCCAAACTTTCACCACGAAAACTGACTCTTTAAAGCTAAATTGGAATAAACATCAGTTTGGGTTTCCCACAGATTGACATTTGCTCCAATTGAGCTTTAAAGAGCAGATTTTCATGGGGAAAGCTCTTGAGCAGGCATCCCCAAACTTCGGCCCTCCAGATGTTTTGGACTACAATTCCCATCATCCCTGACCACTGGTCCTGTTACCTAGGGATCATGGGAGTTGTAGGCCAAAACATCTGGAGGGCCGCAGTTTGGGGATGCCTGCTCTTGAGCAATGAAAAGGGCACTCAGACACAGAGCTTTAAATCATGGGCCATGCCCTGGAAAGAGCAAAGGAAAGGTATGTGTGGATAATTGTTACTGTTCTGTGTTCTCTCTTATACCTTGTAGATAATTACCTGAGTCAGCAATATCCATCTTGATTCCTTCGTATGTGTTTTTTAGATTAGTGCGCCAATTTCCCTATTCTGGCCCAGGCATTAGTTCTGTTTTTATAACCCATCCCCAGACCCCATTTCTCTATGCATCGTGCACTGTTAATGTCTGTGAGCTACGTCCCTGGTTGATATTCCCTCAAGGTACTGAGGATAATGCACCCTGCCCCCCGGAAAACCCATAGGCAAAAGGAGATAAGACTAGCTTTTAAAATTTTGCATTAAAAACGTCTCTTCTTCATTTTGATGGGCGAAAGCTTGTGCACCCATGTGGATTCCCCTTGCTGGTTTCATTGCTATTTCTGGGTTACCCAGGCAATTCACTCATTACACAGAAAGCTGATCCATATTGAGCTGGTTAGTTACATACACTGAACTTTTTCATTTAAATATATTACAGAGATATCAGCAGGAGCCAGGGACACTTTGCTGTCAAATGTCAGCCTTGCTATGACTCTATCTTTCCAAACTGAGTAAATTCTTCACCCCTGCGGTGCAAGCTTTAATTTCTCATTATTATTGCTTTAATAAGACCAATACTTACTGTATGTTGCTCATTTGCAACTAAAACTGGAACCATTAGAGCAGTAACTGCCAATTACCTCCTGAGCAGTACAGCATGCAAATACTTCCATTAGTCTCTCTGAAGCAAAGGCATGGATCAATGCTGCACATGGACAATAATAGAAAAGTACAGCAGGGGTGGACAACTTTTCCAGCCTTTGCACTGATGACTGCCATCTGAGGAGTGGGGGTAGTCACATTCATAGCATAGCAAAAATAGATGCATAACTTTACAGCAGCAATATTGGCCTACAAGTAACCCACCTGTCCTCTTGCATTCAAGCCACATGTTGGCACTTTCAGGCTAACATATGGCCAGGTCTCCGAGACAAGATTCGACTGTTTTGCAGCCGCTCTGAATTCAATTCATTATTCAAGACATAATTAGATTGGTTTAAAAAGAACTTCAGTTCCCCCCCCCCTTTCACTATAATGGGGAAATCGAAAGACAACTATAAGACACCCCCCCCTTTTCACACAAATGGATGAAATTTGCAGGCATAGCAGTTACTAAATTGAGCCTTCCAAGTTGTAGCTATATTCAGAAGTTTTAATGCTGGGCACCTTTAAATTTTGGGTGTTTTTCTTTTTAGAAAACAAAGGACAAGTCTTTACCCCTGGTTTTCTCGCAGAATTGTCACAGGCATGAACACCCTTCCTAAGGGAATGAAGCCTGCCAACATTCAGAATGATTGTTGTAGTGGTTCTCTTGTAGGGGTAGACTTTCCTATTTGGGGCTGGATAGGTACAATAGGAACCATAGTGGATGGAACTGGTAAAAAGAGCATGGATCCCCAGGGGAAAATGGGATGGGAGAAATGTTATACCCCAGCAAGGACCCTGCTTTCCCCATGGATTTTTGGGAGGAGAGGCTAGCATAGGAATATGCATATATCCACTAAACTAAAATGTCCCAAACACTGCAACTTTTCTTCATAGGAGAGTCATTACAGTGGTACCTCTACTTACGAATAACTCTACTTACGAATGTTTCGACTTACGAATGGAGCTCCGTCCGCCATCTTGGATGCGGTTTAGATAGGATTTTTTCTACTTACGAATTTTTAGATAGGGTTGTTTCAACTTACGGATTTTTTCACCCAATGCATTCCTATGGGATTTGACTTACAATTTTTTTTGACTTACAAATGTGCATTCGGAACACATTAAATTTGTAAGTAGAGGTACCACTGTACATCCCCTTGATCATTTCGGTTGTCCTTTTCTTAACCTTTTCCAACTCTACAATATCCCTTTTTATATGAGGTGACCAGAACTGTACAGAGTGTTCCATACATGGCCATACCATAGGTTTGTATAATGGCATTATGAAATTGGAAGCCTTCAATTTCAATTCCTTTCCTAATGATCCCTAACATGGAAGTTGGCTTTTTCACAGCCGCCGCACACTGAGTCATTAGATTGTTCTATTGAAATAGTGCACACCTGCTGGGGTGAGTAAATCCTACTCTATTTGTAGATCCACTGCCCTAAATAAGTTAGTGTGGCTTAGTTAAATAGACCCCAAGATGGTAAGTAAGCCTCTTAATTCCAGTGACTGCTCGCTGTTTGAACAAAAGCAGAGGGTAGTCAGAAAAAGGAGCTCTGTTGTTTCTGTTTCTGTTTTCTTTTTTTCTTTCGTTTTAGACAAATACAGGTAAATATGAACAACCAAAATGACAAAAAAAGGAATCCATAACAATAAAAAGGAATACAAAACTACGAAAAATCATATGCCATAGTAAAAAGAAAAAAGAGGGGAAAGGGGAGGGGAAGGGGAAATAAGAAAAAAAGAAAAGAAAGAAAAACCACGAGCCAAAACACGAGAAGGCCTGACTGTTGTATGCTTCTGTCAAGGTCACAACAGATCATTATTCTTATCAATTCCCTCTGTCTTTATTCCATGGAATCCCTCATCTTGGTATCAGGGAACATTTCCCTATGTGGTATCATTCTAAACATAACCAGGACTTTGTTGATGAACCTTGCCCCTCAAATAATTATTTAAACATTCCCATTCTTCTTTCACCAACATTTTAGGTTTATCTCTTATTGCATCTGTCAGCTTCGCAAGCCCCAAGTACTCGCACAATTTAACTACCCATTCATCTTTGGTGGGTGCATTTTTATCTTTCCAGTATTTCCCCACTATAACCCTTGCTGCTGACGTCGCATACATAAACAACCTGATTTTGTTTTTGGCAATAATAATCGAAACACTTCCTAATAAAAATTCTTCTGATTTCTCACTAAATGTAGTTTTTGTCTATCTCTTTATCTCTTCATAAATCATATTCCAAAAGTTTTGTATCTCTAGACAGGACCACCACATGTGGTAGTATGTTCCTATCTATTCCTTACATCTCCAACACTTATTGTTATATGATTTATTTATTTTTGCTAATTTTACAGGGGTCAAGTACCATCTATAGTACATTTTCATAAGATTTTCCCTTATAAGATAGCAAGCCATAAATTTTATATTTATAGTCCATAATTCATTCCAACTATTGGGCTCAATCGTGTGTCCCAGGTCCCTGTCCCATTTTACTGTAATTTCTTTAATATCTTCCTCTTTTCTTTGCCAATTCAACAATAGTTTATACATTTTTGAAAGTACATTTTGATTATTATATAATATATCCTTCTCCAGATAGGATATCTTATTGTCAAATCCTTTAATTATTTTGTCCTTTTCAAGGGCGGCTTTTAACTGAAAATACTCCAACCAGGTTATTCCCTTCTGTTTCAATTCTCCTAGGTCCTTTAATTTTGGGTCACTACTTATTTCCTCTACTAAGTCCTGGTATGTTAACCAGTCGCTGATCATATTCTTCCTGTGAACCGTCATAGATTCCATCGGTGACAGCCACCATGGTGTTTTGGTTACTACTGATTTTTTATTTCTCTCCCATACTTCATATAGCGCCCTTCTCACAATATGATTAAAAAACCCTTTATGGGATTTAACCTTGATTTAACCTTGTCATGGCCTATGTAGCCATGCCACCCGTACACAATATCCCATCCCTCCAGGTCTAGGACTTCCGTATTTTTAATTAATAGCCAATCCTTAATCCATGTCCAGCTCACCGCTTCAAAGTACAGTTTAAGGTCAGGGACCGCAAAACCATCTATTTCCTTCAACTCTGTTAATAACTTAAATTTTATGTGTGGTTTTTTCCCTTGCCAAATAAATTTGGCAAGGTCTTTTTGTCATTCCTTAAAGCACTTTACGCCTCTAATTATAGGTATTGTTTGGAACATAAAAACCATCTTTGGCAATACATCGTTTTAACTACGGCACAGATATTCTCCCCAACAGGGACAAATTCAATTTCCCCCAGTTCCTCTAGTTCTTTTTCTTCTTCTTCCACTTCTTCTCGTAATTATCCTTATACAAATTTATATTCTTATTGGTAATCCAAACCCCCAAATAATTTACCTTATTAGCAACCTTTAAACCTGTAAAAAATTTTTTCTAATTCCTCTTGTTCTAGCTTGCATACATTTTTCGTTAATAGTTTGGATTTTCCTTTATTCAACTTGAACCCAGAGACCCTGCCATATTCTTCCAATTGTGTGAGCATTTTTTGAATACTTTCCACTGGATTTTCAGTGGTTGTTGTTTCATTGGTCCTGTGGGGGAGAAAATGAACACTGGGCCTGATGGTATCTAGAGTCATGCAGTGATAGGAAAAGTGAGGTTGCCTTACAGGGGCTGATCTCAAGGTGCTTGAAATAATTTAATATGCATCAAGAAGAGTCAGGAATGGTTTAATGTGCATGGTGACAGGAAGACTTAATGCATTATTTTATTTTATTTTACTTTATTTTATTTATTTAAAATTCAGACAAGTCCACTTGGTTTTCTCATTTCATTCCGATAGTGATCAGCCATTTAGTTCCAACAGTTCTCCTCTCAGAGTAGGCCACAGCTGTTATGACGCACACTGTGAATTGCAACGGTTGTCTAATTTGCCCTTCTATCCATCTCTACTTGTTGAGGAGAGAATTGATGTTGGCCAGCTATTAGGCAGGTTAGATGTTAGGGAGGTTAGATGGAGTTGCATCAACCATTTTGAGTTCATTTCCATGTCACTTTCCTTACTGCAAAAAAAGAGAGAGAGAGCACAAGAGCACCAAGTAAACTTTAATTGTGCCTCCTGAATTTGCTGGGATGTGATTGAATCTCATTCGAAACAGGGAACAGTCTAGAAACATCTACGGCAGAGGTTTTCAGCCTTTTTGAGTCAACAGCTCCCTTGACCAACTACCTTCTTTCGGCGGCACCCCTGTGGGGCTCAGGAGCTCAGTTATGTCACCCTTTGCCTGCAGAGCTGGCAGCCCCTCATCCTTCTTTTGAAAACCCTCCCTTGTGGAGTGTTCCCTTAGCCTCCTCTCTCCTCTCTTTGGGAGTCCTCCAGGCAGCCGCTGCTGCTGCCCCTGATCTCTGAGCTGCCCCCCACCTCACCCCAAAGAGAGGTGCCTCCTCTCATCGCTCCACAGGGGCCTGCTACTTGTCTGTCCATTCCCAACAGCAAGGGCTGGCATACTGGAAGGCTAGGCTCCCTTGCCCGCTTGCTTGCTTACTCCAAGGTCGCCTCCACTCCTGGCAACCAGTTTCCCCCTGACCAGCCCCAAAGGCACCACTCACATGTGGAGCTTGTAGCCAGGGCGGCTGCAATAAACAGCTGTGCAAGACTTTGGGAGGCAGAGATGCAAGAGGGCATCAGAGGAGGGAGGGAAGGGAAGGAACAGAAGCTGGTGTTGCCCACGGCACCTGACTATCATTCAAGGCACCGCAGGGTGCCATGGCACACTGGTTCAAAACCACCGATCTACCGTGTCAAAATGTTACAGAGCGAGAGCTGGGAAACCAACTACTGTAACAACCGTGCATTTATTGAATGAGGAAAACGGTTGTGTGTGAAGTCCAGGCCCCTATGCCCAAAACGAATAGGTGATAGTATCAGTCAGAATGCAAGAGTTAATACCCCCTAGATTGCACCCTTTGAAACTCAACAATCCTAAAAGGAGGATAGATTCCCAGTCTGTAAATGGTGAAGGAGCAGACAAGAGTCGTCCAATGATGAACCCTGCTCGGATAACAAGAAGGTGCTGGGAGAGCATCTATTGTGAGAAGCGGTCCCTTAAGGGCAACTCCTCCCATGACAGCTTGGTGTCTGTGTTTGTTATGCGCGTCCCTTTCTTATGGCCTTCATTACTTCCCTGCTATCTCATGTCATTAAGATATCAAGTTCATTTAGGTACATCCACATTGGCAGTTTAATTATGTCTGAGTATCAGTCCGTATTTTATTCATGGGCTAACACAGGGTGGTTGTCAGACATGGGGCCCAGGAGATAAAGGCAGAGGAGCTGAAGAATGCTAATGTCCTGCTGGATCCTGCTTGACAAACACACACATACTGGTTATTATCCAGCTGATTATTTCATTCATTCATTAACACCACATACATCAGCTCTCTTCGCCATGGATTATTGTGTACATTCATCTTTCCGTAAACAATTACCTGACAAGGTTGGGACAGGAGGGGCAGGGAAGGAGAATTCCCAGATGGGGTTTTCCTGGTTTGGGTCAGCAGTGAAGTGCTGAGCATAGAATACCCTGTTGACACGATCACTTCATTAATCAAATTAGGGCCAATAGTGCATTGCATGTGCTTAATGTTCCAAAACAATACTAGACCAGGTTTTATTGTGCTCTGCTGGTGGCTTGGCTGCAATACGGGCCTGTTTGCAGCTTGTTGACATGTGGAAAAAACAGGGGAATCTCAATAGTAACCTCCTAAAAGCATTTCCTTTGGGCCAGCAATGGGGAACCTGTGACATCCAGATGTTGTTGGACTCCAAGTCTCAGTGGCCACAGTGGCCAACGTGGCCAAGGATGAGGATTCCAACAGTGGCCACAGATTCCCCTTACTTGCCTTTAGGGGCATGCACTTTCCTGCATCCTCCCCATTTTATTTTCTGGGAGAATTCTGCATGAGTAGTGATAGTTTGCTTATCCTCAGCCACCTACTGTTCTTGAAACCTTCATCTTTTCCAGGAGGCTGTTTATCCATAAATGCAGAGAAAACTGCATTCAGACCTTTGCCATGCTATCCATAAATATAGGGTTCCCAATTTCCCTGAATTTCCCTGTGGGTAATGGAAGGATGGTATTCCATCCCAGCCTGCACTTGGCTTCCTTTCCAGTGATATCCCAGAATGCCGGGTGTGGTATCCTGCTATTGAGGAAAGGGGGAATGTCATGAACTTTAACCTTTTACCTTGGGCTGACTGAGCCATACATAAGACTAATCACACAGGTGGTAATAAATTCAGCACTGATTTTTGTCATATATGAAGTTGCCAGAATGCCAAATGGTGACCTTGGACAAGATCTGTCTCCATTATTTACTGTTTCTCATTAGCCATTGACATGCTTGGTGCCCCCCCCTTTTTTTAAAAAAAAGAATATCTGAATACCTTATGCCAGGGGTGGCCAACTCCCAAGAGACTGTGATCTACTTTCAGAATTAAAATCTGGTGGTGATCTACCCCCATTTTTGGGGGTTCAGCTCAAAGTTGTTGAGCTTTTTTAGGGAGAAGGAAAGGGGGGTGACCAGATTTGGTAACCTTTTGGGGGGCAGCACTGCCCAAATACTTTTCTTACAGAGGACAACAGAAACTTTTAGAGACTTCTTGGGAGAGAGTTGCATAAAAGCACTCACAAAACTGTACGCAGCACAAACTCCTTTACCCACTCCATTAACCTACCTATCAAGATTTCTTTAAAAATACATGCCTTCATCCATTGTTAGTGTGACATCTGTGTCACCATTTCAGTAACCAACTGTTTGATATCAGGCGAGTACTGTGTCAGGGCCAGCTTCAGAGAATCTGTCATGTTTGAACGTTGCTTACTCTTTGTCATTTTAAAATATGGAAATGCAGATTCACACAAATAAGTACCAGTAGAACCAAAACATGAGTTCTAAAGGTGGGAAGCAAATACACACACATAAAGACAATTGTTGCAGTGTTGTTTTCCAGGCAGACCACCTTCAGATCATAAAACTGTCCCTATTAAACTCCTATGTATCCGCAAAGTCCCCTGTATCCGCAATTGGCCCCTGGGGCTTCGTAGTCCAGAACCCCCTGAAAGACAGCAGGTTGGAGAAGACTGGGCTAATGCAACTGCTTCCCCAGAACTTGCTGGCTTTAAAAGCAGTGCATTCAAGGGGCTGTAGGGTGATCACCTGTGCCAACAGAGTGTACCCCATTCATGCCCAAGGAGAAGGTTATTTGCCCCCAAAGTTTGCAGAAGTACAAAAATATTCTAGCGGGTGTGGGAAGTCCTGAGGGGAGGACATATAATGAAGACTGAGTAGTGAGTCTGTTGCTGCTCCTGTCACCTCCTCCCGCCTCAGCCTTTCCTGCCGGCTTCCCTCCCTTGTTTGTTTGCTTGCTTGCCTCCTCCAGCAAGGAGCACCGGTGCCCCCCACCCCCGACTCCCAAGTACCCAGAGCCCTCGCAGGGGCACTGGCAAAGCTGCGCAGGTCATCCTCTCAGGAGCCGTGGCTCCCGTCCGCCCCCTCCCTCCCGGCTCAGAGAAGCCTCCCTCCCGTGGCTCCTGTCTGCCCCTTCCTGGCTCACTTGCTGTTGCTTCTTGTTAAAAACCTCCAAATTATGAGTTTTGATTGATTCATTACATGCTTATCCATTTGAATGTAAAGAGAAGAGGAGTGGGAAAGTAGACTTGGGTTTTTTTAAGGGAGCCGGGGATCTCTCCGCTGGCATGTGGGAGGAGGAGCAAGCCATTATGCGCCACGCACTCACACACACACACATACTGGTGAGTTCTATATCGGCAAGAGGGAAGGAGCTCTCCCTACAATTCTGCAATTGCCCGTGGCTATTGAGCTTTTTGGGGGGGGGGGACAAGAGTTGTTGAGGTTTTTTTGTTTTTGTTTTTAGGGGGAGAGCTCTTTTTTTCTTTTAGGCTGGCAAGCACTAAGGAACCCACAATCTACCTGCGAGCTACCAGAAACTTCCTCGCGATCTACTGGTAGATCGCGATCGACCTGTTGGACATGCCTGCCTTATGCTAATCTTAGCCCACAGGATTCACTCTCAATATCTAAAACATTCCAGAAAAAAGATTTGTGCCTGTCCATCCTTACCCCCAGCACAAGGTTAGACAGAGGAGCATTTATTGATATGAAAATGGAACATTCAGAGAAAAGATTATTTGGTGAGGCAAAGAAACTCTGGACCTTTGACCTTTTAATAGGTGGTTGTAATCCATTAAATGAGTTGGGATCTGATGAGACCTAAGCAAAAATTACTCCTTTTCGCCTCCACTTTTTCATTTCCTTGAATCATATTTGTGAGCTGTCGCTGGAGTGTCTTCTGACTCCCTCTTTTATTTTTTGGGATGCCTTTGCCTTCTTTGACTCAAGGGAGCCCTTTGCTTCCCATAAAAATTATATTTAACAAATAGAGGAGGAGAGAGCTATTGAAGAATGGATTCTGAAGTGAGCGTTGTGCTCCATATATTTCCGATTGCAGCCCTAGGTCAGCAGCTCTAATACAGATAAAGATTTTTGTTTGGCCTTGCAGGGTTAGGAGATATACAGCAATCTATAAAGAAGCCATACCTCAGAATAATTTAAGAAATGTTTATTCTCTGAGGGGATCCCTCATATGCTGTAAAACTGTCTTTTGATGAGACCAAGGATAGAGATGACAAAAGATCTGCCAGAAAACCATGGTGTGTATATGTGTGTTTCCTTAGCTGAAAATGGTACATTTGTTTTGGGTGGTCTGAGTAAGCTTGACTTGAGAGAGTTATAGGGAGGATAAGCAAAGTACTGTGTGCAATGGGACTATGTGGGATGGGACTGTTGATTTCCATTCCATACTATGAGAACAGCATAGCGAGCTTAAACCTACCCAGCCAAGTTGTATGTAAGAGCAATATGTAAGAGCAAAGTGTACTGCAACACTCTGCTTTTAATTTCTTGAAAGTACTAACACAATCAGCATTCAACCACTGAAGCAATATTACAAAGTACAGTTGGTTTGTGTGTAGATAAGGATTTGCTTTGTGTCCACCAATGGATGCTTTTACTACTGATTTTTTCCCTTAAAATCAGTTATTCAAAATATGGAAAACAAGAGTCCAAAGGCAACTTGAGATGCCCGAAGAAAAAAGGACCACTTTTTTTTTTGAGTGCCTGGGACCCTCCCTCCAAAACACAGTACTCTTTGAACAGCGTTGTATCGTATTCTCCCCCAAATCACTATTCAAAATCCATGCTTAGATCCTTCTGTGAGAGACTGAAAAGTTCTCTTGAAGCCTGCTGCTGCTCGAGATCAGCCTTGAATTTTCCTCTGCATAAGATATCTTCAAGTTCCAGGAAGGCCCCAATTGTCTTTAGCACCCAGAGGAAAAATCGAAGGGAAGGCTTCAATTACTAGTATGAAAAATGAGTTGCCTAAGAGGGGGCCCTTCCACCAGCCAGTGGTGCTTGTTTTTAAAACTGAATTATAGAGACGGTTCCATTTCCCCCCTCCTTCCTTCCAGAGACAAATGCATTAATTTTTCTCAAAACAGACAAGAGGGAAGCAGAGGGAAAATAAGATAATAAGAGTTTCTGTGGTGATTTATATGCCTTTGTGAAAAATAATGCGGACTGGGACAGCCAGCATACCACCGGTTGGCTGGGGGGGAGCAAATACAAAGCATGAAAAGCCCCAAGAGCCCAAATAGCATTGTATTGCCGACTGATTTGAAGGATATATATATATATATATATATATATATATATATATATATATATATATATATATACATACATACATACATGTGTGTGTAAAATATATGAATGCACTTGTGGGTGAACGGCATGTTACCCTTGCCGCAGGGATGGCGTTAGAAGCACTCTGAATGGTCAATTCTCCAACTTGGGGGTGATCTACAGCTGATCCAGTTGGGGGGGGAGATTTTCTTGTTAACATCTGCCGTGAAAAAGAATGTGCTAAGGGGTGCTGAGAGATCCTTTGCTTCCCACAGCCTGCACACATGTTTTCAGAAGAAGACACATGTATACACACGCTTTGGTCCACTGGGGCTTCTGGTAAAGCAGATTTACCAAGGTTTTATTGAACCAACACCCAAACCCTGCAAAACATGCTTCCAATGGCGAGAGTGGGATGAGTACACTCACCTCCAATGGAGATCCCTCTGTCAACACCTGGATAGCTCAGTTGGTTAGAGCGTGGTTCTGATAATGCCAAGGTTGCAGGTTCGATCTCTGTATGGGACAGCTGCCTATTCCTCCACTGCAGGAGGTTGGGCGAGATGATCCTCAAGGTCCCTTCCAACTCTACAATTCTATGTTTCTAACTCTATCATGCCCCTCCCTAATCCATACCCCTCGCGGGTCCTCCATGCCTTCCTTCGGCACTTTTGTCTGGCTGGAACATGGGATTGAGTTGTGGTAATGCCCCTTGCTTGTCTGGATGGAAAGAGGTGTGTATGGAAACCTCTGACTTTTGCGTGGCTGGAATGTTTCCTATGTGCAAATAGACACATGTGTTGCATCGCCCATCCTTTACTTCTGTGGAATGTGGCCTCTCTGGCTAAACATTTCCCTACTCCTGGAGTGAATAGATTCCTGCTGGATGCGACCAAAGGTTCATGTAGTCCCATAGTGGCCAAGAAGATGCCACCAGGAAGCCCACAAGCAGGGAGGCACCAAGTCATCACCAGGAACACAATTTTCCTATCCTCTAGTTGTTAATAGATCAATCGTCCAAGCATTTGTCCATTCCCCTTTTCAAGGTGCCCTAGCTGGTGCCCATCACTATATCCCGTTTGTCTGTCCTGAATCTAGTAAGGTTGCCGTACATCCGGCAGAAATCGAACAAATGTCTGGGAAAATCTGGACATGTCAGAAGCGTTGTTTTCCCTCAACGGCTCAACAACTTTGCCCACAAAATTAACAGCCTGTTAATTTCATGACTGACCCTGAGTTCTAGTATTATGAGAGAGGGGTAAAATCTTTTTTTATGCCATGCATAACTTTATAACTCTTTTCCCCTCCTCACCACCAATATATTGGCTTTCTCTAAATTGAGAAGCTGCCACTCTCAAAAGGACTCTAACTCCTTAGTCCCTTTGCTTGTCCTCTTCTAGCTTTGCAGAATCCTTTTTTGGGAAAAGCAAAGGGCGGGGGAGCAGAACCAGACCTGTCTGCAAGCATTCCAAATGCAGCAGCGCTATCGATTTATAGAAAAAGCCACGACAACGCCAGCAGCCACAGACTTGCTGAATTTGACTTGTTCCATTCATTTGATTTTAACTATTGAAAAATTAATGCAGCAGCACATTAAATTTAATGATTGCTAATTAGTTTAGCTAGTAAACATATTTAAATAGCCATGCTAAAATAATCACATTAACTTTGCAGATAAACAAATGGGCAGTTTCCCTCCAGCGAGAATTACAATAAGTCTAAGAGACCTTGGCAAGTTCATGTGATGGGGAGAACTTGAGGAAAGCAGAGCGAACTTATGGAAAAGTGTGCATAGCGCATAGTGTGTGTAGGCTCAGTTGCATAAGGCTGAATCCCACTTTAGGACATGGGACTTGCTGCATGATCATTTTCACGTGTGACATTAGCCATGAAGAATTCTAGTACTGTATGCTATTTTTAAGCTATGTGCGGATGTTGTTAGTGTAGTCGACTGCAGAAGGTCTATCAAATTTACATTCTAACTAAATGTAAAAAATAAAATAAAATGATGGGGTGCACATTTATGAGCTTCATATTTTGTTGATTTGGGGGTTTTGTGTCTTTATTTTATTGCCATTTTCTCAGGCATATTTAATGCATTTTGTGAAGTATAAATGCATATTGTATGTGCGTTTTACTGTTATAAGCCGCTTCGAGTTTCTTCTTGGGAAAAGGAAACAGATGAACAGATGAAAAAAGCAGATGGACATAATTGAAACCTAATGAGATTCCCCCCCCCAAGAGTAATGGTTTTTCAAAAGCAGAAAAAGCTGTACTTAAAAAAATAATAAAGTAATAAATTTGATATTTACGTTTTAGAGCAAATGTGATAGTAGATTATAAAATGTGCACACTGGGATTATAAAATGTGCACATCTTCCCACAATACCTTGACCTGATGGGCCACAATTCATGATTTTAGATGAAACTGTTGGGGGGGGGAAAACAGCAAGCTACATGGCAACAGAAAATTTTAAAACAAAACAAAACACACAGTCGGAGGGAGGAGGCAGAGAGCCTGGCTTAATATTGATAGCCTACCACCCAAAGCGATAAGAGATGGCAGGTTTGTGTATTATCATTAATCTTTGCAAACTGTTCCAAGTCTAATTTCATTTGGTCCTTTCTTCCTTCTCCTTCCCTCATCAACCCTGAATGGCGAATGCTGCTGCCAGAACAGTTAACCTAAACAGTTAGTCAAATGCTGACTCACGGAGCTGGTGAACAGGGAAGTGTCTGATTGAGGAAGGCAACTTCCTGACTGGACATAATTGAAGCCTAAGGAGATTTCTCTCTCCCGCCGCCCCCCAAACAAACAGATTCATGGTTTTTCAAAAGTAGAAATTTGCATATTAATAAGAGGCTGTTCAGACTGATTGGCTTAATGTGTTTGGGGTAAGTATAATTAAATGTCAAGGGAGATATATTATGAAGTAATGAAGCTGGGGGTAATTCATCAGAAATTGAGCTGAGAGGAAGGCATTTCAAATAATAAACACTGTTTTAACCTTCCTTTTTAAAGGTAATTTGCTTAGTCTGTAGTAAGACACACCATTTTTTTTTATTACAGAGGCAAATAAACAATGATGTTCTTTGTTTGTTCGTTTTTAATCTCCAGGAAGTTGTGTGGTTTTTTTTTAAAGTATATATCTTTCTAGTTTTGGTCCATCTGCTCGAGAATCAAAGAGAGGCAATTATGCTTTAGAGCATTTAATTCCATTATTGCTGCCTCCTGTTGCCCTTTAGAAGTAGTTTAGAAACCAAATAACACTGAGGTTGAATGAAACTTCCAAATGGGTGTTTATTATGGGATTGATACTGCTCATGCATGCAAGGGCCTCTTGCGCCTCCTTTAAATGCTCTTTGTCCATGGAATGTTCTCCTCCAACTTCTACTGCCCCACACTTTCTCCTTCCTAAATCCAGAGATTCCCAATGTTTTGAAATTCCAAATACTGTATGAGAGTTACATCAATTGCACCCCCCTCTCACTCACACACATATGCTGGGCCACCTGCTAACAATGCAAGTGGTGGGAAGCTATGCTCATACAGTGACTTTTTATGTTCTTCCTCAACCCTCAGTTTACCAAGAATCATCTAAGCTGATCTATAAGCACAGGAGGCAGCAGAAAGCTCTCTGTTTTTGCATCAGTCCTCACTCACCCACCCCAAAATAGAAGCAACTGCATAGACAGTTTCCAGATATGTTTGGGGAAAAGAACATTGCCATGCGTCAGTTCAAATTAAGAAGTGCCAGAGTTAAAGGGAAATGAGCACAACTTGGATTAATCTAAACAGGTCCATCAGGGAGTGGGAAATCTCTTCTAATTTGAGAGTTGCAGCCATGATGCTAGGCAAACCCAGAGTGGCTTGCTTGCTTGATTGTCTAGAATTGGCAATGCTGTTAAACACTAGCAAAATTTCTCATCCTGCCCTTGAGTCAGGCAACTGTGGCTTAAGTGTTGAAGTCAACCGAAGTTGAATTTTTCAGAGGATGCTTACATGCTCATTGAACTAGGCTCAGGTGAGTGCTCTCCTGGACCCATGTCCTGACTGCCCTCATTCTGTTTCACTTTGTAATCTCTGACCACAGTGAATCATCATAGCTTGAACACACCAGATGCCATTCCTAAGGCCTGTTCAGCACACCAAAATTCACTTAGAAAGTTCGCAAGACAAAAGAAAAAGCTCGTGCGAACCTGGCCGGCCACCTTGTCCTTTGGAGACCAGGCCTGGTAGGCAGAATGCATAATTGAGGCCTGATTAATAATAATAATAATAATAATAATAATAATAATAATAATAATAATATATTATTTATACCCCGCCCATCTGGCCGGGTTCCCCCAGCCACTCTGGGCGGCTTCCAGCACAATATTAAAATACAGAAATCCATCAAACATTAAAAGCTTCCCTAAACAGGGCTGCCTTGAGATGCCTTCTAAAGGTCTGGTAATTGTTGTTCTCTTTGACCTCTGGTGGGAGGGCATTCCACAGGGCGGGTGCCACTACCGAGAAGGCCCTCTGCCTGGTTCCCTGTAACTTGGCTTCTCGTAGCGAGGGAACCGCCAGAAGGCCCTCGGCGCCGGACCTCAGTGTCTGGGCTGAACGATGGGGGCAGAGATGCTCCTTCAGGTATACTGGACCGCGGCTGTTTAGGGCTTTAAAGGTCAGCACTAACACTTTGAATTGTGCTCAGAAACGTACTGGAGCCAATGTAGGTCTTTCAGGACCGGTGTTATGTGGTCTCGGCGGCCGTTCCCAGTCACCAGTCTAGCTGCCACATTCTGGGTTAGTTGTAGTTTCCGGGTCACCTTCAAAGGTAGCCCCACATAGAGCGCATTGTAGTAGTCCAAGCGAGAGATAACTAGAGCATGCACCACTCTGGCAAGACAGTCCGCGGGCAGGTAGGGTCTCAGCCCGCGTACCATATGGAGCTGATAAACAGCTGCCCTGGACACAGAATTGACCTGCGCCTCCATGGACAGCTGTGAGTCCAAAATGACTCCCAGGCTGCACACCTGGTCCTTCAGGGGCACAGTTACCCCATTCAGAACCAGGGAGTCCTCCACACCTGCCCATCTCCTGTCCCCCACAAACAGTACTTCTGTCTTGTCAGGATTCAACCTCAATCTGTTAGCCGCCATCCATCCTCCAACTGCCTCCAGGCACTCACACAGGACCTTCACCGCCTTGATGGCAAAAGAGCAGGTGGGGTGATTGTGCTCTTCTGCACTTCAGTTGTGTGGATAAAGGAATGTATGGAGGTGTGCTCACATTTTGTGCAGCTTCAACTCTGCGGTTGTGATGATACTAAGCCCAACAGAGGAGGAGGATCTTAAGATATTCCCCACCGTTCACCTAAGTCCCCAAGGCAGGTTACAGCCATTTAAAATATAGGTTTTTAAAAAATAAAAAAACCCAACTTAAAAGGTTACAATTAAAAAACACAATTGCAAAAACAAACAAACAGGGTGGATCCTAAAAAAATATACATCTCAGGTGTGAAAGGCCCAGGTGAAGAGGTGTGGCTTTTGCATTTGCCAAAAATTGTATAATGAAGTTGCCATGCCACCTCTATGGGGAGGGACTGCCACAGCATAGGCTAGCATGGGCAAGGGAGGTGGCACAACCCCCTTTACTTTTTGAGTCTAAGGCTTGTGTGAAATTCTTGCAGGGAACTGAGGGAGAAGCCAGATTCTGCAGTGCCAGGATTGTAGGTCAGACCAAGGGGTCATCTCCAAGGGGCGGATATACCAAGACTTCCAGCAAGCCAAAGGAATGTGAGTTTCTGCCAGCCTAAATGCATGGTGGCAACTGCAGAAATGCAGAAGATGTGTGTGTGTGGGGGGGGGGGACTAAGGAGCTGATGAGCCGTGCATTCAGGTTGTATAAACTGTAATGATTTCCTTGTTAAAACAAAGGAAAAAAATCAATGAGGTGCACAGCTAATGGCATCAAAGGGTTCCTTCTTGTCGATAACACTTAAGGAACTGACTGTCCGCAGGAGGTTTGGAGATGAGCTTCTCGGAATAACCTCCATCCGGGATGCTCAAAGGCAGGAGTCCATGAACACAGCAGGAAACTGCATCCTCCTCCTCCTGCAGGCAGTGTTAATTCCCTAATTATAAGGCCAAAGAAGAGAGAGATTATGGTGAACTTTCTTAGGCCTGGAGCTCTTGTATTACCTAACATAAAATAAAATAAAAACCCAACCAGTCCTCTCTCTTTTTGCATCAATAGTTAATCAGAGCAATTAGGAGAGGGATTGTAGTCTACAATTAGCTGTGATCAGTGTTGATTCCCCACTTTTGCCCTGAAGGCCAGCTGGTCCCCTGGAGTTCAAGCTCAGTGCCTCAAAAATGCCAATTGGCAACAATTCAGGAGCTGAGAACTGTCAGGTCTGATAAGAAGCAGGGAATAGCAAGGGAACATAACCCTCTTGTTCTTCCCTGTAAAGCTCACCCAGCGTCAGTAGCCCTCAGCATGCATAGACTGTGTGCTTTTGATCTTTGCCATCTGTGCTGAAATACGTGGAAGTTGGCATTGTTAGTGTTAACCCCACTGGGTGGGGGGAAATGTTCTGGATTCATGGTAGCGGGTACAGATTGCTCATTAATTAACTACACTAGTATCCCACCTTTCCTCCAAGGAGCTCAAGATGGCACACATAGTTCTCCTCCACTTTTTATCCTCACAACAACCTGTTGAGGTAGGTTGGGCTGAGCGACTGGCTGGCTCAGGGCCACCCAGCAAGCTTCATGGCTGAGTGGGGATTTGAACCCTGGTCTCCCAGATCATAGCCTGACACTGGAACTACTACGCCACACTGGCAGCATAGCTGTCAAGTTTTCCCTTTTCTCGCGAGAAAGCCTATTCAGCATAAGGGAATTTCCCTTAAATAAAGGGAGAATTTGACAGCTATGACTGGCAGGTTTGCTTTACTCTTGATGTTTGGTTACAAAGTGAGCATCATTTCCCCACAGAAGTTCTCTGGTGTGAGATTCTGCCTTATTTTATAAGAAAGGTGGCAATTTAAGCATGCATGTACCATTCACGGAGTTATCTGTAGCCACAATGTTTTCTGTACCCCCAAACCAAAGTCTTGTAGGAAGAATCACTAATGGTGTAACCTATATCCTCGGATGTAGCAGCCTTGACAGCCTGCCAGAAAGATGTGGCATATAATTTCATTTGACTTCTTCCATCAGCTTTTAGAGCAAATTGTGGACATGTTGACTACTTCTGCTTATGTGTCACTAAATCCTATACTTTTAAGATGAGATGAAGCTCTCCTCGATTTGATGTGTGATAAGATATAATAACACATATAAGACCAGTCTTTAATGTCTAAGACCTGCAGTTCTGTGGATGGGCACTTGATGTTATTGACCCTTTTGACAAGGTGACTTTAAAATAGTGCAATGACTGGCAGCCTCAGCAGTAGGGAGGTTTGGGGGCTGTAGTTTGGAAATATGCCCACAGCAGATCCATTTTGGACAATGTGGTGATCACACAGGGTCCTCGGGCGTTTCACGGTCTATTTGATCCCTGTGCCACCACTTTATTTCCCGCTGCCACCAACCAGGCTCTAACCTGGTAAAATACTGAGTCCAGTCAGGGTTAAATTGGAACATAAAACTTCTGTTTATTTATTGCAGTTTAACAAGCATGTGGTTTCATAAATGGTCTTCAGTCAATTATAAACACTTGGTGCCTATACCTTCCTATACCTGCTAACACTCCCTAAACCAACCTCCTCCAGTTCCACCCTTCAGTTATCTACTGAACTTCCTAGCAACTAACTGTTACTGACTCAGCTTATATTCCACTACACCAGGCACCCCCAAACTTTGGCCCTCCAGATGTTTTGGACTACAATTCCCATCTTCCCTGACCACTGGTCCTGTTAGCTAGGGATCATGGGAGTTGTAGGCCAAAACATCTGGAGGGCCCCAGTTTGGGGATGCCTGCGCTACACTAACTCAACCTACCCACAGACTCCCCCGCAATTCAACTCCCACTCCAATCCCAACTGAACCCACTGAACTAACTGAACCTCCCCCCAGAGCTGGTTTTCTAGTCCCTCTGACTCCACCCCCGGGTTCTTATTGGGTAACCTGTTTAACTATTTCAACTCCAGCACTATCATAGGTCAGTGTCACAGACAATACTTCAGAAAGCAACTTTTAAAGACAGAAAGTTGCAACCATGGAAGTGAAGGGCCCATCAACCAAACACTGATGATTTCATATATATATGCAAATTCTCTTTCATGCACATTAGTTGTTGTACTCCATGCAAACCTTAATCAGTGATGCTCCATTGTGCACTCATCAGGGTTCATTGTAGGACCACGGAGTTGACAGTGGCAGTTTGGGCACGGCTGACAGCGAGGAGGAGGAAATGCTTTTCATGGGGGGGGGGGAGAATGTGTCCAATGTAATTTAGGGCAGAACTGAAAGTGCAGGAATATGCACCTAATGAAAAACTGGCCCCAGTACTGCTGCAGTGAAGGGTGTACTGTGCGGATAGGGTTAAGGGGTTAACAGACCCATAAAGGGAGTCACTGCAGCTTGCCTGTGCATAATATAGTAACAGCAAGATGTATAATCATTGGTGTCAGGGTGGTTGGGGTAAGATTCATTTTCCTGATAATTCAAGGCATGATTGGAAGCTAATTTTGAAACCTTGTTAGACCAGAGGATGCTGGCTATTGCAAGAAGCTAAACAATATGCTATTAACAGACCAAAGCAATTGGGCTTCCAGTTCTGCCCTTGGGTGACGACTCTCTTATAGCCTTTTCAATTCTAAATAAAGTTTTCCTGTGATTGAATTACAGGAAATCCACTGCTGTGGCAGCTCTCCCCGGTGGGCTGCAGTTGTTCAGCTATCTGCCTGTCGGGCATAAGCCGTGGAGGTGTGCTCAGTGCAATGAGCTCCTGGTTCTCAGGAAACAAGTTAGCTCCCTTGAGGCTAAGGTGGCTGACCTGGATGTGCTGGGGGAGGCAGGAAGGTATGTAGATGAGACTGTCAGAAACATGATAGGGACACCCCAGGCCTGGACCAGTAGCTCCTCTGCTGTCACAGAGTTGAGGGTCTTGGGGAAGGAAAGTGTCATTCTGAGAAGGAGGGAAATGATCCTTAGAGGAGACCCATACTTTGGTGTGAACTAATATTCTTTCATGCTGAGTATATGCCTCTGAGCGTAGGCAGAAAGAGCAATGCTTGTAGTGGGTGTTTCATTAGGAATACAGAGATAATGATAGGTGGATTGACCTCATGGGGAGCTACCTGTCTGATATGAAGGTTGCAACTCATCCCACAGTGTGGATGCCTTTACATGGAAGACATTGTGACAGCCCTGGATCTTGCAGTTTTCATATTCCTACATCAGCTAAAAATATATCAGCACCTCAAGAATCTCAGTGTCCCCAATTGGTGCACTGGACAATTTGACTTCCACTCCAAAATGAAAGCCAGTGGTAGCCAACATGGTGCCCTCTAAATGTAGTTGGGCATCAGCTCCCATCAGCCCCAGGAAGCATGGGAATGGACCAGGATGATGGAAGCTGGTGGTCCTCAACATCTAGAAGGCATGAGGTTGGCTAAGCTCATGGACCCTATTGGAGAGGCACTGGACTTTGTTTGCACCTTACAGTTCTTTATCTGCTGTGAAAATCCTGCTTCTTCTGCATTTATTCATTAGAGAGGTCACCTCTTGGATTGATAGCAGCTGGTTGGGGGGTTACAGTAACACAGATAAACTCAAACACCTCAAGAACAAATGGGCACTTATCAAAGCAAATGAAAAAAATCTTGGACTTTGAATTTCTCCATCTTAATTTTAAAAAGTGTTGGATTTCCTAATATCCTCATTGCCTGAAGGGGAAATACCATTGCACTTAGTGTACAAGTGAACATTCTAGCTCTCGGAATAGAGTGTTTCAAAGAAAGGAATCAATGGACCCCTGAGGTCTCTGGTTCTATTCAGGCTCTTAAAACTTTGCTCATGGGATGTAGTCAGTCATTCTCCCCCCATCATTCCCATTGCTGTTCTTCAACTGTATGCACATCATCTCAGGCCCTAACAGAGGGCCCAGGGTAGATTTGTTTCGCCTCTTACTTGAAATCCTCAAGAGCAGCCCTGCAATTATAACACTGCTCCCTGGCTTGATGAAAAATAGCAGCCACCCTCCCTCTTTTCTAAGACTGAATGTCAGAGTCAGAGGCGTAACAATGGTTTGTCAGTGCAAACAGAGCAATAACACAATCCTATGCACACGTACTTCCAAGTAAGTATTGTTGTGTTCAGTGTGGCTTAGTCCAAGTAAGTGTGCATAGGATCGCAGTCAAATTTCTGCCTGCCACTGTTCAGCTGGAACTCCTCTCCCAGCTCCTTCCCCACACTCAGAGTTCCAGGTAGATATTTGCATTAGTGTTTAGAACCATGTGAGAGCCATGCAGGGAGGGTTAAGCAGCCAGGGAGAGCTAGAGGGGAAGGGATAAGTTTCCTCTTTCCCTGTGACTTGGCTTTCCAAAGCACCTTCTCCCAAAGCTGTAAATCAAGAGGGCATCAGGGTTTTGTTTTTCTTTTTTCCTATGTGTGTTTGCTAGCAACATGTCATTCTGCCTTGAAATAAGGGTGTCTGAGAAGCAGTCACATCATAAGCCTGATATATGGGAGTGCTAGGTTCTGTTTCCACACCTGGTAATTACATACGTGAAAGAAAGGTTCGCAAGTTGCTTTCATAGGAGAGCAGAATTCTTTGACCTCCCACGTGCTGGTTCCTTCCTAAAGGGGTTTTTCTGGAGATACCTGCAATTAAACCAATTACCACTTGTGTATAACAGTGCAATACTGGGCACATCTACTCAGTGAGCATCAGCAAGCTTGTGAATTCAGTTTGGCAATGTTTTTTTGGGGGGGGGGAAATCTGGCCCAATTGATGTGCAAACCATCTATCACACAAGTGCGTTTTGTGCATCAGCTCGGCTTGTTAGGAGCCCTCGCATCTCAGCAGAGAGGCAGCCATCTCCAATAAACGCAGGCATTATGTAATTATTTTGCAAGCCTGACTCTGCCACATCGAGCGCTGCTGATCAGAGATGTGTGGCAGCTCACGGCGCCTTTTTAGTTCCTTTTCAGGCTGTCTGCTTAGCTTTGTCTGCATCCTACTCTGTTATTTAAAAAAGAGCTTAGAATAAGCATCGGGTTACTTATCAGCGAGGTAAAAGGAGAGGCAGGAATGCAGGACAGAAAGAGAGCTTCTCTGATAAGATGTAGCTTGACAGATATAGCATGGAAACAGATGCCACAGGCTGCAGATGTAATGAGATACATAAATACCGAGGCCTACTTGAATAAATGGAGGCATCATCTTCCATAAAGATGTCTGCTGGCGCTCCCAGACATCTCTACCTGTGTATTTCAGCACCAGAAGTCAGATTGGTTTGATTTCAGAAGCAGAAAAAAATATGTTTTACTTGGGGATTTTGATCAGCAGGTTTTATTTTCCAGCACACAGAGTGGCATCTCACCTTTTAACAAGCTTTCGGAGATGCCAAGAAACAACAGTGTCTCTGTAACTGAACAACTATGTTGCACAACGAAGCTAAAGTTTGCAGGGTTTCTGCCTGTACAACACCTTGCTAAATGCTTGTGTTCACTCCAGCTTAAGTGAGAATTTGGTCTAGCAGGCCCAGGAAGACAAAAGCATTATTCTATCCTCATCATTTCCTTAATAAAAGAATGCTCTGTAACCAAATAGCTGTGCTCCTGGTGATGGGTACTAGGACTGGAACTGACAGCTCACCATTCTCATTCCAGTTTTGCTAAGGGCACTTTCAAAGATACTGTGAAGTGGGTTGGAGGTACCAGTTGGGGTTGATGAAGAGTCAGGCTTCCTGCCAATAAGCAATGCAGGGCAGGACAGATGCACTTTCCAAATTCTTAAAGCACAATGTTTACTCAGAAACAAGTATCATTGAGTTTGGTGCGGCTTGCTCTCAGGTAAGTAGTCATCATGGCGTATTGGGGTCACACAGGGGCAGTTGTCCCAGACACAAAATTGTTAGGGGTGCAAAATTTCAACACCCAATGCTGCTTCAATACAGCTCCATTGCTGGGCTGCGTTGAAAATGGCCTCTTCAGGCAAACCAGGGAGTGACCTCTTTGGACAAGGCCTCTTTTTTCTCATCTCTGTGGCTGCCATCTCCTGGGTAACATGGATGCCATTAGGCAGTTAAATATGTATGCCCCTCCATGCGACACGGGGCACTGGCAACCTACGCTACACCACTGAGTGGGGATAGGACTGTAGTTCTAACTTTGTAGTGTCTTTGGCTACTGTTTAGCTAATATGATTGCCATAAGTTGTAAACACTTCCCTCTACTGTACGTATATCTGCGCATGAACATTTCTTGAGGTTCTTGTTTCATGCATTGTCAGCATACCAATAGCAGCTTTGAAAAGTAAGTTTAGTATGAGAATTGCAAAACCGTATCATTTCTCTTCCCACCCATCTTCCCAAAGCAGGCTGCCCATCTCAGCTGCACCCTGGGAGGCTAACAATCAGGAAGGAATAAGTGCAGGTTCTTCTGCATGTGTGCCCTGCAAATCGTTGGGATCAGGTGTTTGAAATGAGCACACCTGAAACTCAAATAAAAACCTGAGCAGACACACCCTTACTGTCATATAGCCTTTCTGTATTGTTGGTCACCCTCAGCTCATATTTTTTTCAGACTTGTATTGAAATTCACATCCCACTCTTCCAGACAACATGCCAAATCAAGTCCGTTTAAAGGTAAAGGTAAAGGGACCCCTGACCTTTAGGTCCAGTCGTGACCAACTCTGGGGTTGCGGCGCTCATCTTGTGTTATTGGCCGAGGGAGCCGGCGTACAGCTTCCAGGTCATGTGGCCAGCATGACAAAGCCACTTCTGGCGAACCAGAGCAGCGCACGGAAACGTCGTTTACCTTCCCGCTTGTAGCAGTATCTATTTATCTACTTGCACTTTGACATGCTTTCGAACTGCTAGGTTGGGAGGAGCTGGGACCGAGCAACAGGAGCTCACCCCGTCACAGGGATTTGAACCGCCGACCTTCTGATCGGCAAGCCCTAGGCTCTGTGGTTTAACCCACAGCGCCACCGGCATCCGTTTACAGTAGGTTAAAATATTTTGACATAAGCATGGGTCATAGTGCATCTTCTATCATCGCTGGTTATAAAATGGGCATTTTCTGCTATGTCCCCTGTGTTACAGAATGCCCTCCCTTTCCATGGCAAATAAGATCAGACCCTGTTTTATGTGTTTAGATCCCCTAACTTCTGTTTTCAATGATTTTATATTGCTGCTTTATTGGTTTTAAGCTGCATTTTTAAATAATACTGAGCTTTTTTTATTTTAGAATACTGCACACACCTTGGCATTTTAAAAAGTCTTAAGTGGTTTGTAAATGTTATTAAATAATTAAATGTCTTACCGTACTATTTGGACATTAAGTGGAATTAAATGGTATAGCATCATGTCAGTTCAGAGGGGTATGTGGGAGGCAGGCAAGCAAATTTTATGAACATTCCTCCATGCAATGGAGACCTCAGAGGAAAACAGCATGTTAAATAGGCAGAACCATTATCCACAGTGTGGTAGTTTTCAATGGACAGTGAGTTTCATTTCCAAGAGACCATTCAGATATTTGATTCCTCTCATCAGACTAAAAACTGGAAAAGTCCCCCAAAAGCTTAATTTTCTTGCTTGAACAAACTAGTATTTAAGAGATGTATTCTGTAAGATGTATTCTATATTTAACACATAGCAAGGGGTGATTTGTCATGTCATAAGTGCAGAACTAAATACTGAGCTGGCTACTAAAAGGATTGTGATTCACAATACAATCAAGGTTGGTTACCCACAGCAACATTTCTTTCTTTTTTGTAAACCCAATGAGCAGTCAATTCATGTTAATCATGTAATTTCTATTTCATAGAATCATAGAGTTGGAAGAGACCACAAGGGCCATCCAGTCCAACAATGTTTTCTGACAGCAAGCATTGTGAATGTGAAGTGAGGGCTTGATCTTGACTCAGCTGAGCATAACCCTGTTAGAAAGATGTCTTCTCATTTTGGAAAAACACATTGCTTTCTGATGTGTCAGGAATGAATTTGATTCTTTGCTGAAATTCTCTAATTTTTCTTTCAACACAAACAATTGTGCATTCCTCTGTCTTGAAATTTGTTCTTTCAAAACGTTGATATTTGCCATGTCCTGACTCCTGACTCTTCAAATGGAAGTTTCTGCTGGTGTTACATAGTTGTTTTTTCCCTCCCTCTCTTACAATATGCATGCATGCACACACATACACACCAATATTAGCAGAGGTGGGAGAAAACCTCCATAGCTGTCAAGTTTTCCCTTTTCCTGTGAGGAAGCCTATTCAGCATAAGGGAATTTCCCTTTAAAAAAGGGAGAACTTTTTGCCTTGAACTAGCTTCCTCCTAAACTCCGTATTCTTAGTTTCTGCCCTATTAATACTGTAATCCTGTACAAGCATGTAATAGGCATGTATAGAATTGCACTGTAAGGCACAGAGCCCATGGATACCTAAAGGACTTAACTATAAACCAGGAAGTCCTTGGTCACTGGGTGGCTTATAGATTCTTGACTGTCAGGGATCCCACATAGCAGGTGGAAATGCACATAGAGACAAAATTGCACCCTTCTTGGATCCTTGCAAACTACAGTCTTCATGCCCCTCTCCCCACACATCCGCACCTACACTATGACATATAAATTAATTAATTAAATAAATAAACACACACATCATTCTGCTAGGTATTTTGCTTACAATATTTATCTAATGTACAGGGTTGCTGTAGAACAAGGGTGGGGAACCTTTGGCTCTGCAGGTGTTCTTGGACCACTGCTCACATAATCACTGATCATTGGCCACATTGACCAGGGCATCGGAGTTCAACAACACCTGGAGCAGTGTAGGTTGACTTTTCCTATTGTAAGGATTACTGAGAAAATGTACGTGGCACATCTCTAAAGTGCTGTGTGAAGTCTAACAAGGGTTGTTAAGTCAACATGCACTTTGAGTGAGTACTTTGAATAGTTTGAGCCCTCCCTAACCCCATAAAATTTTCCACATGCGTGTTGTAGTCAATCAGTGCCTCTCTCCATTCATTGAAGAACCGAGCTTGGATACAATACTAGTGTATGTCAGTTACTGGAGCCGCATTCTGTATGCAAACACCAGGACTTGTTTGCAAGCTGAAATGTAAATTCAAATCCTGTTTGCACTTTACCCGGGGCGGAGAATAATGCTGTTAAAGAAGTCCTATTAAGAACTACCAGCAAGTGAGAGATCTGGATCCATTACAACGTCACACAACATGTGCAACCTCCCCTACTGAAAAACCACAGGCATCCCACACAGTTGTGGGCAAGCCTAAAGAAACAGCAGCATTCATCACCAGCAGCTTATTTCATGAAATGGAAAAACGCCGTAGTGTCTGTGTGCACCAGCAAAGAAGTCTCCACAGAGCTTGAAAGGGAGTCTGCCACAGACTCAGAACAAACCATTTTAGGTCATCTCCTTTCTGGTGAAAGTTGGGCAACTATGGATGAAAGCACTTTCACCTCATACCCCCCGTTGCAAGATCAAGCTTGCCCTTCTTTTAGGCCCACCAAGTTATTATAGATTTCCCATGGTGCAATGAGTGAGATGCAGTCATGCTTGATGTGTGTATTAACCAGTGACGTGGGTCAAAAAAATAATCCGAAGCGGAAAATTTTCCAAGTGTTTTATTTTCCCACAGAAAATTTTCTGTTTCCTTAGGAACAATGAATGGATGCCCACTGCAAAGAGGACATTAGGCAAGTGTGCCATTAAAAAAACTTATGCAAATGATCCTAATTTGCAAATGATCTTTTTCAAACATTTCCAGGAAACTATAGTTCATTCATACAACCAGTCAACACACCAAACTGACCTTCTGATGGAAGCTTAACCGCAAAAGCTCACCATCTCAAACATTCATCCAGATTTGTCCCTATTTCTGCAGGGTTGTGTATTAGGGTTCAATAATGCTTCATATACTGTAGGCTTCATAAGAGGGCACAGCCCACTGGGGTGTTCTCAAGTGTCTGCTCCCCAAGAGGTTCTTTAGCAGCTCCCATTCATTTCAGTGGACTTGCACAGGAGAATTTCCCAATGGACTGTTTCCATCATTAATGGTTGTGGTCACTTCCGTCAGGATACCAGACTAGCTTCGGTGGGACTTCAAAGCAAGAATATAAAAACACAAAGAATCTTACTACATGGGTCAGATGTCCTGCTTGGGGTACTTCTGGCTTTCTCAACTGTCTGTTGGGTCAGGCACACACTGTGCATTTTGGAATTCATCATAGCGTAAGAACATCACAAAAGCTCTGCTGGATCAGACCAAAGACCTATCTCAGGCATCCCCAAACTTCGGCCCTCCAGATGTTTTGGACTACAATTCCCATCATCTCTGACCACTGGTCCTGTTAGCTAGGGATCATGGGAGTTGTAGGCCAAAACATCTGGAGGGCCGCAGTTTGGGGATGCCTGGCCTATCTGGTCAACATTCTGCTCTCTCCCATATAGCCAGCCAGATGCTGATGGGAAGCCTACAAGCAGGACTTGAGTGCCACAGGGCTCTCCCTCCTTCTGAGCCCTAGCAACTGGTATTCGGAGTCATAGTAAATGCCCCTTTTGCCCTTGGCCAGCCAGCAACTGCCCAAGCTTATGCTATTTGTTTTATGCAATGCAATTATCCCTGCTGTGCATAGTCCACTGTCCCCATAGAGTTTTCAAACAGTAAGCCACTATGTAATTTAATATTGAAGGTGAAAAGGCTGCCTAACTTATTCAACAGAAGATTTTCACATCCCTTCAGATTAATCCCAAACCTTACGCAGCCAAAACCATTTTTTTGGTCCACAGTTTGTTTGTTTGAGTGGGGAGGTGGATCGGATTCAAGTTTATGCTGGAAATAAGACCATGCCCTTCAAAAAGAGAATATTGGCTTATTTTTCTAGGCTCGGAATAACCCCCATAGTGCATACTGCACTTTCCTCTCAGTGCTACTGTCATAAGACAAAGCAGCTATAAGAAATGGTTTTATGCTGAGTCAGTAAACTAAGGAGGTTTTCAGTTCCAAAGACTTCCTCCTGTGTCAGACTATTGGTCCATTTTCCCTTTTGCAATCCGATCGGTAATTGGGAGATTTTCCCATATCCTGTCACCTGAGATCCTTTGGTCCAGCAATGAGGGGTGACCTGTGGGCCTTCTAGATGTTGTTGGGGGTCCCACTCTCATCAGCCCCAGCCAACATGCTCAATAGCCAGGGATGATGAGAGCTGTATCCCAACAACATCTGAAAGTTCTCAGGTTTCCCATTCCCAGTCATGCTGCATCTGCAATCTTATAGTTATGGGTCATACGCTGTACTATGTGTATAGTACAGCCATGTCTGTGCTGTGCTTTCCTTCTGCTGTTTACGTGTCTTGAGTGGAACTGTGATTGGCTTCCAGGTTCTATTGAGGAGAAAGTGTTCCTTGCAAGTACATAATGGCTGGTAGGAACATTCATTTCCAGTGTGTGGTAGTGTGGCCTCACAAGGGATGGTTCTGATCCATCCATGCTGGGTTGGCACTCCACTTTCCAGTGAGATGTGTGAGTTCAGCACAGTGACTCACTGTATTGTTCCATCAGAGGGAGATGAAACTATCATCATGTCTATAAGGCAACTTAGCAGGCTAGAGCTACACAGTAATAGTATGAGATAGTAGATCATTGCAGATGGTGACAGCAGTCCCGAAATTAAAAGACGCCTGCTTCTTGGGAGAAAAGCAATGACAAACCTAGACAGCATCTTAAAAAACAGAGACATCACCTTGCCTACAAAGGTCCGTCTAGTTAAAGCTATGGTTGTCCCGGTAGTGATGTATGGAAGTGAGAGCTGGACCATAAAGAAGGCTGATCACCGAAGAATTGATGCTTTTGAATTGTGGTGCTGGAGGAGACTCTTGAGAGTCCCATGGACTGCAAGAAGATCAAACCTATCAATTCTGAAGGAAATCAGCCCTGAGTGCTCACTGGAAGGACAGATCGTGAAGCTGAGGCTCCAATACTTTGGCCACCTCATGAGAAGAGAAGACTCCCTGGAAAAGACCCTGATGTTGGGAAAGATGGAGGGCACTAGGAGAAGGGGACGACAGAGGACGAGATGGTTGGACAGTGTTCTTGAAGCTACCAACATGAGTCTGACCAAACTGTGGGAGGCGGTGCAAGACAGGAGTGCCTGGCGTGCTATGGTCCATGGGGTCACAAAGAGTCGGACACGACTAAACGACTAAACAACAACAACAAGTAGTAGTAGTAGTAGTAGTCGTAGTCGTAGTCGTAGTCGTAGTCGTAGTAGTAATATTATGCATTTTCCTGGTGCTCAAGCTTGCACACATGCACCCAGTCTTCGAATATTCTCACAGGCAGCGTTGGAAATTTTCCAGGCACATTTTGCACCTGGCTATTGGCCACTTGCAACCAAGGGAAGCTGCCAAGGTGCCAGGATGGTGTCTGATGTTTCCACCATCTGTGGGTCCTTGGGTCTTGCCTGTTTCCACACACTAGCAAAACATCCTGCAGAATTCTATCTGTGATATTTTAACTTCGCAATCAGAATGGAAAAAAAGTTGCATTGAAAGATACAACTTTCGAGCCTTTTGGCCCCCAAATGGCAAGTAGACAATTCTGCTTTGGTGCCTGTAACCCTGATTTAAGGAGCCATTTGGTGCCTAGTTAAATATATCCGAGTTTCTAACGTTGCTCACAGGCAATGGTCTGTCTGTTTAACATTGTAAAGCTCCTGTCTTTCCCCCCTCCCCCATCCTTGCCTTGAATCATACCTCCAAGTACAGCAATAGCGTCTTGGCACTTCTGCATGTTGCTCGAAATGTAAACAAAACACCAAGTGAACAAATGCCAGAGGCAGAAAACGCTGTGAAGTAGCAGAAAAAGGTGTCAAGATGCCATGATCCCATGGTGGATTGATGCTTTTATCAGAATTTTCTTCTCCCTCTCCCTCTCTCTCTGTCCCTCCCTCCCTCCCCCCGATTTCTTTCTTTCTTTCAAAGCATTACGGTACATGTTGTTGACTCACAGTGCCAGTGGGGAGGTGTTTTGTTTTATCTCCTCCTGCCCACATATGCAAAACCCTGATAACTCTGCATTAACAAGCAGCTTTCATTTTTAACCGGCACTGTCATCTGAGCAGCAAAGCATCTCCTGAGAAGCAACACACAACTAAATCATGTTGGATGGCCCCTGTCTTTTTCCAGAGATGAACTCATTGATATGTGAGATTTATGTTGCACAATTCCCCACTGCTACAAGGGAGAGTAGAGTTGAAGGAGTGTGGGATGGGGAGGTCAATGAGCTTCTAGTCCGGTGGCAACCAGCATCATGACCAATGTGCTACAAGTAGGAACATCAGGGAATTTCCCATGAAAACAGCCACAAGAGCGGAAATGGCCAGTGTTCATGTATTCATCCCATGTCAAGAATGGAAATTGATCCTGTGAATATTACCGGTATTTGCAATTGTTGCTTTCAGTCCACAAATGATAAGTAATTGATGTTTCCCCGTTATTTGCGTTGCGTTTCCGTCATGCCAAAATGAACGGGGCAGAATAATGTAATGAGAATACGATGTTCACAATTAAATTCTGTAATTATGACAGTGAAACAAATAACATACGGTAGTTTTTTGGTGGAAGATGAACTGCAGCAGAATGGAAACATTGTTGCATGAGACAAATGCGTGTATTTTGATCTGAGATAAGGGAGAGGTATGAATAGCCAAGACCATAGACCTGCCTTCTTCTGTTCAGGCAGGCATGCAACAAAAACCCATGCTGCCACTGCTGAGCTTGGGCATGTAGTTTTGACATTCATTTCAAGTGGATGGTCATCCACCCACCCTTCAAAATAGACCAGCCTACCTACTGAGAAATAAATGTGCCATTATCAGAAAGCAGTAGCAATGTGGCTGTGGTAAAGGTAGTTCCTTGTAGTTTGTTTGGAATGAGACAAACCATGAGGCTAGGTTAGTAGATTGAATCTTGTGCCCTTGCGTGCTGCTTGTATTGTATAGGTTTGTATATACAGCTAAGCCAAACCTCCATAGTATAGTGGCAGCAGGACCAGGGAAGGAGCAGAGCACCAGCACATTGCTTATTCACTGTAAGCTATCATTTGGCTCAGTGTTTCATGTGAATCAGGCCAGTGTGCGTGTTTAAAGTTTCTGAGTAAACCAGAGGTAAAGCAATGAGAAAGTAGAGCACATAAGAAAAAAAAATGAAATCATATAAAAAATAGCACTGTCATGAGCACATGGCTCACACTTTGATATTAAGGCCTAGAGTCCTTGAACTTTAAAAGTCCTTAGAATTATTGAAAACATTTCTTAATGGTGAGATACATGTTGTCTGTCAAAACTCCAATGGCCTCTGAAGGGCAAGTCATCCAGGAAGGTTGTACTTTGGACCACCCTATTGCAATTCTCCCCCAAACCAGCCACCCCTGTAGGGTTCCAAAGAATGATATAGCAGAATGGGCTTGAATAGCAAATTAGATAAAGGTGATGGTGGGAGGGAAATGACAGTGAGAAACATCTAAGCTGCAAGCAATTCCTAAGTTGAATATGGGCACTTCCAGACTGCTGCTATTTTCAGTTGGGATTCAGTCATATCCATGCAGGTCTCACTTACTGAAAAACAGTGTGTTCCCAGGAAATCATTCATTAGGCTAGTGTTCGCATTATGCGCTGAGGATTTCCGTTATTTCCTATGTGAACATGTCTTATCCACGATCTCTCTCCCCACTCCCACCATAGTTTCTTCCGACCAGCAAAAGAGACTCAAAGGGAAAACAGATTTGTCCAATATCTCATAATTGTCCAATCTCTCCCCCTTCCCTTTCTTTGCACTTTCTGTCCTAAATATTTGCCACTGACCAGCAAGATACAAATAAATTAGGAAGTGGGCAAATTCCAGCTGTTCGGATATCTGAATTTGTGGCATGCGTAGCGATGTTTGCGCATAATTCTTTATTTTCAGATAAGTGTATTTTCACATAGTGGGAGCAGTGTGAACCGGCACATTCAGGTCGGGCAATTATAGTTGTTTGGGTGGTTTGGCATAAGAAACCCACTTCTCCAAAATGCTGGACTTTTTTGTGATGGATAAAGTGATGAGGAAACGCCCTGGAAAATATGGGGTGATACTTGCTTTGATGCAACGTCATCTCGCCTCCTGGCAAACAAATGAGGATGAATGCTCATCAAATAGCCAACATTGTCTAATCTCCCTGCAAACAAATCCATATGAATGCTCAGTTAAACAGGTTTTCTAGAAGTGCCCTCTGTGCCTGTGCCTTTCATCATGAAACTGCTTTTGCAGTGGAGCATGCCGACTGGTGTTGGCGAAAGCCCATCTGTACAAATCCATAAAGCCACTTCCTGGGTTAGCCATGATGGGTTTTTCGCCTACCTCGTAGCATGTCGTCACAACTTAGGTTAGGCGGTTAGGCGTTGGAAATTTGCATAACAATCAGATGGAGGAGGGGCAAGTACGTCATCAGCTGCCCTAATTTGGAGAAGTAATTCCGTTAAAGGATTCCGGGGGCGAGGCTTGGTCCTGAGCCTGGAGTTGCCTGGGCCGTAAGGCACGCCCCTTCGGTGGCCACAGGAGGAGCTCTAGTAGATCTACGTCGCGGGGCTCCTTTCTGGTGGTTAACTTCTCACAGACTCCAACACACGGGTTGGAGTCGGATATAGTCGGATTAGGTTCCAACGCCTAAGCCAATTCCGCTCTACATGCATATTTAATAAAGTTGTGGCCTTAACCACCCAATTAATTAAATCTTAAACCTGGTGTCATGAGTCTTTATTCTGGGGAAGGAGGGCATATAGCCACACAAACATTGCCTCCTTCAGACAACAGGACAATGGAAATGCATGTCTGAGCTCACACTACATCGTGCCTGTGGACCATGTTTTGCTCCTGCGATAAGGCTTTGCACAGCCTCTGGGACTTGGAGGCTCATTTTGGGGAGGTGTGTGAATAAGTCGCTCAATGGGGCTGGACCTTGTACCAGGCTTGCTTTTGTACAAATATTTCCCCCCCCCCCTCCTGCAGTTCTGGCATCTCTTTCTTTTGCATTGTTTCTCCAGCAGTTATTTAATGCAGCCTTTGGGGGGCATGGTCAGGTCAATGGTAACAATGGCAAAGATAAGGATAAATGATTGTGTCAGTGTGTGAGAGCACTCAGGGGTGGCTCTGCCGTAAGGCCCTGTGCCACTCTTTGTTCATTGCACCCAAGGGCATCTGCATGGAAACTGTATCCGTACTGCTTACAAGCTTGCCTGCCGCTGCTCTTTTCTTCTTCACTTGGCATCCTGAGCCTATATAATTCAAGACACAATTGTCCATTCAGCAATCGCCACCAAGCATTGCAAAGCGAGAAACAGAATGCTGGAGGGGAATGAAGGAGGCTTTGTAGAGAGGAACTATCACACGGTGCACAGCAAAACCTGTTCGGTGGTCATTTTTCTCCCCCATCACACCCCAGAAGAAAGATAATCAGAGCAACAATCATCTGGCCCCATTTGCTCCTCTGTTAGTAAATTGCATATATGGGCATGTTGATAGCCAAAACTGCTTGGGGGAGAGGACAGGAGTGGATCTAGCCAGGGACATACATAGTGAGTAGAGAACTCTTGAGGTCTGCAGGGCAATCCTGAATGGATGGTAGAGATGGTGTTGCTTCCAGAAGTGGCTTTCCGGATGGTGTGGTGCCATTAATCCAGCTTCCCAGCAGATCAGTCACTGTTGCTTACTAGTAATGGGAAAATTGATGGGGAGCAAACACATTGGTGGAGCCAATCCGATACTTGGGCTGGTGCATTTAACTTCCCCACCGCTATGTCTCTCTCTCTCCTGGCAAGCAACAGTGACACACCTGCTGGGAAGCTAGCATAGAAGCACTGCCCCACCTCGCACAGATTCACTTCACTCTCAAAGAGGTTGGGGCTGAAGAACAGAAATGCATTCTGTCTCTGAATAGTAGCAGCAGAGAGCAGTTCGCAGGCACAAACTCTCAAGCTTGCCAGTGGTGGGGAGGAAATGGAAGGGAATTGCATGGCAAGCATTTAAGCTCCATTCAGCCTGACACTTAAAAGGCATAGAATTAGTTTTCATAGAGGTACACCCTCAGGCATAGTCTCTCTGAGATGCATAGCAGAACTGTGAACACATCAGGAACACATGCATGTTCCAAAGGGGAAAGGTGCAACTTCTCTTCTTACCTGAAACCCATAACCGTGGAATGAAAATAATCACTGATACATCCTGTTATTTGTCTGTTAAGTACAACATGCTTTGGATAAAGGTGCCTAAGGCTGTGTCCACACTGGCAGGAACATGGGATTGGCTCCACTGGTGCGTCCACACAGGACCAACTTTGCTACCATCCTGTTCCACTTCCACACCATCCCACTAAGTGGCAGCAGCACCTCTGCCAGGACACCGCCCAACCCTGCAGGTTGGTCCTGCACAGAGATGCTTCTGTTTGCTCCAGTCCAACATCAAAACATTAATGAGCACATCAAACATTTGGAACCAGATTGGTAGTATTCTCAATGAAAACTCAGTAGGCATGTAATAAACTTACTTATTCAGCAAACCAGTTAAACAGGACAATGTAAATCAGATGATGCTGGAGCTGAAATGATTAGGGTCACTTATCTTTCCACACTGCCTAAATAATTTGAGAATAGTCAAGGTTTTGGTTAGTCAGCATTTGTCAAATACTATTGCTCCTATGGCAACTTGCTGGTGGTCAAATGGAATAATAATAATAATAATAATAATAATAATAATAATAATAATAATTTATTTATACCCCACCCATCTGGCTGGGTTTCCCCAGCCACCCTGGGCGGCTTCCAACAGAAGTATTAAAATACATACAATAATTTATTAAACATTAAAAGCTTCCCTAAACAGGGCTGCCTTCAGATGTCCTCAAAAAGTCTGGTAGTTGTTTTTCTCTTTGACATCTGGTGGGAGGGCGTTCCACAGGGCAGGTGCCACTAATGAGAAGGCCCTCTGCCTGGTTCCCTGTAACTTGGCTTCTCACAGCGAGGGAACCGCCAGAAGGCCCTCGGCGCTGGACCTCAGTGTCCGGGCAGAACGATGGAGGTGGAGACGCTCCTTCAGGTATACTGGACTCAATGCCTGAATTGAGGGATATTTAATAGACATGGTGCTTCGTTCTCAAATTCTTGGTTCTATTGTTCCCAAGCTTCCATTGAGGCACTATCTTTAGGCCTTCAGTAGCATACTTGAAGCATGGCTGACCTATCTACTGCACGGGTAGAACTGAGTCGGTGCTGGACTGTGAATTTAGACTACACATATAAAAAGTACTCTGTTTCAGAGAAGGCATCCTCTTCCATTAAATAATTAAATAGACACACACACACCCCAAATCCTACTAAATTTAAAATAACACAGCCCATTTATTCTGGCAAAAACTCATTTGGAAATTATGTTTGCCAAAATATTTCTGTGGCTCTGATCTTTTTCAAGTGGCTGCTTCTCAATAAAATCCAGATGCCACCCATCCATAAGGCCCTACAGGCTGCTGTTTATGTCCATGAAAGATGCCTTTGTCATTCATTGATCTCTCCAAAGCTGTGGCAGGACATGCCTAGTGGCTCCCAACCATAGCTGCCAAGTTTTCACTTTTCTTGCGAGGAAGCCTATTCAGCATAAGGGAAAATCCCTGTAAAAAAGGGATAACTTGGCAGCTATGCTCCCAACAACATGCAATCCGTGGCTTCAGCTTGCCAAGTGTTGACACAAGCAGACAAAGATAGCATTCATCTCCCAGTTCGGAAGAAGACTAATGTGCTACAAAGATGCCACCTTAAAGTTTGAGTTCTCTAGTAAATCAAGATATGAGCAATCAACCTTCTGTGTTTGCTTTGTTAAGGTAGCATTTCGGTGGCTCCTCTCATTCTTAAGAATGGGTAATTAATGTTGGACTTGGCAATATCTGGCCCTATTGTGAATGATCTGGGGAAATCTTTGTTTGCTTTTATGGGACTGGGTTTTGGCTGACCCTTTCTGTAAGCATCCTTTTTAAAAGAGGAAGCTCACAAAAGTCTGTCTTTAAAGTTAGATGATCCTACAATGCTCTGTTGCCTTCTAACAGTTATTAAGCTTTTTCAGGTGTTTGAAAACAGTAAAGAACTGTGGCTTCTGGGTCATATTCAGATGCAGTACCTAGGAAGACTCCAGTGCAGGCTTTGTCTGCATGGGCCTGATGTGGTTATGAGTGGACTGAGCAGCTTAATTTCAATTTTGCTGGACCACAATCATAAATTCATCCAGTCCCATTTTGTTTGGATATTTTTAAAACAATGCATGAATAAATTGTATTTTGCATGCACTTTTTGTGCATAAAACACCTATTTTTTAAATAAGGTTTCACACCAAAACTGCACTGCAAAATTCAGATAAGTGCATAATCCAACTGGGAATGTGGTTGTGATCTGTAAGCAAATACAGAAGTGTCATACTAGGTCAGTGTGCTGCAGAAAGCAGACCAGATGCATTCCTCCCCCATTCCTAAATGTGGTTTTAAAATGTGACAATTACTCAGTCAGAGGGAGCAGTGTGATGAGTTGCCACATTGATGTAATCTAAATGTATCAAAATAAGAATTATTTTCACAACTATACCTTTTATAATGAAACACTCAGAGTCAGACTACCTATTCTTGCTTCCTGGATACTTATTTAGTGTTGTTGTTGTTTAGTCGTTTAGTCGTGTCCGACTCTTCATGACCCCATGGACCAGAGCACGCCAGGCACTCCTGTCTTCCACTGCCTCCCGCAGTTTGGTCAGACTCATGTTTGTAGCTTCGAGAACACTGTCCAACCATCTCATCCTCTGTCGTCCCCTTCTCCTTGTGCCCTCAATGTTTCCCAACATCAGGGTCTTTTCCAGGGAGTCTTCTCTTCTCATGAGGTGGCCAAAGTATTGGAGCCTCAGCTTCACGATCTATCCTTCCAGTGAGCACTCAGGGCTGATTTCCTTCAGAATGGATAGGTTTGATCATCTTGCAGTCCATGGGACTCTCAAGAGTCTCAAGAGTCTTATTTAGTAGTGGGATACAATCTAGCAGATGTTGCTCTTGCATCAAGTTGGGTTATCTTTTTAAAGGGAGATGGGAGTCACATGATAGAAACATCCCCTGATGTTCTCTCTCATTTATTTTGACCCCGTGTTATCTCAATTTTGCATGTCATCTTGATTATATTCTCGAACTGAGCATCACAACGTTAGACTTTTGAATTAATGTTGTAATTATTCTTACCCAAACCCTCACAGCAGTTTCCCTTTAGGATTTACGGATTAGTCTCTCTTTTTGGTTCATATCAGTTTCACGTGTGTTTATTTATAAGTCCATTCCATCCTGCTTCCACATTAATCTGCTGTTTCTTAAAAATGCACATTGAGGACATAAATATGTATTTCTGGAAGTATTTTTTTCTCAAAATATGCCTTTCTAAATTTCTCTCAAAGTATGCATTTCTTCCCTCTCTCTCTCTCTCCTCTTTTTAAAAAGCTTATCATAAATATTCATCTTTATACTACATTGGAACATTCTAAAAGCCAAAAACTGCAATGCAAAACCCACAGAAGTACAAAATCCCAAGGATAACTGTGTTGTGATCTCCGCATTAGTCTGGGAGATGCAGAACAGATCAGTTCCTATCAGAAATCACAAAGAACAAATTCCTCAAGCAACCCTAGTTTTCTTCAGGCAGATGATTCCTTGCTGAATTGCTTTTGTTGCTAGGATTCCCATCTTCCCACTCACATTCAGCTTAAAGCACCAGTTGTTCCCTTGATGACATCATTTTGAATGTTTGAAAACTCAAAACATTCTCCCACCCCCACCCCCACCCAAAACCCACATTATAATCAGTTTGGTGAAATATATAGGGTTGCGTCCAGTGTTTCTGTACTACTTCCACAATGAAACTTCCTCCTTCTCTCCCCTGCAACCCTCTGTGCACCCTCAAATTCTCTTCCAGATGGCTGGGGGATATTCTGGGAGGGGTGAGCTCAGGGAAGGGAGAGGAATCGGAAGCCCCATTCCATAAGTGGAAGATCACTCATGTAGCATTGGATACTCATAGTGTTAAGTTTGGAGTGAGAAACCCATATTCAGATGCCCATTCAGCTTTGAACGTCACTTGACTCTAACTAACCACACATGAGAATAAAATGGTAGGATGAAAAGGACTGCTTTGGGGTAGGGTGAGAGGTGACTAAAAACAAAAACAAAAACAAAACCTCCTAATGTTTTTTTCAGATACAACATACAGAAAAGAATCTTCCTTCCCCCCTCCCCCTCCCCAAGAGAGTACAACACAACATGCAAGGATGAGTGGAATGTATAAACATGCCATTACACAAACTAGAAACAAGTACCATTGTGTGGACAGGCAGAGTCCCCCCCCCCAACCCCAGGCAACCCCTGAGCGGAATAATGACTCAAGACAACGTGCCAAGGGATTAAAATTGGCCACAACTTTATTAAGTTTCAGATGTAGGGAGACCCCTTTAACGGAGAACCCTGGTATCACCACCGCAAGGGGGGCATGGGTCACCGCTTCATGCCCCCCCTTTTGGAAGATAGACTAAAGGATTCCGCCCAAGGCCTGAAACTGCCAAAGTTGTGACGTTTTGCTATGGGAAAGGCAAAACGTGCCAATGCAGGGAAATTCCTTTCTGGCCCTTCAACAGCGACCTTGACGTAGCAGCGCCTGCATACCTGAGGAGAAGAGGTTAACCTGCAAAAGAAGACTTAACTGAGGGAGGGCAGGGTGGGAGAAGCTCTGGAGCTGACTGCTGCTTCACAGGGAAGATTCACCTTCTCTTGTGTGGGCAGGACGATCCCCCCCTTACCTGGCCAATCCCCTGGCAACGCCTCCCCAGGCGGGATTGGACGATTGGCTGAGGTAGGCAAAGACCTCCAGGTATCCAGCCTGGGGAGGATGAGGCCAGTCTGAACTACCAGGAGTCGCACTGGGATCCAGGGGGCTGCGTGTGACCACACACAAAAAAGTCATCTAAACTAGTTCCCAGGCCAGGAATGGGGAACCTGTGACCCTTCAGACATTGTTGGATTCCAGCTCCCATCAGCGTCAGCAGGCATAATGATTATGCAGTGTCTGAAGTTGTACATCTTTTTTTCTATACTGAATCTGCTGCCTGGCAATTTTAACTGAAAAATTCCTAAGTAATAATTTTGTGTGTAAGAAAAATAGCTACCACTTCCATAGCAATTTGTAATAAAGGAAACCATTCCTATTTGCATCTGTGGGAATTATATCATAGCTAAATTACACTGTTTGGATAGGATACACTACTTACTGATATGTTTGTGGTGTAATGCACATGTAATAGCTACGCTGTGCACATAACTGGAGATTTACTTATTGTGTCAGATTTAGCTTATGAAAATGGATGGGGTGGTTCCTTGGTGAGCCTTGGTGTAGATAGTAAAGCATTCAAACAAATGAAAAATGTGTTATGAGTGCTATGAGTAAGTGCAATCTACATGCATCTATTTTGTTTGTGCAAGCTGGCCATCATTGCAAGAGACCTTAACGAAACTTTTGCTGTTGAAGCCCAATCCTCCAAAAGTAATTTTGATCTCTCCTCTTTTCTGCATTAGGGATTTGATGCCAAGAACTCTTGATGGGCAGATCACCATGGAGAAAACTCCCAGCTACTTTGTCACCAAGGAAGCCCCGGCTCGCATCTCTGCCATGTCGAAGGGCACCAAGCTCATTGTGGTGGTGAGAGATCCGGTCACCAGAGCCATTTCTGACTACACACAAACTCTGTCCAAGAAGCCTGACATCCCCACCTTTGAGAGCCTGACCTTCAAAAACAGGACTACGGGCCTCATTGATACTTCCTGGAGTGCCATCCAGATTGGCATTTACGCCAAGCACCTGGAAAACTGGCTCCTGTACTTCCCCATTGGGCAGATCCTCTTTGTCAGTGGGGAGAGGCTTATCAGTGATCCAGCTGGTGAGTTAGGCCGAGTCCAGGACTTTCTGGGCCTCAAGAGGATCATCACGGACAAACACTTCTACTTCAACAAAACCAAGGGTTTCCCATGCCTGAAAAAGGCTGAAGGCAGCAGCAAGCCCCACTGCTTGGGCAAAACCAAGGGGCGGACCCACCCCAACATAGACCAGGAAGTGGTTCAGAGGCTGCGGGAATTCTACAGGCCCTTCAACATGAAGTTCTACCAGATGACTGGACATGACTTTGGCTGGGATTGAGGCTGGGAAAAATAATAATTTAAACAAATAAAAAGGAAAAATATATTTTTGTACATATCAATAGAGAGGGGAAATTAATATTTGTGCTAATGTCTGGTGGTTCCAATTAATATTTTCGTTTTGATGCACATATCATGGTTTTCTATTTTTCTTGTTTTGTTAGTCAGGATTTATAGTATCCACTTCCACAAGGCTGTCCGTTGAGATCTTGCCACTGCGTCCAGTATGCCTCTTTCCAATTTTCCATTTGACATCTTTGAGGTTTTTATGAAGTAATTTGGCACTATTTGTCTATTAATTCTGGGTTCTGTGCCCAGATTTTTAACAAAATGGCATTAGTTGGTCACGTTGGTGACCAAAATAATCAGGTTTGGAAGATATTTTCCTAGTTCTACTGCTCTGGCATGACATGCGGTATGAGACTCAGATGGGATCCATTTTTATTTCGTTTTATTTCATTCTTTAATTTGAGAGAGTTTCATGATGTGAATTCAGTAAACAGCTTGAGAGGGGGCTGTTCAATTTACAAAATTCTTCACTCCTCTCTTCCCCACCTGACTTCATAAAGACACTACAGCATCCACTCCTGGCATGTACCCTGATAGTGCCCAGCACAACCAGGAAGAGAAGGGTTCTCTCTAGCCCAAATATAGCACTATCATTTCCCAAGATGTAACAACGGTTCTCTGATTCATGTACCGAAGCTAAAGCACACCCTTGGGAATGGGTCATTAGGCATTTACTGAAGAGTGGTGTGAGGCCTTGTCCAAACATATGACTCCAAACCTAGATGTTTTCTCAGAGAAGATCCAATATCCAAACTAATTAAGATAAAGTATCTTCATTATAGTTTGAAGGGCTTTTCAAAGCCTTATCCCTCTACCCCCAACGAACCCACCTGTTGTCTCCGTAAAACCTTGTATTAGCTCAGATTTCTCTACCCAGAGCCCAGTGACAGCTGGGCTGAGTGGAAGAGTCAACAGTAGGAAGAGAGAAAACAAAGTCATTTTCTCTGTCATCTCCCCCACTTAAGCACAAGGGGTCATGAGGTTACCACTTACTACCTTCAGCCAACCTACTCGGCCTCCTGTCTCTCCTCAGAATGGCTCATCTCTAGCCTTAAGCCCTTTCCTGGCAGTGTCTTGTGCCGCAAAACATCTGGGTAAACATTTAATAATCACCCAAACAAAGAAGGGAAAGTAGTTAATTGGTCACTTGAGAATGTAACATACGACAATGCTGGCTTGCTCCAGCTCACAGCAGTTCTTCTGTCTGAGAGCCTTCTGAGAGCTTGATTCATCCCAAATACAGTGATCAGCCATTGGGGGAAAGTACTTTGTCTGGGGACTCTAAAAGGGAGGGGGACCGTCAGCACTAGCTGTGTTGTTATACTGCCATGGGCCCTGAAATGGAGACTGGTTTACAATAAGAGGCCACACTGGGTACCAAGTAATATTATGGCCCTCTTTTGACCTGGTTCATCTCCCACATCCAAAACTACAGCAGTGGATCATTTCCCATTATTGGAAAACAACAACAACATAGAGATAATTTAATAAACTTGAAAGTCTCTGTCACCTTTTAACTAGCTAACAGATATTGGTGACAATTTAGGCCCATTGTTCCTGATAAGTATTTTCAGCTGTCCATGAATCTGGAAGGGTGACAACTTGATCTTAATCAGGTTGCACAGCTTTGCAATGTATGAGAAACATCTCTATATTCTAACTATATCCCAGTGTCATGGTTTGTAATTGGCCCGGCACAACCGATGCTCACGGGGACCTGGTAGAACAGTATGAGGACTAGGCTGCAATTAGAACTGGAGACTTGGGGTAATTATACTTTTGTCTCTGTTAAAATTTGTTAACACTGCAGGTCTCAAACTGCCGCCCCTCAGCTATCATACCTTGGTGTTTCTGTTACATTTCAAGTTCTATGGACCAAACTAGAATTGAATTTGGCTGACACATTTCTTTTAATGTGTCTGCCCTGTTTAAATATGAAGTGAAGGATGAAAGTCTTCTTTTAACAGTAAAAGGACACATGGGAAAAGAACAGCCAGCCCTCCCACCCCCCCCCCAATACCTTCTTTCCCCTCCGTCCATTGCTCCAATCAGTGTTATCCACTCCCATCTCCTATCCACTAGAGCAGCCAGCTACAGGGCATCATACTCCTTTTACTCAGCACACCCATCTCATGTGTGAACAGGGTGATCACTTAAATGTCCCATCACATCTAGTTGTCCTTGTCAGATTTTTTTTAAAGCAACCCCCCCCCCAAAAAAAAATCAAACTGATATAGAGCATGTCATACACATTATGCACCTCTTTTGCATGCTATAGCCTAGCAAAAGAATTGGGTTTTGTAGCTAAATGAAAGCTCTCTTCAATGACAGCAGTGAACACATGACCAGAGGATATGTGGATGAGTAGTTTCACGCACCATTTCTTCAATCCAAACATTTTAGAACTCTGCAAAGTCAGGATTCTAAAACATGTTTGGAGCCTCAATGAATACAAAAGTCTCTATGCTTCAGACAGTTGGAAGGCAACAAAATTGGTGACAAAGCAGGGCAGATCTGATGTGCTCATTGTGTTTGCTCTTGCCGCAGGTTTACTGATGCCTAAAGAGGGTTGAAGGATTCGAAATCTCTCTCAAACAGGAAGTAAGACACTGTTTCTTTTTAGATGCTGGGTTAGATCAGTTTCATAAAGACCTAATAACTGGGGATGGCCGAGTTGGTTTCCTGTAGGATTCTCTTGGGCTCCAGTTAGGGTTTCCTGATTAAAACATGACCTCTTTCAATTGGGACACCTTGGAACAGCAATCTCTACACATGACATGGAGATAATATGTTCTCAAGTGAGAGATGATCACATTGCCATTTTACAGAATTGTGATATACAAATAGGTGAGCAGCAAAAGGACCAGAGAGGTTGTCCAAAGGGGAACTCTCCTGTTTGTTTATGTATGGGGTCATCTTTGTCTAAAACAATTGCAGCTTCCATTCATTTCCAGACAGCTTGCAGCCATGTACCAGCTTGTAGTTTGCAGATCACTTTGTGGCTGTTTTCTCTGTTAATACAAGCCTGAATTAGGGCCTTGGTGCATATGGTCTTTACTGTGTCCCTGTGGAGTGATGTTTCATAATAACTAACCTCAATCAGTTTTGTATTGAGAAGCGCAAACTATAACACTTCTATGCAGACAATCTGAAGGATGCAGCTTGTCAATATTTCTCCAAAGGGTTGTTTCTTGCCGGCATATATACAATGAACTAAAAACCTATGTACAAAACTAAATTAAAAGCCAGATTGCAAAGGAGCCTGCTGAGCGAGTCTTTTACCTCGTAGCACACCTGGTGTAATAAATGCAAATGGATATGGCATTAATTTATATTTTGTGGATTCTATGACTCCTACTCAAGAGCATACTTTCTGAAGTTATTTATTTTAAATAGTTATTGCTTTATCTCTCCTTTTCTATCCAGTATATAAGGTATACCATATAAGGCCTGCCAAGAAAGATACCCATGTCTTTTTTATTAACAGAAAAGAATTCTTCTTTCCTTTGTACATACTATTTTATGTTATTTCTTTGCATTGTAATCCTCTCATTTCCTCACTTTGATGCTATTTCTGTATGAGCCGAAATACTTTTTAATTTAATTTAAGGCTGAAAAAGCACATGTTTTAATAAACCTTACGGGTATTGAGAGGCACTGTGCTGTCTTTTTTGGCTTTGACACAAAGCGTGGGGGAGAGAGATGATGTGAACCTGGGCTATTTCATAGTCATCACAGTATTAATAAAAATTCTCTGATGTCTGATTTTTATATACACAGTAAATATGAAGACCCATTTAAATAGAGGGAGCTTCAGAAAGCTGCAAACTGGCATCACTTTACTTGTGTGATGAGCAGAACCATGGTGTTGATACCGAAAAAAGCAGATGCCAGTGAGGGGTTAGCCCTGCCTTGCCCAACCTAATGCTCTCCAGATGTTTGACTTCCAACTCCCATCAATCTCAGCCAACATGGCCATATTTTCAGGACTGATCGGAGCTGCAATCCAGCCACATCGTGAGGGCACCGGGTTAGGGAAGCTTGGCTTAGCCAAAGCCATAGAAGAAAGAGGTACCAAACAACCAGCTTTTAACAGTCCAACCAGCAAAAATATATTGCAAAATGTAAGTAGCATCTTGTTTCCAGGTGCCACCAGGCTTCACCCATGCCTGACCAGATCCTGTTAAACACATTGGCTCCACTTCCACCCCGTCTGTTTGTTTAGAATTATTATATACCATTTAAAATCATGCATATTGATGTATACTTTCCATAAAAGGATGCATCAAAAACAAAAAAAACAAAATCATATGAAACATACATAATAATTAATAACTATTTCACTCCATTTAAAAGTAGTACAAGAAATGCCCAGGCAAGAGAAAAGAGAATAAACATTGTTGTGATACCTATCACTTCATTCTTCTGCATTATTTACGCATTCATTCATTTCTTCACAAAGCATTTCTAGACCACTTCATTGTTTAAAAATCTCTAAGCTGTGTACACCATGAGCAAAACACCCCCAAAGTCAATTAAAATACAACCAACAAAAATACAACCAATAAGTAGGTTATACAGACCAATCTTCTGGGGCAAAGGAGAAAATTTGCTACACAAAGTCAGAAAGAGGTGGACCTTATGAATAGTGTTAGTGAAGTTGTGCATTTTCAAGGGCTGCTCAGTTCTTCAAAGGGCGAAGTGTTGATGCTGGCATGTCCACAAATCAAGTGGTTAATGAAGCAGGAATCTAGTGGAACAGAGGAAGTTGCCTTAAATAAATCTCGTCTGCCTAGTGGTCGGTTTCAATTAATACTGTCTCCTCCAGGTATGGGGAACTTGTGGCTCTCCAGCTGTGGTTGGATTACCAACTCCCATCATCCTTTGGCCATGGTGGCTGAGGCTAATGGAATTTGAAGTCCAAGAACATCTGGAGAGTCACAGGTTAGCCACCCCAAACTCTCTGCACTGACTGGCAGCAGCTTTGCAAGGTAGGGATTTCCCTAGGTCTACCTAGAGATGCTGGGGATTGGACGGGGGAACATCTGCATGCAAAGTATGTGCTCTGCGACTGCCCCAAGGAAGCAGGTGGTCACACTTCACTTCGGAAATGTTTCAGCAAAAAGCATATTCAGTGGTTTGGCAATCAAATATAAAATTTTCAGTGTGGTGTGGTAAAACGAGATCTCTATTTATTCATTTTTACTTGCACAGATTAAATCCCAAGAAAATACACTCCTGTACCTCAGAACATTCTATTAAATTCCTGCCGTTTCATATAAATCTTTATCCTTGGACAGAAAAACATCCTATTACTTTTCCCGAGCTTCTGCATTTTGTCTTTTAATTATTGCTATCCAGAGTTCATAACGTAGGCTCAGCATTCCTCCCAGGTAATATTTATCTAGATTTGGACTGAAGGACTTGAGCTTATAATGCAAACATAAGAAATCCTCATTAAGGCTTTGGGGAGGAAGGGACTTGACTGGATATAGTACAACCTGGGGGGGGGGAGTTTTAGTAAGGAATATTTCTCTCTCTCTTCTCTCTTTTTCAACATCCTCCATTTTCAGAACTGGCCCCAGATATTTTGCTGCCTGAGGCAAATAGCACCCCTTCTCCTAAAACATGAATCATCATATCCAAGAAAGACCTGGGTTTTTTTGATACCGGAGAAAGAAAAATCCCACGAGTGCCTCTCCCTGGGAAAAAAATAACAACAAAACAACAGGAAATGTAACCATTTGCTGCCCTCTGATGACACTCAAAGTCATCTGTCTGAGGTGGTCACTCTGTCTAATGGTAGGTCCATCCCTGGCCATTTTATATATGGTTATATTAATACAAAAATGATGGCTTTCTTAGACTTTAGCAATGCCATTCTTAAAGTTATTATGCCACCAGTGTTTGTGAACTCAAGTTCTTCCTTGGACTTAAGCAAATCATTGTTTCTCAGCATAAGTTCCTTATGGCAAATTGAGAACAAGAGTATACCAATATGATTTATAGTTTTCCTTCCTCCTGGCCGAGATTGCTTCTGATCTTTCCTTCTGAGCTTCCCTTCAGAGTGTGTGTGTGTGAGAGAGAGAGAGAGAGAGAGAGGGAGGGAGGGGGTGTTTTCTCTGAGATACTATATCAAAGAGTGTGTTGTTTATCACCCTACATTGCCCCTCCCCCCAATAGGAGACGTTCTAGAGGCAATTTTTATCCAGCAGAAAGAGAAGAACAGATTACAGGAGCAGCAGACCAAGAAATACAACAACCACATACAGGGCCGTCTTAAGCGGGTCGGGCGCCCGGGGGCCGTGGTGCGCAGATCGCTCCAGCGCCCCCGCTCCGCCCCGCTCCTTCCCGCGGCTGGTGGGCAGGCGCAGCGTGGTTTCCGCGCGGCTTCGCCGTGCAGCGCCCCCCTGCCGACCCGGTGCCCCGCGCCACCCAGCCTACCCCATACCACATACTCCCTACCTCCCAACCACCAAGTAGAACAGCAGAGCCTTTGAAATTATCAACTAGGGTGGTACAGATGGAGGCACCCTGTGTGCAAGTATTATATGGGTCCTGGCCATACACCACTGCCCAGATCTCATGCCTCCCTTGCCCTGAAGTATTACAATAAGCATCCCCACTTTGTTCCTCCTTGAAGTTCTGGGTGCAGCTCACAATAGTGCATCTCTTTGACGTGGCCAAAGCATCAGGAAACCTTCAGGCTGTGGTTTCTTGTAATGAAACCCTCTGAGCGATTCACATTTTTCAGCATCATTCTGCAATGTTATGTTTTAGAGATGAAATGTAGTGACTCCCTTGCCTCTCTTGTTAAACGAGGGGAAGATAGGCAGGAACCCCCAAACTGCCTCACAAAGATCCCGAGCCTTATAATCTTTGAATTACCAACCTACCTTTTTTATTTGCTTCCAATTTGCTATCATAAACCCCATCTGTTTCCCTTGGCAGCTCCCTCGCCACAGAAAAATGCAGCACTGCGATGATGCCTGTGGCTTATGGATCCAAAGCCAGGATCATAAGGGAGAAGAAAGATGATGGGAGCACATTAAAGATTCTCTTTCTGAGAAAAAAGACTGGAAACTATGTTTGATGAGGTAGGTAAAATTAGTTGGAGGATCTACCCAGTACAAAGAGTTCCTCTCTATGTGCTTTGCAGCACTCTTAAGGATTATCTGTCAGCAAACCGCAGGGCTTCAGACCCAAACATTTGAGCTTAGGAAGGGAATGCTTTTTTGTGGCACAGATTGATGAGGCACCAGTTGGAGTCACTTTATGCTATGGCACATATGCCTTGATGGCTCATATTACATTAAATTAGGGTGGTCCTAATTTCTAATCTCAAACCTACTAACATGAGTTTGACCAAACTGCGGGAGGCAGTGGAAGACAGGAGTGCCTAGCGTGCTCTGGTCCATGGGGTCATGAAGAGTCGGACACGACTAAACAACAACAATTTATAGAAGACTGTACTTTGTTTCAGGAGTGGACATCTTATGACCTTATGAATGTTGTTGGACTACAATTCACATCATCCCTGACCATTCCTAGTTATGTGAATTGCTAACTGCAGGGTGTGGATCAATCCAGTTTGGGACCATGGCAGGAGCTATGGGTTAAAGCCCTCTTTCTCCTGCTACAGTCCCCCCGTGGTCTCTGTTTCTTTCTTTGTTAAAAACACAAAATTACCAGTTGCATGAATAACATCACATTCAGTTTGGCCCTTAAGTTGTATTCCTTTTGAAGACTTCATAGTGCATTATCAAGAAGGTCCAGGATTAGGGAAAAGAAGAAGGGACAAAGTAGTCAGCCCATGAGTGAGGGATAAACCAATCTCTAATATCTGCTTCTGCCGAATGTTGTGTTATCAAACAGTTGGTAAAAGGATGATTCAGGCCTTTGAAAACACACATAACCATAAATTAAACAGCACCCTGTTTAGTTTTGCCTCTCTGTATTCTTCCAATACTGCCATTTCCTCTAGTGAATTATAGCCATGGGAAACAGAACTACATGTTGGCTACCAATTATTTTAGCCTGTGGCAAGCCAGCGATAAGAATATATAAGCACTGTTGGATCAGACCAAAGGCCTGCCTAGTCCAGTATCCTTTTCCCCACAGTGGCCAATCAGAGGCCTATGGGAAGCCCACAAGCAGGAGATGAAGGCTGTTCTTCCCCAAAGACTAGTATGGAGTATTTTATTCTAGAGGCAGCATCACGACTAATAATAACCACTGATGGCCATATCCTCCAGTCATTTTCTAATCTGCTTGTACTGCCATCTAAGTTTGTAGGGCATCACCCTATCTTGTGGTAGAGAATTTTATAGTTTTAACTATGCACTGAGTGAGAAAGTACTTCCTTCTCCTGTCATGTTCAGCTGCCAACGTCTGCAGAGTTTGGTTTCTTGGCATACCACTGGGGGAGGGATCACCTTTGTAGTGTGCCAACAGCCAAATCCAATGCATGCCAGCAGATGTGCACGAGTGACAAGCCAAAGACTGAAGCAGCTGGAGCCAACCTAGGCAAGATATTTTTTTTCCCTCTATGGCCACAGCATACTGAAGTGATCGTGAGAGGAACAGGGCACAGCGGAGCCAAGGGAGTTGCTCACATACCAGGACGTATGAATCATGTGGCTTTCGCCGTGTAGGTCTGGCTCGCACAACTTGCAACTTGCCAAGCTGAACATCGACCACCAGGCAAGGGACCCAATAAACCTGTTTCGAATAGCTCCCTGGGACTTCTCAGACACGTGGCAGTCCCACTTTACAAGGCTGATGGGCTGCATTTGGGCTGATGAAGCATCAGTTTTGCAGACCTAATTTGGGTTGGCTTTGACAATGCCCTCGATGGAGCTCTGTACTCTTTTGTCCCTGTCAGCAGCGTGAATCAGCTTGACCTGCATCACAACTGGATGCGGGAAACCATTATGGCGCAAGTCCCATAGACTGCAAAATGAGCAGAGCATGAGAAGATGTGAAATAGTTTATTACAGTTGTGAACATGGGAAGGAAAGAGGGTGGGGCTGAGATGACGTTCAAAATACTAAAACAATAGTCCTTGTGTTAAGTGGAAAAAGCAGGCTAGAACATACAGTCCAGAGATGATTATTCCATCAGCACTTAAGCATAGCATTGGCACTGAATATTAAAACAATGAATAATAAAAACAGGTGAATATCAAGGCTGTGCAACACATGTAAATGTCTGTGAAACATCCAGCAGAGTACGAAAGAGTTGATCCTTCAACCTCCCCCATACTTGCTCTTTTAAAATATGTATTACGTTACAGTTTCAAGCCACTGGCAAGGTAAGGTGTTGAGGGAAGGAAACAGGATCCAAACTCATGTGGGAAATGGTCGCCACTTAAAAAGCTCCATTGCTAACTAATTTGCTGCGTCTGACCTCAAGCATGGTTCAAACACAATATCACAGTAGCGAGGACAAGAAGGTGGAGTCGCCGTCCCACAACTGAGCAACGCATGTGCATGCAGAGCATACCAAGCTGTAGGAGGGAGGATAAAGACCTCCATTGTCCCTTTCAAGCCACTTTGATGCACAATCAGGAAACCCCCTCAGGAAAAAAAATGGGTTATGGTATCTGCCACTCCCCAACTCCCTCTGGTGACATGGAGAGACATTCTCCAGGCTCTTTGGTCTCTGTGTTTAGACTCACTTCACCCTGAAATGTGCCGACATGGAACAGCAATGTCAGGAGGCCATGAATAAAAGCTTTCATCGGCTGTCACTTCCCATTACAGCAGGCATGACATGGAAATGCACTCGCAGTGGCCTTGGTGGTTTGGGAATTCTGTCAGGGCCTTGCAAAGGGGACTTTTCCATTGCCTACCAAGAAACAAAGTAATTGGCTTTCATTTTTCCTTTTGCTCCATTGATCCTTTCGAATTTTCACCAATCATCTTGGCTCATGGGAAGTCAAGCTTTCTGACTTGAGCTAACGCGGCCTCCTTCCTCTGTCCTGCTGCACAGAGGGTTTTTCTGAAGAGACGGGTGGAGGCATTCACAAACCTCAAGCAGTCGTTTCTGGAGTATACCTACAGATTCCAATCCCTGTAGGCTCCATACAGCCTCCTTGGCTGAGCTTTGTAAGCTTTTGCAAAAAGAGCTTCCAGAAGTGATACCAAGAGCTAAGGTCCAGTTTGCTTGGAATGAGCAAGAAAAATCCCCTGGTACTTGCTGTCAGAGTAGTAGTTTGACCCTTTATCCCAAGAGCGCTCTGCTCTATTTTTTCCCAGCATACCAGCTGTCCACCTGGATGCCAGCACAAACCCACTAAAAGCTCTCTTCTTTACGGCTTTATGGAGTTTGGAAGTTTCAGAGTGTACATTACATGGTTGGCTACGTTTTATTTTATTTTTCTGCCCTGCTTCAAATGCCTTGGTTTCTTACTTAAAAAAAACAAAAACTCTCCACAAATAAAATAGTTTTAAGGGTTTCTTTTTTAAAAAAATGGAATCAATTCAACAACAAAAATACAAGTACAATGAGATTTGCTTTATGTACTATATACATCATTCATGCACATCGTTTCTCCATTTTTCAAGGGCAGCTTTTCTATTCTGTACAAATTCATTATAATTAAGCTGCATATGCATAACATATATCAAAGGAGTGGAGGAGAAACACCAGTGCATTTTTAGGAGTGAAATAAATAACTAAATACTGTGAATTCACAACCACCTGTCCCACAATACAGTATAAGTAATCAACTCACAGTTTGGAGGACCTCGAGAACAACATCCTAATCATTCCAAAATGTGAGCTGTCCCTGCAGAACCAGAGTTACAAACATAGTTACATCTGTGGAACTGAATATATATGATATAGTCAAATAAGAGGGATGCAGGCAAAGAGCTTCATGGAGCACCTTGAGTTTCTAGGTGTGACAATTGGCAACCAAGTTTCCATAAGTTGTGATCATTCCTGCAGTTTGGTCAGACTCATGTTAGTAGCTTCGAGAACACTGTCCAACCATCTTGTGCTCTGTCATCTCCTTCTCCTTGTGCCCTCAATCTTTCCCAACATCAGGGTCTTTTCCAGGGAGTCTTCTCTTCTCATGAGGTGGCCAAAGACTCAGCTTCAGGATCTGTCCTTCCAGTGAGCACTCAGAGCTGATTTCCTTCAGAATGGATAGGTTTTATCTTCTTGCAGTCCATGGGACTCTCAAGAATCTTTAAGCAAAAAAGGTCATCATGGGAGGTCTCATTTTCTAACGAAAAGGTTTCATCCTCATTACAGGTCTTTAAAAGGTATAACAATTGAATTGCAAGGTTATTTATGGAAAATATATTAGGCAACTGCATCATGAATATACACCAAGAGGGAGCCTGTGTCTGTGAGACAGGTGTTTCTAACCCACAAGAGATTTGAAATCTGGATGCTACATTGCTATTTTGCATCATAAATGAAAGAGACACCTTTTGCGTTCTCATTCTGCTCTTCCAAGAGCAAACAATGAGCAGCTCCTCAGAACACAACAGCCAAGGGCTTCACCACTTGCCTCAGTGGATCCCTCCGCAGCAAAATGCACCTCACTAATGAGGTTGAGAAAAGAAGAAAGGGAATAAACCATGTTGGCTGTAAGTGTTCAGCTCCAAAGTTCACAAGCCTCTCCTGGGGGATCCAAATGCTTCTGTCTTGTATATTTGTGGTGGGCTCTGGGTGCTTAGATCACTTGCTAAAATAATCAGAGGATAATCCTTCTTTGAACAAATGCCTATGTTTGTAGTAGTAAACCAGCATCACTGCAAACAATCAAATGAAAACGGAGTTGTTGTTCTTGTTGTTGTTCTTGTTGCCCCCCCCCCGGGGAATAGTATTCTTAGACATCTGTATCCTCTTGGATCAAAAGCTGCTGCTCTGGAAGTACATGGGTTGTGGGTGAATAAATAAGAACAGGTAACAGTAAACAAACTGGCGTTAGGCAAAGCAAAACACAAGGCAACAGCAATGGGGTAATGAAAATGAAAAGGTGTATCCACATTCTATGCAACAAACACCATTGTTGCATGTACATCAGTGTTATGACAGAGTTTCCCACAGCAAACACAAAAAGAGTGGACAATATACTCATGTCCTAGCCAATCAGGGGTTCCGGCTTTATACACTGCTTTATAAATAAGTGGATAAGTAATATGTGAAGTCATCCACTTTTCTTCTTCTACTATTACTACTTCTTCTTCTTCCCAAATAAATTGGGAAGATATATGGGGACCTATATCTGTGTACGGTATATGGAGGAGAGACAGCTTGTCAGAATTTGGCCAGACCCTTAAGTTTGTTAAACTCCCCATGTGCATACAGTAATTTGGCTCTGCTGAAAATTAGCCATTTTGCTTTCAGGACTGCTGAGAGAGACAGACAAATTTGCACACATACACACAGCCCATAAGCCAAAATACACCACATCCAACATACACCACAGCCATTGCCTTTGCAGACTTGGATGGCTCCTTGTATGATCTGTTTCAAAGGATAGTATTCCATAGAAGTGTCATGATAAGCCATGAGCACACATTATTATGATCAGCTGCCCATTGATCAAAGGCTAAAAGTACACATGGATGGGCTTCTTACAACGGGATGATCCCAGATACTTATGAAGGTTGCAAAAGATTGAGGTCTGCAGTCTTTATCTTCATAAGTTCAGAATGAGCCAGATCTCTCTCTATTATCTATAACATACCAGCTGCTTCTCTGTAGCTACTCTTTTGTTCTTGCAAATAAAAACCTCAAATATGTAAACCAATCATCTCTGTGCAGATGGGTATCAGAGATGTGGAAAAGTTCTTGTCCTCCATTTGTTGCATGAGGTGACCAACATTGCTTTTTTCCTGTTTCTGAATGACAGGAATTCTGGGGTTTTCGTAGCGCTTCAGGAAGAACCTTTGAAGATCCAAAACCTTTCTATCTCTCAAGAGGGCTATCAAGTTAGCAACACCAGCATGCTAAGGGGAAATTTGTTTTGGTTACTCTGCAAAACTATTTATCTGGACAAGTCCTATGGATAACTACTGCAGAATGATCTTGGATAAATCCTGCTATAGTTGCATAAAGTGGTGAACACTGAACTCTGCAGGAGTTTATGTTGCCTAATTTCAATTCCCCATTCCACTGAAGACACTCGCAAGAACAAGATGTAAGCCTGATGCATCAGATCTAGAATGTTACACACATGTTCCCTCTTGAAAGAGTTTTGTGACTTGCCAGAATTGCTGGGTTGGATGTGGTATGTAGAATTCAGCAGGGGTGGAACCCAAATAATTCTGAAGAGTAGGTTTTCTCGAGGCCCTCTCTTTTCAATAGTTTGCAAACTTGGCAACCAATGAGCCAAATTGGCTGTTCCCCTGTAGCAGCTGGACAATCAATGGAGTGCTCTGCCAGAACTCTCCTTTAAATAATTGGAAGATCAGCATCTCATACTCTTTCCTCCCTGGAGGTTTGCTGTTGTCTTTTGCAAGACCAGAGACCAGCAGGAAGGATGCAGGGGCTTTCCAGACAATCCATTCTCGTGCAACTCATGGGTGACTGCTTCTCATTTGTTGCATGGAAACATACAGGTCACTCATTTCTTGTGTGAGAAAAATAAGTGCTTTTGTTTCAGGAATACCATGTTTTTCTAAGTCTAAAGCCATAGGGTATTCTGTCTGGCAAATGGGAACCATGGTACTCCATCCCCCCAAACAAACCCAATACAATTTAGTGCAGGGATGAAGAATCTGTGTCTCTACAGATGTCATTGGATGACTCCCATAATCCCTGATCATTGACTATCCTGGCTGGAGCTGATAAGATTCGGAGTCCAATAACATATTGAAGGCCACAAGTTTCCAGTCCCTGATGTTATCTATAGTTCTGTCTCAGAGGCCCTTAGTGAATACCATCTATGGCATTCCTGATGATGAATGTAACTTCACCACATTCCCTAGGTCCATCGTGCCATTCTGTGATCCTTGTACAGAACATGCAAAGAAAGGGAAATTGACTAGGCTAAACAAAAAGTGTGTGTAATGCCATTGGCAATTTCTCTCTCTCTCTCTCTCTCTCTCTCTCTCTCTCTCTCTCTCTCTCACACACACACACACACACACACACACACACACACACACACACACACACATAAACACAACATCTTTTAACGTAGACAGTGATCAACTTTAAAATTTTATCTGAAGTGCAGTCACTGCCACATTCAGCTGGTATCATTCCTTGCTCACATCTAAAAGAGAAGCTGACTTGGGGCAAATATGCAGACCACATATACTTACTGCCTGGACCAATTACCCTTTTGAAGCACCCCTTTAACACTGAAAGAACAGTAGCCAGTCTGAGACAGAAGTGACTGTGTCCATTCAGCTGCCTTTATGTCTTCAAGTCTGAGATTCTTGAAAGGTTTACCCTTGTGGAATGGAAGCTGTGACTCTTGCTAGGTTATGGTGTTTAAATGACCTGCTGGGAAGGTGTGTGCCATCCTTTGAGAAAGACCCACCTGAATCCAAACAGCCCTGGCTCACATGGTTAGGCCATTTAAATATTATCCCACCTATAGGAGATTTATTCATAAAAAGAATTTCCTACATAGAAGTTTAAGGGTCTCAGTAGCGGCTGTTTAGCTGAGCTTTATGCTGAGTTGAAAATGACAAGAATTTACTTCAGATTTTACAATGAAAATAGTCTGCATATATCAGGCAACCTGATATATGTGTGCAATGGGTTGCACAGCACAGTCTTCTCTCCCCTTTAAGGCGGGGTGGGGGGACCTGTGGTCCTCCAGATGTTGATGACCATTGGTCCTGCTGGCTGAGGCTGATGGAATTTGTCCTCTAACAACATCTGTAGGACCACATACGTTCGCTGTCACTGCTGTAAGGAAAGCTACCCTCCTGCTTCCTGTTACATATACTGTTCAGGTCATATTACTACTGCTTTTGCATCAAGATTTGCAAACCTCACCTTCAAAGGTCAAAACTAGAATAGGATATGGAGCACACTCTCAATCTATCACCAGAATAAGGCCTCAGATAAGCCCAAAGCTGTGGTATTTGAATGAGACAATGCCATATTCTACCCCACTCAAACTGGATCAAAGGTCTCGTTTGACTTTAAATCGGAGGAGGGGATTTGTTGTTTGTCCTGGGCTGGCAAATCTGGCTTCAAACAAATAATTTTCTAACCTCCAGACTGCTTTCCTTTCTACACAGCATTCTGCTTACATCCCTTTGAGTACCCCTAACAGTTCCACAGGTTCCACATGCTTTTGTTAGCAGTGGGGGGGGGGCACAAACTCTTTTCCATGCTCTCAGTCAGTCTACATTTCCTTTGCTCAGCTGGACTTAATTCTAGTTCACTGGTGGACCTGATTCTGCCCCCTTGTCTTTATTCAGACCTTCCCCCGCTGTGTTGCTAAGCAGTCTGAGGAGGATGCAAAACAACTGCCCGCCACAGGCTCCCGCTCGGTCCTCTCTGCTTCATTTTGCCTTCAGGCACAATCCCTTGCTCTGTTGGGCTCTTGCATTTCGCAAGCTCCTTTGCAGATGCTGTTTGTCAAAAGGTTCATTTAGAGGCAGCCTAGCTTTGATTCAGTTGTTTATACACACAGTCTCTTATTTCGGTGTGCTTCCTGGCCAATATGTCTGCCTCTGTTTACCTAGCAAGATGCTGCCATGGATTTCACTCAGGGCTCACCTCTGCCTAATGCTTTCATCTCTATTTACACATAAAGTCATGATTACAAAGTCAGAAATGGGGCTTGCCCGATGTTATCTTGAAGTTATAACAGCAGATACCGAACACTGATGAAAGAGAACATGACAAAGTCATTGCTTGGCGCTCAAAGGAGGGCTGGTCAATCAATTCTATTTGAAATAGATGCCCCTAAGAACTCTCTTTTTGATTGAAATGGCCATTGGGGGTTGTCTTTTTCTCTTTTTGAGGCCCATGTTTTCTCATCCTTTTCCATCCTTTTGAAAGAGAAAATGCCGAGATGCGTAGGGTGAAAAGGGAAAGAATAGGAAGTCCCCAGGGTATTAAAAAATAAAAACGAATAATGCAGTAATACCAAATCTCATGAGTTATGTAAGTGAGAAAGAAGGTGGGGGACAACAGTGGGGGACAACATATATGTCTTTTGATGACTGGAATATCAAGGCCTATACTTCAGGAGATGTCAAGTTCTTCCTTTGCCATGCAGTAACAAGAATTATGAATTATGAAGAGATATTAACTAAGCTTAGATATATTGTAACACAAGTGTTGAATAGCATTATCATATTTTATCAAAAATGAATTCTACGTATCGAGTGTTACCCAACTAAATCATAATCTGGGTGGACCCATTGAAATCAATGTGCTTAAAGTCATTAAGTCCATTGATTTAAATGGATCTACTCTGAGAATGGCTAATGTTGGATGTCACCATATATTCATTATAATGCAACATTTTCCTTGGATGAAAATTAGCAGTGTAATCCTACGCTTGTCTCTCTAAAAGTAAGTCCCATTGAGTTCAGTGGTGCTTACTCCCAGGATTTAGGATTGGAGCCTAAATAAATTTTATTTATTGAGCTGTTTAAAAAATAAAAATCATCTGCTCTGCAATGTTTCTGTTTCCAGGGTAGTGGATACATCATAATAAAGAGATGGTTTTTTAAAAAAGGCAAAACAACAGATAAAACATTGAAACAGTGGAGCCAATAAAAGCATTAATGCATAACAGCAGCTGCAGAGAAAACCCATTCAAACAATAATTCGAAAGGCCTGGGAAAAGGCCCCCTAATACATGCATTTTTGTATGTACTATTTGGTTGCAGAACCGTGTCACAAAATTAAGAGAAGTGTGCATTTCGGAGGATAATTGGGTTTGAGTTTATGTATTGATTTGAAAATTGTGAATTAGGTGGTTTATTATTAAAATGTAAATGCAATCCCCCCATTACCACCATTCCTACTGAGGTATTGTACAGAATCCAGACAGTGTCTCCCATGCTTGCACAACCTTTGCCTTTTCCACAGTATTAAAACTACTTTCCCACCAGGTCCAAGCTAGGTGTGGTATTAAATGGTGAATGTATTTAATGTAAATGTTGAATGTATTTAATGCACTGGAGGAGGAATGGATTGGTGTCAGGACTATAGAATATGGCAAGGGGGCTTAAGTTCCTTCTCCATCCCTGGTCACAATGGAAATTGCCTCTTGAAGCTCCTATTAGCCCAGGAGGGAAGGTTCCATTGTCCTCCCTTTCTCCTGCAGCTGTTATTTAAAGAGGCTGAAACTAGATGTGTAAAATGTAATGCCATGGCTATTTTAGCTCTCAACAGCAAAGAAATTGTTTGGATACATTTGAATGCAACTTTTTGCCTCATGGTCCCTTCCAACTCTTTAACTCGATGATGATGGTGGTGGTGATGATGGTGATGATGATCTGAAAATGTTCCATAGGATAGCAGTCCTTACAGCAGACATGGATATTTGTGGCCTCAGTGTGGGGTTCAGGAGCTCCTAGCCAGCCCTACTGAAATTCCTCAGGTGTTTGTAAAGGCCCAGATCATGCAAGATGCTTATTTATTGGAAGGGCAATCTCTATTAATTGAGTCCTATCGTATGAAAACACTCCAGACATCATTCCCTCCGTCAGTTTAAATTAACCATTTTATTCAATTGATTGGGGGGGGGTTGTTTTTTTAAAGTGGAAAATATTTAACACATTAGAAAACCACTTACACTTATAGGGGGAGGTAGGGTGCTAATTAGCAGGTGACAAATATAAATGAGAAAAACCATTAAACATAACCATGTGAGAAATGCTCCTTTTCGCAGTTTAGAACAGGAAGAAGAATTACATATAACATCTTTTACAACTTTCTCTCAGGGCTCTTCCCGCCCCCCGCCTCCCCAGTACTGAGGTCTAAATTGAAAATAACATGGGTCAGAGAAATTGCATGAATTTGCATATTTGATTTTCGCATGGGTACCATCATTTGCATAACACTTGCTTGAATATGATGAATGGTAGACTGTGCCACTGGGGCATCTTGTCTGGTGTTAGATGATCAGTCACCTGTGAATGATGTCTTTTCAGACGTACTGAATGTTCAGTCATGGAAAGTCTTCACTCAGAAGCATACTCTACTGATAAGGAAAAAAGGGGGAAGGTTGATATGGTCCAGGGTTTAATAGATTGTACGTCACATGAAGCACCTTATACAGTGGAACCTCGGTTTATGAACACCTCGGTTTATGAATTTTCGGTTTATGAACGCCGCGGACCCATCTGGAACGGATTAATTCGTTTTCCATTACTTTCAATGGGAAAGTTCGCTTCAGTTTATGAACGCTTCAGTTTATGAACAGACTTCCGGAACCAATTACACCCATGCTTCAGTTTATGAACATTTCAGTTTAAGTACTCCGCGGACCCGTCTGGAACGGATTAATCCACTTTCCATTACTTTCAATGGGAAAGTTCGCTTCAGTTTATGAACGCTTCAGTTTATGAACAGACTTCCGGAACCAATTGTGTTCATAAACCGAGGTACCACTGTATTCAAATAGGATGCTCAGAATACCTGACGTTGCCTAATAACAGGATCAGTCCACACAATCCATTCTAAATTCATGCGGTGCTCTCCTAGTATCCTGAAGGACTGACCTCACTGAGGGTAGGCGAGGTAGGGTCATCTTTTGGGTGGCTGGCAGGGAGTGATTTCCACAACAGACACATTTCTCCACCACTGTGACCACACAAGCCACTTCCAAGGAGCAGAGGCTGAATGCATGGAGATCCTGGTTTACATAGGACATTTGTTCGGGGGATGTTATTATGAAAATAGTGTATGTTTCAATAAGGCTCATGCAGGGAAAATCTTATTGGGGTCCAACACATGGAGACAAAAGTGGTAATGGAACCAGCTCACAGAGAATCACTTCTCAGTACCATGTGCTGACATTAGACATTGTGTAAGCTTTGAAAACATCATGCACCTAAAGTTATTTTAGATCACGTGGCTTACTATCAGAGCTCTGAAGTGCTTTCCACAAGGTCAAGCAAGCCATAATGCACACAATCACTCTATGATCACGATCTCCCAGATTGGCCTTTGTTTAAGTAAATATAGCTGCCTAACATGGCTGTTTTGCAAAGCAGAGGAAAAGGGGTGTTTAACACAAACCTAAAACAACCATATGGGCTTGCTAATTACCTTTTAAAACAACTTTTTAAATTTACAGGAGATTCTGATCCTGAATTTCATGTGCCATATTTGATTTAAGGGGGTGTTTAAGCTCCTTAAAGTAAGGAGTTTTGGAGGGAGGGAGGAAGGAAAGGAAATGGAATACAGTGGTGCCTCGCAAGACGAATTTAATTCATTCCGCGAGTCAATTCGTTTTGTGAAAAATTCGTCTTGTGAATTGCGGTTTCCCATAGGAACGCATTGAAATTTCTTTTTTCTTTTTTTGCCCATAGGAACGCATTCATTAAATTTCAATGTATTCCTATGGGAAACTGCGAGACGCATTCGTCTTGTGAAAAATTCGTCTTGCAGGGCATTCGTCTTGCGAGGTACCACTGTAGCTACAAAGTGTATCCTAATTCTGCAGGAACCTATATGACACCACAGCCTTTGCTGCACTGCTTTGAAATGCCATTACTGTTGCCAAAGCCAGCACGGTATAAAGATTAGAGTAAAGGTAAAGGGACCCCTGACCGTTAGGTCCAGTCGTGGGCGACTCTGGGGTTGCAACGCCCATCTCACTTTACTGTCCAAGGGAGCCGGCGTACAGCTTCCAGGTCATGTGGCCAGCATGACTAAGCTGCTTCTGGAGAACCAGAGCAGCACACAGAAACGCTGTTTAGTTTCCCACCGCAGCAGTACTTATTTATCTACTTGCACTTTAACATGCTTTTGAACTGCTAGGTTGGAAGGAGTAGGGACCGAACAATGGGAGCTCACCCCATCATGGGGATTCGAACTGCCGACCTTCTGATCGGCAAGCCCTAGGCTCTGTGGTTTAACCTTCCCCAAATTGGTGCCTACAACTTTCATCACCCTTACCATTGGCCATGATGCCTTGGACTGATTGGAGCTAGAGTCATACAACAACTACACAGGGCACCAGGTTGGGGGGGAAGGATGCAGTCTGATCTTCAAGGTATCTCTGCACCAAAAGGCGAAAGTACATTATAGGGCTTGGGTGCCAGAACCATTCTGTTCCGTTTTGTTTTTATTGTGCAATTCCTATTGTAGCATCTGGCACAGGCTACTTTGGTAACAGATGGTTAATGTAAAAGAACATTTGTTCAGAACCAATGTCAGCATCTCTGTGTTGTTTTAGCCTATCCTGACTGCGTCTCTGTTGGGTTATAGAGCAACCACAGAGTGGTATACGGCAGTTTATTTTAATAACACGTAAAACCAAACACACAATCCCCAGTGAAAAGCAATCAGAGCACTCACCATTCAGGTGGAAATATGATCTTTCCGTTAGGTTGCTACCAAGTGCTGGTGAAAGTGGACATCCTAGGAATGAACTTCCCTGAAAACTCATTGCATCCCAGCTAATAAGTTCCTAATGTTAGTTTGTGGGACTGGAGACGTTTATCATATGACGACTCAGCTGCTCCTTCAACTTACCATCTCGGCCTCAACTCCAGTTCCCCCACATGCCCTTGGTTTGAAATCAAGCCCTTTCCCATCAACCATAGGATTTCCCTAGGGCTCTTCCATGCCTTGCTTAAATCTTTCTAACTGATGGCAATTTTGACCTGCGGGAGAACAGGAAGTGCCCTCCAAATTCCTTTTTGGCCCTTGTACAATCTATTAAGGTGCTTAAGCTGCTCTTTTACTCATAAAACATTTTTTTAGTCAAATGCAAACTTTGGAACTGGGGGAAAAATCCCAACATGATTAATTATCCTGAAATAGGCCATTTATAGCATGAACTCCATAAAATGGAATGCATGATTTAAGGCACTCTCCTCGAATGTCCTGTTTTTCATTCCTTTGCAATCAGAAGCTAAATCTTTGTCGTTCTCTCCCATGAACGAGATGGAAATGGTTTAATATTCTGCCTTGCTTTAAATTATACACATCACATTTATAATGGGACGTAGTCCATTTTGTTGCCAAAGCCTGCTCAGTTTGGATCATCTATTAAAGTGTATTTATTTTTATGACAAACAAGAAAAATGACAAAATAGCTACTGAGCTCTTGTTAATGAAGACCAAATGTGTCCCTGGGCACCATTCATATTACACTCATTTGTACAGTAGCTAAGATAGCTTCCGCCTTCTCAGAAGTAGTTCAATACCTATGATGGTTTAAGAAAAAGAACTGGATTTTATGAATGAACACATGAAGTTGCCTCATATTGAGTCAGACCATTGGTCCATCTAGCCAGGGAACCAGGGTGAGAAATTGATGGCCTCTAGGTGTTATTGGACTCCAACTCCCATCAGCCCCAGCCAGTATGACCAACTCCCATCCTCTTTGACCATTGGCTGGGGCAGAGTGCCAGTCCAAGCTAAGACCTGGAGGACCAGGATTCAAATTAGGGTTGCCATATTTCAAAAAGTGAAAATCCTGACAGAAAGGTTGTTGATCTATTTTTGCAAAATCTAATAATAATAATAATAATAATAATGAAATTTCTGACACTGCCTGCATGTGTTGCTATACATCCAGATTTTCACAGAGGTTAAAGCAATTTCCACCAGGACACTGTTTTCGGCGGCCTCTCAGCCTAGCCTACATTACAGGAGTGTTGTGAGGATAAAATGGGGGATGAGGAGAGCCATCTACACACCTTGTACACCAATTGCTCTGAAACATTGTGCTTGCAAATGGAGTAGATATGAGAGCCAGAATCTTGGTTCAGGCCATCATTGTCCTGCTCATAGCTGCCAGGTTTTCCCTTTTCTCGTGAGGAAGCCTATTCAGAAAAATGGAATTTCCCTTTAAAAAAAAGGGAGAACTTGACAGCTATGGTCCTGCTATACGCAGGCTGCTGGAGAAGCCTGTGTAATAATTGCATCCTGAGGGAAATAAGCTAATGATTGTGCCTGGTTGAACTTTTTCCTTTGGATTTCACAGGTGATGGCCTATTTGTTAAGCAAATGTGAGGGTGAAACCGAGGAAGGCACTAAGCGCTTCAAATGGCTCATTAGTTACTTCAGTTTCTCATCAGACCATGGCTGTATGCAAACCTAGAACCCTGAGTGAGTCACGTACATGTCCAGATGTTTTGGGACCACTGTACAATTCCCATCATCCCTGACCCCTGGTCCTGTTAACTAGGGATGATGGGAGTTGTAGTCCCAAAACATCTGCAGGGCCCAGTTTTGGGATGCCTGGTATAGAGGATTGGACTCCTGCATCTTTGATAGTTGTGAAGAGAGGATTTCAGCAGGTTTACCTTCTGGTACAAGATATGCCTGCTGACACAACTGTTAAAAGTGCAGGGGGCCTCTCCTCTCTCTCTCTCTCTCTCTCTCTCTCTCTCTCTCCTCACTCTATCAGGAGGCAAAGATTTCAATAAAAGAAGATTCATGGTAAAGTTGAAGAAGGGCCATAGCTCAGTAGTAGGGCATCTACATGCAGATGGTCCCCGGTTCATCACCAGGTAAGGCTGGAGTGGTTGTTCACCTCCTCCTCCTTTATTGCTCAAAGAAAAAACCCCAAGCACCCCAACTTTAGATTTAGGACTAAATTTAGGACGGTTTCCTAAATTCTGCAATAGGCTACTTTGGGAAGAAGGAAATAGAAGGAAGAAGGAAATAGAACAGAAGTCCCTATAGTCAATCAATCTCTTTCTTTAAAAGATCATTACTTGGATTCCATATTCAAGGACAGTTTCCTTCCTATTTTCCCTTAATGTTCAATTATCTGAGAACTAAGAAAAGATGCAGCTTAATAGAATCCAGACGGGCCTACAGAGCTATAAATTCTTCACGGGCTGGTGACATGCCCAAGTTATAGTCAACTTGGATTAAACCATTTTGTATATCCTCTTTCGTAAAGTCATTACAGCATATACCAGCAATTCGCAAGACAGAATATCTGGATAAAAGCACATAGCACTGATTTGTCCTTGGTCAAGCGATAAACAAATTATTTGCCCTACAGCACTTACTGAGGGAGAGATGGAAAGGCAGACATAAGTGAAATTTGTAAGAATGCATGTTTCCCCCTAAAGGGATCACGGGCTAGAATAACAGAAATTAGTTGGTTCCAATGAAAAGAAAGCTTATGGAACAAAAACTGCTTATTGCCAGCATTCCATCCTTGACTGTATCAGGGGACATGCCAAACATGTGCAGATCTCAGTAGCACAGGAATTCTGTTGAGCTGGATGAAGCCTCCATGAAGAATCAGATATCCTGCTCCTATAGACTAATGTACCCAGTTGGCTTCCAAGATATTGACTGGCTTGGCTGACTCTCCTGCCTTTCATCTGGTTGATCTGTGCAGTCAATGTATTTCCCATGTGGCAACTGATCCTAAAGGCCCTCCTCCCAGCAGGTAACAGAGCCCAGTTTCTGCTCACTTTAATGAGGAACTGTGGGTAGTGAAGCTGCAGAGAGGGTGACTAGAGGCAGGAAAACTCACATCAGCTGAGCACAGCTTAGAGTGCATTTGAAAGCCTATGCTTTGGCATTGACTACAGCAAGGCTATTGTTCCTTGCCATCACTGTTGTGCCTGCCCAATAGAGCTGTTTCATTTGGTGACAAGCATCTTGCAATGTGGTCTCCCCAATGAGCATGGTGACCCCTTAGGAGCCTACCATGACCAACTTGCAACATACTTTGCAGTGAAACTCATCCACGTCTGACCTCACTGAAATGCTGCTGTTAGAACAGATCTTGTGTGTGGAGCTGTTGCATGTCCTGTTACATTGGATCAGTGAGTGTTGATTTCACCTATGGGTGTCAACATACAGACACCCCTGCTCATGTTATCCTTGCCCATTGTTACAAGCTAGGAGAAGCTGGGTCTGTTATTTATAGCAAATATGCCTTGCTGTCTAAGGGAATTGTGCCCTTAGTATCAAAATAGGTGGCATATCCACAATCACTTCTTTCAATACATAGCTGAAGTATGGTGATTCTGGATTGCCATCAGAAAACTGATCTACAATCTTTAAAATGCTTTTAGGCAAGTCAGTAGCACAGATATCATTGGAAATTACACTTTGTCAAATGGAACAGTATTCTGTTTGATGGGACTAGATTTGCAACTAGATTTGCTTTTTGGAAAACTATGCAATACCATAACAGTCTCATCTTTTTATGACTTTATTGTTCTATCCAAGCACATTCCAAAAGTGCTGTAAGAGTTGTATATGTATCCAGAACTTGCTCCCAGATCCTCCAAGTGTCCCTATTTTCCAGGGACAGTCCTCAACTTGCAGAAGCTGTCCCAATTTGATTTGATCCTGGAACGTTCCGCTTTTCCTTAGGATGTCCCTATTTTCATTGGAGAAATGATGGAGGGCATGTGCTCCATGGTACACTGCAAGCTGCCTTATATCGTGTCCTCCCTCAAAGAGGGCACGTGTTGTGGTGAGACCTGGCAACCAAACCCTTGTGTTGTGGGTGGGTACGATTAGATAGCCACAACACCCGATTGGTAGGTCCTTTGTTGCTGGGTTTAATCTGACCAATGGGAGGCTAGCCAAATGGATCAAGGGACCTATATATGCCAATGCAAGTGACCCTGAGCTTTCTCTCTTGGTCAGTGCATCAGAACACCCGCCCACCTCTCCCTATATTTAGGGCTTGCGCGCTTGACCTTGCTATGCCGTCGTGTGTCGTCTGCCATTGTTGCAGGGGCACGGCAGGAATTTTCCCCACTTGGCTGATTGGCTGGTGCCATTTGGGTTTCGCCTGCTGCGTAGCAAATCGTCACAACTTGTAAGGTTGCTGATAGGCTCTGGTTCAGGTAATAGGGATGGGGGAACGCTCTCGCCATCCCTATGTGAAGGGGTATTCCGTTAAAGGAATTCAGGGACTCAATGGTTTGGTCAACTCTGTGAGGGGTTGTGTCCGTGCCTGAGTCCAGGGGGACATCTGGGTGGTGGACATAGCATGTCCCCGGCTTTCTGCCATTCCAGGTGTTCACCCTTGGCTGACCTACGATAGAGCTCTGGGTCAGCGCTACCTGCAACGGTGCAGGGAGCTAGTCGAACCAGAGCCTATGCAACCACTCACTTGCTGTAATCAATAAAGTTGTGGCCTAAATTCTGCCAAAAACCAAACCAAAATTTGAGTCTTGTGTGAATTTATTTAAGGGGGAGGTTTAAAGGTCTGGACACGCAAACTGAGTCAGACTTTTAGTCTACCTAGTTCAGGGTTGTCTCTGCTAACTGGCATAGATTCTCCAGTGTTTCAGACAGGAATCTTCCTCAGTCCTATCTGGAGGTGCCAGGGATCAAATATTGGACCTTCTGCATGTGTTTTGCCATTGAGATACAGCCCTTCTCTGGTCTTTGAAAGGACAGTGTTGCCAGCAGTCACAGGACCATTTATCATAAATAGATGTACCATGGGATGTACATATTTATTCACACACATGTATCTGCCATGGATACAGGCCTGAATCATAACACTGAATCAAATATTGACATGTGAAAATTAAAGAGGAGCTATTAGAGCAGCCTTGCCCCACCCAGTCCCCACCCACCTCTTTTAACCAGTGAAATCAATGCTTACACATAGCATTTCCAGTTGTGAGTACAAAGTAATAAAAAGATATACACGAAAGAGAAATCATGTGTGAGATAGTTTTACCACTTGTAGAAGTGCCATATCACACACAAGGTATTCCCAGGCTCATGCTTTTCACAATTAAAGAATTTTTTAATGTATGTGTTGTGGGTTTTAGCATTCAGGGGAGGTGGGTAAGGAGAGACTGCAGTAACTAAGAGCCTTTTAAGTTTTTTTTAATATATAAAAATAGAGAGAGAGAAACACTACCTACCATGAAAGTCATAGGTGAGGATTCAAATTCATTAGGATCCAAAGCCATTGGGAGTGGTCATTAGGAGAGTTTGGGTGAGGTGTCCTTAGTATTCTGATGATACCCAGCTCAATTTCTCTGTAACATCTGAATCAGGAGGGGTCATGAAACTCCTGGACCAGGGTTGGATGAGGGCCAATAAACGGACTCTGAATCCTGGCAAGATGGATGCCTGTAGGAAACCTGCAAACAGGACCCAAGAAAAGGAGCAGTCCCTCACTGTGGTTTCCAACAACTGGTATTCAGAAGCGTTATTGCCTTCTGTTTCCTACTTGTGGTTTTTTCATAGGGATCTGGTTTATCACTGTGTGAAACAGGATGAGGACTAGAGAGGCCTTTGGTCCAGCAGGGCTTTTCTTATGATCTTATGTTCCTTAGGACAGGAGCCTCAGTGTCCTTTAAGGGGATGCCCAAGACTAAATTTGGAAAAATAGATTATGGAACAGGCATTAAGCAACCCCCAATTCCCTAATCTCAAGAGCTGGGCTGTAAGTAGATTCCACCTTTAGCTTCATCTTCATGATGAATACCAATAGGTTCAAGCCTAAATCGGGATCTGGAGCTAGGTGTGTTATAATCTAGAGTTGAGAAAAGGTGATCATGTTAAATTTGGAGGAAAATAATAAAGGCTAATAATAAAGGAGAGTCAACTGATCACACACACATGCACACTACACAGTGATGAGATGGGGATATCTCATCTCTTGGAACAGTCATAAATGGGATGGAGGAACCAAGAAAATATTGATAGCCCTGACAGAAGCAGCTCCTAATCTGTTTTGCGAAATTCCCTCCTCTCTCTCCTATGTATCACAGCAAGAGCGATCACATACCATCCCTCCAAAGTTAGCATAATGGTTCAACAGGAAGCTAAATTCTAAACAGAGCCTGGGAATTATGAATTGACAGAAAGTATAAAATAATCCCCAGCCATGTCATGTGAGCTACTTCTCAGTTATTTAGGCTTGATTTACTTCCAAATGCAGCAAAGAATCTGCAGCACCGACTTTTTCCAGTGTCTTAGTCCGCCCCCCCATCCATTCCTTTGAAAGCACCCCCGCTCCAATGAGCTGCTGCGATTGTTCCTTCTCCAAGTATAGATGTGCTTAATTTACCCTAATACCTGACACACAAAGCTTCCATTATATTACTGTCTAAGCTCTTGGATTTCATGCAAAAAAGACAGGCAATCTATCCTCTTGCCATACTGTAATTCTCTCTCAGAGCAGGAGATGTAATGAGATCGACAGACGGCGGTTTCCAGTGCATAGCCAGGTGGTGAATGTCCTGGGCTGCATGGCTCTTTGCAGGGTAGGAATGGGCAGAGGAGATCTAAGGAAACCTCAGGACCAGCAGTATATGGAACTTCTGTTCCAAAAGACCGTGAGCCCAAATCTATTCTTGAACCAAACTTCAGTGGTTAGAACTGCTTCATGGCTGCTTTGTATTATCCTGTTTGAGAATTGCTTAATGAAGAACCAAGAAGCAAAAGAAGAGAGCCAGACTGGAATCAGCTTTTCTCTATCCAGACTAGAAGGAGCTGCTGCTGGAGACATCAGCGCCACACGTCCCTGCGGCAAAGCATGCTATGACTCATGCACGTGCTCTTAGCCTTGTGCCACCAGCCCTTGGAATTATCTTTGGCTTCAGACACATCATTTAAAGCTCACTGGAAGCACATGACTTCCCAGAGGACAAGTAGTTTGTCCAAGGGTGCTGAAAATCACAGCTCTCTGATGAGCAAGCTACAGCTCCAGGGATTTTTTTGGGGGGGGAAGTCATGTGCTTTCAGTGTTTGGTGTGCACACAGCCTCTGGAGGTGAAGCATGCTCCAACACTGTTGTTTTCAACATTTGCTGGATATTTTTCTTCCAAGCTTTCTCAGATTAGTTTATTTTATTTTTGCAGTTTTTAATTGCCGCTTTTCATGTTTTAATACTGTTTTATGATTATATGCCTAGCCCACTGAGAGTACATGTGGCAGGGCGATGGCAGCGGGTGACATTTTCTGTTTTGTGCCAAGTGCAAAATGTCTTGGGCCAGGCCTGATCCTTTCTTTGTTTTAATTTTTAAGCATATTTGTGGGTACAGACTATGCTCCTTGGGGGTATTTGGCCTGCGCCAGTATCCCAGATAGGCTAGATCAATTCTGGCTGCTAGCGAGGGGAGGCCCAACTCAGCTCCAAGTTAGGCAGCCGGTGTCCTGCAGGGAAGCCCCAAAATCTGCCTCATAAATTTATTTTGCAGGACCTCTATTTCAGATTTAACACCAGTCCCCCATATTTCAGCCCCGTAGTGCATTTGGGTGGTGATTTTAGAGACAAAGATCTTAATAGCTGGGTTGAATAACTGAAGGCTTGGAATGATTATAGGTTGCAGGTAGGGGTGGAAAGAGAAGTGAATTGTTAGCTGTGTACTTTATAACTTTATAACATGAACGACAGCCTAAACACACACACACACACACACACACACACACACACACACACACACACACACACACGGATCGTCCAGAGTGGTTGGGGCATAAAGCCTCATGCTCAGGAAGCAGGAGTGCTCATATCTCTGATTGCCAAGAGACAAGAATAAGTGACAGGTGATTGATCCTTTTCACAAATGCAATTTTGCTTTTCACAGCCCACTTTCCAGCACATCTAGTGTCATGTTCACACAGGGCAAGAAACTGGGCTAGAGAGGCAGACCATTTGTCTTGCCCATTACAAGGGTTATGGTCTCCATTTCTTGGCTGCTTCCACTTTGTTCCCTGGCGAACCAATAGGTTTCTTTTTCTGCTCTGATATCTGAAAATTTAAATTAATGAGAAGTGTCAACAAAGTGCTATTGTATATGTTAATAAAGCCATTAGCACCAAGACGTGTGCCATAGAACAGACCAAGTCTCCAGTGTTTACTAATATGATTGTCAAAGCAGAGGAACATTACTTCTTAACGACATTTCATAGCATGGCACTGGAAGTGATACCCCGGGACATGATAATCAGAAAGCCATTTAGTCACAAAATGAGGCACAGTATAAAAGCCGGTTCATGAAAGACACCCATTTTGTCAGAATTAAAATGGTCCTGTTTGCCTCGTGAGTCATAAATGCAATTGGGAAGGAGAAATATGTTGTGAAATATTTATTGGAAGCAGCCCATTTCAGGTAAATGGAGCTTCAAAACGAAATGTTGATAAAGGTTATTATTATATTCATTACATCTTTGCATGTGATACGTTTATGGAGCAGTTGAGACAGATGATATGCTTAATAAACCAAGAGGATTTTAGAATGTGCTTTTTCAAGTTACATGTCAAAAAATGGTACAAGCTACCTATTATCATCATCCCAGAAACAATATATATATATATTCTTGCATTGCTTTTGGCCTTTCTGAATGAGAATAGCTACAAGAGATGAACAAAATGGAATTGAGTTTTATATAGCACTATTCTGACCGGCGGTAATTCGGCAGTGTTTCACAAAGCAATGATTCAGGTACCATGATTCTGGAGGAAAAGTGGTAGTAAAGGTAGACACTGTGTCTTCATTTACTCGCAGCCTTGGGCATTTGGAGTCAATGAGAAATCCATCATTGATTTCATCACCAATTCTATTTTATAGCATTAGAGCTTATTACACAACATAAGGAATTGGGCCAGCTCATAAGAAGAGCCAGCGGCCCATTTAGTTTAGCATCATGTTCTTGCCAAATGCCTAGGGGAAGCTTGTCATCAGGGCCCTAGAACAAGAGCCCTCTTTCCTCCTGAGGTTTCCAGCGGCTGGTATGCAGAAGCCTAGTGCCCATCAAGATAGAGCAGAGCCATTGTGACTGGTAGGCTTTACCTCTTTGATTACCTTGACCTGCATGGATATATCTAAGCCACTTTTAAAGCCATCACTGCCTCCTATGGGAGAAAATATAGTTTCACTAAGCACTGTATTAAGTACTTTATTTTCTCTGTTCAGAATCCTCCAGCATTCAGCTGCATTGGATGTTCCTGAGTTTTAGGGAGAGAGGGAAACCCTTCTCCGTCTACTCTCCATCTCGTGTATAATCTTATACACATTCTGCTCTCGCTTGCCTTTTCTTTTCAGCTAAAGAGTCCCAAAGGCTGCAACCTTTCCTCATGAGAGAATTGCTCCATCCCCTTGATCACTTGTTTGTCGTAAATCACTTGTTTGTCTAAACCTTTTCCAACCCGCTATTTCCTTTTTGAGGCAAGGCGGCCTGAACTGCTTATTGGATTCCAAATGTGGTAATAGCATGGATTTGAATAATGGCATTATTATAATGGGAGTTTTATTTTCAATACTGTACCTTAATAATTCCAAGCAGTGAATTTTCCTTTTTTGCAGCAGCTTACACATTGGGGTGACATCTTCATTGAGCTGTCCACTGGCTAAACCCCAAGAGTGCTCACCAATGGTTCCTTGTGTTCCTGGAAAAAAGTGACAAGTGGGGTGCCACAGGGTTCTGTCCTGGGCCTGGTTCTGTTCAACATTTTTATAAATGACTTGGACAAAGGTATAGATTTTGCAGATGATGCTAAACAGGGAGGAGTAGCTAATATAGAAGATAGAATCAGATGACCTCAACAGATTGGAGAACTGGGCCAAAACTAACAAAATGAATTTCAATAGGGAGAAATGTAAGGTTCTACACTCAGACAGGAATAATCAGATGCATTATATAGGATGGGGGGGGGATACCTAACTTGATAGCATGTGAAAAGAATCCAGGGGTCTTAGTTGACCACAAGCTTAACATGAGTCAACAGTGTGATGCAGCAACAGCAAAAACAAACAAACAAACAAACAAACCCTAATGCAATTCTAGGCTGCATCAACTTTGTATATTGTATGTTTATTCTTTTTTCTCTTTTTTGCAAGCCACTTTGAGACATATACGGAAAAGTAGCACATACTTTTTAATGAGCAAATTAAGATAGCACTGATTAGTAATAAGCATGTATAACCTTCTCTGCATTTAATATTTCAGTTCCATAGTGGGGGGGGGGGGGAACAATGAAATAAATATTACAAATATGCACAAAAAGATAATATACAAAAATTGCAGAATCCATAAAACAAGCCAAATAAACAATGGACACTTTTGCCCAAGAGCTCCACTTGTTAATTCGTGGTGTTTTTTTTTCCAAACACAAAATGCCTAGCATAGATAATGGGACATTTGGCTGGTGTGCCATGTCCGGAAAGAGCAAGCGCCAAAAGTGCAGGCATGTGCAAGTGTTTAACCGCTAATGAGTTGCTGGCTTTGGAGCCAAAAGGTGAAGCCAACCCAGAAATGTGTTGGCTACCATCCGTTCTGGCAGCTAATTTTGCCAGAGGGCCACTTTGACAAGTACGTGAGAAAGGTGGCCCCCTTTCCAAACCCCCAAAATGGCAACCTCACAGTTTCCACTCTCACAGATGCTGCTCCTCCTCTGTGCCCTTCGCTGTGAGCTGGTGATTAAGAGGCCGGATGGCATCACCCAAAGAGCTGGGCTTGGCCCATGGCTACCAGTTAATGACATCTAATGAATATTAACATTTCCCCAAACTGAAAGCTTCAGGGAGGATGTAATAGTAACTTCTAGCCTGTGTGCCTCCTCTTAGTACACTGTGTCTTCAGTTTCACTGGCTTACTGCTGAGTCTATAGTCCCCCTATTCTCATGGATAGAGTGTTTTCAAATAAAATAGAGATGCAACCAGTACAGTTTTAGAGATTTTAGGCTACAGCACCTAACATCCTATTGGCCCAGAGGGTGTTTTTCAGCCCAAGGGCATCATGGTGGGTAAGTGAATGAGGCCAGAGGGAAAAGTGGGAGGAGCAAAGCTCGACAACTTTGAGGACGACTGCCCCAAAAGTTTCCGCCGCCACCAATCATCTGGATTTTCACTTCTAGAGATACGGCAAATTCTTAATTTTGGGTTCAAAACAATAGGGGTCGTCTTATACATGGGGTCGTCTTATACAGTACGCGGAAAAATACAATGATATCAGTAATATTATCAACCGAGAATGTTGAATTCCCCCCCCCCAGTAGTATTTATACCAAATACTTTCCTCCAAAATTTTGTAAGTATCAGACATTGCATGGGCATGTGCTTCAAAGAGGCATGATCATGATTACATCTCCAGCAAAATGTTGTTTGTCAAAAGACAAACAACCTTAACAAAAACAGCTTCAATGAGAACATCCACAGGAGATGCTTAAACTTTTTTTAAAAGTTTCTTGTGTCTCCATTCATCACACTTGCACACACACATGTTTAGATGATAATACTGAGAGGTTTTTTTGGCAGGGGGTAATGAGGTGCCAGTATTCATATAGTGCTGTGGGCACCAGCACAAAATGGCTACCATGGACAGCAAACAAAGGGGGGCTTGTACTCCGTTCCATTGAGGTCTCGGTCTCGGTCTCTCTCTCTCTCACACACACACAGCCCAGGATAAAAACACTTTTAACATTTTCATGCAACCTCTCCCCCTCCACCCGTCTCCAAAGGCTTTGGAGATCAACAAAGGAGATCTCAGCAAAATAAAATAAAGAATAATAATGTCTGTTTTATACCATAACCTGCTTCCAAGAGCAGAAAAATTTACCTCCACCACACCGCTCTAATTAAATACTTTAATTAGATTGATACCATGGAATATCATTCAGATTAAAAATGTCAGTTTTCCGCATTACATAATGCTTCAATCATTTCCACAGGTTCAAATAAACCCTTCCTCCCTGGAAAAAAAAATGCATTTTTGCTTGCCTTGTGAAATGGCCCAAAATGTGCCTACCCAGAATGATTTAATGCACATTATTCTGTGCCTTCCCCCTCCAAAGAAAGCCTGGAATTCATTTCCAGCAGCTGGCAAGAAGTTGTTTTCCCTGCTAGGTTGGTACAAACAGGGTTTGTTGGCTTGTTCATCCTTGGGTTTTGGTGACCAACTGTGAAGGCTTGGAAAGCAATTTACAGATTACAAAAAGAAACCCAAAGAACTATGCAGCCAGTCCATAAATATACCCCTTCAGCATATTTCAGCACTGGTCTTTTCCAGATGGAAGGGTTGGACTAATATTTACCAGTTCGTTAGATGACATCTTTTGCCTCTACTCTAGATAAGTGAAGTGCCAGCTAAATAAAGGAGGTGCAGATTCAGATTAGGGTCCAACCTGTTTTATTTGGGTTTACTTTGGAGGTGGTAAACCAAGAGGAACAGCCTGTCTGATCATAAGTAAATACATTTAATATTTCCCCTGCTTGTGGAAAAATACCAGTTGCCAAACAACAGACCGGCAGAACCAAGGAAAATATAGACACACAGGGCCTGTGTGTTGCACAGAGGAGCCAACCCTCAATGTGTTCCACTTCCATGAGTGGTTTCATGTCGTGAATTCCCTGCCATGGCAAAGGGAGAAAGTCCAAGGCAAGTCAGGGGAACAAAATTTGAGCTAACCTTCAAATGCCTTGCTGCATGCTCAGAATTCTCCCAGTGATCTTGAGCAAGCCCAAAATACATGCTCCACTGCAGAAACCATTTAAAACAAAGCAAAACCCTTCACCACACAGGATTGCAACTAGGCATCAGCATTTCATTGCAATGTGGTGCTGTCCAATAATACATACCCTCCAACATTTCTCCGATGAAAATAGGGACATCCTATTCAATAGTCATCTAAAGAACTGGTAAATATTACTTTGGCCACCTCATGAGAAGAGAAGACTCCCTGGAGAAGACCCTGATGTTGGGAAAGATTGAGGGCACTAGGAGAAGGGGACGACAGAGGACGAGATGGTTGGACAGTGCTCTCGAAGCTACGAACATGAGTTTGACCAAACTGCGGGAGGCAGTGCAAGACAGGAGTGCCTGGCGTGCTCTGGTCCATGGGGTCATGAAGAGTCGGACACGACTAAACGACTAAACAACAACAACAACAATTCAATAGTAATAGTAATAATTTATAACCCTCCCATCTGGCTGAGTTGCCCTAGCATCTTCCACCATATATGAACACATAATAAAACATCAAACATTAAAAAAAACTTCCCAATAGAGGGCAATACCTCAACTGATGCTATTGTGTGAGTGGCAATTTCAGATCGGTGAAAATCCCAGGGGTAATGAAACTGATATGCAATGAAATATTTGTCATCAGGAGCAGTCATGAGAGCTGCCATGTTTCCCTACCCTCACCCTCCCCGACTTTCAAAACCAGCTTTCTCAAGCCTTGGCCAGGGCAAACTGCTTCCCTGTTGGCTCCCGAGGTCTGTTTGCAAAGGCCCTGGGTCGATCAGATCCAAGAGCTTGATGAGGAACAGCTTGTAGGCACTCCGGCAACGTGCTGCAGGCTGCATCTAACACTTGGGCGTCTTTCCTTAAACATTCAGTTTTGTTTTAATCAAGTGTCAGATTTCAAAGTGAGTGAGCAGCCTATTTTGCTGTGCTAACTAACCATCAAATTCTCCCCTTCTGCATCTGCATTCCATTATTAGAGAATGTAAATCTGTTTATAAGGCTTTTAACCTCCTAAAGCAAACACTCCTTGGAAATTATGTTGCTGCTGGGACCATATTAGCAACGCAGCCTTCCAACTCCTAACCCAAAGACAAGCAATGTAAAAAGGTGATGGGAAGCAAGCCAACATTATAGCAAGATACCTCGACCAAGCAGAGGGTGCACCCTTTGACCCTCACAAGCCCCCTAAACCCATGTGGTGATGAACATTTCTTTCTCCTTATGATCTCTCGTCCTATCTAATTAAGCATTTTGCCATTTCATTTCTGGATTTATTTTTAAAACTTGAGCTGCTTTCATTCCATTCCAAGGGTAGCGCCCCCTGAGAGGTCACCTCCTGGGAGCAACGTACCAATGGGGGCAAGGCTCACTGTGACTCTCTCTTTTGTCCAGTGGCTTATATTTCCACCATGCAAAAACCAGAGATTTCTCTGTGCTGGTAGGGAGTTCCTCGGGGCATGGCATGCCACACTAAAGGCTTTGTCCCTAGTAAAGGACATCTGAGCCTCATGGGTATGGGGAACCATGAGGAGTTCCATGGAGACCCATCAGAGGATCTTAGCAATTGAATTGAGGCATAAGAGGTCACACAGCCTTTAAGGTACTTTAAGGTCCAAGTTGTGTATTAACCTGACCCAATAGCAAATTGGAAAAACTACAGTATCTCTGATGCTGGTGTGCTATAGTTTGTAGCAGAGTAGATGGGGGGGGGGAACCAACCCATTCTCAAAGCCAATAATACTCTTTTTCAATTTCCCACATGTGGTGGTGGACTCTCCTTCCCTGGAAATTTTTAAGCAGAGGTTGGATGGCCATTTGTCTTGGATGCTTTAGTTGAGATTCTTGCATTACAGGGGGTCGGACTGGGTGACCCCAGGGATGCCTTCCAACTGTACAATTCTTTGATTCTATGTTTTACCTTCTGTTGCTCAGTTTGAAGGGGGAGTGATTTCATTTTTATTATTTATTTATGTTTTATCATTAACTTTGTTGTTGCTATTTATAATGTTACAGTGGTGCCTCGACTTACTAATTTAATCCGTTCCGAAGGCACCTTCGTAGGTCGAAAAAATGGTAAGTCAAAAAGTGCCGTTGGAAACGCGATTTCCCATAGGAATGCATTGGAAACAGAAAAAGCCGTAAGTCGAAGCAACCCCATCTAAAAATTCGTAAGTTGAAAAAAAACCCTATCTAAAACCACCGCGGTTTCCGTTCGAATGTCGAGAAAATCGTAAGCATGCGGCCATTTGCCCCATTTGTAAGTCGAAAAATTCGGTTGTCGAGTCATTCGTAAGTCAAGGTACCACTGTATTATTACTGTCGTGCCTTATGATATGTTGTACATCACCTTGAAGGGGCAGGTGTGCTTTAACGGGGAGTATATATTCAAGTCATATAAATAATATAGTGGTTACCTCCTCCAAGACTCCTCCAGCAATAATGTCTGAGCATCCCGAGATATTCCACTTTAATATTTAGAACATGCTGCACTCCGACCCCCCTTCCAACACTGTAGCAAACGTCATCCTTGACTTAAAGAGAAGTAGCAAACCGCAGCACAGCTATCCCTTGAAACAAGGCTTCCTCTTGTACCCCTTGTAGGGATGAGATATCAGTGCTGCTGGAGCTTAAAAGTGTGCTTCCATAAATATCCTGCTAAGAATACAGGGCTTTCAGAAGGCAGCACCAAATATTCTCCAATGTTGAAGTTGAATAATACCAAAAAATACCTTGTGAGGTCCTCACCACCACTCCATTGTTGCTTCCTTTAAAAGTAAAGGTAAAGGGACCCCTGACAGTTAAGTCCAGTCGCGAACAACTCTGGGGTTGCGGTGCTCATCTCGCTTTACAGGCTGAGGGAGCCGGCATTTGTCCACAGACAGTTTTTCCAGGTCATGTGGCCAGCATGACTAAGCCACTTCTGGCACAACGGAACACAGAAACCAGAGCAGCTCACAGAAACGGTGTTTATCTTCCCGCCGGAGCGGTACCGATTTATCTACTTGCACTAGCGTGCTTTCAAACTGATAGGTTGGCAGGAGCAAGGACTGAGCAACAGGAGTTCACCCCGTCACAGGGATTCAAACCACTGACCTTTTGATCTGCAAACCCAAGGTTCAGTGGTTCAGACCACAGCGCCACCCACGTCCCTTTTTGTTGCTTCCTTTAGTTGCTTCTAATTTCTTCCGTTATGATGGATTAGTCATGTGGGTGTATTCAAACAATCAGTGATCACATACTGAAGAGGATGATATCGTGGCTCAGTGTAGCAAATCATATTTGTTTATATGATGGCATCAGCGAGTGTAAGCGAAATCATCTACAGAGAGAAAGAGAGGAAAATGCGAGTGAAAATAGTGTCCCAGAGAATGCAAAAAAAAAAATTGTCAATGTTTAAACTAAAAAAAAAAGCTATGAAAATGTTTGTGGAAACTTGTAAGCAGTTTCAGCTTAGTGCAGTTTCTTTCTCCTCCTTCAATTCATTGGCTGGAAGGGACCGAACATTTCCCAAAATCTTTCTGAATTATAAGTCACATAAGAGCAAACAGGATTTTTGTCAGTGATCTTTTTTTAAAACAAAAATCAGCATGTATCTCCATCCCAAAATGCCCCAAGTACCTTCTTACTAGCTTTTGACTTAACTGTAGCTTTATCCTTCTTGGGGTTCTGTGATTTTATAACTATGGAACAAGCCAGAAACCATTTCGAAAGCTTTTAAAAGGTCTTTTTAAAGAGGCCAAACCAATTTATCCTGCTGACTGCCTTAAGGCAAGCAAGGAAGCCTGCATGCTATGTGTGGAGAGAGGCAAGAGAGCCTTCATTAGCATTAGGTTTTGGCATGCAGGTCACTTTAGCCTACTAAGAAAGCCCGGTCTAAACCGCGTTCAAAGCTATTGGCACCACGGAAGAACTGGGTAGCCAAGTCTGAGTGAAATAAAATTGTTTAAAACAACATCAATAGTGCACATATGACCCGGTGATTTTTTAAAAAATGTACCTTTCTTTCAGCACGCCTTTTTCTTTCTTCCAAGGCCTCATGAATTCTTAGCTGAGCAGTTCTGGAACATTATGACACTGCCGATTCCATCCATGGGAAATGTTCTGGGGAAATTCATTGTTCTTGTTTAGAGCCAGAGCATTAGTTTTTATTTGAACGATTCAGTAATACTGAACCATTCGGACACAAATATAAAATGTTTCCACATGTTCAAGTGGATGAGTTTTTCGATGGCACCAAATGCTCAGCATAACTTGTCGCTTCCTCTGTAGGAAACCAAGGGCACTTTTATAGAGAGTTTTAAAAAGTATATTGATGGAATGACTGGAATACCTATGCCTTGGAGCAACAAGGTAGTTAAAAGTTTAACTGTGGTGCTCTAGGTGTCTCTGGCCAAGTCATCACTCATACACGGCAGTTGCCAATGTGCTTTCTCTCCCTCGTTCCTTCTGTTGATTGACAGCCTCCTTTTAGCTATGGTGGATTTTAATTTCCACACCCATGTCCTGTTCAGTCACTGGAATGGTGGGCTCTTTTCGTCACCCACTTCTCCTGGATGCTATAGCACCATGCAGAACTTACAGCAGTGTCTTATGGAGCCTTTCTCCAAATTTGCCTTCCATATATCTTGGACTATGGCTCCCATCAATCCCAAGCAGCACACTAGTGCAGCAACACTGGGCACATTACTGAACATGCTCACAGCATTGCCTTAGACCTCGCTGAGGCCCCATTTCACCACTCACCATAAGCAGTCCATGGGGTTTGCTGCCATTTTCAAATAAGCAGGGAAAGAGGAGTGCTCACATTGAGGTGCTACGATCAGTCCAGAGATTAGGTGGGTAGCAACTGGAAAGGCAGCCTTTTCAGTAGTGGTACCCTATTTGTGACAAACTGCAGAGGTACTTGCGTTGGAATTGTTTAGATACCAGTCAAGGCGGTTATGCTCATAGGATGCCCTTTTAAAAAGATCTCTCAAGCGCATAATGCACAGCAAGGGCTTATATGCATGTGGGCACACTCATATAAATATCCAGGTCAGACTTTGGTGTCAGGGCAAGAAGAATGTGAGTCTTGCTCTCCTCTCCTGCTTCTGCCTCCTCCTCATGCTTTCTTCTTCTTCTTCTTCTTCTTCTTCTTCTTCTTCTTCTTCTTCTTCTTCTTCTTCTTCTTCTTCTTCTTCTTCTTCTTCTTCTTCCTCTTTGGTGATCACTCGTAGCCGAGTAAGATTGTCTTCCATAAACACGGTTTTAACAATGGGCCCGTAAGTGACTGTGGAGGCCAATTCTGGATCCACACGTCCTTCCACAGTGGGGACCTTGGTTTCCAGGCGGGAGTTGGTCACTGTGTGGATTTGCCAAGCATGCCTTCCTCTTAGCACGTTTCTCTCTTGCATCCTGAGATCAAGTTTCTTCAAAGCCCACAACACCTTTGGTAAAGGCTGTTCTCCAACTGGAGCACTCGCAGGCCAGTGTTTCCCAGTTGTCAGTGTTTATGCTACATTTTTAAAGATTTGCCTTGAGACAGTTTTTAAACCTCTCTTGTTGACCACCAGCATTACGCTTTCCATTTTAAAGTTCGGAATAGAGTCGTTGCTTAGGAAGACGATCATCAGGCATCCGCACAACATGACCAGTCCAACGAAGTTGATGTTGAAGAATCATTGCGTTAACGCTGGTGAACTTTGCTTCTTCCAGTACACTGATACCTGGTATTAGTTCACCTGTCTTCCCAAGTGATGTGTAAAAATTTTCAGAGACACCGTTGATGGAATCTTTCAAGGAGTTGGAGATGGCATTTATAAGGGGTCCATACCTAGTCTTGCCTTACTCCCTGGTCTTCAGAGGAGGCTCTAACAGCAGGGCCAGAACCAGACCTTCCAGAAAACTGGAATGAGCACTGTTACTAATGTTACTGATGCGCAAGTATCATTGGATTAGGACCATTGCACTGAAATGTGCAAGTTGACTCCACCTAACAATGGCAATCACTATAGGAGTGTGGATTTGCAGAGCATCTTACTGAATGCCCTAATTCTACCAAACAAAGGAAGCATCTGAACATTTTTTCCAGGGGCGACAGCGGGTTAAGCATACTGTATTTCTGTGTTCACTCAGAAAGGTGTTCCTTTTCCAGAAACACTAGCAGCAGCTACTCTACATATCTGCTCAGAAGCAAGTCCCATTTAGTTCAGCATGACTTACCCCCAGGTAAATGGGTTGCAGCCTTGATTATTTAGCTTTAGTTTGTGTTTTAAATAAATCTGCTTTTCCAATAGCTTCCTACCTTGTGTCAATGGAATAGAATGAATAAGATACAGATTTAAAGAAACAGAATTTTGGAAATCAAGTAGGATTAGAGTGCTTAACCGTAGACCTTTCTGAAACACTTTTCCTGATTTTTCTGGAAGTGCATTGCATTTACAGCACACACAGCATTAGACTCGTGGACATGTATGTGCAAGTATGATTCTTACATTCTTGCAGCAAAGGTAAGCCCAAGTTGTTTGCTCAGGATCACTAGCAAGCAGCTGACCCTTTAGGCTTCCTCCTCTTAGTCAAACATTAATCCTCAGGAAGTGCCCAATAGCTCACTGGTAATTACTTATGTAAACTTCCGCTCCAACATGTGTGAGGTGAAGATTGTCTGCCCCCCTTTTCTGACATGCACCAATAAAGTTTTATTTAAGGTAGGATAACATTGGCTTTATGTGCACAGAGATGACTTCCACCTGATTAAACAATAAGGAAACATCATCCATGGATGGATGACTCTACCCAAAAAAATGTCCATTGTTTATCCTTATTTCCAAGTCTATGAAACACAGAGGAATCGTCTCCAAGTACCGTGTTTCCCCCTTTTTAAGACGTAGTCATAAAGTAAGCCATGGCAGGGTTTTAAAGCATTTGAGAAATATAAGACATACCCCGAAAATAAGACATACTTCCACACCGCGGAAACCAACCCCCACAGGCACCTCCACTCACAGAGTCACTCCTTGCAGCCGGCACTGCAGGAGCGCGCTCAGTTGTGAAGCCATGCTCCAGTCAGCTGTTCTGCAGCACTCCGACGCAGCGGAGGCGGCAAGCACGGGGAAGAAAATGGCGTTTTAAAACGCCATTTAAGAGGACCCTGTTTCTTGTCTCCCTGAGGGCAGCGGTCCCGGTGGCGGGCAGCCCCTCTGCCGCAGGAAGACACTGTAAAGTCTCCCTGGAAGAAGCAGTGAGCCCAGCTCCTCGTTTCGGCGCCGCTGCGTCTCCAGCATTTTCTGCTTGTTCTCTATGTTCTTGAGCTCTCCACGGCCCGGTTGGGGCTCTCCGAGCCGGGCACCCCGGGGCCGCCCCCCCGCTCCCCCGTCCATAGAGAGTGAGAGGAAGAGGGGCGCGTGGGCACATGGCGCGGCGCAGCGCAGCGCCCGGCGCCTCCAGCTCCCGATCGCAGCAAAGGGCACCACCCCGCACCAGCTACGGACCTGCCCCGCGGCCCGCCGAGGGCTGCCGGGCTATGGCAACCATCCTGCCTGCGGGAGCCTTGGGGAAAGAGCACGAGGAAGAGCCGCTACTGCCGCTGCTGCAGAGGCACTGCGAACGCGCCGCCCGGCGAGCCCAGGGCGAGCTCCAGCCCTGCGGGAGGGGCCAGGCACGGAGCGAAGGGGCGACACCGGAGGGCGGCCTCGATGAGTCCCGGCCTGGCGGGCCATCTCCCGGCAGACCCGAGCACAGCCCGCTGCTGACGGAGGCGCCCAGCGAGAGTCCTCAAGGCTGAAGCACTAAGGAAGGGCTCGCGCTTCCCCTTCTCCCTCCCTACCCCCGGCGCGCGCTCCCCTGGGGAGGGGGAAGGGGTCAGGGGTGCTCAGATCACGGATCTGGAGAGAAAGGGGCGTCAGGGGGCGGGGAGGGGAAAGGTTGCATGGAGTTTGGTTGGGGCGCTCCCTTGGCAACAAAGTTTCCCGAGGTCTAAGACACATTAGAGAAGATGCCTGCAGCTGCAAAGGCAACTGCAAAAACCCTCTCCTTAATTTCTGGCTTGGCTGCGAGGGAAAGCGGCACTGATTTTGGGTGCCGTTAAAGGCGACATGTTGAGAGATGGGCGCTATGAGGCGCGGGAAGCAAAAACTCCTGTGAAGTTCCCCTGCACAAGCACCCTCGAAAGGAGCCACCAGTCGCTGCATCCTGGGAGAAGCGTGGTGTTGCTCCTTCCTCGCCATCTCCAGGGGTGAGGGAGAGGAAAGCCCCCTTTCCTTGACAGCCACTGGGGTCCGATATGGGGGAGTGTTTGCCCACAGATGGCAGCTTGTTTGCCATCTCTTGTCGGTGGCAGATGGCTGGCTTTCTCCTTCCTCCCTCCCTCCCCACGCATGGGGATGTGTGTGTACCGTAAAAACTGTATCGGTAATAAAAAAAAATAAGACATCCCACCAAAAGTAAGCCACCCTGTGTTTTTTTGAGAAAAAAATGTTATAAGACGGTGTCTTAAAAAAGGGGAAACACGGTACATGGAGCACAAGCAAAGCTGAGGATGGGAAACAGCCTGTAACTGCTGTCTGAGTACCCTTGCAATGCTCTGTATTGCAATGCTTTTCTCATAAATCAGGGCATTTCCATGTTCACCCCACAAAGCAATTTGTTAGGCAAATACTATTTTTACAAAAACCAAGTCACAAACCCAGCAAGAGAGCAGACAACCCATTTCCACCAGCAATAAACCATTTAGTCAAAGGCCTAAGCAAATGGATGTGTTTTTACCTGGTGCTAAAGAAACTCAGTGGCGGAGCTTCGTGCTCCAGTATAGGGGGTGGAGAGCAGGCGGGGCGGGGCTGGTGTGCATCCTGGGAGCGGAGCTCATTGCCCGCATGGCGTGGTGCACATTCTGGGGGCGTGGTGGACCACCCGCAGGGGCATGGCATGCATTCTGGGGGCGGGGACAGCCGTGATGGCACCCTACCGGGATCGCGCTGCAGGGAGGCGGTATGCTCCCAACGCCCCCATTTTCCAATGCCCCTGAAGAAACTCATTAGGGTTGAGTTATGATTTCCATCAAATGTCATTGATAGTATGACCAGGGTGGACAAAGGCAACTTACAATTAACTTCTGGAGTTCAGTACTACAAGATGAGGTTTTTGGCTCAATGACACTTGGTTCTATGGTTTCAAAATGGTTTTTTAACAGCTTTGAAGATTATGTATTTGTTTATTACCTTCAGGTGACACCTCTACTCCAAAGAGCTCAAGGGGGGGCATTCATGGTTCTCAATCCCCTCCCCACCCCCCATATTTTCCCTTCACAACTATTCTTTAAGGTAGACTGAGAAAACATGGCTGGGCCAAGTGAGCTTCATGGTTGAGAGGGGGGTTCAAACCTTGGTCTCCTAGGGCCTAGTCTGACACTCTAACCCATTTATCTAGGCCAGGCATCCCCAAACTGCGGCCCTCCAGATGTTTTGGCCTACAACTCCCATGATCCCTAGCTAGCAGGACCAGTTGTCAGGGAAGATGGGAATTGTAGTCCAAAACATCGGGAGGGCCGAAGTTTGGGGATGCCTGATCTAGGCATTATAGATAAATGTAGACTCTGTGTTCTGAATATCAGGTGTTGAGGACAAAAAACATTAGGAGGCTATTGCTTTTTTTCCTCCCAAATATATTTATTATTTTATAACAAACAAAGACACAAAAATAGACAAAATACGAAAAAATACAAAAGACAAAAAGAAGAAAAACAAAAATTTCGAAACTTCAACTTGTATCTATTCTAATATCGGTGACTTCCTCATGTCCCTTCCAACTGCGTTACATTGTAAATCCTCTGTAGTAATTTCTAAATCTTATTCTTATACCTTGTTTACCATATAACTATTCTTTTTCTAATCTTATTTTATATCATAACACAAAATCTCACACATTCTGCTTATTTATAACTACACCTCAATATCAATATTTATCTAAACATTTTTTTATTTCTACAGCCTCCATGTACCTCCTAAACCTCTATTAATTCTTTCCAATAATATGTTTATTTCTTAAATACACTTTGAATTTTTTCCAATCTTCTTCCACCGCTTCTTCCCTCTGGTCTCGGAGTCTCCCGGTTAGCTCTGCCAGCTCCATAAATTCTATCATCTTCTTCTGCCATTCATCTATCGTTGTGGAGGCTGTTGCTTTTAGGCCTTACCTGTAAGATTTCCAGAGGCAGTTGACTAGCCGCTACCAGAAGTAACATGTTGGATGAAATGAACCTTTGGCCTGATTGTACAAATGAACCTTTGGCCTCTTATGTATATCATCCAGCCTATCCAATACTCAGATTCCACTGCATATCAGCCATATTATCACAGCCCCCCTCCCCCAAACTTGACATATGAGTATATATTCCGCTGTATTCAGGACACCTCTGTTGCAGACATATTTCATGTTCCGTAAGGCTCTCAGATAAAAGGATGCTATAAATCTCTTCTTCACCTCATCTTTGTTTAATTCACTACAGTGACATCAACATAAATCAAAGCAGATGTTTAGGGTATCACATGGACCACAGATATAGAAACTATGGCTCAACCACAAGTAACATAATCCCAGATTCACAAATGCTGAAAAACAGAATATGAATTCACAAATCGCACAGCGGCAAGACCCCTTTGTGAACTTTGAAAGAGGAGTTCCTAAATGTTAAGGTAATTTGAAATTCAAATGTGCACCAGTGAATTTGGAGTACATTCAAATGTTGTTCCAAATATTTGCTTCAGCTGTAGAAACAACAGAATTTGACTTGGACAAAGATCTACATAGTGGGCAAAGCCATTAGGAAATGGAGCAAAAGGAAGTGAGTTCATCATATGAAAATCTTACGCCTACAAGAGAGTTAAGGCCAGGATTTCTAAAAACAACACAGACATTTCCAAATAGTCCAGTTTACTAAGCAAAATTGCTTGGAATTCAGTCACTTTATCACCCCTTCTAATGAGCCAATCTTTTTTTCTTTCATTCCACAATGCCCATGGAGGCAAATTCTAGGACTCACAAACAGACTAGATTTCTGGCCCCACCTTCTCAGGGATTGCTTTATTTTGCTAACAAGCTTTTTTGTTAAAGGCATGAGCTGATTTTCTCAGTTCTGTTCCTTTATCGTTCCGTTGCTTTGTTCCGTCCTGTCTGTCTGTCACTCCTCTTGAATTCCAGTTGAATACCTAGGGTTAGTTCCAGAATTGAAGAACGAGCAGTTTGCTACATTAACCAGGTTCCCAATCATAAAAGATGGTTTACTCCATGATGGAGTTGTTTCTCATGCACAGAAGACACCTCATTTTATTGTAGGACATACTGTGACTAGGTCTGGCCTTAGTGTTTTAACACTGAGCGCCATGTCATAGGCTGGGAGGCCACTGCTGATTTGAATATTTTAGTTGCTTGGTGATGGTAAAAGCATATATGACACCTACCTTGTTCCAAATGAATGGAAGCATGTACACAGCACATTCTTTTATGATGCTTGGCATGATATTTCTGTAAGGCTCACAAGGTCAAGCTGTATATTACCCCACAGGAAGTTCAAGGGAGGGTATCTGACCGCCAAATGCTGACATTTACCACAACGGTTTGACCTTTACACCTCTCCAATGGAAATGGTACCATGCTGCCCTGAGCCTTACATCTGCAATATGTCACTCAGTGAAACCAGAATGGAAAACTTTAAACCTAATAGACCAAGCAGGGGCTGCTAATCACCTCAGCTCCCTAAACAAACTTGCCCTGAAGAGGGGAACTGCCTGCCAATGAGTGTGGATTAGTTAAAAGCACTGAACTCTGTAATAGTTATTCCTTGTAGTTTCATAATATATTGTGACATCCAGGATACCCAAGTAACTGAGTAGCTTTGTGCGCTCTTACACACACACACACACACACACACACACACACACACACACACCTTTTTCTACTACTCTGTTATCCGCAGGCAACATTATGTGTAATGTGCACTCTATTCAGAGCAGGCATCCCCAAACTGTGGCCCTCCAGACGTTTTGGCCTACAACTCCCATGATCCCTAGCTAAGAGGACCAGTGGTCAGGGATGATGGGAATTGTAATTCAAAACATCTGGAGGGCCGAAGTTTGGGGATGCCTGATTCAGAGGCTCAAAAACTTCTCAGAATGCAAACCTAGATCCACACTTACGTGGGATTGAATCCTCTGGATGTTCTACCAAAGATCAGACAACAGAGAGATTGACAGAGGAGTGCTGGTTCTTTTGAGGTGAAGGAAGTTCGCTATCCACTTTAGGCATGTGAAAAAGGAGTTGGCCCTCACCTTGTATTTCTGAGGGCTATGGATGCATTGGGGGGGGAGGCAAAAACACCACCCAAGGTCCCAATATGGATGCCAACTGGAATGGAACCGGGCACCATCCTTAACACTAGGGAAGGGAAATAAAACACTGACATGACACATACGGGCATCTGGAAGAAATACAATCGGCTTCCCCACTTTTCAAAGGCAACCATATTTTCTCTGATTCTCTTGCCTCTTCAAAGGGAATGAAACAAATCAATTAACACTGCCCTTATTATATTCCTCTGCTGTGCATATATCATGTTGAGAAAGGATATGAATGATACCTCTAAGAGCTGCAGATCCACTATGTCTGTCTGCCAGTGTATGTCTCTTTAAACAGCAAGGGGCTTAAGATCTGAAATTCAGAGCCTGTGAGAAGAATGTCACAGGTGGATCATAATTGTTAGGCTGGTTATTCTGGGGATTGTTCCTTTTTTGTTAATAAAAAGTATGCATTGAGAATATGTATAAAAAAAACCCCAGCTAAAGGAAGAGGAGGATATGACACATGGGAAGCAAGAATAAAAACCAAGCTTAATTTGGAACTTTGCAGGATATAGATCATGTTTCATTAAGGTGGCCAATAAGTCTTTTTCTCCCTCCTGCACAGTCCTGGAAGCAGATGGAACTCACAGTGCATCTGAATATGTGGGCCATGTCTGAAATCATATTTAATAAGGGAATTACTTTATATTATTGAAGTACCAACTGATTATTAAAAGCACATTTACTGAGGTTGGACCACAGAGTTATACATGCCTACCTCTCGCATAGCTGCTAAACCCCAGTAAATAGCGATTATTAAAAACACATTTATTGAGGCTTAACAGTGCCATAAGATGCATATCACTTACAGGATTCAAAAAGCCTGATCAGCACATGCCTAATCCATATTTATTGAGGGTTTATAGCTCTGCACAATATCTACATATCTTCAAGTGGGTCGTTAAACCCCATTGAGTGTCCACATAATCCTTGATGGATAAGTAAATCATATTAATAAGTATGAAAATACACACTGAATAGAGCTTTGTGCAGAGGCTTAGGGCACTAGAGTATATCACTGAGTGTTGCAAACTGGAGACTCACAGCTGAAAGGCTCTCACCACGTTCGCCAACTGAAATGGCTGTCACCACGTTAGCCAACTATAAAATGTGGCTTAATCTATGTGGCTAAAGAAATCAAACATGCCCTAGCCATATCACTCCCTTATGCAACTTGTGCCATGTACGTGATGAAGCCTGAAGGACTGAAAAGAGGTGGTGGATGGAACATCGCTTTCAAACGGTTGATGGATGAGCTTCAGACTTGATGCCAACAAAAAGCTGGAAAGGAGTTTTGAAAAGCACAAAGAGCTAAAGGAGGAAGTGGGAAAGAGCAACACAACACTCTTCTAACTTTCTCCTTCAGCTCTATGGACTCTTCAAGGAAGAAAAGGCAACCACTCTCGACACCTCCTGACCAAGAGAGACTTAGTGGGCACCAGGGTAGACCTCAAAGGAACTGCTGCACCCATGAGCACTTCAGTGGCAACCACTGATATACACATACTTTGGTCAATGACTTTTTCTGGAACTAAATGCTCCAAGCATCTAAGAAAATAAGAACATCAGAAAAGTTCTGCTGGATCAGGTCAAAGGCCCAACTAGTCCAGCACTCTGTTCTCGCAATGGCCAATCAGGTGCCCATGAGAAGCTTGCTAGCAGGACATGAGTGCAACAGTACCCTCTTGGGTTCCAATGTATTTTTTTGACCTACATACCACAAAATAAGTCTAATCTGAAATGCTGAGAGGGGAGGGAACTTTGACAACTACCCCATTGAAAGCTCTGCTTGTTAATACTTAACCACAATCAAAACTGTAGTGAGAATGAAAGTTGTGTTGAAACTGACAATTAATTAGAGGCCATTGCAAAGCAGCCAGATTACATTAGTGTCAGCAGCTGCAAGCAGGGTTGCCAGATGTCTCAGTTTTGAAGGCCTGTCCATTATTCCAGAATGTCACAAACTCATAGAACACAAGCGCCATTGAATGTTATACAACAGAACTAGGTTTCAGAGGCATACCTTGTTTTTTGAAAATATCATCATCAGCGCCAAGCAAAGATGGAAGATTTAACTATAGGCAAAAAGAACGAGTCCATGGAAAATCCTCCACACATGCACCACCCATAGATGAAGAAAACAACAATGCACAAGTCCTGTGTGCCAGAACCTCATCTTGTACGAAGAGCATCACATATATTTGTGTGATGGAAGAAAAAAAGGAGATGATTCCTGCACAGAAAACCTGCACATTCACCAGAAAGAGATATTACACAAAATTTTACAAGAAGACAAAGCAGAAATTACATTCTGATCTGTAATATAAAAGTGGGTGTTGTTGTTTACTCGTTTAGTTGTGTCCGACTCTTCATGACCCCATGGACCATAGCACGCCAGGCACTCCTGTCTTCCACTGCCTCCCACAGTTTGGTCAAACTCATGTTTGTAGCTTCGAGAACACTGTCCAACCATCTCATCCTCTGTCGTCCCCTTCTCCTTGTGCCCTCAATGTTTCCCAACATCAGGGTCTTTTCCAGGGAGTCTTCTCTTCTCATGAGGTGGCCAAAGTATTGGAGCCTCAGCTTCACGATCTGTCCTTCCAGTGAGCACTCAGGGCTGATTTCCTTCAGAAGAGTCTCCACCAGCACCATAATTCAAAAGCATCAATTCTTCGGCGATCAGCCTTCTTTATGGTCCAGCTCATCATTACTGGGAAAACCATAGCTTTAACTATGCGGATCTTTGTCGGCAAGGTGATGTCTCTGCTTTTTAATTCAGCCCAATTAGGAAAAAAAATGTCTAAAGAGCCTAAAGAGTATTAAACTGCTATACAGTATAATAATACCTGAAAGATCATTTCACCTTTTATATATTCAAGGAGAGAGCAAATACCATCTTACCCACAGGTTGGTTTTGCATAATGTAAGAACCAGGCCTATGTTGTTGCAGCACCTACCCTTTGGAATTCCCACCCGCTGTTGTCTTTGTGGTACCTTCTGAAAACCTTCCTCTTCCAACAAGCCTTTTTAAGTGCTGTATAGCTCTTTCCCAGTCTGACAGGGCATGCTGCATGCCATTGAGCGCCACTAGAGGCTGCCATGCACTGCTGTGACTTACTACAGAAGAAGTCATGCAAACGTGTGAATAAATTGATTTGTCAAACAGAACCAGGGAGGGAGTGAACAACTCATTATCAGACTCCTTATTATACAGCTCAGTGTCCCTTACACACACCGAGCCTCGGCATGTTCTCCTAGCTCTGACATATGTAGCTGAGAGCTGACACGTCATATTTAGCTTCAAACAGGCACCATGGTCAGTTATTACTCTCTTTGGCAGCTCTGTAGATAGCCTGCATTTTTAATTAACATAATGAATAGGATCTGCTCAACAGTGACTGTTGAACAATCCCCTTGAGAAATTCATTTCCTGACAGTGGACAATCAGATTGGTAATTGGATAATCCATTCGTTTTGTCACATACAACACTTTCCTGGGCTGTGTTCAGTGTGCTGGTGGGACGCTCAGTGCTGAATAAGCTCGGTTCATAGGCTAGGATCTTTACAAGCTCTGATGGAGCCGCCTTGCCTTACCTGAAAAATAATGTTTTTAGCTGTGATCTGAGTGGGAGTCCTACATTTCCAGGTTCCAAATTTATAAGGGCTCTAGATTAATGCTACACAAGTGACTGAACTTTTCATATTTGTTTCCCATTTCTCTGCACTGCTTCCTGAGTGTACCTTTAATGGAGTTTTACACCCACTGCGGAAGAGATAAAAAACCATGCTATTATCAATTATCGTAAAGATCAAACATTGTTTGTTCCAGGAATTTAGCTTGAATGGAACTCTTCAGAGCAAATAAAAAGCAGCCACTGGAAGTGGAAATGTGGCTGTACATGTAAACTCTGCAACAGAATGATGGGGTGGGGGGGCTGCACACATTCCTTTTGGAGAATTGTTTTAAAGAAGTGTCGCATCCAGAAGAAAGGGAAGAAGGTCTGTGTTTAAGCAAAAGAGAAGTATTTTATTAAGGCCTCTATCTTAGGTTGCTTCTATACTGAGGTCCTTCGGCACGGCTGGAGCACTGTTTTTCTGCAGTCAGTTTGAAGTGGAATTAAAATGACAGTTGCTTGTAACAGTTAACATAGTGACATGTTCACTTTTTTAAAAACAACAACAGTGCTGTCAGGGTTTGATGCGACTACTCTTGTGTAACGGCCTTCCACATGCTTGTCTTTCAGACATTTTTATTGGTGCACATTATTTACAGTGTAACGGATTGCTCATTTTATGTCTACCTGCTCGAGTCAGATTCCTGCACTAATTCCTTCCACGTTCGGGACCAGCATAAAAGCCTCGGAACTGAGAAGCGCCTCCCTTTCCTCCTCCTTCTCAATTCCGGCGCCGGAGGGACGGGTCTTCTGTCCGACCTATTCCTGTCCACTCTTTCCGCCTCCCTCTCTTCCTGTCTATGGAGCAGGGGCTCTTTGATGTTGCCAGAGCCCTGGCACTCCCTCTCCGTTTCCTGACTCAACCCTTCAGACCCCTCGCTCTCATGACTGCTTGGAGACAGGCTGCTTCTGATGAGGGGGAAGGGTTCTCTATAACCCCTCCCCTTTACAAGTGCTCATTCCCACGTCTTGAATTCTGTGTGCTTCCTTGACTTTTTTTTTCTGTCTGCAGCTCCTCAAAGCAACCTGGGACAGAAGGATTTCCTCATCCAATATCACTCTGGAAACAATTTGGAATAAACAGGTCAATTTTCAAATCTGCCAAAAAATTATCTGGACTCTGGATTAGGTCTGGATGAGGTTTCCAGGTCCTGGCACATGGCCTCCAGTATTATTTGTTCTTCTTACATCCTTCATTTTCACCTACAAATGCCTGTACCCTATTTGCCATTCCAGAGAGCAGCTACAATGCTCCTTTGCTTATTTGAAATCACTCTTCTATTACTTCAGTAGGCAACTATGGTGATACTCAGCTCCACCAACAGGAACCAAGGTTGCAATCCTACATGCACTCACTTGGAAATATGCCTCATTGAACTCAATAGAACTTCTGAGAAAATAAGCACTGGGATTTCACTGTGAGTTACAATTCCCTTTTAGTGCACACATTCAGAAATGATAAACAGGAAAAAGCTCCTTTTCACTAAGTCTCCTGCTCTTCTTTTTTAAGAAAAGAGAGAGAAAAAAACCTTTAAAAAATAAAGATTGTTCTTCCAATTTTTGAATTCAATTATAGAGCAGATCATATTAACAAGTGATTGAATTAAGTAGCAGGCCCGTTGTTTCCAACTGTATGAGAAATATGTGTCATTTTATAACTGCTAAAAATAAACCAAAAAAAATGAATTGGAATGGAAAACAGACACACTGTTCATGCCAGTGCCACTGTGGAAAGAAACATCCAACTTTCTGTACAGGAAGCCTGGCTGATTCTCCAGCATATTGAAAAGGAGCAAATTCCTGCCTTACTTTTAGCATATTGCTGCAAAGTCTTTGCAGCAAAAATAATGAAGGGTGAGAATTCAATGTGTGAAAGGGAAACTGGATTAGACTGAAACTTAAGGTCTAATTCATACAAAAAGTTTGGTGCTGGGATGAGTTCAGTTGTGGGACACAGGGACCATTCTTTACGGATGTACGAATCACTTTCACTTGGCCTGCATCATTTATCCATGTGCTCATCCTTAAATCCATTCCATTATGTTTCCACATTAATCCATGAATTGCTTTTTTAAAGAAAATAAATAAATTAGATATACATTTAAACATTTCTAAACACGTTGTCAGAGGGTCATCGTGGCTACTCTAGAGTAACTCCACTTGAGTCCAGTTTGTCTTTAAAGACTTTTATTGTGCAATGTATTTACAGTGCAGAGACAGCTTAAAACATGACCTCTCATTCCGAATCAGAATCCGGCAATGGCGTACGTCTGTTCTTTCACCAGCAAAGTAGTCGGGGCACCCCAAAACGCCTCCCCCTTGACCTGTGTCACGGTGCTCTCCTTAACTCTTGTGCCGGAAGGAGTGATGCCTTCTCAATCTCCTCCCTGTCAAGGCGGTGGAAGGGCTCTCCAGCATCCTTGAGCCCTTGCCTACATCTCTCCTCCCCTGAGCTTTCCCATGGTTCCGCACGCTGGCTTCTCTCTCCCTCCAAGTCTCTCCCCTCCCCCCTGGCTGTTTCAGACCCACTGCTGCTCCCTGTGCTTGGCGAGGTGGACGTTAGGATGGTGGGGGCTGGCTCTCTGTAGGGAGTCACCCTTACACACGTTTTCTCCCAAAATGCACATTTTAAACCTATTTTGAGATGTTATTATAACGATTAGTCAAGAACTATGTTGGAACATTTAAAAAGTGCAAAATGTAATAGCTAAATTCTCTTCACACATTAGTCGATGAGATGCAGATCAAGCATCTTTGTGAGAATTCACAAAGATTTAATTCTTCAACCCCTCCTTACTGATCATGCTGCAGCACATTGGCCTGGTTTGCACAACATAGTAAGCCAAACTATGTTTCCTGCATCTTTGCTGCCCCTTGCTGTTAGTGAGGAAAGAGGTTTACAATGAATCCAGGACTGGATGACACTCTAAACAAAATATTGGCTTAGCTGAGCAACACGGGGAGGAGCAAAGCCTGGTCAGCCCACGTTTGCCTTATAAAAATAAATAAATAATAATAAATTTTATTTGTACCCCACCCTCCCCGCCCGGAGCCGGGCTAACATCATATAAATAACACAGTATACATAAAAAAACAGGCATCAATTAAATAAAATTAATTCAGACAAATTAAAATCTGGACAAATGGCAGTTATCAGATTTAGACTGAGAAAGGTTAATACTTGCCAGGACCAACTGTTTTCACTGATCATATAAGGACCTGTGAACAGGCTGGGAGGCCTCCTTCATGCTTGTTCTTATACAAAGGAAAATAGGTCAGACTGCCCCCTGGCCAAAGGCCTGGCAGAACAGCTCCGTCTTGCAGGCCCTGAGGAAAGATGTCAAATATCGCAGGGCCCTAGTCTCTTGTGCGAGAGCGTTCCACCACCAGGCTGGGGCCACGGCCGAAAAGGCCCTGGCTCTGGTCGAGGCCAGTCTAATTTCCCCGGGGCCCGGGATCATCAGAGTGTTGTTGTTTGCAGACTGTAAGGTCCTCTGTGGGGCATACCAGGAGAGGCGGTTCTGTAGGTACGAGGGTCCTAGGCCGTATAATGCAGTGTGCCCCTGATCAGTGTCTCTTTACCTCCTGCAGCAGTTCAGATTTTGATGGATGCCAAAATACAGAGAACCTCAACGTTACCACAATGTTAAAGCATTCAAAAGACTAATCAATACCACTCACAAAAGTTAGGGCAGAGCCACTTCAGCCCATAACAATGGCTATATGGAGCAGCTTCCTAAGTGGCTTCCTTTTCTTCTCATAGCCCCAAAGAGCTTCTAAGAAGGAAGGTGCAATCCAGTGGGTGCTGTTGCATCACTTCGCGACATGCAACTTTCGATTTCTGGTTTGCACAAGGTTTCCATGCAGGCTTCCATGGAAATGAATGGAGTTTGCATACCAAGGATGGGGACTTCCTGGCCTTCCAGATGTCGTTGGAATCCAATTCCTATTAGCCCCAGCCAGGCTGACCAGTGGTCAGGGATGATGAGAGTTGGAATCAATCTACAGCAGGCTTCCTCAACCTCGGCCCTCCAGATGTTTTGAGACTACAGTTCCCATCATCCCTGACCACTGGTCCTGCTAGCTAGGGATGATGGGAGTTGTAGGCCAAGAACATATGGAGGGCCGAGTTTGAGGAAGCCTGATCTACAGGCTCCCCGCTCCTGTTGTGCAGGCACAGTAGCAGAGCCTGCAAGACTTGCCCTCAGCTTCCAGCCCTGGTTTGTATCTCGCAGCTTGTTTCTCTCCCTTTCTTTCTTTATACATCAAGTTCTGACAATTGCAAGTGGAAGCTTTCCAGGATAAATAACTTTATCTTGACAAAACCCCTGGTGGCACCCCATGGCAATTCATTATTTTTCAATTAAATTTACCATTTGCTGGCAGCTGCCCTGTTTTAATTTTCTGCTGTTTGTTTACCGAACAAGGAAACACATAACGTAAAGCTCTATAAAAGTCAGATTGAGTTAATTAAATGAGGTACTGGGAAGCCCTAACTCAACCTCAAGAGTACGTCGATCACTGGATCTCCTGAAAAATGTATCTTTTCTGGGGATTTATTCTTCACATTTGCAGTGCCGTAATTAATTTGGTGTACTGCCCTCCCTTTCCCTCAATGCTGTGCTTGTCTCATAATCAGCCTATCTACGGGAGTTTATATAAGAGGATTGTTTTAACAAAAGAAGACGGGCCTCAAAACTATATAGGGAAAAAATAGAGAGAGGCAAAAGGATGGTGTAATAAATAAAGGTGAAGAAAGCTTATGGTTTGTGGTAGAGCACATGCTTTGCAAAGCATGGGCAAGGGGCTAGACGCTTTCCAGTTAAAAGGATCTCATATAAGCAGAGGTACTCTGTCTGAGATGCGGAGAGGGGCTATCAATCCGAGTGAACAATCCTGGATGCAATGGCTATTGGTCTGACTCAAGGCCAAAGTGAATGCAGCACCATACACACCATTAGCAATCGCGGCACCTTTGACATGGCAGGGATGGTGGCCCAAGGTGTGGTACATAGTGCTGGTAGCAAAGCTAATGCAGTGTAACAGAGTCTTTTGGGGCAGAACACCTTAATTCTGGAGTAAAAGTATATTTTCTTAAATATCAGCCATTCTACCTTTTAATATAACAAACAAATAACAAAACCTAGTTGGTCTCTAAGGTGCTACCGGAAGAAATTTTCATAATTTTGTTTCACCTTTTAATATGTTGTTGCACTGGGAGTAATTATTTGCGGGTGGGCTATTGTTGCTTTGTTGTTAATATGAAACACTCAGTATAACGTTAATGATTAAAAAAAACAAACCCAATTGCACGAATGGTTTTTTTTAAAAAAAAATGAATTTCAGGCATGGTGGAGAGGAGCTTGTGGGAGCTTTAAACTTTTGGCTTCCAGTGCAGTCCCAGACCAGAATGGGGACCCTCCTGCCTGCAATTTACTCTTGAAAAGCCATGCACAATTGCATCAATGGTGATCCATCATGGTTCTTGGTATAAGGCAACTTCACATGATTCTGCTTATGAGATGCTAAGCTGTCCCAACACCATCCAGGTAAGCTGCAGTGATGCTGATACTTGAGAGAGCAGCTCTGCAGTATTGACCCACTCCACTAGCCATGACCACTTAACTGCTGCATGCTTCTTGAAGCTAGCCAAATTACTAAAGTAATTGTAAAGCCAAATCTATACAATATATGTTCTTCTCCAGAAAGTGGGGGGGGGGGAGGGTCCTCAACAAGCTCTCACTTTCTCTTTAATGTTGAGGAACAGAGGTGAATAAATTGTGGACTTGGTTTCAAAACTGAACCACCAAACTTTGCTTCAATTCAAGAGGAGAGTCCTTGAGTATATAGGGAGGTAGCCAGGTTCCTCTTAAATCCTTTCAGCCATTTAAAAAATATCCTTGCCTGCCAATATTCTAAGTGATATAAAAGTTCCAACTAAACAGTGATGTTGAGGGTCACCCTTGTCTTGAGTACTGTCTAGTAGCGAGCAGCTATAGAGCCGAACCCATAGGATATGCAGGCATTTGGTCCTCTGCCCTTCATGGATTGACTAGACCAGGCGTGGCCAAACTTGCCCTCCAGCTGTTTTGGGACTACAATTCCCATCATCCCTGACCACCCGTCCTGTTAGCTAGGGATGATGGGAGTTGTAGTCAGGCCCGGCTCTAGGGGTAGTCTCGGTGGCATGGGGCCAGCGGGAGGGTGCGCCAGAGCAGGGCCAGCTCTAGGTAGACTCTGGGTGGCGTGTTGCGGCAGGGCACCGGGCCGGTAGGCGGAGCACTGTGCGGCGAAGCCACACGGAAACCATGCTGCGCCCTGCGAGGGCGGGGGCACCGGAGTGATCTCCGCCCCTCAGCGCCAGGGCGCCCGACCTGCTCAAGACTGCCCTGCGCCGGAGCGATCTCCGTGCCAGGGCGCCAGGGCGCCTGACCGGCTTGAGACGGCCCTGGTTGTAGTCCCAAAACAGCTGGAGGGCCAAGTTTGGCCATGCCTGGTCTAGACCTAGATCAGGCCATGCCCCTGAAAACAGGATTTGTCGTCATTTCAGATCCTCTCTGGTCTATCTCCTGAACCACCTCTCTAGAATCTTGCACAGTTTGCCTTTACTGTACAGTGGTACCTCGGTTTATGAACACAATTGGTTCCGGAAGTCTGTTCATAAACTGAAGCGTTCATAAACTGAAGCGAACTTTCCCATTGAAAGTAATGGAAAGTGAATTAATCCGTTCCAGACGGTCCGCGGAGTAAGCGTTCATAAACTGAAGCAAACTTTCCCATTGAAAGTAATGGAAAGTGGATTAATCCGTTCCAGACGGGTCCGCAGAGTACTTAAACTGAAGCGTTCATAAACTGAAGCATGGGTGTAATTGGTTCCGGAAGTCTGTTCATAAACTGAAGCGTTCATAAACTGAAGCAAACTTTCCCATTGAAAGTAATGGAAAATGAATTAATCCGTTCCAGATGGGTCCGCGGCGTTCATAAACCGAAAATTCATAAACCGAGGTGTTCATAAACCGAGGTTCCACTGTATAGGGCTTTACAAATGAGCACCTGACATATAACATGGACTCTAAAACACAATACTCCAACTTTATGATTGTGTGATGTTTTAGAGTTTAGAACATAATACAATGCTGACACAATGGGTCACGACTTCAGTAGTGTTGTGGCTGCTTGTGCTAGATGTGACATCATGCTTCTTCCAGGTCCTCGCACAGGAACAGAGGGGAAGCGCAACTGCAATGAGAACCATATGCATGACCCAGATATGAGTCTGCCCTGTCTTATGATTCTGGTACAACCCTTCGTTCAGCTGGTGTATCCAGGTAAGAGGCTGCCAACAAAGAAGCCTAACATGTGAGAACAATTTGCCCGTGTATTATATCATGTGGTCAGCTTGACTTTTAAACCAGACTCTCAGCTGCTTATGCATGCAGCATGAGCATGTCAGTGTGGCACTTGTCCAGGATGCAGGACCCTGGTGAGCTGATTTGGTCTGAACAAGGCACCAGCTGTGCGGAATGCCAGATCGGTAAGTTTGGTTTTGCATGTGCCTGGTGTCATTTTTCAATTGGGCTAACACTGCACAGCAATTTAGACAAGCAGACCCTATTTCCATGCAAGTCAGGGGCTGACATTGGATGGAGCAGAAGGACCAAGGAGCTAGGCAATACCCCCCCCCCTCTCTCTCACACACACACACACAAACACACACACCAAAAGATAAGTACTGTTGTAGAAGGATGTGCTGCTTTCCTTACACTATGCTCCAATAGGCATGAGGAAGAAGAAAGACAATAGCTTTCCATATTTTCCTTTTTATTCCTTAGAACTCATTGATGAACATAAATGTTATTAACCATAACTAAATAAGGGCTTCTTATTTTTCCCCACAAGTGAAACTTTTTTAAAATAAAATAAAATAGTTTACAATGTGAAACATACATCACTTGGAATGTATATTTTATTTAAAAAATTGTTCTCTTCCATTTTTCTCTACGTACTTTTTAAAGCAACACAGGACAGAAAAGGTATCCGAGAGAAGCTCAAGAGTTACTTGAATGTGTAAAAACACACACAATTTAAACTCTCTGTGTTCATTGAACGTTCATCCTGATTTGTGGGCACAAAGTTTGTTGGGAGGGGTTAGACGATGCAAGCTATTTATTGAATATTCATTCTGATTAGTTTGCAGGGAGGATAAGGCAGCCTGGAAGCACTCTAAGGTGCCCTGGTACTTTCTGTGTACTTGCAACTAGAGACCAGAACTGGTACCACAGCAAGAATAAATTCCTAAATCGATTAGTGTTCAGTGTTCAAATATTACAATTGCAGCTGTGTGAAATAAATGCAGTCGCAAGTTTTAGAAAGCAGCAATAGGCAAGCACATGCACACACGTATACCCACTCTACCCAAAAACATTCTGCCTGTTCAGTCTGCAGCTCTTTTCCTAACACCTGCCAGAATCTGACACAGCTTCAGTAGTCTCTCCTGTGTCAAGCTGTCAGGTGTTGTGTGGTGTTAGAAAAAGAACATGTCAGAAAGTTCTGGTTTCAAAAGCAGCCTCCTGACTTACTGTTCTGATCCCACATTTGTGCATGTAACAAAACAACAGTGGAAGTCAACAATATTTTACAGACTTCTTTTATTTAGAACATTTATGAACTATCATTTCCAAGCACATGGAATGTGCACAATTCAAAGCTAAGAGCAAACGCAAACTTAAACGAAGAAGCATTTTAAAAGCAGAAGGAAAGTCCACAAAAATATCAACATAAAAATCACCAAAGAGCATGAGCATTTCAGGGTTCACAAAAACACAAGCATTTAAAAACCACCATCAGAAAAGAAAGGAAAATGATATATACCGTATATATAAACACAAAAACAAAAAAGCCTTAAAAACAGCTCTTCCAATTATTCTCTCTGTAATTTATGTTTTTCTTGTTTTATCGCACATTTGTGAATACTATATCTGCTTATCGTATCATTTCTTGCTATTTATAATATGTTCAGCCTAACTCTGCTATTATGGTTTCAGATATTCCATTTTTTAATAAATATTCTTTGAACATCCTCCATTCCTCCTATCCTTTTTGTCTTGTTTGTCCTCTTATCCTTGCTGTTGTTTTTGCCAACTGTAAATATTCTAACATCAGAGTTTTCTTTTTTTGCTCGGCAATTTCTGTGGGAGTTCTAATATTTTGTGCATTTTCTTATATTTTGTGTATTTTTTGTATTTTTTGTAATTTTTGTATGCATTTTTCTTTTTCGCTATCAAGTTTGTATTTTAAAATATCAAAATAATAAAGAATTTATATATTTTTTAAAAATAAAAACAAAAACCACCATCAGATTTAGGGTACTTCCAGACTGTGAATATTTTCCGGGAAGGATGCAAGTGTGGATTGTAAATTTAGGTTTGTGCATTTTAAGTGCTCTGGTTAATGTGCTGTCACCCTACCTCAACAAATCTACTTTTTTGCAATTTGGAAAGTGATGGGGAAATGCACTACCCTGTAAGCTTTATGCAAGCAAAATCAGGATGAATGCAGAATAAACAGGTTATCTGGAGAAGCCCCAAAACCAAGCAGCTTACAATAGAGAGATCAATTAAAACACAATTGCTTTCATTTCGTTTCCAGCCATGCTCATATCTATTTCTGGTACAAAAGTGGGGGGGGGGAGACCAAACTTGCTCCTCATATACCAATTCAAGTACATGTGAGTGTGGACTAATCTGAAGTCATTCGAATAGCAGGGAAGGGGTAAAGGGGAAGGGATCCCTGACCATTAGGTCCAGTCATGACAGACTCTGGGGTTGCGGCGCTCATCTCGTGTTATTGGCCAAGGGAGCCGGCGTACAGCTTCCAGGTCATGTGGCCAGCATGACTAAGCAGCACACGGAAACGCCATTTACCTTCCCGCCGGAGTGGTGCCTATTTATCTACTTGCACTTTGATGTGCTTTCGAACTGCTCGGTTGGCAGGAGCAGGGACCGAGCAACGGGAGCTCATCCCATTGCGGGGATTCGAACCGCCGACCTTCTGATCGGCAAGCCCTAGGCTCTGTGGTTTAACCCACAGCGCCACCCATGTCCCACGGGGAAGGGGATTAACAGCAAAATACTGCTCAAATAATAGAAAGCCCCCAAAGGGGAACAACTGGGTTTCATTTGCAAACCATTCCAAAGGGAGGTCTTGATTACTGAAAATACTCTCCGCTATGTATTCCTGCAGAATGCAAATGAAGAACTGGGCTTCACTGAGAGAAACACTGGTAGGGTTTGGCACTTAAAGCAGACTATCAAATATAGCCCCAAGATTGAGGTCCGTGGTTCATCTATGGATTTTCTTTCTCTAAACAAATGTCCAAGATTTTTTGGACAGACCATTTTTCACCACTGCAAAAACCAAATATATTTTACATTGTAAGAACTGGCTCGATTCACAGTCCTCTGAGCAAGCAGGTGCACACACAAAGGAAAGACTAAGAGTGTTGCATTCAGAATATCAAAAGGCACCGCTGGTCCAAATCTTGTCCAAATGTGTACAATACTTCATTATAGATAAGAATGCTGTGAAGAGCAGAACATTAGTCATAGGAGCTTGGCTGCAGCTCTGTTCTGCTGGGAGCAAGTAGAAATTGACTCATACTGCTTTGAGGAGCAGGAGGGCTCAATAGGACCTGGCAGAGGAATGGAGGGAAGCACCAAGTTTCATACCTGGGAAGGCGGTGAGAGAATGCAAACAAGTAATGTACTTCCCTTTCGATCTGGAGCAAGGAACCTGGATAACTCCAGGTGTTGTGGGACTACCTGAACATCCTGAACTCACATGTCTTATACACAGAAGAGCTATAATAAACAATTGTGTGGACTTCTTTGGACATGCAGGGAGTAGCTTCCAATCCTTTAGGAAGGCATAGGAACTTCTGAAATTAATTCATCTCATATTGTTCTGAAACTACTTTCCAAACCCCTAAATGCACAGGTGCCTTCCTACCTATGTGGTCCACAGCCTAGGTATAGTCAGATTTATAATAATGATAATGATGATGATGTTGATGATTATTTATTCAATTTCTATCCCACCCAAAGGAAGTTAGGGTGGCAAACAACAAAACAACACAATAATACCTTTTAAAAACAACAACAACTCAAAAGCAGTTGAAACACTAACAGCTCACTTTATCTGCTGGAGCACTGGCTGGAAGGTGCAACAATATTGTTGAAAGTAAGCTTAGGTCTAGTTGAATGGGAGACCACTTGGGAAACAAATGTACCACTACCTTGAGTTCCATGATGGAAGAAAGATACATAGAAGTAAGCAAACATCTTGCTTTTGCTTCTGTACATAAAAATATAGGGTCTCTAGGATGACTGAAAAATTTTCTAGTAGCAAGAATTCCACAAGAGCAGGAATTTTTACTAAGTCAAAAGAGCAGAACAGTTCAATTTTGTCACATGCATTCCAAATATAGAAATAAATACCTGTCTGGCCACAATTTCCCCAGACCAGCGGATTAGGTACCAGTATCACCTAGATGTAAATTTGAGTTTTCCTAAGACTGGAGTAAATAGGACTAAATACCTGGGATCGGCTATATTTCTTTGAGGCTCTTCCTTTTCTTGATCCAAGTCCCAATTTTTCATAGATATTGTACCTTTCAACCTGGAACTTAAGAGCTTATAAAAATGGGATTTCTAGAAATTTGTGCACACTGCTTAAAATAAAATTTAAAAAGCTAGTGAGTTCCATAGTAATTTGTTTAGGACTGTTTTGTTCCCAAGGAAAGGGTGTTTAAAACGTGTTGTTGTTTTTTTTAAAAGGAGAACAAAGGAGTCCTGTCCTCTGATCTTCATAGCCGCATTGCAATGAGTTACAACAGAGCCCCAGAGAGTTGACTTTCTGTACTTTCCTAGCACTAACCCACAAGCAATGGTAAAAATTAGTGGTGAGTAAAGATAAGCTCCTTGGTTACTCTCCTTCATCCTCTTGTAACTCTTTTTCATCTGATGCTTTGCATGCAGGGACGTTTCGCTGCTGCCAATTGAAGGCATCTTTCAAGCAGAACCCATAACCAGCTTTCAGCATTAGACAGAGTTGATACTCAATTAACTGATTAACCCAAAGGGAATTGAAAATGAAGGGGCCACCTTTCAACTTCTAAGGCATCTTCCTGTAAATATTCCATGCACATTTAATAAGACAGATTTATACATTATTTAATTATTCATTGATAGTTAAAAGAAGCGGTGTATGGCAAGCAAGTCACAAATGGGCAACGGCATCACAGCCACTCATTATATTGCATTCTGACACACCTGATAAGCAAAGGAACATTGTATTCATTGAACAACCTCATTCAGGAAAACTAAAAGAGAAAAAAAGGACATCGACAGTTTTATGGGGCAGTTTTCTACCTCAGTGTAGAAAGAGGAGCATGTGTTTTATGAGGAGAAGAGAACCATTCCCCTGGTTTTTTTGTGGGTTTTTTTGTGGGTGTGTATATACATTTAACTAAGAAAGCGACATAAACAGTTTTGGGCATACAGTATATTTGACCCCATGCTAAATAAAATGTCTCATGGTGGTAACATGTCCCAGAATAAAGGCAAATGTCAGGAAAAAGGGGCTCTAAGCTGCTGGTTTTATTGGGATGTTTTCCGTTTTAGGCACTTTTAGCTTACAGACAGAAAACTGTAAATGGTTAAGTGGGTGAAATGTGAGGACACTCTTTGTTGCCTTGAAGATGACAATAAATGACACAGTCTCCTTCTGTGCAAATTCTGCAGCAGGAAGTGTACCCAAGATCTGTTTCAATCCTATATTTCATAAGAAAATATTTCAAAGGGAGATCCACTGGATATTAAAGGAAATAGTAGATAAATATGAGTCTAGTTGCTAATGTTTTGCTTCCAGGAGAACCACAAAAACAGATGAAGTGTGGTGTAAGATAAGAGGAGCACCGTATGGTTTGATTTCTGTAGCCGATTTCAGGCAAAAAGCCAGAGCTATTTCCCAACATAAACGTCTTTCATGGCCAAACTTGTCATTACATGCAGATGCATGTAACATTACCCGCTTTTTAAGAAAGAAAGAAAAAATCAGAAAAGCTGCTTCTGGAGGGTTGAATGTGATTGGAGAAGCTGTGGAGGAAGGGGATGCTTAAGCCTTTCCCTGGCCGCAGATTCTCCACATTATTTTCCAGTGGGCTTTCCTCCCACAGATTTAGAGATGCATGTTTTCCCACATTTGAAACTGAGTGGAAAGGCCACTTGAGGGTGGAGGTAATCTGGAACTACTAGATTGGACATGGAAAGGTTTGCGCATCCCCTCCCTCCTGCCATGTGCTCCCAATTGCCCCCCTTTGGAAGCAGTTCTAAAAGGGTCAGAGGGCAGGGTTACTTGTATTGCAGTGCAGGCAATGTGTCATATAACACTGGTCCTGAAAGACCTACATTGGCTCCCAGTATGTTTCCGAGCACAATTCAAAGTGTTGGTGCTGACCTTTAAAGCCCTAAACAACCTCAGCCTAGGAGCGTCTCCATCTCCATCGTTCAGCCTGGACACAGGTCCAGCTCCAAGGGCCTCCTGGTGATTCCCTCACTGCGAGAAGTGAGGTTACAGGGAACCAGGCAGAAGGCCTTCTCGGTAGTGGCGCCCGTCCTGTGGAATGCCCTCCCATCCGATGTCAAGGAAATAAACAACTATGTTACTTTTAGAAGACATCTGAAGGCAACCCTATATTGAATTTTTCTATAAAAAATTCTAATGTTTTGCATTTTTTTATGTGCTGTAAGCCGCCCAGAGTGGCTGGGGAAATAATAAAATTAGTAGTAGTAGTAGTAGTAGTAGTATCTTCCTACTCATTCCCAATTCAACATGAACTGCATTGCCGTCACTATTGCCAGTGTATCTGAAGAAGTGTGCATGTACACGAAAGCTCATACCAAAATAAAAACTTAGTTGGTCTTTAAGGTGCTACTGAAGGAATTTTTATTTTATTTTGCATTGCCGCTGTTTCCCATTCTCACTATTTTGATGAAATATGCAGACAGAACAGCAAGGCACACATTCTGATAAATGGCCAATGTTCTCTGTTTTCAGCATTATCCACCAACTTCCCTCCACCATTTTTGAACATCATGATATCACTTAGGCTGAAGTATTACGTAAAATTCCATGTACCGTAGAGTCTCCTTCTACAAAGAGATAAACCAACAGGGGAAAACAAATCTGCTCAATGCCACCATCAATAGTAGAGACCAGCAGGCAGGAAGGTTGGATTTTCTTCTCCAAATTTTGGCAGTAGTTAACTTGTTTGCACACAGCACTGAAAACCAGGATAGGAGGTGATGTGTTCATTTTCGCAGTAAAGCTCCAGCCTCCCTCCCAGCATCTCTATGTAGGCTCTGTCTTCCCTCCTCACTCAGTTCTATTCCAAATATTATTTATTTCAAAAAAAAAATTCAAAGAGTTACAAAAATAGGAATTTGCCTGCAGCATTGAATTTGTGTGTGTTTGATAGCTCTTCCTTCAGCTATCTCTGCTAGAAAACTTATTCACTTAAGTGGGTTTATTGGTTTCCATGTTTAAAATATTTATCTCCCAACATATTTTTAAGAGTAAATGCCTTAAAATCCTAGATGTCTTTTGCAATGTATGTACTAAAGTTTAAGGGGGGAATTAATGCTTTTTGCCTTTTATGTTTCTTTGGCTGTGTTTATTTACTTACTTACTTTTTAAAATTTATATACTACTTGATTGTAGCAAAAACCTCACAGTGGTTTACAAAGAAACTGGGGGTATTTGTTATTTGTATTTTCAAGCTTTAAAAAGAAGGCAGCTCTATGTCTCCTTTTGAATCTTATGATGAATTTACTTAGAGGAGTTGTATTTTACTGTCTTATGTGTTTTGAGTTGACCAAGTTTTTGTTTTAGCCCTTTGCAAAAATCTCAGGGCCTTAAGAAAATGGCAGATATCATGAGATGCACCAAACTCTGCTAATAAATCACAGCCGTATTTATGCTTTAAGGGAGCAATCCTATGTTCCTGGAAAGCGTGGTTGAAGGACCTTTAGATTCTGTGAAACTCTCTCTTTTCTCTACAGGTGGGCAGTTGGAAGGAAGGAAGGAAGGAAGGTCTAGTCCAAAGTAGAGACCTCCTCAGCTGCAGAAAGCTCCGTCACTATCATTGATACACCAGCAGAGCTAGCAGCATGATGGGATAAGGGCATTTCAGGGGGAAGCTGGAGGTATGTGGATAGAACCCTTAGCTACCCAGGATCCCAAATTTCCTCAGTTTCTGAACACCCACACATAGCCAAGCAGATCCTTTGCAATACACCAGTCTTGGTGCCAGCAAACTGAATTCCCTCTCACTGCAGTCAGTGAGAGAGAAATCTCAAGGAGGGGAAACAGAAAGAGATTACAAATTTTAGGAATTCTACAGGAACCTTGATTGATGGATCGTTGCTAGCCTCTCAACATGCCTTTCAGCCCATACCTTACCCTCTTTCCAGCCTGCACTGTCTGTCTGTTCGGTGTGCATATGTTGCCACACAAGCATCGACCAAGGCAGTACTGAATTGATGGTGACCATGTTCGAGCTGATTTTTCCAAATTAGCTGTTTTGTTCCAGCTATATTTTGGATGTGAGGCAAAATTCTTTGAGGAAAAGAGAATGAGAATGGGTTCCTTTTTGTCCTTCTTCCTCAAAAGCCCCATTCTGGGGTGCTTTTTGACTTTGAGGAAATTCAAAATGGCTGCTGCTGTTTTTTTAAAATGGCCACCTCCTTTTCCACTCACCAGGCGCTGCCATTACAGTGGGCATCAGCCAAGCCGTAGAATCAGCAAGGTGATTCAAAGAAACAAAGTTAGGAGAGGGGTCATTTCATGAAATTATTTCTCCTCAAATTTCTGGATCAATTGTACATTTTCTCGATTGAATCACTGTTTCTCCCCAATTCTAACACCAACTTGATTTTTCTTACAAGACAGCCCCGAGAGAAAGAGTGGGATATAAATTTAATCTAAACAAACATACAAACAAACAGCAACATTGTGAGAAATCAACCTGAACTCACAGAAGCAATGGGCCACAGGAAGCAAGAGGACTTTCATTTCTTATGCTGTAGGACGTGGGAACTTCAGCTGCATCACTTCTCTGAAGTCTCCTTTGTGGAAACAGCTGGCAACTCCAGAAACACCCAAATCTGATTCATAACCTGGGATAAAATTATTCATACTGTGGATTTTGGGCATCCCTGCTTGTTGTTTATCAACATATGCTGCTGGAAGAAAGGCCATTAAAGCAGATGCCAAGCCCAACAGAGCTAAGGCTGCAATTTTCACAGAGTCAAATTAGCTCCGTCTAGACCAAAGAAGTACATCATGGAGGGAAGAACCCTTTCGTATACTGCCACAGCATGGCATTAGCAAAAACAACACAACACTGGCCCTCCAGGAACTGCGTAATATTTTACTCCAGGAAAAACTGTGGGCAAGTGTTGTGACAAGCAGGCAGTCTGTTCTCGACTTCCTCAGGCTGCCATTTCTGTCTCCAGGCTCTATTATTAAAGGCCTTGTCTTATTTCTTTTTTTTCATTTTAAACAGTACTGATTTTAATGTATTTTCTTTGGATGGTGTCTGGCAGCAGGAGGAAATTGGCTCAAAAGGAAAGGAATGGCTCTCCATAGACTTTTCCCTCACCATGTATTTATTGGGAGGAGTTTCCCGACTTGGATACTCCGAAGGAGCTCAATCTACGTCCCAGGCCAGAAGCACCATCTGAAGAGTCAAGTGCTTTGTTTTGTGAAACACATTTCACCTTCCAGTTTTGTGGACTGTGAGGGAAACCATCTGGTTTCTTCTCCAACAGCAAACATATATCCCACAGATGCCACAGGGAGTAATGACGGCAAGATATATATATTTTTATCACCTTCTCCCCCAGGTGAAGGGAGCCAAACTAGAGGATTATGGGAAGCATGTAAAGTTGGCTGTCTATGATAGTGGTTAGCTGACAATGAATCATCCACTTCTCATTACTGCTGGCCCCTTGGAATTGTAAATTTGGAATAGCTTTGGTATTTAAGGCACAGAGGTACTGTGTCAATGATCCCAAATTATTAAGCAGCCCATTGCTTGGCACACCGGTATTTTAATTTTGGAGGCATACCAAAAGATTCCTCATTTGAATGAGGCAAGTTACCAAGTCTAGAAAAACAGAAGACAGGTAGGGCTTGTTCACACAGATGGCAACATAGGAGATAATTTTTTACATCCTTATCACCCACCTTGTATAGCAACCCGTGTACTGTGACATGACTTTTCTCCTTCAAAAGATGTAGAAAAGGGCCACCAACATAATCAGTGGTCTGAGGCAACTGCCCTAAGAGGAAAGATTACAGTGTCTGTTTTTTCTTCTTCTTTTGGTTTTAAAAAACAAGCATAGGGAAAGTGAATAGGGAAAAGTTTTCCTTTCTGTTTCATAATGCTAGTACCCACATCCTGGGGCTGAAGATGAATGGTAGAATATCCAAGACAGACAAGAGGAAGTACTTCTTCACAAAATCCATAGCTAAGCTTTGGAATTTGTTACTGCATGATGTGCTGATGGCCTTGGAAATGGGTTTGGGGGAGGAAGAGCTGTTATTAGCTGGCCTCCTTTTTCTATGTGTTCTCCCCCAAAAGAATTATGATAGATTGCCACAAGATAGGATGAGCCTTCTGCCTAGTCTGGAGATCCAAGTCTGCCTACAGTTGTAAGAGGGAGTTTCTGAGCCTTATTTCCATGACTCATCCCTCCAGTCCAGACGAGAAATATAAACAATGAAAGAAGCTTTAGGCTTGTGTTCACACCAGAATCTTGAGAACTACAGTATTGTTGGAACACCACAGTGTAAGTTAGCCATGCAGCCTTAGCACATAAGGGAAAGTTTTAGTGGGTAATTCCAAAGAATTAACTTTGAAAATGCAACAGAGTTAAGCCTCACATATTTATAGGACTCTGAGGTTAAAAAACAAAAACAAAAACCTATTTCCTGAGCATAGCTGCCAAGTCTCCTGCTGAAAACTGCGGGATCAGCAGTGGTGCGGCACCGGAAGTTGCTTCTACGCATGTCCGGACATGCGTAGAAGCAACTTCCGGTGCCGGTGCCACGCAATTTCCGGTGCCCAGACATGGGTAGCGCGGCACTGGAAGTTGCTTCTATGCATGTCCGGACATGCGTAGAAGCGCTTTCCGGTGCCGCGCTACCCATGTCTGGGCACCGGAAATCGGGCGGCGCCAGGACCCAAAATGGAGCCTCCCTGGCAGGTAGGTGGATTTACAGGATTTTTTCCAATCTGGGCTGCCAGCAGGAAACGGTTTAAAATATGGGGGTTTCCCGTGAAAAACGGGAGACTTGGCAGCTATGTTCCTGAGACAGATAGTTGCTTGAGCCAATCATAAAATCTGCTTGATCCCTTATGCCAGTGATTAGAAAAAGAATGGAAATTTTGTTCACCATCTTGACTTGAGCAACATGTAAAGTAAATGAGCATCTTCTCCCTTGTGGATATTGGCCAGAGCTCACAACCATCTGCCTCGACAAAAAAGGTGCCTGTGCGCTTCACAGCAAAATTTCTAGTACACAAAGTGAAAGGAAAAGCCCTCATTGCTGCAGATGCTGCGCTACAGTGGTGGCGGTGAAATATGACACCAAGTGGCTGAGTATCAAATGAATGAAGACACATGACAAAATGGGTGGGTAGATTGTTGATGCTGTTGAATGAGACTCCCAGGCAATTGGTGACATTGTAGAAAGATCCAAACTGATACAAGTCCTCTGTGGAATTCTGGACATGCTACAAGGAGGCTTAGCTTCCCATCCTAAAACTGGAGGTGAGATTGGAAGACATTTAGGCTTCATACTTCCCCAAAGCAGGGATTTGCAGGCATTTCAGTGGTATAACATTTTATTATGCAGAGATCTTTTTCCCTTTGAAAAGCTTTGCAGAGCTAATACCAGGTGAAGACATGGCATAAATCACAAACAAACAGCCAAGTAAGGACTGCTGAAGTTTTGGTCTCTTTTTCTTGGAATTGTCTCTTCGCAGTTCATCAGTTTTTTATAGCAGAGATTTAGGAGAGCTAAAGACCTAACTCCAGATAAAAGTTGTGGATATTGTGTTAAATCAAGGGAGCTACTCTTGCAGTACCCTTTCTTGGCTGAGAATCAACGAGAAGGGATTTGGATGCCTTGTTTTCCTCTGAAGGGCTGAGTTGGCTTGTTATTCTGTTATAATAGAGGACAACTATTGGAAACCGTGTCTCTGCACTATCAAAAGGACGGTAATAAATCCTAATAAGGTGTCCATCCAAAGATAAATGTTCTGTTTTTCAACTAGGAACTTGGCTTTTGTCCCCAGTGAAATAAGCAGCTGCCTCAAAGCCTTGTTCTAGAAATGTGCAAATGTATGTATATGCATGTATCTATAGATGAACGTACATGTATACACACACCCCACTGCATGACCATGTTAGATATGTTCACAAACTGAGCACTCCAATTTCTGCTAAAGGTAAAGGGGCCCCTGACCATCAGGTCCAGTCGTGTCTGACTCTGGGGTTGCGGCGCTCATCTCGCTCTATAGGCCGAGGGAGCCGGCGTTTGTCCGCAGACAGCTTCCGGGTCATGTGGCCAGCATGACAAAGCTGCTTCAGGCGATCCAGAGGAGCACACGGAAACACCGTTTACCTTCCCGCCGGAGCGGTCCCTATTTATCTACTTGCACTTTGATGTGCTTTCGAACTGCTAGGTGGACAGGAGCTGGGACCGAGCAACGGGAGCTCACCCCGTCGCAGGGATTCAAACCGCCGACCTTCTGATCAGCAAGCCCTAGACTCTGTGGTTTAACCCACAGCGCCACCTGGGTCCCAATTTCTGCTACATCAGCTAAATAGAAGTTAATGTGAGCTAAGATAAGAGTATGCCTAGAAAACAGCCATTGTATATTTCCACCAGCCATTTAAAAACGGTTTTCATAAATGACCAGCATTTCCAAAGGATTGCACATATTGTCCAATGCATTGTAACTGATGTAAAGAGATCCAGAACAACCATCCAGTAAGAGGCTATTTACCAAAGCCCATTTCTCACATTTCAGGATTCATATACCCACAGGGTTCAGCCCCAGAACGTGCCTTAAATTATCCAAATACCATGGGACATCTGAACTCAGAATGCCATTTGCTCAGCAATAAACAATCACAACCTGCCTAGAACACATCAGAAAGAGTTCTAGGTCCAGGCATGTTGGAAGTTAAATGTTGCCTTTTTATCTTCAGGGCCTTGGTACTCAGATTTCCTATATGCTTCCTTCCTCCCATTCCTTTCCCCTCTCTTTCTCCCTCTCTCCCCGCTGCGGTGCAGAGGTCCAAACCTATGCCATTTAGTTGGCTCGGGGGGGGGGGGGAGGGGAAATAATGAGACAGGAAGGATGCTGAGCTCTAAATCTAACTGAACTATACCCTGAGAATGTGACCCACGTTGCGAACATATTTGCCATTTAAACTGTTCTCCACAAAACGTAGCACTCGCTCAGGGCAGTGAGGGCAGTGCACTCACCTCTACATGACTCACACACCTGATTGAGGCTGCCACTTGTCAAACATCACTCTTCACCTCCCGGCAGGTCATCACCCAACCATCTGTACTGTGTATAACCAATGCCCTTGCTCAGTCCACATACTACCTTTCACTCACTTATTCAGCCTCTCACAAGTTAACAGGAAGGAAGCCAGCAAGATTCTGTGCCCCTAGACTGCCAAATTATGCAGGAAATATGGAAGGTGGGAATGAAACATTTCTTCCTTTATTTCGCACCTGTTCATTTTTCAACAATGATTTACTAAGAGAGAAGCCCAGCACTGAATCCACCCTTGTTGTTTTAGCTTAAATTTAGGTTTTAGTATTACATAAATAATTAGGGCTACCCATTGGCTGGTAGGTTAATGGATATGTTTGCACTGATTTTAAGTTCCTTTTCACATGCATAAAGTTATGTCACATTTTCCTACATTATTCTTGGTTTTGCTTAACATTTCTTTATTCACCTTCTTCACAGCTCTGGCCAATTAAAAAAATAAAATCCAGAAACTCCCTTGTGAACCTCCTTGCAATATAGAGGACAGGTTTGTAGAATACCAAATCTTCTGAATTAAATATGGTTGTAGAGTTGAATCTGCACTGAAGCCACATCCACAAGATGCATTAAAAGCACTATGATACCACTTTAATAGTCATGGCCTCCCCCAAAGAATAATGAAAATGGCATACCCCCCCCAACTGTCCCACTTCGAGCAGGACATCCTGGAATTACTGTTCCATATTAGCTCGTGTTAGAGCACAGCCCCAAAAGACACCTATGGGGAGTTCACACTCTCACATGAGTGGCCCCAAAAGATGTGCATCCTAATTTTCCTTTGCCACATGTTGGACGATATGAAACTGTAATTTATTAAGGGAGCTGAGAGTTGTTAGGGAATTCCTACAGAGCTACAATTCTTAGAGTCCCCTGAAAAGAGGAAGTGATTGTTAAACCACTGTGTGAGGGAAATAAGCATCTCCTAACAATTCTCAGGACTCTGAATAAACTACAGTTCCCAAGATACTTTGGGGGGAGTCATGACATCATAGTGATATCACAGTGCTTTAAATGTATGCTGCAGATGTGGCATTGGTTAGGTTCCGCTGAAATCAGTAGAGTAAGTTAGTCATGCCTTAAGTCTCATTGATCTCAGTGAGAACTAAATGAAGCTGCCATACTTTGGATCCACCCCATTGCGTGCATCTGAATCGGTTCTGTACGCAAGTATGTGACTGTGGATTCTTATAACCAACAGCAAAGATCTCCAGCTGTAATTAGTATAATTCCACATTTCCACATTTTTGTTCTAGAAGGGCTCCTTGCCCTAGAAAGATGATTGCTGTAGAGTTAGGTGCAGCCATTCTTAGCATGGGAGTACAGCGATGGAGAAAGCTGCATGTGTTATTCAGCTGTCTGCAATACAGCTTCCAAAGGGAAACAAAAGATTAGGCACTGGATCGCTAGCTTGCAATCTCCCTGGAAACATATGATAAACAATGCATTTAGGTTACACAAAGTGAAAAGTTAAGTGAAACTAAATTAGCTAAAATGTATAAAATGAGTAACAAGAATTGGTGGAAATGTAATGTTAAAGCGGGAGATTTTTAATCATTTGTGGTGGACCTGTGACATGGTTAAAGTATTTGGGGAAAATCTTTATAATGAGTTTTTAAAAATGTTCAGGTATACTTCCCCCCAAAAGCCTGAAGTGTTTCTGTTGGGTATGTTAGGAGAGGAAATACCAAAAGTTGACCAGAAATTGTTTATGTATGCTACTACAGCAGCTAGAGTCCCATGGACTGCAAGAAGATCAAACCTATCTATTCTGAAGGAAATCAGCCCTGAGTGCTCACTGGAAGGACAGATTGTGAAGCTGAGGCTCCAATACTTTGGCCACCTCATGAGAAGAGAAGACTCCCTGGAAAAGACCCTGATGTTGGGAAAGATGGAGGGCACTAGGAGAAGGGGACGACAGAGGATGAGATGGTTGGACAGTGTCCTCGAAGCTTCGAACGTGAGTTTGACCAGACTGCGGGAGGCAGTGCAAGACAGGAGTGCCTGGCGTGCTCTGGTCCATGGGGTCACGAAGAGTCGGACACGACTAAACAACAACAGCAGCAGCTAGAACTTTATTAGCCCAAAAGTGGAAACAGCAAGAACTACCGACGGAAGGTAAATGGCAAACAAAGATGATGGACTATGCGGAACTGGCAAAGCTGATGGGGATCAAGCATTCCAGGGAGAGTGGAGTAAATTCATTCAATATATAAACAATCATTGCAAACATATAAAGACACTAGCTGGACTGCAATAAAGTTCGCAACGTTTAAAAGACGGAACTTTCTACTTGTGCTTTAAGTTTTAAATAATTTAAGATAAATGTAGAATTTAGACGGTATAAATGTGTGGATATAAGTTGTGTTTTATAAAAACCAGATGATAGAATGGAGGGAAGTTGAAAGCTCGGCAGAGCTAGCTAAAATTTGTAAAAGGTGATATGATGTTATAATATTGTTAAAAATGGAAAACTAATAAAAATATTTTTAAAAAGAAAAAAGAAAAGTTAAAATGGGGAGATGAATAATATGATCTGCTGGGGCAAACTCTAGTAGCCAGTTGCAAACCCCCAAAGAGTCGTGGGAGAGGCATGGCAGGATGGGAGCAATGTTGACATCCGTCTGTCTTGAGAGAGAATGGAGTGTGCTTCCAGGGGTGAAGTCAAACCGCTGCATTAGCAGCACCAAAGTGACCTCCCCAGGGCACAAGCCTGGTCCTGGACTGCCCAGATGACAAGACTCCCCTCTTGGCCTCGCTGATGTGATCCAAAGGAGAGCAGGGCAATACATGTGGCACCAGCTTGGCTACAAGGAGTTGCCAAAAGGAAGCATACCAGGCAGCGTCCAACAGTCTTAAAGACTCCACTCTGGATTTGTGTAGGGTTTACTCCTTAGGCTTATTTATCCCAAATATATCCCAAAGACTTTTTACTTCAATGCAAATATAAAGGAATAACGAAGCTGGATGTTGGAAGCTTCAGGGCAGATCTTGAAATGCACATGAAGGCCAACCCAAGTGAAGCCACTGCACTACAGCCATACTCCCTTCTGCTTTGCTGCAGATGGCCCACAGAGGATGAGACACTTAGGAATCTGGCTCCCAACACATGTCTCCCCACCCCTGTCCTGGAGAATAGGTTTCCTCATGGGATTCTCCTGTCATGTTGGTTGTAGTCCTTTGGCCTGAGCTAGATACTCTGGGTAACTGAGACAAAGCTTGAAGATCTTCCATGCCTGCATCATTTGATATTGTCTTTGAGGACCTCAACTTTTGTTATGTTTTAATCTAATTTGAATTCAAATGAAGTTTTTTTGTTTATGTTTTTTTTAAAAAACCAATCCATTGCTGCCACCCCTGGGTCTTTGGAATAAGTTGGGCTATGAATTCAGTGAATGAATGAATGAATAAAAAATTAGGTCCCAGGGTTTGAATACAAATCTCTACAGTTTCCTCTTTATTACAAAACATTGATAATTCAGCATTTGTTTCTGTCCCTGGCTCCTAATTGACAAGTGCCTCCTGATTTCACTTGTGTCCAGCCATATGTTAGTGGGTTTTTTTCCCTGAGGTTACCTGTCACAGATAGATCTTTCAACTAGAATCTGTAGCACATATGGTTTTAAGCTAGACATTAATTGGAAACGTTTAGAGTGTCAAGCATGTGATTAATGCTCAGGATTTTAATTGAAATGAATCAGATTTCCTAAAATCGCCTTTCCTTCCCTATGTAAGACTTTTTTGCTGGATAAAGGGATTTAGAAAATTGGGAGGGGGGAATAATATAAAATAAAAAGGGCCGCATTCTAACCGGGTGTAAAAGAGTACATTAATTGAATTCATCTTATTTACATCTCCTGGTCTAAATCCTGTAGGCTACGTTAAAAAATAATAAATATTACTGTAACAGTGACCTCGCATGGTTCCTTATTAACAAACATAGCTGAAAGGATTTTGCAAAGATGATTAACTCTGCTCCCTCTTATTATTCAGCATCATGTTTAATGTCATTTTAATTTCAGTAAGAATAATCCTACTAAAAAAATTCTGGATTTTGGCTAGCTCATCTATCCTCCTGCTTTCTGCTCTGTAAAATTGCAGACTTATATTGTAACCATTATTTAACCTTTTCATAGATTGCAGTATTTTCACTCTCTCCCAGCTGGGTCATGGTACGGCCACTGCCTTCTTGTCCTGCTATTTCCAGCTTCCACAATCCCGGCCACATGACCGCGAAAAAGGAGGGCACATATTGTTGAACTTCCTTTATGCTCTTACAATACAATAAAAATGAAGTTTTATAGGTGCAATCTGAAGTGCTTCCTAAGGATCTCAGATCTGGAAGAAAGGACCTTCCTGAGCCAGAGTTGGGGAATGTGGTCCTCTGAAGTTGCTGGACTCCAGCTTCCATCATCCCTGACCATTGGCTATGCTTTCTAAGACAGATGTGCCCTGGAGTTCAACAACATCTGGAGGGCCACAGGTTCTCACCCCTGTTCCAAACCCTACTATGTTCTAAGCACTGTCAGCCAATGGAATAGCAAACTCGGTATTGGACTGTGGGAAGTAGTTCCTCCGTTCGGGTACGTAACTGATGACTTAGAGCAGCACCTGGGGAAAGGCCAGCTGGACCCTCCCTCTGGAAATTCATAGATTCAAATTCATAGATTCTTATATCCACCCCAAGCGACAACTCCCATAGCTTTGTAAAGCATTTTTAGTTTAAATAGCTGGTATATGACCGTAATAAAGCTTTGATTGATTGATTGTCATGATGGAACAATATTGTCTGATTAGTTCTGAGTGGCAACCGCAGGTATTGACCTCACATAGGCACAAAGGGGAAATCTGTCAGTTTCAGTTTCTCTCATCTTCTCCTTTTTTCCCCCAATTTTTGGTTCAGTTCTCCACTTTTCCACCTAAGTTTGCAAAAAAAAAAAATATTTCCAGTCCTCATAAAATTTTCTCAGCATTTTTGTGAGAATTTGTCCTAACATTTTTGCATGCAATTTGATGTAATGGAAACATGTTGCAAAACAATTTTCAAAATATAATGCATGTTATTGTCACTAATGCATGCCTTTTCGTGCACACTTCACCCTGGGTGCCTGCATTTCTGTGCACCTTACTTGGCTGGAGAACTACATTGCAAAATTCAGGGAAATGCAAATTTCGAAGGGTGACTGTGTTTTGGTCCGCGTATTGTTTCAGGAAATGCAAATTAGAGAGATTCTCCTTTAAATACAGACAGAACTGCCTTTCTCTCCCATCTCGGACAGTGATTGCTATTGCACTGCACCTGTTCCCATTCCCTTCCCCACATTCTCTCTCTCTCTCTCTCTCTCTCTCTCTCTCTCTCTCTCTCTCTGTGTGTGTGTGTGTGTGTGTGTGTGTGTGTGTGTACTTGCTTGCAACTTCATCACAATGCTTCAACTTCATCACAATGCTTCAGAAAGCATACAAAGACTTGCATTTCATATTTTGAAAACGCACACCATCAGAGGACTGTAGCTTTCATCTGCTGTAGCTCACCGACCCTAATTGTATTGCTGCTTGCTGAGTCAAAAAACTACAGTTTTTCGCAGTGCCTTCTTAAGTTCAAAATGTACCACCTCTTAGATTAGGAAACAAAGAAGCAATAAGGAATTCCCTGCTGTCTTTTGTCCTTCTGCCCTATGTCCACCAGGTTCCTTCCATGCTCTTTTGTTCCTTGGCAAAAAAAAAAAAAATCGTAATGAAAGCAGATGATTGTGCCAATTAGTTGCCAGCTGAGTGGATCACTGAGTGGATCTCTATCATTTGCCTGCTCCATTTTCCTGGTGAGGAAGAATAAACATACAATCCACACTGAGGAGAAGCATATGCTTTAAAACAGCAGTTTTAATTTAAAACAAACATGGTGTCAAGTTTGTGATTAATATCTTTTCCCACTGAAATGAATATGAAGGCTGGTTATTATTTTTTGGTTCCCCTATGTTGATATGGAGTTGAACCTACACTGTAAATGAATGAATAATGGTGATGACGGAAGGCAGTTAAAATAGCTGAATGAAATGGGTTGGATTTTGTCCAGGGCAGACTCCTACTATTCTGACCTGAAATGCGAGCTTTATTTACACACTGGGCATCTGATCCCTTCCCGTGATTGGCTGCTGCTGCCCCACCAATGAAGATGTTTTGCATCACTGCCATGTTACTCCGCAAGGGTGCATACAATCTGCAAAACTCGGGGGGGGGGGATCAGATTACAACTCCAAGACAGGCTATACAACAAACTCACCCCAAGGGAGAAAGGAAATGCCAGGGCATGGGCTGGCTGGGTTACAGCAACCCATTCTGAGCACGCTATCGTGACTTGGAGTTAGTTACAGCTGGCAAACATCTTCCCCAGAGCTGGGGGGGAGGGGGGAAAACTGATATGAAGCCTTGACTTTGATGGGTGGTGTGATAGTGGCCATTTCTCCTGGCCCCAAAGAGGGGACATGTTTGACTTAAAATGGCTATAATTTACATAATGTATTCAAATTCCAGAGGGGCTGCTGTGTTAATCTGTTACAGCAAAAACAGAAAAAGGGTTTTGACTACAGCGCACTTGATCAGATGAATAAAGTGTACCCACGAACGTATTTTATTTATAATGCCACAATAAATCTGTTAGACTTTATGGTGCCACAAAACTTTCTTTTTTATGGATTTGACCAGGGTAAGGGAAGTGAAACATAAAGGCAGAGTGGGGAAAGTTAAAGAAGCTTAAGGGAGGGAAACTGAGTTAAGCAAAGTACAAAGACACAGTCTCTGCCTTGTATTTAGCTTGCCCCAATCTTATCCACCACTTTGTTGCAGTGGTCATAAACCTACTGTTTTGTAAGCTTAAATGTAGGATGGAATAGTACAGCAGCATTTCCCATTTCGTATTCAGAAAAGAAGGGGGAGGGAGGGAGGGAGTGTGCTCTGGCTAGTTGCATGAGCCCTCACAGTATGTATGGGAACGATAGACAGAGGCTGCCTCTGGGTTGTCTTCTCTCAAGCTTTGATGCTATGGGCCCCATCTGTAAAATGGGCATAGGGCACTGCATTTCTATTTAAATAATAATAATAATAATAATAATAATAATAATAATAATAATAATAATTTATTTATACCCTGCCCATCTGGCTGGGTTTCCCCAGCCACTCTGGGCGGCTTCCAACAGAAAAATGAAATAAAATAACCTATTAAACATTAAAAGCCTTCCTAAACAGGGCTGCCTTCAGATATCTTCTAAAAATCTGGTAGCTGTTTTTCTCTTTGACATCTGATGGGAGGGCGTTCCACAGGGCGGGCGCCACCACCAAGAAGGCCCTCTGCCTGGCTCCCTGCAACTTGGCTTCTCGCAACAAGGGGACCGCCAGAAGGCGCTCGGTACTGGACCTCAGAGTCCGGGAAGAACGATGGGGGTGGAGATGCTCCTTCAGGTATACTGGACCAAGGCCATTTAGGGATTTAAAGGTCACCACCAACACTTTGAACTGTGCTCGGAAACGTACTGGGAGCCAATGTAGATCTTTCAAAACCGGTGTTATGTGGTCTCGGCGGCTGCTCCCAGTCACCAGTCTAGCTGCCGCATTCTGGATTAGTTGTAGTTTCCAGGTCACCTTCAAAGGTAGCCCCATGTAGAGCGCCTTGCAGTAGTCCACGCGAGAGATAACTAGAGCATGCACCACACTGGTGAGACAGTCTGCGGGCAAGTAGGGCCTCAGCCTGCGTACCTGATGGAGCTGATAAGACTTATTTCTAAATTTGCAACAAAGCCTATAAATCTGCACATGCAAATTGCATACAAATTTGTGGCCTCTTTTGACCTTTTTTATTGGCGACGCAATTCCCTCATTTTTTGGAGCTATGTTAGTGGCTATCATATTCCTAGGAAATAAGGAAGTATTTTGTGTTTTACAGGTCACGACTAGGGGAGTGGAATCTAGCAGGAGGAAGTTGGAACCCCCTAAACTACAAACCCAACAAGTTGGGTAGTATTTGGAAGTAGAGAATAAGCTTCAGAGCTTTAACTAGTAGTTAGATCTCTTGCTCTCTCACAGAGACACTGCTCCTTTAAGTTTCTGATCTCAAAAAAGCAGGGTTTATTTGTGCACTTAATTAAGATCATTAGGCAGCCCAGAAATAAACTTGAATCTAGCAGTTCAAAAGGTCCTTGTAAAAATAAATAGGGCTAATTCTCTGGGGGAAAAAGAATTCTTAATATAAGCTTGAACTCTGTTCATTGTGGTGCTGTTGTTTGAAACTTGCATACAAATACATTTGAGGTTCCAGATTTGAATTTCTAAAAAGCGAAAATTCAATCCACATTAAAATGTCGTCATTTTGACATTAAAACTGAATTTTGAATGAGGATGTCAACTTCTATACTTGGAATTGTATGCTAACGTGCAAGATTTAAGTGATGCAATGTCGATTCTTTATTTCTGTCTGTCTTACATTGTTGGAACTATGCTTACCAGCCAAGATGCTGGCCAGCATAAAAAAAACATTTTCTGAGTCAAATCTAGCACCTTGATGCCACATCCCACCCCACCCCACCCCCCCACTGCCAATGATGAAAGAAGGTACAATGGTGGCAATGACTGTGGCTATAAGACTTGTCTTTGGGCCATTTTATAGTTGACATCCCCCTGGCCCACCCACTATCACCTGCACTCAAGGTGGCCTCTTAGCAAATATTGTTGCTGCACAGAGAGATAGGGTGTCCAATGTGATCACGTTACACATTTCTGCAGACCTCACCTATAGTTCTTTTCTCCTTATTAATAGTCCTGTAAGCTTCTGCCATGTAAAAGCCACTGGCAGGAGCGCCAACTTAGCCCCACGACACAGGGTGCCTGGGACCGTGGGTGTGCATGGCCCTGGCACTCAAATTTGTGGGTGCCCAGCCCCTTCATGGGGAATTTCGTGGGTGCTCAGGCACCCAGGGCCCCAGGGAGTTGGCACCAATGCCCACTGGCTACAGCAGGGAGTGTTGTAAACATCAGAGCACACTCTTCAAAAATATATATATTGAAGAATATTCATAGCCCGTATAGTTAAAGCTATGGTTTCCCCAGTAGTGATGTATGGAAGTGAGAGCTGGACCATAAAGAAGGCTGATCGCCGAAGAATTGATGCTTTTGAATTATGGTGCTGGGGGAGACTCTTGAGAGTCCCATGGGCTGCAAGAAGATCAAACCTATCCATTCTGAAGGAAATCAGCCCCGAGTGCTCACTGGAAGGACAGATCGTGAAGCTGAGGCTCCAATACTTTGGCCACCTCATGAGAAGAGAAGACTCCCTGGAAAAGACCCTGATGTTTGGAAAGATTAAGGGCACTAGGAGAAGGGGACGACAGTGGACGAGATGGTTAGACAGTGTTCTTGAAGCTACAAACATGAGTTTGACCAAACTGCCGGAGGCAGTAGAAGACAGGAGTGCCTAGCGTGCTATGGTCCATGGGGTCACGAAGAGTCAGACATGACTAAACAACTAAACAACAACATTCATAGTTTTCTACCTCTGCCATTTCACCACCTGCTCAAGGTCCCATCCACTTACCAGGCAGCTTCCCATAAATAAAGCCTCAGATCAGTTCACTAAAAAGACCTAGACAGAGTGTTGTTATGTTTATAATTTTTAAAAGAAAAAGAGACAAAGAAAGCGAAAGGGAATGGAAGCGGACTGAATAGGGAAATCATTTTGTCTATATAGAAATAGCTAAACCTGCCACCAGAATCCCATTTTAGCCATCAGCCTTCATCTCCCCATAAACCCTACCTTAATGCTATCTCTCATTTCGTTTGTTGCTATTGTTGCCACACTTTAAAGTTCATTAAAATCGCAGCCACTATCTCACAGAGAACAACTGTTCAAGACATCAGTGTCACACAGTTGGGATAGTTATGCTTTGAAGTTTCTCTTTTGTTCAGCATTATCTGCTCCCCCCCCCCCACGCACCCACCCTGGCAATGGGTAAACCGGTTTTATGCTTTTCACAGTTATTCAGGAACCATTTTTTTCCCCTGCCACGGAACCAATCCATCATTTCTGGCGCATTTCCCCCTTCTCTCTCTCTCTCTCTCTCTCTCTCTCTCTCTCTCTCTCTCTCTCTCTCTCTCTCTCTCTCTCTCTCTCTTTTGCACCGTCCTTCTCCTTGCTTGCTTTGGCTTTCTGCTAAGTTCATCACAGCTTTGTTTTTATATCCTCCTTGGTGGATTTTATAGCTCTGTAAAAATCTAGAAAGCTCTCTCAGGGAAACGTGCACGCCAGCCCTTTGATGTGTGTGCATTTTGTGTGGCAGCTTGCTGAAATTTGTCAGCTCTCACACAAAGACAAAGACTTCTGAACTTCTCTGCTGTTCAGTCAACTGCTGCCAGACATCAGACTGAAAGCAGCCAGATATGTCACAAATGAACAAATCATTAAAAGCGGCAGGTGAAAAGTTGCCTCGCTGGGCCCAGCACGTTCTTGACTGGGAAAGAAACAACAAGGAATATATATATATATATTCCAATTGGCTCTTCATATTTCCAATGGATTTATTGGGAGGTTTGGGCCAAGCATCTCAGAAAGAAGCAGCATGGCTGCACGACTGAAATCTTGACCAAAGAGCAGAAATTATGGCTTAAAGGAAGCTATTTTTCTGTTCTGATCATTAAAGCTGCATATTTCACAGGAGGGGAACATATCTTCATGCAGGGAGAGGGCACACATAGATATTTCCCTGCCTCCTTCAAGAGTGAAATCAGTTTTGTTCTTGCTATGCATTTAGCTAAACTTAATTATTTTTACTTGGGAGATTTTGCACTGCGTGTCACACATACACAAACACATTCTTTTCTCAGGTGCCACTGCAAATTCTCCTACTGAAAATAGAGCAAAAACACAGTCATGCCTTAAGGAATTAAAACATGATAAAAAGAGATTTATCTACAACTAAAATATGCCCCAAGCGGTGTGTCAATTATCTCCAGAGAAACCAGAGAACAAAGGACAAGCGATTCATAGGCTGTTTGGTAAAGTGTTTATGAAGTAGATCCTTCCTTCCTTCCTTCCTTCCTTCCTTCCTTCCTTCCTTCCTTCCTTCCTTCCTTCCTTCCTTTTAATAACATTATATACATTCCCCACACACCCCAGGTAGTGTGGTTGCTGACCTTGAGCCAGACATCTTGGAGAGTGAAGTCAAATGGGCCTTAGAAAGCACTGCTAATAACAAGGCCAGTGGAAGTGATGATATTCCAGCTGAACTATTTAAAATTTTAAAAGATGATGCTGTTAAAGTGCTACACCCAATATGCCAGCAAGTTTGGAAAACTCAGCAATGGCCAGAGGATTGGAGAAGATCAGTCTACATCCCAATTCCAAAGAAGGGCAGTGCCAAAGAATGCTCCAACTACCGCACAATTGCGCTCATTTCACACGCTAGCAAGGTTATGCTTAAAATTCTACAAGGCAGGCTTAGGCAGTATGTGGATCGAGAACTCCCAGAAGTGCAAGCTGGATTTCGAAAGGGCAGAGGAACCAGAGACCAAATAGCAAACATGCGCTGGATTATGGAGAAAGCTAGAGAGTTCCAGAAAAACGTCTACTTCTGCTTCATTGACTATGCAAAAGCCTTTGACTGTGTCGACCACAGCAAACTATGGCAAGTTCTTAAAGAAATGGGAGTGCCTGATCACCTCATCTGTCTCCTGAGAAATCTCTATGTGGGACAAGAAGCTACAGTTAGAACTGGATACGGAACAACTGATTGGTTCAAAATTGGGAAAGGAGTACGACAAGGTTGTATATTGTCTCCCTGCTTATTTAACTTATATGCAGAATTCATCATGCGAAAGGCTGGACTAGATGAATCCCAAGACGGAATTAAGATTGCCGGAAGAAATATCAACAACCTCAGATATGCAGATGACACAACCTTGATGGCAGAAAGTGAGGAGGAATTAAAGAACCTTTTAATGAGGGTGAAAGAGGAGAGCGCAAAATATGGTCTGAAGCTCAACATCAAAAAAACCAAGATCATGGCCACTGGTCCCATCACCTCCTGGCAAATAGAAGGGGAAGAAATGGAGGCAGTGAGAGATTTTACTTTCTTGGGCTCCTTGATCACTGCAGATGGTGACAGCAGTCACGAAATTAAAAGACGTCTGCTTCTTGGGAGAAAAGCAATGACAAACCTAGACAGCATCTTAAAAAGCAGAGACATCACCTTGCCGACAAAGGTCCGTATAGTTAAAGCTATGGTTTTCCCAGTAGTGATGTATGGAAGTGAGAGCTGGACCATAAAGAAGGCTGATCGCCGAAGAATTGATGCTTTTGAATTGTGGTGCTGGAGGAGACTCTTGAGAGTCCCATGGACTGCAAGAAGATCAAACCTATCCATTCTTAAGGAAATCAGCCCTGAGTGCTCCCTGGAAGGACAGATCGTGAAGCTGAGGCTCCAATACTTTGGCCACCTCATGAGAAGAGAAGAATCCTTGGAAAAGACCTTGATGCTGGGAAAGATGGAGGGCACAAGGAGAAGGGGACGACAGAGGACAAGATGGTTGGACAGTGTTCTCGAAGCTACGAACATGAGTTTGACCAAACTGCGGGAGGCAGTGCAAGACAGGAGTGCCTGGCGTGCTATGGTCCATGGGGTCACGAAGAGTCGGACACGACTAAACGACTAAACAACAACAACAACATACATTCCCATTTTGGTTGATTGGTGCAGGCCAACATTTTAGAAATATGAGGCACTTAATAGCTGCTTTGCTCCATTCCACGGAACTAAGCTGTACTGAAACATGGAGCATTCTGGTTATCCAATAGTTCTACTCTAAATAGATTATTGTAAAACAACAACAACAACAACACATTAAGATACCGTTGCCTGCCTAGGCTCTGGCACAGTTCAAAATGACTTGCACCTAACACACTACCACAAGCCTCATGCCCTAAAATCAGGCACATAGATGACATATTGTCCCTTCCTGTCACAGCCTACTAGAGTTTCAGTTCAAAGTTCACATAAATCACAAGTTGGTGTGGGTCTGGCTATTGCCCATAAATGCCCAGAGCTACTTGTCTAGGAAGCAGGTGCATAGGGACACAGGACACTGTCTCATACCCAGTTAGATCATTGGTCCATCTAGCCCAATGTTGCTGATCCTGACTGACACCAACTCTTCAAGGTTTCTGATGGAAGTCCTTCCCAGCCCTGCCTGGATATACCTGGAGATTGAACATGGGCTCTTTTGCATGCAAAGCATTACTCTGCCACTGAGCTATGGCCATTTTGTCTGAACTATGGCTCTTCTCCAATGAGTAGCTTCTGTTATCACTTTTGTGGCCTTAGGAAGGTTTTTTCCGAGGAGAACAAAACTATTGCCCTGAGCATCATGGGACTCTTCCCAGGAATTATTTCAGAATGTGTGGAGGAAGGATCAAAGAATATCCTGGTGTGCTGTCTTTGCCTTTTCTCCGAGCTTTTCCTACCAATTTGTTCCTATCTTAGTTTTTTTTAAGGTGTACTGATGGGCGCATTGTTCTCTCACCATTCTGGCCTAAAAATGGCCTCTTTTGGCCAGTCTTCCCTCTCACAGTGCCCCCTGCTTTCATATTATATATTATATAATTATATTTAAATGATTACTCTTCATTCAGCTGTGTGTGCTTTCGAAAGCTCAGATTAATTCTTCTGGGGCAAACTCTTATCCAAACCCCTTGAAAAGTGAAATGTATTCATTTGGACACTTTCTGCAGAGCTCCAGGGCACACAAGTGATTTGAGGGGTGGCGCCCATGGCACATGCTCAAAAATTCAGATGTGCACACAAGCCTTTAAAAGTTAGTGACCCCTGGGATACAGCATTGGCTTGACCCTCCTGGATTTTATCTCCCAACTTTCATTCCTTCTGTAAAAGCTCCTGTGATCCTCTTCTAGGATTTTAATGATCATGGGCTTAAAGAATTCAACTCAAAAGCGTCTCCTATTGATTGTAACAGCAACATGGTTTCCCATTACTTAAGCTGCAACCAATGCATAATAGCCACAACTAACTTTCAAGAGAGTTAGGTATATACTCGTGGTTGAGTACAAAGAATATCATGCAACTAATATTGTGTTTTCTCTGCCTCTGAGCTTAGCATTCCCCAATCGGATGTCCTCCAGATGCTTTGGATTCCCACTCCCATCCATTCTGACCAACGGCCATGCTCTCTGGTGAAGGCCGCAGGCCTAGCATGATAACAATCTTTCCATCTTCCAGATGATAAATACTTGGCCGTTTCCTTCACAGCCTAAATCTTGGGCAATTAATCCATTATTGCTTAAAAGGCCTCATCACAAAGTGGAGTGACTGAAAATGCACAGTACTTTGGGGCAAAAGGTGCCTGACTTACAGGTGATTATACTTCCTTAATAGCGTGCATTAGTGAGTGAGCTCTCAGCATTAATTTTGGATTTGTTCTCTGGCTTTAAATGTTAGTTCTATTATTAATTTTACTGTCTTAAGCATACTTCTTATCTGCCATGGCAAGGCCTTGGCTAGAGGATAAAAAAAGCCCTTCCTTACTCTTGCCAAACAGAAAGTTTCCAGGGAATAACGATATTAAAAATGATTAAAGGATCTTGAAAGTAGGTATAAAGCACAGTTGACTAATTCAGAGCCATTTTATATGTTACAATCCCCATGTGGAAGCCACTGAAAAGTATTCCTGTTTGGTGGCCCTCTGTGCTTTGGGTGTAACTTTTGAAAGTACCTCACCTCATGTGCCCCTCAGCCTGTGCTCTACTGGATACGACCCCATGATGCATGGTGTTGCCCTGGAGACCCTGCATGCAACTAGGCCAGTGTATGCAATAAGTGTCTTTAAACCAATCATTATTATACCCACAGCATGGAATCTCCTCTTGGTAGCCACTGCACAGGGGTGGTGGAGGCTGTGATGTTTAAATTGCCGCTTGGTGCCTAAAATAGATTGGCTCATGTCATTCATGCTCAGTCTCAGCCTCACTGCATTCCATAAAAATAATTTCAAATATCAGTGTCTGTACAGTCGTTTCTTATGCAATGAGATCTCTGTTCGCAACTTGCGCCTTTCACCTAATGCTAAATGTCTAGTTTTATGGCTGATACCACACCCTTAAGGAGAAAGAATCCAAAGAGATCCAAAACTATATGGCCAGCCTGATGTTACATTCCCACTTACTCTATCTCAAAACATTTTATGGCCCACCAACATGACAGATGAAGTCTAGGAGTCTTGGTAGACCACAAACTTGACATGAGTCAACAGTATGATGCAGCAGCTAAAAAAGCCAATGGAATTCTGGGCTGCATCAATAGGAGTATAGCATCTAGATCTAGGGAAGTAATAGTACCACTGTATTCTGCTCTGGTCAGACCTCACCTGGAGTACTGTGTCCACTTCTGGGCACCACAGTTCAAGAAGGATACTGACAAGCTGGAACGTGTCCAGAGGAGGGCAACCAAAATGGTCAAAGGCCTGGAAACGATGCCTTATGAGGAATGGCTTAGGGAGCTGGGTATGTTTAGCCTGGAGAAGAGAAGGTTAAGGGGTGATATGATAGCCATGTTCAAATATATAAAAGGATGTCATATAGAGGAGGGAGAAAGGTTGTTTTCTGCTGCTCCAGAGAAGCGGACACGGAGCAATGAATTCAAACTACAAGGAAGAAGATTCCACCTAAACATTAGGAAGAACTTCCTGACAGTAAGAGCTGTTCGGCAGTGGAATTTGCTCCAGTGTGGTGGAATTTGCTCCAGTGTGGTGGAGTCTCCTTCTTTGGAGGTCTTTAAGCAGAGGCTTGACAGGCATCTGTCAAGAATGTGTTGATGGTGTTTCCTGCTTGGCAGGGGGTTGGACTGGATGGCCCTTGTGGTCTCTTCCAACTCTATGATTCTAAGTCCAAACCGTAGTTTGTTGCTCCCTTCAGATTCTGGCCTTTGCTCTCAAGAAAGCTGCACATATTCAAAATCGAGAGTAACAGGTAGTGCAGGATGCCAAACCCAGAATTGCAAAAAATGGAAGTGATTTTAACAGTCTCATGATTAAACCATATTTCCTGATTGAGCAAAGACCTAAAGTGAGGTTGAGGAGGAAAGGCCACAGACTGGATCCAATGGTGCTGTTGGCCATATCAACCCATGGACCAGTGGTTCCCCATCCCTGTCCTAAACCATCCCTGACTTGCAGCTGTTTTGTAGCTGTGCATCTTGAAAAACAAAGCAAGAACAAGAACTCCAGAATATAAAGTTCCCAAGTTTTCCCTTCTTCAACCTTAGTGGCAGACACCCTGGCACATCCCTTCCTCATATCATTCCTCATGTGCAAGTATCAAGGGAGGGGGGAAGCATCTGTTATTCTTTACTTCTGATAAAGTGCTAGATGCTTGGCTGTAACCAGACCTTCCCATCTAATGATGTCATGTCTGTAGCATCCAGCAGATGCCCATGTCTCTTTGCCGTATTTTCATGTCTCGATTCCGTTTTATAACAGCAGCCAGACACTGCATGCTGAGCACTCTGGCTTAATCATTGCCCTTGTCAAATGTTTAAAGGCATCCAGCCTTCTTGCTTTTTGTCTTCTACTGTAACAACCAAACTACTAGAGCCACCCAGGCATGTGGCGCCTGTCTTCCTATATTGTACAGCCAAAGAGGGACTCAGTGGGAGGAAATGCCAACATTGATTTAATACAGGAAGAGGTTGAGTTTAGAAAATGAACCTCCTTCTAAGTTGGTGGCCACATTTCGGTACAATCGCTTGCAATTGCTACCCCGCAGTCAGAAGTCAGTGTCAACAACTATGGCCAAATGAGATGCTTTTACTTCTTTGAACTTATTATTTTATTTTGCCTCTAGGAACACCAAGACTTCAGATTAAAAAAATACCATGGAGAAATCAGAATACAGATTACCAAATCTTTGAGACCTAAGCTTATTTGTCATCTTCGAGAGCCGCTATCTCTCAGTCTCAGTTCCCATGTTTAAAATGGGGGTGATTTAAGTGTAAGTTTTGCCCTTCTGATTCAGACCAAGGGTTCATCTAGTAGTGCTGGATTTGTTCATAACATTGGTCAGCCAGATGTTGTGCAAAGTGAACAGGAAACACATAATATAAAAATTATGTTTTCTTGATGTGCCTATAGCATCCAGCAATCAGTAATACCCAGTGGGAGAGAATACCAGGCCTTTAATCAAGGAGCACTGTTATCCATCTATCTTCCATTGTCTAATTATTTTTTCACCATATATCGTGGTAACAAATTCCATGTTGAATTCCACATGGAAATCAAGAGTAAAACACACTGTTTATTAAGTCTCTGATAAATGATTGTAAAGAATGGAACTGATGCTGCTTTTCACATAGCTGCTTGTGTTAATTAGAGCTACCGACTGAGGCAAGTAACTTTGAGATCTGGCATACTTTGATGTACGCTATTATAATTAACAGTGCATGCTTAGAGATGTCTACTCAAAAGTAAATCCCATTGAGTTCAATAGGACATGCTCCCAGGTAAATGGTTATAGGGTTGCAACCTCATTCATCTTTTTATATACAGGGTTGGTTGGTTGGTTGCATACATACAGTGAGATAATACAAAGGATACAAAATCACTCTCATCCTTTCGGAGGGAAGGTCAATATTTGCAAACTAGGATCCTGATATGGAACAGAAATGTTTAGTTCAGCTACAACCTTGATGATGATGATGATGATTTATTTGTACCCCGCCCATCCAGCTGGGCTTCCCCAGCCACTCTGGGCGGCTTCCAACAAAGATTAAAATACATTAAAATGTCACACATTAAAAACTTCCCTAAACAACTGCTGCCTTCAGATGTTTTCTAAATGTCAGGTAGTTGTTTATCTCTTTAACATCTGATGCGAGGGCATTCCACAGGGCAGGTGCCACTACCGAGAAGGCCCTCTGCCTTCCCTGTAGCTTTGCTTCTCACAGTGAGGGAACCTCCAGAAGGCCCTCGGCGCTGGATCTCAGTGTCCAGGCATAACGATGGGTCCTTAAAGTATACTGATAAACTGTGGGATGCTGTAGAAACCATCTAGAAATTACTGGAAACATCAAGTTGTTCCTATCTAAATCTATATAATATGAAAGGTATTGAGCCAAATAATCGTAAATATCAGAGCAACTGGGAAAAGAGATGCAGCAGAGTTATATCTGTAGGCTTGGGGCATGGTATTCCCAAGGTACAAATCTGAAAGAAGACACATTCAGAAATCTACATCAACGACATTACATGCCATTTAGGATTAAGGTATGGCAGGGAAATGTTTATGCCAAGCTTTGGCATTGTAATATGAATGAGCCAAACTAGATGTGCATATAGAGAAAATGTTAATATGCAGCTGCGTACTACAGGAATATTAACAGGGAACTTAAGGATATTATTTATTTATGTATTATGTTTACGAGTCATTCTATAACAATGCCCTCCAACAAATGAATGAACAAATAAAACAGCTGAGCAATAAAAGAATGCAATCAAGGAAGCTCTAAACACCAATAACTGGGCCTCCTGGTTGTGAAGCACTCTTAACTCCATCTTAATTCTTCTGGCTGGAGCTCTGTACACCCATTTCATCCTCATAGCAACGCTGTGAGATGAGTTAGGCTGAAAGAGAGTGACTGGCCCACAATCATCCAGTGAGCTTGATAACTGAGCAGGGATTTGAAGATGGGTCTTTCCAGTCCAACAAAACCAATGCTCTTGGCACCACTAGGCTGCTCTTTTGTGGCAAGGCAAATGGTGGGCAGATGCAATCTGAAAAACTGACAATTTGGCTAAAGCCCAACTCAACTAAGATCAATTATGGATGACTCATGTATGGATTAAGTGTAATATGATCAAATTTCTCAAACACAAGTTCCCATTTGCACCTCCGCTCCTCCTTGCTTCAAAGGATTAAGAGACTCAAGAAAATATAATTAAGCAAGTTATTGTTATTGATGTTTTAATCTGATTTTTTATATTTTTTTAAAAATCAGCAGCTGTAAAAACACTACGGAAATGTAGACAAAGCTGTCTGTAGAGCAAGAGAAAAGAGGTCTTGGGAAAATGAGTATTGAATTATGTGTGTGTAATGGGACACAAAAATGACCTGCCTTGGGGCTCTTTTTAAAAGAAAGGTGAGGTGATATTATTCAATGCAACAAAAAAATACATAGTATCTCCTGCTAAAAAATTTTTTTTAGTAAGCATATGCACTTTCATGAAATCTATGCCCATTGCTTCTCATCCGGAGCTAACAGAACTCCACAGTTCAAGAGGGGGAGAAGCCTGCTCTTCAACTCAGCCAAGGACAGAATCATAGAATTGTAGAGCTGGAAGGGAACACAAGGGTCATCTAGTCCCACCCCCTGCAATGCTGGATGATGGGTCTGTCAGTGGCTACTAGCCTTAAATGATTTGTACTTCCTCCAGCAGGAGTGGTCAACATGGCAAGGCTTTCTAAACTTGATGAGGGGTTTTGATTCATGCCAAGATCATTTTAAGCATTGCCTCTTATATGTTGTGCTGGGTTTCCTCTTGCTCAAACATAGGAGAGGCTCGCAAAATGTAAAAGTGGCCACCTTCACCCATTAAAACAATCCATATCAGGGCAAAACTTTTATTAGATCAAGCAATGTATCACCAAATAGTCTGCAAGCTTCTAAATACTCCAGATCTCTTCATCAGGCTAGTTGGTAAACAAAATAGGTGGCGAGGGAGAGGGAGAAATTAGCAACTATACGTCTCCATCTTCTAAGAGTCATAGCCTGACAAGAACTTCATGTGCTGAAATTTTATGCAGAGTAACTGAGGGACAATCACATCCCCAAATGCTCTTCTTTGTCCAAGTCTCTCTTGGTGTCATGCTGCAAAGCTGCCATCAGCCCACACAGATATCAGTGGTGAATAAACATTGCATTTGGCCCAAAGAACTCATTCTCCAGCCCACCAACTGAGCTCTCTATGAATAGCAGTCTATCGTTCTCACTGCTGGAGTCGCACTGCATCCATTCATCATCATGTTGCCACTGCCCCAGATCTTGGTACTGCAGTCTGCCTTAGCTTTCCCCAAATATCAGACTTCCTGTTTACCACAACACAGACATATTTTGATATCTCTTTGCCAGGCTTCTGCACCAGACATCAGGACAGTAACTATGTAAGATTACACATAAGATCCCCAAGTGCGAATCTTTATGTTGTCAAAACAGCAGCATAAATGCTTGAGTGGGAGGGACTAGCAGGCTTAGGGAAAGCCCAAGATTTGCAGAAATACAAAAAAAATGAAAGGGGGGGGGAACCTAAGAGGACTTTTGGGTGTGAAAGCTTTTCTGTCCTGGGATCCTTATCCATGCATTCAGCCTAGTCTTACTCACTTTATATTATATGCAAAGCATAGCCATTCTGGATATGAGTATTTTGTTCTGTTATTGAGACTCTATGAGACTTGTATGTGCCCTACCGTATTTCCTTCTTACTTTCCAAAAAGGAAGAGTATTAGTTAGGGTATGATCCTGTGCAAGCCATTTTCTCTGTGTGTTTAAGACCAAAGATCATGCCAGTGTGGTGTAGTGGTTAGAGGTTGTTAAGGGTGATGGGGTTTGTAGCTCTTCAAGGGGCAAACTACAGACCCCAGTGTTCTTTGGAAGAAGCCATGTGTTTTAAATCTGCTTTAAATGTGTGGCACACACGTCACCCCAGGTTCTAGTATCCAATGAATAATAATAATAATAATAATAATAATAATAATAATAATAATAATAATAATTTATTATTTATACCCCGCCCATCTGGCCAGGTTCCCCCAGCCACTCTGGGCGGCTTCCAAAAAAACAGAAATTCTAAAATACAGAAATCCATCAAACATTAAAAGCTTCCCTAAACAGGGCTGCCTTGAGATGCCTTCTGAAGGTCTGGTAATTGTTCTCTTTGACCTCTAGTGGGAGGGCATTCCACAGGGTGGGTGCCACTACCGAGAAGGCCCTCTGCCTGGTTCCCTGTAACTTGGCTTCTCGTAATGAGGGAACCGCCAGAAGGCCCTCAGAGCTGGACCTCAGTGTCCGGGCAGAACGATGGGGGTGGAGACGCTCCTTCAGGTATACCGGACCGAGGCCGTTTAGGGCTTTAAAGGTCAACACCAACACTTTGAATTGTGCTCGGAAACGTACTGGGAGCCAATGTAGGTCTTTTAGGACCGGTGTTATGTGATCTCGGCGGCCGCTCCCAGTCACCAGTCTAGCTGCCGCATTCTGGATTAGTTGTAGTTTCCGGGTCACCTTCAAAGGTAGCCCCACGTAGAGCGCATTGCAGTAGTCCAAGCGAGAGATAACTAGAGCATGCACCACTCTGGAGAGACAGTCACTGGGCAGGTAGGGACTCAGCCTGCGTACCAGATGGAGCTGATAAACAGCTGCCCTGGACACGGAGTTGACCTGTGCCTCCATGGACAGCTGTGAGTCTAAAATGACTCCCAGGCTGCGCACCTGGTCTTTCAGGGGCACAGTTACCCCATTCAGGACCAGGGAGTCCTCCACACCCGCCCGCCTCCTGTCCCCCACAAACAGTACTTCTGTCTTGTCAGGATTCAATCTCAATCTGTTAGCCGCCATCCATCCTCCAACCGCCTCCAAGCACTCACACAGGACCTTCACCGCCTTCACTGGTTCTGATTTAAAAGAGAGGTAGAGCTGGGTATCATCAGCATACTGATGGACACCCAGCCCAAACCCCCTGATGATCTCTCCCAGCGGCTGCATATAGATGTTAAAAAGCATGGGGGAGAGGACAGAACCCTGAGGCACCCCACAAGTGAGCGCCCAGGGGTCTGAACACTCATCCCCCACCACCACTTTCTGAACACGGCCCAGGAGGAAGGAGCGGAACCACTGCATGACAGTGCCCCCAGCTCCCAAGCCCTCTAGACGGTCCAGAAGGATGTTATGGTCGATGGTGTCAAAAGCCGCTGAGAGATCCAGCAGAACAAGGAAACAGCTCTTACCTTTGTCCCTAGCCCGCCGGAGATCATCGACCAGTGCGACCAAGGCAGTTTCAGTCCCATGATGAGGCCTGAATCCTGACTGGAAGGGATCCAAATGGTCCGCTTCTTCCAGGCGTGCCTGGAGTTGTTCCGCAACCACTCGCTCAATCACCTTGCCCAAGAATGGAAGATTTGAGACTGGGCGATAGTTGGCCATATTGGCCGGATCTAAAGATGGTTTTTTAAGAAGCGGTTTAATAACCGCCTCTTTCAGCGGGTCTGGGAAGGCTCCCTCATGGAGAGAAGCATTTACCAACCCGCGAAGCCCATCGCCCAGCCCTTCCTGGCTAGCTTTTATAAGCCAGGATGGGCAAGGATCAAGGAGACAGGTGGTTGGTTTCATTCGTCTAAGCAGCCTGTCCACATCCTCGGAGGTAACAGATTGAAATTGATCCCACAAAACTTGACTAGACAGGACTCTAGCACTCCCCCGCCCCGGCCCTGCTCCCACGGTGGAGTCTACCTCTTCCCGAATCTGAGCGACTTTATCTGCAAAAAACTTTGCAAAATCATTGCAGGAGATCATGTGGCCCGTACTGGGCCCGGATGGAGCAGGTGGTTCCGCTAAATTGCGAACCACCTGGAAGAGTCTCCTGCTGCTGTTTTCTGCAGATGCGATGGAGACGGTGAAGAAGGTCCTCTTCGCCGTCGCCATTGCCACTTGGTAGGCTCGAAGTTGAGCTCTAGCCCGTGTCCGGTCTGATTCAAAATGAGTTTTCCGCCACCGGCGCTCTAGCCGTCTCAACGACTGTTTCATTGCCCTCAGCGCCGGGGAAAACCACAGGGCTGTCCGGGCTCCATGCAATCTGAGAGGGCGCTTCGGAGCCAGACAGTCAATAGCGCTGGTTAACTCCGCATTCCAGCGGGCCACCAGGGAATCAGCTGAAAGGCCATCGACATGGGATAAAACATCCCCTACCACTCTTTGGAAGCCAATTGGATCCATTAAGTAGCGGGGGCGGACCATCCGAATCGGTCCCACCTCCCTGCAGAGGGGAAGGGTTGCGGAGAAGTCCAGTTGCACCAGAAAGTGATCTGACCATGGCACTTCTTTTGTTTCGCTTTTACTTAATGTCAGATCACCAACATCCATAGAGGTAAACACCAAGTCCAAGGCATGTCCGCGGCTATGAGTTGGGCCAGACTTATTCAGGGACAGCCCCATGGTGGCCATGCTTTCCACGAAGTCCCAAGCGGCTCCTTGTAAGGTCGTGTCGGCATGGATGTTAAAATCCCCTAAGACAACCAAGCTAATGCTGACTTTCCCAAACTTTCTTGAATTGTGTTTAATTCATTCTCCCTTTAGCTCTACGGGGCTAAAGCTCAGGTGCTAAAAGTCAGCAGAATGCCATAGGAGCCAAGAGTCGATTTATACTTTCAATGGATACACACAAGGTTTCTATACTTGAGGGCAGTCGGTAAATGGAATATATATCTAAAGTATCTACTTCAGGCTCTTAACATTCAAACTGAAAAGCTGAACCCTCCTGAGGAAATATAAATGTGGAGAGATTCCAAGATTCCATTAGCAAGGGAAAGGGAGGGTCAATTGCAAGGAGAAAATGTGTACCGGCAGTGGACCAACTATAGAAAGAAAACATGCTGAAGTGGGCTCCAGTTAATCACTGTCACCAAGTAGGCAAATTCAGTTTCTTCCGAGATATCTTCTTCTCTTGAGCAACTTTCTCAGGGACAATCTGTTCCTTCACTGTGAAGTTCTGGAAGGACCAAATCCCAAGGCTACCATAATCAACTCTCAGAGCCCCAATAGATTTTGGCTTAAGGTGATTGTGATTTTCACCTTTCAAATCCAGGCCTCCAGATTCCTGCTGAGACTCTGAGCTTTCTTTAAAAAATATATAAATAAATACAAGTCCTCATGAAAAGAAAGCTATGAAACAAAATGTGCAAGACCCCCATCTAAGCAATTTCTGTGAAAGAAGCCTGCCTGCTCCCACACATCAGGCCTTTCTTCAAGTCTACCTGAACCTGCAACTTTCTCAAAGTGAGCAGAAAAGTCTGAAGGGGAATTCTAAGCATGTTCAGCTGAACACGCTTAGAAGTTTCTTCACAATCAGGAACATTGCTTTGTTAGAGTCCCCAATTGCAAAGAGGCTTCTAGTGTTTTGGCTGAATGTGGTTTGAAAGCCCTTTCAGACTCTTCCACTCAATGTGGGGAGGCCCCTTGCATAGAGGAACACTTGGGGATTGAATGGTTGTGGCCATGTGTGTATACTTAGACTTTATGCCAGCACACAGTCCTGAATGTGTGAAGAGGGCTCTCTAGTGAAACTGCTACTCTGGCAGTGGATATACAGTAGAGTCCTGTTGTTTCCTAAGTGTTATTTAAAATCTAAAGCAATTGGATGCAGATAGTTTGGCTAACAGGATAAGTCTATACAGGAAAAAATCCTTTTAAATGCCATTAAGTTTTAACTGTCATACCTAACAAGTTTTTTATTCAATATACAATCTTTAAAAGTGGCATTTAGCATTAAAGGAAGGTTTACTTACTAGGTGGCAGCTTTCCTCCAGCAAAATCTAGACTGCTTATTAACCCCCTGACTAGGGTTGCCAGACTCAACAGAGGACAGGACTTCTGTGCCTTTAATTGCCCTGCTCTCTTTTGAGTCTGGAAACCTTAAAGAGAAACCAGCAGACCCTTTGCTTGGAAATTAAACAAAGGGTCTGCTGGTTTCTCTTTAAGGTTTCCAGACTCAAAAGAGAGCAGGGCAATTAAAGGCACAGAAGTCCTGTCCTCTGTTGAGTCTGGCAACCCTACCCCTGTCTCATGCAAACTCTTTCCATGACTAGAAAACTTGGAAAAAGCAAAGCATCCTTGCAATAAGTTTATGTTAAGAAGGGTGGCTGTTGTGCAGAGAACCATGCTGCTGCAAGGCAAAGTGAGAGACCATGTGCTGCTGGGACATGCATGCAACACAGTATCTGGCCTTTTCAGTGGTAGCCCAGCACTTGTACAATGCTCTCCCCAGGGAGGCACGTCTGGCTTTCCCTAATTTTGGGTGCAAAACAAATACTTTTATCTTTACCCAGACTTTTGGCCTTTCCCCGGGATGTGTGTGTCGGTGGAGTAATGGAGGCACGTAGAAGAGAACAGCTATGACTGTGGTCACCTAAGAGGTGTGGGGGGGGGGACATTCACTTGGGCAAGGAGTGAAGAGACAACACTTTTCTAACCATTATACTGTATAGGAAAAGTGCACTTGGAATAAAAGGGGTCCTTGGCAAGTGGTTTTGGGGACGCAAATGCCTAGAGATGGGACTCTAGGATTTAGAATGTCAGTCTTACCTCCAACCTGACTGCAAGCTTTCCAGAATAAAGGACAGTGTTAATTTATGGCCGGCAGGATTTGCTAATCACTAGTGAGCTATTAGAATGAAATATGCTTCCTGACACATGCTGGTAACCTGCTTTATATAATAGTTCTATATTTGACCATTGAAGTAATTTGCCATGTGACAGGCAGAAAAACTACTCCTAAATCTTTGAGTACTTAATTACCTGAGTGGCTTCAATTCTACTCTCCACCTTTATATATATACTGTATATATAAGGGACATTTGCTTTGAACAACCAGCCTCTATTGTGACTGGGAATGCAAAAAAGAACCAGCTTAATCACAGTTTATCTCTTAGGCAAATATTTTGTTGTGAGCTTATCATCAAGGGGTCACTTTGGGTTCCTGTAGCTCCTACTTAAACTATTACTTCCCCCATTGCCTTTCTCATGAGCCATAAAGTTGAAATCGGAAATACAGGATGCCGACTCACACAGGTAAGATTGTTCTCCGTGTTTTGGAGCCAGCAGATGCTTAGCCTTTGAAAAATATTGTGTTGGACCTTTGAGGTCCACCAGAGCCAGATAAAGATCCTAAGCATTCAGAAAGTGAAACCAAGATAAATAGTTTATGCTTTGCTTTCAACTTTTCCAGCTGTCAAATGAAATGAATATTTTGTTTGCAGCTTCCGATGCTAGCATCAAAAGTTTGGTTAAAATTGAATGATGATAATATGCTAGTTCGTAGGATACTCATCATAAAATTATGGTGCTATGGGTTGCTAAAAATTAGATACTGCAGGTTATTGTTCAAATATTGCTAAGCAGATTGTCCCACTTGCACAAAGGGAAATCCTTGTGTTGACAGAACAATCTTCCCCTCTCCACCCCCTGAGCACTCAGTGACGGAGCTTCATGCTCCAGTACCGGGGGAGGGGTGGAGAGCAGGCGGGGCGGGGTTGGCGGGTGTCCCAGGGGCAGGGTGTGCCACCCACAGGGGGTGTGGTGTGCATCCTGGGGGCATGGCACGCCACCTGCAGGGGCATGGCGCCCAGCTCAGGAGGGGGGGCAGCCGCGATAGCACCCTACTGGCATCACACTGCCAGGGGCAGTGCGCTCCCCCCGCACTCCTCTTCATCCGCCGTGTGTGCACCCCCTAAATCTGTTGTTTTTCACTATTATTTATTAAATTTGTATACCACCCTTGATCCATAGCTCTCAAGGCAGTTCACATACATAAACATAAAAATTCTTGTCACCTTCCAGAGCAGATGTGGGGATAGTGCAGGGTGTTTGCAGAGGGAGATGAGGAAATCCTTTTTCATAGAAATGTAATTGAATACCACCTTACATTCATATTTCAGAACAACATTCCCAATTCATTACATTGCTGTTTTCACAAATATTTCACATTCCATTTTGCTATCCCCCCTAAATACTGTCAGAATCCCCCTCAGGCTATTTGTCCTTGGATATTTTACCCAAGCAGAATTTTCATTTTAAATAAAATGGACTCCATGATAATTATTAGACCTACAGAATCATTTAGAAGAACCGAGTCTAGCATATTCTGCAATGGAACCTTTGGATAATGTTGGGCAAAACTCTGTGCTACAATTTCCTGTGTAAAACAGGAATCAAGCACTACTAGGGGCCTTGTGTGAAGGCAAGAGGATATGGGAAATGGATACGAAAAGCTATTAATAAAAATAATTTAGAGAAATAGGATCATCCTCAGGAAGCGGTCCTTCTTGCGACTGGGCTCCTGCACTAAGTAGGTTCTGTTTCTTGGTCTAAGTTTCATTTCTCTAAATAGGGATCACAGGTCATAGCCAATCAGGATGGGGGTGGAGTGGTTAAGGAATTATATAAGCATCAGCGCACGAGTGCCCCAGGCACTTGATTGGCATTGCTGAACACTCGCCCTCCTGCCCTTACTGTTGGTTCTCGGTCTTGCTTTGGACTTCGTGTGAGTTGCCTGTCTTGGTACAGGGGACAAGTAGGAATTTTCACCCATTTGGCAAATTGGCACAGGCCACTTGTTGTTGTTTTTTTGTTTTTGTTTTTTTTTGCCTACCCCCTTAGCAATCGTCACAACTTTCCAGGTTTGGTGGTTAGGCATTGGCTTAATTTTATGTGTGGAAGGGGAGGTGTGGCCATCACCTGCCCCTCAATGATCAAAAGGTATTCCATTAAAGGAATCTGGGGGTCCCGGATCTCGTCCGAAGTCCGCTTGATGGGCTAGGGCCATGCCGGGATCACAAGAACCTCGTGGTAAGCTTCTGTCGGGCAAAACCCTGATGTTGCTGCCTTGATGGGTTTACCTACATAGACTCTGTCCACTGGGGCAGTAGTCAGTTATAGTCTTCAGCCAATGCCTATGCCAATACCACTCACATTTAATTTTCAATCAATAAAGTTGTGGCCTTAACGTTACCCATCAACCTTAATTCTGTGTCCGTGTGTAGTTATTTCATGGCGGGCTGGCTGGGGGCCCCAAGACACAAAAGGTTTATTAACTTTTTTGTTTTAAAAAGTAGAATCATGTTTAAAAAGAAAAAAAAAGGAACCCTACCAGGATTAATAGGTTGCCAGGATTAATATGTGGGGTTGATCTGCACTTTAAGGATCAATATGGGTAAGACCGGATGTGCAAAATGTCAGTAATTTTGAGAGCAATTGGAAATATTTCAAAGCACATTGCAACAGCCAACATAGTATAATTCTTGGCAGACTTCTTTTCCTCTATTATAATGATATGTTGTAGGTATGTTTAGCAATCCTTGTTATATAATAAGCAGAAGAGGAACTTGTTTCTTTTTAATATAGTTTTGGCTTTATGTTTTGCTTTAAAGCCAATACAAAATGCAGGGGGTGGAAATGGGAGAGGGGAATATGAATCATGTTGACTGGGACCTGAGCTAGCCTCCTTGTGTGTATGTTAGAAGCCCCGATTGCTTGCCTCCAGTTACATGACTTGGAGTAGGTTTATGTGTATGGTTTATAAAAGAAGGAGCTCAGCTCTCAGACCATCGGACTGAGGCTGACTAGTCAGAGCCCAGAAACATCACAGTTTCCTGTAGAGTGTGGAGCAGTTTGTCTTTATTTATTTAAGAAATTTTATAAGCCATTTATTAAATTTTAACAAATCTGTATATTAAACAGTAAAGTTATCTATATAAATAAAAATGTAAATGTCCGTTTGTACAAAATCAAAAATCTCTGAAAGTTCTTGACTGATTGCTTTGAAATTTTGACACGTTGCATTCGAATACGGGAGTGTTTGCATATAATTAGATTATATAGATGTCACACCTGTGACAGGTAAAAACATGCTTTTTTGGAAAAACAGCGCCATCTGTTGGATGTCAAAGCAACACACGCTATAGTAAATTTTTTACTCCCAGGATGCCTTGGGGTACGCGGTGGCGTTCTTCCAGTGCAAGCACACAGAGGGTACTGGGAGTGGGTGGCCGGCGGGTCCTTCTGGGAGAGCGGGGGCCAGATCCTGACCCTTTGCTGCCGCCTTGCCTCCTTCCCCCCGCCCTCAGCATGTCCACCTTCAATAAGGAACTGCAGCTGGGCCGCCTGCCCCCTCGCCCACCGAGATCCACCGAGGGAAGTGGCCAAAATGTGCATATGGTATGCGAGGGGGAGAAAGGGGGATTGGGATGGAGGGTGACGTCACGTGGGGGGAAGATGATGTCACGTGCTAGGGTGACAGCGAGAGGGGTGTCATTACATCATGCACCTGTCCTGGGAAATGGGGGCCCTGACTGAGCCACAGCAACGCGTGGCCGGATACAACTAGTTATCAATAAAATACAGTTAAAATCAGCACAATTAAAAACAACTATACATGACTGAATTATGTGTACATATAGGCTTACTGAACAAAAGACAGTGTTAGGCAATAGTCTTGTATCTTCAAGGGGCAGTTTCCTTTCCCTTGAAGACTGGGAGATTTGAATGTGAATTCACAGTGTGGAATTTGAGCTGGATGTGTATATTTGGGAGACAACAATAGGCATGCTTGTTTAAAGTGTTTGGTGTTCCTCTTTAAGAAGACTTCAGTGCCCATCCTTTGGTCTCTAAATAAAATTAGAAGAAACCTTATGATGTATTTGGTGTGGCACTTCACACTTATCTTGTGCCAATAGCTCTGAAATTCCCCTCTAAGCCTGATTCTGGAAGAGGTGTGGAGATTTCACCAGGCCTCAGAGGCTACACAGTTCTCCTTTGTTTGGAAAGCTCTCTAGATAATTCATTCTCCTAAGATGAAAGAAACTCTATGCTCTTACCTACCCAGATTTCACAGAGGTCTCTAAACCCAGCATATTAGGATGACAGTCTTCGCACAGACCCTCCAAGTGTCCCTATTTTCCAGGGATAGTGCTACATTTGAAGAATCTGTCCCAGTTTCTTTTTCTATCTTTATTTGTCCTTAGGACACCCCTATTTTCATTGGAGAAATGTTGGAGGATATGGGGTTATGTGACCCCACCCCACCCCAGGCCAAAGAAATAATACAACTTTTAGAAGACATCTGAAGGCAACCCTGTATAGGAAAGTTTTTTAAGGATTAATGTTTAGTGTCTGGGGCAATGCAGTAAGATGGGTGGGGTATTTATTTTTATTTTTATTTTTATTTTTATTATTAAACAGGACATCCCTATTTTCATCACAGAAATGTTGGAGGGTATGTTATATACCAGTGCTTCGAAAGCCTTTGTGGAGGCTTGAGAAGGGGATTTGATAGAATGTAAAAGTCTCTCCAGAATCTCAGTTGATATCTGTTCCCAAAATTTGGTCTCTAGAGAGGAACATGTTATTTCATGAAATGCTAGCTGCTTCCCCCACCCTTCCATCAATAAATGAAAAAAAATTCTGCTTTCTCTGTTAAATATTTACATGCCCTGCATCAAATGAGATTATTATCACCACCCCCTATTCCAAATAACTGCTTGACGGCTGGGTGGCACATTAATCAGTCAATATTTACTCAGATCCCTTTCTCCCATTTAATCAATACTTATTCACAGATGAAATAAAAGCATTATCCTTCTGGTCACATATGTGTAATGGCATTTCATCTCTGGAAGCTAAATATGCCCCCTGTTGCTCCGTAAACCTTCTCAGGCTCCTACCAGCCTAAAACAAAGAGCTCCTGTTTGCTCAAGAGGCACTGCCAGGGTCAGGGAGAGGTTAGGAGTTATCCCTATCTCAAGGTCATTCTCTATCTGAAGGGCCAAAGCGGTCTTAGAGATCAGGTTGCAAAGATTGCAGCAAACGCTCATTCAAGCTCAATCACTTTCAGCAGGGAGCCAAGTAACACCAGGAGCCTTGGGTTTTTCTCCCCACTTCCAGATGTGAACTCACTTGCTACCCCAGCCCTTTACCAGTCCTGAGCCTACTTGGTTTTTATTATGAATCCTGTGGGACAAATTTGGAAGGACAGGGCTGTCAAACTGCATGATACATGCCAGGCTATAGGAATGTCCATATTGGTAAGAACAACTGGTCCATCTAGCTAAGTCCCACAGAAGCAAGGATAAAGCACTACAGTACAGTGATCAAAAGTGTATGCTTCAGGGCATATTGTCCCAGAAGGTGTTGATTTTGCATTGGATCTGTACCCATCACCAGTGGGGGAGATTGCTCAGTTTATCTTGACCAATGCTGATGGTACACATTGGTAACTGTGGTGTTTGCCCACTCATTATGGAGATGTCGTACTGGGGGAGAGAGGTAAAGGTAAAGGGACCCCTGAGCATTAGGTCCAGTTGTGATCGACTCTGGGGTTGCGGCGCTCATCTCGCATTATTGGCTGAGGGAGCCGGTGTACAGCTTCCAGGTCATGTGGCCAGCATTATGAAGCCGCTTCTGGCGAACCAGAGCAGCGCACGGAAACACCATTTACCTTCCCGTCGGAGTGGTACCTATTTATCTACTTGCACTTTGACGTGCTTTTGAACTGCTAGGTTGGCAGGAGCTGGGACCGAGCAACGGGAGCTCACCCCGTCGCGGGGATCCGAACTGCCGACCTTCTGATCTGCAAGCCCTAGGCTCTGTGGTTTAACCCACAGTGGGAGAGAAAGAGATAATAGGCTGACCAATAAAAAAGCCCAGGGGTGGAGCCTAACTATGTTTAAGGCTCAACACAGGGGTTTTGGCAGTTAGTTTGGTTAGTTTCTTGTGGATGGGAGGGATAGGAGTCAGAGTGAGTTAGAGACAGAGGGGAGACAGAGAGAGTGAATCGGGTTACAGTGTTTCAAAGTATTTAAAACTTGTTTGTGCTCACAATAAACTGGAATCTTTGTTAATACGTTACAACCTGACTGAGCCTGAATATATTACCGGGGAAACCTGGTGGGTGGCAGTGGAAAAGATAAGCCGTGGTGGTGCAGGGTCAATAGTCCGTGGAACGACCAGGGGCTCTGTGCGAACGCCACAGTAACCTATAAGGAGGAGCGAAGAAAACAATTTGAGAACTACAGCACAATATTAGAAATCAATTTTCAGGCTGTTCTATATAGGTAATATTTGTAAAATCATCATAATCTTTTTTAAAGAAATAAATAAATTAGAAACTCCTGCAGCTAAATCAAAAGTTACTCAAGGTAGAACAAAAGCAGGCCACTGCAACCCAGATCCTGGTTAAAGTATGAAGCAGCCCTTATCTCCAGGTTAAAAAAAAATAGTATGCTTGCTTCATTGGATTTTGCAAAGTGCTTTGTGTAGAAACTGCTGCATGCATTAAAATGCTATTATTTATTGCCATTCTTTTATTACCACCTCAATAATTCTAGCGGTTGTGCAGTCAGAGTGCATATCAGTGAAGACGGACTCTAAATACTAATTATCTAGTTAGTCATTACCAATTACTAAATTACCAGGAATTATTAGTAATTCTTATTACTAATTATCAGCATTTTGTAATTTAGAAAGATCTTTTAGGATATAATTCACTAAGCACTGCACAATGAAAATCTTATTTTAATGAGCAGGGTTGTGAGAGATCAGCACAACTTGTGGATTGTCCCTATGTACAGTAGACTTCTCAGCAACCCAATTAACCTTGTATTAAAACAAATTAACCCCCACTGAAGACCAATCCAAAACATTTTTGCTAGCTTGTGAATTCCGGATTTGCCACTCTAAAAGCTATTGCACCCATAGTAAGAACTTAGGCAGGGGGCATAAAACATATCTTGCAGAATTTTTTCTCCAATGAGCATCACTGCCATATATCATGGCAGAAATGTGGAGGTACAATGTTAGCAGCATTAGGAATGCTTTGCATCCTTGTTTCATCAACCCATATCCATACTTTATAGGCAGGAAACCAAGGAATGTGACTTATCCAATGGCCTGGGTTCACATGCAATACTAAGCTTAGCATTAACAAGCAAATGTGCTGGAAGTCAGAAAATCATGGACAATTCATTCCTGCTTCACTCCCACTGCTGCCATGTTGCCAGGAGCTAAGCCATGGCTTGGTTAACCAGGACATGTGGTTTTGTCTCTCTCCAAGCAAACCACAAGCTGTAATCAACATTCCTTCTTACCTTACTGCTTATTATAGCTTGGTTGAGGGAGATAAACTATGGACCAGGGTTCTAATGTAAGAGGAAGCCAAACCATGGCTTAACTCTCAGTAGAACCAGCTCAAGGGAGCATCAAAGCAGCAGTTTTCTAACTGTGCAACAGTAGACTTGCTTATCCATACTTAGCCATGGTTTGGCTTAGCATTACAATAATGCTAATGTCTTCAGTGGAGCAAATGGCACCACAGCACAGATGTTAATCTGCCTATCTTCCTATGGAAAAACACAACTCAACTAATTTCCACCAACAGTGCACCACTTCAAAGTCCAAGAACTTTGGGAAATATTTTTATAGAATCTTTGTTAGACTTCTTCAGCAGATTCCCTGATATGGACCTTGTGTAAATGTGCTTTCTGCCTGAAGAATGAGTTTCATAGCTTTACTGCAAAAGAGTCAGTATATTGTACCCCTGTTCAGAGAACTTCCCCGGCTGCCAACTTGTTACCAGGCCAAATTCAAGATGCTACCATTTACCATATATTTTGGAAAGTGGCTTGTCTGCTTGCTATGCATTTGGACATACATTGTAGCCAAGTTTTGCATGATGGTAGCAAGATCTTGCAACAGTTCCCCGCCCCTATGTTTCAATACAAATGGATGTTATTTTGAATCAAGATGACTGTCTGAATCTTTAAAAATGAACCGTTTTAAACTACAGTACAGTGGTACCTCGGCTTACAAAGGCAATCCGTTCCGTGGCGCTCTTCGTAAGTTGAAACCTTCGGACGTCGAAGCGTCCGTTTTGTGCATGCGTGAAGTGCGGTTTTGCGCTTTGCACATGCGCAGAACGCATGTGCGGCGAAAATACTTCCGGGTTTGCCGACTTCGTAAGTCGAAACCTTCGGAAGTCGAGGCATTCGGATGCCGAGGTACCACTGTACAGTCAAACCTCGGTTGTCAAACTTTCGGCTTCTGAAATGTTCAACAACTGAGGTGTGGCCTCTGATTGGCTGCATGAGCTTCCTGCACTCAAGCAGAAACCGTGCCGGAAGAACATTTGAAAACCAGAACACTTACCTCTGTGTTTTTGGTGTTCGGGAGCCGAAATGTTCTAAAACGGAGGCATTTGGGAACCGATGTTTGACTGTATTGATTTCAAAACTGACTGATTGTTTTGGTTTCTTGGAATTCCCAGCTTCTAGTTAGTATATAAAGCCATGAACAACCTGGGACCATCTTCCTTGAAGGATCACGTTATCCCGCATGTGCCCACTTTTACAAGTGTCACATGATGCTCATTCCATGCTTGCGAGGAATCAGTCCTTTAGAGTGGCACCACCTGCTCTTTGGAACTCCCTGCCAATGAATAATAGCCAGGTGCCTTAGCTATGTTGTTTTCAGCACCTGCTAAAAAGAAACCCCAAAGTTTTCAGCAAGCATCCAGACATGTATGGTTAATGTGTGATTGCATTATGTTTAATTGTCGGCACTTTTCTTCTCGTAAAGGGACCCCTGACCATTAGGTCCAGTCGTGACCGACTCTGGGGTTGCGCGCTCATCTCGCATTATTGGCCGAGGGAGCCGGCATATAGCTTCCAGGTCATGTGGCCAGCATGACAAAGCCACTTCTGGCAAACCAGAGCAGCACATGGAAACGCCGTTTACCTTCCTGCTGTAGCGGTTCCTATTTATCTACTTGCATTTTGACGTGCTTTTGAATTGCTAGGTTGGCAGGAGCTGGGACCAAGCAACGGGAGCTCACCCCGTCACAGGGATTCGAACCACCGACCTTCTGATCAGCAAGCTCTAGGCTCAGTGGTTTAACCACAGCGCCACCTGGGTCTTGCTTTACTCTCCTTACAAGTGGCCTCTGTCACAACTCTGATTAAATTAGATCCCCCTGGGTTCCCATTTTCTCAGACAGGGAACTGAATCTGAAAAGCAGCAGCTTTCCTGTTCAGTGAATTCCTGCAAGATTTGAACACAGAACACTATCCACTCTACCACACCTACCAACAGTTCTGTTACATCTGATGTATCAACCAAGTAGGCTCTACATATTATATTTAAAGGTATATATATTTATATTTAAAGACACACACACACACACCTTTGCATAATGTCAGCAATTATTCAGTTGCTTTCCAAAACAATGTTCTGTCTCAGATAACTTTATCATTGTCTCTGTCTTGCAGTAAAACATTTTCGGAATCAAACAACAGAGGAGTCGCTTAGTCTGCTATAATAGCTATTACCTCCTGCTTCTTTATGAAATGTCATTTCTTTCCATTCTTTTTTCTTCGATGGGAGTCGAAGAGAACAAACTGTAACAAATATCAATAGCTCCCTTTCCTGAAGCCACCCATCAGACATCAAGATTATAGAAGGGTGGTTTTGTTTTGCTGAGAGAGAGAGAGAGAGAGAGAGAGAGAGAGAGAGAGAGAGAGAGAGAGAGAGAGAGAGAGAGAGAGAGAGAGAGAGAAGCAAGTCTCAGATATGGAAATACCTGTCTGTAATGGTGAAATATGCTGTGAATTCTTCTGAAGCAAGGAAATTCAGGCAAGATTTAGCAGCAGATACGATCTCAAAAGCTCACTTAACATCAGCTCCAGAAACATTACACTAATGTGTTTTAAAATATGATTTACAATCTGAGAGCCGGCAGTGCAAGGGAGAAAGGGAAATTCACAAGGCATGAGATATGTATTTCAGGAAGCAGCAATACTCTGCTTCCCAAGGTATGCACACCTAAAAGAAAGAATAACACTGAATTTCAGAGACACACACTGTTAGCATGAAAGGTCAAGGGAGTAGCCTCTCCTTATCCTATTTTTTCCCGACTGAAGGAGGAAAGAGTCTTTTTGAGCGTGGGCCTTGATTGTGGAATAACCAAGGCTAGTGATATCTTTAGGATGAGTGAGGCAGCCAACTCAGGCAGATGATCTTGGTTGTCATGAAATGGCAGCAAAGCAACAACACCACAACAAAATTGCTGCTCAGAAGGGGGAAGAATCACTTAGGGGATTTGGTGTCTCAGGTGACAAAATAACTTGGCTGACCTTTGCTACCCTACCTCTTGACTTGCATACACCATTTGTTGCTCTGCCATATGTGGCAAAAGGTCTTGGGCCACCCTGGAAACAACCTCCCCAGAGAAGTGTGTGTGACCCCTTCATTTACTGATTTTAAGCAAGGTGATGTTGCTTCACTGGACATTTCATACTTAAGGCCTTTGGGGATTTATTTTTATTGTATTTGTTCTATGTTGCTTCGATTATCTTTTCTTCTACTGTATTTTTAACTACTTTCTGAAGGGGCACATTTTTAATTTTTACCCTGTTTTTTTCTTTTCTTGTAAGCTGCCTCATGTCTCCTTTGCAGATAACATGGGCCAGAAGTGGGGCAGGAAGACACCTGAGCCTATTTCGGAAGGGCTGTGTGGGCAGGCACAGACCTATATTCCATTTGTCATGGACCACTTGTGATTATTCCCCTAGAGGACTTACATATACGATATCTCTAATTACTCTGGGGTGTAAACTGCAACAATGAGCAATTCACTTCAAATACACAAATGTTTTGCAGTTTAACATTGAAGGGTGGCGCTGTGGGTTAAACCACTGTGCTGCTTGGGGTTGCTGATCAAAAGATTGGCGGTTCGAATCCACACAACGGGGTGAGCTCCTGTTGTTCAGGCCCAGCTCCTGCCAACCTAGCAGTTTGAAAGCATGTCAAAGTGCAAGTAGATAAATAGGTACCGCTCTGGCGGGAAGGTAAATGGCGTTTCTGTGCGCTGCTCTGGTTCCGCCAGAAGTGGCTTAGTCATGCTGGCCACATGACCCGGAAAAACTGTCTGTGGAAGCAGACAAACGCCAGCTCCATTGGCCTTTAAAGTAAGATGAGTGCCGCAACCTCAGAGTTGTTCATGACTGGACTTCACTTTCAGGGGTCCCTTTACCCTTTGCCTTTATGTGAAATAGTAGCTTTGATGAATATTGCTGTAAATCTTACCCTTCACCTCTGAAAACAATGTCTCTCTCCCTCTACAGAAGCCTGAAATTGCGCCACATTGAAATACAGATGGGATCTTTTTATAGCTTTAAACCATTGATTGGATTTTGGACTTAGAGAGCACCTGGACAGAAAAAAAAGAATGTCCTATGATGTTGGAAATAACACATTCTGAAGCAACTGAACAACCTGAAGTTTTCAAAATATAGGCTTGGGATTTTGCCCAATGCAAGAGTCTAACATAATGTGACACCTAAACAATTTTCACCTATCTAGGTGCAGATTTTTCAAAAAAATAACAAACCCAACCCCTCATCCTAATTAAAATATACTGCCAAATGAACGCCTACTCAGCTGAATGCTTTTGTTTCCAATTTATGTCCATTATGTGCTAATTGAATACAATAAATAGAGATAAGTGCATTCCAGCAAGTTGATAATGTGTCACTGTCCAATTCTTCTGACAGCAGGCTTTGAATTATTCCTGGTCTTTATAGCCATATTCATCATCACCTTTCATGTCAAGGTATTTCAAGAGGTATGGAGTTTTTAATGAGCCTGCAATCCAAAACAACAAGGGGGGGGGGAAGCATAGCATGCCCATTGCATACCCCTGTAATGATCTAATTAGTGTTATCCTTCTGCCTGGTGTGATTTATGGATTTAATTGACATAAAACTTCATTTCCTTTGTTGAAAGTGCTTGCCCCTTCCCCAGCCCAGCCCTTGAATCAAAATATAAAATGAAAGGCTGCATTTAGAACACAGTTAAAACATCTTGCATTTACTTTTAATACTGTGAATGTAAGAGCCTTTTAATTGCTTATTTATCTCAGGGCTTAACTACACATTTTGTTAATGGTGTGATTAGCAACAACATTGTGGGTTTAAAAAAAATTAAATGCCAGGCATTATGTTGGGGAGGGGTACAGCGATTGTTATCAGAAGTGTGCCATGCAGGGACAAGGGGCTTTAAGCCTTCCTCTCCCCAGCCATGATTATGTCACACACACACACACACACACACACACACACACACCCCTCAACAGCAATTAGCATGGCGGGAACCCTCCCACTGGTGCCAATCAAAAGTTTTTTCATAATGCTAATTGTTACCATGATTGCTGGAATAAATTTCATCAAGATCTCAAGGGGAAAGGGGAAAAGAAGGCTTTATTATTGTTTCCCCACCTCCACGGTGGTACCAGTGACCCTCTCTGTGCACCTAGTATTTTAAAAAACCCACAGTATGATTGCTCATAAGTCATTGCACTAATGTAAGGTATAGCTGGGCCCGGAAAATTCATTTCAAAATGGAACTAGTCCTTAGTTCAACATATCCAAAAAGGAAATAATCCTGGTTAATGTTTGTTCATTCACAAAACGAACTAGTTCATTTCACATACTGTTCATGGTTCAATTTAAGTTCATCCAAATGATCCTCAGCTTCCATGCCCCCACTATTCAGAATGTTACAAGCTGCTGTGCTGAAGTATAAAATATACTTAAGAAGACTAAGAAAACATTTTTTTAAAAAAGACCAGTGGGATGTCAATTGTTCATTTTCCCCAACAATCATGAACTTCACACTTAAGGGAGGGAGGGAGGGAGGGAGGGAGGGAGGGAGGGAGGGAGAGAGATCTAAAAGAATGAACCTGAAGATGAACTAGAAAGTTCTGCCCCCAAAAGAACCTAATTCATGTTTGGTTCACCCAGCAATTATGAGAACTACTTTCAGGTGTAGTTTTTGAACTAATTCAGTGGAGTTCGTTAAACCAAACTAGTTCATTCCAAGCACTGGTTAGGCCCCCAGACCCCAATAAATCAAAGTTAAGGTTTTACCTATAACGGTTTCTCCAAATGACATGATGAACAAGCACAGCATTGTTGCACACATTTATGTATCTGCTCTCTGCTACTGGACATATTAGGTACATTAATAGTCCCAAGGGGAAGCTCAGTTAATTACATAAGGTTTTGACACCTTATGTAATAAAATGTTATAAATATTTACTTAGAAGTAACTCCTATAGTGTTCAGCAGGACTTATTCCGGCTAAGTGTGCAGATAGCAGGATGACAGATATACATCCTTTTGTCCTCAATTTTTAAAAGAAAAAATAAATATAATTAGTGTCAGGGACAAATGCCTTGAGGCAGTGTTTCTCAACCAGTGTGCCTCCAGATGTTTTGGGACTACAACTCCCATCATTCCTGACCACTGGTCTTGCTAGCTAGGGATGATGGGAGTTGTAGTCCCAAAACATCTGGAGGCACACTGGTTGAGAAACACTGCCTTAAGGCCCCGCAGAAAGGTTTGGAAAACACGGAAAGCCCTAAGAAAAGCTGAAGTTCAGGGCTGCAATAATTTTCACTCATATTTTACCATTGATTTATCAAAGGGACTAGTTTTGGATGTATATTTCCAGTGTCATAGTAATATATGGGCAGTGTCTAAAGGGCTCAGAGACTGGTAACACATGCCAGCCCACTGTATAAAGGACTAGGAAAATGTAAGTAAGATCTGTTTGAATGCCAGAGACTGTAGCCCTCAAGGTTCTGACAATTACCGGTAAAACAAAACCTAGACTTCTGTCAAACCTGCAAAAACCTGGCAGCCAGTGATTCTGAACATTAAATGTAGGCATAGCAACTGATCAGAAATCTGCCATGTTTTTCGTTCCTCCCGCTGGGATGCTATATTGCTGAGCTGTGGTTGAAACCATCCATATTTTACTTTTCCAGCTCTTTGAATTGCTTTTCTTCACCCCATTGTCTGTCGTTCTGGGAAGACGAGCAAACTCTATCTGTGCCCAAAGGATTTAGCTAGAGGTCATGTATCCTGAACTCTGGCTTGACCGTTAAGTCTTGCCTTCAGAAAATGCAGTGGGTCTTCATAAATTACTCAAGATGGCACCTCCAGCATAGGCTCTTAAACAGTAATTTAAAGGCATGTCCAAAAAGCAGGAAAGGCAGAAATTAGAGAGTAATTCATCCGAACAAACTGCCACTAGACAGAGCTCAGGGTTAAAGTGAACTTGGAAAATATACAGCAGTACTTGCCGTCTTTGAACAAAGGTTTCCAAAATGGCTGGGCACCGCCAAGCATTCGACCTCTGAAAAATTAGATGCTTTTAAACCTGACTTTAAAAATGTTTTGGGGCTCCGCAAATGGGACAGTTAATTTATCTGCATTGTCCCCCAACCAGCTTATCATTTACATTTAAATAGTGAGGAGTGGAGGGTGGGGGCAGGGGGTGAAAGAGAGGAACGGAGAGGTAGTGGCAAGGGTAACACACACACACACACACACACACACACACACACACACACACACACACACACACAACAGGAAATAAAGAGGCGTGTGGGGAAAGCAGAGGATGAACATCAGCAAATGCTGCTACACATAGGCCTGATTCAGACATAACAAGTCAAGTCTGATAAACCATAGCTTATTGGACCAATATTGTTATTCCTGAACAATGGCATTCTTAGTCTATATTTTAAAAAAGGATTCCGTTTAAAAGAAGATGAATAATATGTCAGCTCATATACATGCCTTATTTTCAGTTTTAAATCATTGAATTCTCTTTTATAAACAACAAAGAAATGGAAAATGATGTGTGTGCTAAAAGCATTTATGTATAAAAATTCATAAAAACCTAGCATTTTGATGCCAGCAAATACCACTCATCATACTATATTCCTTACCAAAAAAAAACCTTTCCCTGAATTTAACAACATATATATCCCAATTATAAAGTTTCTGTGCAGAAGGCACATTATAAATGGGGTTTGAAATACCGGTAAGTACTGTATGCCTTCAACATTGTTGTGAATGGTATCAGCAGTCAGTCTGACTCTGAGCAGATATCAGGAGATCTGACTCCACCTTGCTATCAATATCAATTGACATTGTGTTGGTTTTTGTGATTGATATTGTGCAGCTTGTGTAACGAATTAGAAATGCCATAATGTTAATATTATTGACATAAACAGTAATAATAATAATAATAATAATAATAATAATAATAATAATAATAATATATTAAATCAGGTCAATTTATTATTTAATCAGATCAAACAGGTTTACCACTCCTATCAGCCAATCACCCATTCCCATTACCCTTCTGAGTAATAACCCTCCCCACCCTCTGACTATACATAAGGGTCTGGTGACTTCTGTTTCAGTGTATCTGAAGAAGTGTGCATGCGCACAAAAGCTCATGCCTATGACAAACTTAGTTGGTCTCTAAGGTGCTACTGGAAGGAATTTTTGTTTGTTTGTTTGTTTTTGTTTGTTTCGACTATGTCAGACCAACACAGCTACCTACCTGTAACAAATAATTTATTATTTATACCCCACCCATCTGGCTGGGCTTCGCCAGCCACTCTGAGCAGCTTCCAACAAAATATTAAAAATACAATAAAACATCAAACATTAAAAACTTCCCTAAACAGGGCTGCCTTATTGGAAAGTTTGTCCTCGTTGTAACAGATGGCTTTGCATTTAGCAACTTGGTTGTTTGAGCTAAACTCCCTCTCCCACCCTCTTCCTGAATAGTGGAGAGTGTGAGGTGTAACCCCCTGGCCTAGTGACCCATCACCTCTCAGGGAGCTTTCACCTTGGACGTTACCTGTGTTGGTGAGCAGGTAGTGGGGAGAAGAAGGCTCCTTGTATAAAGGGAGCTGGTTCCTCAAGGGAATCTGACTCACAGGATGCTGTCTCAGGGGAGGCTCTGGCTCCTGGTGTTCCTGGGTGTTAGGATCTGGTTCAAGCTCGGGGTGGCATGCCTACCTCTTAGCAGAAAATGAAGGGAAATTTAAACACTTCTCGGATCACGTAATAAAAAAATTGATTTTTGGTATTTGGAATGAATTTAAAAACTTAATTGAACCTAGGACACCTTGGTGGGCCTCCCCACTAGAGATGACTGCGATGGGAGGAAAAGGTAAGGAGGAGAGTTGGTTGACGTATAAAGAATTAATAGTTAAAGAAGGTGATGATTTAGTATTAAAATCTTATGAAGAAATTAAAACATCCTGCACCAGCTGGCTTCAATATTGCCAACTTAAAAGTCTATTTAGGAAACATAAAGAGATAGGATTCGGGAAAGAGAAATCGAAATTACAGGAAATTATAATTGATGATAATACAAAATCTCTATCTAAAATGTATAAATATTTATTGGAATGAGAATTAAAGGATGAAGAGACAAAATGTGTAATGATTAGATGGGCCCAGGATTTGGGTAGACCGATTTTTAAAGTGCAATGGGATATATTATGGGGAAAAACAATGAAATTTACAGCCAGTGTGGGCATTAAAGAGAATATGCTGAAATTAATGTATAGATGGCATTTAACGCCAAATAAATTAGCGAAATTTTATAAAAATGAATCAAAGAATTGTTGGAAATGCAAAAATGAGGTGGGAGATTATTTTCATTGCTGGTGGGGATGTAAAAAGATCAATAAGTTTTGGAATGAAATATACGAAGAGATGAAAAAAATGTTAAGGATCACCTTCAGGAAAAAACCAGAATATTTTCTGTTAAGCATTTTACCGGAGAATATACCAGAAAGGAAGAAAAATATTTTCCTCTACTCCTGCGCAGCGGCTAGACTATTAATTGGCCAAAGATGGAAAAAGGAGGAGGTGCCCACGGTCCGGGATTGGCAGGTGAAATTAATTGAGTTTGTTAATTTGGCAAGAATGACGGCAGCGATTAGGAATATATCTAAACAGAAATTACTACTAGAATGGGAGTGTGTGGAATTTTATTTTAGGAAAAATAACATTAAGACTGAGTTAGCGATCTGTTGGGATTAGATTCACATGGGGGGAAATTTATACTTAAATTTTGTAAGGGATTTATAAAAATGGGTAAAATAGATTTAGTAGAAAAGAAGAATAAGGAAAGATATTGCAAGTAAGAGAAAATTTACAAGAAAAGCGATGTATAACTGGTTGGGAAGAATGGTTTTTTTTAATGTAAATGTACTGATGTGGAGTATTGTTGATTTGTATAATTTTGTTTGTTAGTTAGTCTGTTTTCGTGTTTATAGGTTTGTATTTGTTTGTTTATAATTGTTTATAATTGTTTATTGTTTATGAATTTGTTATGTTTTTAAGAAAAGAAATAAAGTCTATTTTTAAAATTAAAAAAAAAAGGATCTGGTTCAAGCTCAATGTCTAGCACCTCTGTAGCTTGGAGCCCTGGTCTTTCTGATCCAACTGGTCCCTCCTCCCCTGAGTCCTTACTGCCGCTTAAGATTGGAGTCATGACAGCAGGTGAATCTGTACGGGAACACTGTTAGACACTGGCAGAGGAGTAAGTGCCAGGTGTACTGCACATGCCTCATAAAGGATGGAGGTATCACCTTTTGGTACCAACCCTCAAAGATCAATCCAATGGACTATCATGATAAAGTTACAGAAACTATTTTAGTTAGAATGATATATCTAGAGTAATATGAAGATCAAGCAGCATATAGTGGTATTAAGAATGTTAGGAGCTGGCTTGTTCCAAGCTAGAACAGCCAACAAATACTCCATATACCAGGGATGGGAAACCTAGTGTCCTCTCAATGATGTTAGACTGCAACTCCCAATGGGGATTGTAGTCCAGCAACATCTACAGGGCCACAGGCCTCTGATATCATAGGGAGATGCCAGGAGTTTAACCTAAGATCTTCTACATACATATGATGCCATTGCTTTTGCCACTAAGCTCCAGGAAAGGGGTTGGCAACCTAAGACCCATGGCCCACAAGCCGCCCCCGAACTGAACTGTCCCCTAAGCAAGTCCCTGCGTGCTGCACAGCACAGGGGCTCGCTTTCGCAGCACTGGAAATCGCATCTGCTCAGACGCCAAAAATCGCAGTAGCGGGTGTGATCTGGCCCATGGAGGGATCTCCACTGGAGTGAACCAGCCCAGGCAAGGTAAACCTTGCTGACCCCTGCTCCAGGACCACTAATTTACTAGCAGAGCTATAGGAGCCCATGGGAACATGTTCCCCTATTTGCTTGGTTCCCAATGCTACCTATTTGCTTTGGTTCTGTTATGATGGATACCCTACCAGCATAGTTCCAAAAGCCTTTTAGGTCTGCTTTTAGAAATGTGCAATCGGTTAAAATCTAGAGATGTTCTTTTGGCTTCCTCATTATAAGGCTTTGGGAAGTGAGGAGATGGTGATATTGTTTCGGAGAGCCTTCCAGCTAACTGATCACGCTGTCGGAGGCTTCCGATCGATTTCTGCTGCTTGTTGTAGCTTCAGCATTTGTGTTTCATTGCCTGTGATTTATTGCTTACACTTGATTTGAGTGTTTTATTAGTGTTTGATCTTCTTTTAATTACTTTAGTCTGGCAGGAGCCCCTACGTGCCCAGAGACTCCTCCCCACTGCATCAAGGGGAGAGACATCAGCTCAGCTGTGATTTACCCTGCTCATTAGGGCTGGCTGTATGTTGCATAGCCCCTAGGTAGGCCTACCCAAGGCTGGAACTAGGGTTGCCAGACTCAATAGTGGAAAGGATTTCTGTGCCTTTAATTTGCTTGGAAATTAAACAAAGGGTCTGCTAGTTTCTCTTTAAGGTTTCCAGACTCAAAAGAGAGCAGGACAATTAAAGGCACAGAAGTCCTGTCCTCTATTGAGTCTGGCAACCCTAGCTGGAACACCATTACAAGTGGGGGTTCTTCTCTGGCCCCTGCTGTTAGCATTTCTCCTGGCATCTTGTATGGTAGGCATGTCCCAAGGAATATTATCACTCTACTCCCATTAGGTGCCCCCCCCCACATGACTAGGTTGCCAGGAGCTAGCACAGGGGGCCATGTGTACTTCTAGTCAGTCTGAACATGTGCCAAGGCCCTTCAGAGAGCCACTTTTGACAATTGAGGGCCACTTTTGACAATTCAGCAATGTGTCACTATGATTGCTTCATTGCATAGATGTGTTTTTCTATATGCTATAAGCCACCCAGAGTGGCTGGGGCAACCCAGTCAGATGGGCAGGAATGAATGAATGAATATTATTATTTTTATTGCTTGGCATTTTACTTTTTACTATTAGCAACTTTATACCTTTTTTTGCATTTCTGTTTGCTTGCAAGTCACTTCTGTTTTATGCTATTTAAAGGAGGAATGATGGACAAATTTTAAACTGACTCATGCTGGCCTTGGCTATTAAGCGGAAAATACTTCACAAGGTCTCACATGGGCAAAAATGAAACAGATGGAAATATTCTTTTACTACTACTACCCGGTAATAATAATAATAATATCTGTACCTCACTCATCTGACTGGGTTGCCCTAGCCACTGTGGCTTCCAATATATATATATAAACATACCAGTAATCAAAAGTTACATATTAAAAGACTTCCCTAAATTTCTCTTCACATTTTAAACTACATGGATCACTGTCATGGCCTGGTGCCTGTCAATAGGAACACACCAATGCATCTATTGCATAGCTGCCAAGTTTTCCCTTTTCTCGCGAGGAAGCCTATTCAGCATAAGGGAAAATCCCTTTAAAAAAGGGATAACTTGGCAGCTATGATCTATTGTTACTTCCATATCACTGCATTCCTTGCATCCATATGCAGCTTAAAGAAAAAGCAGTGCTTGCTATCCAGGCCAATATGTTTAAGACCCAATGATCCCACAACATGTGCTTAACTGCCTCTCCCATGGAAACAATGGAGCATTGCATTGCTTCATTTTACCTGGTTCATGTCCACTTAGTACTGATGGACCCCAAGCAGGCTCCAGATTTGATCCTGTTTCTGTTCTCTATAGGCAACATCAACTCCATCCCTTTACTAATAGCCCCATGAACCTCTCAAATTCTTCTATGGAGAAAGAAAACATTTGAAGAATAGAACAGCAGTAGTCCATGACAACTGATCTTGAATTGGGCTTAACCTTGATTTATCCATATCTAAAGAATGTAGAAACAATGCCAGGCTCTTGAATTAAAAAAAACCCAAAAACAAATAATTCAAGGTAAGCAAGCAGAACCTGTCACTCATGTACCCAGGGCAAAGGGCTGATGCTACATTCAGCGGGGCCTTTGATCTTTGATGCTTGACCTTGCTAGCCGTGACCTTGGGAGGCCAAGCGGAATTGTTTTCCAAAAGCCATGGCCTATTGATTTGCTTCCAAGTGGGTGTGTTGGGATTGTCATGTTAATTGTGGGTCCCTGAAAGAAAATGGCTCATCTTGTCATATGAACAGACCCCATGCTGCTAAGTGCACCCTGAATGAGCACCTCTCTCTCTCTCTTTCTTTTTCCAACCAGCCAGCAATCTGCCAGTTCCAAGAATGCAAAGGTGAATGCAAAGGAGACACATCGCAGCCGCCACCGCCTCCAGCAACACCACCTATATTATAATGCACAGCTGTAGTGAAATTTTCCCATCAGAGCATAACTGTTGATGTTTAATTTACTTGAACTAATAGGTCACCCTCTTCCCATCTATGCTGATAAAATTAATGATCCTAAGGCCAGAAAGATGGCCTTAGAGCTTTGATTCTCTTCATTTCTGTTTTCAAACAAAGCAGTTTCAAGAGAAGGTTAAGACATCAATAATGACACAGGCGTCTTCTAGCATTGTCATGTGGCAGTGTACGTTGTTGCCCCGGAGTGATACACTTCATCTTTAAGGCAGTTTTGGTTGGACGGCACAAAGACCATGCTGACATCTGCAGCAAGGCAAAGAGTGACCTAAATCCTTGGATTTAGAAACCGGTAGATTTAAGCATGCTGAGCTCTGTGTAGTATTTAAGCCATTGTAATCATTAACATGTGGGACGCAGGTGGCTCTGTGGGTTAAACCACTGTGCTGCTTGGGCTTGCTGATCGAAAGGTCGGCGGTTTGAATCCCCGTGACGGGGTGAGCTCCTGTTGTTCGGTCCCAGCTTCTGCTAACCTAGCAGTTCGAAAGCACACAGTGTAAGTAGATAAATAGGTACTGCTCCGGTGGGAAGGTAAACAGCGTTTCCGTGCACCACTCTGGTTTCGCCAGGAGCGACTTAGTCATGCTGGCCACATGACCTGGAAAAAACGGTCTGCAGAAGCGGACAAACGCCGGCTCCCTCAGCCTTTAAAGCGAGATGAGCACCGCAACCCCAGATTTGTTCGCGTCTGGACTTAATTGTCAGGTGTTCCTTTACCTTTAATCAATAACATAATACCTGGGAAATCTATAGTACAACCTATTTCTATAGTGATGCTAATGCTGGAGGAATGGTATCAAATTTAACAGTTCCAAATTTAGCAGTTTGGGATTATTTAGGCAGTGCCATATTATTTGTTTATAAAATATTTGTATACTGCTATACCATTAAAAATATGAAAGCCATTTACAGCAATAAAAACATAAAACCACAAAAAGTTAAAAAATAGTCATCATCCCTGTCCCCGTCCCCCCTCCCCCCAAAAAATGCCTGTGTTCTGTCTCCTTAAGAAAGAAAGCATTCCCTGCAAGTTTGGAGTTTTGCAGAACCTGTCTTCAACTTTCAAGCTGGGACTTGCTGGCAGGCTCATGCAGAGGGGGCAAGGCAGCTGGGTACAATCGCCCCATGTGTTGGAGGGCTAAGCTAATGGGGAGGGGGCTGTCAGGGGCCTGCCAGACTTATGCTATCAGGCCAAGAACAAGACTCACCCTCCAGGCCTTGGACAAACTCTGCACGGGCCTGCTTGGTGGTGTTTGCTGGTACCATGAGGCGACTCAACAGCTCCTAGAATATCTGTGGATTGCAGATCACCTTGCCTTGGCTACAATCTGATGCTCAGCTCTGGACATCAACCCTGAGCTGCTCACTCTAAAAGCATTGCAGTCACTAACTGGGAAGCATCCCTCCATCGCTTGCAAGGCTAGCCAAAGCATGCAACAGGTTGAAGTAACCTGCTTCTGGTGGCACCAGACAGGTGGGGAATAGACAAAAGCAGCAAGTCTCTTTGAAGTGTAAACCCTAGAGGAAGTATCATTTGGACTCTGCTCCAGGTAGCATAACATATTGGGCCATCACTGAATTTGCTCATCTGTGAAGCATGTAGTCAGACAGATGACTCTCAGACAGAAGGATCTCATCCATTAGGGTAGCAAATATTTCCTAATGTTTTTCCACATGCATCCTCTGTGCAAATGGCATCCATCTTGCCTTGCCAGACCAAAAATTGATTGGCAGGAACAACAGGGATATATCAATGATGCACGCCAGATGCAATGAGAGGTCATCATTGGTGGAAAGAGATTTTGTTATGTTAAGTATCTGGAGGTTTGCTGGTAAAGCTAGTGGTCAGATCCCATCAATGTGTACATGTGTATCCCTTGCAAAATACAAGTAGAGCTTTGGCTCCAATCTCCCAATTTATCCTCAAGCCCTCCGCACTTGGAATTTCTGGCCTTTCCTGGAGCCAGAACACATGTCTGTGGGCTGAACAAACTGCATGGAGTCAAGGCCACAAGGGGCATATTAGGAATTCAATATTAGCTTTTCTAAAATAGCTAATAATTAGCTGCAGCTCTTTTCTCCATCACAACAGCTGGTGACATGAAAGTGATTAAATTTCTAATGAACCGATTAGAGTTACTGAATGCATTAAATAACAGGGGTTTTTCATCAACTGTTTATTGATTCCAGCAATACAGGTCGGGTTGTACCCCCCCCCCAAAAAAAGAACCCAAAACCAAACAAAGCATCTGTGTTATAGTAGGAAAACATGCTATTTATAGTGAGTCTGCAATTGTGAGTAAGAAGAAATGGATTGTTTCTTTGTGGAATCTAGGGCTGTTTCCATGGGAGTGGCTCAATGTAGATCAAAACAACAGTAAATAAAAACCAAGGTTGTCTGTTTGGGGTGACTTAAGAAGAATCATGCATGCTTCCCTGAGGCATTGGTTCCTGCTCCACAGCTGAGCATCAGTTCGCTTAGTGGTGGGGTGTTTTGTTTGTTTGTTTTTAGCTTTTACTGTGAGGGGAAAGTGCAGACTTGTATTTAAAACTGATATGTGCACTGTCATGTCATCCCAGTTTTGGAATAGTGGTAAGGAAGTATCCTACCCATTTAGTGTTGTGTTGTAACATTGTGTTTTAATGTTGTAACCTACCCTCGGACCTTAGGGTTAAGGGTGGGCAATAAATTAAATAACAACAACAATGAAAAACAGAATTCACATTCTGATGCTTCCTTTTAAAGAAAAGACTGTCACTGGGGTTTTGTGTGTGTTTTGAAGGGTTTTTAAGTAGTGTGGCACGTCACATAAACAAAGCACCAAAAAGCCTTCAAGATCATCCCCTAAATTCAGAGGCCCTCCAGAAGTTCTTGAGCTACAACTCCCCTCATCTCTGACCATTGGCCATGCTGGCTGGCATCCAAAAACATCTGGAGGGCCACAGGTTCTCCACCCCTGCCCGACACCATGGCTTGGCAAACCATATAATAAAGAGGTTAGTGTACTGGAATGAGAATATATGAAGGCACTCCTCTTTTCTAACCCCACTACTTGAAAAACTTTTAACTGGGATGTTTTCTTACAAGCCACATGCTCTGTTCCTGAGTTGTGACCCTTCCCTCAAGTGGTTCAGCAAATGAGCTGTGAATTGGGTTTCATTTTTTCAGCCTTCACTCACCTCCTACAATATGGTAGTCAGAGGCAGCTTGTTACGTTGTGTGGAGCTGCTATGCTAACTTGCCAGTGCATGGGTTGCTGTTGCTTATTAGGAGGGGGAAGGGAAAGGGGTGTGGTGGCAGGAAGGTTGGTGTGGTGCAAATGCACTAGCAGGAGTAATAGATTGGCTCTATTTGCACCACACCAACCTCCTTGCCACCTAACCCTTTCCCCTCTCCCTCTAAGTAAGCAAAAGTAACCTATCTGCCAAGAAGCTAGTATGTATAGAGACTTTGTCCCATATTGCCAGCTGCTTCTGGTAGTAGAGATTTCTGAGATTGGTCCCCAACATTTGCTATATGGCATTTGTAAATTTATGACCCATTCGTTAATTCTTTCTGAAGATCCATCTAAGGATTACTTTACTGTTTCCTGCATCTCTTTTTTCTTTTCTTTTTGGAAGTATTTTTATTAAAGATTTCTTGATTTACAAGTGTGTGTGCAGTGTCTCTCTCTCTCATATTTTTACATGTATCGTTTTTGCAAATCAGTTACCTTTGTTGAGACACTGGGAAGAAAGAGAGGGAACGAGGTGGATAGGGGTGGGGTGGGATTGGGTGGCGATGTTTCTATTTTACTTAATATATGTAGGGTTTGGTGTCGGTGTTGCTTGTGCAGGTTCTCTTTTATTTGCTTGTGTTCTTTGGAAACCTGCCTCCCACTTTGGGGGAGGCCACACTAGGGGCCAGATTCAACTAATCCAGTGCACTAGTGGAAGCCAGTGCAAGGATGCCTATTTGCCTATTTGCTCCTGAACAGATCCAGGAGCAAAAGTAAAAATAAAAAATGCATTTTTTATTTTTTTATTTGCTTTTAGAAAAAAGCCTGTGAGGGACAATTGTGTGCTAAACTTGTCGTCCAAATTCAGGTTCAGGCGCTGGCAGTGCAAGGTTGTATCAGACCCCACACCATTCCTAAGGCAATATATATATATATATATATATATTAGATATCATCAGGCAGGTTGCCCTCTCATCTCAGTTTGACCAGCAGTGGCAGGGTCAGATTGGGCACAGCCCAAGGTCAGCCAGGTGCTCCTGTCACAGTTAAGGAAACAGAAATAGCAGCTTGTACCTAGAGAAGCTGCGGCGGCTCTGCAAACTGCAGTTTTAATGTCCTGACTCTTGTAAATGAGGCCGGGAAAGCTGCAAACAAGAGCGTTTCAAGAGGTGCTCTTGCACAATTATGCCTGCAATCTGGAATCACTGCAGTGTGGTTAGTTATCCTGGATCCAGTAATCATCTGGCAAAGGGACATTAAACACATTTCATATTGACTCTTCAGGCAGCTTCCATTTATGTTGCAAATTACTTCTGTCAGACTTGAGGCATCAAGATTTCAGCTTTTGGGGGCAATGGGATCCTGTGGGCTTTGCCATTTAATTGTCTACAGCATAAAAACCCGCCATGCATTTTCTTTAAGGTTTCTTTTAGGCATATGTTTCCACAGGCACTGGGGAGAAAGACTCTGCTGCTAGTGCAGGATTGCCAAGAGTGCTACTATTTGATTTAAAAGTTGAAATTCTTTGTGATAGGTCCAAATCTAAGGTTTCCCCACTTCCATCTGACAGCATGCACTTTCATATTTTCAAGGCTTTTGTTTGTTGTCTAAGAAGGTTGCAGGGCAAGAACTCACATTTGGACTGGGATGAGTCAAAGTTGCTCTGAAAAGAAATGTAACAGTGACATAAGGATACTGTATGCTGGATCAGAGCAAAGGTATATCCAGACCAGCATTCTCTTGTCAGCAATGCTCAACTAGATACTTCTGGAAAACTCCCAAGTTGGGCAAGGCAACTTCCCTCCCAGCCCCCTTTTGTCCCTCACTTATTTTATTCCAAAGTAGGGGAAGCCAACGTGGTGCCCTCCAGCTGTTCCCAGATCCTTTTAAAAGTTGGGCTCCCTAGTTGGGACTATCACTCCTATCAGCCCCAGCTAGCATGGCCAATGATCAGGGATGTTGAGAGTTGCAGTCCAACTGCATCTGGAGGACCATAGATTCGCACCTTCTGGTGTAAGGAGCATAGCTGTCAAGTTTTCCCTTTTCTCGCGAGGAAGCCTATTCAGCATAAGGGAATTTCCCTTTAAAAAAGGGAGAACTTGACAGCTATGGTAAGGAGACAGTCCTGAAGGCTTTTTGATGCTCTGTTTATGTATGCATTAAGAGGCATGAAGTGTTATCCTGAGTTATATATTTGCCATCTGTTAATGGGAGCTCCATTTAGCTATCAGCTGCTAAGAGAGCCAGTGTTGTGTAGTGGTTAAGAGCGATACTCATAATCTGGGGAACTGGGTTCGCACCCCTGCTCCTCCACATGCAGCTGCTGGGTGACCTTGGGCTAGTCACACTTCTCTGAAGTCTCTCAGCCCCACTCACCTCACAGAGTGTCTGTTGTGGGGGAGGAAGGGAAAGGAGAATGTTAGCCACTTTGAGACTCCTTCGGGTAGTGATAAAGCGGGATATCAAATCCAAACTCCTCCTCCTCTTCCTCCTCTTCTTCTCCTCCTCCTTCTCCTCTCTGCCTTTGTCCAGTTCCTTTCAAAAGCAGCTTAGTACCAATCACGCCTAGCACAATTTCAGGGCCGGCCCTATGGCCAGGCTGGGTGGTGCAGGGCGCCACTGCGCAGCTGCGCCCACCCTCCCGCTGCGGAGCTGCGCCCGCCAACCCACCGCGGAGCTGCGCCCCCAGAAGCCATGCTGTGTGCTGCGCCCGCCCGCCCGCTGGCCCAGCTGCCCGTCGCACTGGGAAACGGGGCGGGGCAGGGGCGCTGGAAAGATATGTCGCACCACGGCACCAGGGCGCCAAATATACTTAAGACGGCCCTGCACAATTTCATATGTCAAATTTGCACTGTATCAGGGATGGTGAACCTGTGGCTCTTCAGAAGTTCCCATCATTCCTGACCACTGGCCATGCTGGATGGGGTGAATGAGAATTGGAGTGCAACAACTGTAGGGCCACAGGCCCATCTTCCCTGCTTTAAGGTCAATGCAACTACCAGGGTAGAGCTTCCAACCACCCCCATATAATAGGAATGAGTACTTTCTTTCATTGCCCAGATTTGTTACTGAACCCTAAAATGTAGCAAATAAATACAATTCCAAATGAATTCTCCACATCCCTACCATCAGCTTCTAGCTTCAGACATAGACACTTGTTACATCATAAGTTTTTAAGCAGCATAGGTTGTGAACAGTGAAGGAAATCACCATCAAAACCAGTCTGGAAATGCTTGAAAATGAACTGTAACTATGAAGAAGCCACCGAGGCATTTCACAATGTTGAAAGAGCTTGAAATATATATAAACCACAACAGCATTAAACCTTCTAACAATTGCTTGGATTTGTTTGATTTCTTCATTGTGTGCACGTGAAATGAATGTGCTTATAGGGGAGGGGAGGAAGCCACCCTCTATATCAAGGCAGGGTCATTCAAATTTGTGTGCCTTCCCCAGTGTCAACGGCAATTTTCATTTTCATTTTACAGTCAATTAGAATTTGGGCCTCTGACCCACCCACCCACTTCCCCTCTTCCAAAGTCCTCCTGCTGAGATGCTGATGAGATCGCTCGACCACCTGGAGACATGTGGATTCATCATTACAGAGAGGAACTAAGGACCACCACGTCTGGCTGGTTTGAATTTGCCAAAGCAAAATGGTGTGTGTGTGTGCACACGCGCGCCATTCGTTAAAAGAAAAATAGCTCTTAATTCTTTCCTCTTGTTGCTGCATTTTGTTCCACCTGGTAGAGCTGGAGAGAACAACCACAGGTACTTTGTCCCTTAAACTACGGTATTATTGTGCCTTTTTGAAACCTGGTTCTACAGCACAGATTAAGAGTTAATCCCAGGCACTTTAAAGTAACATAGGGGGGAGCCCTGAATCTCTGGTGAGTGCTATGGAAGCTCAGTATGCTTTGGCTCTCTTCCAGCAATAGCAAACAGAGAGAACTGGCTCTGCCACCTGGTGAGTCGAAGCCCTGTGCTGGGAAGAAGGGGTGAGTGAAGATCTACACTAGAAACAAATGGGGAATAAAGAACTACACCAAGAAGGGGGGGAGTTGGAAGGGACCCTGAGGATAGTCCAGGCACCCCCAAACTGTGGCCCTCCAGATGTTTCGGCCTACAACTCCCATGATCCCTAGCTAACAGGACCAGTGGTCGGGGCAGATGGGAATTGTAGTCCAAAACATCTGGAGGGCCGAAGTTTGGGGATGCCTGCTCTAGTCCAACTTCCCGCAATGCAGGAAGAATATGCAGCTGTCCCGTACTGGGATCAAACCTGTGACTTTGTTGTTATCAGCACTGTTATGTACTGAGCTGAATCCTAGAACAATAGGATTCAGAAACAGCGGGAGCTACCCAATCCAACTCCAGGTGGAAGTGAATCCGCAACCTGATTGGCCTGCTGGAGCAGCCAATCAGGCGGAGGGCAGAAGTGAATCTGCTACCTGATTGGCCTGTAGGAGCAGCCAATCAGGCTGCAGGCAGAAGTCAATCCACAATATAATTGGCCCACAGGTGTAGCCCTGAAGTAGCCAATCACGCAAGGCCCATTGTGTAAATAATGTATATAAGCAGATGGTTTTGGGAAAAGAGCCATTCTTCTTCTCCTCTTCTCCTTGATGACTATGAGCTGAATAAAGAGCATGAAATTCACTCTCGACTCCGAGTACATTTCACTGGCGACGAGGATGGGATCCTGCTGAGCTGACCGCCACCACGCACTGCACCGCAGCACCGCCACCTGCTGCACCGCTGCATCGCACCGTGCATCCAGGCTTCAGCTCCAGGACCCAAGGAACCCAGAATGGCAACCAACAGCAGCTTCTCGCCATTCAAACCAGCATCAGGAGACTGGGAAGGGTACGCTGCCCGTTTCAACTTCCTCCTGCAAGCGAAAGAAGTCACCAACGATGCCATGAAGAGGGCGACATTCTTCAGCGTCTGTGGAGAGGAGACGTTTGAAATCGCCCGGGCTCTCCTTGCACCTAGAGATGTCGCTACCGTCTCGTACAAAACAATAATGGAACGGCTGAAGGAGCACTTCTCACCACAGCCCTCGGTGGTAGCTTGCCGAAATGCCTTCTACGCAAAGCGGCAAGCCCCGGGGGAAACCATAACTGGGTTTGTGACCTCCCTCCGCCAAGCCGCCCGGCTATGCAACTTCTCAGAGTTGGAGAACATGCTTCGTGACCGCCTCGTCGGTGGCCTGAGGGACGAGATGTTGCAACGACGCCTCTACGCCAAAAAAGACCTCACGTTCCAGATTGCTCTGGAGGAAGCCCTGGCAACCGAAGCCGCCGAGAGGTCAACGCAAGAGGCACGACCGGCCCCGCCATCCCAACCGAGGGTCTACCACGAAGACCTCACCGACGAATCCGAATCTGACAGGGAGGAAGTACACAGAGTACAGCGGCGCACTCAAGCAGCACACACACCACAGCAGCCTCGACGAGAAGGAGGGAACTGTGCAAGCTGCAGGGAGAACCACGAGAGGAGGACCTGTCGTTTCCGCAACGCAGAGTGCAGGCAGTGCAGAAAATTGGGACACATCGCCCGGGTGTGTCGGGCTCGACTCACCCGTCGACAAGCATCAGATGACCGACCCAGGAGCCCCAGGTCACACGGCACCATGCACCAAGGCAACTCGACGGAGATCACGGACTACCAGGTATTCCAGTTGCCCCATCCCAGCACAGAGAAAATTTATATAGAGGTACAGATAGAGGGAGCCCCATGCCGCATGGAGCTGGACACGGGTTCAACTCTATCCATAATCTCGGCCCGAACATTAAGGGAACTGTGCCCTAATGGGGGTCCCAAACTAAGGCCGGCCCCATTCACCCTCCGGGACTTCCAGAAACGTAAGGTCCCTACAATGGGGGTGGGGACCTTCAGGGTGCAATATCGAGGGCGAAAGCAACAATTGGACTTGCTGGTAGTTAAGGGCCCCTACGTTAGCTTACTGGGACTGGCATGGTTTGGACCTCTGGGGCTAGCCGTTACCGGGGTGAACCGCACTAGCTTACAAGTGGACGTGGACGCCATATGCAAAGAGTTTCCAGGGGTTTTCGATGGGGCATTGGGACGATATACAGGACCCCCCATTGCCCTACAGCTAGACCCCGCTGTACGACCCATCAGGCACAAGGCCCGCCGGGTCCCGTTCGCCCTGAAACCCCGCATAGACGAGGAATTGGACCGACTCGTGGAGCAAGGAGTGCTGGAGCCGGTGCCCAACGCCCCCTGGGAAACTCCAATTGTCACACCCGTCAAGCCTAATGGTTCGGTCCGCATCTGTGCAGACTACAAATGCACCATAAACAAGGCTCTCACGGCCCATGCATACCCAGTGCCAGTGGTCAGCCATGTCCTCGCCACCCTGGCTGGGTCAAAAATCTTTGGCAAACTGGACTTGGCCCAAGCGTATCAACAGTTGCCTGTGGACGAAGCCACAGCAGAGGCTCAGACGATTGTGACGCACAGAGGGGCATTCAGAGTAAAGCGGCTGCAATTTGGCGTTAGCGTGGCACCAGGCATATTCCAGAATCTAATGGACTCTCTCCTTAAAGGGATTCCTGGCGTCACCCCCTTCTTCGATGATGTACTGATCGCCGGGCCCACACCAGAGGAATTTGAGGACCGCCTCCGCTCCGTCCTGCACCGTTTCCAGACGGCGGGCCTCAAGGTGAAGCGGGAAAAGTGTTTACTGGGAGTGCCGCAGGTGGACTTTCTGGGATTTAAGGTGGACGCAGAAGGGGTCCATCCAACCGGTGACAAGGTACGGGCCATTTGTGAGGCCCCAGCGCCCAAGAGCAAGCCCGAACTTCAGTCATTCTTGGGACTATTGAACTTTTACCATGCCTTTCTTCCGCATAAGGCAGCGGTAGCGGAGCCCCTACACAGACTCCTAGATAAAAGGGCCCCTTGGGTGTGGGGCCAGCGACAAAGGGCCGCATTCCAGGCAGTCAAGGACTTGCTCGTCTCGAACTCGGTCTTGGCACACTTCGACGAGAGGCTGCCAGTGGTGCTGGCATGCGACGCCTCTCCCTATGGCATCAGCGCTGTCCTGGGACACCAACTCCCGGATGGAAGAGAGGTGCCGGTGGCATACTTCTCCCAGACGCTTGCTGCAGCCGAACGAAACTACTCACAGATTGACAAGGAGGGTCTGGCAATCGTGAAGGGCGTAAAAAAATTCCATGATTTCTTGTACGGGCGGCCCTTTACCATAGTGACTGATCACAAGCCGTTGCTTGGCCTGTTTGCCCCCGAGAAGCAGACCCCCCAAGTGTTGTCTCCACGTGTCCTCAGGTGGTCAATTTTCCTTGCCGGCTACCAGTATGCACTAATCCACCGCCCTGGGAAGGCGATGGGCCACGCAGACGCCCTCAGCAGGCTACCACTACCAGAAACAGGCCCCGACACAGCGCCTGCGCAAGAGGTTATGACCCTGGAGCTGCTTCCCGACCGACCCATTCAGGCACAAGAAGTTGCGCACCATTCCACAAAAGATAGGGTCATCTCCCGGGTCCTGGACTGGGTGTGGCGAGGATGGCCCAGCAGCAGCCCCGGGCCAGAATTCGCTGGCTACACAAACCGCAAACATGAACTGTCGGCCCACAAGGGGTGCCTGTTATGGGGAAGCAGGGTTGTTGTTCCCCAGCCCCTCCGCAAAAGGGTCCTCACAGCCCTACACGAGACACACCCAGGGGTAGTGAGGATGAAGGCCCTTGCCAGGAGTTATGTGTGGTGGCCGGGGATTGACAGAGAGATAGAGGCCTGGGTCCAACACTGCCAGACCTGCCAAGAATCCCGCCCGGATCCCCCAAGGGCCCCAGTCCAGCCCTGGGAGTCCGCCCGACATCCATGGTCACGCTTGCACGTGGACTTCGCTGGACCCTTCCAGGGAAAAACATTCTCATAGTGGTGGATTCCTACACCAAATGGCTGGAGGTCGCACTGGTACTGTCCACTTCTACGGCGGCAGCCATCCGGGTACTACGTAAGCTTTTTGCAACCCATGGGCTCCCTGACACCCTCGTCTCGGACAATGGAACCGCATTCACGTCAGAGGAGTTCCAGACCTTCACAGCGCAGAACGCCATCCGCCACATCCGCTCAGCACCATTCCACCCTGCCACCAATGGCCAAGCGGAGCGCATGGTGCGGACCACCAAGGACAGCCTCCGCCGCATGACACAAGGGGACTGGGAATACCGCCTTGCCGCATTTCTTCTAGCACAGCACAGCACCCCAAGCACAACGACGGGCCGGAGCCCAGCTGAACTACTAATGGGCCGGCGCCTTGCAACTAGACTGGACCGACTTCACCCCGACAGAGCTCAGGATGAGGTAGTGGTGGGGAAAGGCAGGAACCCCCGGACATTTGTGGCCCAGGACGCAGTGTACGCAAAGAATTTTGGGGCAGGCCCAGCATGGGTACCCGCCACAGTCACCAAGGTGACCGGTCCCGTGTCGTACGAGGTACTAACGGAAGGGGGGCAATGTTGGCGCCGCCACTGCGACCAGCTACGGCGACGATTCCCAGGAGGAACCCGGGAGGAGAGCGGGACAGAGGGGTCCCAAGGGGACAGCAGGGCAGTGAGGCCTGTAGAGCGAGAGGGGTGGGCAGGGGAAGCAGAAGCAGAAGCAGTAGGCACAGAGGGGCGCCCCGAGGCTGGAAGGACACCGGAACCAGAGCCACAACCTAGTGGTTCAGTGGCGCCAGACCAGACAGCCCCGGCACAGCCAGCAGCCTCGGAACACGAGCCAGAACCAGAACCCCTGACCAAGGAACACCCCAGGCCACAACGCACACGGAGGCGGCCAGCAGACCTTGGGGACTACGAATGCAACTTCCCGGGCAGGACTGGAACTTAGAGGGGAGGGGTGTTATGTACTGAGCTGAATCCTAGAACAATAGGATTCAGAAACAGCGGGAGCTACCCAATCCAACTCCAGGTGGAAGTGAATCCGCAACCTGATTGGCCTGCTGGAGCAGCCAATCAGGCGGAGGGCAGAAGTGAATCTGCTACCTGATTGGCCTGTAGGAGCAGCCAATCAGGCTGCAGGCAGAAGTCAATCCACAATATAATTGGCCCACAGGTGTAGCCCTGAAGTAGCCAATCACGCAAGGCCCATTGTGTAAATAATGTATATAAGCAGATGGTTTTGGGAAAAGAGCCATTCTTCTTCTCCTCTTCTCCTTGATGACTATGAGCTGAATAAAGAGCATGAAATTCACTCTCGACTCCGAGTACATTTCAAGCACCATGCTCTACCCAACTGAGCTCCCAACTCCAAGATTCTTTAAAGTGAGGAAATGATATTGCAGAGAGTCTGCTGTCCTGCAAACCCTTGGTTCAACCTCCTTGTCCCCATGCCCCACTGCAACTAACCCTGTAGTTACATGCATAGCTGCCAAGTTATCCCTTTTTTAAGGGATTTTCCCTTATGCTGAATAGGCTTCCTCGCGAGAAAAGGGAAAACTTGGCAGCTATGGTTACATGTGTAACTATGTGTAACTATGTAACCCTGTAGTTGCCTAAGCGTGTGTAAATGAACCAATCACACAATCTTTCCCTGTTTAGCCCTCCCATTGCATCCCTTCCCCTTGTTGTTTCTGCTGCATGAACTTTTAGATTGCCATCTAATTGGAGCAGGGAGCTACCCTCTTCTACTATGCAAAGTTTCATTGCAATAACTGCCCAAGATTACCGTCTTCATTCCCTCCTTTGCAATAGCTACTATAATCTACTTAAGGGGCTCAGCCTCATCTTTCCTTCCTGGTAAAATTAAGAATAGAAATATCTTCCATTTCCCTTCTATCAACCAATGTCCTGCCCCAATATCTTCATTTTGGGGTCCTAGAAGGCATTTTGGAATGGTTCTGTTAAATATGCTACCTTTTAAAAGAGTGGGGAGGTAGACAAAGCCAATCCTTTTAGGCTTGAATTTTGAATTTGTAAGCACTGACAACAAGCCCAACATTGCTAAATAGTTGTGTTATGGTGCACTTTACAAAGGCCAGGTCTCTGCCCCACTGAGACTGCAGTCTAACATATGACACAAGGAAAACTTATATGACAATAATGATATAAGCAGTGAGGGGAGCCCATTTGCCCAGTGAAAGGGGCTGTTTTGAATTCCTGGGGCAAAGCAAGCAAGCAAGATTCCCTGTCTTGATACTCAAAAACCCCAACTGGAAAGAGGGGAAGAAAGACAACTGCAGTAACTTCTGGAGACAAACTACAGAAGGAAATTGTTGGCAACAGCATGATATCACTCCTTCCGCCATGGCTAGCAGCAAAGCCACATGACAAGCATCTGCATTGAACTGCTGTATTCGTGTGGCATATTTTCAGCATGGAATTGTATCTCGCCATTTACTGAAATCACCACTGGGTAGACTGTGGATGTAATGGGATTTCCTTTAGTCTCAGTAAGATTGGCTGTTTGGGACCATAATGAAAACAGTAACAGATGCTGCATCCTAGATGAGCTTCCTTTGGGGTCCTAGGAGGCGTTTTGGAATGGTTCTGTTAAAGATGCCACCATTTAAAAAGAGGGGGAGGTAGACAAAGCCAATTCTGTTAGGGTTGATATTACTCCCTCTTGGAATTTGTAGGCACTGAAATGGAGCCCAGAAAGATTTGCTAAACGGATGAGTTAAACTGCTCTTAAACGGGCAAATAACTCACATGGTGGGAAGCTGAGAAAACATTATGTAGAGCAGGAAGTGAGCAGGTAGGCAGGAATAAGAGTTTGGGTTACTTTTTAACAAGAGGAAAAGTGGGGGCGGGAGAATAAGGAGCACATGGAAACTTTTTTTTAAAAAAAAAAAACAGAGTTAAACTGTTCCATAGCAAACTCTTAATATTATGGCCTCAGAGGAGGGACACTGACGATAGAAGAGAAGTTGAAGATATTTCTGACTCTTAATTTTACCAGGAAGGGAATACGAGACCGAGCCTTGTAAGCAGATTATGATAGCAGTTGTGAAGGGGGGAATGGAAAGGCGGGGAGGCCAACAAGTGACCTTGCTCAGTTCCTGCAACAAAACTACCATTTCCATCATGCCCAGTCACTATTTCAATCATGTTCTGGCATTTTTCTTTGTTTTAAAATGTTTTACGTTTTCATGAGTTGCAAACTACACATTACGGCCTGCTTTTCAGCAACAGCAAGTTGGTTATATAGGCAGGGGAGGGGAGAGGTACAATAAGAGGCAAAGGAACAAAGTGGGTCGAGGGGGAAGTTATGATCTTCCTTCCTTCCATTTGTTGCCAGATAAGATAAGACTGAGGTCACCTTCGGTGCAGAGTCAAGGGGTTCAGTTTGAATAAAGCTCCACTGCCTTGAATTTCACCATTGCTCATTGGCTTTCTCTTTTTGCTGCTGCTGCTGTTCTCGGCAAGGACGTTCTCAGCTAGAGAGCGTTGCAGGGCATATCCACGGGGCTAGATGCCCTGAGTGCTCACTGGAAGGACAGATCGTGAAGCTGAGGCTCCAATACTTTGGCCACCTCATGAGAAGAGAAGAATCCTTGGAAAAGACCTTGATGTTGGGAAAGATGGAGGGCACTAGGAGAAGGGGACGACAGAGGACGAGATGGTTGGACAGTGTTTTCGAAGCTACAAAAATGAGTTTGACCAAACTGCGGGAGGCAGTGCAAGACAGGAGTGCCTGGCGTGCTATGGTCCATGGGGTGGATGCAGTGCCATCCCACCGGGAAGGTTTAGTACTTGCCTTTTTCAGGGCATTTTTAAGAAGGAATAAAACTAGATCTGACCTAGTTTTCCACAGATATAAGAGAATGTTACTGAGATGACAACAGCAAGGTTGTTGACCCGCCCCCTTCACGACAACATCTAATGCAGGGCTGGGGTACTTGAAGCCCTTCAGGTGTTGTTTTACTGCATCTCCCATCAGCCCCAGCCAGCATGGACTATAGTCAGTGATTATGGGAGTTGCGGTCCAACAGTATCTGGACCACCACAGGTTACCCACCCCTGCTTGATGATCAGGCATAGAAGGACACCTTTATATGTAGCCCACAACCAAAGTCTACAACACAAATCCAGCACATTGTTAGGTACACTAAACGTAATTGAAATCACTGTTGCTGCATTCACCTGACACTTTTATGGAGAAGGTGGCAAACAAATAAACAAACAAATCCACTTCTGGGTGTGTTCACAGGGTGACAATTAGCACTAGGCTCTATGTGATATTCATAAGTGTGGATTTGTGTCTCTGTGTCCTCCGCCCCCCACCAGTTTTCAAAATAACAGCACAAGGAAGAAGCAACCAGGATTTGAATTACAGTGAAGAAAGATTTAACCCTTTCCCCTATGAAGTTATCCCAGTGAAAAATCTCCCTTGCTTTTTATCTGGGAAGGGAAAATGCCATTGTCACAAATTTTGCACCCCATCCTGTGAATCAGTAATCATGTACTGAGCACTTTCGCTTCCTCTTGAGAAGCAAGCTCATTGGCCTAAAAACATATTGTGTATCTTGATAAGGATGTATAAGAAAGTCTAACAAAGGGCATCTTCTTATGAAGTAGGTTTTGGATTAAATAAATACAGCAGAAACAAGAGGGTGAAGGTGCATTTTGTTGGATCATTCATGCACTCTGTCAACGTTATGCCCAATTTCTAGTGCACGGTTTTCTTTTCTTACCATAATTTCATCACCTTCAGGACCAAACCACACTTCAGAGCATTTAAGCAGAATCATACAGAGAGGATCAAAGTCCTCAAAGCAAGGCAAGTGTCAATTCCTTTGCACGTCTCCACAGTGTTTTCTTTTTCCTTGCCTCTCTGAATAAAGCCAGTGGGAAGATATCAGGGGTAACACACGCCAATCCCAGTGCCATATCAGCACATTAACACAGGTGCCTTTCCCTTTATTTGTGGAAGATAGGATCATCTGGAGCCCGGGAGATGAGTTCAGGGCTACCCTTATCGCATTTAATCAGCATGAATTCTGCATGGCCTTTAGGAATTTGAGATTTGTAAGCTTTTCTTGTATCACATTTCCTACTGGAAATCCCTCCAGCTGGCTAGATGCAGTAATAGGTACCATTTAACCAGCTAATGAAATTCACATGTAACTGTTGGGGAGATAATTGACACGTTTTAGATTTTTGTGATATGTACTAAGCCTTTTGCAGCTGGGTGTATATAAACTGCAGTGGCTGCTGTATTTTTAAGGCATGCTTTTAGATAGGTTTTTAACCATTGTGTGTGCTAAACAAACAAATTGCCCTATTTTCCCCTCAAACGAAGAGCTCGTTTTCCACCTGGTTGATGCGGGAAAGGGTTGTTTTGACTGTAATTAAAGTGAAGGATGAGAGTCTCTTTGTTTCACAGTAAAACACTCTTGCTGGCTTTGTACCGTCGCAAGGGACAGAAGTGAAGGCAACAGGTGGAACACAAAAACATCACTGCCGTATTTGGTTAAAACAAGCCAAAGAACTGAGCTGAAGGAAGAAAGGGTGGAAAGTTTTGTAATACAGGCCAGGTGCCCACTAGCCTCAAATAACTAGTTTCGCTTCTCCATCGTATTGAGGGATAAGAGAGAAATTTGATTCAGTTTGCATTGTAATGTGAACCTACACCGTTCGCAGTTCCCAGAATAAAACACAGGCATCCTTCAAAATTTGCGCTTCTCCATATTTTGAAAGGCAACTTTCCAACTAAAAAGTATGAGGAATAAAGCTTATATTAGTAGAAAGTGTGCATGGAAATGCATGTGTTAGTTAAGATAACATGGGGAAATGCACTATACTGTATTAAGGAAAATCACTTGCAAAAATGTTGGTGTTAGCAGAAAAGTGCACTAAAGTTTCCATGAGGACCTTTTTACAAATATAAACTCTTGCAGAAATACTGCGACCTGAACTTAGATTTGTATAATGAGAAATGCAGAGAAACTGAAATGGACAGATACAGCCATCCCTAATTATATGTGAGAGCAGGATCTCTTGCAATTCTTGGAACAAAAATCTTGGAACAAAATCAACCCATTTTTTAAAAAATTATTATTTTGTCATACCCAACAGAAATATCTCTATTTATTTCTATGGGTGGATGGGGCATTGCCCAAAATTCTACTCTGAGATGTCCTTAGCTTGCATTGATCATTTTTCTAATGCTATTAATTCTGTAAGTTTCCCATACATTCTGAATGTGTAAGTTTGCCCACTGTCATCATATACTAAACATAACACAAGAATTTAAGTGTTGTTGTTAGAATGCTTTCAAAGGCCCAATTCTTTATCCCCAAAGGAAAATTTGACATTAGCCAAGAGCTGTGTCTCCTCTCTGGTCTCTATGCTGCATCACTCACTTTATTTGGTCTACCAAGGATGGGACAGGAAAGTGGTAGAGAACTGGTGATGTAAGCTTGGGCAAGGACCAGAGCTCAGTGGCAGAGCATTAGCCTTTCATGCAGAAGGCCAACAGCATCTCAAGGTAGGGCTGGGAGAGTCCTCTACCTGAAACCCAGGATAACCACTGCCAGCCCATGTAGATGATACTGTAGAGAGCCCAATAGCCTGGCTCGGTATAAGGCTGCTTCCTATGTTCGCTGACAGGAGGAAATGTATTCCTACACTGCAGGTATTATTTTGTGGACAAAAAAACCCACAGTGCTTGGATCCAGAGACCCTGTGACTGAAATTCCATTCACAGAACCTTCCACTCATGGGAGGGCAGGTTCCACACACAAAATCTCTGGATCCAACCCATCACATTTTTCTTGCATAAAAATGAATGTTTGTATTCTCCTTTCCCTCTGCAGGTCCCACTGTCCCCCTGAAAATCTGCTCCAGGTGGTTGGAAGACTACCCAGAACATGGGAGATGGCACAGGAAGCTACAGGGAGAAGTGGAAAATGGAAACAACAAAATTCCAGACTCCCCACTCCATTCTGTGACCTGGGAGTTTCCACTCAGATGCCAGACTTTCAGTGAATGGAGAAACCCTTGAGCTTGTGCTCCTCTGAATTCAAACCAGTGTCTCATATCAGCCCAGTGTCTGAGGTGCCCAGGACATTCTCTCTCACACGACTAACCTCTTCTTTACCTTCTGCATGGGACATGCATGCAGACTGACAGGCCCATTGCGGATTGGAAAGCTCTGGGCTGCAGGTTTATTTAAGCAGGGTTGAGTGGTTTTCGCTTTTTGTTTTGTTTTGCTTTGGAATGGATTTCGTTAATAGCAGGATATTGGGGTGGGGGAGAGATCAGGATGAAAATGTGTTTCCTTTTGCAATTTGGTTTACAAACTGAACAGGATTCATGGCCTGAATTTATTACCTAAGGGGTGTTCTTGAAATTAGTCAAGTATTTACATTTCAGCTTCTTTCCATCTGCATTTTATGCATTCTTCCTTCAGAAGGCACAGATTCTCACTTAACCTTCTCTCATATTTTTTTTAACAGACCAAACAAATGGAGAACAGACACCAAAGGATTGTTTCTGCAGTGAATTCTTTGGTTTGTTTAATACAGTTATCAAGCAGGAGTCTATAGCACACTTTCAGGTGGTGTTTGAGACTACAATAAAAATAACAGGAAATATTAAAGGTAAGAGAATGGAGTTAAACAAGTATGTATGTATGTATTTGTGACACTTATTAGAGGTCTTCTGAAAAGGGCATCATTCAGATGTCCAATTCAGCTCAGGGTCCAAACTCAAATTCTGATTTGAAGAGCAAAATTTGAAGTCTTCCCATTCACTCTTAGGAGGAAATTGTGAAGCTGAATGTTGGAAGATTCAGGACAGATAAAAGGAAGTACTTTTTGTGCGGCGCATAGTTAAACTACGGAATTCAGTCCCACAGGAACTTGGATAGCTTAATATGGGGATTAAACAAATTTGTAGCAGCTATCAATGGCTTCTAACCATGATGGCTTCCATTGTCAGAAGCATTATACCTCTGAATACCAGTTGCCAGGAAGCACAGGTGAGGAGAGTGCTGTTGAGCTCATGTCCAGCTTGCAGGCTTCCCACAGGCATCTGGTTGGCCACTGTGTTGGCACTGACTTTATTATGAAAATGGCATAGATCATAGTGGTGCCCCTTGAAAAGTTACCTGCAAGCATTCAGAAGGATGGGCACAGGGGTGAGGTAGTTATAATGAATGGGGAATACCAGCTTCAGGCTTCTGTCCCTCTCAATTGGCAGAAAAAGTCACAGAAGCCAAGCACAATGCTAATTCCACAAGGTGGGTGGGTCTGTGACACAGAAGCAAAAGGACTTGAATGGCCAGCATTTCCCAAGCAACCACCAGGAGCAGAAATAGCAAAGAGCACAGGGCAGACAAGAATGGTGTGATAACATCAACATCCCTCAAAGTGCTGTGATTGGAGAGCCCTGGCAAAACCTTCCCCTCTTATTTGAAGCTAGTCTAAACTCTCATCTATGACCTGTCCGTCTTGGGTGGCCCTGCATGGCATAGCTCATAGCTTCTCTGAGTTATTCAAGCCCCTTCGCCACGACAAGGCAGTGATCCATGAAGGAGGAAGCCAGACCAGCCAGTCCCAAAAAAAGCCAGACCAGCCAGCTGCAATACCACAAAGATTAAGACTCGCTAATATAATACAAAGCAGATCCCAAGCAAGTATTTCCTGTGATGTAAACGTATATATATATATATATATATATATATATATATATATATATATATATCAAATACAGCCAATTCCAGAGATCTAAATGCAAAGAGCCAAAGCAAATGTGATGCTTATTCACCCAATTAGAAAGTGCATTAAAAAAAAAGACAATAGCAGCTGCAGGGCCTTCCCAGTCCTTTGGAGAATCTGTTATTTGCATCAGGATGGAAACTTCCATTAGTGACAACGAGAGAGCTTCTCCTTCGGTGACAACGAGAGAGCTTCTCCTTCAGTGAAAATTGTAGCAATCCTGACCAGGTCCATGGTGGGAGCAAAGAGTTACAGTTATTTTCTCCCCTGCTCTGCAGCACAGGGGCATTTATGAAAAGGACAGCTCACTTTCTTTCTTTCTTTCTTTCTTTCTTTCTTTCTTTCTTTCTTTCTTTCTTTCTTTCTTTCTTTCTTTCTTTCTTTCTTTCTTTCCTCCTTCGAAGCTGAACCAAACAAAGCTACACATATACAACCACAACTATAAATACAACATTTGCGAACCCGACTCTCCAGAAAAACAGAAAACCCAATAATGTGGGAAATCCCATGTGCTCCCTAAATGCCATGGACGTATTACAGATTAGACGGCATTGGTATTCTATGGCCTTATCCATTGCTGATGCACCTCACTTAAACTCCTAATGTTAAGATGTGGCATTGCACACTATTTGGTCTTCTGCTAATGACCACCTTTGCACTTTCAGAAGAGAGATTAAGGACCAGGTGCAAATGCAACAACCGTAGGGGCACCTCTTAGATTGTTCCACGCGACCACTGCCACTCTCCGCACCACTTCATTTGGCACCCCCATAGGGTGCTCCTCTATCATAGCTAGACTGGGTGCACAATGTCTTCATTTAGTTCTCTTCAAGGACAACCCAAACTTGCCAAATGAAAGAGAATTCTAAATTTTGTACTTGACGTCCAATTTGTTGCAGCGTAAGGGGGTGAAATTGCCTTATTATCGTCTTTTGAATGTCAGCTGGCATACTCCATTGGAGGATAATGTAGCCTAATTATATCACTAGCCTTCCAAACACATTCTCAAAGGCTGCTACATGTGGCATTTACAGTTGCCGTAATAACACAACAAAGCACCAGGAAGCACAGCATAAGCACACCTCTGACCAGCAAGTGACCCGCCAATTAGTAGATGCGTGGGGTTAACCAAAGTAGCCCAGCGCTTCATGTGGGGAGGTTTTTACCGCAACAAACTCTGACCCTAGTAAACTGGGAAATCTATGCCAGGAAGTGCTTACACAATCATCAGCTGTGTTGGCTAAACAAAAATAGAACAGAAAATCCCTCTTTCTGCTAATATTATTCTGTGTGTGAAATGAGAAGACCCTCTGATTTCACACGCAGCAATTATTGAGGAGGCTGCATCATAACTACAGAATTAGGACCAGTGTTTGGAAACTGCACCGATTAGCTCCCGTTTGGAGTGGGGTGTTATTGCAGGCTCTCTCTGCTATTTATGACTGAGACAAATGTTTTCTTCTTCTTTCTATTTTAAAAAAGCAAAGCGCTATTATTTAATGTGGGCGGGCCAGGAGGAAAGAAATCTTGAAATTTCACGTTTTAGATCTAAAAGTGCATTGGCCCCAAGTTTATTTGGGCCTATTATTTGGCTTAGAGAGGATAATTAAGATTGTATCTTGCATTACATTTTTATCTCCTCCATGGGACATCATAACGTCTTTATATGGGCAACCCAACAATCCATTTAGGCCAGTGCTCTGGAAAAGCACCATATGCTGCAGAGGAAATTATGAGCAGTAGGATCATTTAGGAGTATGAGCTGCTCCACCAGTCATTTCCTGCCATTGGCTTGCAGAGGTTTTGAGACTTGGTGACAATGAAATCCCCACGCGTGACAGATTGTATTCAGTTGTTGCCGATTTGGCATGGCTTGTGAGCTTTCTCAGTCAAAGAGAAATTGGTCTGCGTGGGATATGGATGAACATCTTGCATATATTCTGAGGGTATCTTCCCACATTGTGATTTAAGGCACAAAGTGCTGTCCTGGCTAGAATATCCATGTGTCTAACAGCAAACAGAGCCCAAGGTCTCAGCTACAAACAAAAACAGTGTTTTGAATGTGTTATAAACATGGTGCTGGAGAGCAAAAAATAAATAAATTGTCTGAAATTTTCCATAGCACTTTTCCCCTTTGTTATAACTATTTAATTTCTGACTTATTTATAGTGTGCCCCCCCCCCCGGTGTTTAGATCCATCCACCCCAGGTTTGAAATGGTGTTTTTTGGCAAGCCCTGACAATTACCTGATTGCTAGCATTTGCAAAGTGTTGTTTGATATTAGGGGTAGGGCAGGCTAAGTGTGGCTTGGCTAAAATGGCATTGCAGGCCAAAAGGGAGGAAAAATAATATTCATGTAAGCTGTGTCCTGAGTCACAAGCCACCTGAGGAAAAGTAAGGGCCTGTTTTCATGACTGTCAGTAAAAGAAATGCTTTAGCTATACTGCTAAGTACAAAGCAAGTTGGGCCAAGGAGGGTGGGGGTGGGGAAGAATGGGGCATTTGGCCTGGGCCTCAAGTTCAAAGGGGGCCTCAAATTTAGACACATTACTCTTTTTGAGCATTTGAGAAATTTAACAACTTGTTTTTTGCATGCATTGGACCAAAAATGTGACACACTCTCTCAGCTCAGTGCTGCAAATTTAAGGGGGGGGGAAGAGATGTGGCTTGACAATTTGTTTTTTTAAAAAAATATTGTTAACCGAAAGAGTTTTTGTCAAGTTAAAGCATTTAAAATGTTCCTACATATTAACAAAAACATATTTGCTGTGACAGCACAAGGTTAGACTGTGATGAATATGTCCTCTCAGATCAGGTGGTTATATGAACAAGTCACTCACTCTTTTCGGGGTGCCTTGGTTTGCTTTCGTGTGTTGTTATGTTTATGGTGGTGGTGGTGGTGGTGATTATCATGGTGAAGGGGTTCAAGAGATGCAGGTTGCCTGGGCTTCTCTGGACCCCTGAAAATCCACGAGGCCAAGCTCTGGTTTCCTGACTATCCTGGCCCCCACTTTCCTCCCTGCTGCTAAGGGCACACAATATAAAATGTTTCAGTGGGAGGCTTTATTTACCCTCCCCACTGCAGCATCAATGCATAAGGAACTGCCTCCCGGCTTACGCGTGGCATCTTAACTGCTTTCTGCTATCCCACATTGTTAAGTCCTCCCCGGCTTGAAGAAGCTGCCAGTTCTGTGGTTGTGCCTGAAGTCTACTGGGTGTTGCTAAAGAAAGTGACTAATGAGCCCTTAGTTAAATAATTAGTTTGGCATCAGTGGGAGTTGTTGGGCTGAGTATGCCCAGCCAATGTGGCTCAAACTCAACCGGCAAAATTAGATCTGCCTTTAGATCTAATCTAGTAGCAAATCTGAAATTATTCAATGTGGGCTTCTTCAATTCAAGGACACTCGAGGCACAGTGGTTTAGGGCTCCTAGGAAATAAGAAACTTGGCTTTCTTTACCTCCTCACATGCTTCTTGCCTAGGGCTCTGTTGGCTATTTTATTCAATGGAATCTCTGCCGAGGAATTACTTTTCTGCAAAAGAAAAACCCTACCCTAAATAGTGCTATTTCCCACAAAAGCTTTCTCGGAAAGCTGAGCATATTCTTCATGTGCCAGGGAGGCCATTAAAGAGCCCAGGAGAGTGAGCCTTTGAAAGAGAAAGACATAACATGTGTCTCTAGTAATGTATTAGGAAATGGAGCCCATGTAACCAAGGGCCAGTGTGGTGTAATGGTTAAAATATCAGATTAAGAGGACCCAGGTTCAAATCCCCACATAACCACAAAGCTCCTGGGGGGAACATGGGCCAATCACTCTCTCTCTCTCAGCCTAAGCTACCTCAGAGGATTGCTATGAGGATAAAAGGGAGAGTAAAATCCTTGTATGCTACTCTGAACTCCTGTCCCGGCTCCTGTCCAAAACATCCTGACAGAGGATCTTATCTGTAAGCAAGATAGGGCTTTTTATTTACGCTAGTCTTCTTCTTCTTCTTCTTCTTCTTCTTCTTCTTCTTCTTCTTCTTCTTCTTCTTCTTCTTCTTCTTCTTCTTCTCAACAACAAAGCTCAGAATTCGATTCTCGCTTCCATAATAACACGTTGTTTACTGAACAAGACGAAGTGCCACTAAGGCAGTTTTATAACCCTAAGATTTGTCTGCTCTTGCTATTCTATCAATATAGCTAAGAAGCAGGCTTATACCATAATGTGCCTTTAAGTAGATGGGAAATGTAAGAAATCCTCCTCTTCAAGTGGCTTTGCAAGAGAAGTAGGCCAACAGCTTTTTCCATAGCTTAGGTGGATGAGCATGGGAAAAAGATTCAGGGCTAGCTAGGAAGAGTGTGTTATGACTGGCTTTCAGTCAACCTGATGAAGCCATTTCTGAGGTCCATGCCAAAATATATAATACACAAACACGATTGGTCAAAAAGTGCTGAACACGTAAAGGTAGTACAGCCAAAAATGAACAACATGGCACATGTTGAGGTACAACCCGCATTCTTGCTGGCTTTTTAATGAAGGCCATGGTCAAAGAAAATTCAGAAGTACAGACATATCTAATCAATTTTGCTTACTGCTGTGCATGCACAAATCAAACAGCAGATGGAAATGCTAAACACTGGCTAAAGAAAACTCCTTGTTGTAGCTGTTTAGTTGTGTCCGACTCTTCGTGACCCCATGGACCAGAGCACGCCAGGCACTCCTGTCTTCCACTGCCTCCCGCAGTTTGGTCAGACTCATGCTGGTAGCTTCGAGAACACTGTCCAACCATCTCATCCTCTGTCGTCCCCTTCTCCTTGTGCCCTTCTCCTTGTGCCGTAGAATATTCATCTTTATTAATATTAATAAAGATGTGTAATGAAGGCGCCCGATGAACCTCCCTAGGGAGAGCATTCCACAAACGGGAAGCTTCTGGCATCTCCTCTTTCCTTTTGCACACCTGCACCCTTTTTGGGGGCTTAGGCCCCTCCTCTCAACAGCTACTTTCTCCAAGAGCAGGAAAAATAAGAAATTGGTTTGGTTTTTTTCCTCTGAGCAGTGGGAGGATGTGGTAGGGGCAATGAGTAGGGTTGCTGCTTTAGGTAATCCTGGCAAAGGAAAAGAACCTAAGTTGAAGAACAATGGATGCTCTTTGTTTAGATGTCTATGCAAAGAAAGGGTCCAATGCTGAGGTGGCAGGTTGAGGCAAAGGGGACTGTAGGTGACGGTGGGGAAAATAAAGTAGAATGCCAAATGCAGGAAACAGCAAAGCAATATTGTTTATTTTGTGGAGGAGACACCAACAGTCTTAAACCAACCGATCATATTATAGAATAAAACAGTATAGAAATAAATTTGAAAGAATATGTCCTTCTCTATATCATTCTTGTGTGCCCCGTAGGGAGTGTTAGCATTTGCTGCCCGGGGCCAGTTGTGAGACTGCCTCAGGGATACAGCCAGTGCATGCATGCCTGGCTACTGTTGAGTCCGGGGGTGCAAATATCTGTGGTTGCTCTCAGCTTGAAAAACAACACACGCAGGAAAGCCATTGGATAAGGCTAAACTATTTTATTGTGGCCAAATGCAGAGTCTGTCTCTGTTTGCCCAGCTCAGACATTCAGAGCTGTTTAGCATGGCTGCCTCTCTCTGGCATAGCAGGCGGTGAAGAGAGAACAAAGGAAACAGTTCCACTTCTGGAACAAAACAACAGACGAACATCCTGTCTACGTCACATCCACTCAGTGGGAACAAAACACATATGTACAGTCATATGATAAACAATAATTCTATGACTGCAGGACAGGGAATGAATCTCAACAGGGAGATGATTTGCATTAGAGTCAAAATCTGTCATGACATTTTTGAGCTAGGGCTCAACATTTCTGCCGTGAAAGGCTAAAACTCAACAACAGAGGTGAGTTCACGGTCAGTATTCCTGTCACAGGCAGAGCCCATACTGCTAAGCATCAGCATGAACCAAGCCGGTGTGACAAGACCCATGAACACTGCACAAGCAGAGACACAGCGGCGAGCCCCATTCCTACTCAAAACAAACACACAGGTTCCTTTCTAAAGGGCCGCATCCATCTTTGCATCTCCTGCTGTTTCTTGCCCAAATCCAACAGACCATCTTGGGGGGAAATCCCATGCCTTCCCTTACCGATTAAGGCCAGTTTAAAAACCCACAAGAATAATACAAAGCAAATCCAGCAAGCAAAATAAGTGCCAATTTGAGGGCATTCCTGGGATTTTTAATATTTATTGTAAAGAAATAAAACTGAAGCTGCTCTTTTTTAAATAGGAAGGAATTGGCTGCCCCTGACCATAATGATGATGATAAGTTTAAAAGTAACTGTTAATGTAAAACTTTAAAACTCCCATAAACAGATCTGAAAGTCAGCCAAAGGTACTGTAGAGGGTTTGGTAGCTTGGAGTACACAAACTATTTCAGTATGAGAATACATTGCAGAAGTGTATCTATAAGAAAGGGGAAGGGGAGAGAATTGTTTAGTCCAGAATCTTTGACATTTCAGAAGAATATGGAAGTTTGGCTATAAGATCATCATCATCATCATCACCATCATTTTATTTGTATGCCACCTGTTAAAACAATGCTCAAAGTGGCTTACAATATGAAAAGATTTACATAATTTCAAATATAGTAGTCATAAAAATAAATAAAACACATCAAAAACTACATAACCAAACTGAACAATTTCCACAAAAAGAAAAAAAATTAATATCAGTAACAGCAGCAAAAAACCAAAAAAACTTCCCCCCAAATACCCTAGTCCTCCTGGGCAGGAGCGGTAGCAATCCTTATGAGGCCTTTTCAGGCCCCACCCTAGGCCAGGTAGAGAGAGGCAGGAATGGGGCCCTCGGGCATTCAGCAAGGGAATAAGAAAAGTCCTGCTGGGGCATGCCAAAGACCCATCTATTCCAGCATCCTGTTCTCGCAGTGGCCAACCAGAGGCTTATGGAAAACCTGAAGGCAGGACCCGAGCTCAAAACACTCTCCCCACTTGTGATTCACAGCAACTGACATTCAGAGGAACGCCATCTCTAACAGTGGAGATAAAAGTCAAACTACATTTCATTATAAAAGCATGTCATGTAGACATAAATATAGAATAATAATAATAATAATAGTAATAATAATAATAAATTTATACCCTGCCCATCTGGCTGGGTTTCCCTAGCCACTCTGGGCGGCTCCCAGCAGAATATTAAAAACACGATAAAACATCAAACATTAAAAAAACTTCCCTAAAGAGGGCTGCCTTCTAAAAGTCTGGTAGTTGTTTTTCTCTTTGACATCTGGTGGGAGGGCGTTCCACAGGGCGGGTGCCACTACTGAGAAGGCCCTCCACCTGGTTCCCTGTAACCTCACTTCTCGCAGTGAGGGAACTGCCAGAAGGCCCTCAGAGCTGGACCTCAGTGTCCAGGCTGAACGATGAGTGGAGATGCTCCTTTAGGTATACTGGGCCGAGGCCATTTAGGACTTTAAAGGTCATCACCGCCAGTTTGAATTGTGCTCGGAAACATACTGGGAGCCAATGTAGGTCTTTCAGCACCTTAGACCCTGCTGCACCACATAAGTGTGCTCTCTAAAAGACCACCTCGTTTTAGTAGGGTTGGAGTCTGGGAAAGGGATTAACTCTAGGAAGGCCAATATACTTCTTTGTACCTGGGGAATGCTGGAGAAAAAACGAAAGCTCTAATTAAGACCCTGCTCATTTGCTCCACGCAGGGTTGGGTGGTGTAGCATTGAGCAGGCCAGGTCCCTCTCCAGCGGCACTCATAAAGCTGTCAATAAGCCCTGATGGTGTGAAAAAGCATAGCTTCTAAAGAATTTGCTTCTAGTTAAATTAAAAAGAAAAAGAAAAAGAAAACCCTCAGCTCTCTTCTGTTCAGTAAAACCTAACAAATCATCTGGGATCATATAAACAGCAAATTTAACAGTATATTAGCAGTGCTTATGGAACAGAAGACCACTTACCCAGCTCAGAATGCCAAAGGCCAGCCCTGGATAATGATGACATTCCATTGGTGGAAAGTGGTTTTAAGAGTTCTTTGCAAAGGAAAACAGAGGGATTTGCCTTCATCGATCAAAGCAATACAATGAGATTGTGCACAGACATGGTAAGTAGTGCCAACCAGCAAAGAAATATATATTGCATTTTATTTTGTTTGGCAAGTGGGCCACTTAATAGAGGTAAGCACATGTGGAAGGAATGCAGGGTTAATAGCTGTTTAGAGGTTAGTCCACATGCTGGTTCTGCTAGAAAATTTGGATTAAGCCAATTAAGCCACAGTTGCATTAACATAAGCTGGAACATAGGAGGATTTCTTTTCCCTTTTTTTAGGTGCCCGGAGGTGTCGATGGTTCAATGCATGAATCATAGACCTGTTTTCCAGATGTGGCCATCACAGCTGCAAGAAAAGGCCCATCACCTTATCTTTACAGACTCTAAAGCTTCTGGAATACTAAAATGGTTACTTCTCCTCATAAAATTAATGGTGTGCTTTTTATGGGATTCAGCACCAGCTGGGAGCCTGATTTTGTTTATAAAGGGCTGTTAATACAATTACCAAGCTACTTGACACTGTAAATTTTCTGTTGTTTTTCTTTTCCTCGTTTGGGAGATTCTCATTTAGATGTGCATTTGAAAACAGGTAGGATCATTACTATAGCCTCATGCTCAGGAGGCTGAATTTAAGGTCGCGTCGCCACTTGCATAATAGACTGCGTATTTTTAAGAGTTTTCTAATGGCAATAAAAGTTTCCTTCCTTCCAAAAAATTTTTTCGCACATAGTCCTTTGCTTGCCTATGGAAAGTGTCTCTGGAAAGCTTTTTTTAGAGACAAATCAAATGTTCTAAAGTCCATCCACAAGAAAGAAGAATGCATTTCTGAATGTAGTTTTTCCAACTTGGCAAACGGTTTGCATCTCCCAAAATTTAACTGCATAAAAAAATAATAATGCTTTGGTTGGTCAAGAAGACCATTATTGGTTTTCTTTAAACCAGGAACTTCAGGAAAGCAAAAGCCCTCTAAAAATGAAAGGTTACATACCCTGAAAATAAGGCTTTCGAGGCAGCAAATAGAGCTAGGCACTCTAACCCTAACTTTAGATTTTGCTGCCACTAATCTGGCCATCCTGTTAGTGCAAGCCCCAAATGCACCCCCAGTCACATCCAGGTGAGCTCTACCCCCACCACACACATCACTACTGCCCCAGAGAATAGCCTGAGAGCATGTGATGATGACCTTACAATCCAAAAGCTATGTTGGTCTCAGCCAGGTCAGTTTCAGGTGAGATACTCCTGTCAATTGCTCAGAACTTCTCAGTTGATGGAGTAACACAGACCATGTAAGCAGCGCTCTGGAAGTCAGTTGAGAAAGAGCAAAAATCTGACATTGAAGCCGCTAGGACATAGCTGCCAAGTCTCCCGCTGAAAAATGCGGGATCAGCAGTGGCGCGGCACCGGACGTCGCTTCTACGCATGTCTGGACATGCGTAGAAGCATTTTCTGGTGCCGGCGCTGCCCGATTTCCGGTGCCCAGACATGGGCAAAGCGGCACCCAAAATGGAGCCTCCCTGGCAGGTAGGGAATCCGGGGGATTTCCGGGATTTTTTTCTATTCGGGATAACAGCGGGAAACGGATTAAAATCCGGGGGTTTCCCGCGAAAAACAGGAGACTTGGCAGCTATGCACTAGGAACAGTTTTAGTGCCTACCCAGATGGAATTGCAAGCACATTGTCACTCATGCAGCATAAGAGTAAAAAACCTTGGCCACACGTCTGGTGGTTCTGACTCTGCTTTTGGGATATGAGGAGTGGAGGAGTAAAAATATGTCTCTCTCCTGGAAATCATCTAATGCAAATCACTGTGCGTGGGCATTGTTCTAGTGAATGGAAGATAGTCAAAAGAAACACAAAAAAACCTGGTCCTATGGAAATGGAAAGGTCAACCAAAAATCTTCTCCATCAGGAGAGTTGGAGCTAGAAAATTTATATGTGAATGGGCAGAGTGGGGAAGAAAATATGGTGCACCAAAATGTTCATGTGAACAGATGTGTTTCCCATTAGCTCTGTGGAATAGCTTTGGCTACAGTACACTTAAAAAGTAGCTTCTAGCAAAATCAGTGGGACTTAACATCAAGTTGGTAATCTTAAAGGAAGGGAAGAGGTTTATTCTGGGAAACAGAAGGGATTATGAAAGCACAAAGGACATCTAAGTAAAGAAGCATGATTTGGCTGTATCTGAGCAAGATACAGTAACTTCATACTCCAATAGCAATTACATTTTGTTACTCTTGTTTTAGGGGCAAACCTGGGTTAGGAATAAGTGAAGACCCCCCCCCCAAAAAAAACACCCAGAAAAATGGGAGCATGGCATATTTCTGAGTAATCATAAACAGACTGTTCCCCACACTCTTGATGCTCCAAGTGACTTTCCTCTGCTACAGGCCTCCTTACCCAGCTCATCTGGCTGTATTCTAGGAGCATAAAATAACAGAAATGGTGATCTGTCTCCCCTCCCGCCTGTATCAAGTTCTTGGGCATGCATGCTATGCAGCTCACTAAGCACAGGTAGTCCCTGGGAAATGAGATAACTACATTTCCCAGGAGTCCCATGTGACTGGTGTACAGCAAAGCAGTGCACCATAGGTGTGAAGGGAGAGAGACCACCTTTTGCTTGCTAGGCAAAAGGTAGCTAGCAGCAGTGGGCTGGGAAAGTAAAAAGGGATTAGAGAATTGATTGTTGTTGGGTATGGGCAGAGAGAAATTGGGTTTTTTGGGGGGTGCAAAGGGACTGGGAGAGGAATACTTCTCTGGCTCCTATGAAAATCTGAGTCGGAGAAGAGTTCGCACTGGGAAGTGGGCCCACACGAATTATTAGTCCCACCCCTGACATAATGCACACCATTTTGCCCTGACTCCAGTGTCTGCATATGCAGCAAAAATATCTGATGGAAGAAAATCTTCATACACAGCTGCACACATTATGGTGCCATAAGTGCAGCCGATACAGCAAACGGATGTGGAACGGGGTGACCCAGGATCCTTTGATTTTAACTCTCACACGCAATTGGCATTGACTCGGACTAGGTTAACAAAAGGCAGCAAAAGCTTTGCTTGCATCCTTTGTGAGGTGTTGCAGCTCGCCTGTTCATCTGCCTCTTGGTCTTAATTCATTCCATTTGTTTCTATGTGAGCCATTTAGTTGATGTTAAGACTGAGAGCCATGGGGGTCAACAGGGGAGTGAGTCATAGCATGGTTAATGGGGCAGCAGCATTGCAGTGAGGTGAGTGGTCTGGAATGTACTCTGAGTATCTTGGGCCCACTGATCTCTCAGTGTAACAAGATGCACCATTCTGCCATCCGATCCCTTTAAACATGATGCCAGCATATTAAAACTGATCATTCCTTGATGAGGTGAGGCAGTGGTTTGTAATAATAACCGCCTGCTCTTCATCATCTCTCCCTTTGTTCTAATTAGACTTGCTTTGGTTCAGAAGCTTGGGAGTGGAGGAAAATAACACACAAACACCAGACAGAATCTCCCGCTTGCCGACTGCATCATTCTGGCATGGAAGCCAATCCTTAGCCCACCCTACCCTCTGCTTTGTTGATTCAGCTGTACTCTGCACTAGAGGTGAGGGATCTGGGATGACTGGAACCCACCCTAGAGTGGTTCATTTGCTGATAACAATTGGAAGCGCAGTGTAGCTTATGGGATTTGTGCAGCTGGTCCCACTTTAGAGGGATTTTTTTGAAGAAGAAGAAGAAAAAGAGAAAACACCTTATCCTAAATCAAAAGCTCAAAATGTACGAACACAGCAAAGCTTTTGGGGTTGGAAGGCATTTTTTTCTGTAAGCTTTCTGCTTCCCTCCTCTTTGTGTTATGCACTTCAAATAAAGCCCTGGAACCAGATAAATAGTGGATTGGCAAAACTAGATTCCAGTTGCCTGACCATAAAATAAAATTTGCAACAGTTCTTCATAAGATTAGCAAGCCTTCCTTTTAGGCTCTTGCTTCCCCCCCCCTGTTCTTTCTCTTTTTTTAGTTGGGATGTTAATGTGCTTGAGCTGCTTCATTGTCAAAGTTATTCCCCGGTGATCCCTCTATTCGGAGTTATTGCATTGTGGGCTAGTTGCCCGGAGCATAACGAGCTGTACCTCCTTTCTGCTTAAAACAAGTGATGTTTATATTTCTCTGACTTGGAATGCAAGCTTCTCCAGCTCCTAAGGCTTGGCTGCATTAGAAAACAAATGCCACTTCTGCAAGATGTTCAACCAGCTTGGAACAGAAGTTGAGCTTCTAAGGCAGGGGTAGCTAATGAGGTTCCTTCCAGATGTTGTGGGCTACAGTCCCAGCCAGAATCGTCAATAGTTGGGGATGATCGGAATTGTAGTCCACAACATCTGGAGGGGACCAAAAGCAGCAGCATTCACCAAACGTATCATCCATGTCACTATGGCTCACTGGGCAGGAAGAAGCAGCAAGGTTGGCAGTCAGATTAGTTCTCATGTACATTTGCACATGCTTCTCCACCTCTCCCTCCCTGCTGGTCAATTAAAGGTGGCTACCTTGCCCCACTGATTGCTACTGGCTAAACCTTTTCTAAGGTTCCCACTAGAAGCAAGGAATTCCTAGTTTGCAGAGCCACTGCAGAGTCACACGTTGTGCATGGAACACCACCATGAGCATGTTCAGCAGCAACTCAGTTGCTGGAGTCAATTGTGCAATTTGCAAGGTGTCTGGCCTCCCTACTGTGTCTTCAGGTGCATTATCCTTTGCTGGAGACACTTTTGGCCTGATCTCTACTGTACAGACAACCAAAGCCCAAAGTATTTAGTTCAGCTGTTGTTATGTGATGGAAAGGGGGAAACTAGAGTTCCAGCCAGTTTCGTGCAGTTCCCCCCCCCAACTTTAGATGGGGTCTTCAGTCTGGTAATTGTTCTTTGGTAGTTAAAAAAGTAATGTTCAAGGGAGGTGGGGTAGGTAAAGGTCGCTGGTGTGGCCTCAAAACAAGCTAGACAAATCAACATAGGAAAACTTGTGTCTCGGTGGCCACATTTGCTAAACCACAAGTTACAACATCCTTTCAGCTGGGAGCTATTAGCGTAATTCAAAAAAATTACCATAAAGGTTCGAGGGGACCTCAAATAATTTCAGATACTGCTTTTGCTTGGTTTGTTTTCTTTCATTTTAGCCACAGCTGCCTTTCCAAGAAAAAGACATCTTGTGGGAGTGTTTAAATCCATGGAAAATTTGGCTTGAACAAGGTACCTGTATGATAAATACAGAAGGGAGGAAGAGAGGCCGGAAAAAAAGATTTGATTTGAGCTGAAATCTTCTTCAATTTTGCATTTTTCAAAGGAGCCTGCTCAGCGTGTACCGATAAGTGTATCTAATGCACCTTCTCCTGATCCCTGCCAAGATTTGAATAAGACTAGTAGTTGTGCAATGCCTTTGAGGTAAACAGCATATTGGAAAATCTCTATTTTACATGGACAGCTCATGCTTCAAACATTTCACAGTACTATCAGGCTCTAGGAGGTAACTCTCATTTGGCTAATAATGGGCAGATTACAATATAATCTCAAAGAGGCCCAACTCATCTGGGAAAAATTATTTGTTCCTGCTATCTAAACCCCACTTCCCTTATTATATCCGGTGTGGGCGTGGGATCCCACTCAAAATAAAAAAAGCTGAGCATTTGAAGCTCACTCTGAAAAGTGTGGAACCCCCTAGTCTTCTGCTGTTCACACTTCAGCTTGAAACGATCGTTTTGGGCACATACAAATCAAAGCTATTAAACCACTGTGTGATAAAATGGATTAGTTATGGCTGCTACAAAAGTTGCAAAATTCCAACATAGAAAGCACTTGTATTGAAATTTCCCTACAATCCATTGTCATCATTTAGCCCAGATGTGGAACCTGAGATCTGCTCAGAGAAAGAACAGGGGAAGCATGAGCTTCCGGCAGGAGTGGTCAGCAAAGAGGGGTTGCAGCGCTTTCCTGATCTCTTGGCACTAGCGTTGCTGTATCTTAACAGTAGGGAGATGCCAAGGCAGTAGGGAGGTCTGTGCAGTGCAGCTGCACCAGCAGGACTGCCAGATTGGCTTCACTGCAGAAGTGCCAAGTTGCATCCAATATTGAGGGAGCCCATCGCATGTGATGTCACATGCCCAGGGCTTGTTGCATGTGTGTGATACATGCCATGGGCGTACCCAGCGAGGGGCAGGGGGGGCAACTGCCTCCCCCAGAAGCAAAAACCCGGACCATAACACACACTTTTCCCCTCCAAAAACTGAAGGGGAAAAGTCGCTGCGGGTTACGGAAATCGGGCTGTTTCTGCCCCCTCCGCGGCTGCAGCCAGCGACAGGAACGTGGGGAGGGCAAGAAGCAGCCTGAAATCGGGCTGTTTTCGTCCACTCCACGGCTGCAGCCAGCGACAGGAACGTGGGAGGGGGGAGGAGCAGCCTGAGCTGGGGGCGGCGGACGGGAGCTCCATCCTTTCATCTTTTCTCCCCCCCCCTCTTTCTTTCTTCCTTTTTCTCTCTCTCTCCCTCCCTCCCTTCTCTCTCTCTCCCCTTCCTTCCTTCCTTCCTTCCTTCCTTCCTTCCTTCCTTCCTTCCTTCCTTCCTTCTCTCTCTCTCTCTCTCTCTCTCTCTCTCTCTCTCTCTCTCTCTCTCTCTCACCCACCCCGTTCTTCCTTCCTTCCTTCCCTCTCCCTTCCCTCTCTCTTCCCCTCTCTTGCCCCGCCCCCAGTTTTGATCCTGGGTATGCCCCTGATACATGCGTGTGGCATCATGTGCCTGGAAACTAACTCTATGTGACAATGCTCTTTCATGCATTCACCTTCACTTCCCAATGATGTTTCCGAATAGGCTGGATGTTCCAGAACAGCCTCTCTTGGCTTGACCCGAAACCCTGACATAACCAGAAATCCCATGGCACTGGGATGTAATTCCTGTCTGAACAACAGTAGTACTAGCCTTATCACATGGTAAAAGAGCCTCTTTGGAGAGCTGGAACCCTTTTGTAATCCACACAATTGTCACTCGCTGGCAACAGAGGGAAAGAAACGCAACTGGGGTCTTCTAAAATAAAATTTTGACAAAGTTCAGGGCCAGCTGTCATCATACAAGGTATAAAAATACAAAGAAGATCTTCAACAACAACAAAAAGAACTCCAGGTGGCATTAATGCAGCAACATTGACAGAATAACGAATAAAGCAGGAATACGTGTAGGCAGTCCAGTGTAAATCCAGCACTAACACACTGTTCTTGTGTCAATTACATATTGCAGAATGCACCTGCACATACGCACACACATACACACATACACACAGCCAGGAGGGGTCATGAGTAATGAGTGCCACAAAGTTACTTCCATGTATAAAAGCTTCCCTCCCCATGCCAAAAAACAAAGGGAGGGGGGGAATCACTCATCTTTTCCTGTATTTATCCTCCGCTCCCTTCCCTCTTTTGATGGAGTCAGTCATGGAAGCAGGAAGCCCTATTAAGCTTCTCCTTATCAGAAGAAGAAGAACTGACAGCTCATACAAAGCCCTTCATGAATACAAGGCTTGGTGGGATGGGCCAAGTGGCAGATCAGCCTCAAGCCCCCTGCCTCATTGATCAAGTTCTTTGAACTGGTATTAGTTCAACTTGCAAAGGGAGCCTGCCCTAGTATTCAGCCCTGCCTCCCCAGGAGGATAATTACCCAACATTCAGAGGGTTAACTCTCCCTCCTTAGCCCCATTAAGCCAGCCCCACTGTAATGCAGACTGCCACTGAATTAGCCCATAATCGGATTAGGATAAATTGCTTCAAACTGACATTCAGAAGCACAGGCTCCTGTCGTCTTCCTACAGATGTGGGGTGAGACTTCCTAGCTTACCTTGCCCTGTTCTGCTTCAGGCTCAAGACTTCTCTTTTGAGAAGTTGGCTTTTCTAACCAGCAGTGTTATTTTCTTAATCATGGGGACATGAAGTAGCATCAGGCTTGTAAATGCTAGTGTGCAAAGGGAGAAGCCCATTAGGTAATAGAGGAAGACCAGAAGGATCCACCATGACCAACTACTACCGGTAGGTAGAAAAGGAGAAAGTGTCAAAGTAAGATCAGGGAGAAATCCAAGACAAAGTGGGAATAGGAGAAAGCCCACCCTCATGCCAGCAATTTTAGGAAATTCATTTCTGTCCTAAGCCACAGATTTCACAACAGCGAACACACCTGTGCTCTTATGAAGGGTTTCCACAATGCACCTGCTGGACAGATAGGCTCTATGATCTAAAAGTATCAAGGACAAGATGAAGAAAAAGGAACCTGGATTCAGAGCACTACCACTACCTCTCTAAGTAGACAGTCCTTACCCTTTTATTATTAGGGATTGCACATATAGATCCAGTCCTACAAGAACAGTTTCATACACAGTCTTAAGATTATGCACCACACTTCTGAGTAGACAAAAATACATCCAGTATTGGGAACTGTCTTTGGAATTACAGTGGTACCTCGACTTACGAAGGCGATCCGTTCTGCGGCGCTTTTCGGAAGTCAAAAACTTCGGAAGTCGAAGCGTCCATTTTGTGCATGCGCAAAGTGCGATTTTGCGCTTTGCGCATGCACAGACCGTGTGTTTCGCTTCTGCGCATGCACAGAACGCAGACGCGGTGAAAATACTTCTGGGTTAGCAGACTTTGGAAGTTGAAACCTTTGGAAGACGAGGCATTCGTAAGTCAAGGTACCGCTGTACATGAGAGTTTTGAGGAACAATAGCCTCAAAGAGAACGTTCAACTCTTTTGAGGAATTGTTATAATAAATGGTTTGCTTATGCAAAAATTATAATAGTATCCCTATCTAGGCACTCTGTACCTGTGCCCTGAATGCATAAATGGGCTAGTCCTGCCCCCTAGACACCAATGTGCATATTGGCCAGGCGCCTTGACTAAACACATGGAAGGGAAGTGGCATTATGCACCCAACTCCTACCCATTCCATAGTTCTTGTTCATGTGAAGGCATGCAGTTGGAAGCCCTGAAAAGAAGCAGGGTTGCTGACTGCATGGAGAAAACCTAGACGTGTACACATTTCACCATATAACCATTTAAGATTAATGACAGCTGTGTTAGAAGTCGTTTTGGTATATGTTGACAGACCATTTGAGCTATCCCCCGTGAACTGGATGGGACACAAGATGGCTGTTGGTTTCTTATTGCCAATGTCACCCTTACAAGCAAGTAGAGGAAGCAAAACACTTGTGCATATTATTGGGGTGTGTGTGTGTGTGTACTTATTATGCTCTCTTTCATGCATGGGCAGATAATAGTATTCCCAATGGTACAAGATCAAGATGTTATGACTTCCTACAAAGGCTCATGTCAATGGATCATTACAGCAAGGGGTCAAAGGTTGCTTCCCTGAACATGATCTCTCCTTTTGGAATTAGGAGGTTTATTTGTTCTAAGATAAAGGAGAGTGCCCTGCCTCCTCCTGCTTAGATCAACCTGATGTCTGGTTCAGAAATGTTATGAAACACTCTGTGAAGCTGTTATGATATTTCAACCAAGAAGCGTTCCCGGTGACCTTCCACCTCAATGTGAAAGCCTGAGGGTCAAAAAGTGAAAGGCAGACCACATCAGCGAGCCTTTCATTGGGTCAGACCTTTCCCTGACACTGGATGTTGAAGAATGATTGCAGATGGCATCATTGGAGGTAGGGAGGGGAGGAAGGAGGGCAGGGAGAATATCACCTGTCACAAAATTTCACCCCCTGGTGAACACTCATTGTTAGAAGACCATAAATCATTCTGCTTTGATGGAACCACTGTGAATGCTTTCGGCTTTGAAGTTAAAGGAAAGCTTGCACTTGATAGACAATTGTGGACAGTGTGGCATGACTTTTGGTTTCTAAAACCACAGGTAAAAATTACTGCATTTGGTCCAGAAGGTGGGATGACACACAGCCATGTCCCCAACAATAGTCACTCACTGCCTATTATCCACAGGCTCAAAAATATAAGGGCAAAGAGCTGAGTTGTACACCCAGTAGAATCACATGGTGTGACTCTTGCTGAAGTTGCTATTTTCAATATCCCCCCCCCAAGAAAAACCTCCTGAACATCGACAATTTGCATGGACACAAGCCTAATCTTTCAGTGTTACCTTCAAGCATTCACATGGTTCACCTGGGTTGCTTCTGCACCATGGGGCAAGTCTGCAAGCCTCTTTCAGTTTGGTGTCCCTGGATTGAGACAGAATGGGGAACAAATTTCCAAAATGAAAACCTTCTTGGATGGACTCTGTGACTTGCTCAACACTCAAGCAACACCAGCAAGCCAAGGCACAATTAGATGCAAAGGTGAAAAATTGTGTTCAGATGTTGCTTCTACAGCTGAACTGAGTGGGACACCAGATTTATAAAGCAAGAGTGCTGTCTAAAAAAAATCATTTTCAACCAAATTTACAAGCAAAGAAGAGCACTAAGACTTTCACTTTTATCTCTTTCCTGAATTTTTGAGTTGCCTTTCTTTTGGTGAGATAAAAATAAACCCAAGAGGGATAGAAGAACAGGGGGACTCTGCTAAATGTTTTGTAACTAGTTGTACTCCAAGAAACAACCTAATCAATGTCTCCATAAATGCATGCAATCAAGTTTTTTTTAATTAAGATTCACAGGGTGTGTGTGGTGTTTTTAATAAAATAAAAATAAAAATAAAAACAGCAAAAGCATAATGTGTCCATTCATTCCAGGCCAGCCCTCTCCTGCCCTCTAATCTCTAAGGTGCAATAACAACTTTTCTGTTCACCCCCACTGCTTCTACCCCTCGAAAGCAGCAGGTACCAAGTTACTTTTTAAAACCTCGGTCATGTAAGCAAATGCTTACAAGGGACTGTTTTCTGCCTTTCAGATATTGTCCTTCTGGTGGAGTCACTGGGAAAATTTCACAGTGTGAAAGTCTGCAAAAAGATGTCCCCAAAGAGGTTTTAAATACGCAACCCATGTCTCCCGCTCATGTTTATCTGGTGTTTTTTGAAATGAACAAGGCACCCAGCATATCCTCATGGAAAATACTAGAGGGCATGTAAATTATAAGGGGAAACCAAGTGTGTTTTTCTTCTGCAAGCTGGAAAATAAATACTGGAGCTTTACCTCTCTTCCCATGGCTTCCTAAATGTTAAGGGTGAAGGGACAGTACTGAGAAAGGATTAACAGTTCAGCTTCATTAGAGAGCTGAAGTTTCAGAACAGTTTGAAACACAACTTCACTCTACTGAAAGTTTGCACGGTCCTCCTACCTGTTCACCCTTATCCAAAACTTGCAACATGCAAGCAAGGCCACTTCTGCTACTCCTGACCATTAGGTCTGCCACCCCTGACCATTAGGTCCAGTCGTGACTGACTCTGGGGTTGCACGCTCATCTCGCATTATTGGCCGAGGGAGCCGGCGTATAGCTTCCAGGTCATGTGGCCAGCATGACAAAGCCGCTTCTGGCAAACCAGAGCAGCACACGGAAACGCCGTTTACCTTCCCGCTGTAGCGGTTCCTATTTATCTACTTGCATTTTGACGTGCTTTCGAACTGCTAGGTTGGCAGGAGCTGGGACCAAGCAACGGGAGCTCACCCCGTCACAGGGATTCGAACCGCTGACCTTCTGATCAGCAAGCCCTAGGCTCAGTGGTTTAACCACAGCGCCACCTGGGTCCCATACTCTGGAGGGATAGAGGTGTCCTTATTGGTTTTCTCAGTGTCTCATTTTTACCACCTCAAATTCAGTTCTCCATACTTCTGCAGCACTTTGCAATTCTTTTTTCAATCCCTGTAAAAAAAAAAAGCTACCCGGCATTTTAGTGCAAATTTCTCTACTAATAAATACATTTGTGGACACAATACATGCATTGTTGCAAAGTGATTTTGCCTGATAATAATGCATTTTGTGACACTTTGCCTTAATAGATGCATTTTTGTACATGTTACTTGCCTGGAGAACCGCACTGAAAAATTCAAGGAAGTGTGAATTGCAAAGAATGGCTGTGTTTCGGTTTGCTTATTGTTTCAAAAGGTGCACATTTGGCAGATTTGCCTGTAAACGTGAATGAAATCAGATTTCTCCCCCATCCTTCTTTGGCACACATGAACTTTTTCTCCACACATGATTTTCCTGAATGAAAAAGAATGGCTAACTGTGAGGCCCACCTGAAGTGCCTTTGAAATCAATGGCACATATTACACTTTTAGGATCTGGGCATAAAACACACATTGAGGTCTCCCTCCATATTTCCGTTTCCTAAAAGAGGATATTCTTATAATAGTTGTTGCTCCTGCCTTCCACAATTTAATCAAAGTTTTATGTTGTCCTGGACTACCCTCCTGCCAGTCTCTCACACCTCTACAAGCTCCTCTCATAAAATAAGTTAATACAGTACAAGGAAATGGAATGCACAAAACACAGTCTGAAAAAGACTGTGCACTTCCTGCCTCCTGTTACAGTGTGAAAAGAAAGGGCTAAAATAAACCTGGACACTGGTTGACTTTGAGCAGTTGCATATATGCAGACAACATTCACTACATACTACTTTAACAGTCATAGAGAATCATGGGAACTGTAGTTTGTTAACTGAATTCGCAGTGTGGAACTCCCAGGCCTACAATTCTTAGCACCCTTGATAAACTACAGTTCCCACGTTTTTCCAAAACAGTTAAAGTGGTAGCAGAGTGATTCATCCCCACATGGCAACAAGGCTTTGGATCTGAGGCACCAAATGAATAACCTTTTCACCAAAACTGAGCAAAAATTGCATTTTATAATGGAAAATATTGGGTTTTAAGGCCAAAGTTCATCTTATTAAAAGGGGGTGGGGACCACATGTGCAAAATGAAAATAGATTATGAAAATAGATTTTTGACCAGATGGTGATGTCACCGATATTAAAGGCCAGCTCACCAAAGTTTACATCAAGTGTGTGGAGCCACGTTATTTATTATCAACAGTATTGATATAGGCTGCCCTAGAACAGATTTCTCAGAGCACCTCACACCAATATCCAACAATAAAGATTTTGAGGTGGTTTTGAAGCATATACATAAAAGCTGAAGCCCAATAAAAGGAGGAAAATGCCCCAGGCATGAAAAAAAAGGATACTTCGAGATTATGTTCTGGTTATTTAACTTTTGGCAGGTTTCCAGCGCTACGTTGACTACTTTTATGCATGCTTCTAGTGAAATATCAGGATCCTAAACTCAGGGATATGAGACTTTTTATCAAAACTTAAATAATGGAAGAAGGAGAAGGGGGTGTGATATTTGAAAGACTCCTGCAGGTGTGATATGTATAAGGGGAGCCAAAGAAGAAGAAAGAAAGAAAAGAATTAGTTGTATAGGCAGCCAAGTTAAACACCATACAACTTAGTCCAGGGCAGGCTCTGCTGGGATCCATAAACCCACATTTGGGAGCTGTGGGGGGCACATTAAACCCTAATTGTGTCTTGTTTAACTTGGCTACTTGAATAGTTAAGTGTATAAAAAACTTGGCTGGTTTTGTGAATCTTACACCTTAATAATGTTAGCTTTCCTGCCCCCCCTTTCAAAAAACCCCCACCCCTGGTTCTTTTTTGGTGAATGTCAACCATCCTTCATTTAAAAAGTGCATTGTTATAGTAGTTACTTTATGTAAAGAAACGTGCTACCAAGCAATCCTAATCCTTAAATCTGTGCTGCTGGGAGGGTTAAGATCTTGTAGAGGTGTCTTTCTGCTGACGGGGGCTCTGCCAGTGCAGGGGATGTTGGTGCACACACTTGAAATGTGGCAGAAAATACACTACCGCTGGCCCCTGTAGCTGGTATAAGGTCCCCAAATGGGGTTTTCTCATTGGGAGAAGCAAAGCCAGTGCTGAGTCTTCTGGATCCAGAGCATAAGAAAATTGGGGCTCATCCAGATTTGTGTTTGCCCCACTGATTTCCCCCAGAAAACCCTGATCTTTACTGCTGAATTGGAGCAAATGTCTGTCTGGTTTTCTCCAGATTGACATTTGCTCCAATTGAATGCTAAAGAGCAGGCTTTCTGGCGAAAGTAGCGGAGCAAAGGCAAAACCACTCGTACCTGTGCCTACAAAGCACAGGACAAGCAGTAAACCGCCCGGACTTTGCTTTCTAGACATGGGACAAGTGGCATTGTGATGAGTCCTTAGGGCACCTCTGTTTAAACAGGCCAAAACTCCATCCTGTTCCTGCCAACAAGATGGAAGACTACAAGGAGGATCTGAGCACAACAGAGCTTTCCCCAACAGCATCCTGCCTCCAACAGTGGAGACAGAACGTAGCCATTGTGGCTAGTCGCCATGGATAATCTTATCCTTCATGAATTTGTCTAATCCTCTTTTAAAGCCAACCATATTGGTGGTTATCCAGTTTGTTTACTGGAGAGAACCCAAGGATCTGCCAGCTTGGAGCTGGTGCAGCAAAATAGTTTGTGAAACTGTTTCATCCTTCTGCCCTGGGCCACCAGGAAGGAGCTGGCAGATTGCAGATCAGCTGAGAATCTTCCACTCATCCCTAGCCGCCCAGCCATCCTCCAGACCCAGGATTGCTGTGTTAGGGAAACACACTGGATGTTAATGGAGAAGTGGCTTGATCTGATGCCTTGGCTCAAGGTGCAAGGGTGCAAACAGCCATTTGTGTTGCTGAACATGTTGCCTTAATAGATGTCATTGGTGGATCTAGCCCAAAATTGTCTATTCTGACTGTCAATTGATATTTTACAGTCTGTTAGCCAAGCTCCTTTAACCACAAGGGCTGAGTAGTGAACATGGGGCCTTAGGAAAGAAAAGCTATGCTCTGCCACTAGCTATAGCCCCACTCTCTGTGATCCAGAGTATGAAGGAAGTGGAGACATTGAGTGCCTGCCATCTTTTCATGCTATTTGAAGGTCCAAAAACCCCCAAATACAATAATTCATCAAATATTAAAAGCTTCCCTAAACAGGGCTGCCTTCAGGTGTCTTCTAAAAGTCAGATAGTTGTTTATTTCTTTGACACCTGATGCGAGGGCGTTCCACGGGGCGGGCGCCACTACCGAGAAGGCCCTCTGCTTGGTTCCCTGTAACTTTGCTTCTCGCAATGAGGGAACCACCAGAAGGCCCTCAGCGCTGGATCTCAGTGTCCCTGCAGAATGATGGGGGTGGAGACACTCCTTCAGGTATGCTAATCAGTATGCTAATCAGAACCTGAGTGAGACTAAGCCTGGACAAATGGCATCTATGGCTTTTCATTCTCCTACTGCAGAAAGGCAGGAACAGTCACCCACCATCTCTAAAATAGGACATATTATTAAGATGGCAGTTGATGACAGCTAACTTTCAGATCCAGTTGTGAAATGTGTTGCAGAAGTATCAACTTAACATCCTATTATGTGAAAGTATGCCCTGCTGTGATGTGTATTTAAACTAGATTCTGCTGTCTCTCTCTCTCAAACTATTGTGATACACAAAGCCATGTCAAGTTGCAAATCTTTTGGAAACTGGAGTGGAAAAGGACAAAGTCTCCTAAAGTAATTCCTAAACAGCTTAATTTTGTTAAAAGATGGGAGACACCACTTTTTAATTTGGCACAGGATCTACCTTGAAACAGTTCTAAATTTGTATTACAACCCATGCAATTAGTTATTTACCATCTCAATAACTTGGCAGCAGGTGGGGAGGGTATTTTCTACATTCTCACAAAAATCCCTGAAATTAGTTGTGTTGCTTGTTCCTATTTTGCAGATGTGGGAATTGAGACCAAAAACAGTTGGTCAAATCTTACAATGAAAAAGCTTGTGTCTACTAAACACAGATACATATTAATATTGTACTTATTCTCTGTGGCTTAAAGGATGGTATTCTTTAAATTCTTACCTTGCTTTTAAGTTTTCCCCCCTCTCTCTCAGGTAGCTGTCATTGTGCTACTGCTTCTTCTAACCCTATGGAAACAAATGAATGTTTATATTTCACTAAGACCATGGGGGACCTGCCGATTCATTGCTATTATCACTTAGCCTTCCACGCTTGACTCAGCATCTCACTTAAATATTAACCTTGGCTTGAGTCCAAAATGAAACTGCTGGGCTGGGGTGGGTGGGGAGGGAGCAGAATAATCCCTAAGAAGCACCCCTTGGGTGGGCAAAGCTATTCCTTTTGTTTATTTCCCCCCATCCCTTCTTCTTTTTGCTTGGAAGATGGAGAGAATGTTCAGACTGTACATTTACTCTCTGCTGCTCCTTCAGTGAAAGCCTGGAGACCAATACAAACATGGTTTCAAGAGGGATCTCTTAAAAAGGCAATTATCCACATGGCTGTTTACATAGGGCTACTGTTCTGTGCATGTGGGGACAGGGAGCCCACAAAAATAATAGACACTAAGACATGAGAGTTCTAAATACACATACACCAAAGGTATTCCAAGAGTGTCCTCTGACTTGGCAATGAAGTAGAAGATACGTGGTGGACTTGCCTTTAGACAGATATTCTGGAATCCTGGCTAGAATTAAGGACATGGCCCATCACCAAACTCCAGAACAAATTGGTTCTGCATGGGGGCTATTTCAGTTTGACCATCCATTCTCTGCCCACACCACCAGTGCTGTGTTCCTGCTCCTGCCACTGTGATTCCCAACAAAGAACCATTTTGAAACTTAAATCCATATGCACACTTGCTAAAACTGTTATCTTTAAAAACAAAACAAAGCAAGTAAAAAACAGAATGATATGCATGCAGCAATGGGATGAAGGAGCAATCACCAGCAGGTTCCAGTGGACTAAATCCTTGATTGGACAGGGGAAATGGCAAAGCACTTAATGTACATGAAATGCTTGCATTTGGGGAAGGAATGTAGCTCAATGAGAGAGTATCTGCCTTGTATGCAGTCGATCCCTGGTGTCTTCAGGTGGCGCTAGGGAAAGCTCCTGCCTGAAACCCTGAAGAGCTGCACATTCTGGACAATACTGAGCTAGATGGAGCAATAGCTTGGGTCACTATAAAGCAGCTGTTTGTGTTCCTATACACAGTGCAACAGAGATGGGTAGTGGAACCATCTGAGGGTACCATTGTGCCCTCTGTCTAACAATAAGGAAACAAGGTGGGAAGAATCAGGTGCTTTTTCAAATTCCTTCAAAGGACTTGGCTGTCAGCCCATTCCACAATTCCTTTTGCAAAGTCTTCGCTATCTCACAAAAGAAAACAGGCACACTTGTTTTCCACTCCGAGCACCAAAATGTTTAGAGAATAACAGCGAGCCCTTCCTTTCCACCAAGGAATGCTGGGAAATAACTCAAGCCTAGATGGCACAAGGGTGCATGCAAATGTCACAAACCTTACTTCAGAAATGTTTCAAGCTTCAAAATACAGTCTTAATAGTAAGGTAAGAGGTGCTGTTTTCAAGATGCTGGATACCAATAAAAACAATAATACCAATAAAAACATAATGCAGAACTGCCCAGAAAACTCCAGTGTTCAGTATAAGGTACAAATTCAGTACATGACAGCAGCTTATAAAGGGGAAATATAAATACTGCATCTCTTAAATAGGTACTGTGTGTTTGGAGATTTAAGGAAGGCAGTGCTTGCTCCACTTAGTTGGAGGATTAAGCAGGATGACAATCTCTCTGTTACTGAGCTACAAGCATTAATGCCCTCCCCTGTGTATCCTCTGTGTATATGCCTAAAGGTCTAATAAGGAGGAGGAGGGAACCTGACATGGTTAAGTTGCAGCTCTCAGCTAAGCCCTTTCAAGGGGCACCCCTGCTGAGCAAAGACACTTGACACCTTCCTGTGCATACCCCATTACTGACCAAATGAGCAGTCATCATCAGCTTTTGTGAATGGAAGGGGAATTGTCAAAGCATGTGTCAGGAGGGGAACTCAACACGCTGGAAATAAGGTGTTTAGTGGAAGAAGCCATGGTGGAAGAAGAGCCTCAGGGAAGGTTTTTATTCTGGCTGAGGAGATGATGAGCCTTTATTGTGGGACAAAATAAACAATTACCAAAGTACACTGAAAAGGATTCCAGGAGATGCTGTGCTTATTGTGTAAAAGTATTAGGAAATTCTAGCAATTTGCCCAAAGAGGATGAAAGAAAGGATATTGCCTGTCAATATATGCATATCCCTCTGGTTTAATATCTGCACATCTTTTTCTAGGTGACAATCTCTCTCAGGGCTACTGCACATGGCATGTTTATGAGTGTCTATCCAAAGTGTTTTATTGGTACACATAAATGTAAATCAAATTCAGGACACATAAATGTAAATCAAACTTTTCCAGCTCTGTTGAATCCTCAGCTTGCCATCAAGTAGAACTGTGGAGAGTAGCTAAGGATTTATACATATTTGGCCCTAGGCTGATGGTGCAGCTATCTAAAGCTCCCTGTGACACGTTTGCTAAGCATTGTTGAGGGTTTCCATCCACTGGAAGTTGTATTCCATCATTACTGCTGGTTATTCTGGTGAAATATCTGGAGCACTTTCTTGCCCCGTGTGAATGGGTGAATTTCAGTTTCTGCAATCTATGATGTGGACAAGGCACTTGGCCAGGTTCATGCAACCTCTTGTGACTTGGACCCTTGCCCTTCATGTCTTCTAAAATGTGGCAGGAAGGTGACAGCTGGATGGGCCAGGGAGACAATCAATGTCCCACTTCAAGAAGCAATGGCCCCCATGACGGAGGTAGTATTAAGACCCTTCCCAAATGGAAAATGTCCCCTTTCTGGTCAAAGTTCTTCAGAGAGTGGTTGCCAACCAGATGCAGCTCCTCTTGGAGGAAACAGATTTTCTAGAGTGGTTTACCAATCAATGCCTTTTCCCAGGGAACTCTGAGAATTATAGGTCTGTGAGAGGAATAGGGGTCTCCTAACAACTACCAGCATCCTTAACAAACTACACATTTCAGAATTCTTTGGGGGAAACTATGGCTGTTTAAAGTGGTATGATACTACTTGAAATGTGTAGTGCAGATAGAGCCTGTGATTCATGCTTCCTACCATTAGTATGATTGGATGGTCTCCAGGCTACCAAAACCATTGGCAGGAGATTATTGTGTTGTGTATGTATTTCAATGAATGGACGATGCCAGGGGAGATACAGAACAGGAGCTGAGTTCTATATTATGTACTTATAAACTCTCAACAGTGCAGAGAAATGCACCTTGCATTGACATGGGGCAGATAACTGTGCAGTAATTCACAACGGTCCTATGATGGGATGGGATTTTGTGGCTTTCTCCACTCCACATACCACCAAAAGAGAGTTGTGTGTGTGCCCGTATAGCAATTCCATCTGTTTCTGAGGAATTTGCCAGAATGCAATATAGTTCCTGACCAAAGCAATGCAGACTTTGCTGAGACTGTGCTGGGCAAAGGTTCATCTCTGTGCCGGATCCACAAGTTGGATGTGCGCCCAGATTGGCACCTACCTGAAGTAAATGCGTAGCGCAGACGCAGCCTGAGGGGGCCATCCTCTGCCAGAGAGAATAATGCCAACTAAAGGCAAAAGGTTGTGAAGGCTTGGAAAGAAGTCAATACTTTATTTAGGCTGCATTCTTTATTGAAAATCCAGACCATTTGTGAACCTGTGTCCTGCTCGCTCTCAACCGTGGCAAAAACACGTTTTCTGTATTAAAGACTAACTATCAGAAGCATCTCAAGGCAGATGCCGTCTTAGGCTGAGTGTTCCTTTTTATGAAGTGTTTAGTGTCCTCTAGCAATAGTCTGTCTGCTCCAGACATGGACAGGCCCAGGTGCCTGATCTCTGTAACAGATACTCCTTCCTGCAAGGCCTTCTCCCTGCTGGAAATAAGCTCCCAGACAGTTAATGATTCAGTTGAGCGGGGGTGGGGGATAATAATAATAACAACACAGTGGTACCTTGAGTTACAAACACCTCGGGTTACAAACGCTTCAGGTTACAAACTCCGCTAACCTGGAAGAGTTACCTCGAGTTGAGAACTTTGCCCCAGGATGAGAACAGAAATTGTGGCAGCAAGAGGCCCCATTAGCGAAAGCACGCCTCTAGTTAAGAACAGTTTCAGGTTAAGAACGGACATCCAGAATAAATTAAGTTCGTAACGAGAGGTACTACTGTATAAAATAGGGAGAGAGACTGCTACAGAAGGATAGATGATGGAATGGGTGGTGTTACGGTAGTGCCAAGCACTCAGCCCATAAATGCAAAAATGTAACAGACATATTGGGCTTGCAGTGTTATTTAAGCAAACATAGTCATAGTGCCAGGGGATTTCATTTGGGCTCGGTTTAAGGGGGCTGCCAGCATGGCACCCATAGGTGTCAGTATGCCTGCTAGTACCTTTTTTTGACAGTCACAAATATACCATTAAAAATCCATTATATATGGGATACTGTTTGCTGTTCCTGTTGAGTTCCTGTTTGTGTTGGACCAGCCACTCCTACATAGAAGATGCCCCCTTAAACACACCCATATTTCATTGGATGCCAGTTATGGACACATCCCATAGCTGCCAACAGAAATCTTGTAACTTTTTATACCACAGATGTTCTACAGTAGTTTAATTTTTGTCCAGCTTTTGTGGCATTATACTGCAAGAGTGCCTCTCCATACAGCAAAACATTGGGGAAGCATTGCAGAACAACAAATCATGCTGAATGATGTGTGGATGGTCCAGTATAAATCCAGCACAGATGCACTAATGAACTATTATTGTAAATGACATGGTGCACAGTACCTGCCAAAGGGGGGGCAACAACAACACCCCCCAACCTACCGGTACCACCAGTCTTGAGGAGCCCTCAATCTGCTTTGCAGATTCATTTCATTAGTTTCATGCATTTTCACCATCTCGTACTTGTGCTGTATCTTCACAAAAAATGATGAGGGAAGTGGAAAATCTCCTCTTAATGAAACTCAGCTCCTTTCAAATTTCTCCTCGTCACAGAGCTTATTCTCATCTCTCCTGTTCAGATTCTCACTTCATTTTCACACTGAATAGAGAACGATTAAGTCACAAGATCAAATCTCTGGATGGATTGCTCACTAGACCAGCAGGAAGAACGGATACTGTATCTAGGGCAAAGGGGTTAGGGGGAAGCGGAGGGCTGCTTTTATTTTAGGACAGAAAGTTTAATCCTCCACTAAAAGAATCACATGAGAGAAATACAGCCTCTTATCCATATGATACTGCTGACCCCCAACTTGATTTAGAGAGTGTAACATCATCCCAGGAGAGAAATCTGTGTCGGCATGTAACTTCTCTATAGAGGCAATAAAACAAGGGTGGGTAGGAAAAAGAGCAGTGGATGGAGGAAGATGAGCAAACAGTACCTTTTGTAAGAGAAAGAGTATTTCATGAAGTGTAGTGTGGAGCTATTCATGATGAGTAAGAGCCAACTGCTGCACTATATTTTCATACTTGCAGATCCACCATCACTTGTGAAAAACACCCTTTGGTTATCCAGAGTAGAAAAAAATGAGGGTTATGAAGTGAGGGGTTTTTTTTAACCTAATACATGGGCTACAAAGGCTGTATACTAGAATGATATATGCTATTATCAGATGTTTAAAGACTTTAAACATCTTTAAATCAGAGGTTTAAAGACTGTCTCAAGGCAAATCTTTAAAAATGTAGTATAAAAACCGACAATTGGGAAATACTGGCCTGCGAGCGCTCCAGTTGGAGAACAGCCTTCACCAAAGGTGTCATGGGCTTTGAAGAAATTCGATCTCAGGACGCAAGGGAGAAACATGCTAAGAGGAAGGCACGCTTGGCAAATCCACACCGTGATCATCTCCCGCCTGGAAACCAATGTCCCCAATGTGGAATGACGTGTGGATCCAGAATTGGCCTCCACAGTCACTTACGGACCCATTGTTAAAATCGTGTTTGTGGAAGACAATCTTACTCGGCTACGAGTGATCACCAAAAAAGAAGAAGATTATCAGATGCAATCATCTTTCACATACTGGGGGTTAGATCAAGGAGCTTACAGTGTTCAGCATCCTGACAATCCCAACTGTCACATACAAAAAAGAAAGTTTATTCCTTGCTGTCATGACAGAGGTAAGTATGAAAACGTTTGAGGGATGTTCAGAAACAGCCAGTGTGAGTGGAGCTTCCAGGAGCCAGGGAATAAATATTTAGTTATTGCATGTGTCTTGCAAGCCCAGTCTTATCTACTGTGAGTGGTGGCAGCTCTTCAGGGGTCTCCAGCAGAGCTCTTAGCCATCCCCAGCTCCTGACCTGATTGAAGGGTTGAAAATGGGACCTTCTACATGAAAGCATGTGCGCCATCACTGAGCTCTCCCTCCCTCCCTATGGCTAAAGGAAATATGAGAACATCAAGCAAATATATGCAAATGTCTTAATTTAAATAAATAACTGACAGCTTACTTTCATCAGAATGGAATCTGCATTTTATTTTATTTTGGTGGAGATTATATAAATTCCTGATCACGCCTTCCAAAAAGAGCTGAGGTCCAGACTCCCTAATTAAGCAAGCATTGACACGTATATATTACTGACAGGTTTTATAGGATTTCAGGTGTGCATTAAAACACACACACACACACACACACACACACACACACACACACACACACCATTGCTCATATTATTGAGCTGAATCCATTTCCACCATATGGTTGTCCCTTTGGTGGAGCACTCTGGCTTAGAAAATTCAGTACTAACCATAAGCCTGCTATTTGACACCAGACACACCAGCATGGCACTGCCAGCCCAGCAGTGATCATAGGCGGGAGATACAGTGCCAACCAGGAAAAACCCTTAGAGCAGGCACCCCCGAACTTCGGCCGTCCAGATGCTTTGGACTACAATTCCCATCTTCCCCAACCACTGGTCCTGTTAGCTAGGGATCATGGGAGTTGTAGGCCAAAACATCTGGAGGGCCACAGTTTGGGGATGCCTCCCTTAGAGTTTCCCTACTTGGCAAGAGAGCTGGTTGTACACAGAGGCTTTGGGGTGGGTTTTCAAGCAAATCCTTGCCTTCTTCCCACTTTTAGCACAGGTGAGTGCCTCCATCAGGGTTTAGAGTGAGTGCCAATCCTCTACAAAATGTGATATGTGAATATAGCCTGAGAAAAACCCCACAACATGTTACTCACCACACTCTAAGCATATGAGTACCGACTGGTAACTTAAATGTCCCATCAGCATTTATTTATTTATTTTAATTCTGACATATTACATGTATATCCTATCTTTTCCCCTAAGAAGCTCAATGCAGTGTATATGGTTCTCCCCATTTTTATCCCCACAAGAGCCTTATGGGGCAGGTAAGTCTGAGAGATAGTGACTGGCCTAAGATCACCAAGCGAACTCCATGGCTGAGCAGGAATTTGAAACCTAGTCTCTCAGGTCCTGGTCCAACATGCTAATTGCTCCACCAGACTTGCTGGTTTGGCTGCTGGCAGAGTCTTTTCAAAATGCTCTGAAGAAACAGACTGTTATCAAACCCTATTTCAAAACACAGCATTGCTGGTTTTAATAAGGTAAGGAATGTTGAAAACCCACAAGGAATGTAATTTTCGGAGGAGGGGGGGGGGAATCCCATAAACGCTAATTAAATGCAATCATTTGAGCTGGGCATGTAAATATCTGGTCCCACGAAATGCCCGTGTTTAAGGAACAGCTGCCTCCTAGGATAAAACCACAGATTTTTCAAGACTCTCCGCTCCAGGTGTAAAAGGGCTAACTAACCAAACTGCGGGGAATACCTGCTCCTTTGGCCAAAAGGGGTGATTGGTTTGACGCACAGCCAGGGCACATTCTTGCCCTCACCCTGAAGTCGCTGCCTGCTCTGCTGGCCACCTGTCCAGAAAGACCAGCCGCAACAACAAAGCCCTAATAATTAAAAGTAATTGTACAGATTAATCACTCCAGCCACCTGCCACAGAGCTATAAAGGGGTCTTAGGCCTAGGTATTTTTGAATTAACAGCTGAAGGAGATGAAACGATAGAAACAGCCACTAATTCCCTTCCTGTGCCCCCTCCGTCAGCCCGCAACCTTTCCAGCAGAATCCTTAATAGTTAAGGCCACTTCTGCTCGCCCAGTTAGGTGGATGCAATTACAAGCATGGAGAAAGCGGGTTAATCCATTATGGTTACACCACAATGCAAAGGTGTTGACTTCCAGCAAACTCTCGCTCCTGGAACTAGCCTGTGGTTTCTGACTGCAAAAGTCTACCATCAAGACGGCCTCTGGCTGCTTTAGCTGGGGGAGCAATGCGGGGAATCACAGTGCACTTTGCTGTTAAAGAGTTGGATTCAGAGACCATCCCCTCCAACATTTCTCTGATGAAAATAGGGCTTTCCAGTGCTATTTTTTCTAGAAAAACAGGTGTCAGAACTCACCATGAACACCTCCCTCATTCTCTTAGAATGGCAATGGCATCCACCTGAGATGCCGAAACTGAGTTCCGGTGTATGCCACCTAGGAAAAAAACCCCTGAGGATGTCCTACTTGATGCCTTCCAACGTTTCTCTGATTAAAATAAAAAGGTAAAGGGGTCCCTGACCATCAGGTCCAGTTGTGTCCGACTCTGGGGTTGCGGCACTCATCTCGCTCTATAGGCCGAGGGAGCCAGTGTTTGCCCGCAGACAGCTTCCAGGTCATGTGGCCAGCATGACAAAGCTGCTTCTGGCGAACCAGAGCAGTGCACGGAAACACTATTTACCTTCCCGCCGGAGCGGTCCCTATTTATCTACTTGCACTTTGATGTGCTTTCGAACTGCTAGGTGGGCAGGAGCTGGGACCGAGCAACAGGAGCTCACCCTAGACTAGGGACATCCTAAGTAAAAGTGGAATGTTCTGGGATTAAATCAGAAACTGGGATGGCTTCTGTAAATCTGCGACTGTCCCTAGAAAATAGGGACACTTGGAGGAAGGTCAGCAGTTCTAATCTCCACGATGGGTTGAGCTCCCATTGCTCTGTCCCAGCTGTAAGGTAGGTTAGGCTGAGTGACGGGCCTGAAGTCACCCAGTGTGCTTCATGGCATGGCATGCAATGCAGCACAGAGGCAGGGAAACTCAGATTTAACCAAGCCAAGCCTTCCTTGCAGAAGGGTTTTTCTGCTCACACAAGCCATGTCTCAATCCAAGGCATACTCTATATTATTCTATATTACTATACAGATGATGTGAAGTGCACATATCCTTTTCTAAACAACGCAGGACCAAAACATTAGTAGAGGTTTAAGTGTGCTCTGGCCACAGCTTCCTGAATAACGTGGGGCAAAACTCCATGGTAGACTGAAATAAGGGACAAGAGTTATGTAGTGCCACAGGTGGGGGATGTGATGCCCTCCAGATGTTGCTGGACTTCAGCTCCCATCAGCTCCAGCCAACTTGGCCAACAGTCAGGGATGATGGAATTTGTAGCTTTGGATGTCCACAGCTTCTCCACTACTGATTTAGGCAATCAATAAAAGACAAAACAACAAAAACAAAATGTCATAGCCAACTTGTTAAAAAGTTGAAGAGCAGGACACCTTAGCTCATCTTTAAGTGCAGGGAGGTGTTTCCTACTTTACAGAGGGCAGTCGTTGAGTGGAAGAAGTCCTCTGTTTGAATGGCTGCTAGTTCCAAGATAAAGAATCATAAAAAGAAACAGCGGAGGCTTTGCAGTTGTCCACCAACAGCACTTGGTCAGCAGGCTGAGCAGGATCACAGGCCTCCTAGTCATCGTCTCCCCCTTTATTGTGAGATGCATTGTATTTATATTTAAATTATCGTAATTATGTCTAAATTTGTAGCTATACATATGAACCAGCCATGTGCAAATCTGATGTAAATCTGTGTCCTTTTTTCCGATTATGCATTTCCTCTTTTTGGTGGTGAAAAAGTGGCCACCCTACCAGTAAAGGTAAAGGGGCCCCTGACCATCAGGTCCAGTCGTGTCCTACTCTGGGGTTGCGGCACTCATCTCGCTCTATAGGCCTTGGGAGCCAGCATTTGTCCGCAGACAGCTTCCGAGTCATGTGGCCAGCATGACAAAGCTGCTTCTGACGAACCTGAGCAGCGCACGGGTACGCCGTTTACCTTCCCGCCAGAGCGGTACCTATTTATCTACTTGCACTTTGATGTGCTTTCGAGCTGCTAGCACCCTACCATTAGGCCAGCCTATTTCCATCAGAGACACTCCATGGACCTTCCAACTGTAAAAATAGAAATAGCAAGTGAGGGGGGGGTCACTGTTCTTGTGTTATGAAATGTTGCATTCCTTTATTTTTAAACTTCAAACACAGACTTTAGCTCTGAAGTCTTCTAGGAAGAAGGGAAACATTCAGAATTTCAAGCTCTTAATTTGCAAAACTCGCATGAATACACTTTCGGTTGTTTTACATCAGGCATCCCCAAACTGCGGCCCTCCAGATGTTTTGGCCTACAACTCCCATGATCCCTAGCTAACAGGACTAGTGGTCGGGGAAGATGGGAATTGTAGTCCAAAACATCTGGAGGGCAGAAGTTTGGGGGTGCCTGTTTTACATCCTGCCTGCCCCACCCCCCACCCCCAACACAGAACATGTTCACTGCAGATATGATGTGGAACAGAAGGTGACCTGTTCACCAACAGGCCTTTCATATCCAAACCATACTAGACATGTAACAGGGAAAAGAACATGAAACCAGAAACAACGTCAGTGAACGAAAACAGATTTGCGAAGGCTTGAAAAGTGCACCTCTCTTGTGCCTCTCTTGTGTATCTGCCTCTCTTGTGCATAACTACTGCAGGAAGGGCACAGGCAGCAGTGCTAAAGCAATTTGAATATGCATTATAATAATACAAACATTTCAAGCTGCCCTTCCCCCCCATTGCCTCCACCCTCCCTTTTTGACAGAGCCATTGAAGAGATCCATGAAATTATGAGAGATGCAAATCCTTTATCAACAACTTGCAGTTGTTGACTCGCAGGACCCTTCGTATGTAAATAAATCAGAATGCTGGCTTCCAGAAAGAAAGAAAAATTAAAAATGCCAAAACAGCATTTTTTTTATTCTATTTTTTGGCAGATACACAGCAGTGACGTGGTCTTTGCAAGGCTCCCAGTAATTGGTTTGCTCAACTGGGGCATCCTTTTGATGCACACTTCTTTAAGTTGAGATGAGGGAGAAGGAAAGGGACTGAGATGCTGGTGAGAGAAACCCCAGGCAGGAATTAAAGTGGTCGCCTGCCATTCCTACAAACCGTTTCTGTCCGTCGTGATTTCACATCAGATGAGGCACAACAAGCAAAGGAGTCTCTTCTAAGAGGTTCAAGAAAGCGGCATATCCATGAAGGGCTTGTACACAAAAATAAAAAATGATAAAGCCTCTTATTCTCAGTCTGAGTTGTGCCAAAAAGTGAGGGGGGGGGGTTAAAGAAAAGTGGGAAGAGGAGGGGGAAGAGAGAGAGAGAGAGACCCTGATCCCTAGAAATGTTCCTGTCTGCTGGTTCTTCGAGATAAGGAAGTGATATTTCACTGTTTGACACTAATCATATTTGGGCATATTAAATAAGGACGGTCCAGAAGCTTTATGCAGCAGGCATATTCCAAGTTCAAAGCAAGAGCTCGTTACTGTGTTTTTAAAAAATCCTCTTAACTCAGAAATACGAGACAAAGAAGAAAAGAAGAAAGCACTTGCGGCGGGCAGAGGGGGTGCAGTGGAGGGGAGAAGAAGAAGTGTCATTATCCTTGTTTTGTTCTCCGGATCCAAGCTTGTCAGTGAGGTTTGGTGGGATGGTTTATAGGTCGCTGAAGAGGGAGGGTGGGAAATCACCCACCCTCAAAGTGAGGCTTTCTGCAGGGTGGCACCCCTTCTAGGCCCCTCTGTGTCTTCCAATTCACTATCGCCTTTTAAAGAAGGGGAAACTTGATAGGCTTACAAAGAAGCCATTAAATAAATGTGTTAAAATTGCATCAGCTGAGGTTCAAGAACAAGCAGGAAAGCTGTCCCAGTGACGATGCTTGGCCTTTTCTCCTTAATTAACCAGGTGTCAGGGAAATCTTTTCACTACATTTGGAAACAACAGTTATTTATTTATTTATTTATTTATTTATTTATTTATTTATTTATTTATTTAATGCCTATTTGACCGCACCCCTCTCCACCATAATGGCTCTCAGGGAGGTCTACTGAAAGATCAGTGATAAGGGACTAAGGGCTAGCTCATACATTAAGGCTGCAATCCCATTTAACAGGATGCTATTTTTTTTCTGAGTAGAGCTAGAAACTGGTTTCATGGGTGAACACCGCAGATGTTTCCACTGTACGTCTAAAAAACTTGCATGCACCTGCAAGAAACATGTTTGCAACTGAATGCATCATGTGCTAACACATGGGACCAGTACATTGGAACATTAATTTAGGAATTTGACTGGCCCCTACAATTCTCATGTTTTGCTGTCTGTTGGAAACATTATTTTGTTATTTTATGGTGTTTTAATGTTTTTTATTACACTTTTTGGTGCACACTGTCATGGCATTTTTCTTTACTGAACTCCCATCGACTTTATAAGAACTCTTATGAGCAAAGAAATATCAGCCTACTGATCAGGGAGCTGGGATTGACTACATAATACACAAGAAGGCTCTGAAGAATGAGATGAGAGCTGGGTTTTAAGACTAGGAATGTAACTTTGAGAATGGCCTTCCTGTTTTACAGCAGACCTTTGGTGTCTCAAAATAGCAGCCTACTTCTAGCTCGCTTACACACAACCCTGGCCATTGTTCCCCTACATAACAACTAGGTGAGCAGAGTGTGGGAAAGGCCCACCAATTCGATTACACAGAGCAACTTCTTTGGATATGCTAGATCTTGGTACTTAACTACCCAGCCAAAGCCAATACCTTGAAAAAGGAACTGGTTTGCCAGGTTCCACAGCCTCTTCTACTAGAATATAACCCTCACTGGATACAGAATCACAAGCTTGGGAGGAATTTGTGGATATCATCCAGACTGATCGCCCCCTTGTGACGGATCCCTTCTACCTAATGCTAAAACGGTGCGACAGTTGCCCCTCTTACTCTCTTATTAGAAGAGCACCTAGGGAACCCGTCTTCTCTCTCACTTACTAAAGGAACTCCTAGGGAATCTTGAGGCAAAATCCACCTCCCTAGTTCCTTACAGATCATTTATAAACCCCTATTCAGTCTTGGGTTTATTAGTAAATAGAGTTTGCTTCCAACACACGTTGGAATCTTATGAAACTCAAGGCTGTTTGTGCGACCAACCCCATTGTCCCCAGTGAGGAGATTCCCTCAGCTTGAAATCCCTCACTCTAAAAGCTTGTCTATCCGCTTAGGCAACTTAGTGACACACCGGGTCGTCCACCTTCAGCCTATACCGTGTTACTCAAGGACAGAAACTATCCACGCCACTCTTGAGGGAATTTTTGTCCTTTAGAGAGCCTCCACCTATACTGTTTTCGATACCATGCTGGAAATAAGAAAGACGATTTCTCCTTGGCACATAAAAGATGAAAGTTTATTAACTCAAATTCATATTAAAGATTCATGCATGTACAAGCTTCGTTACTGTCATAGGTTATTGCTGTCGAACACGTAACATGGAACTTGCTTATTCCTCGTCTAAACCCTACACTACCCTGACCCTGCAACCACCCACGCTCCCACTCCCTTGCACTCTCCAATGGACAAAACGGCTCCTCCCTCCTTTTAAGCTCCAAGCAGACCCACCTCCATTAGAATGTCCAGTCAATCAGGCTGGATGTGGGATTAACCCTTGCAAAGCCAGGCTGGGAAATATTTTTTTTAAAAAAAAAACTATGTCAATTCGTTACACCCATCCCCTGCAAAAAACACACAAAAAAAACACCCTCATATCATTGTTTATTTGCTTTTGGAAGCTCTTGAATGTTCTTTTAATCTCATAGGCACAGTATGTCAGTTGACAGCATGCAATACTTCATACATTTGTAGGTGACATTGCACTGTGTTACAACTCATAGAAAAGTGGCCGTTTCTGAATTTGACCCTGATCTTTTTTCATTACTGTATTTTTTTGTGTGTGTGTGTGTGTGTGTGTGTGTGTTTTAGTTTCATTGCCGTAATTAAAAGCATGGTAGATATAGAATTCCACAGTGGATAGGATAAAGATGGTCCTGTTTTGAAAAAGAAAAGTCTTCTCAAACCAGTGTCGAAACAGCAAACTAGTGACAGTATTTATGCTCCAACCAAACCTAGAGTGAATTTTACCTCCTGTTAACCATTTTACAGATACCTTCCGGTTTTGTGAGTTTGACACACGTTTCCAACACATGTGGCTCATAGCCCATTTCAACGAGGTTTAAATACTGGGTTATGCAGAACTGAGCTATGTATCCTAAGTATCCTTTTGAGGGGAGGGACAATGCTGCTGCTTCCAAGGATATTCAGTGCTCTCCCTATAGCTCAATTTCTTCAGCTGCAGACCCTCAATGTACACCAGATATCCTGCATTGGCTCTTTGAATATCTTACAAGCCTACCCGTAGAGTAGAAAATTGGTTTTACCAAAGCCCCTGCCTACAGCAAACTGGAATGTTAGGAATGAGATTAAAAGGGATTATGTATTGCTTTCCTAGTAATGAGGATTGATAGCAGTCACAGGCTCTGGCTCAACCAATTCCCCCCCCCAACAGTTATTATGCAAACCCTCTGTCACCTCCCCCTGTTCGACATTCCTGCCAACTTCTCAGAAAGTAGAGGCTCTGGGGATGAGCCATTTGCCACCCAATTAGCATTTTGTGTCAATTTCTTATTGTCATAATATGAGATGTCTCTTTGATGTTTGCTTGTTCCCATCATCTTCTGCCTTTCTGCACAAGGAGCTCAATGATGGTTGGGAACACACGTACATGAAACACTAGGATAATTGGAGGGAGGGGGGAGGGGGGGAGGGAGAGAAGTGTGACCATGCTCAAGTGGCCTTTGTTGTAAAGGGCACCCCACCTCTCTTTGAGGTCAGAATTTGCCAGCCATTCAGCAAAGGTGAACTGGTCTTTTTACAAAGGAAAGAACAGGCTATCTGTCATGATGAAGCACTTACTGAAAGCAGAGGTTGCATACATATCTCACCTTTAAAACACATTCCCAAAGAATCATGGGAACTGTAGTTTACCTCACATAGATCCACTGGCTGAAAACAGTGCGATATAAGACCAGCACAGAAAACAGGAGATTCCCTTCAACCACCACAAAATTGATAAACTTTCAAAAATGAGCTTCTGAAACTCCCAGATTCACAGTATTTCATGTTATGCAAATATGGAATTTAAATCGGTTTGTGTCAGACACTGGTAGGGATGGGGGAAGAATCCAATTCACTTTGCATTTAAAGCTGAACATATCTAATTTGCATTTTCTGAAATAATACACAAACTAAAAAAACAGCCATCCTTCAAAATTCATACTTTTCCAAATTTTGCAATGAAATTATTGAGCCAGGTAATGTGTACAAAAATGCATATACTAGGATAAAGTGTCCATATAAATGCATATATTGGTGAAAATAACATGCATATGCATTCTATTGAGGAAGTTGCTTTGCAAAAATGGGCATATTAAGGAAAACTGCAAACAAAAATTTGCATTAAAATGCTGTTGAGTTTTCATTAGAACATTTTTTTTCGAAATCACAAACTGATGTGGAAATGTGGAGAACTGATCTTAAGACTGGAAAAAACCGAGAGAAATCAAAATCGACGGATTCACTCACCCCAAGACCCTAGACTCCATCAGTCCAATCTGAGAAGCTGCTACACCAGTAGAGCACATCCTAAGGACTGGGAGATTCCAGCCTGCTTGCAAAACTTTATGTGTTCATTTCACAATGAGACACCAAAGAGGTTTTCTAGGTACAGGCCACAACACTGATTTGGGAAGCAGTGTTCCTACTGATAAATCAGATTTCCACCACTGATTTCAAACATGCTATATGAATTGTTCTGCAGTGATGAATAATATAGATCCTACTGATATGTATATTAAAAACCCCTTCCTTCTTCCTGAAAGACTGGATTGATAGAACTGCAATTACACTGCACATTTTAATTTTTTTGTTGCTGAAAGCAATGCTTCCCAACTCTCAGTCCCAGTTCAATTTTTTCACTAGTAAATTACCATATTTTGTGACTAAGACCCTTCACAGTAGATTAGTTAACATTATGTTTTTATTAAAGCCTAAGTTAATATCCTAATTCCCTGAAGAGGGCTTCTGGGGATTTAGTGCTCTTTTTCTTTCTTCTCAGAGACCTTATCTGTAACTGGAAAAACACCCAGCCATAGCTGAAAGGTTTATAGGGCCTCCTATGGTTTAACCCTTTGATGGGCCAGTCATCATGCAAATATTGCAATGCCATTGCAATGCCATGCAAATATTGCAATGAGACTTCAGCATCAACAGCTGTGTGTCCTGTGCCTGATAATACGGTAGGCAGTTCTGAATGCCTCTAAGGCTGCACTCCTGCACATACTTACCTGGAGAAAACTCTGTTGAACTTCTAAGTAGGCATGTTTAGGATTGCACTCTAGGGTAGATTTCAGGACCTTTGAATGGGAAACAAAGCAAGTACCAGTGCTTAAACTATAAAATGATGTGCCAGGGTCAGGTTGAAGTTTACTGTAGTAGTATCTGACCTGGAAGATCTTCTCTCTAATCCCAGATGTGCAGCACTGGGTTGTGGCTCTTCGGTGTTAAGACAAAAGCACGCTGAACATGCCTGGAGACCCTCTTTTTGCGTGTGCGTCTAGAGGGTTAGACATTGCATGGAAAATATCTTCTGAGGCTAAGCTGTGCTGATGACCCACATCTTATCCAACAAAAAAATGCTTAAATTTATACCTTGAGATTGAGTTAGGTTCTTTAAAATTGAATCTTTCCATATATAAAGTACGATCTACAAACTGGTGTTCTCTCTAACCTCCATTCCTGTCCGTTAATCTTACAAGAAGATGGCTGGGTTCTATCGAAATATAAATGGGAAGATATAATTTCTCCATCAGCAGCTATCCCACCTGGCTGCCCCTTCACACTGCGCACTCCACTGCTGCAAGCACAGCTCACTGCCCACTGCATGCCCCCCACACCACCCCTCTCACTCAACCTGCCCCACCACTGCAAGCCCTGCTTGCTCGTCCACACTGCCCAGGTTCAGAATCTGATGCTGTCATGTGGTTGTTTAACAGAAAACTTAATCTGGAAATTGTTGTTGTTGTTTAGTTGTTTAGTCGTGTCCGACTCTTCGTGACCCCATGGACCAGAGCACACCAGGCACTCCTGTCTTCCACTGCCTCCCCCAGTCGGCCAGACTCATGTTTGTAGCTTCGAGAACACTGTCCAACCATTTCATCCTCTGTCATCCCCTTCTCCTTGTGCCCTCAATCTTTCCCAACATCAGGGTCTTTTCCAGGGAGTCTTCTCTTCTCACGAGGTGGCGAAAGTATTGGAGCCTCTGCTTCAGGATCTGTCCTTCCAGTGAACACTCAGGGCTGGTTTCCTTAAGAATGGATAGGTTTGATCTTTTTGCAGTCCATGGGACTCTCAAGAGTCTCCTCCAGCACCATAATTCAAATAATTCAACCTCTGGAAATAGAGCTGCACTAAATGATCAACTGTTGAATTCCTAGTTTGAGTTTAGCTAGCAAGTCCTAATGCCAGCTACTCTTTCTGTATTTCTGCTGTGCTTACTGAGCTTTTGCAAAGAAACTCGGGGGGCAGGATAGTATTCAGCATTGCAAGGGGGAACTTATTGCTATGAACACTGCATTTTCACATTACTTCTTACAGTGATGTCCACATTTTACATATTTCTTCCTCTGGATCCATGAAAAATATTAATCACACAACTGGCCAGAGCCCACATCTGTCTTGACTTCCTCCAGTGTTGACCTGCTCCTGCACTACATTTTTAATTAACCTTGGAACAGCAAAGAAGGGTACTTTCTCCAAATTCAAGCCATATTTTATGGGAATGACGACAAGCTAATTAAGTTAATTCTTAAGACACCTCTTTGCAAGATGAGGCTAAGGTTGGCTTCCTCTTCAATGTGCAGTGATGGGCTGATTAAAAAATAATTACTACTTTGCCAAGGACAAGAACATGAAGTTAATTAAAAGAATGAGGTGTAACCTTAATGAAGCTCATTGGATTGTACTTTGCAGTCAGATCCCTGCCTCAAAACTTAAATTCAATTCGTCTCTTTCTTTACACATATTTGGAGATTGCACATGCAACATCCATAATCACTCCCTACTTTTTTGCCAGCATGGAAGGGCAGCAGAAGAAAATCTTGGCATGCATTGTGGACTGCTATTTTTCAGAAGAACTTAATTGAGGATACAAATGTCTGCTGGCAGTTAGGGATGTCAGCAAATTCCAACAGAAATGGGAGTGGAAATTGTCAGTTTTCACTTACTCATTCCATGCCCGAAAGAGAAATCAACCCAGTGAATACAATCAGTACCGTGTTTCCCCCTTTTTAAGACACCGTCTTATAACTTTTTTTCCTCAAAAAAACACAGGGTGGCTTACTTTCGGTGGGATGTCTTATTTTTTTATTACTGGTACGGTTTTTACGGCTCAGGGCACTGGCTCAGGGCGCTGCTGGGCTCTCTTGAGTGCTCGGCGCTGCAGCAGCCACCGGTTCTGAGTGGCGGGGCTGCAGGAGTCCTTGGCCGGGCCAGGCGGAGGCCGCTGGCTCAGGCGCTCCGCCTGCCACTGCAGGGCGCTCCAAGCTCCTTGGCCGGGCCAGGCAAGGAAGAAGCAGTGAGCCCAGTGGTGGCGGCAAGCATGGAAGCGGCAGGGATGACTGTGGACGAGAAGGTGGAGCGCGGGAATGCAGCCAGCAAGGCGAGAGCGCGATCAGCTGTTAAGCGGAGCTCTTGGAGCGCCACTTCACAGCTGATCGCACTCCTGCAGTGCCGGCCGCATGGAGTGACTCTGTGAGTGGAGGTGCCTGTGGGGGTTGGTTTCCGCAGCGCGGAAGTATGCCTTATTTTCAGGGTATGTCTTATACTTCTCAAATGCTTAAAAACTCTGCCATGGCTTACTTTACGACTACGTATTAAAAAAGGGGAAACAGGGTATTTGCTGCTGTTGTTGCTTTCAATCCACAAACAATATGTAATTGATTATGTTTTCCCCCCCTCCTCATTTGCATTGCATTTGCATTGAAATGAAAGATATGGAATTACATAATGACAACCTGATTTATTCAATTTACAAAGTTAACACTATCAATTATGTGAAAGACAAAAGTGATGATTTTTTGCCTGCATGGCATATGTAGCTCTGACCCATAGCTGCCAAGTTATCCCTTTTTTTAAGGGAAATTCCCTTATGCTGAATAGGCTTCCTCGTGAGAAAAGGGAAAACTTGGCAGCTATGCTCTGACCTCCAGCATCTCTCCACCATTCCTCCATAACTTCACTCCTCCTCCCCGAACATCGGCTGCCTGAGGTGGCTCCCTCACTCTGCCTGATGGTAGGACCAACTTTGAATGCTTGCCACAGTTTGGCTGATAGTTCTAATAATAGCAAATTGGCTGGTTGGCTTATTCATATATTTTCCCCACCCCGAGCCCTATAGTGGAACAGGAGGGGTCTGGGTGTGCTCAAGTGATGGGGAGATCCAAGAATGTGAAACGCACAAAACCACATTACCCTGGAACAGCCTCACTGATGTCAATGGAACGATTCTAACGTAAGCTCTTAGTGACCTGCAGCCATAATGAGAGGAGACTTTGCCAGCCTTAGCCTAGCTCATTCGGTGCCGAGGTAAGAAGCAATCAAACTCTCCCACCCTCTGTCATTTTCTCCTCATCACTGGGTTCTTGGTGTCTGCTGCTCAAAGGCTGCAATGCAGCTGCTGACAGGTATCACACCCAAAGGGTCCTATCAAAGAGTCCCTCTCCAGCCTAAGCTCCCTGGCAATTATTGAGGATAAAAGGATATCATCCCAGTTCACCACCGGGGAGCAGGTGCAGCCTTTGAATGTGTGTGGGCCCCACCCTTGGGCCTTGGGGAGATCAGATGAGGCCTCTTGCTGGAGAGGTTTGCGCAACAATAGCTGGGTTGTCCAATTAATTGACACCATCACAAAGGAGAAGAATACATTTCAATTCATCACGGGATCTATTAGGCCATAGTCACGGAGACTAGCATGGTTCTGACGGGCCTGTCATCTACAAGACAAGACAAGTATGTTGTCCTGCTGAGAGCAGTTCCCACAATTCCTCTTGCAGCACCCAGAAACCCCTGGCCGTTTAGGCCTCAGCTGCAATGGTGTGAGAGAAGGACGAGTCACTGGATGGGGTCTTGGCTTAATTGGGAAAGCATCAGGTACCCAGCTGGCATATGTAAACCACATTTCCAATGCATGCACACTTTAGAATGTCACACTGTACACACACACACACACACACACACACACACACACACACACATACACACACACACACACCTTCACTGTGAGTTTCCAGGCTGAAAAATTGCCAGTGCCAACCCTGGTCTAAGCTGATGCCGAAGCAAAGCCAAGCAGTACAAATTGGCCTCGGTGTAAAGATGCCTGGCTTGCTTGAAAGGTTCAGGAGAACAGAGAAGAGATCGATAGCACTGATTAGCAGCCCAAAGGAGTGATGGAGTGCAAAGCCAGGAAGTGTTAGTGACGGTCCTCCTATCTATTAGAGATGTTGCCAGGCTTTGAGAGCGGTAACCTCAACATGCAAATTCCCCCAACTCAAAATGTATGGCCTCCATTTGAGTCAGATCCAGGCATGCCTCAAAATGGAGTTTACACCCCCCCCCCCGCCTCTCTGCCCAACCCCCAGTTCCAGCCCAGTCCACAAAGCTTGGGGAAGGCAGGGGAAGAGTCGGGAAAGGGAGGCCTGCCCTTTGAGCTTTTTAAGGGTTCCTATCAGACTTTTGAAAAGAAAAGAAATAGATTGAAGGTTTACAAGTGTTAGACAGGCTCACCCCCAAAAAGTCCAAATGGAGGAGTTATACTTACTACTTTCTGCTGATCTGCAGTTTTACTTACATGACATATTTAGGGTAAAACTATGTAATACACTTAACAGTTGGTATCAGGAGCTGCATCATTGTGCATCATTGGAAGGAAAAACAAGGTAGTGGTAACAATTTTTTCAGCTGTCCCATGCTGTTCCACTCTTAGTATTTCCTGTGCCAAAATAGGACCTGGACCCTTTAATCATCATGTGAGGCCCTTCTTCATGTGCCTCCGCCATGAGAGGTCTGTAGCACAGGCATTTTCTGCAACGTCTCCCTGTTCGTGGAATGCTCTCCCCAGGGAGGCTCACCTGGCACCTTCATTTCATAACTTTAGGTGTCAGGCAAAAACATTCTGCTTCTACTTGGCCTTATGTAATTAAACAAATGGTGGCCTTTTAAACTGGTTTTGGGGGGGGCATTATTGGTTGGTTGGTTGGTTATTATGTTATGTATATATGTTTATGCTGTAAGAGTGGTATATAAATTTAAATAAATGATGATGATGATGACCTAATTTGAAATATTTGTTTTGTATAATCCTCTCTTAAATGCTTCACAGCAATACTTGTGCAATGAAAAACAGGATAACCTATTTGCAAGTAGAATGTAAATACCGTACTTATCTACTACCGGTACCTAATGTTCATTGCACTTCCTGATCTGGGCTTTCACGTGGGCTCCTTGCCATTAGAGATCTGATCCATTGACTCTGCAGCCTCCTTAAGTGGGGTGTCTAGTATTGTGTCCATCTCAAGGTGTGTATCAGGATCTGCTGATTCCCCTTGGTCCCCCATACATACTGAGGGCAGCAATGAGATTGCCCTTCAGTAAGGAGATCTCATTAAGTTCTGGCTCCAAGTTGGTCTTGATAGAAAGATGGCAGGTTCTGACAAAATATGAAAGTACAAAATATATACACAAAGTGTACACAAAGGCATATGCACAGGTTCTTTAGGACCATCACATAGGCACCTGTAAATAATCCACAGATACATTCTCATGCATGGGTACTCTTTGAACACCTATGTACATACTAGGCAGGCAGGCAGGCATCTGGAAATATCTGCAGATGCATGTACATAAATCTCTGTGACAAAATAAAATACACATATGATATATTTTTAAAGATCTTATATCTTTGATAAGAATGCCAAGACAGAAAAATAATGTATTTTAAAATTAATTTTATAAAACTATTATTCAGATGTTAAGATTGATGCTGAAGTGCGTACTCAACGAGGCCAGTGAATAGTACAAATGCTTTCAGTCCTATCATGCTGGTGGTGTCATAATTACAGACCCATAATCCATAAAACAGCTGCTGATTTTAATTTAACTAGCAGGTGATTTCAAACTGCAATAATATTATCCAAGAAACTGGACATTTCATTAAACTTGCTATTTTTGGAATTCAACATACCAGGTTTTTAAATGTTAGGTCCCATACATGCTTTTCTACAAGTTCCCTTCCAGGGCACAGACCTAATTTGCGTGGTAATATTGAGGAAAGCATTCACTTGCTTGGGATATACTTTTCTGTATGGTGCAGAATAAAAAAACAAATTGCTCTTGGGTCCTACAATTCTGTGCATGCCAACTCAGAAGTAGATTCCTCCGGCTCACACCCAGGCAAATTGGAATAAGACTGCAGCCATATACGGCCTGTGAATTTCTGGAGCTGAGACTTTTTGAGCAGATTCTTCTGCATTTAGCCTGGCAGCCTGGGTTCTAATGGGTTAATGGCAGCTTGGGCCTATGTGTGTAATATAAAACTCTGAGCCAATACAAATCAGTGGGATTTTTTACAAAATTCCCCAACTCGAAAACTTGCTTTTACATGTGGCAATGAAAAGAAGAAAGACTTGTGGCACCTTGAAGACGAATAAATGTAGCTACCCTTCTGGAAAATATATATAAATGGGAGTTTTATACTAAAAAATTTGCAGATTTATATGCTCCAAACCACCTAGGGACCATACATGTACAAAGCAATCTTCTGCATGTCTATTCTTGGCTAGAAGTGGGAGCCCAGCCCAATTTAGCAGCCAGAGCTCTACGAAGAAATCTGGGAACCACACTGATCAGCTTAAAATGAAGAGTGATGGACAGGATTCCATCTCTGCCCTCTCTAACCTGGTCCTCCTTTATCACTGAACAGTTATTTAGTGACTGTTGAGATCAGAATTTGTGGATTAAACCCATAGCTTACTCATTGGGTGGATTCTTTCCTGGCTGTCCTAAGCTGATTCTCTTCAGTTGAGGTTCTGCAAAATCTATTTTTTTAAAAAAATATCACAAATTAGCACATTACAAATCAGCACATGGGAATGATTTGAATTTTTTCAAAGGCACAATAATTATCTGAAGTCAATGGATCGGCATTTTTGAATTTTGTTCTAAGCTTGGCTACAGTCACATTTTATAGGTTTGCTCTGCAAGCTCGCTCTATAAAACGAAACTGGAAGCCTTTCCATTGTACTTCAAGACTCACACTTCTAGGTTTTAACAAACCATCGACAATCTCAACTCTTTGTAACCTCGGGATAGCTTTATTGGTTTTTTAAAAAACCCAAGGTACCAATGATGGAGTGGACAAATTAAAACTTTAAAGGATTTATTTTTAATAAGTAACAAGGTAAAATACCCCTTAGCAACCAGACTGGCAGATGAAGCTGGAGCTACATTTATAAATAACTTTTTATGAAAATAATAATCCTTGAATAAGCTGCAGCCAAAAGGACTACGTCTCTGCATCCAATTTGTCTCACATTGAGGCAACTGATGTTATGATGCTGGGCCCATATATTATACAATTATGTGAATATGACTTTCATTATCTTATTAAAGCTGGAGTTGTTATGACACAGACCATACTATCAACAGATGTTCAGTTGTGGCAGCTCTGTTGCTCCTGCAACCTTCCTTTCGGCTGGTGCTGTATTACCTCTGCTGATAAAGGCCACGCGGGGTTAAACAGGAAGGGCTTCCAGGTCCCTTGGCTTGTTACTGACTGGGCTCAGCTTTCAAGGGAAACTGGGCTTCTGCAAGGTACTGCCAACTAATGGTTTGTTCGCTGTCAAAAATGCACCTCTTCTCATCAGCAGAAGTATAGCAAACATAAACCAGACAGGCAAGCAGGTAATCCCAGCAAGGAAAGAAAGAAGGGGGTGGTTTGATACAATCCCGATGCAAACAAGAAAATACAGCAGTCTCTAGAAAATGATCCATCTCTGTGCTTTTTGTTTTTGAACCAAAATAAAAGTTGAAAATGCATCAGTTCTCGGTCCCTAATATTCGCATGTGCCATAAACCTCCACATAATATGATAAACCTCCACAAAAGTGAAATCAACCTGATTGCCATACATGTAAGATGGTTAGGGTTATCTATTGCTAAATATCTATTGGCAAATTATCTTTGGTCATGCAAAACCTATCCTGACAAATCACCATTTGAAAAAATGTAAGAACAGCAAAAGAGTTCTGCTGGATCAGACTCAAGTATTTCAAGTCCATTGTTCTGTTGCTAGAATGATAGTACTTCCAAGGGCTGGATTGCTTGCTGCACAAAAAATCAAGGTAGAAAATTACATTATTTCAGTTTGTCGGCTCTTTATGTGTTTAAAGACCCAGACCTTGTCACATTTTTTTCTGTCTCTTCTACCGCTCAGCATATGAACCACTGATCAGTTAGCATTCATAATTTGGGGGTGAGCTGAATTTATTGGAATGGCATAGCATTTTGGGTTGCTATTTTTTAAAAGCAACACCACCACCACACATTAACAATCTTGTGCAAAATTTAATCTGATAATTCCTGCTCTTTCTCCAAGCTTTAATTTTGCTCTATTGTGAGTCTAAGATGATATATTATTGGGGTTTGGGGGTGGCTTGTATATATATTTTATACTGAAAAGGTGGAGAAACCGTTTTACCCAGAGGGCCACATTTCTCATGGGCAAACTTCCAGGGGGACACAGGCCAACAGTGCATGGGGCCAGAGGCAAAACCGAATAGAGCAAGCAGTGCAGCTCTTACCTTTGTACGGTAGGCACCATGGCAACCACAAAGAAGTCTAAGGTCACACCCACACCATACATCTCTCCATCCAAGCAAGCAGAAGGCATCCTTAGAGTTCAAGGACGCAGACCAAACAGACAAAAACACTCAAGCATAGCTTGGAGCAAGGCCAATGAGCAGTGTGGCCTAGGGAGGAGCAGGTGACCTGAGGAGAGTCCCAGGGGTCAGAGAGAAGGCTGCATTCATCCACCAAGCCTGAGGTTCCTCACACTTAATCTGACAGAAAAGCAGGATGTCAATATTTACATTTTAAAATGAATACAGTTGTCCCTCGGCTTACGAACTTAATCCGTTTCCAAATGGACATTCGTAGGTCGGAAAGTTTGTAAGTAAGTCGAAACGTGGTTTCCCATAGGGAAAAAAATATTCGGAAAAAATCGTAAGTCGAGGAAACCGCATGTAAAAATTCGTAAGTCGAGGAAACCGCATTTAAAACCGCCAGCGGTTTCCATTCGGAGGTAGAAAAATTCGTAAGCGTGCGGCCATTTGTCCCATTCGTAAGTCGAAAACTACGGATGTCGAGTAATTCGTAAGTCGAGGGACCACTGTACCTGTCTCTCTAGAGCCTTCTGGCTCTTCACTCTTAGTTCTGCAGAAGCCACAGGAAGCCTCAGCACCCCTAAAGGACGCCCCTCCTTTAGGCTGCCCCTTACTCCTCACTGGGTGCCCTTTCCCTCTTCCAGTCCTCCTTGCTCCCTCCCACGGTTACTCCAATGTATGGTGGTGGTGGCGGCTCTGAGATTTCTGCGACACTCCTCTCTCAGCCACCTTCGAAGCCTCTCTGACATATATTACGCTGTCTTAATTTCCTACATAAATCTGTCAACCACTTGTGAAAGTTCAGAAAAACAGCCCTTATTAATAAATGCACCGGGAGCACTTTGCAAAGTGCCTGCTGGTCAATGCGTATGAGAGGCCAAAACATGAAGTGCAAGTTTTAAGTCTGTGTTGTTCTCAGAGGTGTTGGCTTTAATTAAAAGTTCCCCTCAGAACAAACAGAGAGGTGACTTTGTGTGAACAGAACAGCCCGGTTGTCAGGTGACACCTCCATTTTGAATTCCCCTCTGAAAAACAAGCCTGCACAGCAACAACATTTGCCTCCATCTTGGCGGCAGGCATTCTTTCCCTTGGATCCATGATGCATCCCATGTGACTTCCTGACATGCCTGGTCCCAAGAGACAATGAGCAGATTTCCTTTGCTTGGAACATTGGGTCTCCAGTTACTTCTCAGGGCTCCAACTAAGAACTTCGCATCTTCAGACTTAGCACAGCTTTCCATGAACTGGATGTAGGCTATGATGCACCTGCATTGAAAATTTGGGCAGGGCAAAGTATAAAGAGTCCAGGAAATAAAGGTGTGCAACAATGACCCCTGCAAGTGGCAGGCAGCCTCTGGATGACCAGACTTGGTATGGACGCTAAGAGCGAGGCCTTCAGCGTTGCCCCTTCGCTGACCGAGCAGGGCTTTCTGTTAGCTGCCCTCCAGATTCCAGCAGCAGCCGCTGGCCCAGTCACTCCCACCACCTCTCCTTTCCCTTTGCTCAGGAACAAAACTAGGCTCTGCACATTTTTATAGAACGCACTGGGAGCCTTTTGGATAAAATACTTATTTTTGCAACGAGGCTATATTGGGGCTCATCTGGTTTCTTTTGAAGCCAATTGCTTCATGTTGGCATGTGACTATATCTGTTTTCAAAGCTGGTGATCTGGTCCAAACAGGGATAGGATAGGAAGACACCCATACCCAGCACACACCTCTGGTCCACAGTAGAAATAATTCAAAGGAACCAGATTCTGTTGCTGAATGTCTTCCAGACATTTGGCAACGTGACTCAGGACCTAAATTAGATCCGGTATGGATGGCGCAACTGCACAGTACTATCATGACTCATTACATTCTGACACTTCCCAGAATTGCTTTTCCTCAGCTTAGCTAGATTCAAATGTGGCTGCTGTATCTGGGGACACTGGGAACCACAGGGACAAGATTCCCCATGGCTCCCAGTGGCTCTGGACACTGCTCATCCACAGAAGGCCAGCGGTTCGAATCCCTGCGATGGGGTGAGCTCCCGTTGCTTGGTCCCTGCTCCTGCCCACCTACCGTGTTTCCCCTTTTTTAATACGTAGTCAAAAAGTAAGGCATGGCAGGGTTTTTAATCATTTGAGAAATGTAAGACATACCCCGAAAATAAGCCATACTTCCGCGACGTGCGGAGCAAGACCACCTAGCGCCCCAGCCAGCTAGCGGGACCCAGTACGCCGGCCGCAACAGGAGGAGGAAGCCTGCCGGGTTGGGTCGGTGCCTGGAAGCGGCGGCTGCTGCTGCAGCGCCGATAAAGCGTGCAGCAGTGCCGCACGGAACACCGAGGGCACAAGCCAGCAGGACCCAGCTCCTGCAATGCCGGCTGTGGCAGGAGGAGGAAGGCTGCCAGGTCGGGTTGGCGCTCGGAAGCGGCGGCGGCTGCAGCGCTGACAAAGCGCGAAGCAGCACCGCTCTCCCTCTCTGTGTGGGTGTCAGTCTCTTTCTCTCTGTGTGTGCGCACGCGTCTCTCTCTCTCCCTGTGCGTCTTTCTCTCTCTCTCCCCCTGTGTGCGCGTCTGTCTCTCTCTGTTTGTGATCGCGTCTTCAGATATCCGAATTTCAGCTCCTGATCAATGGAGTTTTCCTCACTTCTGAAAGATTTAAAGGAACTAAGTTAATGCATGTTGTTACTATATAAAAAAAACTCCAGCCATTTAAAATAATTGGCTTTAGGAACCTCCAGATTATCAACATTTTGTGGAAGGGATTAAAGTACATACTAGAATTTCAGGTTTGTGAAGATAAAGAGTTCTCTGTTACCCTAGTGCAACATATCCACTTTATAAAAGAGCTGGGCTTTTTGCAGTTAGAAAAAACGATGGGGAACTGCATTGAAAAGTGTGGAGTGAACAAATGATTTAACACCCCACAAACAAACCAGAATGGGTGGCCATTGTTGTATAAGCCTCACTGCAAACAAATCAAAATGTTCAATAGGGACTGGATATAATCTAACCTCCATGTAAAATTAGTGTAAGCAAATCCTGCTCCCTTACTGCAATGGCAGATATTTAATGTTACATTTTCCAGCAACGACAGCTCTCACCACCAGCCATGGCAAGTCTTGTGCCCAGATCGCAGGACTTTTAGGCAGATGGTTGCTTGCACTCCTCCTTCATGTGGTCCTTCAACTGGAAATGGCAGAGATCAAGCCTCATACACAGCAAAGCATCTACTCTGCCAATGAGCTAGGCCCCCTCCTTTGCCTTTCACAGGAAGGAAATGCCCAAAAGCACTTTTTCACTCTGTCCTGATGAGCTGGTGCAAATTAGCATGGTTCCTTTGAAAACCAAAAAGAGTTCAAAGCTTATTTCAGTTGTCTGAGAACCTGGATATCCACAGAACAACAAGAGGGTTCCTTCCATACAGCAGGATTTTTAAAAACTTATATATCAAATGGGTTCATTCCGTTTAATCAGTGAACTCTACAAATGTCCCTGAAATGTGGGTGATAATTGCAGCTTCCACGGTGTAGGAAAGAGTCACTTAGGGAAACAAAATGCATGTACTGTACTTAGCTTTTGTTTTTCATTTGTCAACACATTGGAGAATTTGTTTCCTGGCAAGCAAAGAAACAAAGCTACAGCAAAAACCACTAAGTCCTGAGTTCCTAAGTCTGTCTCTCCCAGGGCATCCTCACTGTTAAAAAGAGACCATGTCATCTTCCTCAGTCCATTTGGACAGCAACTGCCCGCCTTCTTCTAGAGGCAAGGTGTTACTCTGCTTCCAGGACAGGACGTGTAAATATGAATCTCTACTGACACCCAGTGGAAAAAATACAAACATCTTAACTGTCATGACTTTGAAAATCAAGGCTATTGCAAGGCAGGTATTATCAACCTTTCGGATGCAGGACCCAGTTTTAACCCAAACATGTATTTAGGGACCCATTTCATAATTTTTTTACCATATATTTACATGGTGGTTGTGCTCCTGTTGCAACCCACCCTGGATCAGGCCATGGCCCCACTAGTGTTTCTCAACCCACCTGTTGAAGACCAATGTTTTAAAGCATTTTTTCCCCCCCTTTAAGATAGTGGTAGCTTATCTACTCACTGGTTGCCCACATCTGGTTCCAGTAAGTGCTGGAGAACATAACTCTCACAATTTCAGGTATTGTGGCAGCTGTATTTTAGTATTTTAATAGCATTACTGTATTTAGTATTTTAATAGCATTGCTATTGTCGTGTTAATGCTAAGGCAAATATTTCGTTTTATTGTCATGTTATAGCTAGATAAATAGGGACCCAGGTGGCGCTGTGGTTAACCACTGAGCCTAGGGCTTGCTGATCAGAAGGTCGGCGGTTCGAATCCCCGCGACGGGGTGAGCTCCCGTTGCTTGGTCCCAGCTCCTGCCAACCTAGCAGTTCGAAAGCACGTCAAAATGCAAGTAGATAAATAGGAACCGCTACAGCGGGAAGGTAAACGGTGTTTCCATGTGCTGCTCTGGTTTGCCAGAAGCGGCTTTGTCATGCTGGCCACATGACCTGGAAGCTATACGCCGGCTCCCTCGGCCAATAATGCGAGATGAGCGCGCAACCCCAGAGTCGGTCACGACTGGACCTAATGGTCAGGGGTCCCTTTACCTTTACCTTTAGCTAGATGAATATGGTTATTGTTACTGAACTGCTAGGAAGTAGGGTGACTTGACAGCTGACAAAACAACAACAACCCATGGCCCCACTAGTGTTTCTCAACCCACCTGTTGAAGACCAATGTTTTAAAGCATTTTTCCCCCCTTTAAGATAGTGGTAGCTTATCTACTCACTGGTTGCCCACATCTGGATCCAGTAAGTGCTGGAGAACGTAACTCTCACAATTTCAGGTATTGTGGCAGCTGTATTTTAGTATTTTAATAGCATTACTGTATTTAGTATTTTAATAGCATTGCTATTGTCGTGTTAATGCTAAGGCAAATATTTCGTTTTATTGTCATGTTATAGCTAGATAAATATGGTTATTGTTACTGAACTGCTAGGAAGTAGGGTGGCTTGACAGCTGACAAAACAACAACAACCCAACACTGTGAAGTGGGGTGGATGAAGGGCAACGAAGATATTCCTCCATTAATAAAACTTATAGTACCATCTGCTAGAGCAGGCATCCCCAAACTTTGGCCCTCCAGATGTTTTGGACTACAATTCCCATCTTCCCTGACCACTGGTCCTGTTAGCTAGGGATCATGGGAGTTGTAGGCCAAAACATCTGGAGGGCCGCAGTTTGGGGATGCCTGTGCTAGAGTAAATGCTATCCACAGAAATATATAGTGAGTGCAATATGAACAATTATAGCAAGCTGTCAAAGTTTTCCTCTCTACTGTGGGAACATCCTTACAAACCTGTATGTTGACAATCTCACCCAATGAGTTCTCCTTCACTTTGAGAACTGTGGATTTGGTTCAACTTTCTTTTCCATCAGTCATGACTCTCATGTCATGTCATGACATGTCATGAACATAGTCGTTAGGAACATGAGATGTAATACAGGAAGCCCCAGATTCAAATATCACCTGGCCATGAACTTGTGGGATTGTCTCAGTCAAGGCACTATCTTGCAGCCTCGGACCCATCCACTTCCACCTAACAATGAATATTGCAGGGTTGTGATGGATGCTGTAAGGCCATAATGGCAAACCTGACCCATCTCCACTAGCAGATTTTTTTCCCCACCCCCAAGAACTCACCCATTTAAGGTGGCAGCAGCAAAAACAAATTTTAAAGTGAGCCCAGTGAATCTTGATGGGGATGCAAATTGCCCCCTCGCTGGTCATCAGAATGATCCTTTGTTAAGCAGGGAGGGTACAATAATTCCCGCTTCTCAACAGATCAGCTTAGGAGGGTGGGATAAGTGCCTGTGTGTTAGCATCCTCTGTGCATGTCTTTGTGCCACCCACCCACCACTAGCACGAGGCTGCAATCTCTACAGTCACACTTACCTGCGAGTGAGTCCCATGGGCTTACTTCTGAGTAGATATGTGTAGTATCGCACCATAAGTCTCCCATTTGCCGTCGTTCTTAATGGCTTTCTGACAGATTGAAACAGGTCTAGGTTTTTCTGACTAAGATCTCCTCAACAACAAAATCTGGACTCCCAGAAGTGGTTTTCCTGTGGTACAATAGTCCGTGGCGTCAAAATCCAGATGTTTTTGGTGTGAAAGAATATGGAAGACCTGGGAATTAAAGCCAGGTCTCTTGGCTCCTTTCCAGATGTTCTACCAGCTGCTCGCCCCAGGTCCCCACTGGTCAATTACTTTACTTGATGCGTCTAATCAACAATATTATATATGCGATGCTATAAACGTTTGTGTTTAATATTAGCTCATAACTCAGCATCCCGAAACAGATGTTTTTGGTGAGAAAGAAATTGATGAGTTATCAGAGGATTGGACCCAGGCCCCTTGGCTAAGTTCCAGATGGCCCTGCCAGCTGAACTCCAAGGCTGGAGGGGTTGCCTCTAGCTCCCTCTGGTCAATTTCGCGTCATGAGAGGGAAATAAAAAGTATTTCTGATCTCCTGTACTGCGCCAGGTAACAAACATGTGAAAAGAGTTTGTAAAATGACTTCTTTAAAAAAAAATTAAAATACTAAAAGCGCAGGCACCTCCAGCATTCTCTTTTGAAAGGGACAATTTAATCTCAACACCACACACTTTTCGCAGGAGCATCCGCACGATATAATTTTACCACCATTTTCATACAAGGACAAACACATTAACAGGACTAACCCATTTTTCTAAGGAAGACTTAAATGGTAGGAGTGTAATTCTAATTCTCAATGCCTATGCAGGAACAATGTGCTCTCTCTCTCTCTTTCTCTCTCATACAAACATACCATCTTAAAAATACACTGTTTTGACTGGAAGCGTTTGGTGGAAATCTGGTCACACAATAAACTATTTGATTATGGACACATTCCACTTAAGCTTTAACAGCAGTGGTTTTTTTTCTTGCACCAGTGTTACAACTTTAGCTTCAGTGAAACTTGTTTCAGTGATAAAGTGGCTAAGGGGAAAACTGGATTCAGCATATGTGCAAAGCCACACACACACACACCATTGTAGCCCCTTATCAACCTGGCGCACTGATGGAGAAACACACATTTTACCTCCACATTTACAAACACATTCATTTCACAGAAGCTTCTGAACATCAGATGGAGATAATTAAAACAAGGTGTTCTCAAGTGGGAAGAAATGCAATTCATTTACCATTTTCAAAGTGACTCATTAAAAACCTCCCTGCAGATGCAAATGTGTGCTTATTTCACAGAGAGAAAGGAGCAAGTGCTTATCAAATTCAAGGACTTATCTTTTGTCTTACTTTTATTTGCCACATTCAAAAGAGCTGTGTTTGAATCCTGTGCCAGCTGATTAGCCCATGAGGTGAAGGTCAATTATTATTTTTTCTTTGTGAGCACTGCTCATTGGTTATCTCAGAAGGTGGTACCAGATGATGACATTGGTGATGTGGCTTTAGCAGAAGTTCCTGGATGGTGCCATGGCTACAAGAATCACCTCTACTCTTCTCCCTCTCTCATGCACACACATACATACACACAATCCTTCATCAAAAAGATAACATTTTTAGATAAATTAAGGAAAATACAAGCATATGTGCCAGTTTGCTGCCAAACTAATAAGGCCATGGTGACTTGAAGGAGCATCTTTCCCCATAAATACCTGTGTGTGCGTGTGTTGAGATCTTTAGGAGAGGGGCTTCTGATTGTGCCACAACAAGCTCAAATTCACTATAAGCCAATGTCAGGGAAGACCTTTTGGAGGTGGCGCCCTGACTATAGAACTCCCTCCCCTCCAAAAGTGTCTGGTGCCAACTGAGTTTCTAGCACAAGCTGAAGACCCAGCTCCTTGCTCAGACTTTGGCTGATCATTAGTGCCTGAGCTTGATGGTTTTAGTATTGTACTTCCCCACCCACCCGGGTATGAAGTTGTAGCAGGAAGGCTTTTTGGGGTGCCACTGTGTTTTATCATATGTTATTGGTTTAATTTTAAGATGCGCTGCTCTCAAATTGCCTTGGAAATGAAAAGCGGGTAACAATAAATAACTTGATTAAAATATGCTTACTTCAGCTCATGTACTCTTATAGTGTGGTAGTCAGGGTTTAGCAGTCTTTGGGATCTAGTTAGTTAGTTAGTTAGTTAGTTAGTTAGTTAGTTAGTTAGTTATGCATCAGGCCTTTAAATGTTAACATAGCTATGTGGAAGCAGCTTTTCCGAGAGCAGATCCTGTACTACTTTGGTGTCCTTTTAATAACCGCTCGCATGAAGTCGGGTCATCACACTGTTACTCCAGCTGTGATAAAGTGACTTTCTGGCACCTGCTTAAAACATTTTTTGCTCAGGCAAACCTAACTAGACACATAGAAGGTGATGTGTGTTTTAATCTAGTTTTAGCCTTAGTTTTAAATTATTTTCTGAATGCTTTAATACCCTCCAACATTTCTCCGATGAAAATAGGGACTTCCCATTCCATAATGATAATTTTGCTATTTATACCCCACACATCTTACTGGGTTACCCCAGCCACTCTGGGCAGCTTCCAACACACATAAAAACATAATAAAACATTAAATGTTTTTTTTAAAAAACAAAACTTCCCTATACAGGATTGCCTGTGGACAGGCTCGCGGGTTGGATAATTCCCTACCCACCAACATTTCTGCAGTGAAAATAGGGACATGCTAAGGATGTGGGACGCAGGTGGTGCTTGGGCTTGCCGATCAGAAGGTCAGCGGTTCGAATCCCTGCGACAGAGTGAGCTCCCATTGCTAAGTCCCAGTTCCTGCCAACCTAGCAGTTCGAAAGCACATCAAAGTGCAAGTGGATAAATAGGTACTGCTCCGGTGGGAAGGGAAATGGTGTTTCCGTGTGCTGCTCTGGTTTGACAGGAGCGGCTTTGTCATGCTGGCCACATGACCTGGAAGCTGTACGCCGGCTCCCTCGGGCAATAACACGAGGTGAGCGCTGGAACCCCAGAGTCGGTCACGACTGGACCTAATGGTCAGGGATCCCTTTACCCTTTTCCACATGGCTAGGGTAATGTTTAAAGGGGAAATGGTGCAAGCATCGGCCAAGGTGCAAGCAATGAGGAGAGTGGGCCAAAACAACCCTGAACAGATAAAATTTGATGAGGGAAGACAGAATTCCTAAATTTTTACCACTGTAGGATCTCACCATGAGGGGCTGATTTCATCCTTTTGTGCCTTTTGTGACATCCAGCCCCTGGAGGGCCTCTTCAAGGAGTGTTTGTAGAGCAAGAAGTACATTTTGTACAAAAAAATAAATCCTTAAAGAAGTTATTCATAACACAAAGTAACATGGGGAGAGGAACAACTCTCAGAATAGCCAAGAGGCTGTGCTGAGCAAAACACCCTTCTTGAGCCCAACAATGCTATCCGTGAGATCCAAACACCAGCCATCTTGATGAAGCAATTCCCCCAGTCCCTGAGAAATGTTCTCAGCACTTGAAGACATTAGGAAGAACTTCCTGACAGTAAGAGCTGTTCGGCAGTGGAATTTGCTACCAAGGAGTGTGGTGGAGTCTCCTTCTTTGGAGGTCTTTAAGCAGAGGCTTGACAGGCATATGTCAAGAATGCTTTGATGGTGTTTCCTGCTTGGCAGGGGGTTGGACTGGATGGCCCTCGTGGTCTCTTCCAACTCTATGATTCTATGAGAGCTTCAACCAGGTGTGGCTGTTTCTGACACTTTGGGAGTAAAGTCTACCAAAGGGAGAAATGAAGTGCTCCCTCACTCAAATAGCCCACCAGATATGCCACAGTAGATGCTGTAGAACTGCTCCACTCTGAACTACCATGTATCTCCTCTTGGGCAGAAAGCTGTGTCTTTTGAGGATGCTTCCAATTCTCCAGTAGTGAGCAGGGGAGCACAAGACCTCAGCAGTGGGCATCTATGGAAGTGGGAAAACCAAGAGTGAGAGATTCAGCTGAGTTGGGATGGTCTCCTTAACATTTTTCTTTCCCTGTCTCTGCATGATTTAATTCGTAACTGCTGAATTGGCAAAAAGCTCCAAGTTCAGGGAGTAAGACCTCCTTAGCAAGGCTTGCCAGGTCTGAAAGAGTGGTTAGCAGGGGCCGTTAACAGGTGCTTTTATTGCTAATTGAATCTGCAGCTCATTAGGGCTCCTTGCTTTATGCAGATCCTGAGAAATGGTTCGTGGTTATTTATTGGGGAGGCAGATAGCCTGACAATAAGCTGGAAGGAATCCAACATTTGGAGTATTTATCAAGGTTTCAGGCAGAATAGGGGAATGGCTTTAAAAAGAGCTTGCTATCATAGACCTGATTTCAAAGGAGGTCTTTTTCATGGGGAGCATGAAATACATACCAGGAGATGTATTGCTTATCACCTGACCCAGCAATGGCATTAATCTGAGCTTGGGAGCTCAGAACAGCTGCAAGGCTCTGGTATAGGGAAAATTTGACCCATCCAGGATCTACACATCTCTCTGTATATCTATATACCACCAGTAAGCAACTTGGGAAGGTGGACACAATTTCCTGGCTTCCAAGCAATGCTATCCTGTATTTCAGAATATATATATATATATATATATATATATATATATATATATATATATATATGGAGAATTCCAAGATATGTTTCATGTCAATCTAGTTTGACACAACACCGCCTTTCATCAGAAATAGCCGGCAACTCTCCACAATGATGGCAATTCTTGCTTTTTATTTTTTTTAAAAAAACACAGGCTTTTGTGGCCAACATACATGCATTGAAATTCAAGTTCAACACCCCAAAATCTATAGCATATCACATAGGAAGCCACCCTGTGGACCTTCTGATGCTGGTGTACTCTTAACTCACATTAGCCACAGCTTTCATAGTCATAGTTAGAAATCAAGGGAGCTGTAGTTGATATCAGGGAGGAATTCAGATCACTCCATCAGGCCAAGCATTTTGGCTTGCCAGATGGAACTGTCTCCCCCCTCCCCCCTCCCCCCTTCCCCCTCCTCCCTCCTCCCTGCCCACATGCTGTGCTGGGAGTTCTCCCAACCCCCTGAAGGAGACTCATTAGTTGACACCTGCCCCAAATCTGGAGGATATCACACTGGCTACCCATGTCATATAAGATGAGTCATGCCCATTCATCCATAAAGTGTCTCTAGTTCAGATTTTCACCTGTCTTCTTCCATATGACGCAAGTGTTTGCAAATACAAGTGTTTGTTACTGTCACACTTTACATGTTAGGGGTACATTGAAAATATACATCTAAATATACATCTAAGCGCACCTGTGATGTTGTCCTTATTTTGCCCTTCTACATCTCATGTGTCTTTTCTTTAGAGCTTGCCTGACCCTGACTCTCCTGATCAAATAGCCATTGGTTTGTAACTACGTGTCCTAGGCTGGAAATCTTCAACACCACGTGACCAATTCTCAGTTCTAGCCATGTGCACATTTTGTGAAAATAACAGGATGTTACTTAGCAGTGAAGAGGGACGCAGGTGGTGCTGTGGGGTAAACCACAGAGCCTAGGGCTTGCCGATCAGAAGGTCAGCGGTTCGAAACCTTGCGACGGGGTGAGCTCCCGTTGTTCGGTCCCAGCTCCTGCCAACCTAGCAGTTCGAAAGCATGTCAAAGTGCAAGCAGATAAATCGGTACCGCTCCAAGCGGGAAGGTAAACAGTGTTTCCGTGCGCTGCTCTGGTTCGCCAGAAGCGGCTTTGTCATGCTGGCCACATGACTCGGAAGCTGTACGCCGGCTCCCTCAGCCAATAACGCGAGATGAGCGCCACAACCCCAGAGTCGGTCACGACTGAACCTAATGGTCAGGGGTCCCTTTACCTTTACCTTTACTTAGCAGTGAATGTGATGGAGCAGAAATGCACAAAACCAGTATAGAGTATTACTAAACAAAGATGCAGTCTCCGGCACTGATGCTAGTAATATCAGTCATATAAATGAACTCTGATGAAACATCCAATGCATCCTTAAACATGTTATAATGTTATTTTTTTTTAAATGGTGACAAAAAAGCAAAATGAAAATTCATTTTCCGTTATCCTGGAATGAACATGTTAAATACCCTCCTTTAAAAACAGCAAAAACAAACCATGCATTAATGGATTTCGCTTGAAGAGTTTTACTTATGGTTGTTACAATGTCACCAGAGTTGCAGCTGAGGGATGAGGATGTTTTACTGTGGGATAGGCACTGCTTCTTTATAGCTACATTAAAGCGTTTCCCCCACTTTTGCTTCAGTTGCCAACCTGTTACATACTGAATTAAGGTTTTTTGTTGGAGCTGATTCAGGCCAGGGCCAGGATGTATTGGTGGTGCCGTCTCTTATCGTTTTATTCTGCTTTTTTATCAGCTTCAGAACACACACGAGAGAGAGAGAGAGAGAGAGAGAGAGAGAGAGAGAGAGAGAGAGAGAGAGAGAGAGAGAGAGAGAGAGAGAATTTGCTCTGTGCTGGACAGGACTACAGGGGCTCTAAGGAGATCATTATCACTATTAGTGCAACCAAAGGTCAGGTTTGCAACAAAGAGCTCATTACATCTTTGAGACTCGTGCTGGACGCTGGATACTTGGTATTTCGTAATCTATCAGGGGTTACCATGGAAAGGCGGAAGAAAAGTCATACAGAGGTCAGAAGACAACACTCAAGGCATTTGGCTGCAGACAGGTGAAATTTGCCCCTTTGTACACCTCCACATTCTTCATAAACACACACTTTGCCAATTCCTTGAGATCAGACAATCCAATTACCTCTGAAAGAGATTGTGTTGTGTGAGAAGCTTTAGGAAAGGAAACTATAAAAGAGGACTGGATAGAACAAACCAATAAATAGACTAGAAGTCCATTGTGTGTATCCATTTTTGAAGTGTCCTGTGTGTTCACTCTGTGCACCGAGGTTATATTTTAATGTACATTTCAAGTGCCTCCTTTGTATTAAATCATTGTCCATTATTTTACAACATCACAGTTCCACAAATGGATGGATGCCTCATATTACAGATAAGTCCAGAGTAGTTGAAATGTTGATCTTTGTATCTCACACCTACATCTTTGATCATGCCGAGTGAACTTTTCTGCAGCCCCTGTATTTGCCTTTACATCAAATGGGTTATCTAATAAGGCAATGTTATCCAGTGATCTGCAATAGCTCAGTCAGTAGAACATGAGACTCTTAATCTCGAGGTCATGCAATCGAGCCCCACATTGGGCAAAAATAATTCCTTCATTGCAGGGCGTTGGACTAGATGAGCCTCATGGTCCCTCCCAACTCTACAATTCTATGATTCTAGATGGGCGGGATATAAATAATAAATTATTATTATTATTATTATTATTATTATTATTATTATTATTATTATGCTGTTGTGGCTCTCCCTGTTTCCAAGCCCCTCTTGCATAACAATATTTGTTTTCTTATGAAACACCGAGTCAGAGTGACCCCTGCAATGTGAACACTGGAGAAATGACTTTAGATTAAACAAGCAAATAATTTAAAACAGGTGACTGTACTTGGTCTTGACCAGTTTGCAGCTTTCAACATAATATGTTGGCGCTGACCAAGAGGTAGGTGGTAAAAGCAGGGTCCTTAATCATTGTCACCTATCACGCATGACTTCAAATGTTGTTTCCATATGTCTCTGCAGGCAAGAATGGGTTGCCAAACTGCAAGTGGAGGCAGCAGTTCCATACTGATTCTGCTAGTCCTCTGGGCTAGAAGTGGTAAGTACCAGAACCAGCACACGACGGTGGCCGAAACTACTTTTTCTAAACATTTTTTGGCAGTGGCAAATAACACCTCTGTTTTTGGGCGATGTTTCTGCCCTTTTTGCAAAAATGTCCATTTACTGATTTACATTGTCCCAACTTTCCCACTTTCCATTTCCTTCACTTGCCTTGTGTGATGCCATCATGTTGCCAGCCCTGGCTAGCTGCATAGTAGGGTGATGTGATCACATGATGCCTGATTGGGTGGAATCACCCATGTGACAAATCTGGTAAGGAAGAAGAAGAAGCAGCTGGGGTGAAACAGTACCAAGACATCAGCTGTCAAGAGAAACAGCGTTGCTGCAGCTGAGCAATATTTGTAAAAGATAAATATTTACCCTGCCTATGTGCTGCGGGGGGGGGGGGGTGCGTGCAGAATTTCTACCCCATCCAAATTACCAGATTTAAGTTGCAACTGCAGAATATTCAGTGTGTCACTATGTCACACAGTCTAGTATACATTGCTAATGTTTGGCAGGCTGACAAAGCACGCAGTTCACTCAGAAAGCCATTCCCCTCTGGAAGCACCATGATCTGTTGGGTCTTTTGCAACATCAGGCATAAGCAGCAATTTCTTTGCTTTCATGCATTTCATGTTTTGCAAGGTGTCCTAAATTTTGAACCTTTGGAAGATAAGGATCCCAAACCCCAGTAAACAAAGAGGTGGCATGCACTGCAAGAAACATGACAGAGGTGCCTTTGGGTGATGTGAAGCAAATATTTATAAATCCCAGCTCAATTTCTGAGCACAATGCCACTTTTGTTTCTGGTCCTAGTTGTATCTACAGCCAGAGTAGGATGAAAATGGCCATCTCCTTGGGTGGCTACCGGAACTGGTCTGTGAGCTTCTTGCTCTGTCAGAGCCAGACTGGAGTCCCTTGCTGTAACCCACACACCTTGCCATGTGTTACTTTGACATATTCCATTGCACAGACCGCATGTCTGCAGGGATTGGACTGGGGAGAGGGGGAAGGAAGGACGAAGGAGGGGCGAGCATTACTAATGAAGTGTAAAAGCTGTCCAAGAGCCTTTCACTGGCTCCTGGAGCTCTCTGCTAATTAGGTGAGACATGCTGGCATCGAGTCCTCCTATCAGCCAAGCCAGGGGAATGTAAATATTTGTAACACACAAACCCATCAGTGGCTGCTTATTTGTTTCCCAGACAGAAGTGAAGAGTAGCTGTGCAAAAAAGACTTTAGATGAAAGGAAAGGGATGGGGAGGGTAATCAAATGAAGGGGAATCAGGGGTACCCGGCTGCCCCAGCCACACACAGACCGTGCATCATAAGCAGTATGTGTGAAGTCAAAATACCGCACATTTTTTTAATGGCATGTCCCAAAAGCTCCTCTTGTTTCTGCTGGTGTGGACGGAATATTTTTGAATATCCCACTCGTACAAAAACAAGGATGCTGCTGTGACCTCCCCTATCCATCCATAACAAGTCAGCTGGGTGACAGGAGGTGTGGGGTGTTATGAGCCAGGAAGAAATAAAAGACATTGCTGTGGCAGCATACCTGTTCTTGTCTGCACACACCTCTTCCATCGGCTAGAACTGCCCTCTGCCACTATCCTAATGGATGGGGTGGTGCCTCCAGGAGTGTCTGATAACTGACTCCAGCTGAGAGGTCATCTCTTTTTTCTATTGGGGAGAGTTGGTTACGACTGGGGCCAAGGAAGAAGAAAGGGCACCTTTTGCCAGCAGTTTCAGAAGCACTGAAAGACTTTCCCCTCCCCTTCCCTGGCAATTGTTGGCGATTGCTTGAAAGTGTTTAGAAATTCAGGGAGCTTGGCCAGAAACCCTGAATAATACACACAGTGTTTGTACTAAGCGATGCCGTCACATGACAAATGGGATTGGCTGTATAGTGTCACGATGTCATCCTGTTCACTACATTACCCTAAACTGGCTGGGAACAACTGTGTGACTATTGCCAGCTTAGTAGTGTTGCCATAAGTGAGCATTGTCACATAGCGAGATTTGAATGCCCACATAGGATCACGGGGAACAAAGCCTGTGTGCTTTGTTTGCTTTCTAAGGGGCCATTGCTCTGGAAAGCCCTCTTCATACACACTCCCCACCACAACTGTGATGTCACATTGGACATGTGGCCTTATTAATCAAAGCCTAAAAGGACTGCGGTGTCAGACCAGGGCCGTGCCAGGCACTGTGCTGCCAGATGGTAAGGGCACAAGTGACATTCGCCCGAGAGCAGGCAAAGTGTCAAGTTGTCCTTGGAACTTAAAGCTGGCTTCAGCAACAGCTTAAAATCTCAAAATCTGTGGATTCCCCAACTCCCTTTTTATCTGTGGCTTGTAGCCCATGATGCCTACATTCAGAGGCAATAAAGTGTATCAGGTGCTGGGGAGAAGCAGGGGGCAGGGACTCTGTTGCCTTCATATATATATTGCTTGTGAGCTTCCTAGGGGCACCTGGTTGGCCAGGGTAGGAAGCAGCATACTACATTAGATGGGCCTTTGCTCTCATCCAGCAGAGTTCTTCTGATGCCAAATGCTGTGTTCTGGCTCCTGTCTGAAGAACACGTGTAGCAAAGGAGAGAATGGATTTAATTTTTTTTTTTTTTTGTACTTGCAGCCCTTCCTTCACTAGGTGGGTCCCAGAGCAGGTTACAAAACTGTCACGTTTTTTAAAAGTGCATTAAAATTATAAAAGGGATTGTCACTAAGGACAGTTGTTGCCCTTTGAGCCACATTCTTTATAATCAGACTCAATGGCTCAGGGGCGTAGCCAGGATCAAAACTAGGGGGGGGGGCAAGCCATGGTCGTTCAGGGGCGGGGCCAAGGCACGGAAGGGGAGGGGCCACAAAGTGGGCGTGGCTAAAGGGCCAGCGGGCCTGATGACATCGTGGCGGTGGCAGCAGCGGCCACCTTGTGCTTCTGGGGCTGGTAGCATTGGCGGCTACCCTGCTTGGCTGGAGAGGACGGGAGGGTCGGGCAGGCGAGAGGGGGTGGCAGGGTGGGCGAGGGCGAGGCAAGACACGGCCACAGCCACGACGGCTCCGAGGCGTTGCTGCATATCAGCATAATATTTCAACCATGGTTCAAGCCCCACCTTAGGAAAAAAATCCTGCATTGCAGGGGGTTGGACTAGATGACCCTTGTGGTCCCTTCCGACTACAATTCTATGATTCTATTGATATATTACCATAGCATATGCATCATTCTGCTTTCTTGAATTGTCCTACTCCTAGGCATAGCATCCAACTCCTAGAGGCCTAGGTGCCCCCCCCAATTACTGGTAAATACCGTATTTGAAAGAGTCATCCCCCCATGTTGATGGGCTTTCTATGTGGGGCTTATCTGCCCCCCGTATTTTATTAAGGATGGAAGAGGGAGGGAAGGAAGGAAGAAATAGAGAGAGAGAGATAACTCATATTTGTGGGTGTCTCTGGATGACGCTGTGATGCTGGAACTCTGCAGCAAGAGGACAGGAGGGTTGGGCAGGCGAGAGGGGGTGGAAGGGCGGGCGAGGGCGGGGCAAGGCATGGCCGCAGCCACGATGGCTCCGAGGCGTTGCTGCATATCAGCATAATATTTCAACTATGGTTCAAGCCCCACCTTAGGAAAAAAATCCTGCATTGCAGCGGGTAGGACTAGATGACCCTTGTGGTCCCTTCCGACTACAATTCTACGATTCTATTGATATATTACCATACCATATGCATCGTTCTGCTTTCTTGAATTGTCCTACTCCCAGGCATAGCAGCCAACTCCTAGAGGCCTAGGTGCCTCTCCCCCCCCCCAATTACTGGTAAATACCGTATTTGAAAGAGTCATCCCCCTATGTTGATGGGCTTTCTATGTGGGGCTTATCTGCCCCCCCCCCCGTATTTTATTAAGGATGGAAGAGGGAGGGAAGGAAGGAAGAAATAGAGAGAGGGATAACTCATATTTGTGGGTGCCTCTGGGTGACGCTGTGATGCTGGAACTCTGCATGTACAGGAACCTTGTAAGCAGCTTTCTCTCTGCTTGATTTACAGCAGGCACGTCCAAAAGGTAGATTGTGATCTACCAGTAGATCACTGAATGTCTGTGGTAGATCACTGGTAGGTCACTGGCACCCCTAAAAAAAGCTCACCCAAAATTTTCCTCCTCCCTCAAAAAAGTTGAACTATGACCTGAAGCCCTAAACAAAAATGGGCCTCCCTCCCTCCTAAAAAAAGCTCAACAAGTTTGACCTAAACCCCAAAAAACAGGGCTTCCCTTCCTTTTAAAAAAACTCAACAGCTTTGACCTGAACCCCCCAAAAGGGGGTAGATCACCCCCAGTTTTAAACTCTGAGTAGATCAGAGTCTCTTGGGAGGTGGCCACCCCTGATTTACAGTATACAGATGCAGGAGGAGGGGCAGACTGGAACACCAATGTTCTTTATAAACATCACTGTGTCTGTCAAAGCTACAGCCCCCCCCTTTCTTATTCACTTCTTTTTAGCCTTACAGAGCCACCTTAGTCAAATTGAATCCTCTGAGTCTGCACCCTCATTAAATCGCCAATAGAACTCTTAATGCTCCTGAATGCTCATTAACAACTCCCACTTAAGAACAATAGGGTGAAATGGTCAGCTATCGAATCTTGCCTGGGGATATATGCTCCATTGTCTTAACTGCTTAACTACTGGTAGCCACTTTGCTTTATTTATTTGATGTGTTTTTGTTACTGCTGTGCCCCCCCCCCCAGCAAGCGGAGACTTAGCTGCTCTTGCTAAAGCAAAGCCCTTTCCACTTCAGTTTTTGGAGGGGAAAAGTGCTGGTTATGGTCTGTAAAATACATTAATTTTTTTGCTTCTAGGGGGGGCAGCTGCCCCCTCCTGCCCCCTGCCTACGCCCATGCAATGGCTTATCACCATTTTTTAATATAAAAAAACCTGTTAATTGAAAAGTCAGTGTATTTTTTAGTGCCCTGTGTTTTTAAGTTTTAAGGGATGGGAGTCTGAGGCCTGGATTAAACATTATCTGACTGCCAGTGGTGTGTGTGTGTAATTTATATTCCATCTTTCCTCCAAACCATGCATAGTTCAATTCTCCCTCCTTCTTTTGGTTATGCTGAGAGTGAGTGACTGGCCCAAGGTCACCCAGTAAGCTTCATGGCCAAGTGGGATTTGAACCCTGCTCTCCCAGGTCATAGGGCAACACTCTAACCACAACACCACACTGGCTCTCAGTGTAAGGGTGGGTGTGCTGGTATAAGGATGAGAATAATGGTTGTGCAATATGAGATCCAGGGCAACAGCTGTTGTCCAATTGGTTGTCCAATTGGTTGTGCAACAAGAAATATTGAGGTTGCACAACCAGCCCCAAGAACCATGCTGGCTCTTTCTCAAGCCATTCCACTAGCACAAGTCATTCCATTAGTGCAACTACCTGTAGTACATTTCTAAGGGACTTTAAGGGTCTCTCCCAGCCCTAACTGGATATGCCAGGGGTTCAGGATATGCCGCCGAGACCACATAACACCGTCTTGAAAGACCTACATTGGCTCCCAGTATGTTTCCGTGCACAATTCAAAGTGTTAGTGCTGACCTTTAAAGCCCTAAACGGCCTCGGTCCAGTATACCTGAAGGAGCATCTCCTCCCCCATCGTTTTGCCCGGACACTGAGGTCCAGTGCCGAGGGCCTTCTGGCGGTTCCCTCGCTGCGAGAAGCCAAGTTACAGGGAACCAGGCAGAGGGCCTTCTCGGTAGTGGCACCCACCCTATGGAATGCCCTCCCATCAGAGGTCAAAGAGAACAACAATTACCCGACCTTTAGAAGGCATCTCAATGCAGCTCTGTTTAGGGAAGCTTTTAATGTTTGATGGATTTCTGTATTTTAATATTTTGTTGGAAGCCGCCCAAGGTGGCTGGGGGAACTCGGCCAGATGGGTGGGGTATAAATTATTATTATTATTATTATTATTATTATTATTATTATTATTATTATTATAGAACTGCATTGAATTCTTCCCTAGATATCACTGTAGCATCCAGAAAGCTACAGGGTCCTCCATCCCTGCCCTACCCCAGACAGCATCCTCCCCCTTTCTGAGCTACGGAAGGGAATTCTTCTGGCAGCTCCAGCATTATAACTCTGCTTTTTAAAAGCATGGAAAGTCTGGGTAGGGAACAAAGTATATCCCACTCCCCAGCCAAGGAGGATCACAGAATTCAGAGGTGGCAGAAGACATATTGCTCAAATGAGCCTCAGCCTGCAAGAGGAGAGAAAAGTCTGAGGGAAATGTAATTCGTTCCTTTATTTAAAAGGAGATTAAATGTGCAGTTGAAATACCTTCAAGGAAATGCCATCAAAGGAGGTGAAAGGATTATTCAAATTCTCTGTAAGTGGCGAGATGCCAGATGTCGCGGCCTGCAGCTTTAAACAGAAAATGTCAGACATAAATGCTGAGATGACGTGCCTTGGAAATAGTGGTGATTAGGTAATGACTGCAGCTAGTCTCTACCATTACACATTTTTCGCAAAGCAGTCGGCATTATGGGGATGGAAGCAGGGAGTGTTCCTAAGTGATAAAAGCAGGGCTCACAAGTTAGCATTCCATGAAAAGTCTTCCATCCATGTTTTCTCCCTGACCCAGAATGCTCATCCATCTTCTGCAAGTTCCTAAATCAGACTTAGGTACAGCTTAATTCATTCACGGAAAATGTTCAAAAGTGGAGTGGTTCGTTGCTGGGAAGGGCCATAGCTCAGTAGAGGAGCATCTGCTTTGCATGCAGAAGGTCCCAGGTTCAATCCCTGGCATCTCCAGGAAGGGCTTGTGAGAAACACCTGCCTGAAACCCTGAAGAACGATTGTCAGTCAGTGATAAACTGGGTCTGTGTGTCCGTAGGGGATGGGGTCTGACTGGTGGCCACACTGTAATCTCTCCCCGCCCTCCAAGCCAAGATAAATGGGTGGAGCTGCCTGTCAATCACGTGACATCAGGTGACTTTTTTTTTTTTTGCATACAGGGGTCTTCAGAAGTCCCTTTCAAAGTGCTGTCTTGCCTGGGGTTTGCATAGAGTTTTGCAGCCAATCAGAGGTGCCTGCAAATCCCCTTCTAGCCAAGCCGGATGTTGACCTGCTCCATATGTCAAGTATACGGTAGGTGGGTGTGGTGTTGCTGTCTTGTCTCTCATTGCCCTGCCTTCTTAATTTATCTGTATGTTCCTCTCCCCAAGTGGTGGGGAGCTGGTTGCTGCAAGAGGGGGAGACTTCCTAGATTCTTCAGCAGCCTGCCTCCTCTATGTCTCCTGGTCCCCCTCCTCTCCTGTCTCTGAGTCTGGACTGCCCTCTGCCACAGCCTCTTCCTGCTCACTAAACCCCGTTGCCCCTTCAGCTTCTGACACCTCCTTCTCCCAGTCTGCTCCTCCTTCTCCCTCTGACCACTCATTGTCGTTCCACCTCCAATCCCCTAGCTCTGAGCCTTCTTCTCCTGAGGGGTTCCCTTGGGGGGTTCCCCAGCTGGTGCCCCCCACTCCTCTACATCCAGCCAATCCATGGCATTCAAGCACTAGCAGTAGGAGCACACTGAAGCCAGAGTATTATTAAATGGCAATGTCTACACAGCCAAACACAGGAGATTTGGGGAAGGCGGTAAGAAGTCAAGCTGTTAGGGGAAAGGGAAAGTCTCTCTTCCTCCCCCATCTCTTGTGGTTCCCGACTTGCTACATGGTGGGTGAACCTGCCTGTCTTTCCTCAGCCCTTGTTCTTTCCATTAGCTCCCGTCCCGCCTGCTCCAGACAGTAGCACTAGGAGCCTGTGATGACATTTCCAAGCCAATGGATTTGGGGGCTGACATCAATGGGTGGGAAGAACTGTCAGTCCTGAGATGTTGATAGTGTGCCGCAGATGCAGTGCAGGAGACTAGTCGCCAGCCTCCTCCGCAGCTTGTACAAAGCTGTATATCTAATACCGATTCCCTCTTATCTCTGGCTTTCAGCACAGCATATTGTAAGCGCTCAGCCTGCCTGCATTCCATCCATCACCAGAAACCCCAGTGGCAGGTCCAGTCTACTTTTATTATTTATCAGCTGTAATGCAGGATCCAAAGCATGGCCTTCTCCCAAACAGATCGGTGTTTGTTGTCCGTGTGGAGTTACTGCACATTGAGCGTACGCAGACTTCCTTGGTACTGATGGGCGTCCTTGCGGAAAAGACAGGGCAGGATGCAATTTTATAAGCAGCGTTCAAGCCTAATTATAGCATCTATAGCCTAGTACCCTTCCTGGCGTGCTACTGGCGCATGTCAGCATGCAAAGTGGAAGCCGTTTCGAGCATGAAAAGTCTACCTCCTTGAGAGATTAATTGGATGCTACAGACTTTAATTCAAAGGAGAAAGGTTCCTCTTAAGACTCAAGGAGGAACTGCACAGTCGTGGAAGCAAAGCCAGGCTCTTAACTCACTGCTTGCAGAGGCAGGAAGCTTTTTCCACGGGCAAAGCAGATTAACCCTTTCGCACACCCATATCCTGCTTTTCTCTTGCATGGGATGGGGGCGTGGCAGAGGTCATAGAATCATAGAGCTGGAAGGGACCCTGAGGATCGCCCAGTCCAACCCCCTGCAATGCAGGAATATGCAGCTGTCCCATGTAGGGATCAAACCTGCCACCTTGGCAGTATCAGACCACACTCTAACCAGTGGAGCTGTCCAGGGTCCCTGCGTGGCTCATGGGATTATGAGACCTGCATTGCTCATAAGCATGGGTGGGGGAGCAGCAGGTTTTGAGAGAGGAGGGTCTTGGAGAGGGAGGGATGTCCCAGGACAATGGGAGGGGTGGAAGGTGTGGTGCTTGGGATCGGGAGGTCCTGAGGTTGTCCTGGAAGGGGACTATGGTCCAGGAAATGGCCATGTGTGGGTGGGTTTCAGAGTGTATGGGTGGCAATGTATTCTTATGACTCTTTATGGGTTTAGCCAAGTTTTTGTTACCAGTTTTCTACCCCTGGGAAAGCATTTCTGAAAATGGAAATCCGCTGGGGGGTGGGGGGTGACCTGGGAGGAGGGGAGGTTGGGGGATTAAGCAGTGAATCTGGTAAGAGATAAGTACCGCCCACTACTTCTCCACTGAAAGAGTCCACACACCCCTGCACATTCTGATTCCTCCATAAACATGGGCTCGAGGACCTGACTTAGCTGAGCCTGCTGACACAAAATGTAGTTCTGCTTTAACACCTGCAGCTTTAATTTTTTAAAATTCTCTTACCTGCAGGCGGCAGCCGGGGGGGGGGGGGGGATCCTGAAAACCAGAGCCCTGGGACATTCACTGTGGATCATGGGACAGAAAGAATCAGGAGCAGAGATCTCAGGGTAATGTAGAAACCATCAGCTCCTTTGCCACCTTCTTTCCCAGACACTTATGTGGAGCAAAGGGAAGAGAAGGCTCCGTCATTCTTCCTCAGCTCCCTCTTCTCCCCCGCCCTTTTTGCACTAGCCAATCAGAGCACTAAAACATGACGGAAGGAACTGATAGCCAAGGGAGCTACAAGGAAACTAAAAGACTAGGCTTCTCTCAGGTGTCTCAACCACTCTGTAGATGAAACTCCTACTCTACAAGATCCTGTGCTTCATCCTTTACGGCTCCTCCATCATGTTTTCAACTCTATAGGAACATGACAAACTGCCTTATATGGAGTGAGACCATTGGCACGTCTAGCTCAATATCGACAACACTGGCTGGCAAGGGCTTCTTTGGGGTTTCAGGCAGAGGTCAGTCCCTACTTTACCTGGAGATGATGGGAGCTGAACCTGGGACAGGTGCTCTACCACTGAGTTCCTTTCCCAAGAACCAAAGGACGTAGCATAAGCATTATGCAGTTAAGAACCAACTACCGTTAAGGAGGTTTGCTAGTCAGAGACCATCTAGAGATCACATCTCTAGACCATCACATATCGAAACAACCAGTTCCACAGCAACCACTGATTTCTCCAGGGACCTTTCCCAGCCTGATGGTTTCCAGCGGTATGGAAATTGAGTGGGTGGGGTCAGGCTACATAAAAGGGCACCAGGTCCAGCAGGCCTTTGCTTCTACAGGGGAAATTAGCCCCCAGGGAAGATCCCCCACATCTTATCTATGCAGAGCACAAAAACCCCATACAAGGTTATTTGCTGCCTCTGCAATAAATAAATAAAAACCCATTTCAATCAAATTGGGATGGTAAATGTCAGTTTAAATTAAATAACCCAGTTTACCAATGATGAAAATTATTCAGGACAAAACTCCTATCTGGGACAAGTTGCTCTTTGGAGCGGAGCAAAGCTTTGGTTTATAGCATAAAAAGCAGCTGTCTTCATAAAAGCTAATAAAATACTCTGGGGATAATTAAAACTTTAATTAAAAATGTGAAGTCCAAATAGCTTTTTATGGTAGCAGGGAAACTTGTTTTGACATCCAAAATTGCCGCACAAGCCGGATCTCCCTTGTATTCTCTCCAGGCTATTTAGATGCTGGCGTTCAGCTCAAAATGTTCTCCCACTCCATCCAAAAGTGTCAATTTTTAGTGGGTTTTAAAGTGTAATGGGGACATTTGCTTTACAGCTTAATTCAAAATTATTAATCTGATCTAGAAGCAGGCTTGTTTGCATGCCAGTTTTTGCAGGATGGCTTCCCTAAATATATGGAGGGAATAAATCACATCCACAGAATAAAATGCGTTCAGCACTCTGCATGTATATGCGGCATTATTGGAGATCAAAGGTGGGCGTGTGTCCCCTTTAAACTGCAATTGGCAAAGCAGTATTGGTGGAACTGGCAGACTGCCATTCCAGGAATTACAGCTGCTGGGTGGCCAAGCAAGCTTTCTGAACATTTCCCCTAACAGCTTGTCCATATGTGACAAAGCTTGCCTCCCTCATAATCTACTTTGCCCTTTGTCACCCTCAAGTATTTTTGTTCTAATGCCGCCACCAAGAGAAGGACACACCATCGTTCAATCCCAAATTCCATCTGTGATGCAACACAAGCCCAAATTTCAGATGTCCAGGTGCCAAGCAGAGAAAATTGACCATTTATATCTTCTCTGCATTGAGGGGTCTCTTCAAAACTCACATTATAAGAAGACCAGCCCTAAATAATCAAATGGCAAAGAGTCGGAAACTCAGGAAGGAGGATTCCTGGAGAGCCAGGCTAGCATCCAAAAGGGAGCCTCAGGATGCTGGGAGGAAGAAGGAAAGAAGAAAAATTGCTAAAGTTTTTTTAGGCACTGCCAGGGTCTTGACAAAAATCTCCTATCCAAAGCATTGCCTTGAAATGCAAACTCCAGCTGGTGCCAATGGAGGCATCTTTTGAAAAGCAAAAGGCAGGTTCAGAGACGTGGTTTTGATTTCTGCCAGGGTCAGAAAGAGTTAAATTTCCCCTCCCCACCCACCAACCAACCCCTCTGAGACTGCTAAGGTGTGAGTGAACATTCGCTGCATTCAGGGAATGAACATCATGTCTAGTTTGATCCCCGTTCACCAGCGTATACAAGTCCTGCGGCACCTTCAAGAGGTAAGAGATTTATTGTGGTGAAGTGAGTCCATCTAGTCCATGAATGCTTACGCCTGCTAGTCACTAAGGGGCTCTTAGAGGCTGCCCCACATCTGCAAAAAGGGGAGGGAAAGAAGACCCAGGTAATTATTGACCAGTCAACTTGATGTTGATACCTGAAAAGTTCCTGGAACAGATAATTAAAGAGTTGGTGTGTGAGCACTTAGAAAAGGATGCTGTGATTATTAAGAACCAGCATGTTTTTCTCAAAAACAAGTCATGCCAGACAAATCTCATTTCTTTTTTTTTGATAAGCGTTACAAGCTTGGTGGATCAGGGGAATGCTGTGGATATAATGTATCTTTATTTCAGATAGTCTTGTGGAGAAGTTGATAAAATGTGGACTGAATTAGTTAACTGTTAGGTGGACTTATAGCTAGTTGACTGACTGGACTCAAAGAGTGCTTACTAATGGTTTCTCATCATCTTGGAAAAAAGTGACAAGTAGGGTGCCGCAGGGTTCTATCCTGGGTCCATTGTTGTTTAACATCTTTATAAACAACTTGGATGAAGGTATTGAGAGGATGCTCATCAAAATTGCAGATGACACCAAACTGGAAGGGATAGCTAAGGCCACTGAAGACAACTGAAGACACTGAGGGACCCAGGTGGCACTGTGGGTTAAACCACTGAGCCTAGGGCTTGCGGATCAGAAGGTTGGAAGTTCGAATCCCTGTGACGGGCTGAGCTCCTGTTGCTTGGTCCCAGCTCCTGCCAACCTAGCAGTTCGAAAGCACGTCAAAATGCAAGTAGATAAATAGGAACCGCTACAGCGGGAAGGTAAACAGCGTTTCCGTGTGCTGCTCTGGTTTGCCAGAAGCGGCTTTGTCATGCTGGCCACATGACCTGGAAGCTATACGCCGGCTCCCTCGGCCAATAATGCGAGATGAGCGCGCAACCCCAGAGTCGGTCACGACTGGACCTAATGGTCAGGGGTCCCTTTACCTTTACCATCAAATTTGCAGATGGCACCAAACTGGAAGGGATAGCTAAGGCCACCGAAGACAACTAAAAAAACAAGCTAAACATCACATTTAAATGAAAATCCATATTATAAGATACAAAAATCAATACAGCATTTAAAATTTATAAAACAATATTAACAACATTGACAAAATAGCAGCCAAAAATATAAGTTCATACACACATTCTCCGCAACCCCACGACTCATAATATTTCAGCTCATTAAAATACATATACAAATAATGCCTGTGGCAGCAACTCCCTCCTGGAGGTTCCTCAGGCTGGAGGTGCAGCAACACAGTTGAGACCAACCACCCCCTGATGGCAAGCAGAGTCTCTATCTCCTTGCGGTTCTTCCTCACATTCAACTCCCCACATTTCCACATCGGTTTGCAAATTCATTTTGTTGTTGCTGTTAAAGCCCTCATGAAAATTCATCAGCTTTCAGTGCAGATTTATTCTAATATGCATCATCTTGTATGCAATTTTGCCTAATAGTCCCGATTTTTGCCTCGTGCATTTTTGCGTTTTGTATTTTCCCCCATTTTTTTATTCCATATATTTTCATACTACTCAAGATAGTCTCTAAGCCGTTCAGAAGATGCAATTATGCTACAATATATAGCAAACAGCAAAACTGGAAAACTACAAGACAATGCAACAAAATGCAATGAAATCCTGCCCCCACCCTCCTCACCAGCAAAGCATAGCAGCACATTTTAAAAAGCATCTTAAGAGTCAGGGATCCCTTTCCCCTTCAGCGTCCCTCTTGCCAAGGCATACCCTGACTCACAATACCAATAACACCAACACATGCATATGCACATGGTATATGCATTTATGTACGCATCACTTGACTGGAGAACTGCATTGCAAAATGCAGGAAAGTGCACCTGAACAGGGCCGGCGGCCCTATGGAAAGGCTTGGTGGCGCAGGACAGGGCAGACAGCCGCACTGGGAAATGGGGCGGGGGGGGGGGCGCCGGAGGGTTCTTCGCGCCAGGGCACCAGATATGCTTAAGACGTCCCTGCACCTGAGTGTGTCTCAGTTCCAGGGCCGCCTTAAGCTTATCTGGCACCATGGTGTATGGATCCTCCGGTGCCCCCCACCCTCACCCTTACGTTTCCGTCTGGGTGGGCAGCAGCTGGAGGGCGGCTCCTCCAGCGGGATGGAGGCTCCGGGCACTGCGCGGCATGGCGGAGGCGGACGAGGGCGGTGAGCTGGTGTCGGGAGGCGCCGCGTCCAGCCTCCACCTTCTCCTTGGCGCCCCTGCTCAGTTCATGCATTGTTTCAGAAAGTGCAAATCTGGCAGATTCACCTTTCAGCTCTACAATCCTATGATTCTATGAATGTCACCCCTATTTCTATGCACCAAGCTATCCTAGGCAAAGACACTCCTGGCCGCAGCTGAACATCTGGGGGCATGGCACCTTGGCAGAAGTTCCCAGTCACAAACCTACTTTTGAAGGGAAGCAGGCTGAGCCCTTATCCCAGCCCTAGGCAAACTCGGCTCAGGAATGATGGGAATTGTAGTCTCAAAACATCTGGAGGGCCGAGTTTGCCTATGCCTGCCTTATCCCATGATTAGGCTCTTTTCTGCTCAGGAGCACCTCTGCCTCGTTTACATTGTGATTCACTTCATTAGCCCCCATTACTGCCTGCAAACAGGGGCATAGGAAAATAGGGGCAGTGGGGGCGGGCCGCCCTGAGTGGCGCGATCCCAGGGGCGCCATCACAGCTGCCCATCCCGCCCTCAAAACACGCGCCCCGCCCCAAAAGGCACACAAGGTGCATCATGCTTGGTGCATCATGCTTGGTGCACAAGGTGCATCATGCTTGGTGCCAAAGCGGCTAGCAACGCCCCTGCCTGCAAAGATCCAGGCCATGCTTCAGAAATGGCCCCATCCCAGTCAGCAAAGGATTCTAAGGTTCCTACAGCATGTGAAGAGATTTGCATTCATCTAAAACAGCCTTCCCAAGCACTTGAGTGCAAATTGCTTTGGAAACCTTAAATGAAATCATACAACACATGACTCACAGCCAGCACATCAGATCTGTTATGCAACAATACTGCCCCCTTGTGGGGGAAATGCATTCCTGGGCCTTCCCGAAACAGTTGTCTTGAGAGATTCCCCAAAGTTGGTCTTCTCTCCACTTTTCCTGAAAACAGTTCTTGTCTTATGAACATGTTTATTTACCCAGCCTTCAAATCAAATTGGGGGGGGGGTGTATAAAATGAGTAAGTTAATTTTAACCCCACGTTTTGGCTACCCTTTATTTGACCCTGAGCAGCAACCGTTCAATGCTTCTTTTATGTCTTTCTTCCGTCACTCGCTGCTGCTAATCCTCGCTCTCGCATTCTGCCAAAACAAACCCACATCTTACAACGTTTGTCAGAGGAAAATGGGTGCATGTTACACGAGGAGAGCCACACACAGAGACAGGCCAATTAGCTTGCCCGAATGCATTGATACGATCTGACTCCAGTTACACTGATACCAATGGAATCAAGTCACTGTAAAAACCAAGAATTTTGACTTAATTGGACTTCGTTTGTTTTTTAAGAACAACAATCAAAGGGAGCCAACAACATGCCCGACAATATTCAAAATGTTGGAATAATTATGTAGCACAGTAGAAACACTCTCTATCCAGATAACGCAGGCATTTCAAACAGAATCTCCGTTACAACCACTGCACTAGAGCCCAGTTATTGCATTATACACATGAGGGGGTCGTCAAGCAAACAATTACTGGGCAGCTGGCACAAAATGATGGTGTGCGAGCAGCTTTTCCTGCTCCTGATGTCCCTGTGTTAGCCATGGATGTTTACAGGGGTAAAGCCAGGCCTTTTTTTTTCCAGCCAGAACAGACCAGAACGCAGTTCCGGCACCACTCAGGTGGTTGCCATTGCCATTCTAAGAGAATGAGGGAGGTGTTAAAGGTAGAATGATGGTGAGTTCTGGTACCTCTTTTTTTCTAGAAAAATAGCACTGGTTAAAGCCTATGTGAATATTGGGTGACCCAGGTGGCACTGTGGGTTAAACCACAGAGTCTAGGGCTTGCTGATCAGAAGGTCGGCGGTTCGAATCCCTGCAACGGGGTGAGCGCCCGTTACTCAGTCCCAGCTCCTGCCCACCTAGCAGTTCGAAAGCACATCAAAGTGCAAGTAGATAAATAGGGACCGCTCCAGCAGGAAGGTAAACGGCGTTTCCGTGCGCTGCTCTGGTTCGCCAGAAGCAGCTTTGTCATGCTGGCCACATGACCCGGAAGCTGTCTGCGGACAAACGCTGGCTCCCTCGGCCTGTAGAGCGAGATGAGCGCCGCAACCCCAGAGTCGGACACGACTGGACCTGGTGGTCAGGGGCCCCTTTACCTTTTTAAAGCCTATGTGAATAGACTACCCACAAAGGCTTCCTTGGGAGCTAGAAACTTGAGTGCATAGCCTTCTTTGCCTGTGTACACATTGTACATTTAATGCACATTCAAAGCACCTTTCCCCCTCCAATATTTCTTTGCACTGTGGTTGCTTAGGAGTTGCCCAGAATTCTTTTGAGGGGAAACGTATGCTTTGAAACTGTTTCAAATGTATACTGTGCAGTGTGCACACAGCTCTCAGGAAAGCCCACACAGACAGAAGTCTACAATGGCAGGCTTTTCCTTTGCCTAATGGGGGGAAGCTACATGACTTTAGGAGTTCAAAGCAGTTTATGGGCCACAGGTTGTCCTAAAATTTTGATGTCATCAGCCTATGCTTAAGCAGCAGAAGCCAGTTGAACAACTCATTCTCTGGCTAAGATGGCCAGTACAGGAGGAGAAATTGTACAGAGAGGAGCTATGAGACATTTCTTGTGTGCCTGTGCAGTTTGAACTTCATTTGCACTGGGGAGAAGGGAGTTTCATCATCACAGCCATTTCTCCTCCATTCCTGAATTTGCAAGTTAACGGAGTTAAAACAAAATAAGGTTTCCTTTTTGTAACGCACTTCCCATGGAAAGAAAGGAGTTCTAGAGAAAAAAAAATCACTTAAAGAAAGGGAAACCTTGAGTTGCTTCATTTCTCAGTTTAGAGGTGGTGTTTAACCAGCTAGCAAGCAAACAAAACTGCCAAGATGCAATCGAAAAGTTTACTCAGTGATAGCCTTGTCCAAAATGGTCCACACCCAAGTTTGCATGACCCCTGTCCTTAATCAACAGTCTTTGTACATGCCACATATTGTGAACCTATGGGTCGGGGCCCTGCTCATTTGATTTTTGCGAGCACCTAGTATTTTAAAAATCAATCAATCAATCAATGATGATCTGCTTTGCTATAGGCCAGGAATGGGCAACAGGTGGCCCACAAACAAGGTCTAGGCCCTGGGACAATTTCACCTGGTCCTTGGTTATCCAGCCACATTTCACTCATGTTATTCGTTTAGAAAATCCAAACTACAGATTTTTCCAGACAGTGTAAGCAGAAAACAAATACTGATACCATATCAAAACAGTCAAAGAATAAAAACGTAATAAAATGTGATAAATAATAAACCAAAGTTTATTCAACCTGCCAAGATAATGCAGTAAATGAGAAATGTTTGCAATTTCCTTTGCTAAGAAAGAACAGTTGTTTTCAGAAACTGAACAGCTCTAATGCTGTGGTACTGCTCATCCAGGCCACAGGACAAGAGAACTGGAGACTTGCAGTGTTGCTGTTGCTATTTTTTTAAAAATGCTTCTTTACAAATGTATCAGTTGAGGATCAGGGAGCAGGTGAACACTGACGCAGCCACTGCCAGTCTTTAATGGTGCATCAGTTCCCTACAAAGTAAGCAGCGTGACCTTGGAGATTCCCTTCCCCCCAGCGGTTTCTCAATTTGGAGAAGATATTTAGTGGGCTAGCAGGCAACCAAAAAGGTAAACATGCAACGAACAATTCAGCTCACCCAATTTTGTGATGTGTTTGTTGGCCAGATAAAAGTATTGCCCTAATACAGATTAGGGTTGCCAGACTCAATAGAGGACAGGACTTTAATTGCCCTGCTCTCTTTTGAGTCTGGAAACCTTAAAGAGAAAACAGCAGGCCCTTTGTTTAATTTCCAGGGCAATTAAAGGCACAGAAGTCCTGTCCTCTATTGAGTCTGGCAACCCTAATACAGATCTTTGATTTATTTTTTTCTTCCCCTTAGAGGCCATCATGTCTGCCTTTACCTTTGAATTAATTCAGTGGCACACTTGCAGTAAGGAGGAGTGCCCATGATCACATCACTTAATCAATGGCTGCGTCCCGACTGATGTTTTTGTGCTTGCCTCTGCTTCGCTCTCAGGTGCCAAGGCTGTGCTGGAAGAAGCTGCTTCTCCCAAGTGACCAGGAAGAGGTACTAGGGTGGCCGCAGCCTCATCCCACAACTTGACAATCTGCACACTGTTCTCCTTCTTGGATAGCCAGAAGGCTGGGTAGAGAGGTTCGGTAAACTTGCACTCGAACTTATGCAAGAGAGTCATGACATCCGAAGCAATGCCGTAAAAGGAGAGGGTGCCCCTGGGGTAATCCAGGTAAACTCCTATCCTGCTAAATCCCTGGACTTTCAAGGGTGTCTCCACATCACTATGCCAAGCGGAGAACTCCTTCCCATTCCACTTAACACACCAGGAGAAGTCATTCCCCGAGATGCAGCTGTTGCTTTCTGACCCTTTCCGGTCAATGCTCTTGTTTGTCATGCCAATGTAAACCCCAGCCCCAAATATCTCGACCTCAAAGTAGTAGCGGCTGATGTATAAGCTTTTGCCCGACAGCACCTGGCGCCAGTGCTGAAATCTCTCTGGGTGATCCGGGTACGGGTGCTCCCACGGTGTGGTGTTGGTGACTTTGTGGTTGTCTTCCAGGAGCCTCAAATAGCGATGAGCAGTAACCGGGTCAAAGGTCAATGGGCAAATATCTTTGGAGGAAGAAGAAATACATTGTATTAGTTTATATAAAACCACCGTTTTCCTCTCGCTGTTCCCCCTCTGCTCGCTCTACTCAAAACTCTGCTCAACAAACTGACAGGCTTGCTCTTCAGAGTCCATTCATCTTAAAGGTACAGTCATGTGTATAATTATGCCTTACATTTCAAGAAGTCACTCCTGCTTTTAGGTTCTGGGGCCGTTATGCGGTGCTTGAATGGGATCATGGCGGACACCATTGTCTTGATGCCGGCATCCTCTGCAAAAAGAAAAGGAACACAACAGCTTAGTTGCAGGAACAACAGAGGAAATGGTCGTTGGAATGGATGAGTGGAATGTTAGATAGGCACTCACCATCTTTAGCAAACTCCTGCAACTTGTCCTTATAGGAAGTTTGTAAAAGTTGTAAAATATGTTCTGTGGACTCTGTGACCACCCTTCGGATCCCTGACAATTTGTCTTTTAGGCCAATGTAGACACTGGGCAACGTGTCGTCTCCTTCGCTCTTCTTGAATTCACAGTATTCCTGTAAATAAATACCCACATACATACATAAATACTGGTAGGGCCTCTCCAGCCAACATATACTCCTAACCTCAATGCCATCCCACCTCCCCACACAGCAGTTAGGCAAAACAAAACAAACCCTGCATCGATTGGTGTTTTAAAAGACTAGTTGCAGTGCAGGGGCTGTTTTGTTGTGGGTCAGACACAGGTGAGAAGCCAAGGGTTCACCATTTCCACTCTGGGTGTTTGATTCTCCCCTCCTCCCCCTCATGGTACAAGAGGAGTTTGAGCCAAGAGGCTGAAGAAATGAAGTACATGCGCAGGAGCAGCTTCTCTCACCAGCACTCTCTCTCACACACAAACCTCACACAACAATTAATATTTTTAAAACAACTATAGGAGTTGTTTTTAAGCCTAACTGGATTGCTTTTCAGGGGAGTCACAGCTGGGCTGGGCTGAGCTTATCCTTCCTTTTCAATGTGCTAAACAGGGAGGTGCTGTTAAAGAGGGATATGCACTGCTCAGCCTGGCCTCACTCCCTACAACTAACTGCTCTTCTGTGGTTGCTACAGAAAAGGATGCACACATATTGCACATGCAGGGGTGTAGGAAGTGGGGGCGGAGGGGCCGGGCCGCCCCGGGTGCCACTCTGGGAGGGGTGACAAGATGGCCCCTGCCTCGCCCCAACTGTAGAACAGCCGAGGGCGTGCACAGTCCGTATGGGCTGCTGCTCTCGCACGCCATCCATATGGGCATCCATACAGGCTGCCTCTCTCACGGTGACCATACGGGGCTGCAGCGCATGCACAGTCCGTATGGGATGCCATTTGCACAGCGTCCATACGGGCTGCCGCACATGCGCACTCCGTACGGGATGCCACTCCTGCAGCAGCCCATACAGTCGCCATGCAAGCGGCAGCCCGTGCAGACTGCACATGTGCGGCATTCTGTACGGAGTGCGCACGCACGGGATGCCACACATGCGCAGTCTACATGGGCTGTGCCGCCCCGGGTGCCGGAGAGGGTCCCTCCACCACTGTGCACATGATTGGTTCAAGTTATCGCAGCCTAATAACCTTCCTGTTTCTTGACCATCATTGCTATTAATATTTATCTCCACTTTTCTTTTCCAAATCAACTCAAAGTGACCAAATCCCAGGTCCAGAGACACAGCCCCTGTTTGGCAGGCCAAGACCCATCTCATCTCCCAATCTTGCTTGGGAGGGGGAGCAGGAAGCAACAACTGCTCCAGATCAGGGCCCTGCAGGTACTCCAGGAAAGAGTGGGGCATCAGAACCAACCACAAACCTACTCAGTCATTGCCTGATGGCTGCTGGGGCAGCAGTTTCATTCTTGCCTCTTTGGCTGGATAGCTCCCCGGCTGATTCAGGCCTCCTGGTCTCAGGCTTAGCTGCTGCTGCTTCTGGAAAGTCAGACAGCTCCCCAATCTCATGGTACAAGAGGAGTTTGAGCCAAGAGGCTGAAGAAATGAAGTACATGCGCAGGAGCAGCTTCTCTCACCAGCAGCTTCTGCTCACTCAATTGCACACATTAGCTGCCCATAGAGCAGCAGCTGGTCTCACAAACACGTACACAACACATAGTTTAATGGCGGAACTTGCTCACACAGGAGACAGTGTTTTAAAACAAGCTGGATTGCTTTAAAGGAGGACAGGGCAATTTCGTGGAGGATACAGCTATCCATGGCCACTTGCCACTGAATGTCAATGTTCTACCTACACTGTCAAACCTAGTATGTCTCTGTATATCACTTGCTGGGAATTACAAGTGGGGGTGCACTTGGGTCCTGCTTGTGGGCTTCCCAAAGGCATCTGGTTGGCCACTGTGAGAACAGGATGCTGGACTAGAGGGGCCACAGGCCTGGTTGAGCATCTCGGATCACGCAAACACACAGGAGCATGCACAGCTTACAGAAAGAAATGCAACGAGACAGCAAGGGTTGCATTTCACATGTCAAAGTGCAAGTAGATAAATAGGTACCGCTACAGTGGGTAGGTAAACAGCATTTCCATGTGCTGCTCTGGTTTGCCAGAAGCGGCTTTGTCATGCTGGCCACATGACCTGGAAGCTGTACGCCGGCTCCCTCGACCAGTAAAGTGAGATGAGCGCCACAACCCCAGAGTCATCCGCGACTGGACCTAATGGTCAGGGGTCCCTTTACCCTTTAACCCAAACCTTTGACCATTTTAAGTCAGCAACACCAATTGACTGTTTGCCTCTTTGCCACTTAAGGTACCTTCAGAAAGATGATGTCATTTGTGTGTGTGGCCATCTTCTCCAGCCTGCTCTTGCATTCCTCCATCACCACCCGCTTGTTCTCAAGGTGGATCTTTATCCCATTAGCATGATTAACGGCACCACGCTCCTTCTCCTCTAGGAAAGCTAGCACAACAGACTGAGTCTTCTTCACTGCTTGGAGCAGCTCCTCAAACTTCTCTTCCACCAAGGCTTTCACTTCAGATACGGAACTCTGCAGGGGGAGGAAATCACCATCTTTGTTGTTGGAAAAGTAACATAGTGCAGTGGTTAGAGGTCCAGTGTGGTGTGGTGGTTAAAGTGTCAGAACAAGTTCAGGAAGTTCAGCAATCAAATCTCCATTCAGCTAAGAATGTCCCTGAGTGGCCTTGGGCCATTCACTGTCTAACCTACCTTAGAGAGTTATTGCAAATATAAAATAAGAAAGGGAGAGAGAACCATGTGTACCACCTTGAGGTCTTTGGAGCAAAGGTTGGATATAAATATAATAAATTGATTGATAAATGTGCCCATATTAATATGAGATGTGAGGGCAAAAGAAAGCTGTTGAAGGAGAGGAAACAGAAGGCACTGTGAAAATAAATGAGCAACAGAGACAGAGAATATCCCCTTCCTCTAGTAGACAGCCAACTCCTGACAAGACCAGCCTGTCAATAGCTGTCATTCAACTACTTGGCACAAGGAGTGTGCCATACCTGGTCAACATGGAGACAGAATCATCTACATCAGGGGTGGCAAACATACGGATTGTCAGATGGTGTTGGACTCTAACTCCCATCATCCCCTGCCAACATGATCAATGATTATGGATGATGGTAGCTGGAGTCCAAAAACATCTGAACGGCCGTACGTGCCCAACCCCCGAGATAAACCTTCAAGATGGAGGAGCAACCCACAGAATATTTTACATTCCTCAGGCAACTACCAGGCTGGCAGAAGGGTTGTGCAGTATAAGAAGCTTTCCAATAAGTGAAAATGAATTGCATTAGTCACTCCTCTATTATTTTAAGGAAGACCAACCCTGTGGGAACCTACCAGCCATGTGGAAATGTGACTCATCTGCTGGATGATATCATCAAGCTTTTGTTTTCACAACAGAAACCCACATAGCGATTGAGCCTGCCACTCCCCTGCCACCCTGGCCATCAAATTTGGCACATGTGAGTAACAATCCAGACAAGGTAAGAAGTGTTTTGGGTCCATAGGATCACTGACCCAGGAGTAGGTTTGTGATGGAAGGGTGGGTTAAAAAAATTGTATTTATATATATATTACACACACACACACACACACACACACACACACACACACACACACACACTGACATAAGAAATGAAATGATATACAAAACTGGTTTACAAACTTGTGAGTGTTGTAGAGAGATACAATAACTAAGGAAGAGTTTATCTGACGGGTCACATATTTTGTGGCTATACTTTGAGAAGAATCAAAAAAACAAGATGAGCATAAAAGAGGGAGTGATTAAAATGCTAAACCACAAACTCTAGTCCCTGTTTTTCCATAATGACAATGGTCAGCATCAGCACTCGGCATCCTAGGGCCACTTCCGTGGTCCTTCACATCATGAAGCTACATCTGAAAGCCATCATTTGGATTTCCCAGAGAGTTACGACATCAGATGCTCCAGGGCGTCCTTCCCCAAGCCAGTGCCCTCTAAATGTTTTGGGCTCCAATTCCAACCATCCCTGACCATTGGCCATGCTGGGATGGGAGTTGGTGCCCAACAACATCTGTAGGGCACCAGGTTGTTCCAGGACATTATGAGAAATTGCTGCTGTTGCTAACACTACCTGTGCCTGAGGGGTCCACCAGAGGGCATTTTGCCCAGGACCTTTCCAAACCTGGAGCCAGCCCTGGTCCAGATTGTTTTGTGGGGTTACAGGCAGTTAGCAAAGTCTACAAAGATACAGCCTGCTTATAACAAAAAGAGGGCTATGGGAAGAATGCCTTTCTTAATACAGTACAATACAGCTAATTTGAGACCAACCTGAAAGGGAACTTAGCTTCAAAGAAAGAAGTGGCCTAGTGAAAATCTTACCACTATAGACTCTGAATTTCTCTGCAGCTTATCAATTGCATTTTCTGCTGACTTCAGTTTCCAGTCATAGCCTGCTTCGAGCTGAATAAGTTCGTACTGTGGGTAGATAAAATCAGAGGTTATTGAAAGAGGCAACTCAACAACAGTTTTTAAAGGCCATGGAAATATCCATTTCCCCTTAAAAGCAATCAAGCTGGGATTTGTATCCGCTAAGGGCCAAAGTGCACATTACATTAAATGTTCAATCATGGGCTAACAAACCTAGACAGATAGAGGTGCTTTTGGTCAGTAGGAAAGCTTAGCCCATCAGATGTACCTGATGAGAATGCACTGCCCTTCAAGGACAAGGTTTGCAGTTTGGGGTACTCTTGGAACCCAACTTTGCCATGGGATTGTCAGGTGGCAGCTGTGCTTTTGCACAGCTTTGACCACTGTGCCAGTTGTGTCCTTTCCTGGAGAAATCAGATCGATACTGTCACACGTTTTGATCACATCTAGATGAGATGCCTGCAATGTGCTCCACATGAGGCTGCCCTTGAAAAGTATTCAGAAACTTCAGCTGAGGCAAGATATGGCAGGAACAATGTTAGCCAGTTTTGCTTTCCAAAGCAACATGTTCCTGAAACATTATTTGGTTCCTCTGGGCCTTTACGGTGGGGGAGGATCTACTTGTGACTAAGAGCATGTCCACACTGCATGTCCACATGCATTTAATACTGCATGCAGGTGCATTTTGGGGTGCAAACACTTGGCGGCGTCCCCATGTCATTCCTATACCACACCTTCATTTGATCTAAATTTGCATTCTTCAGGGGGACAGATTATGAGTTTAACAAATCCCTTTGGTATTAAATATGAAACATTAAATAATAGTTATATCCCGGAGAACAGGAATAGACAGAAAAAGCCAAAAGCTCACACCTTCTACACAGGTAGTCATAGCGGCTATTTTATAGTGCCTCTTTCACCCAAACTATGATTCACAGCAATTTCTGGAATTATTGCTACATTATAAAAGCCTCAGGGTGGGAAAGTTTCAATATAGAAACTGGGACATGGAAACAATCATCCAAATGGGAGGAAATCAGAACTCCTTCGTACTTGTTTGCCCAAAACTGCACCCTAATTCAAGAAAACAGCATTAAGACCATTGGGCACTCCTTTGAGATTATTGCTGTAGGTCTGTTTACTTTTAAGCTAAATATTTTACAAGGACCATGTAAAGTCCATGCTTGTTTTTGCCTAAACATCTGAATGAAAGATGCAGCGGCTTATTTTTAACACTGGGTGAAATGGGTGTTCATATTCAGTGGTTTAAATAACACCCACCCTTGCATAACTACTGGGGAGGGATGGGTGATATGAGTCCCTTTGTGATAGAAAGGGAAGGTGGAAAGGAGGAAGTAATTATTACATTATTTCTTATATTCTGCCCTTCCTCCCACATAGCCAACAATCATAAAAGGACGACATTAAAACCAGCATTTTAAAACCTCAGTTCAGAATACCTTGCAATATCCAATACGCTACATTGGATATTATAACACAAATCATATCAACGGGGGCACTGTAATTATGCTCCACTGCTCCAGTGCCCCATGAGAGTAAATTTCTAAGCTGCTGCCTGAGTCAAGATAGTGTGGGAGACCATTTGATCTCAACTGGACAGGAGTTCTGTAACTAGTGTGACACCACTGAAAAAGTCCTTCTTGCAGTGGTTCCTTGAACCATATACCACTGGGTGCAAGTAGAGTTCAAGTGCAAGACCTACCATGCGCACAATTGCAACAACAATGCTAACTATCTCTTTGAGTGAATGAATCTTAACTTCAATAGCTATTGGTCCCATGATGGTGTCGTTTATTAGAACCTCTCACTGCAGCTGAGGATCTTTCCAGGTCAATTTCTACCTTGAGCTTCTAGCCGTAGGAATTATGCCTACTGAACTACTGATTCTCTTGTCCTGTGGCAGCTACATTTTTGTCTCAGTCCTCACTGAGAGTCAAGACATAAAGCCAAGGGCTGAGCCACAGAGCCAGTCATCTAAACTGCCAGAAATACAGACATGGATCAGCATTGGACACTCGGTCACAGCTTCCCAGCATCTGCATCCAAGGGCCAAAAGCTGATCTGGGCCAAATTCTGCATGTGCTGCCAGTGGTGAAACAACCAGTTCAGTCCTTAGTAATATAGCAAACTCCCCAGTTGCCCTGGGCTTGGGATAATTGCAAGCAGGCCCCGTGTGTAGATAACACTTGGCAATACCACCCTTTTCTAACAGAAAGCAGGCACACCCCATTTTTGTCCATCCAGCTTTTGTCAGATTTCCCCTGAACTGTGATCCCTTCTGTGGGATGGCCTCCTGGGTTTCATAATATGTCAAGCTACATAACCATGAAACCCCAGGCATCTGACATTTGCAGCAAAACCCTAGCATGTTTACTCAGCAGCAAGCTCCGCTGCATTCAGTGAAGCCTGTTCTCTAGTAAGTTTGCAATTCTACACAATCTTAACATGATATCAAGCAGGAATCCCTTGGCAGCACTCTGGGCCAGCCATGCACATGTAAAAAGGCTGTGTGCGTGTGAATGAGAGAACCCTCTAGCCCCCATATTTCCTAGCAAGCCAGTATGCCATGACATTCCCCCTGAACATTGACAGTGCTCAGAAAGCTACAGTTTACCTCCTTTTCCTTCCTGGCTACCCCACAGGTGACAGCCTTGTGCCCCTGGTGTCCATCTGCAAGGCACTCCTCACAGACACACACAAGGTCAGTATGGCAGAACCAACCAAGGTGCCTCTTGTGGACTTCGCAGCTCTGCATGTCAATGTCCTTCATTGGATCCATAAGCTTATGGGTCTGGAGTTTGGCGTTCTCCAAGTGAGGCTTCAAGTGATCCTGGCAATAGTTTACCATGCAGGTCAAGCAGGACTTCACTGCCAGCACCTTCTCAGCCAAGCAGAAGTCACAGAGGACCTCTTCTCCCTCTACCACGTCCCCTTCCCCAATCTTGCCTGGTGGCTCCTCTTTGGATCCATTTTCAGTCACATTCTCTCCCAGGCCTACTCCGTTGCTGGGAGTGTGTCCTCCTCTTTCTGGATCCGATGACAGAGGGTCCGCTTCATTTTTCAGTCCTACGCTCTCACACTCTTCCTCGCAGATCTGTGACCCATTTGCCACATGGTTGGAGTCTTCAAGTGTCGGTTCTCGAGGCAGTTCTTTGGGACAGCTGGATTCAGAGTCAGCCATTTTATAATATTTCCTGAACAGAGCTGCTTCTCCAACTCCGACAGCTGCTGCCTTCTAAGGTGTTTGCACTGTAGCTGCACGCAGTCCAGATATGAAAGAACAGTCACACCTGAACACTCCTCAGTGCCTCAGGATATTAACTCTTTCCTGTCACCTTCCATAAGCTTGAATTAAATTACGCAGCTTGGCATCCAATAAAACAAGCTGCTGGCGTGTTCGGCCTCTTCTCTGTTGAGATTGCTGCGGATAAGCACCAATCCACAAGTGGCTAGTTATCTTTCTCATTTTCAAAAGGAAGGGGGAGGCCCTAACCAGAAGGGATGGTGCGTAGTTCAGGAAATACCTGGCATTATTACTCATTCCTTCTCTCAGCTTAACTCTGTGTAATGTATACAGACCGAGAGGCTTTTCTGAAGCCGGAATGTGGCTTGGGAGGCATGAGAAAGAATTCTGGAAGACAGTGATAGGTAGCTCTGTGGCTTTCCGGATTTTGCTGAACTCCAGTTCCCATCAGCCCCAGCAATGGGGCAATGGTCAGGGATGAAGGGAGATAGAGTCCAGCTATGCCTGGCAGAGCACAGGTTCCCCAACCCTGGTGCAAGAACACACTGCACAATCCTATACATTTCTGCTCAGAAGTCCCGTTGCATGAAATTGGAAACCAAAAGAAAAAGGCACAGCACAAGAATGATTAAAATTAATATGGCAATATGGGGGGGTTGGGGGGGCAGACTGTCAAAGCAAATAAAAGCATCCAAACAAGAAAATGTGGAGGACAACCCTTATGGACAATTCTATAGGTTCAGGCAGCACAATCTCTTGGAAGCAAGCTCCATTGAACTTCATGAACTGCGTGAGACTTTGTTTAAAAGGCTAACATGCTCAGGGATAGACTGCTATAGTTGATCATTCAATGCTACCCCACAGGTTTGGAGATTGATCACACATGGTCTGAGAAGCTGATGAAGAGGAGAGCTTGGGGTGACGAATCAGGAAGATACAAGGGCCTGAGAGATTCAAGATTCTGAATTTTCAGGTTGTATATTGTACGTTCTCTGGGCAATGTGCACATTCTCTCATCATTATGCATAGTCACCAAGAAACATGCCTTTTTTCTATCTGTAGTTCAGAAGCTAGCAACATGAAGGCACTGGGCTGCTTGTCAATCACAGCTTAATCTTACAGGACCCACAACATACCCTTCCCAGATCAGCTGATGGGTTTTAGGACTCCAGAAAAGACTTCTTTTTTGCATTTCATCCTCTTTATCATCCCTCTCAGCTGTTTTCCACTCAGCTGCGCAACACAAGCGAAATTGTAGGGAGAGGAAAGTTTTAAATCCTGCCTCCCACCATCCTGATGTAAATTGCGCCTCCTGCCATGCTGCTATTAAGCTTAGGGAAAAGTTCGAAAGCTGCATGGGGGTCAATCATCATTAGAATTGCAATAGAGGGAAGAGTTAACCACCTAAGGAAGGGTTGCTCAGCAGAGAAAAGAGGGCTGGGAGAGCTTTCAATAAGCAGAAACTGAGTTTTCTTGTTAGACCATTTGGGTTTGCCTTAAGGAAGCAAGAGACCCTGCAGCCTCCATGCCTCGAAGCCCTGTTTCTCCTACTGGTCCCCTTCACCCTCTCTCTGCTGCCCTGCCTTCTGCAGCAAACAGGAGTTCAGTTTGTATTCCCCACAACAGATGGGAAAGAGAGGGTGGGCAAAGGGATCTGAGGGCGGGCTATGGGGCAGGGAGCCAACCAGCTGGATGGTCTTCCTGCTGCCTCAAGACATTTAAAGGATTCTCATATGAAGACATGGCAAATGTTGGTGCATTGTTGCTTAGGAAAAATCCAAACATTGTGGCCCCAGTTTGCCATGTATTCTTAGGTTTCGTGCAGAACCTAAGGCTTTTGTCTATACAGTTTCTTAAGATTACAGAAGACCTCATCTTTCAAGGTGAATGCATTCCTAAAGCTTGATTATGTTATTTGCTATGCTGAGTCAAATGTATGATGCCAGGTACAGAACAGAGCAGATAAACAGGTAACTGCCCATGGAAAGCAGGGTTGACAAGCACCGCCTATCAGCTGGTGATTGGTGCTTGCAAAGCCTTTTGCATTCTCAGTTCACGTGGGGCATTGCTGAGGGTTAACTGGCCTGGCCGATACCCCACATGGACTGTGCATGTGGCTCTAAAGATAATGTCCCCACATTCGCTACAGGATGCAGGAGTTCCTTGACATATTAGTTGACATGGAAAGAAAGTCTGAAAACCATGCCCATCGGGTTGCCAGTTTGCAACTCACTGCAACCAGGGACAGAGGAAGCCGCTGCGGCACCCGGTGCGGGACCCAGGGGCAGGGTGTCGTCACGCAGCATGCATGTGACGTCACCACGCACGCATGCACGCTCCGCAGCGCCGCCGCCAGCAAACCCCTCCAGCGCCCGCATGCGCACACGGCACCAGGGCAGTCTCGAGCAGGTCGGGCGCCCTAGCACTGAGGCACAGAGATCGCTCCAGCGCCCCCGCCCTCGCAGCGTGCAGCATGACTTTGCCACGCAGCATCCCGCCTGCCGGCCTGGCGCCCTGGCACCCCGCGCCACCGGGAGTATACCTAGAGCTGGCCCTGCACGGCGCTCCCCCCGGCAGATACGCCGAAGCTTCTGGCTTGGTGGAGCCAGGGGCGGAGCACCGTGTGTGCATGGGGGAGCCAGCCGTGAGTTGCTGGAGTGCCCCAAAGCATTCCGGAGCGAGGATGGGTGCTCCGCAGCGCTTTCTGCCCCTCTAGCAAGTCACGGCCAGCTCAACCTCCCGCAAGCGCACACATGGCGTTCCCCGCCCCCTTTGGAAGATACACGGAAGCTACCTGCTGGGTAGAGCCGCGGAGGCCCTGGCCCGCCCAGGAAGGTTCAGTGTAAATCTGCTGGGGGGGAGCACCATGTGTGCACTTTCAGGAGGCGGAGGCGGCCGCGACTTGCTAGAACAGAAAGCATTACGGAGCAACTCTAGCAACCGCATGCTGGCCAAGCAAGTGAGCCAGCCACCAAGCGAGGCGTTTTACCGGGTGGGGGCTGGCTGCTCACTCGCCAGGGAGGCACTGAGTGGCACCCTCCAAAGAGTGGAACCCGGGGCGCAGCACCCCTATCGCCACCCCCTTGCGACGCCACTGACTGCAACCATCTTGAGAAGCTGTGGTTTTCTGGATAGAGAACAAGTCGCACACAACAGAGGGGAAATTTCCCAGAGTGATTTTGTTAGCTAATGTGACCACTGAACCCTGGGCAGAAATTTCAGGAAGATTATACAAACGCTGCCAAAATGGGGCAGAACTAATCATGTCGCAATGCTCAGATCAGGGCCGTCTTAAGTATATTTGGCGCCCTGGCACCGTGGTGCGACGGATCCCTCCGCCGCCCCGCCCCACCCTGTTTCCCAGTGCGGCGGGCGGCCGGAGCTGTGCGGGTGGGCCGGCGGGCGGGCGCAGCGCACAGCACTGCTGCCGAGGGTGCAGCTCCACGGCGGGTGGGCAGGCGCAGCTCCACAGCGGGCAGGCGGGCGCACTGACACCCTGCACCACCCAGCCTGGCCGTAGGGCCGGCCCTGGCTCAGATCACAATATGTAACTGCCGACAAGCTATTTTTCACATACCTATTCTATGAGACTGACTACTGTGCAAATGATCGTTATAAGCATATCAAAAGGTCTTGATCAGGCTTCCTCCAGATGTTTTGAGACTACAATTCCCATCATGCCTGACCACTGGTCCTGCTAGCTAGGGATCATGGGAGTTGTAGGCGAAAGACATCTGGAGGGCCGAGGTTGAGGAAGCCTGGTCTTATCACCTGTGATGCTGTCACCATGAGTGATGAAACCTCTCCCCATGCTGCATATTTACAGTGGTTTGTGCCTTTGAAATGTCTGCCTGAACTGTACCACTCAAACTGAAGCACATATGCATTCTTTTAAAAACAAGGGTGTTCTTCCTTTCTAGCACTTGAGCATGCACATTTCCTGATAATAAATTTTTTTAAAAAAGAGGTGGAGGCAGAAGCACCCAGTTGGAAAGGACGTTTCCACCACCACCACCACCACCAAGAAAACTGGTATAAACCGAGAATGGAGTATTGCAGATTCTACTTGTGCTGCTTTAACACTGAAAGCAAAATCTGGATTTTATTGTCATCTGGAATGACTCCCAGATTTAAATGCTTCTTCCTGCTCCATTGCAAAATGGGGAAATCTACATCTTCCTTATTGCTAGTAAAAGAAGTCATGTCACATGAGGCAAAACACACCGAGGCAATACTTTCCAGCAGTTCACATAAAACCCCAAATCCATCAAAGCCTGCAAAAACTCGAATCCTGTTTATAAGCAGAGGGAAAGCATTAATCTCTAGCTTTCTTATTTTGTACCCATTAAACTGTAATGCAAGGTGACATTGTTTCTGCTAGAAGTTCTGGTCTTGATGTAAGAGTATATTATATCCAACAGGATAGAACCTAACGAGGTAATGATGGCTGTCAAAGGCAGTATGCCTCAATACTGGTTGCTGCAGGTCACACGTGGGGAGGGAGCTGTTGGGTTCCTGTTGTACTTACAGGCTTCCTGTCAGGCATCTGGTTGGCCATGGTGAGAACAGGATTCTGGACTAGATGGGTCTTTGGCAGGATTAACGGGGCTCTTATGCTCTTGGTGGAGGGGGGGGGAGATGAAGCAAGAGTCATTCAATTGAGACATTAAGTCTGCTTTTGGCAAAGATGGGAATTAACAGCACATTTTCTTGATGTAGCAGACCCTCCACTATTCGATGTCTTTTAAAGTATCACTGGACACCATCCAGGTGAAATTAATATATTCTTGCTGTGGTGTTTTTTTTTATAAAAAAAAATGGATGCATTGAATTTCTGTCAACTGTTATTCACCTTCTTTTTGACTGGTTTCTCTCTGGGGATCAAGACCATGTGATGCAAAGTGAAATTAAAAGATTTGACAAGGAACACTGGTGCAGCCATGTCCTAGCACCACAGAGGTCTTGTTTAGATTTAAAATCTGTCATCACAACAAGTGTGGAAATGCTGTATAATATGCATGTAATACATAGAAGCATAGGAAGCCGTCTTACATCAAGTCACACTCTTGGTTCATCTAGCTCAGTACTGCCTCCAACAGCAACAGGAAACTAGATCTGGTGACAGTGCCACCCTCTGCAGCCCAAACTTTTCCTTTGTACCCCAGGCTTTGCACCCCCAGTATGTTGTTGTTTAGTCGTTTAGTCGTGTCCAACTCTTCGTGACCCCATGGACCACAGCACGCCAGGCACTCCTGTCTTGCACTACCTCCCACAGTTTGGTCAAGCTCATGTTAGTAGCTTCGAGAACACTGTCCAACCATCTCGTCCTCTGTCGTCCCCTTCTCCTAGTGCCCTCAATCTTTCCCAACATCAAGGTCTTTTCCAGGGAGTCTTCTCTTCTCATGAGGTGGCCAAAGTATTGGAGCCTCAGCTTCACGATCTGTCCTTCCAGTGAGCACTGAGTATACAGTATACTGAGGGACTTTTAAAGAGTAAGAAGGTTTATCTCCAATAAAGGCTTTATTTAAAGACATGGTCACAGGGGTTTAAATTGCAGGAAACTCTTTAACTTCCGTCTTTCAAGATGGTCTCATCATGCCAAGATTGGAGATACTCCTCAGCCTGCTGCTTTTCATTGTCAAACAGCAGGCAGATGCTTACCTTTCTGACCTTAGCCCTTAACACCACAGCACTAAGAGTGGAGATAAGCTTATCCCAAATTTTAGTGCTGTGGTGTTTAGTTCTAAGATCAGAGATACCTCATCTCTGATCTCCGCACTTACTGCTTAGAAGATCAGAGATAACATAACATATCTTCACGCCAAATGTCATAACATTAGGTTCCTGGGCATGGTTTGTGTCAATGTAGTCAACACCTACACATGCCCCTTCCCTGTATAAGAAGCATACAGTACTAATCTTCTGTTGGCAAGGGAGAAATGGAAACCCATATCCTTTCTTAATTTCTGGTGGGTTTTTGATTCCCTCCTACAGTGTAGGTGATTGACTGGTTGATAAGATTTCTTACCTGCCCTTCTCTATAAGGCCCCAGCGCAGCTTATAGAAATAGAAAATGCAAAGATATAAACAGATAAAATCATACAGTTATGAAATATATAAAATACATAAAAATCATTACAAATGGAACAGAACCATGCTAATTCAGCAATAGAGTTGGGTGCGACAAAACAAACACATTGCTAAGGAGTTAAGGCAACAGCTACTGCTGAGCAATGGGCTTCTAGCTGCTAAGGAGTTAAGGCAAGGGCTGGAACCCAGCACAGAGCTAGATGCTTAGCCAATTAAAATCAATAGGCTGAGGTAACTTGGCTCTGCACAGGATTGTGGCAGAATACAAAAAACCATATCATCATAGAACTTTATATTGAGAAATCACAAAAATCCTTCTCTGTGTACCACTGGGAATGCTTTTATTGATCATGCCTTTAAAATGGAAATGAAATGAAGTACAGATTTGTTTCAGCCTGTTTTCCAAAAACCACCATGAACTGGATTTTTAAAAATTATACTTTCTTACTTCAAAATATTTCTCCTTTCATCCCATTATAATAACAACTTTCATTTCATTTTTTCAGTGTCCACATCAAATGAACAAAAAACTTGCCAACTGCAGTGGTTACTGTTATTTTTTACGCGCAATTTTTTTTATTTTGTGTGTGTGTGTTGTGTCACAATATTTATTCAGATTTACAACAATCATGCTATAATTTTATAATTACATTGTACTATACAGTATATATATATGGCTCAATGTCTTCTTGAGCTTTCTTTCATCAATACATAAAAAGATGCTCCATTTTTCAATAAAAATATGAAAAAGGTGTTAGTTAGCTTTACCATGTGGGGCCACCACTAAGATCCTGAAAATATAGTAAGTAGCAGTCAATGTGGTAGGAAGAACTGCTGAGCCATCCTCCTGACCCCAAGGTTACTACAGCTTATGATTGGGGCAGGGCAGGGCAGTAGCACTCCAGGTGCCCGAGTGGCTAGCTCCGCCACTGGTAGTAACAAGGCCACACCTGCATGGACACACCAATGGAGCCAATCTGGTGTTCCCTATGATGGGTCCACACAGTCCTGATGACACCATTGCCCTTCCACATCCTATTCCCATCCAGGTAGTAATGCCAGCATCAGGAGGTCATCTCCATGGGTCTGCCCGCCCACAATGGCTGCAGCAATCTATTGTTCTCTTCAGCGTTATTTTGACTTACGGTATTAGTCACTCACTACAAAAGAGTCTCTAAGCGACTTGCAAAAAATTAAGAGCCAAAGGCATAGCATAAAAAAGGAATGCATTACAGTAAAACCATTACAGTGCCCAGTAAACAGACACAGCAAAACAGCAAAACTTCAGCGGCAGAAAATAGTAAATAAAGAGCAGAATATTTATCATAATCCATCAAATGTCTGGGGTTTTTATCTGATGCAGAAAGGATTGTAATGATGGTTCTGTTGGGTATAATGCTGGGGTTCTTATTTTTCCTCCACTTGCGTTATATGAGCAGCTGTTCAAAGATGTACAGTGGTACCTCTACTTACGAATGACTCGACTTACGAATGTTTCCACTTACGAATGGAGCTCCTTCCACCATCTTGGATGCGGTTTAGATAGGATTTTTTCTACTTACGAATTTTTAGATAGGGTTGCTTCAACTTATGATTTTTTTCTCCCAATGCATTCCTATGGGATTCGACTTACAAATTTTTCGACTTACGAATGTGCGTTCGGAACGCATTAAATTCGTAAGTAGAGGTACCACTGTACAACATCACCATCCCTCTGTCCTCTATTGAAGCTATGGTAAATCTTTCACATAACCAACCAAATAACGTAAGTACTATTTGGCAACAGATTGCGTCTGCTGGCAATTCACTTTAATTTTTCTTACTATGACTGACCAAAAGCTTCTTGCCTTTGAGTAAGACCAAAATATATGATCCAGACCTGCATTTATTGCCTTATGTCTCCAGTAGATACTGCTTGTGATTCTGGAAGACTGCCACCCTCCACCAAACTGATACTGTCTGAAAAAATGAGATCTAGTTCTCCACACAGTAATCCTTTTTATTAAGCCTCATGTTAACTTAACTTTTCTCTCCCAGAAAGGGATATCCAATGGCCATTGGGGGTCAGTAGTCAGCAATCTCCCTGACATATTGCTTACCAGCCACCATAAAAGTATAAACTGCCCTCCTAGGGTGCTTTTGGATGAGTTGTTTATTGAACATCCATCTTGATTTGTTTGTAGAGAGGTTATGTCGTAGTGTCGTGCTGCTCAGCCACGGCAGAGCTCAGTGGCGGGCAAAGCCAACCAACCAACCAAGTCTCAGGGGGGTACTTGCCTGTGGGCAAAGTCCAAATGCAAGGTTCAGTGCCGTCCTAAGGTCAGGAGTATTTCAGTTCACGTAGTCAGACAGTCCGGGGGTCAAGAAAGCTGAGAGTCCAAGGTCACGAGAAGTAAGAAGCGGCAAGGTCAGGCCAGGAACTACAAATGTTGTTTCCAGCAATTGACTGAGGCTGGAAACCCTGCTTAAGAAAGCTGGAGCCAACTGGTTCACATCAGGAGCAAGAAGGCTGATCAGCAGTAGGTGGAGTCACTCTGCCTTCTGCTCCTTCAGGCTGATGGTCAGTAGGTGAAGCCAATTCCTGGCCCATGACAGGTTAGATCAGGCATCCCCAAACTGCGGCCCTCCAGATGTTTGGCCTACAACTCCCATGATCCCTAGCTAACAGGACCAGTGGTCGGGGGAGATGGGAACTGTAGTCCAAAACATCTGGAGGGCCGAAGTTTGGGGATGCCTGGGTTAGATGGTTTTCCATCAAAACAAGTGTTATCTCCCACTGGTATTTAAGGTGAACCAATACTAATACACTTGAATGGATCTATCCTCCATGAATTGTTTGGTCTACTTTCAAAGCCATCTAAAGGGCACACCTTGATGCAATGATGTCAGGGACTGAGACAACTCCAAAGAATCTGTGAAAGAGGTAGGGGACCAGGGGAGGGACCGAGGAGTGGGGACCAGTGATTTATGGGGTTTGATGCCACCTGCAAAACAGGATCCAGGGAAGAAGAGTCTGGGCAGTCTGAGGCATAGGGAGAGGGGAAAGGGAAAGAAGGGGGAGGAGGATAAAGGAAGGTGATGAGTGGAGGGAGGGAGGGAGGGAGGGATGCACAAAGGCAGGCAGACAGATGGACCAACAGAGGAGGAATAGGAGAGGAGGAGGAGCAGAACAGACCCCGATGACCGCGAAGCATGGGCGTAGGCAGGGGGCAGGAGGGGGCAGCTGCCCCCCCTAGAAGCAAAAAAATTAATGTATTTTACAGACCATAACCAGCACTTTTACCCTCCAAAAACTGAAGTGGAAAGGGCTTTGCTTTAGCAAGAGCAGCTAAGTCTCCGCTTGCTGGGGGGGGGGGACACACAGCAGTAACAAAAACACATCAAATAAAGCAAAGTGGCTACCAGTAGTTAAGCAGTTAAGACAATGGAGCATATATCCCCAGGCAAGATTCGATAGCTGACCATTTCACCCTATTGTTCTTAAGTGGGAGTTGTTAATGAGCATTCAGGAGCATTAAGAGTTCTATTGGCGATTTAATGAGGGTGCAGACTCAGAGGATTCAATTTGACTAAGGTGGCTCTGCAAGGCTAAAAAGAAGTGAATAAGAAAGGGGGGAGGCTGTAGGTTTGACAGACACAGTGATGTTTATAAAAAGCATTGGTGTTCCAGTCTGCCCCTCCTCCTGCATCTGTATACTGTAAATCAGGGGTGGCCACCTCCCAAGAGACTCTGATCTACTCAGAGTTTAAAACTGGGGGTGATCTACCCCCTTTTGGGGGGTTCAGGTCAAAGCTGTTGAGTTTTTTTTAAAGGAAGGGAAGCCCTGTTTTTTGGGGTTTAGGTCAAACTTGTTGAGCTTCTTTTAGGAGGGAGGGAGGCCCATTTTTGTTTAGGGCTTCAGGTCATAGTTCAACTTTTTTGAGGGAGGAGGAAAATTTTGGGTGAGCTTTTTTTAGGGGTGCCAGTGACCTACCAGTGATCTACCACAGACATCCAGTGATCTACTGGTAGATCACAATCTACCTGTTGGACGTGCCTGCTGTAAATCAAGCAGAGAGAAAGCTGCTTACAAGGCTCCTGTACATGCAGATTTCCAGCATCACAGCGTCACCCAGAGGCACCCACAAATATGAGTTATCCCTCTCTCTATTTCTTCCTTCCTTCCCTCCCTCTTCCATCCTTAATAAAATACGGGGGGAGGCAGATAAGCCCCACATAGAAAGCCCATCAACATGGGGGGATGACTCTTTCAAATACAGTATTTACCAGTAATTGGGGGGGGGGAGAGGCACCTAGGCCTCTAGGAGTTGGCTGCTATGCCTAGGAGTAGGACAATTCAAGAAAGCAGAACGATGCATATGGTGTGGTAATATATCAATAGAATCGTAGAATTGTAGTCGGAAGGGACCACAAGGGTCATCTAGTCCAACCCGCTGCAATGCAGGATTTTTTTCCTAAGGTGGGGCTTGAACCATGGTTGAAATATTATGCTGATATGCAGCAACGCCTCGGAGCCATCGTGGCTGCGGCCATGCCTTGCCCCGCCCTCGCCCGCCCTTCCACCCCCTCTCGCCTGCCCGACCCTCCTGTCCTCTTGCTGCAGAGTTCCAGCATCACAGCGTCATCCAGAGACACCCACAAATATGAGTTATCTCTCTCTCTATTTCTTCTTTCCTTCCCTCCCTCTTCCATCCTTAATAAAATACGGGGGGGGGGCAGATAAGCCCCACATAGAAAGCCCATCAACATGGGGGGATGACTCTTTCAAATACGGTAATCACCAGTAATTGGGGGGGGGGGGCACCTAGGCCTCTAGGAGTTGGATGCTATGCCTAGGAGTAGGACAATTCAAGAAAGCAGAATGATGCATATGCTATGGTAATATATCAATAGAATCATAGAATTGTAGTCGGAAGGGACCACAAGGGTCAACTAGTCCAACCCCCTGCAATGCAGGATTTTTTTCCTAAGGTGGGGCTTGAACCATGGTTGAAATATTATGCTGATATGCAGCAACGCCTCGGAGCCGTCGTGGCTGCGGCCGTGTCTTGCCTCGCCCTCCCGTCCTCTCCAGCCAAGCAGGGTAGCCGCCAACGCTACCAGCCCCAGAAGCACAAGGTGGCCGCTGCTGCCGCCGCCACAATGTCATCAGGCCCGCTGGCCCTTTAGCCCCGCCCACTTCATGGCCCCTCCCCTTCCGTGCCTTGGCCCCGCCCCTGAACGACCATGGCTTGCCCCCCCCCCTAGTTTTGATCCTGGCTACGCCCCTGCCGCGAAGAAAGGCACTAGTGGAATGTGAAAGTTGACGAAAAGCAAACTTTTTGAGTTTCTTGTCCATGGTCTCTCCCAGCTACAGAAGCACCGATTCAGCTCCTTGCCAAGGGTGCAAAGGAGCCTAGGAACACGCCTCTGCTTAGAACCCTGTGCAATCAGGTTCCACATCACAGGGGGGCCTACAGAGAGAGCAGCTTCTCCTCTTCACACCTTCCCCCAATGCATGAGCAGCCAGAGGCTGGGGTTTATGGCAGGGCAGGTAGGTGGTAGGTGGATGAATGGATGGGTGGATGGAACCATTCGCTCTTCCTCCATGTATTTCATGTAGGAATTACAGGGAGGATAACAGAGAGGATACATAAATGATATCCAGGTAGGACAGGGATGGGAAAACCTGTGGACTTCTTTGTGTTGTTGGGCTACAGCTCCCATCACTCCTGCCAATTGACTCTACTGGCTGGGGCTCATGGGAACTGAAGTCCAATAACATATCAAGGAGCACAGATTCCCCATCCCAGTCTAGTGTTATGAGAGGAAGAGGAAAAAATACCTCTAACCAGTCTCTGTGCTCCATAAATAATTTTTAAACCACTATCACACCATATCCCCCCCCCTTTGGTTTTCTTTCTTCTTATTTTTAAAGTTCCAAATATTGGATAGTCTTTCCCCATAAGAAATATGTTCCAACCCCATTGTCATCCCCCCCCCTTTCTGTACCTTTTCCAACTCCACTTATATCTTTTTTTTCAGGATATGGCTAGAACCACATGCAATTTCCAAAATGAAGTCAACTATCATTTTTATAAAGACATTACTGGCAGTATTATTTCCATTTCCTCTCTTCATAATTCCTGGCATCAAATGTGCCTCTTTTACTGCTGCCAGACGCTGTTTTATATTTTCACTGAGTAGCAGTGGCTCTAGGGGATAGGAACCTTTTTTGCAGGGCGGTGGGGGGGGTAGTTGTTACTATTTTAAAACAATTGGGAATCAGAAATCTTTGGCAATGTACTACAAGTCACCCAGAGATTTGTCACCGGATCACAATCTACATTCTGTCTGCCCCTGCTATAAACCCAATCATCCTAGGCATTGGTCTCACAGTTTGGCAAATTTGTAACTTACAGTGTGTGCTTTGTGCTCTTTGCAAACGAACCACTAGGTGTCACTCGAAGGTCAAGAAAAGAAAATTGAGATCTTTTAATATTCTTAGATGGTTGCAAGTGTTATTCAGATCCCTGGAAGAAGAGAGCTGCAAGGACAGCACTCAAAATAAACATATCCTCCATGTAGTTAAACCACTGAAGCTAGCAAAAGCTCGAACAGCTGTACTCAAATTGTAGCAGAGGCAGTCCAGGTCCCAACCGTTTGTGCCAGCCCTCTCTTAGCTGCTGTTTTTAGAAGGCAATGGGCAGCATGGCTTGGCAAAAGCTGGGGGCTGGGGGCCACTTTATGGATTTCATTAAAGCCCTCCCTATATTTTCTTCCATAAACTTACCACTGTTGACCCAAACAGTACTTGGTACCCCCCCAGGCATGATTCTGCAAGCTGAAGGAAGAAGAAATGTGACAAAATAAAGCATCCCTTTGGAATTTAAGACAATATTAAGGGCATAAAATGAGCCCTGCTGGATCAAACCAGAAGCCCATCAAGACCAGCATCCTGTTTTCACAGATGCCCACAAAAGAACACGAGAGCCACAGCGCTGTTTTTTAATCTTACTTCTTAATGCATTTGAGGCAAGATGGCAATCTGTTGGTGGATGGTTACAAGTGACCACAATGCACAAAGTCTATCCTTCCTGCCCCACCTTGTTAGCTCTAGTCCTAGTACTGTTGCTCACTACACATGTAGCCTGCTATATAACCCCAGACAGCCATGAGCAAGGCTGCCATTCATTTCCCAAAACAAGTAGTGTAAAAATGCTTTCGAAACAGCTGTTGTTGTATACTAACAATGCAACTTTATGTATGTTCAAAGTAAGCTCTGTTGAGTGTCACAGATTCCTAATCCCTGCTCTTTGGGATTGTAGGAAGACAGAATACTGTGCAGCACTCTAGGGCTCTCTTAGGAGATTTGGTCTTAAGATTAGTCCGAATGCCTCTCTACTGGGCATCCATGCATTCCCCAAGGCCAAACAAACAAACAAACTGAGAGCTTTCTTTCCTTTAGGTTAACTTTCTTAAAAAGAATGGTTTCTGCGGTAACGTCATGGCTGAGACGTTTACCAAAGATATATACATATACATAATCTTCCTCTCTTGGCTCGTTGGTTTCTGTTTTCCTTTCTTTTCTCCCCTAGATAAAATTGCCTCCTCTACAAATTGACCTTTCAGGACACAGCTCAAAAAAGTCCAACAGGATAAACAGGAAAAGCCACCACCCCCTCCCATCTCTGTCTCCGTTGACATAGTTTCGGTCTAGTTCTTGGTGTCAAAGAAGTTATTCACCTCGGCCATCAATTTGCAGGCCCCGTGCACGGGGGGGGGAGGCGGGGAGGCCGAGGGTCTGCAGGAAGGCAAGCTTCAGACTTTGAGGCCTTCGTGTAAAACAAGACTTCTCTGTGTTTTCCCTGAGAGTGTGTACACATCCTGTCAGGCGATATTCATTCCTGCCAGGCCTCCTGCGCACACAAAAAAGGGTACCAAGAGGAGGCAAGAGCTATCCAATGGCAAATCCCACCATTTAATTGAGAGGTAAAGGGCTCGAGGTATTTATGTCCCTCCAGACGTTCGTTCAGTGGGAGCCATGCTGCCACTCCACACATCGTGCAGTCCGGCTGTGAGAAGAGGATTCGATTAGCTGCACCGCTGACTGTCAAGGTAACAGCAAACAAACCCGCAAGAAATGATGTCCAAACATCCCTGTGGTATACATAGCTAGGCCCTTGACCACTTGCAGACTTGGCTTCTGTGTCTGACTGAGAGAAATCCCAGAAAATGCTTTCCATGTCAAATGCCCATTAGCTGACTCCGAAGTGATGAGGTAGAATAGCCAAATGCACTCTGGATTGTTTATAATAAAAATATATAACACATGCATAACACAGCAAAACTGACACATGGCCAATTTGAGTTTATGTACAACCACTACCGTATTGGATTGTTCCAACATTGGGGGGGGGGTTTAAGCAGGACTGATGTAGCATGCATCAATGACTATACTCCTAACCCTTTAAGACAGAACATGAAGGGTTTTGTTGTTTCTCGTGGTTGCCTTCTCTCCACTTTCCTGAGCGGTGAGAAATTCCAGGGCCTGCATGGTTCCAGTTTTGGTTTCCTTGGGAGCTAACCAAGTAGAAGCAGCTCCCTGCGTGGGGGAAGAGGCGCTACTCTAGCTTCCCAGCAGGTTGGCCTCTGTTGCTTTCTGGGAGGGAGAGGGGTGAGGCAGCTGGGAGGTTGGTGTGGTGCAAAAACACCAGCAGAGCCAATCTGGCACTTCTGCTGGCACGTTTGCACTGTGCTGACCTCCCTGCTGTCTTGCCGTCTCCCTACCGGCGAGCAGTAATGACCTACCGGCTGGATGGAAGGAGGGATGGGCATGAAAGAAAACAAATAATTTTTTAATATTTTTTTGCTGTAATATTTGCCTTGTTTACGCTTATAGAAGTGGAGCAGAAGTGGAGGCAAGCAAGGGGCCAGAATTGCTACCCCATATCAGGCCCACAGAGAAAGGCACCAGGTATGCCATAAATTCCCTTAGATGAATATCTATCCTTGTAGAAGTTATATTCATGTTTCACAGTCACAGTACGTGCTTCCTTCTTTACAGTAGATTAAGGAATTAAGATCATAGACACATTCAGAAATAGCTTGTAGCCACAACCTTCATGGAATATTGTCACTTCAGAATACAGAGGTGGGACCATATGACTGAATGTTTAATCACCAATGCCCTATTTATGATTTGGTTTGCTTTATTAAGAGATTTTAAAACTGCCTTTCAGGGCACTTTACTCTCCCAAGGCAGTGTTTAAAAAACACCCCCACAAAAACAAAATATACAAAGGACAGCAAGAGCATTGAATCACATGGTATTATAGGATGATTGACAGGTGGGTGGCGCTGCCAACATGTCAAAAATGATTCATGGAAGGTAGGCGAGTTCTGGATCTGCCTGTTGGTTGGGTCCATTGCCTCACTCATGTCTAAAACCAGCAGATTAAAGTCCCATTACTCCCCCTTAAAATAAACAAAATTTGGTGGGTAGGTAGATCCACTCCACACATCCCATAATAATCATAACTTTTTTATTTTTTAAAAAAGTGGACCTTTCTTCTTCTTTTGCAAAGCAATAACATTCACGCCTTCAACATATGGCAGTCACCCTGCCAGCATGCAGAAGCAGAGAATTGTCCAGAAATACAGGGATTTTTTAGAATAACCACATGCGGTGCGAAAGAAGGGTGCCCCAGCATTCTTTCTCCAATATCTCACCCTCTTTTTCCTGATTTGAAACCTGGGTTTTCCACAGTCCCACACTTCAGGATCTTCTTACTGGCCTTACTTCTCACTGCCATTACTGCCAGGCAGCTGGCCCGCAACAGCAGCCTAGTCAGAAAACCCCATAGAGCCCCAGCTCTAATTAAGGAGAGAAGCACCAAACTTCCTAAAACCTGTAACCTAAGGGAGGGCCTCCGTGACTGACACAGCAGTCGCCGCAGAGACCCAGCATGGTGCAGTATAGGAGTATAGAGCAGGGGTCCCCAAACTTACCTGGCTTCGGGCCGGTGCCCGCTGCGCGGATTGCACAGCAGGCCGAAGGGCAGGGGAGCACACAGGTGCGCGCATGCACGGGCGGGCAGGCACATGCGCACATGCTATTTCTGGCGCACTTCCGGGGTCGGAAAAGCGACGGAAATAGCTTGTGCGCATGTGCACTACCTTCTCTGCCCTGGAAGTGCACTGGAAATGATGCTTGCACGCAAGCTATTTCCGTTGCTTTTCTGACCCAGAAGTGGGCAGCTGCGCCGGTAAGAGCGGGCGGTGGCAGCAGGCAGTGGGGGTCATCGCGGGCCGCATAAATGAGCCTCGTGGGCCACATGTGGCCTGCGGGCCTTAGTCTGGGGAAGCCTGGTATAGAGTATAGGACTAGAATCAGACCCAGGTTCCAATCTATACCATAAAACTCACTATGTGCCCTTGGAGAGACATCACTATCTTACAGGGTTGGTGTAAGAAATAATTTTTTAAAAACTGGGAGACCAAAAACTGCATATGCCAGCCTGAGCTCCTCCAAGATAACTATGCAACAAATAAGAAGAGCCGCAGAAATACGAAAGGCAGAGTCCTGCATTTGCATTTTGATCAGACACGGGTCCTATTTGGAAAGACATTGTCTCCCTGCCTCCTCCCTTTCACCAGAAACCAGATCTGTCACCACACATCAGCATGTTGATTCCACATCTCTCCTCATCACCTCATTAATGTCAGAAGCCAGTGTGCGTATTAAATCCTCTTTTAGCCCCACCCAGCCCTGAAGGCATAAGGCAGGAGGGCAAATTACTCCAAGGGAGGGGGGAGGTTGTCTTTCCTGTTAAGCAGGTTAGGGTTGCTCAGTGTGTGTGTCTGTTTCTAAGATCTGGTATGTGGGTGGCAGAGCCCTTCAAGACACCTGTATAGAGAAGGGAGGGGGGGATTGATTTGGCTGCAAAGCCAATGAAAACTATAGCTTCTGCAGTGAGGGCTTAGCACCAAGAGATCGCAACGCCTCCTATTTGCAGTGAAAACTCCGGTGACACAGAACATCAACTTCCTTACATTGAAAGAGCCTCTGATGCTGACCTGGGATTTGTTGGGATTTACCGTACAAGCTGTTCTGCCCCTCCTGCCTGACTTGCCAGCTCATGACCCCTTTAGCACTTGCACAGCCAGAAGAAATTCAGCAGGTATGGTTTCTCTTACAAGGATAATGCAAAGATGGTTTGATGCAATGTGTGTACCGCCTCTGTGCCTACCTACCACAGACAGGTAGTCAAAGGGCAAAAGAGCCCACCAGCAAGGGAGAGAGAACTACCAGAGGCAAATTCCCAGCAACAGCTGCTTGGGCTTTCCACCAGGGCTTGGCCTTGCTGTGCAACAGGGCAAAGCAGCTGGTGGCAAGAGGAGCAAAGTGATGGCTTGAATGGTGCAGCAATGTTTTCTCAAGTAGGAGTGGCAAATCTGGTCATTGGCGCTCTCCCCAAGCCACACCCCCTCTCCCCAAGCCACACCCTCTCTCTCCAAGCCACACCCAGTGGACCCATTTCTCACCCTCCTTGAGTACTTCTGCCAATTAGGATGTGTCCTTGACCTCAAATGTCTCTTGTCTGCCTGGATGGGGGATAGCAAAGAGTGTAAGTAGAAACTATCCCACCAGTGCAGGATTTACGTATAAGCTAAACACGCTATAGCTTAGGGCCCCACTCTCTTGGGGGCCCAAAAAAAATTTAAAGGAAAAAAGTGTTTGCATTATTAAGTTTGTTATGAATAAAAATCATTTTAGATAAGAGCTTAATAATTATTTCACTATTAATATACTTCTTCTTAATTGTATTTCAGTTCAACAATTGTTGTTGTTGTTTAGTCGTTTAGTCGTGTCCGACTCTTCGTGACCCTATGGACCAGAGCACACTAGGCACTCCTGTCTTCCACTGCCTCCCGCAGTTTGGTCCGACTCATGTTGGTAGCATTAAGAACACTGTCCAACCATCTTGTCCTCTGTCGTCCCCTTCTCCTTGTGCCCTCTATCTTTCCCAACATCAGGGTCTTTTCCAGGGAGTCTTCTCTTCTCATGAGGTGGCCAAAGTATTGGAGCCTCAGCTTCAGGATCTGTCCTTCCAGTGAGCACTCAGGGCTGATTTCCTTCAGAATGGATAGGTTTGATCTTCTTGCAGCCCATGGGACTCTCAAGAGTCTCCTCCAGCACCATAATTCAAAAGCAATTCTTCGGCAATCAGTTCAACAATTACTTTGATAAAATACATATTTTGTTATGTGCAAATGGCTTTAGATACCTATTAGGTCCATAAATTACCACATAGCATATATGCAACACAAAAAACAGCAACAATTTGTTGTTGACAAAGGACAGCTGGACATGTAAAGGACCCCATTACCTTCAGTAGCTTAGCGCCTCATCAAACCTAAATCCGGCCCTGTTTGCCAAGATAATATTTACTTTCTGTATTCTGCTCACTTTTGCCTCTGGCAACCCAGAGGTGGAGACAGAGGTAAAATGAGGACGGAGACAGCCTTGAGACATGATGGAGGCTGTGATCAGGTCTAGATTTAGGAATCACACAGTGCTTGCGAGGTCAGTGGGCTGAGAGGGTGCCAGCTATGGACCACCTACTCACATGATAGATGAAACAAAAAATAGGGCAGACAGCTCATCTTCACTAGTAAAGCTGGTTGTACAGACACCAGCATTGCATTAACATGTTTTTTTTTCAGAGCTGGTGGAGCACAGTGACTAAGGGACTGACAATGCAGTCTTAGACATGTTTACTCCTGACCACAGCATCCATGTTTACTAAGTTCAATGAGGTTCTTGGTATGCAAGTATAGCAAGGGTGGGGAATCTGTGGCCCTTATATGTTGTTGGACTATAACTCCCATCTTCCCTCCCCATTGATCATGCTGTCCAGGGCAGACTCGAGCAGGTCGCACGCCCTGGCACTGAGGGGCGGAGATCACTCCGGCGCCCCCACCCTCGCAGGGCACAGCATGGTTTCCGCACGGCTTCGCCGCACAGCGCCCTGCCTACCGTCCCAGCGCCCTAGCACCCCGCGCCACCGGGGGTCTACCTAGAGCCGGCCCTGATGCTGTCTGAGGTTGATGGGAGAGAGATGTTCTGGAGGACTACATGTTCCCCACCCCAGAAGTACGGAGCAGCAGCTTGAGACACAAATCAGGAACTTTCCGATTTTGAATCTCTCCCCTGCCATGAGCTCCGTAGCTGGCCCTAGGCAAGCTGATCTCTCTCAGCCTCAGTTGCCCCACCTGCAAAATGGAGGAATAATAATAGTGACTTACTGTACAAGGTTGCTGCCATGATTACGACTTGATCATACAAGCAAAGTGCATTGGACATGTCACAGTGGCCGGAGCGGGCTACTTCAGAGTAACGACTCTACACAGCTCTGCATTTTATCTTTTATTGGTGCTGCGTATTTACAGTGCTGAAGGCAATGCTATTTACAAGAACACATCTTCTCAGCTTGAATCAGAACCTCCGAATGGCGTTTGGCGCGTTTTTCTCCAACATAATAACTTGGGGAGACCCATCCTCTTCCCTCTCCGCTTTCTGTGCAATTCCGGAGTTGGGGGGATGGGTCTGCCCCCCTTGCTTGCCCCTTCCTGTCCCACCTGGGACCCTGGCTCCGCTACCTTGTCTGAGCCTCGGACACGACTTCCTGCTTCCCCACTGGAATCGGAACTCTCCCTGCTTTCCCCTGCGCTCGGGGATGGGCTTGAACTCAGGAGGGGAGGGACTTCGCGATATCCCCTGTCCCTCACAGGATACTTGAAAACGTACAAATATTAAACGTTGTTGTTGTTGTTCACAGGGGACATTTCCAAGAGTCAATGCCCATTGAGCAAATGGTTTGCTTCTGAGTGACTATGATCAGATCCATGCATGCATATGTATCTTCTAATACAAGATAAATCATAAATTATTAAGGATAAGTTATCTGCACAAATGTTTCATTAAAGTCATGAAATGAGCTGCAAATCCAGGCTTTTAAAAATAATAATCAGATATTTAATTACTGAGCAAATGAAAGGGCTGAAGATGCTCCTTACCTGGGGTGCCAGAATATTGTACTCTTGGCTCCTGCCGGATACAAGTAATGCACCTGAGCCACAGGGGATCACTAACAGAGACTTCCCCTGAAGATCTCAGTGACTCGGCAGGGATAAAAGGAATCAGGTAGTCCTTAAAGTGTTCTGGATACAATTTGTTAAATTGATACAAGAACCTTGAACTTGTCCCAGTAACATATGGGCAGCCAGTGCAAGCTTTTAAGCACCAGAGTCATGTGCTGGTGGTAGTCTGTCACTGCCAACACGGAACAAGAATCATATAGAAGAGCAAGGCTTCCTGAGGACAAATCAGTATTGCTCCTGCAGAGGAAAGTCTGGCCTCACCAGCGCTGTATTACTCTTTGCACTGGCTAACAAATAGAGAGAGAGAGAGAAGCAATATGGTGGGCATTAGAAATTTGGACTCTCAAAAAACAGGGCAGGCTTGCCCTGTAGCAATCTGTTTCTGGTGGCACCATGAAGGATGCTCAGGAATTTGTGTTGGAATGGTGCAGCAATACTTTTTATTGCACTAACCAAAGGGAAGGGATAGTGCTGTTTGGGCTTTGCTTCGGGCAACAAAACGTTGTCACTGTCAAAAACTTTAGACACACTTCACAAAAGATACAGAAAAGGCCAAGTGTCACGGTATTGAAGCTAGTGCATCTTCCCTACAAAGGTTAGAGTGGATGGGCCTTTTCATTTATACAAAAAAAAAATTATAAGTACAATATAGACTCTTGCTCTACTCCCAAGGCTCTAGAAACTAGTGCTTTCATGTGTTGCTAGGCTCACAACAGAATTGTACCACCTGGCACTCCACAATGTATTACATTTCTCCCCTGTTTTAACAGAGCTGACTGTTTCCCATGGGAACAGCTGCATTTTTGTTTATTTTAAATGCAATAAAAGAATATAAAGGAAAGAAAAGGGGGTGATGGGAAGAGGCAATAGAGTAAATATAGACACTCTACTTCTTCAATCATTTGTGCAAACTGTAAATCACCAGAGATCAGGGCTCCAGTTCCTCACCTCTCTGTGTTTTCAGCCTAATACAGGCACTCAGATCTGACCATGCTTTGCTCCCTGAATTTGGATGTTACCATGTCTGCAGTGGATTTTCTCTTCCTTTTCTTCATGTTATATCAATCTCTCTGGTTCATCAAGGACATGGGTCCAAACATGCTGCTCATACTCAACTTGATCCAAATTCCTTAGAGCGCTAAAACAGAATTTTAGGTTCTGTGTACACTTTCATTCCTCTCCCTCACTGTGCCGCAGCTGGAGGGAAGCAGAGAAGCAGTTAAATTGTAAAGCTATGTAACAGCATGTATGCATCAATGTAATCAAGCTCCTATCAGCTCCATCTGGTACGCAGGCTGAGACCCTACCTGCCTGCAGACTGTCTCGCCGGAGTGGTACATGCTCTAGTTATCTCTCGCTTGGACTACTGCAATGTGCTCTACGTGGGACTACCTTTGAAGGTGACCCGGAAACTACAACTAATCCAGAATGCGGCAGCTAGACTGGTGACTGGGAGCGGCTGCCGAGACCACATAACACCGGTCCTGAAAGACCTACATTGGCTCCCAGTATGTTTCCGAGCACAATTCAAAGTCTTGGTGCTGACCTTTAAAGCCCTAAACAGCCTCAGTCCAGTATACCTGAAGGAGCGTCTCCACCCCCATCGTTCTGCCCGGACACTGAGGTCCAGTACCAAGGGCATTTTGGCGGTTCCCTCATTGCGAAAAGCCAAAGTTGCAGGGAACCAGGCAGAGGGCCTTCTCGGTAGTGGCGACCGCCCTGTGGAACGGCCTCCCATCAAATGTCAAAGAGAAAAACATCTGCAAGACTCATAGAAGACATCTGAAGGCAGCCCTGTTTAGGGATGCTTTTAATGTTTAATAGATTATTTTATTTTATTTTTCTGTTGGAAGCTGCCCAGAGTGGCTGGGGAAACCCAGCCAGATGGGTGGGGTATAAATAATAAATTATTATTATTATTATTATTATCATCATCATCATCATCAAGTGACAGTAGCTCTTTCAACTTACCATTTGAGCCCTGAAGATCATGTGCACATCAGCATGTGGTCAATGGCAGGGCTCACCACTGACAATTATCTTGAGCCCCTTTGGGGGTGGCAGGAATTCCTAGTCCAGAAGTCTGGGCAGTCCTGGGCAACCAGGTCTGGCCACAATATGAATTTCTCACAGCGCCCTTCCTCCAGTGCAGCATCACTCTGGAGCATTGTGGGAAACTAAAACAGAGTCTAGACTTAGCCGTCCAACCTGCCATGGCACAAAGATGCCGGAGGTGTCTTACCTGAAGGCACATTGCCCAAGGACCCTCTTAAAAGCTGGAGCTGGCTTTTATGATATACATTGTGTGTATAACTTTGGCCTGAGCTACATAAAAAAGCAGTCAGTCTGGGGAGTCTGTACTAGCACTGGGATACCCTCAATAAGCCTTTTAGGTTTGTGGGTTGTACTTCACCTCATTAGGGTAAGCCCATTTAACTTTCTGGACATGAGACAATGCAAGCATAGTTAGTGAAGAGGAAACATCACAGACCTCCAAGTTTTATGGGGAGTTAGAATACCTCCCCTGTACCCTCAACCACCTGCCAAAAATGTAACTGTAGAAAGGCATCTATGCCCTTTCATCTGGCACTGGCTTTACCAGCTAGTGAAGGATATGTAGAATTTATTGTATCACCAAGGCAGTTTATAAATATCCATAAGTGTTATATAGAAGGAAAACAGCACAAGCAGTGCCTTGGCCTAAGGTGCACTTAAAGGTCACTGAAAAGGTCCATAGTTTGATTTGTAGCTCATTAATTTGGCTGCACAGACTGTTAAACATTAACCAAGGCTTCAGTTTCTGCAGACGCTGAGGAACTGGGGACACTGAAATCATGTGCTATGTATGTGTGAAAATTGATTCACGCATACACACACCCCTTAGTGAGCCAAACTAGCTACCGTGGGGAAATGTATCTTGGCACAGACAACTGCTGAAAAGTGCAAAATACTGCTGGAATAACATCATCATGGGCACTGAAATGTTGACTGACTGACAATTCCCAAATGTCAGATTTCACTGTGAACGGTCATGAAGCATTGATAATTCATGGTTGGTAAGGTGGAAAAGTTTGAGGTTTCATCCAGGAGATGTGGAATGGGGGGGTGAGTGATTTTGGAGGCAGTGCTTGTATTTTGTGGACACAAAAATCAGTTTCAAATTCATTCCAAATTTAAAATTTCTGTTCAGAACAATCATTTCTATTTCTATTGACATGTTCAACATCGAGCATTTCCTATTATTGAGAGCATTTAACCTTTACAACAAGAGTAAAGCTTCCACATTTTCTGAACTGCATGAAATGGTTTCCCTTGCACTAGAAACATGAGGGGCTAATTCATTTTTCCTTGAATAAGAACTGGACAATAGTATACAGTGGAACCTCTGGACAGGCCTGGCTCTAGGTGCAGCCAGGGCGCCGGGCCGGCAGGGGGGGGCACTGCGCGACAAAGCTGCGCAGAAGCCATGCTGCGAGGGCGGGAGCATGCCTCTGGATACGTACCTGATCCGTTCCGGGGTGCCGTTCGCACACCGAAAAGTACGAATCCAGAGCAGCAATAGAGTGCATGTGTGATGCGCCGATAGAGCGCTTCTATGCTTGCATGAAGCACGCAGAACGCTTCTGCGCATGTGTGAAGCGTGCAGAACGCTTCTGCATGTGCGCGCGCGGCGGAACCCGGAAGTAAACACTTCCGGGTCCGCAGAGTACTTAACATGAAAATACGCAACCCGCAGCTAACACAACCCAAGGTATGACTGTAAATGGCTATCAGTAATCAACACCTATGTATAAGTGGAGCCATGATTCACAGCAACATTCACTAGCATTAAATTTAACCAATTTCCATTCATGCTATCTCTGCCTCAGGATCTTCTTTGCGTCACGATCTTCTCTACTTCACGCCATACATGTTAAGCACAATGCTTCCACCCAAGAATTGTGGGAATTGTAGGTTACCTCCACAGAGCTACAATTCTCCACACCTTTAGCAAGCTACAGCTCCCATGATCATTTGGGGGAAAGCCATGTGTTTTAAACATGTAATTGGATGGGACTGTAATAGCCTTTCTCAAACAAGATAACTCAAATGTACCAGGCAACTAAGCACAGCATTCCAAAATATAAGATTATTATTCCTGTACTACTTTCATAGGATGAAGACACATTTATGCGGATAAATTGTATGCACATTTCACTAAAATTCCTCAGAGCTTACACGTGACAATGTCCTTTATTATTGTCACTTATTTTTAAATAAAACCTGGTGTGTGACAAACGTACATCATCACGCCTTGTGATCAGAAGCAGATCTTACTTCATCTTGCATACACAGGGCCAGTCCACCCATGAGGCAAGTTGAGGCAACCACTTCAGGCGGCAGGACCCACAGGGGCAACAGATCCCAATGTAGATCTTTATTCCTACCCCCAGTTGTTTCTAATGTAGACCTTCACTCACCCCTTATTCACTGGCAGGGAGGGGAACACCATTTTGTGGTTTGCCTCAGGTGCCAAAATGTCTTGGGCCCTGTGTGTACATGGGATGGACACAATGTTTGGAAGCTGTGACCAGTCATGGTTTCCCTATGCATGTGTATTCATCACATACAATGGTGTACATGGGATGTACAGATATTTTCCTACTTAGAAGAGATAACTATGCAAGAAATCCTTCATAGGGGGGAGCAATAACACAGAAGCAATAACTCCATTTCCCTTGATTCTTGTTCCAGTGCAGAAGATTACACTATGTCAGAATACTTCAGTAGACATTGCACTGCTCAGAGGACACATGAGAAGCTTCATCCATGTCTAATGGCTAATTCTGCCCCACAGATGCATATGGAAACAAAAAGTGAAGCCAAACATAGCAAAACATGCAAATAAAATTGCCATAAGGTTAAGTTTAGAAAAATTTGAATCATTTTTTTTAAAAAAATCTCTCTGAGAAGTTGCCCCAAACTAGCTAAAGCATAACTTGGTCAGAAGCACAGTCTGCTCCCAAAAAGAACCCTAAATGGCAGGTGGGTGTTTCACCCACTTCAGATCTCCATGTTCCCGTCATATTTTTCACACCAATTGCTACGCTCATGTTGATTCTCCTGGCAAGATTTCCCCCCCACAAGGATGGAAAGGGCAGGATTTTGTGTTCTTTTGGCTGCAGGGCACAAGAAGCTTGGGAAAATGAAATCAAGAGATGCAGTTGGCAACAAGAAACATTCTTTTGTGAACGCTTCACTAATGCCCAACAAATATGGAAATAGCTAAAAAAAGCTTCCAAATTATGTCACTGGAGTAAATGGAGCATAGTAGATACATGTGCATATGATGAATTAAATTAACTTGATTTCTCCTCCTACGATCAGCTTAATTCTCTGTTTGCATGAACCTGTATGTGGATGGTACACATTCCTAGGAAATATCTGGGAAGTAAGGAACATGGGGCTGTATCCAACTGTTTTACTTACAGTAGACCCACTAATTTAACCAATCCAAGTCAAGAACATAAGAAGAACCTGCTGGATCAGGCCAACGGCCCATTTAGTCCTGAAACCCGCAAGCAGGATTTGAGCACAAGAGCACTCTCCCCTCCTGTGGTTTCCAGCAACTGGTTGTCAGTAGTATTGCTGCCTCCAACCATGGAGGCAGAGCACAGGCATCATGGCTAGTAGATATTGAGAACCTTCACCTCCATGAATTTGTCTAATCTTCTTTTAAAGCCATCTAGATTGGCGGCCATCACTGCCTCCTGTGGTAAAGAGTACCATAGTTTAACTATGTGCCACGTGAAGAAGTTAGCTGTGTCCATAATCCTTGCTCATTGGCCATATTTTGCTGAGGCTCAACAAGACCTGGAGAGAGCTGCAGAGTTCCCAATTCCTAATGTAGAAAAGAAATCATGCATTAGATATTCTTGATGAGTGCCAGAAGTAAGTTCTAATGCAGAGAATAAGCTGATATGGGAAATGACCTAAATTCTATGAGGCTAGAATAATAAAGACTCTCTGTTTCTTTGGGGGGATTCATGACAACGAGTGACTATCCTTTAAGGATATATTCAACGGCACATTCCTTACACTGTGAAAGACCTACTGGCAAGGCAGTCCATCAAAACCTGTGGTCTGCAGCTGAAATTCGTAATGATGGTGAGATTATGAAGGAGAAAATGTATAGGTGAAAAGCACAAAGTCAGTTTCCTTCAAGCTACATAAATTTTGACACTCAAAGGAGGAACAGATCCTGTCATGCATGAACAAAAGCACAGAGGCAACCCTTAAGATGAGAAATGATTAAGGCGATCTCTTCCCTTTGAGAACCGTGTGACTTTCAGAATAAAAATAAAATCATTCAGTCTCCAAGGGATGAAATCAATACAGTACAATCAACTTTGAGAGCATCTTTGGGTCACTGTGTACAGAATTACCAGATGGCATAAACATATAAAAATCATAGTCATATAATAAGTAAATGTTGAGGAGCAAAAACTGTGATGAGGCAAAACAAAAAAAAGTCAAATCATAAATGGCAACCGCTTTGCTTTTTTTCAAGAGATGAAAACTTAGAGACTTGGAGACTGAAATCACATGAAATCACATCTTCATTTCATGTTGCTTTAAGTGGTCACCCACAAATATTCTCCTGCTTCAGTTAACAGCCATTCAGATACGCTTTTCCTCTTTTAAATGTCATTTATGATTCCCATTCCAGCTAGTGTGAGAGACAACACACTTGGCTACCCTAGAAGTTAGCCTATTCTGTCCTACAACAAGACTCTGATGAAATCGCATCATGACTAACGATGCTAGTGGCAGCGTATACCAATCCTTAGGTCTTTTTTTTTGGCATTACCTGCCTTGCAGGCTCCACCACCCTAACAATCTCCAGTGAAACTGACAAGGTCAGAAGAAAGGCATGGTGATTTCATCAGTGCTTTGCAGGTTTATGTAAAAGGCAACATTATGCTCACAGCTCTAGTGCAAGTACATATCCTTTTGATGGGGGGAGGGTTTTTTTTCCTTAAAAATATAAAGCGTTACAGAAATTAAATGAATAATGACAATAAGTCTTTTCCATTACCATGTTAGTGAAACATGGTGGGGGGCCACTGAATAAAATGACAATGATCGACTGACTGATCATATTTCCATCCCATCTTTTCCTCCCTGGAGCCCAAGGTTCTCTTCCCCCCGCCCAGCTTGTGCTGCATCGGAAGATGCCATGTGGATCGGACCTGCCTCCTCCTCCTCCTTCTCCTCCGGTGCCTCAGACAAACCTCTGGAACTGCCATGGCGCAAGGAGGAAAAGGAGCGGTGGTGCATAAGTTTTTCTTCCATTTTTTGGTTCTACACCCTGATGTGAGGCAACTGACTCACGCCACAGCGCAGAATCAAAATGACACCCGTCCTTTGGTCCCTCACTCAGGCGTGGCCAGCGCAGGGAGCAAAATCGGGGCATTCAGGATTGGGATCAGAAGCCGGGGCAGCTTCTGTCAATTCGGGATGTCCATGTTAAATCGGGACACTTGAGGGGTCTGCCAACTCCACTAAAAGATAAGTAGAAAATTTAGATTGAAAGGTCTGGGTGAAATAGAACATTTTTGCCTGGTGCCTAAAAACTGTACTGGCACCAGGTGTGCCTCCCTGGAGAGAGCATTCCACAAACGGGGAGCCACCACTGAGAAGGCCCACTCTCATGTCGCCACCTTCCGCACCTCCCTCAGAGGGGGCACACAGAACAGGGCCTCAGATGGAGAACGCAGGGTGCAGGTTGGTTCATGTGAGTGAGGCCATGGAGATACCGCCAGTTTATAAATTAAAGGCTCAGAATGCAATCTGGTGGCTCGTAATGCTCAGCTTCGATTCACAGACGAGCATTTGGTTCCAAGTTCTTTTCCAGGCTTCTGTCTCCCATTCCTACCTAGCTGCCCACCTCAGGTCTTTTCACACATGCGCCTCAGCAGTAGGAGTGCAGCTCAAAGGCACTATGCATAGCATGTGTGAAAATCTCACCCAACGGTTTCCCCAGCAATGGCAAGTTTCCGCAATGAAACAGGCAATTAAATGTAATCTGTACTTGTATGTAACCTTTTATGGATAATTAGTGCATCTGTAAAGGCTTCCAGGCCAGTTCTCTCCCTGCCAAATCCTCGGGGTCTATATCATCCCAGATTTGGCTGTATTTTTAGAAAGATTTCTCTTTTTATTTTATGAAGATCAAACGTTTGCTAGCTTAACCAAGATTAGAGGCCTTGTGCTTTCAAGCTGTGCAATCAATAGCTTTTCAGAGGCTAATTTCTTCCATTAGAGTGAAATATGACAATGCCATTTTGGTGAGATGTGGTGCTTTTCTTTTCAACAAATGACTACTCCAGATCAGGAACACAGTAGACAGGAGGGATTGTGGTTCAAGACAGACTGAGACTTGGATTGTCTTATGGCAGGGGTGTCAAACTCAAATTCATCGGGGGCCACATCAGAATTTTTGGTCACCCTCAAAGGGCCGGTTGTATCTGTAGGAAAAATACCCTTTAAAAGAGGTATCAGGGGGGGGTCAGGGGGGAAGAGGGGGGAGGACAAACCCAGCTTTAAAATGGACTCTCAATGCCCATGGGGTCTACTGGTGGCAGAAGTGGACTTGTGGGGGGAGGGAGGGAAGAAGGATGGAGTATATATATTATGTTTTGTTCTGTTTTGTCTATATTAAAATCAATAAAAATTATTTTTTAAAAAAGACTTTAAAGGCATGCACAGCAACATTACCTTTTTGTGCAGGGAGTGCGGGCGGGTGGCGGCGAGGCAGCAGGTTAGTGGTGGTGGCGGGGGCCTGATCCGGCCATAGGCCGAGTGGGGGAGGCGGCGATCTGGTGGGAGGCCGGCTAGCGGCGGCGGCGGGAGGCCGCTAGCGCTGGAGGCGGGGCTCGATCCGGCCGTAGGCCGAGCGTTGGAGGCCGGGAGAGGCCGCTAGCGCTGGAGGCGGGGCTCGATCCGGCCGTAGGCCGAGCGTTGGAGGCCGGGAGAGGCCGCTAGCGCTGGAGGCGGGGCCCGATCCGGCCGTAGGCCGAGCGTTGGAGGCCGGGAGAGGCCGCTAGCGCTGGAGGCGGGGCTCGATCCGGCCGTAGGCCGAGCGTTGGAGGCCGGGAGAGGCCGCTAGCGCTGGAGGCGGGGCCCGATCCGGCCGTAGGCCGAGCGTTGGAGGCCGGGAGAGGCCGCTAGCGCTGGAGGCGGGGCTCGATCCGGCCGTAGGCCGAGCGTTGGAGGCCGGGAGAGGCCGCTAGCGCTGGAGGCGGGGCCCGATCCGGCCGTAGGCCGAGCGTTGGAGGCCGGGAGAGGCCGCTAGCGCTGGAGGCGGGGCTCGATCCGGCCGTAGGCCGAGCGTTGGAGGCCGGGAGAGGCCGCTAGCGCTGGAGGCGGGGCCCGATCCGGCCGTAGGCCGAGCGTTGGAGGCCGGGAGAGGCCGCTAGCGCTGGAGGCGGGGCCCGATCCGGCCCTAGGCCGAGCGTTGGAGGCGGCGAGAGGCCGCTAGCGCTGGAGGCGGGGCCCGATCCGGCCATGGGCCGAGCGCTAGTGGCGGCAGCGGGGGTGAAGGCTGGCGGCCACGCGGGCCACATGACGAGGTCTGGCGGGCCGGATTTGGCCCGCGGGCCTTGGGTTTGACACCCGTGTCTTATGGTCTCGGGGGGGGGGAGAGGGCAAGCAGTGCTAGGTTCAAGTGCTCTTTTCTGCTCTGTACCCTCATCACAGAACATATTTGCAGCTGAAAGGTTCTTCTCTCAAGGTGTAGGTGTCTAATAATAATAAAAAGACAATGGAATTGCACCCAAGCCCTATGCATGTTTAGCTGGAAATGAGTCCGACTGAGCTCAGTGGGTCTTACTCCCAAGTAAGCAAGTACTCCCAAGTAAGCAGACTTTTAGAAGACATCTGAAGGCAGCCCTGTTCAGTGAGGCTTTTAATGTTTAATAGATTATTGTGTTTTAATTTTCTGTTGGAAGCCGCCCAGAGTGGCTGGGGAAACCCAGCCAGATGGGCGGGGTATAAATAATAAATTATTATTATTATTATTATTATTATTATTATTATTATTATTATTATTGGATTGCAGCTTAACAGTGGAATCCCATACAGTCTACTCAGAAGTAAGCCCCACTGAGTTCACTACTCCCAAGTTAGCCATTATACAATGTATACAGACACAAGAAGACCCTCTCATCCAAAGCCTTTTGCCTAAAGCCACTGCAACAATCACCCAGCTGCTAATTCTGAATCATTTTAAAACTCTTCATTCTACAACCATTGCCAGGAAACCTTTTTTTTATCAGTCCTTCTTTTGAGGCATTTCCCTTATCAACTTTCCTGCTTCTTGTGGCAATTTGTCCTAAAATCTCTGGCAATAAAAGCAATCTCATCTGCTTTCTAAAAAAATAATAACCCGAAACTCTAAAAACTTTATACATATTTTAAGACTGTTATCATGTCAAATTTGCCTTAGTCTTCTCCTCTCAAGGCTAAGCACATACAGAATTACAGGTCCTTTAACTCCTCTCAAGGCTAAGCACATACAGAATTGCAGGTCCTTTAATATATGGAAGCTCTTTAAAAACCATTTTACCTCTTTGTTGTGCTTTGCTGAAACCTCTGTATTGAATTGCACAAAATCAATTGTCTTCCCATCATAAAAGGGCTGCCGCAGACTAGCCAGGATTGCCACATTCCTGTAGAATGGTTGAAGCTAATTTCCAATGAACAAAAGTCATGTACTTCCTGGTAGATGTCCTTTCCCCTCTCTCCATGCGCAATAGGTGCACAGAAATTACCATAACTTTTCTCTGTTGCAGTGCAAAGCTGGGGCCATGCATTCTGTAGCAAGAAGGAGAAGAAAAGCCATTCTTCCTTTACCATAGGGGCATAAAAGAGCCCTTCTGAATCAAACCCAAGACCTATTTAGTCCAGTTCTGCTCTCACAGTTGCCAATCAGATCCCCATGAGAAGTCAATGGCACTCTTCCACTCATGTTCCCCAACAACTGGCATTGAGAGGCATAGTGTTCCTGCTATGGGGGGAGGAAAAAATAGACACCACGACTAGTGGCCATGTGCAACCACTGCTTTATTGATTGGGGAATAGAGCGCCACATTCCAGATGAGCAGGATAACGTTCAGTCCTGCACTTCCCCACCTTCAATGGACCAGTTTTGCCATGTGAAGAGCTGTTTGTGAAGGTTGTTGAGTGGCATCCACAGCAGGTCTCAAAAATGCATGTGGATGTGGGTAGGAGGCAAGAACATAAAACAGGCTTTCTTCCTCTGTGATCACCAGAGCGCAGCAAGTGTGGGATGCAAGCAGGGGTGTACCTAGGAGTTGGCCAGGTTGACCCCCACCAAGGACTCAGGACCAAGGGGGTGCAAAAAACATGCCTCTCCATTCTGGCACATTTCCTGGGCCTCTTTTCTGATGCTCTGGGCCACTGAGCAAGGCACACAGGCTCCTCTAGCAATGGCACAAGAGGCAGGGGGCGCCAATAAATCTCCTTGCCAAGGGTACAAGGGAGCCGTCTGGCTGCAAGGAGGAGGAGGAGGAAGAAGTGCCTGTAGATGTAGCACAAGAGGAAAACAGGAAGCCCTAGGAGCAGTTCAGTTCTCTTGTTACCGACAGGTGATATTTTGTTGTTCAGAAGAAGCGATGGTTTCCTTCACACTTCCGTGTCTGAAATCTCTACAGCAGAATTGTATACAGATCTGTTATTCTGGCTTTAAGTGATTGCTAGCTGAAATCACTGCTTGCATGCCTCATTGCGTTCTATTTTGAAAATGACAATACTACAACAGCCTAACATTGGCACAGAAGTAGATTTTGCCCATTTAGAGAGAGAATCTCTTACAACAAAGAACTTCAGCGATAGAAACAGTACTCAGAATCCAGTTCACATTCACGTAAAAATCCAGTGCAGGTTTTGCCTGGAGCTGCAGCAGGTAAAGGGAGTTGCCTAGCAAGTGTATGACAGGTAGCAAAACACCTCCCTGTAACAGGTTGGTTCACTTAGAGTAATAAGAACTGTATAACAGGTGAACTCCTTTGCTAGGTTTCCCTGAGGGTTCCTTTGGCACCGACTGCTCCTTGTCACCACTACTATAATAACACAGGTGACTATAAAATTAGCAACAACACCGCCACACTTTAGTCTGTTTTGCCAGGTTTTGTTTTGCAATTGTAGCCCACAGATCTTCTAGCTCCACAAGATGAAAGGAGTCACACATCACAACAGCTCTGTTTTCAGTATGCTGGTCCCTTTCAACAATCTGCTATGTAGGTTGCTCAGTCCTTAGAAATAAAGTGGCCTCTTACAACATCCTAGAGAACAAGAATTTTAGAGTGCAACATCATTCTGGGCTGACTAAGCCCGAGATTTCACAGCCCCCATTACAACAGGCAACTGGAAAAGTGCTGAAACCTGGCTTGAAATTGTTCAAAATGCCCTTAATTGCTGTTGGAAGCAAATCACCTATTTGGACACAGAGTGAGTGGTTTTATTGATATTTTTTTAATACCGTTTCCATTCCTTGTATTTTGACTTAATTCAAGACTATATTCCCAGAATCTAAAACCCCAAAGGAAACAAGGTGGCCCATGTAGTCCAGCACTAGTTCATCACAGTGGCCAACCAGATTCCCTGCATTGCAGAGGGTTGGACTAGATGACCCTTGGGGTCCCTTCCAATTCTACAGTTCCATGATTCTAAATAGAAAGGGCATACCTGAAGTATAAGGGAACCTGGTGTATAAGCATCATAAAGGCCTCCATAGGCAAGAGTATGAATCAGACCTAGGGCTACTAGTAGATCCCTGGGTGATTTGTGGTAGATGGCCAAGGTTTCTGTAGTGACAAGAAAATGACCACACACACACACACAATTGTACTGCTGGAATTAAATGAAGAAAACTTTGGGGTAATCAGGAGTGGATGTTTGTATGAAAGGAAGAAGAAGAAGAAGAAGAAGAAGAAGAAGAAGAAGAAGAAGAAGAAGAAGAAGAAGAAGAAGAAGAAGAAGAAGAAGAGTAGTAGTTTGGATTTGATATCCTGCTTTATCACTACCCTAAGGAGTCCTAAGGGATGCGGGTGGCGCTGTGGGTTAAACCACAGAGCCTAGGGCTTGCCGATCAGAAAGTTGGCAGTTCGAATCCCTGCGATGGGGTGAGCTCCCATTGCCTGGTCCCAGCTCCTGCCAACCTAGCAGTTTGAAAGCTCTGTTTTGTCAGAAGCGGCTTAGTCATAATGCCCACATGACCTGGAAGCTGTACGCCAGCTCCATCGGCCAATAACGCGAGATGAGCGCCGCAACCCCAGAGTCGGTCACAACTGGATCTAATGGTCAAGGGTCCCTTTACCTTTACCTTTAAGGAGTCTCGAAGCGGCTAGCATTCTCCTTTCCCTTCCTCCCCCACAACACTCTGTGAGGTGGGTGGGGCTGAGAGACTTCAGAGAAGTGTGACTAGCTCAAGGTCACCCAGCAGCTGCATGTGGAGGAGCAGAGACGCGAACCCGGTTCCCCAAATTATGAGTCTACCGCTCTCAATCACTATACCACACTGGCTCTGTGTGCAATCAGCTCTGGTACCCTTGGTCTCAGAATCTTACAATTTAACTGTTTGACTTGTGCGCCAGGTTGGTGGACCCCAGGGTTCTAGTTTTTTAAAAAATGAAGTAGACCCCCACAAGCCTAAGGTCTGCCCACCCATAAGAGGTGCCCTGCTTAATCAGGCCAATTATGCCACCCAGTCCAGCATCTTGTTTGCAGAGTTGCCAACCACATGCCTGTGGAATGTTCTGCCTGCAAGCAGAACATTAATGCAACATCAACTGTTACTCCCAACCCCTGCATTGCTTGTAATTGCACCATATTGGCCTCCATGCCTTGCAGTTTCTGCGCCCTTTGTTCATGCATTCGAAGGATGGGCATAAAGAACAGGCATGCATGCACCATCCTCAATGCCTCCGCTTTGCTCCACAGTCAAACTTTCTGCATCAAGTAGGAAGGCCTGAAGAGACCTGTTCAGGGCCATCTTAAGCGGGTCGGGCGCCCGGGCGCCGTGGTGCGCAGATCGCTCCGGCGCCCCCCCGCCCCGTTTCTTCCCGCAGCTGGTAGGCGGGCGCAGCGCAGTTTCCACACGGCTTCGTCATGCAGCGCTCCCCTGCCGACCCGGCGCCCTGCGCCACACAGCCTACCCCTAGAGCCGGCCCTGGACCTTTTGGACTGAACAAGAATCAAATCATTATAAGCATTCCTGATCATGAGGAGAATTCTAAGCACATTCAGCCAAACATGGTCAGTAGTCCCCTACTCAATGCGGAAAGTCTGGTCGTGGAGTGAGGTGGAGGGAACTTTGTGGGTGAAGGGGACACAGCTGGCATGCCCAATGGTTTTGGATGAGGCGGGGGGCTGGCATATCCAACCCTTACACCCGCATAATGTTCTCACACATTCTTTGGAATACACAGAGAGGACCAGAAACCACAAGTCTGTTTTGCTACAGGCAGTTTACACGAGTGATACTAAAAACACACCTTAGTCTTGAAAGGAGGCTGTCACGCTGACCTGCCTTTAACAGCAGCCTGACACACCGAAATTATGCAGGTGAAGCAGCTACTCCTACACTTAACCTCCCTGCCAGGAGAAGCATCCCCTGCCAAATGTGTCTGTGGGTGTGCAGCTGTTGTTGTTATGGTTAAAGATTGCTGTTAAAGCCACAGGAGCAAAATAAAAACGAGAAAGGGAAAGCGACCTCGTCGCATTTGAATGCTGCCAATTTTTCAGAGAGAAGAGAGGGGCATTTTAAAGATGTGCATTCTAGCCAGTTTTGATCTTGCATTCAGATGTATAGCCATGCAAAATGCACGGACAAAAAAAATCATATTAAAACGAGTGTTCCTCCTGAAAACTGCCTAAACCGGTTCGCTAAAGAGCCGGAGTTTTTAATTTACCAAAGTTAGTCGTTCCAAAAATGGTCGGTAGGGGGGGATGAAAGAGTAGCCTAAGCAAGCAGTTCCCAAGAAGTCTCTGCCTGATCTGGTTTGAATCCTCTGTTCTCCCACTCATCAGACCTTTCAAATATGTGACAGCACAATTATTCCCTTTGGTAATGTTTCGTATTGCAGCTACAGACATAATTGTCTGATTTAGCTGGAGCAGGCATGTAGGCCTTTAAAAAAAGGCTATCCTATCCATACCAGGTATAGTATGGCATGATTGGGTGACTGGTTTGGATGATGTCTTTGGGTCCCCTCCAAGCCTGTGGTTTTTCATCAATAAGATGAGCCTGTAGTAGAAGGGATTGCTGAAATGGACAGACCAATCTCTTTGCTAAGTTAATGGCCCTGGCCAAGCCATTCATAATAACACAGTGTGATTGACTGGTGAGCAGCCCCACCCACCTGCAAAGTTTGGCCCAATCCCAGTAAGGATCTGGATCCCCCCCCCAAGCCAAAAAGGTTCCCCACTCCTGGTGTAAACTTGCTCCTGTTGAAACACTTTAAGTAGGCTTGGCACATGTCCTTAAAGGTGTCCCTGAATATTAAAGAAATTCATTCACAAGCAGAAGCGTCCTTTGAAAACCTTGCCTCTCCCTTGCCTGTGTTGGGTGGCCAGAGGCAAAAGGGAACTGAGCTACTGCACCTTTAATAGTTGTGTGGTAGAAATAGGAGATTTTGGCAGGTGTAGTTAGCAGGACAGGTTAGGCGCCCTGTCCTCTTTTCCATCTGGCTACCATAGCATAATGGGGCACCCAGACATAATCGGCTGCCCTTGTCTTGGTACCCATCACTTCTTTTGAAAGCAATAGGAAGCTGCCTTATGCCAGACAGACCCTTCAACCCCAGTGTGGTATTCTATCCAGGGTCTCAAGCACAGGGTCTTCATGTCACCTACTCACTGAACTTCTTCCAAGGATGCCAAGCACTGAGTCTGCCTAGGATCTTCTGCATGCAAAGCATTGCCGCTAACCTACAGCTGCTTCTCCATGAGGCGACAGCTATGGTCTCCAAAGCATCTGGAGAAGGGAGAATATCTGCATATATGCCATCTGTTTCTGTTACCCTGGGTTGGTCTCCATATCTGGCAAACCACTCATCCTGTTTTGTTTTGGGGATATTTCAGGAAGATTGCTTTAAAAAACAAAAAAAACATGTAAATGTGTCTGCCTGTAAACTGACTCTTATTCCTTTACCTGCATAGCTTCCTGTCCAGAGACACCTGCTTGCTCATTGCATTTCCAGTATTGGGTTTTTAATCTGTGTACACATGACATTATCCAAAAGGCATATGCATCCTGTACTTTGTTATAAAATACTATTGTTTGATTAGCTGTTTCTCAAACCAGCTTCAGTCCATTCCAAATTCATCCTTTAGCCCAGGCATCCCCAAACTTCAGCCCTCCAGATGTTTTAGACTACAATTCCCATCTCCCCCAACCACTGGTCCTGTTAGCTAGGGATCATGGGAGTTGTAGGCCAAAACATCTGGAGGGCCGCAGTTTGGGGATGCCTGCTTTAGCCATTCCTAATCTAGCTCTAGTCAAGGTGTGAACACCTTTGCATAGGATGAAGTATGCTCCCACCCCATCAATGCCCCCTTGTGGGGAGACAACATTGCACTCTATGGCGATCATGTGAGCGCAATGCTCTTGTGTGTGTTCAGCTGTGACATTAAACATTCTATTACACAGTCTTAAGCTTTCGAAAAGTAAACTCTTAGCTTACCAACACAGTCTGCATCAGAGAAATCAGTGCAGGACAAGCTACTGCAGAGATAACATGCAGAAGAAAGGCAAGCTTTTAGCAAAGATGAAATAGTAAGTTGAAGATGCTTAAGCACGACACCTTAGTGTGGTAACAGGACTGTTTCATGTATACAGGAGTGTCACTATTTCTACCTGTGAAAGGTTGGGAGGGTGTGTATTAGACCAAAAAGTAAGGGCTTGTCATCACCAGAGCAAAATGTAGACCCCCATCCCCTGTCCTGGATCTTTTCCTCTTTAAATGTGGGATTTTTAGATCCTGGCTGTTTCAGACTTTCTAAAGATCAAAGTATTGGTGCAAATAATAATAATAATAATAATAATAATAATAATAATAATAATAATAATGGAATAGAGAATTCCTGGATACCAAGATCCAATATTGAGGCAAGTACTCTTTGGTGAGAGAACCGCAGCAGATATTTAAAGTCACAAAATATGCAGCAAAGTAAAGTGTGGAAATATAGACTGTAAAACCTCAAAATGTGCACCTCTCCAAGTGAATTCCAAAATGTCCCATTAAAAAGTTTCTTTCCAAAGTTTCCCTCTTCCCCCAGTGTAGCCAAAGACTACACATTTGATAAGTTTAAAAATGGTACAAACTCTCCAGACGTCAGATTCATTCAGAAAAGTTGCACAAGCAGTAAAACTTAGCTTCGTTACAAAGTGGTGAAAGTACTAAATTATTGATTTACAAACTCAAGAGAGGCTAATGAAAGCCGTGCAGTTGAATCGGAGCAAGCAGCTCAAACCTCTTCACAGGTTGACTGGAGGACTAGACAATAGGCTTGGTTGCCTATTTCCTTCCATGGTAAGGGAAGTGACGAAGCTAAGCCTGGCAGGACAGCTTACTCTATGGGTTTAACCCCTTCATGCATTATTTAGACTTAAGCATGTTGGTTATATGAGGTGGGTTATTCCACACAAAGAACATCACATTTCTCCTTTAAATAGTTCAGGTCAACACTAGGATAGATAGGGTGTCATGCAGAAGCCCCTACATTAATGGGAAGACAGGTTGCTTCAGTGTGGATCAAGGCTTGCATCTAATGGTGACTGGTACCGCATGGGACTCATAAACCCTTACTTACAAACTGGCCTAGTTCAGATGTACAAATCTCAAGAACCTTGCTCAAGAAGGGGAGATTAGCAACTGGCTGGTTGTTACTGAGATTTTCCAAATCCAGGGTGGGTTTCTTGGGGAGTTGTTTTGCCACTGCCTCTTTGAAGCAGGCAGGGTGGGACTAAAATCTGTGAAGCTGCCCTAGATCAGATGTCTAAGCTGAGGTCTCATTGACAATGATTAATCACGATGGCACATTTTTGTCTGCTACGTCTGTTTGCTCATTTTTGTGACTCAACAGACTAGACCTGCTACCATCTCAGACTAGTAAAAACTGCTGCAAGAGGGCTTATTAATTTTGGCAAAATAATCACCACCCGGTTGTGAACCAAAGAGGAAAATCCCCTTGCACAATAGTGTACAATTTGCACAATCACTTGGACACACCCAATGCCTCCACATGAACTTGGTCCTTGGGACCTAGTGGCGCCACAGCTTGCTCCCTTGAATTATATTTTTATATATGACCCCCTTTAATCACTGACCCTGGTGACACGTTTATTGCCGTGTTCTCTATTGGACAATGTATATGATTCATTATGTGCTAGCCATGAAGCATTTCAATTACCATTACAATGACATGAGTTAACCTGTGCTGGTTTTTGTGCTACGTATTTGAGGGATAGCATCCAGCGATTTGAAATGAGCACAAACGGAGCTAGAGGATGCTATCTTTCTCTTCCTACTTTGTTATTATTTTTATATTTCTCTCCTTTTGGTATCCTATTATCATTTCTCTTAATATTCTTTCTCACTGTGTTTGGGTAAGAACCGCATGCAGGTGAAGGTGATGAACACTCTGCCACTTAGACACATGCAGGCCCTCTTGGAAGATGGAAGAGCTGCAGTGCTGCCTCAAAGGGTTTGCTTAGCTTGGCTCTCTCCTCACACAAGAGCACCACAGATTTCATTCATACAAGAGAACAGTCAAAACATTGGACCATCCAGATCAGAACTGTTTGCACTGATTGGCAGGGGTTTCAGGCAAGGGTCTCTCCCAGCCCTACCGTAACTGGATATGCCAGGGGGTTCAGGATATGCCGCCGAGACCACATAGCACCAGTCTTGAAAGACCTACATTGGCTCCCAGTACGTTTCCGAGCACAATTCAAAGTGTTGGTGCTGACCTTTAAAGCCCTAAACGGCCTCGGTCGAGTATACCTGAAGGAGCGTCTCCACCTCCATCGTTCTGCCCAGACACTGAGGTCCAGTGCCGAGGGCCTTCTGGCAGTTCCTTCGCTGCAAGAAGCCAAGTTACAGGGAACCAGGCAGAGGGCCTTCTCGGTAGTGGCACCCACCTTGTGGAACACCCTCCCACCAGATGTCAAAGAGAAAAACAACTACCAGACTTTTAGAGGACATCTGAAGGCAGCTCTGTTTAGGGAAGCTTTTAATATTTAATAAATTATTGTATTTTAATATTTCTGCTGGAAGCTGCCCAGAGTGGCTGGGGAAACCCAGCTAGATGGGCGGGGTATAAATAAGAAATTATTATTATTATTATTATTATTATTATTATTATTATTATTATTATTATTAAACTTGGGGCCTTCTGCATGCTATCACTGAGCTGCAGCCCTTCCCCAGGCATAGGCTGGCCTCGTTGGTATCTTATTTATTTATATTTCTAAACCGCCCTTCATCTGAGTACCACAGGACTGTTTACAATATAAAAACAGAAAACTGCATACCACAATAACAAACAAAAACAATACCCCCCAACACACACAGAGAGAGATATTTTTTTACACCTGCCCATCTACCTTGCCAAAGAAGGCCTGACTTGGGCACCATTGCTGTGGCCTGAAGGGCTTCAGGGACAAGGCAGAGGCGAGAGATTTATTTATTTATTTTGAATTTTCTGTGTCTGCCTATGCTAGGGTCCTCCCATCACCATTACTCAGAAGTGAGGAGGCCCAGGAGGGAAGAGATTCCGATTGCCCAGCTCATAGACCGCTCTTGATCTTACCCCGCCCACCCTCCAGAATGGACAGGCATATGGATACTATAGAAAGAATAACAGCTCAGCAAACCTCAGTGGGATTACCTACATGCTAGTAATTGAGAGCAGACATATGTTCGCATGATTAGGCCCCCACAGCATGAGGCTTGTGCCACACCCATTGGAAATATCTATTGTTCTGCCAAAGTTAAGCACCAGTGATTTGTTCTTATGGTTCTAATAAATTCCTGGAAGAACTCAGAGTACCACACCAGAGTTCTCGGGGCTACTCTCCCTGATAGATTAGAAGACAACAGTGTGCAATGGGTCAGGGAAACACCTGGAATGCAGACCCAAGCACCTAACTTGCTGGCCACACCATTGTGGGAAGCAACAAAAGAAGGCTGGTCTGCTATTCACAGTCCTTGGGCACCACCATTGCAGATGGATAAGAGGGGCTATGGGTCATTAACACAGCAGCTGTCAGGTGACATAAAGGGCAAATAAGGTGACACCGGTTCTATGAAGACTCAGGCTCCGACAGGGATCCCCAGTCTGAACAACTTGCACCCTGCCTAAAAGATGAACCTCCTTTGGAGCTAGCTCCTAACTACGTCTTTGCTTCCCTGTTCTATATCTGCCTTGCCACACTTCCTGCCTGCCCTGCTCTGAATATTTCAATCCAATACTCTCCCTTTGGTCAAAACTATATATTCACAAAGAGATCCCTGTTGGTCACCTTTTTGTCAATAAAATGCGGGTACTTGAACACAATGGCTAGCAACAGTCATAGCATGTCTAAAGGTGCAAACCTGTCGGAAGTCTGCAACCACATTTCCCAACTTCTTCCTCTTTGTTTAAAATCAGACACAAGTTTTAAATCAGGTCCACAATATTTGGAAAGGGAAAATTCACCCTTTCCCCTGATCTACTCCAATTTAAATCATCCATTGAAACTGCCATAAGCTGTGAAAGGGACAAACGTTACGATGTAGTGCTGAAATCTTAGCATTGTCAATACAGTGGTGCCTTGCAAGATGAATTTAATCCGTTCCACGAGTCAATTCGTTTTGCGAAAAATTCATCTTGCGAATCGCGGTTTCCCATAGGAATGCATTGAAATTGTTTTTTTTTTGCCCATAGGAACGCATTAATTAAATTTCAATGCATTCCTATGGGAAACCGCGATTCGCAAGATGAATTTTTTGCAAAATGAATTCGTCTTGCAAGTCACGATCAGATCGCAAGACACATTCATCATGCAGAAAATTCGTCTTGCAGGGCATTCGTCTTGCGAGGTACCACTGTATTGTGGTTTTATTGCTGAGGGGTGGTAGTTTTTTGCTTTACTGTTTAAATGTTGCATTATTTTAATGGAGTGGTAGTTTTATTAATTGCATTGGAACCCATTTTGTGGAGAAAAGCAGTATATAAATGTTGGAAGAACCTGAATAGTAAAGGAAAGACAGGTACCCATATGGTGCCTGCGTTTTCTCTCCTATATTATTATTAGCATCTTAGGGTAGGGGAGATGTTAAACTGAGGCAATGGCACAGGACCTATCAAAATGGTCTCTCTCTCTCTCTCTCTCTCTCACACACACACACACACACACACACACACACACACACACCTCACCGGCAGCTGTTAGTAAGTGAAGAGAAATATGTCACAGGATGCTGGTCAAAAATTCACAGCAGCAGCTCTGCCTTCTGTTAGAACTCCATGGAATGAAAAGAACCACAGGCCAGCTCTTACAATGGCTTGGCCAAAAAACCTTTGGTTGACCGTTATGTGAAACTCCCAAATTCTCATGTATTCTCAGCGCTGGGGTGGAGAGAGAGTTGTTTTGCTCTCTCGCATCTTGTAAAAAGCCCCTTTTGTGAAACCCTGCTCCACCTCATGTGGTTTCACTGAGCAGACCAAAGTACGATCCAGGAGTTGTGACAGCCTTGGCCTCTGTCCATCCACACCACAGCCCAAAGAACCATCTGGAACTTGCCTTCTGTCCCAAAGCTCAGAGCTACATTGCTTCTGTGCCTGTCCATGGAACTGGCCCAGAAAAACATGAGGCCTAGTCAAGTGATTCATCTGAGCTGGTGTGGGCAGAACAGAAGACATAATTCTCCATGAGAAGTTCTCATAAGCTAATGCAACTTGTATTGTGGTGCATTTTTTTCAAAAGGATTAATCATTTGAATAACATCTTGCCCAGCTCAGCTGATAAATTCCAGATGGGTAACTATATTAGTCTGTGAAGAGTCCTACAGCCCTCTAGAGCAGTACTGGGAACCTTGGGCTCAGGGGCTGAATAAAACCTTTTTATGGCCCTCAAAGCTCTGCCTAAGCCATGCCCCTCACTGTTTCTGCTTCACAACTCAAATGTTTTACCAAGCTGAAATGTGCCCTTAAACTTGAATAATGCCTCTTGCTTCTCTAGATGGAGGACAGAGGAGTGTTGGAAGTGGTGGGGTGTGGAAGCTGCCTTAATGTACAAAGGGATCATTTACATTCATTGCTCCACCCACTTTTGCCTCTGTCCCCACCCATCACTGGCCAGTGGTTGTCAGAAGGTTGCTCAGATGGGAATGTGGCTCTCAGGCTGAGAAGTTCTTTCAGCCTTTAAGATGCCACAAGACTTTGCATTCATGGCACAGAATCCTGCGACACGTCCCCCCAGTCACAGAATTATTGCTTCAGCAAACTATGTCAGCACAATGAAATGCGCAAGACTACAGCAGACCTCCAGAAACTGTAGGAGGACAAAGACTCCTGTTGCCTTTTTCGCATGTTAAGAATCTTATCTGTGTATCAACAGCATGCATATCAAGTAGCATAAAGTGGGCATGTAGGTTCCTGCTTGGCAGGGGATTGGACTGGATGGCCCTTGTGGTCTCTTCCAACTCTATGATTCTATGATTCTAGGTGTAGATTTCCATCCACATATATGTGTCGGGAAGCCAAGAGATTTATACATTGGAACAAAATTGATATCCACACAGCTGTTCTTACAACACAGAGAGCGATGCTACCTGTGTGGAGTGGTGATTGGAGTGCTGGACTAGCTTATAACACTCACAGAGTGCTTTCATGCTGTCGCTAACTCTCAGACTAGCCTACCTCACAGGGTTGTTTTGAGGGTAAAATAGGAAGTGGGGAACCATGTAAGCCATCTTGAGCTTCTTGGAGGAAAGGTGGGATACAAATGTTATAATCAGCAGATACAAACACATGCAAAAGGAATCACAATAACTAGTTCCTCCAGTTGGATGCCTCTGGACATCAGTTGCTGGGGATCGCGGCCAGGAGTGTGCTACTCCACTCATTCCCTGTTTATGGGCTCTTCAGAGACACCTGGTCAGGCATCGTGAGAACAGGATTCTGTACAATATGGGCCTTTGGTTCGGTCCAGCAGGGTTCTCCCATTGTTCTCATGTTTTTGATATCAGCATCATAAAGAGTCAACGCAATAATTGGTCTGCGGTGACTACAAACGAGGCCTTGTTCTGTGCAGAATGAGGTGGTAGAATCCTACAGTGGTAGAGTAGACTTCTCCACATCAGACAGCAGCCTGAGCTATACTGTACCATTTTCAATGCTCCTCCACCCAACTCCTGCAATTAAAGATTTACATATCCTAGAAGTGAGGGCTGGGGAGTTCTAACACAGACTTCTTCCTGTTGTGCTACTTGAATACTGATGGAGAGTTTTTCAAACAAGGAAATAATTTAGTCTAGGTCACAGTGAAGTCTACCACTTGAGAATGATCCCACTTCATTCCCACCATATTCTGCTTCGTGTGTAGACCTCATTTTGGAAGCGGCAGCAAGGGGAGCACAATAAAAACTCTGGGGGTTTTTTTTACAGAGGAGAGAATGCCCAGGAGGAGATGATACCCAAATGCAGAGTCCCTTCCTTCCCGTATGTCCCAGATACAAGGGAATGCATACAAGGACGTTTCCTTTGATTACCAGGCTACATTCAGGAATGCACAGCTGGGCTGAAGGCACAAAATTAAATTAAGGCATAGAGGAAATGCTATCACACCATGTGCCCACTATGCATGAATGGACTGTACTAATTATCAGTCTTCTCATACCTCACTGTAAGGAATATGGAACATTTTGCTGAGTCCCAGAGCAATCCAATTCATGTAATATTTCCAGGGACAAGAATGTGTGGGGAGAGTGGAACCCTGCTCACTGCCCCCACCAACCTCCATGTATTCACCTGAAGCTGAGAAAAGACCCTACATGCTTGAGCTCTCCCTTCACGGCAGACAACGCTGCATTTTTTTTTCTTAATGTGGATGTAGCCATGAATTGATTTCGGTGGGATAAATGAAGCCTGTCCTCTCCCAAGGGGAGCCAAGCAGGTGGAGGGGGTGTTTACATTAGAACACCTGGAGTAGTTGTAAACACAACACAACCTGGCAAGCTGCCTTGCGACAAAGGAAAGAGGATTTATTTGACGGAGTGGGTGTCAAAGTCCGTGGGATTTACAATGGGATACTGCAGGACAAGTTAGGGCAGGGCTGGCGAACGCTCCAGGTACCCCCTCACTGAGAAAAGTCCTTGGAGTCACTTCTGCATTTCTCAAAAGCAATATAATATCTACATACATTGCAGGACCCGTGTGCATTTATTGGCTATGGTTACTGATGCAAATTAGCTCCACATAATAAATCAGGCAGAGCGAAGAAGCCATGGGCCTGTTCCCACACACATCATATATCTCAGACCTAGAGGTCCACCACCCAGATACTTCCAAAATGCAGACAGAGCCTTTCAACTGATGCATTACGTTCCAATCAATACATATGTTATTACTGAGTTGTGGCAAGGGCAGGGGGACTTGTTAACCTGTCAGTGTAATGTTCTCGGGACCATGAAAGTGGAGAAAGTGAAACAAAGATGACTAATGACTGTCAGTTTACTTGACCTGTATAAATTTGTGCATCCCTTTTGGTTTATTGTCTCAACAAAAATAAAGACATTTTGGGAAGAGCATATCAAGCTGCGGCTTGCTTTTCACCTTGCTGAGATGCCCCAGATGCCTAAGCTCTCCTGCCAGCCCTCCTTGGTTAAAGATCTATTTCTAGAAAGGCTCTTGGGCTCTCTTGCAGGACTATCTCTTTCTCATATGCTGTTTCTAGTGAAGAGAGGGAAATAGGGAGCTACTGACGCTCACAGTGTGATTTGGGAACATGGGGTAGGCACACAGCCAAATCCATGTTGATTTGGAAGTAAGTCCCAAGGAGCCTTTGGAACTGAATGGGACTTACCTCAAAATAAACATAGATTACCCTGCATGTCAGCCATACTTTACCTAATCACAATTTGAGCATCAGTAGCTGCCCTTGGGGCTACTCTGAAGGAGTATCTTGGAAATCAGGATATGCTCTCAAGTTCAAACCCTCCAGACAAGGGTTGGTGGGGAAATTCAATTCAGTTCACACAAAAAGGTGAACATACCTAATTTCCAAAACGGTATGTGAATCAAAATGCAGCCCTCTTTTGAAATCCTCATTTCTCTGAATTTTGCAGTTCAGTTCTCCAGAGATGCAGTGTGTACAAAAAATACATATACTAGGGTAATGTATGGATTAAAATGCATGGCATTGGTGAAATAACATACAATAAAGGTAAAGGGACCCCTGACCATTAGGTCGTGACTGACTCTTGGGTTGCGGTGCTCATCTCGCGTTATTGGCCGAGGGAGCCGGCATACAGCTTCCAGGTCATGTGGCCAGCATGACTAAGCCGCTTCTGGTGAACCAGAGCAGCACACAGAAACAGTGTTTACCTTCCCGCTGTAGCGGTACCTATTTATCTACTTCCACTTGCTTTCGAACTGCAGGAGCAGGGACCGAGCAACGGGAGCTCACCCCGTCGCAGGGATTTGAACCGCCGACCTTCTGATCAGCAAGCCCTAGGCTCAGTGGTTTAACCCACAGCGCCACCTGCATCCCTTTTTCACATACAATAGTGCATTATATTATGGCATATATATATGGCAAAATTGGAGAAATCCATATCAAAATGCTGATGAATTGACATGATAACTTTTTTATTTTAAAGAATTGGAAACTGATGTGGTGATGTGGAGAACTGAAGTTAAGACTGGAAAAATGAGAGAGAGAAACCAAACTTTGACAGACAAGCTGCTTGTTAAGCATTCCACCTGTTTTGCTGCCACAAAGCTTGTGTGGTGTTTATACATCTTCCCATTAGTCATCCTGCACTTTTCAATGCATTTCTTATTCTTTTTTAAAAAGTGGATTTGTTGCACTATGGCAACTTTAACGGCGCAAACCTAAAGTTCTGGAATGCATTTGGATCCCTCTCAAGAAATACTGACAGCCTGGAAGCACCCAGACTTAAAACAATGAAATAAAGTGGTTATGTGCACAGGGGAATTTTCTGACGTATCTGGTGGGTATTCTTGAAGTCAAAATAATGTAGGAACATGGTCTTGATGATCCACTCAACTTTATATGATTATTTCCTACCGGTAGTACCTCATTTATTCCCTTTAGCTCATGACTATTGCCATTGGCTGGTAGTAACTCTCCAGGATTTCAGACAGGAGTCCCTGCTAGCACTACTGCATATGCCAGAGATGAAATCTGGGACATTCTTCACGGAAAGCATAGGCTCAAACACTAAGCTATGGCCTTTCCTTCTTAAAAACATAACAGATTTCAAATCCAGTGTCTCCTTCTGGCCTAGACTATAAGCAAATGAACCACTGCACTGCTTGATATATGTGGGGGAACTAAGCCAGCTGGAAGACATATAGCAGGGCAAAAGTGTCAGAGAGAGCAAAAAGTAAGCACCAATTTGACAGTAGCTAATTCTAGCCTAAATCTTCACAGGACCTCTTGGTGCAAGTTACAACTACCGGGACATTGCTTCAGATTGGAGGCATCCGTTTGCCCTTGATGCAGCTGCTGGCTCTGGAAGACATCGCTGGAAGACTAAGCAGGGACATTTGCGACCACCAGCAAATTGCTGCTGCGACAGCACATTCATAAGGTTGGCTGTGGCCATGGGTGCTGTGGAGGTCAGCCAGCAACTGTGGTGAGGTCCTCCCAGGGCGGATGAAGTGTGGCTTTGAAAAAAGAATCCTTTTCTTCTGGCTGCAGAATCCTTTCCTTCCAAGAGTGCTGCACTATGCTGGTTGAGCTGCTGCTATATATATATATATAACCCCAAAAACCATGTATGTAATTTCTCCAGAAAAGGAACACACCATCTGCACAATGTCACACCCTTCTACTTTCTATCAATGGGTACAGACCAATATAACACAGAGACACCTCCCACTTCTGTGTTTGCCATTCAACCTGGTTTGGAACCCCCATTTGCATTCATAAGTATGCACTGAAGATGGGGAAAGGGATTGCGCCCCCTCTTTCCTGTCTTGTCCAGGAGACAGACTTACAAGGTGGCCAGAGGGCATTCTGAGGTCACTGGTCTGCATGAGTTGGTCTCCATAAGCTCTTTATTAAGAGGCCAGGCCCAGCTTCAGCTGACAAAGAAGGATGAAAGCACAATGAATCGCAAGGGGCATTGAGGGGTTAAAAAGCTTCGCCAAAGACTATTGGCCAAGGACTACCTTTCCAGCAGAATTTCCTGAGCACTAAGGTCAGGATCAAGGCTACAGACCAAAGGAAACTGAAGCAAAGTCTGCTTTCTTTGCAAGCTACCCGGCTGTTTTGAATAAAGGTGGTTGGGTGGGTGTGTTAAGTAGATAGGGTTATAAAAAGGTTGGTCCCCATTTCCAGTATTTGGGGTCAAGAAAATGCATGACAAGAGGCATGGGCTGATCCCTCTCCTTGTTCCGCCCTTCCGTTCCTCACACAGCCTGTTACCCGACCACAAAGAGCTGCTGCCCAGCACATTAGATCACAATGAATCACTGGCTGACCTCTGCCTTCTGGAGTGTTCAGTTTCTAATTTTATGGCCTGTATCAACTGGATTATTGAATCCAGATGTCTGTAAAATGCAGCCATCTAGCACAGAAACCCAACCCACATGGAGCGCAGCTAAGGTTGGCAGCTAGAGTTGGTGGATGCTCACTTTTCATAAACTAACTTCTGGGTTGGGGAGTCATGTATCTCCTTGCCCTTGGCCATCATAGGTATTGATAAACTTTAAAGGTAAAGGTAAAGGGATCCCTGACAATTAAGTCCAGTCGCAAACGACTCTGGGGTTGTGGCACTCATCTCACTTTACAGGCCGAGGGAGCCGGCGTTTGTCCACTCCGCAGACAGTTTTTCCGGGTCATGTGGCCAGCATGACTAAGCCGCTTCTGGCCCAATGGAACACTGACACCAGAGCAGCACATGGAAACACCATTTACCTTCCCACCAGAGAGGTACCTATTTATCTACCTGTACTGGCATCCTTTCAAATTGCTAGGTTGGCAGGAGCTGGGACCGAGCAACGGGAGCTCACCCCGTTGCGGGGATTCAAACTGCCGACCTTTTCATCAGCAAGCCCAAGGCTCAGTGGTGTAGACCACAGTGCCACCCGCATCTCTTCTCTTCCTTAAAGAAGGAAAAAAATCTAGACGTCTATGCCAGAAAAAAAAATCTAAGTAAATATTCCAGTGCACATAGCATTTCTCCTTGGATCTGTGACTGGTCCTTGGGTTGGAATGCATGGTTTGTTTGTTTTTGGTGTGTGATTTTGGAGGAATCAGATCTTTGAATGGACTGTATTGGCAAACAACAGCATGGAATTCTTGTTCTAGGTCTTTCAGCTCAGCGAAATTATACTCTGTAGGTGGAATTCAACGTAGTGCTAAGTCTATCATTCCATCTGCAGAAGGATTTCTCCTTGCATAGCAGAACAGACCTTCCAGACTGACACCCTAACCAGTACTCTCTCTCTCTCTCTCTCTCTCTCTCTCTCTCTCTCTCTCTCTCTCTCTCTCTCTCTCTCTCTCTCTCTTTCTCTGACACACACAGAACTGATGGGGACTTCAATAAAAACATCCTGGTTTTTGTCAACATCAAGATAAGGATCTATTAACCTTCAAACAACCCTGCCCGATGCTCCTCATGACTCGTGTTTCAAAACCTCAAGAGAAATATTCCAAAATTTCCCTGGGCAGCCTGTTCATTTATTCAGCTGGTATTGCAGTTGCTACCAGCCAAATATCATTCTAACCACATTCATTTAAATAAAATATCAAAAGAGGAATCTAACTAATGTCTGTCTAAATCCAGTTCCACAAGTCCCAGATGTGAGCTGTTGCATAAAAACATGTCAAGGTTTCTTTTGGGGGTTCCAAAATCTCTACTTTTCTTGCCCATCTGTTCAAGCATAAATGGTGGGTAAAAAGGATAGCGGAAGGCATGAAGCCAGGTTATGGGGGGAAAGACAAAAGTTGCCTCTAGGTGAAAAGGAAAGGAAAGGTTGGCAAATTTCATGCTTGACTCTTGCCTTTGGGGTTGTTAAAAAGAGACATTTACTGGGCATTCAAATAGCAGGCACAATGTTGTGAAATTATTCTGATTTTTTGCTATTGCTTCTTTTTATTACCCTGAACACAGAGACATATGAAGCTGTCTTACACTTAGTCGGGTCTAATCCACCTAACTCGGCATATTGTTTGCACTGACTGGCAACAGCTCTCCGTCATTTTAGACATGGGACATTCCCAGTCCTACCTGGAGATGCTGAGGACTAAACCTGAGATGTTCTACCACTGAGCTACAGACCTTCCCCAAAACTACCCTCTACCAGCTAAGGAGGCCGGAAGACAATTCCTAATGCAGTTTATTTATCATGCTAGGTGTCGGCATGAGCCTGATAGAGACAGTGTTCAGGAGTCAGAAGATGAGAGAAAAAGGAGAAAGCTCAACTTTCCTTCTTCAGAAGCATGTTGGGTTTTCCCTTGACAAAGTTTCTCACAGGGAAGCGAGGCAGGGGAAGATCTTGGAGAAGAAAACAACAAACTGCTACCCTTCTTCCGTTTCCCTCTAGCTTGCTGATTCGCTGTGCTTCTCTGTCATAGCAAAGGATTTCAAGATCTGCACATTCCAGGCCTCGGAGACTGGATTTTTCAACATGTAGGTCATTTCAAGTTTTCTGTTCTGAGGCCAGAAAGTTGATGCAAATCCCAGTTCTGCTGAGGCATGAGGAGTGTCCAGGCCACTGCAAGGGGAATGTATGCAGCGTGTGATTCCTTGCTATACATTTGAAAATCATGCCTTTTCTTCTCTGTACTTTCCCCAAGTGAATGAACAAGGAAGTGGTGATTGTGATCTTGGTATACACCCACCCACAACATCACACACACACACACCCATTGCCAGGACTGCCAACATCTGTTTTCATCCATATACAAATGGACACACTGCAGGGCAGCGCAGAATTAATCTGCAATTACGTACCTTTTATTTTTGCAATGCAACCAGATCTCAGTTTTGTGTGTACATAGAAAAAACAAGTGCTCAGCCTCCATTGATTCCGGAATAAAATGCCACGTGTAAAAAGCCTTTGGATCTTAATGGCTGAAGCCTGGTCGAAGCAACCACCAGTTGTTGTTGGCATTCGTCTGTTCTGAGAAACAATTCCAGGGGTGAAGTCAAACCACTCCGTTAGCAGCTTTGAAATGACCTTCCAAGGGCACAAGCATGGGCAGTGTGTATGAAAGTCCTGGGCTGCCCAGATGATAAGACCTCCCTCTCGGCCTCACTGATGTGGTCTGAAGGATAGCAGAGCAATACCAGCTTGGCTGCACAAGTTGCCAGAAGGAGGCGTACAAGGCACCATTCAACCATCTTAGGGACTCCACTAGGGTTTACTTCTTAGCCTTTTCTTCACCCTGCACTGAGCTCTCACCTGTGGCTCCTAAAAGCTGTCACCAGTGCCGGATTTACATATAAGCTAAACAAGCTATAGCTTAGGGCCCCACTCTCTTGGGGGACCCCAAAAATACACTTCTTCTTAATTGTATTTCACTATTAATATACTTCTTCTTAATTGTATTTCAGTTCAACAATTACTTTGATAAAATACATATTTTGTTATGGGCAAATGGCTTTAGAGTACCTATTAGATACCTATAAATTACCATATAGCAGGCGTCCCCAAACTGCAGCCCTCCAGATGTTTTGGCCTACAACTTCCATAATCCCTAGCTAACAGGACCAGTGGTCAGGGGTGATGGGAATTGTAGTCCAAAACATCTGAAGGGCCGAAGTTTGGGGATGCCTGCCATATAGCATATCTTCAACACAGAAAAGAGTGACAATTTGTTGTTGACAAAGGACAGCTGGACATATAAAGGGCCCCATTACCTTCAGTAGCTTAGGGCCTCATCAAACCTAAATCCAGCCCTGGACAGCACCCACACCCCAGGAACAACTTTGACTGGCCAGCTAAACCAGCAACCACCAGTATACTGGAAATAATAGGATAACAGTGTCTCTGGCTTTAATTCAGAGAAACAAGTGCACCTCACATATCAGAAATGCTGGGAAAGTTAAGCAGTGGAGCAAACTGTCTTGAAGAATGACCATCTGTGCAAAAGCCAGAGGTTTCTATGCTGCTATGCAAAACAAAACAAAAATCTTAATCCTGTTAAGCAAGAAGCATCATCACAGTTGAAGGAAACATTCCAAGCAGTGAAAAACTCTTGGAGAGGACGCAGAGCAAGGCTGGTGAGGGTCATGGCCCTGGGAGGAGCCTGAGGACCAGACAGAGTGGCCTGGAGGACTGCATTTGGCCTGCAGGCAAAGCTTCCCTATAACCCACCTCTGGTTCTGACATATGATTCCTGAGACCTGTGTCTCCAAGGGTGTCTCCAAGGGCCCAGCCATGCATCTGGTAGCTTCCCCTTTTGCTCTTTTCAAGCAGGTCACAGCCAGTGTGAAGTGTTGTAGGGGAAGAAGGGCGGGTTCTACCCAAGAAATCACACGTGACCAAGGAGGAACCTCTGCATCCTTCACTTTTCTTGCGTATGAATGCTGAAGGGAGAGCTTGAGGGAGGGCCCAGTATACCTGGAGGAGCATCTCCACTCCCATCATTCAACCGGACACTGAGGTCCAGCTCTGAGGGCCTTCTGGCAGTTCCCTCACGGCGAGAAGCAAAGTTACAGGGAACCAGGCCGAGAGCATTCTCGGTAGCGGCGCCTGCGCTGTGGAACGACTTCCCATCAGATGTCAGGGAAATAAAACAACTATCTGACCTTTAGAAGACATCTGAAGGCAGCCCTGTTTAGGGAATTTTTTAATGTCCGATGTTTTCTTGTATTTTTAATATTTTGTTGGAAGCCACACAGAGTGGCTGGGGAAACCCAGCCAGATGGGCGGGGTATAAATAATAAATTGTTGTTGTTGTTATGAAATACAGCAGGGCTGGGGTAGGACTGAGGCAGAAAATGAAAACCAAACATATCAAGAAATCGGGGCAGGGACCGGCAGATTTGCATTGGCTTCTTTGGTATTTGTTGTGTGTACCTGGAGAGCTGAAGCATTTTGGCTTTTTGGCTCCATCCTGCATTGCAATAATGCCCCATTGTCTTTAAAAGCCATAAAAAGCAATTTAAGGACGTTGCATCTGTGCTGATAATTCTCCGGTGTGAAAAGCTGTGCACACTCTGCTAATGCTCAGAGGACCGGAGAGGAGATGGTTTCTGCAGATGGACGGCTGCCTGCCAAGCTCCGGCGTGATGTGAAATCAGAGCAACTGCCTTGTAACGGCTCCCTCTTTAAAACGGGGGTTTATTGGGAAGACCTTTCTGCCAAAGCTGGAACTATAGCAACTGCTGCTTTAAAAGAAAAGTAGAAGAGGGCTAGAGTGCAAGTGTGGGTTTTCATGTTATTTCTGCAAGTCAGCCCCTGACATTCTGCACAGGACAATCGCAGTTAAATCCCGCCAGACCTCACTTTCTGAAGTCGTAAATGGATAACAGCAGAAGTGCTCAGTTATAAGCATAGGCAAGTTTGACCTTTTTCCTTCCTGTGCCACTTTCACATGTTTTTCTCTCTCTCCATAATTCCATTCCATTTCTGCATTCGCCTACACATTTTTTAATCCTGTGTATTAAAGTAGGCATTTCAAAACAATTTTTTAAATGTGTGCTGCATCTCAAAATATTTTGACTCAAAATATGTATTTAAAGTAGCCTCTCTCTTTTTTCTTAAACTGCAATTTTTTAAAATAAATTTAGCATGCTGTCTCAGAACATTCAGAGAGTGGGAAATCTTCCAGGGCACCCAGGCTGCCCATTGGTCCTTCCGAGACCAGGAGGGTTAACCATCAAGGGCTTCCTGGCTGAGCTTGGATCTTGTGTGTACAGCAACGGCAACAGTCTTCCCAGCTCCAGTGAGTTCTTTGGTTCTGACTTCTGGCTCAGAACTTTGCCTCTCATTCCCTGGCACAACTCCTGATTCCTGGATTCCCTCTGACTACACCCTGAAAGACCTGATAAATATCAGGTATGCTTTGGATGAAAAGCTGATTTGAAAAATAATAATGTTTGTATTGCTTGCTGCCTTGGGCTCCTTTGGGAGGAAGGGCGGGATAGAAATTTAATTACCAATAATAATTATTATTTACACAGGCATTCTTTTGATCTCTTGATCCGAATCTTCTGTTTTGATTCCTGTGTTTTTAAAAATTAGGATTCTTTTATTGTGTATTTTAACTATCATGTTTACATTTCAGTGTTTTAATAGGATTGTGTTGTTGTATATTTTAAGTATGGATGTTTATAGTTTAATGCTGTGTAACTGTTGTTTTTTTACAATATTTTACATAAATAACTCTGCAATTGCCAATGTAATATATTTACCCTGTATTACACAATGCAATTCAAATAATTATCTGGCTGCCTGCATATATAGAATCACAGTATTGTAGAGTCGGAAGGGACCAAGAGGGTCATCTAGTCCAAGCCCCTGAAATGCAGGGATATTTTACCCTATGTGGGGCTCGAACCCATGACCCTGAGATTAAGAATCTCATGCTCTCCAGACTGAACTATCTTCTCCATGTGTGTGTGTGTGTTGTATCAAACAACCAAAGTTTTCAGAGAAATGCAGCATACTCCTTTTCCTTTTCCTTTTCTTTCCCCCCTGCTTGATCTGGGTGAAATACACTCCACACAAACACACATTTGACTTCTGTGCCATCTTTGCATCCATTCCATTTATGTTACAGTGGTACAGTGGTTAATTCATTCTGGAGGTCCGTTCTTAACCTGAAACTGTTCTTAACTTGAGACACCACTTTAGCTAATGGGGGTTCCTGCTGCCGCCGCACTGCCAAAGCACGATTTCTGTTTTCATCCTGAAGCAAAGTTCTTAACCTGAGGCATGATTTCTGGGTTAGCCGAGTCTGTAACCTGAAGCATCTGTAACCTGGAGCACCTGTAACCCGAGGTACCACTGTACTGTGAGAGAGGACACATACTATACTAGATATCAATGACGTATGCTTGCCTTGTGTTGTACGTGGAACCTTAAGCATGAAATTCAGGCTTCACACGTGTTCATAACAAGCATAAATAATCCCATGCAAGCTTCTTCAGAAATTAGTCCCATTAAATTCAATGGGGCTTGCAAAGCAACCGTCCCCACCTGGCGCTCTTTAGAAGCTCTAGACTACAACTCCCATCAGTGCGTTCTAGAACCTCATGGTGTTCTTGAACTCCCTGGTGCTTTCTGGAAGTTTTGGACTACAACTCCCATTAGCCCCTGCTATGGACTACATCTGGAGGGTACCAGGTTGCTGAACCCTCGTGCATAGGATTGCAGGCTCAATTCGTTTTGTTAAACAGGGTTCTATATGGTTCACTGGCACAGGTCTTGAACCAAGCCTACACCAGGCTTTCTCCTAGGCCAAATAGATATAGGAGCCTGAAAGCTAAATAAGTCTGTTGACAGTTAATTCAATGTGCCTGACTACAACACATGCCTCATATCCCCTGAAATATTGTTTATGCTGTCAAGTACATGCAGAACTCCAATTTTGTGACTGAGGATGGAAGGCTCTGAAAGATATACAAGTGTCCAGGTCCCTGAAGGATGCAGTAAAGATGTCAGCAATAGTGCTAATTCGCACCTCATTACTGAAGCGTGCATAGCTAACTCTAAAGAAGGAATTGCCCTTGAGTGGCTGTACTCACACATAGCCAAATACACAGTTCCTGGGAGGTTTCCGACAAGTGTAAATGAGCTGTTCTAATTCCTGTGAAATCTCACGGGAAGAGCATTGTTCCCTTTACAAATAACAGGGCTCCGGGGGACCTGATCCCTCCATTTGCAAACAAGCACACACCTTTAGCTGAGCAGAAGTAAAAGAAGCAAATATTGTGGGCTCTTCAATCAATATTTAGTGAAGACATATCTTATCCACCTTCTTAAACAATTCCCTGCGTTATTAGCCCTGAAGAATAGAAGGGAGAGCTACTTCTTTGCCAAGTATTTACCAGAGCCGTTTGTGCATGACCCCCCCATTAGCGAAGCTACACAAACTCTCAAATGTGCTGAATGATGTCTCAGCAAGTAGTACTTCCCAAGACACTTTTAAGATGGCAGCCCATAAGCCAGGGTGATGCTATCAAACACTGCAATGCAGCCTACACCACTCTAGGCTTTACCCTAGTTCCTGGAAGTAGGCATTACCTTACTTCCCAGAAAGTTGCTACAGATGCAGGGAAAAGCAAGAGTGTGTGATCCACCCACATACCGTAGACCAAAACGTCTCACATTACTCCAAATGTACATCCAAGAGCAGTGATGAAGCAACCTCTATCAGTCCCATGTCCAGTTTTGGGGGACTGTTGCACAAGAGGTCCTCAGTGGAACCCCTCCTCCTCCTCCTCCTCTCTGGCAATGCTCACTTCCTCTCAGCATAACTCTGTGGTGTGTGAGTTTTAGGCAGGCATCCCCAAACTTTGGCCCTCCAGATGTTTTGGACTACAATTCCCATCTTCCCCGACCACTGGTCCTGTTAGCTAGGGATCATGGGAGTTGTAGGCCAAAACAACTGGAGGGCCAAAGTTTGGGGGTGCCTGGTTTTAGGTAATAAATGTAAAGGTAAAGGTGACTATGGGGTGCGGCACTCATCTTGCTTCAGGCCGAGGGAGCTGGTGTTTGTCCACAGACAGCTTTCCAGGTCATGTGGCCAACATGACTAAACCGCTTCTGGTGCAACAAGACATCGTGATGGAAGCCAGAGTGCACAGAAATGCCATTTTCCCCACTGCAGTGGTACATATTTATCTACTTGCACTGGTATGCTTTCAAACTGCTAGGTTGACAGAAGCTGGGACAGAGCAACGGGAGCTCACCCTGTTGTGCGAGTTTGAACCACTGACCATCCAGTTGACAAGCTCAAGAGGCTCAGTAGTTTAGACCACAGCACCACACGTGTCCCTAGTAAAACTCACCGTGAAAGTTTTACTACATACACAAGAACTTTATTTTATTTGAGTGAGCATTCAGATGTGACATCCCACCAACCACACCTGAAATCTGAAGTGGCACAGTATGGAATTCTACCACCTCACTCACTGTAATGTGTACAAAATGCCTCAGTTCTCTTTTGATGAAGCAACATGTGCTCTCGTTGCTGCGGATGAAGGAGGAGGATAAGCCACAATTCATTCAGAAAGGACTTGCAGCATTGTAATCATTTGAATCAAAGTGTATTCAGGTAACTTCAGGCAGATAGACAAATCAACCCTAAGGTCAAAGGGAAGGAAATATGAACACAGTAAGAAGGCAGTGCTTGACCCAGGGCTTTTTTTTCAGCTGGAACTTGCAGGAACTCAGCTTCGGCCATTCTAAGAGAACAAGGGAGGCAACACCTCTTTCTAGAAAAATAGCACTGGCTTCACCTGCAATTTATCCACCTTTTAAAGTGCTGCTTTCCAGATACAGGGTTGTGAACGCTACGGGTTATGCATTTTCGGGTTGTGCTCCACGCCAAACCCGGAAGTACCGGAACAGGTTACATCCGGGTTTCGCCACTTGTGCGTGCGCAGAAATGCAAAATGACGTCATGTGCAGAAGCACCAAATCGCGTCCCGCGCATGTGCAGACACGGCGTTGCGGGTTGCGAACGCTGCAGGTTGTGAACACGCCTCCCGCATGGATCACGTTCACAACCTGAGGTATGACTGTATGTTACATTTGATCACACATACCTTCCACCTTGAAGCTTTCTTCATTTTTATTTTTGAAAATATGAGTGTTTTGCTTGACTAAATTGATTTCTAGGCAAACTATGAAGGCAATCATACCAAAACAAGCAGTGTGTACCTTGGGCATACCTAGTACATGTGTGTGGCTATGAATGTGCAGCCAGTAAGGTAACCTTTGGCATCTGTTTATCATCTCGTTTGTGCCCACACAGAATGTTTAACTTAAAACTAGATGCATATCATGTTTTTAAGAGAGCGCACTATGTGCCCTGCATTTAAAGGGAACTGTACAAATGGGGGAAATTGCACTCAGCAGTGCGCAGATGCTTGGAAGTATGGGCAACAGCCAATTGACACACATCCAACTGATGCATAATCCATTGTGTCGAACCCAGAAGTGACTTTAAAAGTGGCAAAAACAACCCTAAAAGAACCCAGAAAGGGCAAAAAATGTGTAAAAACAGCAATCACACAAGCCTTTGCAAGTGCAATCCTAGGGGCCCTTGGAGAGTTTGAGCAAGGAGACTGAGAGCCATCATTGCTACCATTCGTGCCCATCTGGTAAGTGCTGCTGGGTTTTTTTAAGGGGTTTTCAGGGGTTTCCAGAGGTTTAGAGGGTGTTTGTAGGCTTTTCCAGTGGTGTTTCAAATATACATGATTTCACTTATGCATATGGTGCCTTGTAATGTAACCCCAGCATAAACTGGGAATTATGTAATAACTCATGGATGTAATAACCTATTGATCTATGGTTGCAGGGTTTGTGCCCTGACAACCGTATCTTCAGCAGAAAGATACAGGAGAAATGCTGTTCCAGTTAGAAGGAAGTTTTTGCCATTAAGAGGCACCAGTTCAGCAAAGGCTATTGGTAGTTGCTTTTTTTCCTCCTTGTATTCAGAGAATCTGGTTTGAATAAATGGATTTGTAGAGCTGATTGCAATTTATTTAAGATTGGGAGGGGGAAAGAGAGAATTATAACCCTATTATTTTTTCCAGCCATTGCCCTCTAGGAAAAACATTTTGCTGAAATGGGAATAGCATTTTTTGCCAAAAGCAAAAGACTCTGGCTGTTTTCTACTATTGAGGAAACGTAACAGGAATAAGTCAACAGTATCCAACATGAAGAAGAAGAAGAAGAAGAAGAAGAAGAAGAAGAAGAAGAAGAAGAAGAAGAAGAAGAAGAAGAAGAAGAAGAAGAAGAAGAAGGAAGAAGAAGCATCCTCCTGGGATAATATAAAGCTGATCTTGGAGCTGCGAAAGGTTGAGCAGAAATTCCCTAGGATGTGATTTATGCCCGTCCCCTCCTGTTCTGCCAACAATCCAGTCAGCTCAGAACAGAATATGCAACAGGCTGCAAGAGCATCTCCAAAGTAAATGGGGTTGGGTTTTTTGTTTTGTTTTTGTCCTCTGAACAGACATTTGTGCTAATGAAAGAAAAGTCTGGCAGGATCAGAGGCAACCTCGATTTGTTATTCCTGCCAAGAGCTGTTCAGACAACCGCAATCTTAGCAGGAGCTTTTTCTTCTTCTTCTTCTTCTTCTTTCCATTATGCTCTTCCAAGATAACACTCCAGAGAGGAGACACAATCCAGCCATCCAGCTGTGATAACTAGGTGATGGGTCCAGTAAATGCTGTAAGAAGGTAGGAGTCGTTCCAAGGTTAATTTGCTGATGAATGGCTCTGAATTCCAGTCTGTTCCTTTCTGAATTTCCGCTTAATGGAAACGTGCCTGAAGTTTAAGCAACATGCAGTTACCTAGGAGTAAGCCAGCCAGCCAGCACATTACAATCCTGTGCATGTCTACTCAAAAGTAAGCCACACCAAGTATAAGATTGCAACCTCAGTTATGTCTTCTGTGGTCCACCTAGCAAGATGAGATTATGGATGGAAGATTAATAGTAGTCACATGCTAGCTAATCCAATACAGTATGGCTGAGTACAGGCAATTATTCGGAGCAATATGAGCAGCTTTCCCCTTGCAGCTACTGTGGGATTAGCTCTGTTCCAGCACTGGTAGCTTGGTAGATGTACAGATTTGATGCCGGGGTGGGGGAGCGCTGTTGGGGGGGGAAGTTTTTCTCTCTCCCCTAAACCCTAATTTTAGCTGGTTCCTCTGACCATAGTGAACACTGATGAGAGGATGGTGAAATTGGCCAGACAAAAAGAAAATGGCTAGAGTTGTCACATGCAGCTTGAATTTCTTCTGGCTTTAAACTGGAAAGCTCCAATCCACCACTACACTCAGAGCATAGAGAAGCATCTCTCTATCCCTATGGCCGTACCCTACATGCTTTCCACAGGAAAAGGGAGAGCCAATGAGCTTTTTAATTCCAGAACAGGGGCTGCAATGAGAGCATGCCACACTGAGTGTCCAGCAACAACTTAAAGAGGCATGGGGCAATGGCAGAATCAATATCTCTTGGCATTGCTAGGCACTCTCCTACACACAGGCAAAGGCCTGGCCAGGGTGGTCGTCCTCTTATATTCTTGCTGGGATTGACAAGGCATCTGTAGCTGTCTCTGATTAGTTATCATTTAACTCTTGGAGGAAATAATTAGCATCACACATAATGTGCATAGAAGCTGTTGAATCAATTAACCAACTAGAAGGATTACTGTTAATAGCACCAGTTTTCCTATAACTTGATATTGCTGTAAAATAAAAAAATTCCTTCAGTAGCACCTTAAAGACCAACTAAGTTTTTATTTTGGTATGAGCTTTCGTGTGCATGCACACTTCTTCAGATACCATTGCTGGATTGATATTGCTGGATAGTTCTGATGAACTGCAAAAGCATTTTTTGTTAGCTTTCTGTTGCCACCCTGGAACTTTTCTTTATTAGTGCCACTTTGTTTTGTACGATTCCTTGCAAATGAAGGGAAACAACTTTTATGCTTGTATATGTTGATAATATAATTTTGGTTACTGAGAACAAACAAGATTGTACAAAAACAAGATTGGGCACAGGCCTGGCCAGGACATAGGCGTCCTGACAGTTACAAAGGTTGCTTGGTTGATTAACAGCTGTTGGGAACTTCAAGGTCCCTGCTCTCCATTCTGATGGACTTTGTACTGGACCTGGAGACTCCAATAGAGAGCATTCCACGTCAAGAAGGAGGGCAAGTGGGCACTCTATCAAATGACAGGGCAGGAGCTGCATGGAGCAGGACCTTTTTACTGCTGGTGCCCATTGTATGCTTCGCTCTTCCAAGACCTGCTCTCTTTTGGCCTGTATTTCAGAGCTTTATAATTTAGGAAGACTTTGGAAGAACTAGTTGACAAGTCTTATCAGTCGCTGACGCATGAGCAGATTTTATTTGCTTCAAATTGGCCCCACTGGCTAGCCCTGGGTCTCATAGTTGCTGGGCCTGAGTTGCCCTGCCCTTACATTTAGTCTTGGGTTTGCAATTTTGGGAGAGGGGAGACTGTGGCACTGGGGAGCAGGCAGGCTGGCGAGGCCCCCTAGATTTAGAGGCCCGAGTTGCCCTGCCCATGCATGAAGTCTTGGGTTTGCAATTTTGGGAGAGGGGAGATTCCCTGCTGGGGAGCAGGCAGGCTGGCGAGGCCCCCTAGATTTAGAGGCCCGAGTTGCCCTGCCCATGCATGAAGTCTTGGGTTTGCAATTTTGGGAGAGGGGAGATTCCCTGCTGGGGAGCAGGCAGGCTGGTGAGGCCCCCTAGATTTAGAGGCCCTAGGCTTCCGCCTACTTAGCCTATACATAAATCCGGCACTGATTATTAGGTCTTGTGATGGAATTTTCTGTCTGCCACCTTGCAAGAGCAAGGTGCCCTGAAAAGCAGTTTATAAACCTCTTGATTGATACATCTGTCCAATACAGAGGCAATTAACATAGTGCCTTCCAGATTCTGCTAGACCCCAGCCTCCATTACCCACCACCACCATGATCAAGGGTCAGGGATTATGGGAGCTGCAGTCCAACACCACATTTGCTACCTGGTGGTGAAGGAGACAGAGTTACAAATCAGTTTCAGCATCTGCATGTGCCTAAATATAAAGGGTGCAGAGAGATGTTAAAGCTTCTGGAGCAGGAGGTTACAAATTTTCTGTCACCCTAAATGCCTCATGCAAAGCATCCGGGGAGGGTGGTGAGGAGAGGCATTCATTAACCCTCTGCAAGTTGCCACAAACTTTGAGCAGAAACAGCCAGAGCCTGCTTAGCATTTTTTTTCCTGACTGCTAATGACAAGAAATCTGGAAGAGGCCAAGATTCAGACCTAGAAATGCTGCCAAGTAAAACACTGTCCAGGGATGATGTCCTGACAATGCAAAGTAGTCTACACCATAAAACAAACAATTGTAGAGATTAACAGGAGAGGGTGCTCGGAGCTACCGAGCAGCTCAAGCCAAGAGTTTGCTAAGGCAGTCTGAATGCAGATGCCGAGTAAACAAAAACCATCTAAAGCAGGACCCACAGATCAGTGTAAATCTTCTAAAGGCCATCTCTTAGAACACAGTCAGTTCACATACAGGGCATTTTCACACGTGACGCTGAAAGGCCATTGAGCATTTCTCACGCTATTCGCGGGCAGGGGTTACACATCACCAAAGTGCTAGTCCGGAGACTGTTCCAATTCACTGATCAGCCAATCGGAAGAGGGAACTGCAGGCATTTGGAGCCTTCTGATCAGAAGCCTCTTAAGCCCGGGTGCTCAAGTAGTCCAGTAACTGTGGGCGGCCAAGCAGATTCCACTGTCAGTTATGCAACTCCCACAATAGCACAAGCAATACTATCCAGAGTACCCACAAGTCTCAAATTTCCTCCCCCAGAAAGGAAGAGGAAATATTCCATATCTTCCATGGGTCCCAATTTTCCAGGGACAGTCCTGGAATTACAAAAGCCAACTCAGCTTCTGATTTGATCCTGGAATGTCCCAATTTCCCCTGCTAGTGATGCTGCCATCAAGCTCGAGGAGGAGGAGGAGGAGCTGGCGCTTGTTCTGAGCGGTGAGGGCAGCAACAGCGAGGGAGCATTCTATTGCTTTTCCATGGCCTCTCCATAGCTGCTGCTGCCAGCCTTCCCCAGTGACTGCTGGAGAACAGGCAAGGAGGAGGAGGAGAGGCTCCCACCGCCATGGTTCAGCCCCATGTGAAGCACCAGGGGCAGGCAGAGGGCAGGACTTCCCTGGGCAGACAGAAAGGGGGAGCAGAGCAGAGTGCAAGAAGTCTTGGTTTGAAATATATATATACTTTGCGTGTCTGTTTCTAATCTTGCCCCTTTCTAAAATTTATATATTGGTGTGTGTTTTTCTTTTTGCAAATCTACCAAAGAATAAATAAAAATAAAAATGAGATCATGGGTTTTTCTAAGGATGGTGGAGGTTGTGTTTGCTGTATGAATAGGTGGTGGCATTTTCCCTTCTGATAGGAAATGCTCTGCAGGGGTGGCAACAAAAATGGGGTGGGTGGAGAATGGCTAGTTGTGGGGGAGTGAGAAATGTCCCTCTTTTCATCTGAGGAAAGTTGGAGGGTATGATTTTCTTCCCAAATGCTGGTATACATATTTATTTGTGCCACACAAATCTGTAATGCAGTTACAAGTCTGTAATGCAGAATAGAACTCAGAAGGGCTATCTCACATTTGTGTCCTATAAGGACAGGCCTGGTGGGAGATAAAAACCAAGGTTTGTTCCGCCATCACCCTTCTTGTACCCTCATTGGCGGGACAAGAGCACGTGCCTGCCAAATGCCAAGGTATTTGGCATGCAATCTCTTGTGTCACCTCCAATTGCATGTGACAGTTGAGTGACTGGCGGGTGGTGCACTGTTTACTTTCCTGGGGCCCTTGAATCAATGGCTTTTTTCTACATCCAGATGCTTAAAGTAAACAGTCACATAATTTGTAGATCCCAAAGTGTCAAAAAGGAGCTGAAGTTTTTTCAAAGGACATTCTTAAAGAATAAAATTTTAAAAAATCAAACAATTATTTCCCTTCTCAGAGGTAAGGCAGATGGTTAAAATTATCTCTGCAACTTCCAAGCTGTAAACATTTCACTAGAAAATGGAAATGTGGTTTCTGTGGGTGAGGGCAGGGAGGGAGATGGGCCTGATAGGAAAGCGCAGATCCTAGTTAAGAGAGAGCTGGGAATGTCAAACATGCTTGACCTCCCAATCAGCAAATAGGCACATTATAAACAACATGTTTCATCGGAGCTACGCTCAAGGGAATGGGAACCCTTGTGTTTGTTTAACGTATGGGTTAGGCTGTGAATTGTTTTGTGGCCAAACACAATTAAAGCAATTGGTGAGATTTGCTAATATTGCATCGTAGCATGCTTCACTGACGCAGCATTTCACAGATGGCACCTTCCCTCTCCGGATGCAGCCACACCCACAAAGCAATGTTTGCTACAGATGTAAACACACATTGTGAGAAACAGAATTCTCGCCAAGGGCTCCCCAGGCACAGGATAGCCGTGTGCGCACCCACTGATCCCACTTCCTTCCTCTCCCCTTCCCGCTCACCTGCCTCCTTCCCATCCTCTCCCCTGCCTGCCTGCCTCCCCCAGCTGGGAGCACGGGGCAACGGTGCATTGTCCACCTCCCGCGCCTACCGCCAGACATCAGGGGAAGAGGGGAGATGCTGCGCTGTGCTCCCGGCTGGAGGAGGCAGGCAGGCAGGGGAGAGGACGGGAAGGAGGCAGGCAAGCGGGAAGGGGAGAGAAATGAATCGGCAAAGCGGTGCAGCAGCTCCCCCCTTCCCCCGACGGCTCGCTGTAGGTGTGGAAGTCCGAGTCGCAGGCAGGCTGTGCACCAAATGTCACCCCCCCACTCAGGGATGACACCCGGAGCGGTCTGTCCCCCCCCGCACCCACCTTCCTCTGCCAGTGCTAAGAATTAGAAACATGGGGAAATGCTTTAAGCATCCATCATGCTTTGCTTCTGAACCTCTCCATACTGCTTAAGGGCTATTGGCACCTGATGGGGAGCTGTTGGGAAAATCTCTGGGTAATTTGCAGTAGATTAAAAAGCGTTTCTGATTCCCAATTGTGCAACAATAGCAGCAAACTCCTCCCGCACATGAATTAGATTGAGGAAGGCGGAGGGGAAACCAGGAGTGGGGTTTTGTATTAAAGAATGTGTGAGCATGGTACTGATAAAAAGATTCCTAGGCTTAGCATGAGCTCAAAAGCACCCTGTTCCCTAATTCCTAGCACATGTACGCCACTATGTGTACTTTGCTCCAGTTGGTAGACCTCAGGATTCTAGGGTGGAAGAACTAAGTAGATCCCACAAGCCTTAAGTCTCCCTGCCCCTTCTGTAACCAATCCCTGGCAAATTTATGTTTGTGATACACATAGCTGCAAACACATATTCATCACATGGCGTTAAGGTGTCCACTTCATACACCTAAAAATAATGTGTATGGTGCTTGCTTCAGCTGTGGCAGAACATTATTCTGCCAATGAATTCCAGCTCCACCCAGCATAGTCATGACCACTTTTTTTCATTGCATGAGTACAAGAGGAAAAGGAACAGATTAAATTACCATTTTAGTAACCGTGCAGCAACAGCAGAGAGGAGGCAGAATTCAGGGAAATGGAAAGCAGATGTGCTGAAAGTGGTGTCTCCTTGATATTGCAGAGAACAGAAAATGAACAGGGAAGCTTGTGTGTGTGACACACTGAATCAGCTAAAGGGTGTCTACATCCAGAGTGCAGGTGCTTCAAACTGTTACAAGACGTGTGTGTTGTATTGGCTGTTCTTTCTTGCCTGGTGGAAACTGACTGCAGGACAAGAGCTAGGGAAGAATACCCAGCAATGGATATACAGAACCTTTCAATTTGGGAAAGGTCAGGGGTGAATAATTGTGGACCTTCCAAGCCAGAAAGACCTGAGAAGCACATGCTGGGCAAAGGCCTTTTATTTGTTTTTTCAAGGGTAACAATACAAGCAAGTGCTTGTATGGGTACTTGTATGAATGACCCTTGTAGCACAATTCCCCTCCTCATCCCTGCCTGCTTGGAACCTGGATTTTTTCAATCTGACTTTGCCATTCCATTCTTCTGACCAGTCCAGGGCTCAAAGAATGAATCTGGCCCATCTAATTGTTTGCTAATTGTAGCACAGAAGCCTACTCTGCTTCTGTCTCACACCAACCCAATATATCTCCAGATCATTTAAGAGCCCTGTGTGGTCTTTTAACTGCAATTTAGATCCACTAGGCTTTCTGCTGTTGAGAGGGCTAATTACAGTGAGGGACAAGACCACCGAATTTTGTTTCCAGCAAAGGTTTGGGATAGTGTGCTGTTTATTCAGTAGACCAACAGATGAGTGCTGTTGCCAGGAATGAGCTCCAGACATCATTTCAGAGGTATTGTTTTTTTCAAACCACATTACCTCATTGAAATTGCAAGCTATTTAAACTTGCAACTGGATCACCTGGTTTCTTCCTCCTTCCAAAACTGTATCTAGCGCTGCATTAAAATGATTTATTGTCGTTCTCTACTGGCAATGTTTTTGGCAGTTTATTCTTCCCTTTCCAAAGGAAGAAAAGCAGCCTCATGGTGCTTATGCATCACCTCCTCTTAGATTCCTTGTATGGGACACCTGGTTAGAGCATTCAATTAAACATGGACAGATGGTGGGGGTTTAACATGCATTTGCTCCTCTGACATGTCCTACTTCGCAAAAGCAACACTTGTGAGATCTGTGCCAAAAAAAAACCATATACCATTTAGATGCCCAAGTGGGAGGTTGTTCTTTTACCTAACCTGTACATCCTCTCCCCCATGGACTAAGTGACATATCACAATAGAGAGGAGAGGAATGGGGGAGCAAAACTTCACCATGCATGCAAGTCTCCCCTCACATTTCCCTGGATCGCCATGACTTGACTTGATTTAATTTTTTTATGGCGCTTTCCCAAGAACCAAGTTAAGCTCAAATCAGCTCATAACAACAAAAAAGCATTAACAAATACAGTGGTGCCTCGCAAGATGAATTTAATTCGTTCCGCGAGTCAATTCGTTTTGCGAAAAATTTGTCTTGCGAATCGCGGTTTCCCAAAGGAATGCATTAAAATTTCTTTTTTTGCCCATAGGAACACATTAATTAAATTTCAATGCATTCCTATGGGAAACCGCGATTCACAAGACGAATTTTTCGCAAAACAGAATTCGTCTTGCGAGTTACCATCAGATCGCAAGATGCATTCGTCTGGCGAAAAATTCGTCTTGCAGGGCATTCGTCTTGCGAGGTACCAGTGTACAGTCGTACCTTGGAAGTCGAACGCAATCCATTCCAGAAGTCCATTCGAATTCCGAAACCAAAGCGCGGCTTCCGATTTGGCTTCCAAAAGAACGTTAAAAAACTGGAACACTCACTTCTGGTTTTCAATCATTCGGGAGCTGGAGCATTCAACTCCCAAGGTGTTTGGGAGCCGAGGTAGGACTGTAAAAGCAACACGCCTCAATGAAGAAAAAAAATATGCAATAAAGAATAAATAAATAAACCAGCATAAGATGCGGGTACAATAAATGCAAGGAATAAATAAAAACAGTATAAATCACAAAGTATGAATCAATATGCCTGGAACATCAATCATCGCTGCAGCAAACAATCCCATCAAGCAAATCACCCCAGGCTGCGCATACTTCCCTCCCGCCAGGGATGGCCCATTCCGTTTCACCACCTATGGGGAAATGGAAAGGTGCCACCTTGTTTGTGCCTCTCACTGCTGCTAGGCCAAGTATGATTGGCCTGGATACATAGAATCATGATATTATCCCATTCTGTATCCCCAAATAACTAGAATCATCCATGTGATGAATGGGGAGCAGGGAAAAGGCATACAATATAAAATAATAATATGAATGTGAATATTCTAAGAGCTTTCTGAAAAATATTTCAGCGTTACCAAAACCATTGCTTTTAATTAAAAATCAAAATGGGAGAATATCCAGCATAGTCTTCATTTAAGCAATAAAGAAGAACTCATAATCTTTCTCTGTGTGTCTTTGTGATATTTGTGAAAGATGCCAATCCTCTTCAGAGCTTCTCGGGTGCCCACTGACAGATGTTGTGTATTCAATCCTGCAGACATGGATAATTGTTTCGTCCCATTAACGTAAAGCGGGCAAGAGCAAGAATAAAGTGTAAAATTGTGAGTGTGTCAGTAAAACCAGAGAAGATGGTCACTGATTTTTTTTTTTACCAAAAGAAAACTTGACTCCAAACTGTGCTTCTTTAAAAAATAGTCATCGTCATCGTCATCATCATCCAGCTCCTTTGGCACAAGCTGATAGAGATGTTCACCGTCTTCAACTTGTCAGCTCATTCAAGCAAAGATTTCTGACCCATTGCATGTTTTCGTTTCTCATTCCTTAGTTCTAACCAAATAGGAATGGGAGTGTGTGTGGATGTCCAAACAGCAGGGGTCATAAACTGCACCTGCGTTCTTGATGACTTGGCAATTTCAACCAAAGTTCTACACACACAAAGACAGAGAGAGAGAGGTCACTGAGGGTTTTTTTAATTGTTTTGTTTTCTCAAAGGCTTTCTTTATGAAAACACAGCCTCCTACCAAAATAATAATGCTTTTTACCGAGCTGACAAAGCGAAATAATTAGTTTGGCATTTTGTGTGTTTGTTGCTGCCCTCCTCTGAGTCACGAGCTGTGAATTGTAGGACAGAGAGCAACCAGCAGAAGATGGGGGCGGCCTGGTGTTTGTCTTGGAATGTTTCAGACGGGGCCAACGTCTGCTGAGCAGATCTCTCGTATATTCCTGCATCCCGCACAGCAGACAAAAACCACAACTGCCTCTTGTGCCATTACAGGAGAATGTTATTAAACTATAACCGGGGTGGGGAATCAGTTCAATGTGTTTTGTGTGTGTAAAGAACAGAACACATGCACACAACTTTAAAATGCTCTGTGCAAGTTTTGGGGACAAATAATAGTAATTATAAGACAGAATCAGTGCTTTTTTTCTGGGTGGACGCAGGGGGATGCATACCCCTAAACGTTTTGTGAATCTAAGTTTGGCCTCATTGAGGGGCAGTATTTCAATATGAGTAGAAAATTGAGAGTACCCCTAAACATTTTTTTAGGGGGGGGAAAGCACTGGACAGAATAAACCTGGCATTTGCTTGCCTTGCTGCTAGTTATGCTACTAACTACTTTGCACTTATTTTGTGGGAGGGTTTCCCCCTAAAATGATTTATAATGCATACTATTCTCTCAATTAATCCAGCAGTCCTAAGGATCTAGGCATCACCATGCTTGGATCAGGCAAAGGTGTTTCCATCACTGGCTGGCCAGCTGCATCCAGAAGCTCAAAGGTGAAGCGTAGCAAAGACAGCAGCCCTTGGAATTCAGAGGCAATGGAGCCTCCATCCTATATAATAATGTCCAAGTTGTCCCTGCGTCCAAGCTGTCCCGTGTGTCCCTGGGGTACTGCGCATGTGCCCCAGGGATACAGGGATTGGACAGCAGAGACTGCGCGCACGCACTCTCCCCCCCCTCTGCCTCCTCCAACCGCCGCTCCCGCCGGACACTGCCTCACTGCAGGGCACGTCAGGGAAGCGAGGGTGGAGGCCGGCGGAGGCCTCCTCGCAACCCTCCCTGGCCCGTGAGAGGAGCGGCGGTTGGAGGAGGCAGGGGGGGGGAGAGTGCACGCGTCCTTCCTGTCGGGGGCTGGGGGAGAGGAAGGAAGGAGGAGAAAGCGCTCCTCCGTTCCTGTCCCCCTGCCGCCGACAGCAAGGACGGGTCCCAGGGTTCGGAGAAGCGCTGCACAAGCGCTTCTCCGAACCGTGGGATGTCTGCTTCCTGTCGGCGGCTGCGGGAGAGGAACGGAGGAGGAGAAAGCAGCGCTTTCTCCTCCTCCGTTCCTGTCCCCCTGCCGCCGACAGCAATGACAGGTCCCAGGGTTCGGAGAAGCACTGCGCAAGCGCTTCTCCGAACCCTGGGAGGTCTCCTTGCTGTCGGCGGCTGCGGGAGAGGAACGGAGGAGGAGAAAGCAGCGCTTTCTCCTCCTCCGTTCCTGTCCCCTTGCCGCCGACAGCAATGACAGGTCCCAGGGTTCGGAGAAGCGCTGCGCAAGCGCTTCTCCGAACCCCAGGATGTTCTAGAGCCCGTTATTGAACGGGCTGAAATACACTAGTTAGCTATCATGACTAATAGCATCTTATATATCAGGGATGAGGAGCCTGTTGCCCTCCAGATGTCAGACTCCCGTTACCCCTAAACATTGGCCATGTTGGTTGGGTCTGAAGGGATTTAGAGTCTTGCAACATCTGGAGGCCTACAGGTTGCCCATCCCTGCTATACACCTGACTAGGTTTTACTGTTCAAATAGCCTTGCAGTGCAAATTGCATATATGTCTATTCAGATTACAGCTTTAGACTGCAATCCTATACTCACTACCCTAAAAGGACGCTCTATTAGACTCCATGAGACTTAATTCAGTTTCTACATGTATGGGGTTGTACTGTTACTTCCTACTAGGTGTATTTAGGGACACAGAAATAAAATGGGGGAAATCTGGTGTCTTTATTTTTTGTCTGTTTCTGAGCCTACGACATGCATAGTCACTTGTAAGATGATAGAGTTTTTGCTCCAGGTTCCTTGCTTTAAGAGTCTGAATTAATTAGATACATATATAAGTCATTTGGCATGCCTAAATATTCTATAACAGATTAAAACCAGAATATTATTGGGGATTAAATTTAATGCATTTTAAGCACATGGAACACATTTTTAAGCCTGCTGAACAAACATTTTTAGGAGCCACCTTATTTTGGTAACTATAAGGTGTTTGAAGCATATAAGATGGAAAGGCTCAAAGCATTAACTCTCCAACACATCTTGTCCCCCCATGAGGTTTCGGGGGCGGGGGGCTTGTGTGTCATGTGGTTTCAGCACAAGTGAAGCCTCTCTGTCTTCTCAGCTCCAGAGGAGACTATATATATCGCATACCACCACAGTATATTTCTTCTAGTTCAGAGTGAAGTGCATGAATTGAATACACACTTGGCTGATCTTTACAGTTGAACAAATCTTGGGTTGATTTTTCTTCTGGAAATGCTAAGCTTTGTAGGTACTGGAGTGTAGGCGTTATGAAAGAGATTTGGAAGGGTGTACGTGTTTCTAAACCAAAAAAAAATGCAGAAAGACTCCTGCTAACACTTTTCAACCACTATATCTGAAACACTTGCATGAACTAAGATTGCCAGAAGGATAAAACATTTCACAACGGGTGATGTCACAGTGGAGTGCAGGGTGAAGCCAAGAATGTCAAGAGTGGCAGATTTATGGAAGCCGTATATGCACAAAATACCCACATTTTGCAATGATATGAATATTTCACCAACAGAAGTACCACAATGTGATGTCTGTGCACCACCTCCAGCGCTGGAAATGGTATGTTTCTGAATGCCAGTTGCTGGGAATCGCAAGTTGGGATGGTCCTGTTGCACTCAGGCCCTGCCTGTGGGCTTCCCATAAACATCTCATTGGCCACTGTAAGAACAAGATGCTGGCCTATATGAGCCTTTGGCCTCACCCAGCAAGGCTCTTCTTTCGTTCTTAAAATAAATCTGCAGGCCACATATGCTGAACATTGCCAGAAGAAACTGCGGGAATTATATACACAGTTCTCTATTCTAGGTCCTATGCTAGCAATATCTGTGACATTTCATGACATTCTTCATTAGGAAGCAATAACTCAAGGGATTTTTGTGGAGAAATAGGAGTTATTTTAGCATCCCTTCTCCCTGCAGCCCACACCCAGATGCTTTCCTGCCACACATGAAGGCTGCAACTTCTAACTCCACAGTAAAGTGTCTCTTATTTCCCTGGTCCCTCTGATAGAAATTCCTTCTGCCCTGGGGCTGTTATACTGACAGTGACTCTTTTATCTCTTCCCTCTTGTGCTAGTGACCCTGGAGGCACCCAGCATGCTGGGGATCAATGCCTCTCCTTGTAAACATGTGTAGGAAGCATCTATTCATCATTCCTCCACCCCACCCCCCACCATTCTGTTCTTGGGCATGTCTTTTGACAGCCCATTCTCTATTGTTCCGCCCTCACCCAGTTAGTCCCTCTCTGCTGGTTGAGTGACACTGGCAGGAACGCCTGGCAGCTCAAGACTGAATCAGCCTCTGTACTCCTCATCCTACAACTGTGGAGGGGAAGCAATTTGCTTCTTTGCTGCTTCAAGTTCAGGCTTTGCTTTGGAATCCACAGCCTGGAAAACGCCATGCGTAAGACTGGCCATTTCTTTCACAGGAGGCACCCCTGAGTATGCTGTTCGAGAAATGACCAAAGGAGGGGGAAAACACTCTCTTTCAGGTGTATTCACAATAGACAACCTGTCTCAAAAATGTAGAGTTACAGCTGGGAAGCTCTCCAACTCCAAGCTGTTTCTGCATGCACTTGTCAGTGGTTTTCTTGTGTACTACCGTATGTATAGAGTGATCATATTAGTCATGTTCCCGTGTGTTGTTTGTACAGCGCTTCAGTCTGTGCTTTGCAATCTTTATTGTGTTTGCCCCAAGATCAATATTATTCCCATTTCACTGATGGGCAATTGAGATTGAGCGAATACAAAGCTGGATAGGCATCCTGTACATTCAATATTAAGGGACGTGGGTGGCGCTGTGGTTTAAACCACAGAACCTAGGGCTTGCCGATCAGAAGGCCAACCTAGCAGTTCGAAAGCACGTCAAAGTGCAAGTAGATGAATAGGTACCGCTTTGGCGGGAAGGTAAATGGGGTTTCCGTGCACTGCTCTGGTTCGCCAGAAGTGGCTTAGTCATAGAATCATAGAATCATAGAGTTGGAAGAGATCACAAGAGCCATCCAGTCCAACCCCCTGCCAAGCAGGAAACACCATCAAAGCATTCCTGACATATGCCTGTCAAGCCTCTGCTTAAAGACCTCCAAAGAAGGAGACTCCACCACACTCCTTGGTAGCAAATCCCACTGCCAAACAGCTCTTACTGTCAGGAAGTTCTTCCTAATGTTTAGGTGGAATCTTCTTTCTTGTAGTTTGAATCCATTGCTCCATGTCCGCTTCTCTAGAGCAGCAGAAAACAACCTTTTTCCCTCCTCCATATGACATCCTTTTATATATTTTAACATGGTTATCATATCACCCCTTAACTTTCTCTTCTCCAGGCTAAATGTACCCAGCTCCCTAAGCCGTTCCTCGTAAGGCATCGTTTCCAGGCCTTTGACCATTTTGGTTGCCCTCCTCTGGACATGTTCCAGCTTGTCAGTATCCTTCTTGAACTGTGGTGCCCAGAACTGGACACAGTACTCCAGGTGAGGTCTGACCAGAGCGGAATACAGTGGTACTATTACTTCCCTTGATCTAGATGCTATACTCCTATTGATGCAGCCCAGAATTGCATTGGCTTTTTTAGCTGCTGCATCACACTGTTGACTCATGTCAAGTTTGTGGTCTACCAAAACTCCTAGATCCTTTTCACATGTATTGCTCTCAAGCCACATGTCTCCCATCCTGTATTTGTGCCTTTCATTTTTTTTGCCCAAGTGTAGCACTTTACATTTCTCATTGTTTAAATTCATCTTGTTTGCTTTGGCCCAGTTGTCTAATCTGTTAAGGTCATTTTGAAGTGTGATCCTGTCCTCTGGGGTATTAGCCACCCCTCCCAATTTGGTGTCATCTGCAAACTTGCTCAGGATGCCCTCAAGCCCATCATCCAAGTCATTGATAAAGATGTTGAATAAGACTGGGCCCAAGACAGAACCCTGTGGCACCCCACTAGTCACTACTCTCCATGCTGGCCACATGACCCGGAAGCTGTCTGCGGACAAACGCTGGCTCCCTCGGCTTATAGAGCAAGATGAGCACTCAACCCCAGAGTCGTCCGTGACTGGACCTAACGGTCATGGGCACCTTTACCTTTACATTCAATATTTGCTCTGAATAAAGTTTTTTCAGCAGTGGCAGATTTTCCTACCCTAGCATGATAAGCTGTGTCTTCCAAAACTCTCTTTTACACGAGTGCTAAGGGTACAAAGTAAGCACCCTGCCCTCTCTTTTTCCTTTGATCAGTGGCTACTAGCTGTGATGACTCGGCTCTACCGTGTTTCCCCTTTTTTAATACGTACTCAGAAAGTAAGCCATGGCAGGGTTTTTAACCATTTGAGAGCTATTAGACATACCCCGAAAATAAGCCATACTTCCGCACCAGCTAGCAGGACCCAGCATGCCGGCCGCGGCAGGAGGAGGAAGCCTGCGGGGTCGGGTCGGTGCCCGGAAGCGGTGGCGGCTGCAGCGCTGACAAAGCGTGAAGCAGCACCGCACGGAGCACCAAGGGCACGAGCGGCAGGAGGAAAGAGAGAGGGGCTCGTTGCTTACGCACTTTAAGAGAAGCAGCCAGAACCGATCTCCACATTCTGAGCCTCCCTTTTGCGCGTGCAGGCATGTTAAAGCCCCGATCAGTTCACTCCCCACTTCTTCCTCGCCATCCCTCCCTTTCACACGTTGCCTCGACCCCGCAGCCCCCCTCCCTGGCCATCGTCCCCTAAGTGCAGCGCTGCTTTGTGCTTTGTCAGCGCTGCAGCCGCACTCTCTCTGTGTGCGCGCGCGTCTCTTTCTTTCTCTCCCTGTGCGTCCGTCTCTGTGTGTATGTGTGTGTGTGTGCGCGCGTCTCTTTCTCTCTCTCCCCCATGCGTCTCTCTCTGTCTCTGTCTGTCTCTGTCTGTCTGTCTCTCTCTCTCTCTCTCTCTCTGTGTGTGTGTGTCGGTGTGTGTGTGTGCGCGTGTCTCTCTCTCGGGTGTGTGTGTGTGCGCGTGCGTGCGTGTGTCTCTGTGTCTTTGCGCGCGCGTCTCCCCCCCCCCCGACAGAGAAAAGGTTCCGCTTCGGCTCGTCATTCAGCCGCCCGGCCTCCTCACTGAGGGCCGAAGCTGCTCCCCTCCCCCTCCGCCCCTTTCATCCCTCCCTTCCCTCAGTTGGTCCGTCAGTCGGGGTTGCGCGCGCGCAAGGGCATGGCCCAAGCCTCGTCCCCCTCGCGCTTCCCTCACAAGCGTCTTGGAATGGGACGGGTCACGGCCTCCCTCACAAAGTGTCCCCCCCCTGTGTGCACATCTGTCTCCGAGGCAGGTGGCCATCCAGCCTCTGCTTAAATGCCTCCAAGGAAGGAGAGCCCTTGACTCAGGATGGGTAGGAGGGGAAAGGGGAAAAATAGAAGAGGCAGAAAATGGAAAAGACCATAACAGAGTGGCAGAGCACACTGTGCTCTGTATGCAGAAGGATCCCAGGTTTAACCCCCAGGTACCCCCAAGTTTGAAATCCTGGAGAGCTGCTGCCAGCCTGGTTGACAGTAAAACCTGGAGAGCTCAGTTGGCTAGAGTGTGGTGTTTATAATGTGCGCGGAAGAGAGCGCCGAGTGTCCTGAGCCAGTGGGACCCAGTTGTACCAGCACTTTTTTTTTTAAAAAAAGACACCCCCTGAAAATAAGCCACCGTGTGTTTTTTTGAGGAAAAAAAGTTATAAGACGGTGTCTTAAAAAAGGGGAAACACGGTACCTCCACTGTCAGAGACAGCATGTCTCTGAACACAATTTGCTGGGATTCAATGTGGGGAGAGTGCTTTTGGGCATCCCATATAAGCACCTGCCTAGCCACTGTTAGAACAGAATGCTGCACTAGGTGTGGAACGTGGATGGTCACCTGATCAGTTGTGGGTAAGGAATCAAGGATAGGGAACCTGTGTCCTCCAAATGTTGTTGGACTCCATTTCCCATCAGCCCCAGACAGCACAGTCCATTGTCAAAAATGATGAGAGTTGTAGTCCATTCAGTGTCTGGAGCGCCACAGCTTCTCCATTAGCATATGTGAAAGACACAGATAATCCATTCTTCAGTTTTACAGTTTTATGCAAGGCCCTGTGTGATAGCTATGCTGAGACTTTACTACAGAGCCTAGCTGTTTGGCAGATACTTGGGGAATGCAAGGAAATATATCCCTAGCTTAAATGAATCTCTTGTCCAGAAGAGAGCTTCAAGTAGATAAACTGTGCTTATATTTGCTATGCCTTATGAAAACTTATTTCAGGCTTTATAGAGAAGGAGGAAATGTATTTGCCTTACTTCATTATTTGGGTGTTAGCTGGCAAAGAGAAAAATAAATAAGAGTAAGAGATAAGCCTGTATATCCAACCTCATATCTTCACAACAATGAATTGCTGGTAAATCAAGTTAAACTTGTTGTCCAAACCTAGGCTTTAGATGAGGATTACTGTTTTTCCTCTGCGGGTGGAGGGAGGAGAGCAATCTCTGCAGAGGCTTGGGAGGGAAGCTGGACACCTCGTGTGACCAGCATGCGTTTGCCGGGCGGGCCTCTCGACATGACAGCCCACCAATCCCAGGCACACAGGAGGGTGGATCCGGCCAGCTGCAGCACTCCGATGGGCTCATTGACTGGATGGTCAATGTCACTTTGATATCTCTTCAATCCCCACACTCCAAATCTCGGCCCTGGACTCTCGGCCTGGCATCCCTGAGAGCCCGCCACCCGGGTGCCCCGCACCCCTAGCGCCTATGGGTAAGCTGGCCCTGGGAAGAGGCCTTAACTCAGTGGTAGAGCATAACTCAGGTTCCATCCCTGACATCTTCAAGTAGAGCTGGAGAAAGACTCCTCTCTGAAACCCTGGAGAGCTGTTGCTAGTCAGACAATAGTGAGCCAACTGGCCAATTGTCCGACTCAGTGGAAAGCAGCTTCCTATGCTCCTATTCCAACTCTATGGTGGACGTCATGCTTTGAGTTCTTACCCACCCACCCCAATGCTTTGTCTCACTCCCCATTTAGCATGTAAATGTATGCAGCCTTGAAGTGCCTTATACATATAGGGAGGGGACTGCAACACAGGGGGATGGTTAGTCCTTCCGTGATAGTGTTATCTCTTAGTGATTTCTCCCAAGACACCCAAGTCCCTGCTCAAAAAAAGTCAACATTCTTCAAAACAGAGGTTGCAAATTAAGCATTTTTATGCAACAATTTATATTAAGCATAGTTTGCTGAAAGAAAACATTGGGGGGATATTCTCTCTCTCTCTCTCTCTCTCTCTCTCTTCTCTCTCTCTCTCTCTCTCTCTCTCTCCTCTCTCTCTCTCTCTCTCTCTCAACAGGGTTTGAACTTTTAGGGGTTGAAAGTGCACCCAACTCTGCTTATGTTCAAATGATTGGGCAGCCTTAAACATAAATAAACACTCACACAGTGCTGCTTCTCAAAGAGTAGGCCAATTTTGTGTACAGAGCATGGCCACCCACCCAAGAAGCCCATAGGGTGTGTGATCTGTATCTCTCAATATTATTTGGCTGGGCACCCTGAAATAATAGCTCTTGTGCCATATGCAGCTAGAGTGGCTGTCCTTCACTGGGATTACAATCTGCAGGAACTAACAAGTCCTTGCTATGAAGCAAGTTCATTGCCTCATAGCAAGGCAGCACCTGGTTTATTGCAGTAGTGGCACCCAACTTAATTAGCAGCCACCAGATTTGAAAATGATTTTCTTTCTTTCTTTCTTTTAACCATGTGTTAATTATACCTGAGACTTAGAACCAAACAAAGCGCCAACGCAACAGAGTGAATATTTTTAGCTTACCGTGTAATCTTCTTGGAAGTTAAGCCCCACAGAGTTCCATGTTGCTTCGTCCTATGAAAGAGGGCACAGTGTTTCAGCCTTAAACATATATGACAAAGGCTCTGTGCCTTTAACAGCTTCCCAACAGGCAGAAAGCAAAGGGCACCGCTATTCATCTCGTAACCTGTCATATTTCTGCCTGTGGTACTGGATTTAGGAGTAAGCCATGGCCGAGTAAGCCATGGCTTGGGTCTTCACATTGTTAGGGATCTCTTGCAGTATAAAGCACAAATGGCTTGCTTTGGTATGTTTGACTTGGAAGTAACTTTCTATAAATAATAGCCAGTAAGGTGAGACAACAGGGACCCAGGTGGCGCTGTGGGTTAAATCACAGAGTCTAGGGCTTGCTGATCAGAAGGTCGGCGGTTCGAATCCCTGCAACAGGGTGAGCTCCCGTTGCTTGGTCCCAGCTCCTGCCCACCTAGCAGTTCGAAAGCACATCAAAGTGCAAGTAGATAAATAGGGACCGCTCCGGCGGGAAGGTAAACGGCGTTTCCGTGCGCTGCTCTGGTTCGCCAGAAGCAGCTTTGTCATGCTGGCCACATGACCTGGAAGCTGTCTGCGGACAAACGCCGGCTCCCTCGGCCTATAGAGCGAGATGAGCGCCGCAACCCCAGAGTCGGACACGACTGGACCTGATGGTCAGGGGCCCCTTTACCTTTACCTTTAAGGTGAGACAACAACGGGTTTGTTGGCAGTATGTCCATATTTACCTAGGATAGGAAATGCAGGCACAGCAGCATTCTCTTGTCTTTCATAATGTTCGGTTGTTAAGTCTTTGTTTGTGGAATGTTCTCCCCAGGGAGGTTTGCCTGGCACCTTCATTATATATCTTTAGGCACCAGGTAAAAACATTCGTCTTCAACCAGGCCTTGGGCCGATTAATATTCTACAGCCTTTCATTTGTGTTTGTGGGAAGGGGCTGTTGTTGTTGTTGTTGTTTAAAAAAACTATTTTAAACTGTTTCTACCTAGTGTTTTTGGGGTGGCGGCTCTGTGGTTTAACCCACAGCTAGGGGCTTGCCAATCAGAAGGTTGGCGGTTCAAATCCCTGCGACAGGGTGAGCTCCCGTTGCTCAGTCCCTGCTCCTGCCAACCTAGAAGTTCGAAAGCATGGCAAAGTGCAAGTAGATAAATAGCTACAGTGGGAAGGTAAACGGCGTTTCCGTGTGCTGCTCTGGTTCGCCAGAAGCGGCTTAGTCATGCCTGCCACGTGACCTGGAAGCTATACGCCAGCTTCCTCAGCCAATAACGCGAGATGAGCGCCGCAACCCCAGAGTTGGTCACGACTGGACCTAATGGTCAGGGGTCCCTTTACCTTTACCTAGTGTTTTTACTCTGTGAACTGCCCTGAGATCTCGTGATGAAGGGGGTTATATAAATCATTAGTAGTAGTAGTAAACTGCACTGAGTAAACTGCACTGAGCACAGCAAGGCTCACTTCTGAGCAAAAGGGTGTGGGGTTGAGTCCAACTGGGACTGGGTGGTCAATGCCACTTTAATATCTCAATAAACTAGCCTTCTCTAACCTGGTGCCCTCCAGATGTTTTGGGTTACAACTCCCATTAACCCTGACCACTGGCCATACAGGCCAGGGCTGATGGGAGTTGTGGGGGAAGCTGTAATAAGCACTGCATCAAAGCAGAGCTAGGATAGCAAGTATGGTGGTTTTGTACAGGGAGTGTACTGAGTTGTGTCCTGCCAGTGGAGGGGATGGCAGAGGTATCTACTAGTGATTAGTGTACATATTTATGGAAAGAAGAAATGGAAATATTTGCCACTGTGAATTTCTTTAAGAGGGCAGGACTAGATCCAGGAGGTAGCAACGCACAAACACGCAACAGAAAGAGCTGAAGGTTAAAATATGTTCAAACTAGCAAGGCTCTAGATCAGAGGAATACTGTATGCATTTCATCTGTTAATGCAGTGAATCCAGGGTTTCCAACACAGGACTCCGTGTTTGCATACCAAGGAGAGTAAGAATGCACTACTAAACTCTCCAAGTCAGGCCCAATATTGCCAATAACTGGCAGCAGCTTTCCCCCAAAAGAGTTGTCTTGGAAGTATCAAACTAGAGAATGGGATAAAAGAGGCAGCAAATTGGAAGCCATTGCTCAATATTTGGATTTTGACTTCATGATCACTTGTTAAGTGATCAACATGTTTGGGATCCTCCTGCCCTGATGAGGCTTGGGAGGAGATTCTTTTAGCTTTGTTAAACACCTTCCTTGATATGCTAAGGAGCATCATCAATCTGCTTCTCCTCTGAAGCACAAAATGTGTTTGCCGCCTCCTGCTCATTCTGCTAAGTGGTATCTACCCTAAAGTGCCTCCCCAATGGCACCACTGTCCAACCTTGTTTAGTAATGCCCTGCCCTCCTTCTCCTTCATGAGGATGAATGAGCTCAAGTTTTTAAGTCCATTGCATGCTTAACGTGATAAAGAAGGAGCACTGAGACTTCTTTTGGAGCGTCTTGATAATTCATGGAATTGTACATGCACAAACACAAACAAACAAGTGGGTTGTTACGCCACTTGAAAGTTATGCTGAGCTTTTTTTCAACAGCTTCTTCAGTGGCCTGAGTTCAGTTTTATGATATATCGCCTTGGATGGCTCACAACCACATTCCTAAAGACACTTGAGTGTTCCAAAGATGTCCCAAAATACTGAGGCTATTTTGGGATCAAGAGAGTGATAAATTCATACAAATAAGAAGTGCAAGAATTCAAGAGGCAGGGAGAGAAGTCTTGCAGGCAACCAAACAAAAACAAAGGAGTCTATTTCAAGGCACAAGTGTGGGAGAATGAATTACCGTGGCGGGGATATTTTTGTCAGCTTCCTGGACGTGACCCAGTTTAAAGCAGAAGCTCAGGGCAAACAGGTCACCATTTAGTTTGGGTTTCTTATTAATATTCTCAGACTACGGAGACCAGCTCTTTTCTGTGGCTGCTTACATTCAAGCCAACCCTCCATTAGCAAAAATTAACTACAGAGAAAATGGGGCATTCATTCATATTTAAATCCATGAAATCTTTTGAACTAAATAAGAATAAGTCCAGCTCATTCAGGACAGCTAAAGGCTGGTACATGCCCATGGAAGTCTTCTACTTCTCATGTGGAACTCACAAGAAGGACAGAGCAATTTCATCCCTGCTTCCACAAACAGGTCCCCAGTACATATTCTGGAGAGGAAAATTGCCCAATCTATGGCCAGCTGCTGATAAAGGCCCCAGATGTTGTGTCTCAATGGAGTAGGTATGGTGTTCTTTCCAGGTTTGTGCCTATAATTTTGTGAGTTCAAATCTTATAACAGAAGAGAAGCAGAGATATGTTCCTTCTTTAGATAATGTCGAAGGGCCACAATGATAAGAGTGTGTAAGAGTGGTAAGCAGGACCTTTTTTTAGCCGGAACTCTCCGGAACACCGTTCTGACACCTCTCAGCTGAGCCCCACCACAGCTGAACAAGCAAGAAGTGGGAGGAGCTCGTGAAGCTGCTCAGCTGAAGTGAGGAAGCCTCTCCGTGCCTAAGTGGAGCAGCTTCAACAAGGCTCTGGCTGGTGAGGAGACACCAGTCCAAAGAGGTGCGTTCTGGCACCTTTTTCTCTATAAAAAAGCACTGATGGTAAGAGTGCATAATTTATATCATACCACATATATAGAGTATACAAAGCATGTATAATGGTCCCTGGTCAACTTTTCTGGATGCCTCCACTCTCTAGTTATAGGAACCAAAGTAGCAAACTGGGCAAAACCTCTACCTGACAATGGAGAGTTGTTATCAGCACAGGCGATAAGGGGCTCAGTCAGACACTGGACGGAAATGTTTCACGTAGGAACCACAAACCACAACTAGTTCAGCTCATGTGTATTTCAACTAGTGTATTTCATGTGGAGATACACCTACAGAGATAGATACCGTATAAGACTACTTTTTAACCCAGGAAAATCTTCTCAAAAGTTGGGGGTTGTCTTATACGCCGGGTCGTATTTCTTATACGGTGAGTATATCCCAAACTCTATATTTTAACTGGAAAAGTTGGGGGTTGTCTTATACGCCCAGTCGTCTTATACGCCGGAATATATGGTGGATAGATAGATGATAGATAGATAGATAGATAGATGATAGATAGATAGATAGATGATATAGATGATAGATAGATATCCTTCATCTGATGGCTGTTACGTGCACTTTGACCATCACTGTATAGGAAGGAAGCAACTAGCCAGTTTATTGGGAGGGGGGTCCTATGCATATACCGTTGCCTCTGTTCTCCCCTTGGGTGTTATCATCAGCAGAGGGTCCAGCTGCCCTCAGAAGTTCAGGGGGTGATGACCTGAGAGATGGCATTGTCTGTGGCAACCCCTAAGTTGTGTATTTCCCTCACCACAGAGATACATCTGGCACCTTCACTTTCAGCTAATGCTGAGGGTGCACCTCTTTACCCTCTTTACCTCTGACACATGAGAGGTGTATTTTCAGGAGACCCACTCTATCAATAAATAATAATAATAATAATAATAATAATAATAATAATAATAATAATAAATTTTAAGTGACAGAACTATTCTAACCCCAAGACTGAGACTTCTGGGATTTTTTTAGAGGGAGAGTGTTGTGTTTACATGCATGTACTTAGAGGAATATGCAAGCAACCTTTCATATAAGATCATTATGGGACTAGGTCAAGAAACCAGTGACTTTCTCCCTTTTGCTATAGCTTTTGCCTGCCTAACTGAACTGTTCTGACTTATAATTATGAATCTGTTGTGATTTTTTTATTAAAAAAAACAAGTTAACCTCTAGATTTTGATTGTACCATGTGTTCTTTTCACACAAAGGGCATTTATTTTGCCCAATAAAGAACTCCTATGAGGCCAGTTTTGCATCTTTTCTCATGCTAAATGGAGTAGCCTTGTCACACAGGCATCTATGTTAATGTGCCTATTCAAGGATTAAAATACTAATTAATATGAATACATGGGGTTTTGAATATGTCCATAAATAAATAAGCGTTTCGTATTGGCAAAATGTTGTGCTATATGCATTAGTTAATCGCCAAACAGAAGGATGCCAACTCTGGAGCATTAGCTATATGACCTTCACTATCTGGAACACATTTAAAGTCCTGCACGCTTATCCTGCTTTTCAATTCCTAAGTCAGAACGCAAACAGCTTATTTCTCCATTTCCCTCCCTGCTTTTGTATCATTTTGACTGCCTTTCTCTTTCTATCTATTCAACAGTTTCAGTTAGCTTTCTTATGGATTTCAATCTTTTTCTGCTATCAGTGCTATCATTGTTTACCCACAATAACTTTGGTGCCTGCCACCCTCATTTCCCATCAATTCTTGTGCAACCTTAAGGGACCCATCTAGTTCACACGCAACCTTTTCTCTTCTCCTCCTCTCCCTCTCTTTCCCTCCCATGGCTTCCCTTGCAATTGCCATTCCAGTAGCAGAGTCCTCTCAGTAAGACCTTGGGTGTCTATGTCTTCGAATTTTAAACTGCTCTCTCCAGAGCCGGTCAGCTGAAAAGGCCTCACAGTTACAAAAGAGAGATGACATCAGTTATTTGCAAAATAACCATGGCAACCCTATGGAGACCAGCAGGGCTGCAACATGGGCTTTGAATGAAGAAGGAAAGCTTCATTGTCTCAACAAGATTTTAGGTTGATTTAGATTTTAGATTAATTGGAACTGGTTCTAGTTCTGGTTTGGGTGGGGGTGGGGGGAAGAGCTGGGGGGGAGAGCAAGAGCAAAATGCACTTGGAGCCATTTTAATCAATGAAGATGTCTTCCCCTTCAGAAGCATTTTTATGAATGGAAGTAGCCTTGGAGTCACTGTAGATGGAGAGAAATTGTTTGGAATTAACAGTTTTAAGTGCAAGTCTATAGTATTGGGCGAATAAAACGATTGGAGAGTTTTGCCCTAGAAAAGCCACAGGAGCTTTGCTAAAGCTGGCAGATGGGTTTTTCAGTGGTAGAACAGTCTTCCAAAGTTTGTTACAGTGTTCTAAATTTTATGTTGAGCTTTCCTACAGCCCAAATTACCAGAAAAACAAGCAAAAGACAAAACTGCACTTAGCATCCTGGTTGCAGCTTGGAAACAGGGAGGAGTTTGCTTGAGCTTCCTCTGTGCATTGCCTTCTGGCGCCATTGCAAATCCCAGTAGCTCCGCTCCCCTCCCCTGCCAATTACACATCCTGGTGCCACACCAGGTTCAGCATCAATGTGAAAGAGATCTAGTATGGTATAGTGGGTTGGGTATCAGACTAGGCCCTGGGAGGCTTAAGGGTCAAATCTATACTCAGCCATGAAACTTACTCAGTGACCTTGGGCCAGCCACCATCTCTCATGATTGATTTGAGGATAAAATAGGAAAGAAGGCGAGAAAAATATGTATGCCACTTTGAGTTCTTTGGAGAAAAGTTGGGCTATAAATGTAATAATATATACATGTGTACAGATGCATGCAAACAGGGGCTCCTCTGTGTGAGTGAAAGCTCTGGCTCAGGGGCTCCCAAACTATGGCCTGGGGGCCACATACGGCCCGAATGCCTCTTTTATCCGGCCCGCAACAACCGTGACAATCCCCACTGCCCGCTGCCGCTGCCCACTCTTACCGGCGCGGCACGCCACAGTGCGGCTGCCCACTTCTGGGCCTGAAAAAGCGCCGGAAATAGCTCGTGCGCATGTGCTGGCGTCATTTCCGGTGTACTTCCGCCCACTTCTGGGCCTGAAAAAGTGCTGGAAATGGCTTGAGCACATGTGCTTGCATCATTTCCGGCGTACAAGGCCCACGTTCTCGCGCGCTCCCCGCCCTCCTGCCCACTGCGCGATCGGTGCTGCAGGCACCGGCCCAAAGCCGGGTAAGTTTGGGGACCCCTGCCCTGGCTAATCAGGCTTCACACTCACATGGAGAAGCTCACAGACATGTCCAGCTGTACACATGCACAACAGCACAATAAACAGCTGTGGGCTGTTTTGTATTTGATTTGGATCGCTTTGAGTTATTTGAGGCTTACACAACCACATGCAGAATAACATTCTCAGCAAGAATAGAAGTGTCTACCTGGATGCCTTGGGAAGAAATTTGTGGTGCAGATTATTATTACATTCTTGGAACATTCAGAAACCCATTGGAGGGTTTTGAGCATTTGAAATGCTAACTGAATGGTTTTGAAGGTGAGCAACATGGTGCTTCCGCAGCTCTAAGGAAGACCACACTGGGAGCAAGTCCACATGGGAGCGTCATAGAGTTGCTTGTGAGAGAGGAGACTGTGGGAGTTTTGAAACTCCAAACATGCGCATGCCCACAAAGGACCTCCCAAGGATGGCCAGAAATGCTGCTTGAAAACTGACTAATCAGATAGGTACAATCAACCATCTCACCACACGTCATCTGCATGTGGTTCTTTGCTTCATTTCATGGTTTCTTCTTAGTTAAAACACTTACATTTTGCATTCAGTAAAGTCACTTATTTGATTTGTTAGTAACCCTCTTCTTTTTAACCCTGGAACATCATTGTTGACATAATGTGCAAAGCAGAATTCTTTGATGCATTTGCACAGCTTTGACGTTTTTGAGCACCTCCCCTCTGGGCTTCAACCATCAGGAGTACAAGTGATTCCCTCAAAGCTCCCTTAGAACTGAAAGCCACTGCAGTGCTCTGGAGGGACTGCGTGCTGTGTAGCAACAGCTAGAGTTAAAAATCAGCTGCCATTTGCTATTCATACTTTGGGGATGAAATGTCAAAACCCGCAGTGCTTATGTTTTGCATTTTGGAGTGAAGCATCCTAGCCAACATTCCGGCTGTCGGGAAAGCTTATTACATGCTCTGGAGATGGATGGGGGCCATTTGCTGAGTGAATGCACCATGGCTAATTTATTTACCATTATCCAACTTTCTCCTTATTGGCAACGACTTAAAGGTTGAAACTGAGCCAGCCCTTGGATCATTTACTAGGCCTGATAAACTTTAGCACAAGGTCTTCATTACAGTGTACAGCTTCACAATCTGGTGGGGGGGGTGGGGGTGTAACCGAAGGTAATATATGGTGATGAGGCAGACCCCCATCAGTGTTTTAGTATGTAGGTGGTGATTTTAACATTTCAACCCTCACACGCAATACATAGCCTCAGGTCTGCTAATCGCTTCAGAGGAACTGAAGAAACCCTTCCATTCTCTATCCCCATCCCCCTATCTGAAACACGAATGTTGTAGCCCAAGTGCAAAGAATGTGGAGCCTGAGTACAGCTGCATCTAGAAAGCAGCATCCTCCAAAGGATGTTAGTGGCAAACGGTCTCCCTGAGGCCAAAAGTGTATAGGACACTGTAGTTCCTACCGTACTTCTGTGTGGTTCCTACTTCATGTGTAACTGGCTCTTGATACAATGCAAAGGGGCTACAGAAAGCGACCCCCTTTCCCCAATTCTTTGCATATTTTATATTGAGCTATCTACATAGCTTCCAGTGACTGACATTATATATCTGAACCTTTGCACCAGGGATAGGGAGTCTGTGACCTCCGGGTGTTGAAAAAGTACAGCTCTCATCATTCCTGAACACTGACCATATTGGCTGGGGCTGATATGACTTAGGCGTCCAGCAATATCTCACCCCTGGATTAGACCCAGAAACGCTTTCCCTACCCTTCCCTACCATCAGCAAAGAGTTTCACTACCCTGGTTATTACACTCAACTTGTTAAGGGTTCAGGACAAAATCCTAACACTAAAACTGCTTTAGCCCAAGTGCCATAAAGATTTCTAATCAAGGGTCCACATGCCTCACCTCTGCTGTTTTACAGCTGAATTATAACTCTGCAAGGTCTATCAGGTACTGGCTGTGTAATCTCTCAGAGCCCCAAGATAGACCTTGGCCTGCTGTACATTCCAGAGCTTAATTGTCCCAGAGAAAGTTATCTCCTTTTCACTTTCCATTGCAGAAGGTCCTGCTGCAGACACTCCAAGCATGCAGGGAATGGGAGTGGGAAAGGAGAGCTCTTGACATGACAGCCACAGGCTAAAAGAGTGATAATTGGATCAAATTATCAGTACACACATTCCTTGCACAGCTACAAGGACAGCTGACAAGGTCTGAAGTGAAGGGAGAAATTCTGGACTATCACAAATAGCTCCCCAACTAGCTCTGAGCATTGCTTTGGTGCATCTTTGGAGAGCACCAAACACTAGTGAATCAACCCTTTCCCCCAAAATAGTAACAGTCTGGAAGCATCCTTAGATAGTCTAAGCTATCTAAACTCATTTAAAGTAAACTCACATGGGATAAGTCTATCAATGGCTACTGGTCAAGATGGTTAGGGCTTGCGCTGCTCAGTAGCACAACAAAAGAGACCTTTTGCCTACATGACCTGCTTGTGTGCTTCCTGGAGACATTGTGGGAAACAGGTCATTGAAGTATTTATTTTAATTCTACTATATGTCACATAATATGCAGAATCCCTAAATGGTTTAGATAAAACACAGTAGGATCTTAAAAAAAGAAAAGTACTGATGAATACTAAACCCAAGAGAACGTAAGGAAGAATTCCATTGTTACCCTGCATCAGACATGGAAAGTTCCTTGTGTGCCCTGGTTCCCCCTCTGTTGCAATTCTTACTGTCCAATCCTATACCCTAAAGTAAGTCTCATCGAGTTCAAGGGGCTTAGAGCCTGAGTGCTTGTTTTTTGTTTTGTCTTTGGTTGTCCCTTCCAAGTTTGGGTAAGGGCCATAGGTCAGCTGGAGAGCTTCACGTGCAGAAGGTCACAGTTTTAATCCCTGGTAGTCAGTGCAGACAGCTTTAATACGGTACCTGCCAGTCAGTGAAGATGGTAATGGGCTAGATGGACCAATAGTCTGACTCTGCATAAGGCAGCTTCCTGTGTTCCTAACTTTTATGTTCTTATGTGCTTCTGCTTATGTGGAAATACATAGTCCTATAAAGCCAAACGAACAGCTTTATCAGCCCAATTAACCTATCCTGTTCCAGAACTCTAGTTAATGAAAAGTAGCTGTATTTTAAGGAAGGAGAGTTTAAGTGCAAGCTTGTAGTTCATGGCCAGACTTTATGATATCTTTATGCAGTGTTTCTACTGAATCCTCAATTCATTCACCCTTCTACCTTTTCTACAGAATCATTTCATTTCATATTTCAATTTCCAATCAACTTCTCTCTCCTTCCTTTTTTCAAAAATTAACCCCCCCCCTTTTTTTGCTCTTCGGCTTATTGGTTGAGCAAGTAATTTTTTAAAAAACTAGACACATGATTCTGACAAAGTAAAGCCCTTTAAGCCCAATTTAGTGGGATTTATGCTCTCCCACTGAACTCAAATGGTCTTAGCTGAGCTTAACTGTTTTTGCGTCAAAACTTACTGAAATGATAAGATTACGAGAAGGAAGACAAAGCAACAGACAATTTAAGAACCCTTGTTCCACTTTTATAAAATACATGAAATAACAGTATAATTCAGAATTGTTTAAGATGTTTTCCATGCCTATTATAGTATAATATAGCTTTCACCAACCCAGCGCCCTCCAGATGTTTTGAGCTACAACTCCCATCAACCCCAGCATTTAAAAAATAAATTATCTAATTCTTCACACCATTAAATTTGGGGGGGGGGGGGGTAATCCAAAACAGATCTGATATTTAGTTGGAACATGTTCAGTATGTAAACCAGGCATCCCCAAACTTCGGCCCTCCAGATGTTTTGGACTACAATTCCCATCTTCCCTGGCCACTGGTCCTGTTAGATAGGGATCGTGGGAGTTGTAGGCCAAAACATCTGGAGGGCCGCAGTTTGGGGATGCCTGATGTAAACTAACTGTGGTGCACCTCTGCACAGCAGGATCTGTCAGGAGGTGAAAATGACAAGGAAAGAAAGATGTCTGATTAAAGTAAGAAGAACTACTCAAAATCAGATTTTAGAAATAAAGGGATAGGAACTCTGTAATTGTGGAAGAGGGGGAGCATCGGTAGGGCATTTGCTAGCATGAAGGAAATGGTGGGGACCAATGAAGGGACCAATGTGAGAAGTTTTCCACATGGCTCACATAAAGTGAAGCACTAAGCAGGACAGGACACTGGGTAGTGTGTGTTTTCAACTGGCTGTGTGTGTTATGCTGAGATACATTTTTAGATTAGAGTGCTGGTGCAGGCATACTTTTATGCATAAGTGCTATGATTCATCACATAGCAAATGCTCTGTCTGCACAGGTTCACGATGACTTGTGCTACAATACAAACAAAGGGAGAATGCCAAATGGTAATAATATATAGCATGTTAGTATTACATTGTGCTATCAACAAGGTGCAATACTAAGGAAACAATCAATGCAAGTAAGCCATCAATGCATTCTGCAAAGTAATACAGTGATTATCCTGCAACGAATGGTATTGGAAACCCTGAACAAATCGCTTGAAGCTGTATACTCCATAATTATTCCAAAGTCCAAAACCTGACTTGCTCCTAGGTAGATGCCCTTTCACACAATAATGCTCACCATTCTACAATTGCCACAGTCAGCGGCGTAGCAAGCTGCCGCAACACCCGGGGCGGCAAATTGCCATGCACCCAGGGGTGGGGCCGCTGCTACGTAACGACACATGCGCGCCCACAACACCAAGCGGGCTTTTTACCTGGAGTTTGGCGCTGGAGGCGTGCAGCTTTGGAGGCGCGGGGGCGCCGATACCCCGCCACGTGGCAGGGTATCGCAGCCCCCCAGCTACTCCAAAGCTGCGCGTCTCCAACTCCCAAAGCCTGCTTGGCGTGGGGGGGGGGATGCCACTTGGTGCCCCTACCCCCGCGACTCCCAAGCCAAGCCTCCCAAGCCAAGCCCCCACCGCGCCGAGTGGACTTTTTACCGGGAGGCTGGTGGCTCGGCTTGGGAGTCACGGGGGTGAGGGTGCTAAGTGGCACCCCCCCCCAGTGGAGCCTGGGACAGACCACCCCCATCACCCCCCATTGCAACGCCCCTGGCCACAGCTAAGAACCATTCTGGAGCTGGAAAAATTTGGGGGGGAGCCAGCCTGCTTTAGACTCAGAATGTCCAATACCATTCACTGCAGGATCATCACAATATTATGAAAAACTGGTTTGCACTTTGGGAAGTATTTTATTGATGCTTTGTTAATGTTTCTAGTATTGGTCGATACTCATCATGCATTGCAACTGTTTGCTTTTATTTATCTATGAACAACTTCCCGTTTTTCCCCCCAACCTCATGGTTGTAAATAATAAGGTAAAAGGCAAAGGACCCCTAGACAGTTAAGTCCAGTCAAAGGTGACTATGGGGTGTGGCACTCATCTTGCTTTACAGGCCAAGGCAGCTGGCGTTTGTCCACAGACAGCTTTCTGGGTCATGTGGCCAGCATGACTAAACCGCCTCTGGCGCAATGGAACACCATGACGAGTGTCAGAGTGCATGGAAATGCCATTTACCTTTTCACCGCAGTGGTACCTAATATAATATAATATAATATAATATAATATAATATAATATAATATAATATAATATAATAACCCATGTATCAGGTACATAAGTGCATACTTACTGTTATTCCCACATTTTCCCTTTACTGTCATTTTTCCGTGAAGAAATAAAGTATACCTGCCAAAATACGTAGCCTCTTTTGGTTGTTTCTTGTTTATATTTAGCTGTGATTTCTGCACTTCAGGCAGTTGGACTAGATGACCTTGAGGTACTTTCCAGCTGTACAATCCTATAATCTTGACTGATCTCCAAGACCAAGAGTAGAAATAATTTACATGTGTATGGAAATCTATTGGGTGGCAATTTATTGATATTTAAAATGAATGAAAACCTAATGAAGCAGTTCTGATTCTACATTCATGACTTTACTTGATATCTAAGGGTGCTTGTCCTGAGATAAGCACGATGTTTAAAAAACACTCCCTTCACACTTTATAATTGACAAAATAGAATAAGTCCTATATCTTTTTTGAGAAACATCATTACTAACTTGTGGTGCATTTCTTGAATAATTCAACTGGTATCAAGAAAGGTGCATGCCAGTATGTTTAAACTATAAACTTATACGATACATAAAATGTCTCTTTTGAGGCCAAGGGCGTGCAGTGTTGGTACATGACTAAAGCTGCAAAACTGGCTTGTGGTGTGACGCTGCAAACGATGACTCTCTCTCTCTCTCTCTTTCGTCCATAGCTGCCAAGTTTTCCCTTTTCTCGCGAGGAAGCCTATTCAGCATAAGGGAAAATCCCTTTAAAAAAGGGATAACTTGGCAGCTATGCTTTCGTCGGAAAACAGGTGATGGGAGGCTGCTTTGGAGACGGGTCACAAAGTAAAGCAGGATTTGTCCTGTCCATCCCCTGCAGCAAAGCTTACCCAAACGGAACATGATCCAACAGGATTGTGGGGAAAGGCAGCAAAGCAATCAAATGCAGTAATTAAATACCTAATTAAGGTAAGTGTGCAGGTGTAGTACGTTCTGACACATGTGGGTTTCTTTGCACTCTGTTCTGGAAAACCATTTGCAGAAGGAAGGAAGCTGTGCCTCAGCTATTGCACCTGTTCTCCATTCCGCACTCACCCTCTGCAATTCATTGTGCTAAAGTCTGGCTGAAGCGCAGCTTATTCCACGCACTGCTCTGATATCCAAAAGCTCAAATATGTCCCTTTTGAAGTTCAAATAATAATAATAATAATAATAATAATAATAATAATAATAATAATAATAATAATTTATTTATACCCCGCCCATCTGGCTGGGTTTCCCCAGCCACTCTGGGCGGCTTCCAACAGAACATTAAAATACAATAATCTATTAAACATTAAAAGCTTCCCTAAACAGGGCTGCCTTCAGATGTCTTCTAAAAGTCTGGTAGTTGTTTTTCTCTTTGACATCTGGTGGGAGGGCATTCCACAGGGCGGGTGCCACTACCGAGAAGGCCCTCTGCCTGGTTCCCTGTAACTTAGCTTTTCGCAGCGAGGGAACCGCCAGAAGGCCCTTGGCGCTGGACCTCAGTGTCAAGGCAGAACGATGGGGGTGGAGACGCTCCTTCAGGTGTACTGGACCGAGGCCGTTTAGGGCTTTAAAGGTCAGTACCAACACTTTGAATTGTGCTAGGAAACGTACTTGGAGCCAATGTAGGTCTTTCAAGACCGGTATTACATGGTATTGGCAGCCGTTCCCAGACAGCAGTCTAGCTGCCGCATTCTGGATTAGTTCTAGTTTCTTGGTCACCTTCAAAGGTAGCCCCACATAGAGCGCATTGCAGTAGTCCAAGCGAGAGATAGCTAGAGCATGCACCACTCTGGCGAGAGTCGGCAAGCAGATAGGGTCTCAGCCTGCGTACCAGATGGAGCTGATAAACAGTTGCTAGCAGAGTGAAAGTGGGAGCAAAATGACTGAATTACCTCAAACATACATTACCTCAGTTAGCATTACCAAAGTCCAGCAAGTTAAGCAGGCACTTTCAGCCTCACATTGAAGATGACAAGCTGAGGAAAAGCAGGGTCTCCTGACAACCTCTAGCAAGGTACACAGCTGAGGTAAGAATTGAACCGGAAGCTTCCGGGCTCATGGCCCAAACTCTCACAATGCAGTCCTATGCACCTTTTCTCAGACATAAGTCCTGCTGTGCTTAGTGGGGCTACTCAGAGCTATTCTACCACTATATAACATTTATATTTCTGCAAAGTTTGTATTGAATCCTCGCTTCATTCAATTCTCCAACTTTTCTCCAGAAACCCTTTCTATGCTATTATTTCCTATTGAGATTTCCTATATTCTTCCCCTCCCCCCTTCTTTTTCTTATAATTTCAGTTCCCCTGATTTCCCACCCCTCCTATGGTTAATCCATTTTTTTTGTATGTTTTGTGTAATCTGTAAGCTCTGTTTAATACACTGTTGGGGAGCCGTTGTATGTTCCCACATGGGGCTGGGAGAATCTCCAGTTGTAGATGAGGAAATAAATTCCCACAGATATAGGGATGGAGGAATGCAGTAAGAGCCACTAACATTAAAGGCTGCCATTCTATTCACACTTTCAGGGGAACCAGACCCACTGAACTCGGTAGGATTTACTTAAACATGTGAGGATTGAGTGGATGGGCAAGAAGACAGAAGGCCCAGCATAAAGCTCGATGTAGCTTAGTTTTATGTCCATGAACCATGAAATCCATGGCACTTGCAATGCATCCAAAGCATTCCTAGTTGAAATTCCTTGCCATTCTTCATTAAGCAACTGTTGGGTATCTTGTAATCTAGACATTCCCAGTGACACAGTAGGAGGTACGGCATCTCTTCTGCTAGCTATTGAACTCCAATGCGTACAAAATAATGGTTTGGCAATTTACAGAATCTCTTTTCATCTTTTTGATCCAGATTGCCCTAATATTTGAACATGGAAAAGTTGGGAAACTGCCTCACGGCTCACAATATCATTTTACAAAGCTTTATGTTTTTTAACAGATAAGATATGTAGTAAATTATTGTAAGTAATAGATGTATTAACATACGAAAGATTCAATTTTTCTCTTTTAAAATGAAAAATATGCAGAAGGGGGAAGGGTAAAAATGAGACATCCACCGCATTAAGTGCCAGAGAGAGTTGGTGCTATTGGCTATGAAGTTGTCAGCAGGTAGCTGCAGGCTGGCCAAGGGTCTATCTCACAACCTTTGCATTCAGGGCTAGTTCTTACCCCACCCCCACCCCCATAAAGATTATTTTGTGTTATCAATATAAATTTCATCCAAAATAAAAATGCTTGCATCTTAAAATGTTAAAAAGAAAAACAGGTGCAATTCAGGAACTGCGATAGAATCATAAAGCTGATGAGGAAACAATGATTCTAGCAACTTACAATGTCCAGGATTTGCTTTTCCTAAACCAATTCTACCAGGCCACATTCAAATTATATACAGAAGACATAGAATCATAGAGTTGGAAGGGACCCAATGGTCATCCAGTCCAACCCCTTGCAATGCAGGAATCTCAGCTGAAGCATCCATGACAGATGGCCATCCAACTGTTGAACAGCTCTTATTGTCAGAAAGTTCTTTTCTGTATGTTTAGTTGGAATCTCCTTTCTTGTAACTTGAAGCCATTGGTTTGAGTCCTACCCTCCAGAACATGACACTGGCTTATACCAAATTGGACCATTAGTCCATTTAACTCAGCACTCTTCAGCAGCAGCACTCCAGGGTCTCAGACAAGGCTCTCTTACAGCTGTGCTACCTTGGATCCTAGGAGATTCCAGACATAAAGGGTGGAATGCAACACTATGCTATGACAAACCTTCCATCTGTGCAAGCCTTTCAGCTTGTCACATGGGACAATCCTCACTCTCTCTTCCCACGCATGCTGTTTTGGGTGTTCGCCTGCCCTACACCTGAGTCAAATTGTGGGGGCATGGGGGAGGAGACGAGGAAAACTCCATTGTACAAGTGGAAGTCCTTATCCTTGCATGTCAAGGTCCCCAAACCACCCCTATAAATAATTCACACCACAGACAGAATTTTTGTTTTGGGTTTTTGGCATGAATTTGGCCACAACTTTATTAAAATACAAAATATGTGAGTGGTTGCGTAGGCATTGGTTCACCAACTGTCCCCTAAGGACAGAACTAGCCTTAAGTCAACAAGGGGAAACCCTACAGGGAGAGACAGGGAGCCGGGTGTGCTAGTCCTCCCCTCTCCCTTCAGGCTCCCAGGGGCTCTCACGTGGCCCTGGCCCCCGACCAGGGGTTACGGACATTGCTTATCGAGCCCCTGTATTCCTGAACGGAATTTCCCCTACACACCTTCTAAGGAAGGTGACTCTTCAGCATCCCCTTCCATTGCACAAGTATCTGTTATCATTGAGAAAGTTGTGCCTAATACTGTCCCTAGGAAAAGGTAAAGGGACCCCTGACCATTAGGTCCAGTCGTGACCGACTCTGGGGTTGCACGCTCATCTCGCATTATTAGCCGAGGGAGCCGGCGTATAGCTTCCAGGCCATGTGGCCAGCATGACAAAGCCACTTCTGGCAAACCAGAGCAGCACATGGAAACGCCGTTTACCTTCCCGCTGTAGCGGTTCCTATTTATCTACTTGCATTTTGACATGCTTTCGAACTGCTAGGTTGGCAGGAGCTGGGACCAAGCAACGGGAGCTCACCCCGTCACAGGGATTCGAACCACCGACCTTCTGATCAGCAAGCCCTAGGCTCTGTGGTTTAACCACAGCGCCACCTGGGTCCCTATTAGCCCCTATTAGCCCCTAGAACTATCATTCACTGCAACAAAGCGAGGTAGGTAGCCGTGTTGGTCTGGATCGAAGTAAAATAAAAAAATTCCTTCAGTAGCACCTTAAAGACCAACTAAGTTTTTATTTTGGTATGAGCTTTCGTGTGCATGCACACTTCTTCAGATACCAGCAACAAAGCGAGTTCTCCCCTTAAGGAGAGCTCGGGTTGCGGAAGGGTTAACAAGACATCCCCAGGTTGTTGGGTGGGTCAGTTTGGGTGGCCACATGAGTGATTGGTGGGTTTTGCTGTTGCTGGGGAAATTGTTATGTTGCAAGTGATTTGATTGACAGCCAAAGCAGTATATATTCTTAGGAAGCAGTTTGCATTTCACTTTTGCTACTTACAACGGATCTCCCACCCGCCCGCCCTTTATTTAGGGGTTCTTTGCGCTTGACATTGCTATGCCTGTCATGGGGTCGCCTGTTTTGGAGCAGGGGCCTGGTAGGAATTTTGTCCACTTGGCTGATTGGCTGGTGCCCTGTGGTTTTTGCCTACTGCGTAGCAAATTGTCACAACTTGTAAGGTTGCAGTTAGGCATTGTTTCAAATTGGATGGGGAGGGGCAAGGATTTGACTGGGCCTGCCCCTCAAAATTGCTGCTGCCTTTAAGGGTATTCCATTAAAGGAATCCTGGGGCTCCACATTTGTACGTACCCCTGGTAGGGGCTAGGACCGCGCAGGAGCCTCTGGGAGCATCTGAGGCAGAGGTGAAGGGCGTGGCTCCCTGCCCCATCCTCTCTCAGAGGGTGCTCACCTACTGGCTTCCCTAGTTCGCTAACGGGAGTCAGATCTGTCCCAGGAGGGGGCCAGATGGCGGGAACCAATGCCTAAGCAACCACTCACATTTAGTTGTATTTAAATAAAGTTGTGGCCAAATAAATACCAAAAACCTTAAACTTAAATTCTGAGTGATGTGTGAGTTATTGGAGGGGATGCAGGGGCATCGCAATAGGGGGCGAGGGGTGGGGGCCCGGGCTCCAGTCAGCGGGGGGCGGCGCGGCGCCCCCTCGCCACTCCGCCTCCGCCTGAGTAGGAAGAAGACAAAGAGCGCTATGGATTGGCTTGCCGTGCACTTTGTGCTTCTTCCTACTCAGGCGGAGCGGTGAGGGGTGTCTCTGCTGACGCCCCTCACCGCTCTGCCTGAGTAGGAAGAAGCACACATTGCGCTATGGAGCAGGTTGCTGGCGCTGGAGCACCGCCCCCTAGCAACCCACTCCGTAGTGCGACGTGTGCGTCCTGCATTGTGACACGTGCGTCGTGACGTGCGCCGCATGCGCGCGATGGACGTCCCACCCCCTGGCGGGGTGCCTTCTGGTTTGCTGCCCTGGGCAGCCAGAAGACTAGCGACGCCGCTGGGGGGATGTCTTGGTACCTCGGCGCACAATTAATGGAAGGTCCCACAAACCATACAGTATTCATTTTCTGGACCAAGCACTCTGGGGTATAAAGCAGAGAGAACCGAGGGTCAGTAGAGGCAAGTATGGTGGGCTTTCACCAGCATCACAGCTACTTACCTGTATGGGGCTGCGGCACCATGGTGGTGAGGTTGGGGCTGTGTGCATACACTGGTGGGACTGCTCCTGCCACCAATCTGATGCTTCTGCAAGTATACCAATGTAGCCACAACCCGGTAAGCAGCAGTGATGTCAGTGTTGGCCCACCATATGCGCCACTCCTGCAAAGGGCCACAGTTCTCTGGATAGGTCCCAAGCCAGTTGAACTGAAGTTGATGAATACGAAGGCAGCAAAGCTGGGTCAATGATGCAGCTGAAAGGACATGAATTTCATTCCACGCAGTGAAAACCATTACTAAACGTCTACATGTTTCCATCCATTCTTCAACGGAATTAAAATGTAATTCCCTGGGATCAAGAGCCTGCTGCGATGGTATTCTCATTTCCCCCAGGTTATGGAATAAGAGGAGTAGTGAGCAGTATCTGGAGGAGTTATTCCTGGATTTCAACCCTGTAGATGGGTTTACAACTAGCAACTTTTCAAGCAAAAGATTGAACTGGAAATGTGGCCCACTTCCCCTGTGGTAGTGACATGTCTGTCTTCAAAGCAGCAGAGGAAAAGTGCTTTCTGCTAAAAAGGAAAACCAGAAAATCTCACCCTCTCCTGACACCTACAAGCAGATGTTCAGAATCCACTACTACTTCTCTATTATCCATCTCCTGCACTCTCAAGATTGGAAAGTCTGGCACAAGATGTAGGTGCTGCTGTGCCCACTGGAAAATCTGACACACAAAACGCTCTAAGTATTTCTTTCATTTGCGCACAATACACATTTTCCTTCTGGTCCTCTCACCTATAGGAACATTTTATATAGTTTTGTCAGAGAAGGAAAATCTAAACTCCATTTTTTATTACCCGGTGGGCCGTGAAATGAGGAAAATAAATGAACTGCATGTGGATGGATCCTAAGTTTCCATGGAAAAATCAGAGCTTTTAACAAGACAGCAGCAAGTTGCTCCTGGGACCTGGTCGTTCATACTAGTTGGGCCCAAGTCCAAGTAAATTCTCCTCATAAACCCAAGGCTAATGACAGTTTTGAGGGGACCTGAGGCTCTCCTTCATCCCCAGCAATCTTACCAAGGGGTGGAGGAATTAGTGGTTGTGGGCAACAGAGGTAACAGACAAGTGGCAGTGGGCTGCTCAGCATTGATATGAAACGTGCCAAATGAAGTGTTGGCCGCTGCAACCACGATATTCTTTTCCCTGAAACACCTTTGGGGCCCAGACACATTCTGGGGAAATTAATATGGCACTAACTGCAGCCTGTCTTCATTCATAATACTCAGCCAAACCACAGCTTAGCTCCCAGTAGCATGTAGCAGCAGGACTAGAGGAGGAGCCATGATTCTCTAAATCTGAACCAGCACGCTTGCTTGTTCACACTAAGCTATAGTTGGTTTTAGTGGCACATGCAAACTAGGCCATTGTCTCACAAAATACATACAACCAAAGCTTTTCTTCAGCGTGTTCAGGGCATTCCGGCACCTCTCAGGTGCAGGGCCAGTGCTAGGGTTTTTTGCACCCTAGGCAAGATCACCTTCTGGCGCCCCCCCCCCCAATTAATAATAATAATAATAAAATATAAAAGTAGAAAAAATGAAAATGAAATAAAAAACAGCTGAGAGGCGCAGTGAGGTGGCCCCAGGCTCGCGCTCCCCGCGCGCCTCCGGAGGAGCCTCCACCTCCACTGCACCTGTCAGCTGTTGAGCGGATTCAGGCCGCTCTCCGGAGGCACATACGCGCCTCAGGATAGTGGCCTGAAGCTGCTCAACGGGTGACAGGCGCAGTGGAGGCGGCCCCAGGCAGCACCGGGGGGCGGCGGCAGGCAGGCTAGCCAGCGCCCCCTCCATTTTGGCACCCTAGGTAGCTGCCTAGTTGGCCTAAATGGACGCGCCAGCCCTGCTCAAGTGGGTCCCGGAAGTGAGGAGAGAGACCCAGCAAAGCCCCGCTGTGCCTCTGGCTCATGAGGAGACTCTCCCTGGAGTCTGAAAGGGTCATCCTCTATGGCTTCAGAGAGGGTCTCCTCGCGAGCTGGAGGGAGAGCGGAGCTTTGCTAAGGCTCTTCAGCCTCCCAACTAACAGCTGGCGTGTGGGGAAGCCGCAACTCAGCTGAGGAAGCCCCCACTCTGCCCCAGCTCACACGAGTTAGAAAGCTGGTGGTGGTAGCCTCTCCACACCTCAGCTGAGCAAGCTGCCATACTGCTCTGGCTCAGGTGAGTCAGAGGAGGGGGAGCTCATTAAGGTGCTCAGCTGAGGCATGGAAGACTCCCCTCCCCTTAACAAGCCTCTGGCCAGTGAGGATACGTCCCTCTCCTCAGCCCAAAGAGATATTCTTTGGGCTCTGTGGTGGGTCCTTTGAGGGTGGTGTGTTCTGAGCTCTCTCTCTCTCTCTCTCTCTCTCTCTCTCTCTCTCTCTCTCTCTCTCTCTCAAAAAAAGCACTGCTTACCACAAACCTAAATCGCTATTACCTCCCCTATTATAGATGTGAATAGCTCAGCTAAGGAGCATCCTCTGGACATATGGCCGAACTATGATTTGGAGTTTTCAGTCTTAGGGCTCACACATAACTACTGTACTGCGAAAAGAAGTCCCACATAAAGAAAGAAATGGTTACATTTCTTTGCAAATATGCAAATAATGTTTTTTTAATGGCATACCTCAGCCTAGGCCAAAGCCCCCAACTCTCCTTGCCCTTATCCCAGGGCCACGAAAGGTTGGTGGGAGATGGTTATCAGGTTCTTTTTCAGATGGTGGGTATAAGGAAGCCATATGCACTGATATACGGGTGCTGTAGTCTGCTCTAGGGCAGGTGCTTCCTGCTGAAGGCAGTGATTTTGTTTTTTATTATAATCTCACTCTTTATTAGCATTGGAACTATGTTTTAAGATCCAGCTGACACGCTACGTTTTCTTCTTTCAGTAGATTTATAGCATTGCGCTTTGAGAGCTACAGAAGCCAACTTTAATATGCCTTTTAAGTACGCTTTGGTTTTTTAATAGTTAAGACCTTTGAAGGCTTCTGGAAAAACACTGAGACGCCTTTCCTCCCTCTTACTCTTAGAAGAAGGAGAAGGAGAAAAAGAAAACACGCACATTATCATTTAAATATACTATTTCAAATATACTGTGTCAAAGTGGGATTGTCATTTTGCCCAGAAAGTCAGGAATTGCCGTACCTGGATTCCAGGCACAACAGCAGCTTCCTTCCCAAAAATTGAACTGTTGGCTTGACTTCTCAGCCCACGCTACAAAAATAGCTCTCTCTGTGTGTATACATGCGTATGAAGGTTTCTGGAGGGGGGAATAAAAAGAAGGGCATTGAGGCAATGCAATCTGCCCCATCTCAATCCAGTACTGTATTACTACACTGTTGGGAACCTGCAACAGGCTTGGTGTGGGAAATTTCACCGCTCCCCCACCCCTAGCTTCGACAAATGCCCAGGGTGAAAATCTGTTCTCACGTCCCTTCTCTCCTTTTGGTATATGTCAGGTAAAGGGGTATACAAATTGTGTAACAGAGTAGGCCTTTCTAAACCCACATTTGCACCGTTTATTTAAAGCAAGAGGATCCCACTTTAACAGTCATAACTTGCTCCAAGAATCCCAGGAGCAGTAGTTTTGTGAAGGGTATTGAAGTGCTTGTGATGGTCTTACTCCCCTCCTCTAGGTGGCCAAGTGTGAATGTGTCTCGGGTGTGCTTCAAACAACCAACATTTATCTTTTCCCACTCTGCACTGCCATACCATACAACTGCTTCTACATGTCTGATATGTTACCGGTAGAACAAAAGAACAAGCGGGAAACGGTTTTCCAATTCTGATTTTAAAAGAAAAGAAATACCGTAACTGCATAAGCACAGTTTTGCATTTTAAACTCACTTAAAACTTAAATAATAGCGCTATCCCAATTGCATGTGGAGTTTGTTTTTTCTACTGTGATACTAACCCCCTTAATTCGGGTCTTGTTGTAGAAAATGATAATTAAAAAAAAAAGCATTACTGTATGATTACAATTTCAGTAAACAATTACAGTAAAGAAAATGACCCTGAAATTTATCTTACAACTTTTTTAGAAGACATCTGAAGGCAGCCCTGTATTGGGAAGTCACTAATATTTGATGTTCTATTATGTTTTTATATGTGCTGGAAGCTGCCCAGAGTGGCTTTGGCAACCTAGCCAGATGGGTGGGGTATTATTATTATTATTATTATTATTATTATTATTATTATTATTATTACCAAGACACCACAAATAAGGACCGCTTTTGTATGAACTTATTTGACCATTGTTGAAATGCATTTCTAGAAAGCTAATGACCATTTCCAAACTGACATCAAGAATTAAGTCCTTTCGGTAAATAATATATTTGGTAATAAAGAACACTTAATTAGATTTTGAGTTGTAGTCTATAAAGGCTGAATTATGGGGAATTTACGAAATTCCTGCAGTATTTGCTAATGCAATTCGCTTGAAAATTGACTGGTGCAGAAAGAACCTTCAAAGATGCATTTTCAGTAACAAGGACCACACTGACTCTTGCCTACATTGTTTACACCAGCCCTGCACCGTGACCACATGCCCATTTTTGCTTCTTAAATGCCACTGTCTTTTAAACCAAATAAGTGTCTAACTATAGAAAGCCTTCTCTTGGGAGATAATGAACATGGAACAGAGCAAAGTAGTAATTTGGAAACCCAGCAGGGGACAGGAGCCAATTGTTCTGACGTGTGTTTGGTTGGGTTAATTTCCTGTGCCCAGGCCCAAACGCATTAACTTCTGACTGGTTTGGGATTTCAAAAGAGGGTGGTTTGGTTTAGGATGGCACTCAGAGGAGCAGAGTGAGAGGTGTACTCAGGTGATTATGTAAAATTAATGCTATTATTGTTATTAAACCAATAACTGTCTGGCTGAAAAGTGCTATTTAATGGGCAAACTAGCCCAGACTAAAACATCTGCACTGCTTCTAGCCAAGCAGAACTAACTGCATGCTGTGAAGAATGCCGAGAGATGTACTGGGAAAATACGATACTAGGGGCTCCTGAGGAGAAGACCAGGAAGGTTGCCTCTCCAGTGAGAGAGGGGAAGCACAATCCAGGAAACAAATTGGATATTTGGGGAGAGAAACAGGGGGGAAATATGTATAGGAAACAAAAGGAAGGGCGGCGGTGGGTATGGAGTAGGGAATTGGATAGGCAGCAGTGTGTGGTGAGGGAATGGTGTGGGCTGGATTGGGTCAAAGCTGGTGTGGGGTGAAAGTAGGGGTGATGGTAACAAGTGGACGGATTGAGACGGTCTAGAACTGGAAATGTTTGAAAGGAACTTGTCTATGCATCTTGGGACTTGCAAACCAGGGGAATGAACGATGAAATAGTTTTTTTGGAATGGAAGGTATGGAGTACTTGTGGGGGGAAATTACAGGCTAAAGGGATTAAAAATATGAAGTTAAATATAAGAGTAATTGGAAAATAGAATGTCAAGGATAGAGTGATATAGTATAAATAAAATATGAATAATGTTGAATTAAGATTAATAAATGTCGGATTTATAGGTAGGGATTTTAAAAATTTATATTGTGAAGGCTGTATAATTGGGGTCCAAATTAGACTCAGGGAGAGAGGGACGGGGAAGTCAAAGTCATTAATAAGTGATAAAAAATAAGACTTTTTTCTTTTTTTCTTTTTTCTTTTTTAAAAAAACTTTTTACTTTTTCTGTTTTTCTATTTTTTTGTCTTTTCTTTTTTCATCTTTTTGCTTTTCTTTATTTGTTTAGCGCCACATGTGATATGTGTATAATGAACAATGAATGCTACCTATACATGTAACCAGAAAATTTTCAATAAATATATTTTTTTAAAAAGAAGAAGAAGAAGAGATGTACTGGAAAAAATAGACTCTGAAGACCTCAAAGCTGAATGGATTGGCAGGGCCAGCTCTGAAATGGTATGTGATGAACATTATTGCCTCTCTCCCCTTGTACTGGGTGCCCAACATGTGGGCATAAGAAGCTGTCCCACATTCATTTTAATTTGTATCTATTTATATACATTTGCATATAATTTGTATATATTTATATGTGTAACACTTTTGAGTTAAAATGGTCAAAGCAGCACACTACTAAAACAATTCATCTTTAAAACAAGACTGATAAAAGAAAAGTCAGCAACAGTGGAGTTTCCACTAAATCTACTTCCATCTTAGTTGTTGTTGATACTGAGTGAAATTAATAAGGTGGTGGTCAGCCAAATTTCCCAATAGTGTTTTTTTTTCAGATAGTAGGGGCTACTATTAGAAAGGTCCTGCTCTGTGCTTTATGAATTCCAACCTGAGTAAACATGTTGGGAACATGGAACATGACATCATCTGATAACCTATCTTGAAGATATGCCCATGACATATATTTTTTTACACAAGGGTTCGGCAGCACTGGGCTTTCCCATTTCCCTGTCTCTGAGATATATTTGCTTCACTGCAGCCAATGTTCTGGCTGTGAAGAGCTGGACCACATACAAACACGAAAAATGGAAGCCTCCTAACCCATCTTCCTCCATTTTTTATTTGCATACTTTAATTCCTTTCCATGCATGTGCATTTAAAATTCTCCATTGCTGAGTGTTTTGACTGAACTTCCAAAAAGGAAAGCAATGGGAAATTGAAAGGGAAATTGACTTAGCTGCAGAACTCCAGACTATTTTAAGTCACCGTGACAGGGAATGGAAAATATAATATCAATGATAGCTTTCCAATGATGAAGAGTAACTTGTGTTTATTCAGTTATAAGTCATCTCACACTTCCTTCAGTATCTCAAGAAAAGCACCTGCCTTGAGGTCTCCGTAATATGCAGCTTCATTTACATTTGGTTAATGAATTAATGGGTTATGTGAAATCCTATATGCACTTACTGGTAGCTCGGTGGGACTTCCTTCTGAAAAACAAGACGCTGAGGATTCAGAGGACATGGTGGACAGCTAGGGATGTTCCTTTAATCCTTGCCTGCTTTTGGTCCTCCATTTGTGTAAGTAAAATATGTCCCATGGCTCCCCCTCCTCTTTGGAGTTCTGTATAGGAGGATAGAGTCAGAAGGAGACGGCTTAGGTCCCAGCAGTATCCCCTTTCAGCGTGACACACAGTTCACTGCAGTCAACAAACAATCCTAATGAGAACAGTTTTGCAGTTGTCGTACCCGGTGTCAGTTACACAGCTTCTTCCGATAATCCCAGTTCCTCCTCGGCAGGGATACTTGCAGAGGACATTTCCTCACATATTAAGCAATCCTGAAGGCAACCACAAGACTCCAGTGAAGCATTCGGAAACTAAGCCTCCTCCAAAGATTCGGTGTCTGAAAAGCCATTCAAGCAAAGGCTCCTCACAACGTTCATTTTTCTCTCCCCCTCTCACTGTGGCTTAACTGTACAGCAGGATTCATCAGCCTTAGGTTTACTTTATGGTTATAATCATCTGCATCCAGACATAGACGTCTTGAAATAAAGCAAACCAAAACTAGCAACTCTGATTAAGAGCCATACATTTACTTGGACACATCGCACTGAATAAGACACAAAGCATATACGGTATAGTAAAAAGTTTTCCCCACACCACCAGTGAGAAGTCTCTGGGAAAAGACCTTAGGAAACTGCTATGTCTTTAGATGTTCCCTTGACAGTATTGCTTCAGAAACTGTTTCAGCTAAGCTCTGTGAAGTACTTCATAAAAGTTTGTACTTTTAAGCACCTGCTTAAGTCACATGGATTTAACTCGGGAATTGGGAACCAGTGGAACTCCAGATACTGGACTACAATTCCTATCTATGACCATTAATCGAGCTAGTCAAAGCTGATGGAAGTTAGTCCAGCTAATCTGGAGGCCCACTGGTTCCTCAGCCCTGGCGTAAATTCATATTTCACTAAGCTGGAACTCAAAAGAGCTACTCTTTAGAGCGGTGGTCCTGAAAGCAAATTAAAGCATTTTTAGTTCTATTTGTATGTTCATTTTAAATGTGTGTATCCTGCCTTTCAGCATAAACTTTCAAGGTCTGCATTCCTTTGCCATATAATGTAGAGGAGGGTGTTGGGAGGGTGCAACAAAATGGGGTTGACCCAGTTGGGTTTCCATACAGAAGTCTGCCCAACTGGGGAAGTCCAATTTAGACCTGCCATTTTTTGTTATATTTTCTTAGCAGGGTCAGAGTTCATTCTGTTTGCTTTTTTTATAGCTTTTCTCAGGCTTTGCTCCTCTGTTATTGACACAGCCAACAATTCCGTCTTCTAATTTGACTCTGGGTTCAGTGCAATTATTTCCTTATAGATCCTTGCCTTTTATTTGCTTACCATGGAGCTATCTGTCAGATTTAGGAGTTGCAACAAAGCTGTCCCAGAGGGTTTGAGAGCCCCCATTGATTCAGGGTGTGATCCCAGGCTGCGAAGGCTGCAATCTTATCCTCATTCTTTACTCAGTTTTAATTTACTTCTGACACCAGGAGTCTTAGGCTTAAAAGCTTCGGCTCATTGCAGATGCTGACCACTGCATCAACTTTCCACTGGTTTCTTTGCCTTAATGGAAAAAGTGACATCATGAGACAAAGTTTCCATGGGGACAGACAGCAATCAGTACTGGTTTCCACGGTGTTGTTTAAGACATGTGCTGATGTTAAGGGAATCAAGAATACACACCCGCCAAGCTATTTGTATGCTGTCTAATCATCTTACAAGTTAAACAGTTTACCTTTATTCCTTTCATTTTCAGAGTCTAATAGATACCAATGAGTCTGTAGGCAAAGTGAGACCAAAAAAGATTCCTTCACCCGGTGCTATGGTGTATTATTTGCTTGTGAACAGCAAGCTCTGCTGTACTAGGCTAGACTGGGGCAAGACAGCCAAAATAGAGTGATAGGATTCAGCCAGGGATATCTTAGGGCAGAACATGCTTATTTATTATTTCAACAATTTGCGTATCATGTTATTGTTGTCATCTCCAAGCAGCGTACAGGAGACTCGATAGAACAAAACTAAAAAGGAGTTAAAACTATAAAAAGCACAATTCAATTAAAAGTCTGCTGATTTTTTTTTTTATCTTCAGTAAGCACCAGACATTAACAAGGTCATCCATCTCAATACAGGGTCATCCATCAAGATGACCAAAAGTGGAAGAGCAAAGAAACATCCTTTCAGCAAGCAGGCCAGGGTTAAGGGCTGAATTCTGCTGGACTTATCTGGGGAGATGGATGAGATGCATCACTGCATGATCTCCCACAGTTCACATGAGCTGCATTTAGTCCAACTTGGGCCCCCACCCAGGTGTGGAGGAAGGGGAGTGCGGTAGGTGTGGGCTGCCCTGGGTGTCACCACTGGGGGGGGGTGACAAAATGCCGGGCAGCACTCACTGCAGGGCTTGCAGCGCACCCGAGCCACACGTCTCTCCTGGGAGTGACACCGTGGCTTGGTGCCCGCAGGCTCCGCGCTGCCTCAAATAGTGTGCCTGCTGCCTCCCCCTCAGCTGTAGGGTGGCTGAGTGGGAGGAGGCAGGCAGACTCCTTGGAGGCCCTGCGGAGCGTCCTGCCCCGGCTCACACCGCCCCTGGGTACAGGGCATGCACGCCACCCCTAGCGCCCGATCGGCTTGCTCAGCTGCTGCCCCCACCTGGCCTCATGCCTGCTACAGGCAATTTCAGGACCTGTACAGGTTGAAAATTCTACATAGCTGCTTGAAAGCCACTGTGGTGTGGTTAAGAGCAGTGGACTCGTAATCTGGTGAACCGGGTTCAATTCCCTGCTCCTCCACATGCAGCTGCTGGGTGACCTTGGGCTAGTCACACTTCTCTGAAGTCTCTCAGCCTCACTCACCTCACAGAGTGTTTGTTATGGGGGAGGAAGGGAAAGGAGATTGTTAGCCGCTTTGAGACTCCTTGGGGTAGTGATAAAGTGGTATATCAAATCCAAACTACTCCTCCTCCTCCTCCTCCTCCTCCTCTTCTTCTTCTTCTTCTCTTCTGTCTTCTGGCTGTAAAGTTTAAAATGCACCTACGGTACTTTTTCCCAAGGAAAAAGTACTTATTTAGGATGGGAACAGATGCAGCATAGATAAATAGATGCACTTTAAATAATTGAGCGCCAGCATGGGGGTGGTATTATTTTGGGTGTGCATAGCAGTGGTATGTAGAGCTGGAACCAGGATGGGCAGGGCCAGAGTCAAATGTGGGTGCAGCAACAAGTGGGTGAGCTGCCCCCTTTCTCTTTCTGCCACCCCTTTCTCCATCCCTTTCCCTCTTCCTTGCCACTTGCTTGAAATTAGGCTGTGGATGCAGCCCTTGGAGCCCACGTCACCCAACCTGCTGAGCCAGAGAGTGCTTGACTAGGACTGGAGATCCCAGGGTTCAAATCTCCACTCGGTTACGATGTTCATCTGGATCCAGTCCCAGGGTTGTTGTTAAGATAACATGTAGAGCAAGTCATGCATACTACCCTGGAATGAAGGTGTAAATAATAATAAAACTGTAGTTTATCCAGCCAGCCTGGGAACATCTTTTTTAAAACGAACACCCAAAATTTGGCACAAAGTGAAGTTTTCTCTCGGTGGTAGTAGTATGATCGCCACGCCCTTTCCACATTTCCCAAACTGGAGAGACATGAGAAAGTTCAATAAAACCCTATCTTTAATTATCCAATATGCATTTAATGATGTTAATACTTCACACTTTCAGGCCCTTAATGCTGTCATGGCAGCAGATGTTTGTGGCTGCTGGCATTTGAAGAAATACATTTCAGCCTTGTTTTCAATGTCTATTGTTGAAGACTTGGTTCTCCATCAAGGGCTGAGTCCCAGCTGCTCATGGCCTCTCCCTTGCCTCAGAGCAGGGGTTCCCAACAAAATTTTCTCGAGGACCCCTCATCGAGCCGCTATTGTGACAAGGACCCCCATTAATTCCTAATCCTAAATCTAATTCCTAATTCCTAATCTAATTTTTCCAGTAAGCTTAACACTGATCTTGGAAGGGTTAGGTTCAAGGGACTCCAACGATTTAGGTTCAATGGACACTGACAAGATCGGTTCGAGAGTCACTGACTTACTTGCTTGAACATCAAATGCATTATCTTCCTCTTCATCTGTAGGCCTTTGTCGTTTTAATGAACCACTTTTAAACCAACGGTCCATTTTTAACTACGTGAACTGTAGCTTCCGCGAAAAACAACGCTTTGTTTACAAACACTACTGTTTTGCAAAGAGGCAGCATGCGCCAGGGAGGAGGAAGGGGAATGGAGAAGACAGGGTTACCTGCGCAGTAGCGCACAAATGAAGCCGACACGCGCAAAGCATCTTGGGGAGGTGAGCGTTAGTAGAATGTGCGCGCTGCCTCTTTGCAAAACAGTAGTGTTTGTAAAGCACCACCTAACGGCATACAGCAGAACTACTGCCTCTATCTAATTCTAGTTTTGCGCTAGACTCTGCTCATGCAGGATGCGGCCAAAACAAAAACTCTGTTATCATACGAAATATATTTAATATATTTTTTATTCTAATAGCATCTTGCGGACCCCTCTGGCATAGCTCGTGGACCCCTGGGGGTCCGCGGACCACCTGTTGGGAACCACTGCCTCAGAGAATTCCAGTGGGCTCTGCTGCCTAGTAGGTAAAGGCCAAAAGGCAACACCAGGGAAGACCAAGACCAAGGATGAGGGCAGAAATGCTCTCATCTTGTCTAAAAGCACTTCTGTCTGTTTTGCAGTTATCAACTCTATAGGCCATTTCTGTAAGGTCATCATTTTTATATAGCCCTGGATATTATTACTGCTTACTGTGAATGCTTTCAGGTTTGGTGGTTCTGTTCTTCCTTTTAAGCCATTAATATGGTGCATTGTGGCAAATTCAAAGGCAAATATTGTAGCTTTGCGCATCTTTTCAAATACAACATTTGCGTCATGAAACACTGACAAAATCACATTTCCTTTAAACCTGCTCAAATTTTAAGCACTTTGTACAATTTGTGAAGAAGAAGGGTTAATAAAGTATCTCAAAACAGCAATTTAGAGATTGAGTTTTTCTTTCTCTTTTGTTTTCTTTTTCCTGTTCCTAACATTTATGTAACTGCACCAAGGAGGCATTTTAGTGGGAAGAAAGCCCACGCTGTACCCACTTTTGCCTGGGCTGTGTTCCAGGAATTGGATCTGCCCGTCACTTAACAACCTTCCTGCTTTCAAGTGATCTCTTCCTCCTTTAAACTTTTACTCCATAGCTCAACCCCACTAATGGTGGAAATAAGCTATTGTCTGTATAAACTCAGCCCAGAAAAAGTGAGTGGTGATTGCTTGGAGATTAGACAAATTATGCTCCATAATATATGGAAGGGATTTAGGAGTCTTTAATCTCCTTTTCTCCTTACAGACAGTCTCACATTACTTCAGGGGAGTAGGAATCATGGAAATTCCTACAGATCATTCCAAGGAACAAAGATTTTCTAGGAGGTTGTAAATTATGATAGCAAAGAAAGCATAATCTTTCAAGGCCTTGAGGTCTTGATGGTTTATAATAATATCTCCAGCACTTTTTATCTGCTTCCTGCTAAAGTAAACAAATTAGCTGAGTAGTTTGATTTCTTGAGCATATTCAAAAATAAAATCATTTCTTTTGATATTTGAAATTATTTAACCAGGGACAGAGCAGAGACTCTTGCCTGGACTTTTATGAAACACAGGGGTGTCTATTCCCCCCCCCCAAATTTTCTGTCTGAGTCAAAAAATAGTGAAAATGAATGGGGAGAATGTTGATGTTGGACTTGAGCTTTCTACAACAATGTGATTTTCAAGCTTACTCTGGTATGGGTCAAAATATCTTTGGGGTGTACATTGGGCCAGATGCCACATTAACTGACCAAGGATCCAATTGGTTCAGGCTTACAAACCGACAACCATGTTCAGCCACATGTCCTGCAACACCATTAAGTTTGTGATGACAGGGCTATAAATTCAAAAAGCAGTTCAGGCTATTGAAGCTTGTGTCAGAGATAAACTAGGGACATATAAATCATCCCCCTCCTTCCTCTTCATGTCCAAAGACTTTCTTGAACACAGTTGATAATTTACCAGATCGTCCTCTGTAATGTTTCACCCCCCACACTGCTTCACCATGGGGTTGAAGCTAATACAGTGAACCCCACTGGCTTCAATGGGCCTACTGGCGGAGTTCCTGTACCAGTCACTAAAGAATTTCTTGCTACCTCAGATATATAACCTACCATTTCTTGACAGAATGCTTTGTCCCTGCCATCTTGGCAGGGGATTTGATCCAAAACATGTGTACTAAAGGAATAGCAGCGGCATGACATACAGGATTTCAGTGTTATTTCCTTTTGAAGCCTAGTGTGTTCTGTGGATAAGACTGTTTCTCTGCCACCTGTTTATTCTATTTACATTAAGCCAGGTGCATAATGCAGAGTCAGGCAAAGACGCTAAACATTCAGGAGAATATTACGCAATAAACCTCTAGTGCATATAGAAAAGCAATGAAATAACTTTAAATCTAAGCACATGGTGGGTGGTTCATATGAACTTCCAGGTGACCTGCTTATTGAACATTGATTTGTTTGCAGATAAGTTAGACAACATTGGCTATTTCATGAGTATCCATTCTCATTTGTTTGTGGGGAGGTTAGATGATGCTCCATCAAAGAGAGAGTTATCCCACACTTTCCACTACATTTCCACTTCACTTTCTTTATCACAAAAAGTCCAGTCTTTGGGGGAACCTAGATTTGTTGTACAAGAGCTCGAGATGGGCTTTAATTGCATACCCTGGATTTGCCTGTACTGTATGTGATTCCCACTCCAACATAGCAACTATCTAGAAGCGCCTAATAAAGAATTCCCTGAGTAATTATGGATTGTTTGTAGACAGGTTGCTGTCAGGGCTGGTTCCAATGCAGGTCGGCCCTCAAGATGCAAAAACAAGCAGAAAAGTTAACTCTTTATTCAAGGAAACAGGACTGGTCCCTATGAAACAGTTGCCAGGACTGACAGTACCCACCTCCTCAGCTGGATGTTTCCCAAACACCCTTAAACTATGTTGGAGGAGGGGGGGAACTTGTGCTCTTTGTTCTGCTACACACATAGCTCTCTGTGTCCTTAAAGACAACTGGGGTGGGGAGCTTACTATAGTAGGAAAGGCAAACTCCGTGGATGCTTCTGCAACCTCTGCTGAGTCTGAACTGCTTTCTGCACCTGTCTCTTTTTGCTCACTAAAGTCTGTTGCCTCTTCAGCACCCAACCATTCTTCTCCCCCTCTCTTCACGCTCTGGCCTGAACTCAGTGTCCTACTACCAATCCCCAGGGTCTGAGACTTCCTCCTCTGGGACTTCCCTAGGGGGTTGCCCAACTGGTGCTGCCCCCCCCTTCTCATCATCCAGCCAGTCCCTGGCAGTTGCTCTACAATGCATAGAAATGGGAGTTCGATTTTTTTACAAGGTAAGGGCAACTAAATCTTCCCCTCCTCATCTGCTCTCTTACCATGCTTCTTACTCAAGCACTTTTCATCCCAGTTCAATTCTATGCTGCTTGGCTTCTAAAGGTACCAGAACATAGCTGTCAAGTTTTCCCTTTTCTCGCAAGGAAGCCTATTCAGCATAAGGAAATTTTCCTTTTTAAAAAAGGAGAACTTGACAGCTATGTACCAAAAGTTTGTCCAGGTCAAATCAACAGCCCCAGGTATTGCTGTTGAAAGGCCAAAGGTGACCTGCCCACACCATGGGATGCAAAGTAGAGTTGTCACCTCTGCTTAGAAGTTAAGTCATTTAAATGTCTGGGAACGTAAGCTATGAAGAAAATACCAGTATATCTGAATAGCAGATGCATGCACACACACAAACATCCTAATTAGGCGTATTTAAAAGTAAACAAGAACTGATTACCTTACAGAAGTGGAAAATCTATTTTGAGAAGACAGTGTTTATTGCCACCCTAAACTTTCCTTAAAAAAACAATTTCCTTGCAAATGTCCTCCCTACAAGTGCTGGGACCATATTTCACTGCCAGGATATAATTACTAATAGAGATTATGGGCCACATATACATGCCACACACTCAACATTACATCCTTTTATTCCAAATTAATTGATCTTGAATAACTACCGCGTTTGTGTCCACATTTTCAGATGCTAATGCCCACAAGTTTAAGAAAAGTGACCACTTTAGCCAACTGGAATATGCATAAACAGGGATAACAATACTGTATTTAGTGACCTTGAATATATACTCTGTTCCTTGAGAGTGGCTGAGCTGTGGGTATCCCTGGCTTCTCCCTGTACTTACATCCCTGAAAACATATCGAGTTCTTGCTCATGAGAATATAAATCTGTCACAGCTGAGCTGATCGACTTCCTTTGAGCCACTCTGCCCTTCCCGATCTTAATTGGTGGCACTATTTAAAGGGATTTCCCCTTAGCGAAATGGTTAAATGCAAAGCATTATGTCCAGCCTGTACTGGAAATGGTAGGCAAGCAACTCAGGGGAAAAGATTGCGCTGGCCTCTGTGGCTTGACGTGTCCATCATGCCACCCTGTAATTAATAACAGATACCCTCTTCTGTCACTTGTGATGTTATCATCAGGAGTCTTATGTTTCAAAGTGAAGAGAAGCATGTAAATTAGGGGCAATTTGGTCTCTGAAACAGACTTTATGGAGTGGAGATTTTAATGCTGTCAAGGGAATGAGATGCCTGGGGTCTGTTGCAAGAAAGCCATTCAGGAATGGGGCCGCTGAACCCTGTGTGTGTGTGTGTGTGTGTGTGTGTGTGTGTGTGTGTGTGTCATACATATACAAAACTGTTATGTTGTGTAATGGTGATAACAAATATATCCGCATGCCAGTCATTCTAGAGTGTGTACATATTACATTGCAGAGATAGCATGTCCCTGTTGTCTGTGGAAGAAATGCTGAGAAATGAGTGAATTCCTTCCCCCCCCCCCCCTTGAAAGCAAACAAGAATAGACAGTCTGCATAGGAGCTCAAGTCCTGGAGCAGGGACTTCACAGGTTATGCTCAGCTTAAGGAAGACCAAGAAGTTGCAGTGCCTCTCATGGAGTTTCCCAAACTTCCCCCTTCTCCCTCCCTAAGACATCACATAGTTGAAACAAAATTTAAAAAATTCCTTCCAGTAGCACCTTAGAGACCAACTAAGTTTGTCATTGGTATGAGCTTTCGTGTGCATGCACACTTCTTCAGATACGAAAGCTCATACCAATGACAAACTTAGTTGGTCTCTAAGGTGCTACTGGAAGGAATTTTTTTAATTTTGTTTCGACTATGGCAGACCAACACAGCTACCTACCTGTAACTACATCACATAGTTGTGAGAGCTGAAGACTTCTGGGTGGCCTCAGCAGCACAAGTTTCTTTTAATTATTCAAACGATTAACCAACAAGAACACACACACACACAGGTAAAGTTCTCATCACTTCAGCTGTGAGAAAAATTGTGTGTTAACATTTATTTGCATATACACAGCTGATTACAGCTGAGAGGCACTTCACATAGTGCAGTCGTAGCATGGCCCTTTAATGCTCTAAGACAGGAGTGGGGAAACCTGTGGTCCTCTAGATGTGTCCAGCCAGCCTGGCCAATGATCAGGGATTATGAGACTTGTGGTCCAACAGGTTTCAGTTTCCCATTTCTATCCCTCCACGTATCCCTCTTTAGGTAGTAAATGTTGCTGAATATATTTGACTTGCAGTTATTCTTTAATAAAAACATGCAGATCCACCATCAGATGAAGCATTCTGTTTTGGATGGCAGTGTTTCTCCCCCCCCCTTTATTAAACACTATTATGGTCAAGATACTAACATATCTAGACCCATGTGTGCACCACCAAATGACTAATTCTGCCCTGAATGAAAGTAATTCAGGCATCAGGCATCTTCTTTGATCATTCAATTGGCCTTTTAAAAACACTGTAGTTAAGAGTGTTATCTTCCTCTAAATGAAATTTAAGTTATGTTTAGAGAAGAGTTAACTCTTGAACCCATTATGGTTGCAACCACATCCTCAGGGCTGTTAACCTACAGCTGAACTTGCAACTAAAATGAGAAGAAGACAGAATCATGCTAACCTTGCTCCTTTACAGGAGTCAGCCGACAACTGTTGCTTTAACTCCTATTTGGTTATCTTGGTTTCTTTTCAAGGGGAGACAGCTATTAAATCTTAAACTCCGTTCCAATGTATAGTAGCTTTCAACTTCTCCCCAGCTGCAACACTTTCCCAACATCCCTGCTCTCAGTTAAGCAAACATTATGACACGTTCTGATGGCTTTAAACAAACTTGATTGTTCCATGTTCCTGGTAGAGTAGGGTTATCTCTCTCACTTTTAAAAATAAGGAACATTCATTCCTCTTTGCTATGTTGACTGGGGCATCACCAAATCCTACAAGGAGACCTGTCTTTCTTGTTATAGTCTTTGGCATTCCCATCTTCCTGTTTTTGAATGTAGCAAATATAGGTGAAGAAGAATACTTTATTACGGTCAAAGGCCAGCTCTTATAAAAATCCATTTGGAAGAACAGTTCCAAGGAACATAACATATATGTGACACTTTATACAACAATAAAATTGATATTTGTAAATGCAATGTGCATGGGAGTACTTAAAACTTAAACCTTAAAACTTAAAAAGCTGCCGCAGAGGACTGGGCCTAGATCGCTCGGGGAACTGTATTTCGGGACGTTCAGACGGGCTGGTTATTCTCAGGAGAAAGTCTGTGTCTGCATATCTGGACACAGAATCTGGCAACCGTCCTGGTTATCTTCTGGTCTTTGCCTAGCAGGAGCAGGTCATACATTTGCTCTTCCGGGAGGCCTACTGACTTTGCCAGTATGGGGTCCAGGATCTCCCTCCATGCCTCTTCACAAATATAGGTGCTTTATTTCTTGGGACAAGACAGAGGTAAAGTGCGGCACAGGAAACAGAGTGATGTTGTGAAAGGTGATGGATGTCCGTTTTGCCTAGAAACCAACATTCTTTCAGAAGACATGGTCCATGCAAAGTAAATTATTCTACTGTAGGGAAAAGAGGAGCACTAGGGAAGCTGAGTAAATCAAAGATGCTCACCAGTTTGATTGTGTGCAGGCAAACAAGGTATTCATATAACTCAAGCAACAATGCACTGATTTCTTGCTTATCTATCAACTCCTTGCTTTTGTTCTCTCATGAAACTATTTCTGATGTCTGGGAGCATGAGAGGGGAAAACCTACTGAGAACTGTATTTTGAGATCCTTGTTCATTTACTGTTGCTTAATGAACCCAGTCGCACAATAAGGTGTGAGAGATTTTTTTTTAAAAAAACAGCCATTGTTCAGTATAGCTTTCTGTACAGGCAATATATATTATACTGAAAGTCCAAAATGCAAAGACTGTTCACAATCCCTGCTACTTTTTGAATTCACTGGTGTCTCTCAGTACTTTTAAAACAATCTCCTAAACGGTACTTGGCAGCATTCACTAGTGTCATTCCATAATTTCAATCATTCACCAGATGTGTGTGTAACTGATCATATTCCCTCCTGGTTGTCGACAAGCTGCATTTCGGACATGCACCACTGTGATATATGTTACTCTGACCGTGCATCTATATTCCAGCTGCACAGATGCTGTCAGTGTGCTTTTTCAGGAACTGCATTAAGCTGCAGCTAATCTTTGCTTTGTTTCTTTGTGTTTGTTCTAGTTCCGAATTCTGGCACATCTCTAAAATGTTCACTCCACATGCAAGACAAAGCTCCCTTAGGGGAGGGAAATGGTCATGGTGCTGAAATGCTGCAGGAAATGATGCAACTTGATACCTTAAAATCACCTGGGAAAATGTGCTGCTTCAAAAACCTGGGGTAAAATGAAGCAACAGATACACCATCTCAAATCCAAAGTGGCCTAACAGTATAGGGGGGGATTGCTTTTTTTCTGGGTCACAATAAAATTGATCACTGTAAGATATCTCATGGACATCTATATCTTCAGAACAGACAGACATTTTACTGAAATAACAGGGACCAATGGAAAAGCAAAGACCCCATAGAATGGGGCTGGTACAGGAACTGGTACCACTGTATGGGACTCTTCACACATTATCAAGCTTGCAAACTGATTTGCATCTGCTGTTCCATCACAAAGCTGTGAAAATGAAGAAGATTTAGCACAGATTATAGACCAGAGGTGGAGAGACTGTGAACCTCCAGATGTTGTTGGACTCTAGCTTCCATCAGTCCCCAGCCAGCATGGCCAATGGTCAGGGATGGAAGTTACAGTCCAGCAATATATGAAGGGTGACTGAGCTCCTCTTTCCAGGTATTGACATAGCAGAGGTTTGCTTTGCACAATCATACACATTACCAGCTTGATGGCAGGCAGCTGAATGAATGTCTCTGTTGATAAATATTGTATGTGAAATGTGATGATTGTTTCATGTGTGGTAGTATAGTAATAGTGACTCATACTAGGGGTAGGGAGAGTCAGGTTTGAATTCCCACTCAAACATGAAGTCCACTGGGTGACTGTGGGCCAGGCACCAGCTCTTAACAACAACCTGCCTCCCAGGATTGTTGGAGGGGTGCAATGGAGGGAGAGCTACCTTCAGCTTCTTGAAGGAAAAGTCATTCATTCATTCATTCATTCATTCATTCATTCATTAATAGCATATTGTGCTTTGGCTCATTCATACACGCAGGTCATTACTTGATGCTGCAGCCATCAAGTGATGAATCTGCTCACCAAGGTACCTTTAGAGTTGTATACCCTTTTGTCTGAAGAAGAGCTGTCTGTGCAAGCTTATTTCTGAGAGCTACGTAAATGCCACTCCTAGGGCTACAACCTATATCTGGAAACCCACTGCAGGGTCAAATATGTTGTTGTTGTTGTTGTTTAGTCGTTTAGTCGTGTCCGACTCTTCGTGACCCCATGGCCCAGAGCATGCCAGGCACTCCTGTCTTGCACTGCCTCCTGCAGTTTGGTCAGACTCATGTTGGTGGCTTTGAGAACACTGTTCAACCATCTCATCCTCTGTCGTCCCCTTCTCCTTGTGCATCTTTCCCAGCATCAGGGTCTTTTCCAGGGAGTCTTCTCTTCTCATGAGGTGACCAAAGTATTGGAGCCTCAGCTTCAGGACCTGTCCTTCCAGTGAGCACTCAGGACTGATTTCCTTCAGAATGGATAGGTTTGATCTTCTTGCAGTCAGCGGGACTCTCAAGAGTCTCCTCCAGCACCATAATTCAAAAGCATCAATTCTTCAGCGATCAGCCTTCTTTATGGTCCAGCTCTCACCAGGGTCAAATACAGAGCTATTCAAACAATATCTATGCTGTCCTGCTCTATCAGCTCAGATCTCTCACGAGGAAGCTGATCCAGTGTTCAAGGCAATGTTGGTCCACGGTGAGCTCCTGGGGTCCTTCTATACTAGGTTTATGAGCTGTTGTCGCTCCAAGTGCCTAGCTCCAAGTGAAGCCTTATATTGTATATGTTGGCAGGACTGTAGCGCAGGAAGCCCCACCTCCCAAGACAAGCTGGCTTACTGTTAAAGGGCCCTTGCCTTATCCTGCAGTCTTTGGCTTCTGCTGGGTTGGGGAGACAAGGGTACAGTGGGAGAAACCTCCTTTGAAATGGAAGTAGCCAATAAGACTGTGTCTTCCACAGTCCTGGGCCTGTCAGTTCTTCCCCCAAGGATAGAGCCAGAGCCTTATCCCCTGAGTCAATCACACAGTGCATTATCTCTCAGTTATGAAGACACATAAGAACAGGCCTTATCCTATATCAGGTGAGACATTGTTCAATCTCGTCTGATATGGTGTGCCATGGCTTAAAGCAACAAGAGTCACCTGGGATCTTCTGCTTGTAAAGCACATGTTCTACCACAAAAATTACAGGTCCTCTATGAACTGGTAGATGGTACACTGGTATGATCTTCTGACCAACAGTTAAGTGTTCTAAGTAGAGCTGTCAGGTATGCCTAAATTTATGGGGATAGGTCTGTATTTAAATATCCCATTCCTTCCAAGGTACGCCAGCCATTTGGAACAGCAGTTTAGCCAGTCAATTGTCTGCTCTGGCCGGCTGCTGGCAGCAGCTCCCTGGGATCTCAGATGGAATATTTCCCAGTTACCTAAGATAAGTGGAGATGCCAAGGACTAAACTGCCCCAGACTGCTGTGTTCCTAATATAGGATATGATTCTACAGCCAACTGCTGAGTGCTCCAGGTAGGGCTGCCATGTACTGTAAAGAGGCTGACTTCCATTGAAAATTTGCTTGCGTTCCAAAATACACCAGCCGCTTGGAAAAGTTCAGCTCTGCTCAGCCCTTTTTTGGAGCGCTCAGGGATGGGGGAAGAAAGCACAGACAGAAAACCCCGAGGCCAAAATATCTCCATTCCAGAATGATGCTGTTTCCAACTTGAGTCCCTCCATTCACTAACTGGCCAGCTCTGTTAATGGGATGAGTCTGTTTAAAGCATCTGGTCAGCAGTCAAGACAGCTGAAAGAAGAGGGAGGCAGAGAGATAGAATAGGTGCATTAATCTTGCAAATTGTGCCTATATCAGGAGGGAGGAAGAACTCAAGACAAAACCAGAAAAGCCGGCTTGTCCTGAAAACAATGTTCACCACTGTTTCCTACAAGGAGGCATCTGCTTGAGAATTCTCTACTGTAAGAATCCTACTGTTATAGTTAGGGGGAATATCATTTCCCACCATTGCAAAGCATCCTGCTTTAGTACTTAAGAATTGGAATATGTAGGTGCTTTAACAGGCTAGCAACCTGATCCCCCAAAGCAAGTGTGTTAGTGTATTAAGGAGGGAAGGAAGGTGTAGCAACTATGTGGGAGCACATAGTCCTGAAGCTTTTCATTCATTACATTTATTCACTGCTTTTCACAGTGTCCCAAAGCAACATACAATGTAAAAACTCCATATATCAGAATCATAAAACACAATAACTAAATATGCTCATCCAATATTATTTATAACAAGACAGATCCTACCCCCACCCCACCCCCCACCCCTCACCCAAAGATGAGTACTAAAAGACCAGAAAACATAACTACCCTTCCAATTAAGAAACTAAGGCCAGGGCAAAAAGAAATGTTCTAGTCTAGCGCCTAATAGCAAACAATGATGGTGTTGTTCCACAAATGTTCCACAAATGGAGGGCCACCACTGAGAAGTTGCCACCCTCCACATCTTCCTTGGAGAAGGCACATAGAGAAGGACCTCTTGCTGAATGTGGAGCTGTTTATTAAGAGATCCTGCCATCACCATATGCTTATATACCAACGAAGTACCAATGTCCACATCATCATCCATAGTAGTAGTAAAGTAGGTTTATAGGAATATTCTGTAAGAAAACAGATACCGGTAATTGGTATTTAAATGGCTTATAGCAACACATATCTAACTTTATTTGGATTCTTCTGTACCCGTACAGTGCAGTCTTGTCTCTGTTTACTCAGAAACAAGTCCCACTGAGATCAACGAGGGACGTACAAAGAAGTCATGTAACAACGGAAGTTGCTAAATGCAACTTGGGTGCTAGGTCTTCCCTATATTCCCTCATGCATTCATTTCTGACTGGATCAGAGAAATGGGCTGAGCTGCCAAGCAAGTTAGCTGCATCACTAAAAACACAAAGGTAGTCCTTTGCTCTGTGTGGTCCTAGCATCTGAAGACCCCGGACGTTATGGCCAGAACACAAAGGACAAAGTAGCACTCCTGACTTGACAACAGAGAACAAAAAGAATAAGGAGGGGCACAGAGGGCACAGAGAGAGAGGCTGTTTGAATGAAGCAATCAGTGATAGCTGATGGGATGTGTCATCTCATATGCAAAAGGAACAGATGAAAACCATCTGCTTTTCACCATCTCTTGGAAAAAAGTGGAGGGGGGGAAGCAAGCTTGGAATGAACTGTTATCCGGATTTACTGCCAACATCTGACCCACAATGGGGACTTTTTCTTCTTAAATTTATGCTCTCTTGTCTCATCATGTCATGACATCATCCAGCATGATGAATTTTAGGCAAGATGCACTCACATCTTGTTGGGGGCCAGGAGAAGGCACCCTTGCAGCACTGGGTCAGCTCCCCAGGCTCCCCCATTTCTGAGAATCACCCGACACATCTGCCATAGATAAGGCCAGAGGAAGCCACCTCCCTCTCTCCCAAGATGTACTGCATCTAAGAGAGGTTTCTTGTTTTGCTTTATTTAATGCAACATTTACTATTGTGTCTTCATGCTCCACCCTAAAGCTGGATTTTTTTCCTTAATTTTTTTTTTCCTTCTGCAAGGCAGCCAAACAGATTTAGGATCATAGGAATGATTTGTGTTGTTTTTCTCTTGGCAGCAAAGTGCAACCCTTCTGAGACTGGGAGGGAATCTGAAACACCACATCTCCATAACTTACTAAAGAACTTGGAATTGGAAGGGCGATGGGGCGAAGCATTGACACATTCCCTAGTTAAGAGAGAAATGCAGGCCAAGTTGGGACATACAGATGAGCAGCTCTTAGGTGGCCAGGGCAAGTTTTCTGCAGTTTCTCTGAACCTTACACTCAGAGCTGTCAAGTAAATCTGAAGAGAATTTATGGAAGGGCAATGAATCATGAGAAATTAAAGCACACAATCTTTGAAGGAAATCTGAAGGAAACTGAGGGCCAGTCTCTATGCTACAGGGGTTGTCAGCACAGTACGTAGTTGTGGGTACCAATGTACCCACCATGATCTCCTGTGCGGCCCATGAAAAGTCTCAGTAGAGATCCCCTCAAAAATCCACAATGCATGAGAGATTGTTTACTCTTCCTGCTCCATTCCTCTTTTGTGTGGCTTGGGCTCTCCTGCATCAAACACTTAAACATGCCCAAATTGAGCAGATGAGAGGTGCAAAGGGCTACTCATTTGGAGAAAGCACAGCAGTGGCTAATGTAGGCATCTTTCCAACTGGTGGGGGCATGCCGGCACCATTTTGCTGCAATTTTGCAGTCCTGTCTCTACATCCTGCCCTAAATCCACATCTGTTCGACTGGACACCGACACATTATTCAGCTTCATTCATTGTTCTGCGATGCTTCCCCACATTATTGCTCTCTGGAGACGCACTATTGTGCAATCAAAGCAAGACCTACACACACACCCTGAATACTTGGGGTATGAAAAGTTACAGGATTTCAGCTAAAAGCATTGGGATGTCCATGTGCGCTAATTGGAAACAAAGCAGCCTGACCCCCCCCCCCAAAAAAAAAACTTTTGCAGGTGCAAACAGGTTTGAAAGCAGAATCATCATTAGCTGCCCCAATACCATCATAAACACAAATACTCATGAATAAAGTCATCTGGAGCAGCCCTGGATGACACAAAGGCACTACAGAGACCAAGGAAGAGGAAGCTGATAGGCAGCGCCACCCCTTGGACTGGTTTTAAGTAAAAATACAAGCAGGTAGGAACTGGCTGAGGGCAGAATGAGGGTGCTGGGGCAGTGCCCCATTTGTCCTAATGGGCCTGCCTCCATTGCAAGTATGTATATGACCACTATGGATTATTTCAATGCACAATACAGCTCTGTCTCAGCTCTAGGTCACAGCTACTTTGTTTACAGAGACAGTCCCAGGTTCAATCCCTGCCATTTGCAGCATGGGGGATCTCGGACAAGAAATCTGGAACAGGCAGCACTGAGCTAGAATGGCCAACAATTTGACTCAGACAGTGTAAAGCAGCACCAACTATTTCTCCGCAATCATTTCTGATAGAGATCTTTTAGGAAACACAAGAAATCTCTATGCTCCTGTAGCTCTGCAGCGAATCCAATTGGCTTCTGCACCCTTTTCCTACGCTGCCTCATTTTCATGGCCCCCTGAGAAAGGGGGAGGGAAGAAGCCCTTTTAGTTCATGCACCAGGTCATGACCCCAGGATTTGCAAGACATTATTAAAGTTTAGCAGATGAATCACTTCTATGACAGGGAACTTCTGCCTAAGCATTTGACTCAAATATAGCTTCCTAGTCAAGGAGACAAAGGGTTCTTTTTCTCTTAAGGTCTGGCCCATTTCCATCTCCCTCCCAGGTCTACAAACATGGTGAATATAAACACTGAGTTGATTCCAAAAGTAAAAAGGGGAGGGGGGTGGTTGCCTGACAGTGACTCCATGTCTACTCTCCATTTCTACATCTTTTACAGCTGCAGAGAAAACAAATTTACGCAGCCTCCCATCAGTGCTGTTGTTGTTGTCTTAGGAATTAGCTTCACATTATAAATTAGCTGCACCATATACAAGCAATACTTCTTAGGTTACATTACATGGGCAGCTCAAGCAGCAGGGGTGGTTTAATAAATCCTGTGTCAATTCACCAAATTCTCTGCATTCCTTGACTTCCCAGTCTGTGTCAAATGTCAAATTTCTTGCTGCGGCAACACAAGCAAGATCCAGAGCCACTGAGTTACGTGGGTTTTCCAGCCATCTCACAGCCACGTTCTCAGAGCTGAACGACAATGCTAATATAACATTGTAAATGTGACTTCACACTATCATATCTCATTTTGATACTTCATATCTGAAGCCTCATCCAGCTTGTGGACTACATACGCATGCCGGGAATCCAGCAATTGCTGCTCTTAACATCATCAACATCACCTTCGATTGCAATATCTTTTTTTTTACAGCCTTTTTATCTTGCCCATGCTGTCAACGACCCAATCAAGTAGCCATGAACTGTGGTGCTATGCCCAGCATAGGGAACTGCAGGTATCAGGTAATTTATTCAAAGAATCATACCCTGCCTTTCGATTAGCGACTTCTTAAGGTGGCTCACAGCAGATTTGAAATCTCAATAAACAAATCCCCACCACCACACAAAATCCAGCAGCCCTTAGACTTGTTGCAGATGGACAGGACCAGAGACAGAGGTCAGCAATGTTGGGCACATGCCAAGGCCCATGTCCCAGTGTGGGTCCTATGCACTGATACTCTCTCTCCAGGGGGAACAAGCAAGGAGAGAAGCATGGAGGAGCAATAGATTCCACACACCTTGTCTTCTCCCTCTGGGAGATGGACAGATTGGGCCCAGAGGGAGAGGCAAGCAGATGAGCAATGACATCAAAAGGAGGTGGGTCTGTTGAAAGTGATTCCCTCAAGGAACCCCCATTCATTCATATACCGTTTCCCCAAAAAATAAGACATACCCATAAAATAAGCCGTAGCAGGATTTCTAAGCATTTGCGCAATATAAGCCATACCCCAAAAATAAGACATTGTGATAGGCGCAGTTCTGGAGGGCGCCAAGGAAGAGGCGAGGCTGGACGCGTAATAAAAATAAGACATCCCCTGAAAATAAGCCATAGTATGTCTTCTTGAGGAAAAATAAATTTAAGACAGTGTCTTATTTTCGGGGAAATACGGTAGTTGTTATATCCAAAATCCTGGGCCCAACAGACCATAACTGATTTCATGTCTTCCTCCTTGGCTTCCCAGGAACCTTCAGGACAGGACAAAGAGTGTGTATGTGTACATTACATGGGCAGCTCAAGCAGCAGGGGTGGGGAGGGGAGGGGAGGGGAGAGACACCACATTCCCCTCTGTTTTTGCCTTCATTTGCTCATTCAGGAAACACAATCAAGGGAAAGTTAATTTACTATATCAGCTTCTTTTCATGAAGCTTAAGAAACCACAAATAAGGCCTGTGGATTCAGACTTCAAGGATTCTGACCAGCTGTGGCCAAGAGAAAACATCTGTGGGGGAAGGAACTGCCCATTTACTTTCTGAAATTGTCAGTGAAACTCGAGAGGAGGACAGCCGTTCTGCGAGCCTCATGTAACCCGGCTGCTGTTAGTGGAGTTCTTGAACATAACTGATTCGCATTGCTCCACCACCATAGTTTCAAACTTACTCAGTTTACAGGAAATACAGACGCATACACATGCCTCTGCACACCATAATATTCTTCAAAAGGGGAAGAAAACTATTTTGAGGGTGCTATACCCCTAAGAATTGGATTTCAGCCAATCAAGGTGGCATGTAAAGAGTTATTATTCACTTCACAGGGGATTTTGTAAGTTGTTTGCTAACAGTCAGACTGGAATATGCAATGCAGTAGCTAAAAAGAGACCCTCCTTTCTTTTCTTTTTCATTTAGTTGTTATTATAGTTACAAAATATGAAAAATAATAGTTCTAATCAAGATCACAAACTGGGGAGAGAAAGGGTGAGCCTGTCTTCTCCACACACTGCAGTCCCACTGAAAACCAGGAAGCCTAAGTCTGATATTTAAATTTTAAAAAAGACAAAAACAAAGCCTCAGACATGGTTGATAATAATCATGCTAGTAAAGTAATGCCTGGTTTGGTCCTCAGTGTGAATTTATGTTGGGAACTGGCTTAGATTGGGGGTGAGGAGAATAAGGAAGATCACAGGCTATATATCAGACTGAATCTGGGAGTTACATTTGCTCCAATCATTGGGGGAAACAGTATTCACAGCCAAAGCGGATTGCCTTGTATTTGTACTGGGATATTTAATCACTCTTGCTTAGCCAACCGTAGAGTGTGTATGTATGCACACTCTCTTGGGCAATTTGTAAGCCTTGTATGAACAAGCCTTGAGTGCTATAACCTGAAATATCAAAGGTGAGAAGACGTACAGGTTGCCTATTACCTGCCTCTGCAGGATATTTACATAGCGTCAACCACCACCCTAACAAGGCGCCAATAAATTACAATTCAAATTGGGTATAAAGCACCACCATGATATGATTAATAGTTTGAACAGGCTGCCAAAGAAGAGGGTGGATTAGCCACCACTTTGCAACCTTCACATCAAGTCCAAGTACAATTTGAAAAAGATATGGTGATCATACTTCAGATATGCTTATTGATTCCTCCCTTCATCTTACCCAACATAGTCAGCATGATGCTTGTCACCCCGCCTCTCCACACACAAGGCACTTCTGTGCAGTTTGTGGGCCTTCTTAGAATCTTAGCACTTAAAACCAAGTCTAAGTTTCTAGTCCTAATGTCTGAAGATGTTCATTTGAAAATGAGATGTCAGAGGTGGTGGTTCGCCCCCACAAACACACAGCAGGTTTGTTTTTAAAAGATCAAAATCAGAAAGCTGCTCTCTCTCTCTCTCTCTCTCTCTCTCTCTCTCTCTCTCACACACACACACACACACACACACACACACACACACACAATCCTAGCCCCTGTGTTGAAAACTCATTCATAATTGTATGGTAAAGGTAAAGGGACCCCTGACCATTAGGTCCAGTCGTGACCGACTCTGGGGTTGCGGCGCTCATCTCGCGTTATTGGCCGAGGGAGCCGGCGTACAGCTTCCAGGTCATGTGGCCAGCATGACAAAGCCGCTTCTGGCGAACCAGAGCAGCACACGGAAACGCCGTTTACCTTCCCGCCGTAGTGGTACCTATTTATCTACTTGTACTTTGACGTGCTTTCGAACTGCTAGGTTGGCAGGAGCTGGGATCGAGCAACAGGAGCTTACCCCGTCGCAGGGATTCGAACCGCCGACCTTCTGATCAGCAAGTCCTAGGCTCTGTGGTTTAACCCACAGCGCCACCCACGTCCCTCTAATTGTATGGTACCTTTTCATTATTATAAAATATTTATATTGGCACTGCCAGTTTTTGTTTGGATTATCCAGTGATGAATATTGTCACAACACAAACGTGTAAAACTCCTCCAAGTCATCTAACTTACTTTTCATGGTTGATCCTCAGTGATATGACCTGGGATCTTCACAACAAGATAATTTTTACTTTTTCATCGCATGCTGCAAACTGCACAAGCAGCGCCACAAGAATGCAACAGACCTGTTCATCCGGTTTGTATCTGTGTTATGCAAATTAACTTATTAATGGCACAGGATTATTATTATTTTACTTTTTGGTAAATGATTGTGCAAATGAGCAATGACCTGTGACACGTTTTCAACATGCCCTGCCGTATGCAGCTAAGCAAGGTGTCCAGTGCTGAGCAAAGACATATGAAAATATAAACACTTGGAAATACGATTGTATGTGAACTGGTTTCACTCCGTAAGCAACTGATGGGTGTACGCTGTAAGACACCAGTGAACTCAGAAGAGGGAACCTGGCAGGGCTCAGGCACAATACTGTGTACACTGGAAGCTGATAGGTGGAGAGATATTCTTAAGTGGGACCCCATACATCTACTCACACAGTTCCCAGCTCTCCAAGAGAACGGCCAAATTGTTTCCTTTTTAAACAGAGGATAAACAAGACTAGCGCTGAGGCCAGTCTGCACAGAACTGAACTGTTAGGGCGCTGAAACACCCATACACAATATAAATCCCACCCACTGAGTCTTCGGAGGACCAATGGTTGCACCCAATCACCTTTTAGTCCTCTATACATTGTGTACCACAGATGAAGTAGCTGCCATCTGCCTTGCGGTTTTCACAGCCCAACACCGCAACACCATAGCCACTTGACAGTGGCAACAAGGTAAGCTGCAGCCAATCAACTCTGACCAGACCAGATCACATGACTTGGAGAGCCGATAACACTCCTGCCGATCTTATATAAAAATGATTCTAGACTTTCCATAGCAGCAATTCCCAAAAGCATGGCTGTGTCAGTCTGCTGCAGCAAACACATCAAAGAGTCTTGTGGCACCTTAAAGACAAATGTGTTTATTAAGGCATAGACTATAGTACATGAAAACTGGTGCCATAATAAATGGGTCCGGTCTTTGAGGTGCCACAAGACTCTTTGTTGTTGTTGTTTTTCTGGGCTTGGCTCCAGTAGGAGCAACTCATCGGTGACAGAAGATGCAGAACAGGTTCCTGCTCAACCCCTCTCCAGATCCTGCTCTGGAATCCAACCACCAGTTCATCTTAGACTGCAGTATCCACCCTCTGACCCTTTGCCACCAGAAACATGGGGTCACACCATTTGCCTCTGACCACCACTGGTCCCTTACCCTGGTAAGAACATCTTCAGATAATGAGGCGACCGAAATGACTAGTTTGCATCAAACCAACAGGCCCATCTAGCTAGTAGCAATTGGCAAGGAAGGGGCGCTTACCAACCTCCCTTCACCAGTGTTGCAGCAGCTTACTGAGAGGGAGAGGAGGAGGAGGGCTGAGGTGAGTTCAGAGTGGTGTGAATGCACTGGAGGGAGCACCGGAATAGCTCCACCAATATGTTTGTACTGTGCTAAACTCACCACTGCCTTGCCCCTCTTCCTCTTGGTAAGCCACAGCCATGTGGGTGCAGGGAGGCCAAATAAGTGTTCCTGCCCTGATGGCTGCTTCTGGGAGTAGCCCATGTGGCGTTCGAGTTCCATCAGCATGACCAATAGTCAGGAAAGATGGGAGTTGTAGTTCAGCAGCAACTGGAGAACACCATGCTGGCTACCCTGGTCTAGCTTATTATCATGCTTTCTGCAGTAGTGGGAGCTGGTTCCTTTCAGAGGAAGTGTATGACAACCAGTGATCATTTCCTGCTCCATCACTGACTCTAGAGCAGGGGTCAGCAAACGTTTTCAGCAGGGGGCTGGTCCACTGTCCCTCAGACCTTGTGGGGGGCCAGACTATATTTAGAAAAGGAAAAAAAGAATGAATTCCTATGCCCCACAAATAACCCAGCAACGCATTTTAAATAAAAGCACACATTCTACTCATGTAAAAACAGGCTGATTTCCGGACCGTCCGGAGGCCGGATTTAGAAGGCGATTGGTCCGGATCTGGCCCCCAGGCCTTAGTTTGCCTACCCATGCTCTAGAGACCCTGTTACCATCTATCTATCAATCAATCTATCTATCTATCTATCCATCTATCTATCTACCTACCATCTAGCTAGTATACTGTCCATCACCTGAAGATTCCAAGGTGGTTCGCAACATAAAAATACACAGTGAGAGCCCAAAACCAATAACCCCCCTCCCAGAAAAGCCAATTGCCAAAAGGGGGGCAGACACAGCTAGCGGCATGCCCAGCAACAGGCTTTCTGCCTGTAGCAACCGCACCAAAGAAGGCAGGGTGGGAAAAGGGGGAAGGAAGAACAAAAGAGCCAGAGGGAGACCGTGCTGGTGCCAAGAAACAGAAGCCTTGGAGCATCTACCAAATATAGCACAGCAGTCAGCATTGCAAATGCAAATCCACGCTGTTGGTGCAAGCTGCCTGGCACAGAGAAGCACACTGGCATTGGGCAACTGGAGCCAGATGGGTGTCGATCCTGGCCTGGAGCAGCAATCAGCTCCTTGCCAGCCTTTACCTGCCTTTTCAGCTCAAGCCAAGCAAAAGTGCTAAACCGGAATGCCCTGTATTTTGGGAGCCTGATTCTTCAGTCCACCTACACGAGGCAATTTGTTGGGAGTGCAGAAAGCTTATTGTATGGAGACAATGGCTTATATCCTAATTATAAGGCAGAAGGAAGGCCCACTTAGTGAATAACAACCCATGGTGGGGAACAACTGCCTACAAATGTGTCATCAGTCCCCAATGTTCCATTTCCTTTGTTGCCTGCTCAATGCCGCCCAAATACATTGTGCTGCTCCTCCTGTTACGGCTAATGCTTTAGTGCAAGGATGCGGCCATCCAGATGCTGTTGGACTGCAAATCTTATCATTCCTGACCATTGGCCATGCTGGCTGGGGTTGAAGGGTTTTGGAGTCCCACAACAGAGGAAGGGCCACAGCTCAGCAGTACACCACCTGCTTTGTACCCAGAATGTCTCAGGTTCAATCCCCAGCATCTCCAGCTAAGACAGGGAATATACCATCTCTAAAATCCTGGAGAACGTCAGCCGGTCAGTGTGGACAATACCAAGCTAGATGGACCAACGGTCTGACTTGGTAGAAGATAAAACATCTGGATGGCCAGAGGTTCCCTGGCCCTGATTTATAGAGCCTCACCTACCCCCTACTTATGGCGCTGTCTGAAGCAGGATGCTTTGCCCTGTATCTCCTAATACAGTAAAGGAAGCAGTAATAGGAAAGGCAGGCCTCACCAACCAATTAAAGGTGGTGCATTCTGAGAAAAGCAATGACATAGCTTTTGAGCTGCAGCAAAGAGCACCTGGTTTCACCATTGTTTTCTTCTTAAAGGAAGAGCCCAGTTTAAAAAAGAAGGCTTAATTAACGATTAGGTATGGGTGGTTCTCATTTAGAGCCAGCTCCTCTCTGTGCCAGCCATTTGTCACTGTAAGTGCTTCGAGGAGGCAGTACACCTTCTTACTACTCTGATGTTCTTAGGAAAACCACAATTTCTGAATGAGTGGGTGTTAAAAGCAGCACCTTCTTTTTGTTAAAAGGGTGCCTCCCCCCCCTTTTTTTTAACCTAGGAGGAAGCTTTGCAAGGTTGTTATGAAGAATAAATTGCTATATTAAGTGTTGTCTGGAATCATCACGTTTGAGCAGGATCAGGGAACCTGCTGTCTTCCAGATGAACTCCAATGCCCACCAGTCCCAACCAGCATGGCAAATAAACAGGGATTATGGGAGTTTTAGTCAAGAAACCTCTGGAGGGTCATACATTTCTTACCTCTGCTTTAGAGGTAAAATATATCTAAGTGCACACTGGATTGGAATGGGGTGGGTGGAATCCTGAACAGCAGTGATTCATTTTGTTGCAGTTCCCACCAGTTTGTATTAAAAGATCCCTTTGCCTAGTGTAAAAGAGAAATCATAGAATCATAGGGTCAGAAGGGAAGCCGAGGAACATCTAGTCCAATTCCCTGTAATGTAGGAATATGCTGCTGCCCCATATGGGGATCAAACCTGCAACCTTGGTGCTATCAGCACCACTCTCTAACCCAGTGTTTCTCAACCTTTTTTGGGCCAAGGCACACTTGTTACATGAAAAAAATCACGAGGCACACCTGGAAGAAAGTTCCCCTCTGCCGCTCATTCCGGCGCCCCTAGAAGCAGCGGCTGCGGCTCCAGCGCGCTCGTCTCCACTAGCCTGAAAGGGAGAGGGGCTTCGGAGGATCCACCACTTACGGAGCTTCCGGATGAACGGCGACAAGGACAGCTCCGTCGGAGGAGACGACGAGGCAGCGGAGCGCGCTGCCATCGCCACCACCACCCCACATTCAACCACCGCGCCGCAAGCGAGCGCGAACTTGCGAGAGGTGGGGTTGGGGAACAGAGCGGCGCCGGGCCATCTCGCGAGAGCAAGCGGTGAGAACAGTTGCCCGAAAGGAGCCCCTGGGAACTGTAGTCCTTTCTCTGGCTCCCTTTCCCTCAACGGCGTGCGGGGGTGGCGGAAGTGGAGCTTTCTCTCGTCAGCCAGGTTTGCACTCTCGCGAGCCTTGAGCCGAGGCTTCCGGCTGGTGAGGGTTTGCCGTTGCCCGGGAAACAAGCCGCACGTTGCGGCACACCAGCCAGCGTCTTGCGGCACAATAGTGTGCCGCGGAACAGCGGTTGAGAAACGCTGCTCTAACCAACTGAGCTATCCAGGCTTGTCCTTCCTGCTTCCACCACTGCTTACATCTGCTCTTGCAGTTCCTAACTTCTGGATGATGAATTAAATGTACTTTTTATAATAATAAAAACCCACCCTAAAATTCAAATAAAACTGTGCTACAAACCGGTTTGACTTTGTTTGAGTCAGCATTTCCCTAATTAACTGGAGAGGCCTGTTTTGGGAATAGGTTGCTGGAAGTTGGCAAATCCTACCTACCCGTCCAAATCTCCTTGGCACTTTAATTACTAGTGTGTCAGCAAACATGACTGCACAGGAAAGCTGGGGCTTCTGACTCTGCTAAGTACATGGACATCCCCAATTCCTGGCTCTGTTCCACTAATACATCACCCTAATGTTCCCTTCTCTATTCAGTGCAGAGTGTTGTGGTTTCACAGCTCCAAATCAAGTTCTAAATATGATACTGTTGTGAGTTTGGGGGAGGGTCAGGCTGTAGGATGCCTGAGTCCCTTCTAATTCCTTCATTCAGCAAAGGGTTGAAATCTAATGGAGGATCCCATGGTTGAATGGCAAGGGCCATAATGGCCCCTAAGTATGGGTTGTTAGTATAAGAAAGGACATTTCTCTGTGCCAGAGGGCAAATGGGTGGGCCCCCTCCTTCACCTGGCTGAAAGACAATAGCCAGAGAGTCACATCTGGACTTTTTGTGGTGGGAGGTGAAATGATGCATAAATAAAAGCTTTCTAGCCTTGCACTTTTTGAGTCTGCATGCCCACACACTTGATATTCAGACACAGGGAAACCTCCTGGCCTTGTACTGTAGTTTTCCTGTGACTCACACTCACACCATCTCCCGAAACTGGGTAGCTCCCAGCAAGTCTTGCAAAGCAAAGGAAGAACCAAGTGCCCTGAGGGAGTTGTGTATGTTAATTCTGGAGAAAGACAGAGATGATATGATAGCCATCTTCAAATATCTCAAGGGCTGTCACATGGAAGATGGAGCAAGCTTGTTTTCTTCTGCTCTGGAAGGTAGGACCTGAACTACTGGCTTCAAGTTGCAAGAAAGGAGATTCTCACTAAATATCAAGAAGAACTTTCTGATGGGAAGAGCTGTTTGACAGTGGAACAGACTCCCTCAGAAGGTTGTGGACACTCCTTCCTTGGAGGTTTTTAAGCAGACGTTGGATGGCCATCTGTCATGGAAGCTTTAGTTGAGATTCCTGCATTGCCGGGGATTGGACTGGATGACCCTTGGGATCCCTTCCAACTCTACAATTCTATGTTTCACCCATTAGTTTTAGGGCATGTTACATCATTCAAAATATTACTCCAACCCTGACCTGCCCAGTAATTAAAGTTACTCCTGGATGGGTGGCGGTGTGTGCTGTGTTATGCAATTGTAACATCTACTGTTGCAAGTATTTTGCAAGCAGCCTGATCCTTCACTTTTCCCCCCAGCTGTGTCTCTTCATTCTTGCTTTTGGAACACTCTTGTGTCTGCATTTAACTGGCAATGGCTCTCCAGGTTGCAGACAGGGTGTCTCTTACAGGTCTACCTGGAGATTCTGCAGGTTGAACCTGGAACCTTCTGAATGAACGTTCCTCCCTCTGTATTTCTGTGCTGGACTTGGAGGTTGGGGTTTGTTTGCTTTAGACTGGAGCCCGGAGCCTAATCGGGAGCCACTCACTCACCTGCATGGAGTTCCTGGTCACGTTTGGTTGCCAGAAGTGTGTTTCAGAGCCATGGGGTGCTATAAAGTTATCTTTATTTTGTAGGGCAGAACATCAAGCCGTGGGCTAAAAAGAGTGACAGTGACACATACAGCATTTCCCACTAACCTAGGAACCTTCTCAGCCCTCGAGAAATTAATGGGAGGAATTCAACATGTCAGTTGTTCTGTTTGCACAAGTATTTCAGCTTCCCAGACAGAACAAGGCTCCTTCCCTTCCCCCAACTGTTTTGGGCGTTCTTCTGACACACACACCCCAAGCCAATTTCAGGGAGCATGGGGGTCGAGAGGAGGCTGATGAGACACATTAGTTGAATCCCACCCCATATATTTATATCTAACTGGCTTCTTGCAGCTTCATAAATCTGCCCGAGATGTTTACACACCCTGTTTGCCTATGCATCTATCTGCATAATGGGACTATTGAGTTGCCTGTCTGATGGGGGATTCCCATGGAACTCAATCGTCTCATTGTACAGACCCCCAAACTTAGAACTCTGCACTTTACATGTGCACAGAACGCCACAAAGGGATTCTAGATAGAGGACAGATAGGTAGATAGAGGCAACCTGAATCAAGGGCTCCCTGCCCCCCACCTAGCCCCAGCCTTCCAAGATATGCCTATTCGCATGTAACATTGTTTACACATGCACTGTATGTTAGATATGGCAAACGTGATGCCCCAAATGCATTTTTGTTCCCTCTCTGTTTGACTGCAACAACAATACCTCTCAAAGAATGTATTCCCGCCACATGCACACCAAGTGATATGAAGAATAATGTCATCAAGCTGCACCTCCAGTAGACTTCTAATCTGCGGTAGACTTCTAATCTGGGGAACCGGGTTCGCATCTCCGCTCCTCCACATGCAGCTGCTGGGTGACCTTGGGCTAGACACACTTCTCTGAAGTCTCTCAGCCCCACCCACCTTACAGGGTGTCTATTGTGGGAAAGGAAGGGAAAGGAGATTGTTAGCTGCTTTGAGACTCCTTCGGGTAGTGAAAGAGCGGGATATCAAATCCAAACTACTACTCTTCTTCTTCTTCTTCTTCTTCTTCTTCTTCTTCTTCTTCTTCTTCTTCTTCTTCTTCTTCTTCTTCTTCTTCTCCTCCTCCTCCTCCTCCTCCTCCTCCTCCTCCTCCTCCTCCTCCTCCTCCTCCTCCTCTTTGCAGATGGGTGCAAAGTTTTTATGCACATCCCATGCCCATACACAACTGTCTTGTCACCTTGGGCATCCAGCTTTACCAACAACAAGTTAGCTGGAAAACTTGACTTTTGCCTTCCTGTTGTGTTGCAATGATTTCCACCTACATAATTGCTGCTTGTTTGGGTAGCCAGGTTCAATGAGATATGCTGACTTGACTAGCTTGTTTATTTCTCTCATTTGTACCTCATTCTTCCTCCCTGGAGCTCAGGGCCACATATATACTGAGATCACCTTCGTTTTATCCTCACAACCCTGTGAAGAAGTTTAGTTCCTTTCCATTGTTCTTGTGTATTTTACTGTCTCACCTGATGCCCCCCCTCCGCCCGCCACCTGTGCTGACTCTGCCTAATGGTATACAGTGCCTGATGGAATGCAGGTTTTGATTATTCTTTCAAAATGAAAACATACAAGATTCCTTAAAAGTCTTGAACCCAGGCACTGGTCAAGCTTACAGTAGTATTGCTTAGCTTTACAGATGAAACTTCGTATAGAAGCTGCATGGCGTGCTGCTATCTGGGTTGCACAATGGGGTTTTTTAGTATATAGGATTATGTTCACACATAATAATTGTCACAGGATTCCTCACTACCAATATTTACCAGATAATGTCAGCTGCTAATAGTTTGAATGGTGCTTTCCCTTCCATTGGAAGGGCATTCTCTTCCATTGCTGCCAATGGAATGCTGTCCCGGTATTTTTGCCTAGATATTGGAATGGTCACTTTTTGGTAGCCTTGTCGCTTCTGTGGCTTTAAGGTAGCATTCCCTACATCCACTCAACAAGGTGCCCTTCAGAGTAGACACACACATACACAGGGCTGCACTTCAGTGCATTAAGCAAGAAATGCTTCTTCTATCACTGAAACTCCATGCCAAGAAAAGATTCAGCATTGCATGTTAAGTCGTATTATAGGCAGTGGCTGTTTATAAAAAAAAGTTTGCAACCCAGTGAGTTGTTTTCTAATATCTATACACTGAGGAAAGAACATTCACACCAGTATGCAAAATAAACTTCCAGAATTATACTTACTTGCATGACCCAGCAGACAAAATTTGAGAATCTGAGTTTTCCTTGTAGAGAACTTACAGGGGCATGTGTGTCTTACAGCTACTGGCAGACAGAGGTTTTGAAGAAGGGGGAATTTTAGCAAGCTACACCTGCTGATTTCCTTCTTCTATGCAACTATTAAAGGTGCAGGAGCCTATTTTGCACCTGGCCATCCTAAGTCTCAATCCTCCGGTGCAGGATTCCTCAAACTTAGCCCTCCAGATGTTTTAAGACTACAATTCCCATCATCCATGACCACTGGTCCCGCTAGCTGGGGATCATGAGAGTTGTAGGCCAAAAACATCTGGAGAGCAGAGTTTGAGGAAGTCTGCCCCAGTGCATTAACAGCAGTCCTTGTGTCTACAGAGAAAGGCAGGTGCCGGCAGGATGCCTTACAATGCATGGACCAGAAAAGACAGGCCAGATCAGCACTGCAGGAAGAACAGGTCTCTCACACAAACATGGAGCTCTTACGCCTACCAGTACTAGAAGCCCATTTGTCTGGCAGGTGTCATATTTCTCTCTTGTGGAAACTGAAGGAAACGTTGCTGAAATGCACATAATAGGTTTTTCCAAACAGAGGTCCAAATACATCTTAAGATCATTCAAGGTGCTTGCGGGAAAGCATATCCCTTTTCTAAGCAGGAATTGCAGCGGTTGCAGTGGCAGTACACAAAAACAAACTCATAATGGCAGGCTCCAAACTTCCCTTCAGGGAAATGTTGTTTACCACACCCTTACGCTTCCAGTTCAGGGCATGCGCACACACAAGTAGGCCAGTCCAGACAGCCCACTCATCATCCTCCAGACTCCTAATCAGAGAGCTAATAAACTGAGGAGGCTCTTCCTCTGAAGTTGGATTATGACAGAACAGGCGCCATCTTGAATTTATTGTTCCTGGCAAATGGAACTCTCCTTTGATGCTATGCTTCCCAACGAAGATGTCACCTTTGCCTTTGGGGGATAGTACGCTCGTTTATGAACGGCGTTGGAAATGTGTTCATCCTACAATCCCTTCGTATCACAAATGGGGATCACTTGGGGCAACGTTCCTCAGGCACATTCCCCTTCAAATAGGTAGGCACAGCTCTTTCTCAGTTGTGTGCAAGTTCACAACCCCCGCCCCCTCACAATGATGCATTGGTGGGAGCCAAGCTGCACATACGGTATATAGGCAGGAGTAAAGTTGTTTTAAACTGTTTTTAATATCATGTTTTAATTGCTGTACCCCACCCTGGAACCTTAAGGGGAAGGGCATGTCATTATTAATAAATAAAAGTAAAATAATAGTTTTGATAATAATACACATATACTACAGAGCTGGTTCACATGATGAGTCAAATTATGGCTTTGTGCAAACATGTAGCCTCCTTGAGAGGGGCTTGAGGCTGCTTTGCTCCCCACCTCCCCAGTCCTTTTTTCTGTCGTGCCACGTTGAGCTAAGCCAAAGTTTGGCCTCGTACACCGAGGCTCATGGTTAAGCCCTCTCCTCACTACCCACAAGCTGTAGCCAAGGTTTATGTTCAAGGTTTTTTATTGGCTATGGCTCATGGTTAGTGAGAGGGGAGAGTTAGTTAGTTAGTTAGTTAGTTAGTTAGTTAGTTAGTTAGTTAGTTAGTTAGTTAGATATACCGCCCTTCATCCGAATATCCCAGGGTAGTTCACAAAAATAACTACAAGCCCTGGTTTAGACAGCATGCAAAGCTAAACCTTGGCTTGACGCAATGTGGTGCAGCTAGGGCCACAGAAGAGGAAACAGCTGGAGGTTCCTCTCTGGAAGCCTGCCCATTCGCACCATGTCGCCATTGAATCATAGCCTGGCTTACCACATTGTGCGAATCTGGTCACACACAGCCATTTCCCCAATTCTAGCAGCATCACTGCCCCTGCCATTTCTCATTATGAATGCCGCCAGATTCTGAGTTGGAGAAAAGTGCTGCCTATTAACGCTATTGCATCAAACCCATTAACTACCATTTTAACCTCAAATGAATGGTTTTTGGGGGTGTATTTTAAACAATATCCATCAAAAGGTTGAAAGGAAAAGATGCTGTTTGAAAATTTAAGGAAACTCGGGCTCTAAAGCAATGCTTCCCAAACTTGGGTCTCCAGCTGTTTTGGGACTACAATTCCCATCATCCTTGACAACTATTCCTGCTAGCTAGAGATGATGGGAGTTGTAGTCCAAAAACAGCTGGAGACCCAAGTTTGGGAAACCCTGCTCTAAAGTGTTACCCTGTTTTGAATCAGAGTAAGAATCTAATTCAGCTGTAGTTGTAAGGAAAAGGAGTATTCACAGTGGCCTTTCTTTCACCACGTCCAAAGTTTAGCACTCCCAGATAGGGACTATGATCTCCAACCCATCGTCATTGCATTTTTAAAAACCAACCCAAGCTGGCACTTGGTTCTAAACACAGCCTTAGACAAGTGAGTGGTATAGTAACATAGGGAGCTTTACAAAGAGTCAGACCATTGGGTCCATTTAACTCACCATTTTCAACACTGACTGGCAGTGGCTTCTCCAGTGTTTCAAATAGATGACATTCCCAGTCCTACCTGGAGATGCTGGGGTTTGAACTTGAAACCTTCTGCATGCAATGCAGATGCTCTACCACTGAGCTACAGCACCCAGTATTTCCAGGCAATCTTTCATCCAAGTACAAACTGGGCCCAACGGCTATGTAGGTAGGTAGGAGATATTGCAAATTAGACAACATTCTGCGAAGGGACAGGGTATAGCCTTACTGGCCGTCCAGGATGGCTCATGATCAAGACCATGACAATCCCTCTTGACAAAAAAATAATAAGAAAGACAGACAGGCTGTGTATTAAATTACAGTTCAGCCAGTGCCTCCCTTGCACACTCTGTAATTTTAATGTGTGCACCTGCCAGTATTGTGATAATAGGCGTGTAGCAATGCATGTCAGCAATTTTTTTTAAAAAAAACAACCAAACAACTTCCCACACAAAAGAGAACTTGCCGTGTGGCAAAGCAACAAGATGTAAGGGAGGATAAAGACCTTGGGGGACGTTGCTGGCAGCAGATACACAGCAGGCCGTGGGGTGTGCAGCGTGGCTGGAGGCAGGAGGCCAGGCTCCAAACAGGGTTTGCAGGATAAAGGAAGGAGCCAGAATCACTCAGATCACAGAAATGTACTATATGGATGGGGTAGTCTTCTTTGGAAAATGGGTACAAAACTGGGAGAGGGGTCCCCTTGTTAAGAGATGCAGGGGAAGGAATTGGGACAAGGTGGAGGGAAAATTCCTCAAATGGAATACTTAAGCATGAGAGGAGGTTCAAACAACAGCCTGAGTGAGTAAAGTATCCCTCCTCCTGTTATTGTATAGGGGCCAATTAATAACTCCCTTTTAATTTGCATATCTTTTGGCAGCAGAAGGTTGTTATTACGCCTCTGTTTTTGCTGAATGCTTATTGACTGTTGATTTGCTTCGTGTGTGTGTGTGTGTGTGTGTGTGTGTGTGTGTGTGTGTGTGTGACCTTCAGAAACCAGGTGAGTGGGGAGATCTGAAAGGTTCTTGGGGATTACCGTAGCTCAGAAGAGCTGCAGCAAGCTGCTGCTTCTACTTTTGCAGACATTGAAGTGGCCACAGAAAACGAGCTGAAACATCTTATTATGTCCCCTAGTTGCAAAGCAGCATCTGGTGAAAAGTAGTCAAACATCCATCCAAGTTGTTCTCAAGCAACACTCATCCAAATGTCCGAATACCCCATTTCAGATATAAATGGAAATAAGACTTCCAAGTCATTCCTGAACAGCTCCTGGTGATCAGCATCCAAGATTTAATTTAGGAGTACAACTTTTCAGCCTATAGGATAAGCAGAAGAGAAACGGAGGAATCACATACCTGCTGGAAGTTATAAAACTGGGAAAGAGCAGAGGTAACAGCTTCACCTGAACAAGTGGTTGTGATAATTCAGACTTTAATATATTTATATTTCCAATGTTCAAGCAAACTTACATCCCTAATCTACTCTGGAAACTCAGGTAGAATTAATAAAAATGTCATTGGACACATATAGCAATTTAGGCTGTTCTCTACAACAATGAACCCTATCTGTAAGCTGTCCCCAACAATGCTTCTGAAATACATTCATGAGTTCTCCAACAAAATGCAAGTTCTGTTTAGGGTGGGACACTTGCCAAATCTCTTCTATAGGTCTTTGAGTATTAGAGTCTCTGCAGGGCTGTCATAATTAAGGTGGCATTCTTGGCAAATCTTGGGAATGTTATATGGAAGGTAAGGAAACAGCATCCTTAGTTTGCCGAGTGGGACAGGGTGCTACATTTCAAGACTGACACCGTAACTTGTACCCAGACAGAATTCAGTGCAGACATCTGGCACATGTGTGAACATGAAACAAGGGAAGCATGAGGGTTAAGTAGTATTTCTGTCACCTCTCTGATACAGAAGAGCACCTTTGCATCCTGAACCATGAAAATTTTAAAGCAGGGAAGGGAAGAATGTATGGAAGTCACAATAACACTGGCTCAAATCCAGGAACTTTTTATTTCTCTGGAAACAACTCACCAGCCTGAGCAAAAATTGCAGGTGGCAATTGTACATTCTTTTGATTTTTTTAAAAAGGAAAGAAAGTGTTTGGTTTCATAAATTTCTCTCATAAGAAACAATTTCAATTATTGTACACCAAGCTTTTTACAAAGCATCCACGTTAAGATGGTTTCACTGGCTTCTACCATGCTGTCATCCTCTTCTGCCATGCAACAATGCTACATCTGCTTAACACATTTTAAAACATTAGTATTACAAAGATACAAAGGGCCCTCAGCCGACTGGTATTTTTAAGACATGGAGATTGTGACACATTTCCTCTTTCGTCATTTTCCTAAGGAAGTTACAAAAAAAAGTAAAATAATTTAGTTCACGTGGACAAGATGTGGGATTGCAGTCCAGCCTTGAATCGTTTGGTTCGTACCTCCATTCGTGTAACAGTGCCATTGGCCTCAAGGATAGGCTTCTGTGGTTCTTGTATTTCATAAGATCATAACAGTTATATGGTACCTCAAGGGTCATGGACTCCAGCCTCCTTCTTCAGCAGGAGTCACTAGACTTGGACCCTCCCTGATAGATGCTCCTCCAATCACCTCTTAAGGACCTCCAAAAAGGAGAACAAAGTCAGATTGTTCCACTCCAAGTTATTAGTTCCATTTAGATCAGCGCATCTGCAGCAACTAAGAATTAGTTTTGGCCGAGCCCCAAGGGTTCAGAAATGCCATTTTCAGTCTGGGCCAATTTCACATGGATTCAGCCCTTTGTCCGTGGCCTCTTTGTACATCCTTTGGAAGTCTTTGAAGCGAGGGGCACAGCCTAACCTGGCCTCCCCAAAGTGCATGTGGCCCATGAAGAGGAAGTCTCCTTCTCCTGGTTTCACCCCACATTGCAGCAGGGTCTTGATCTGTCCTCGCCACCTCCCACTCTCCTCTGCGGGCTTGAAGATCTTGGTCTTCTGCCTGTAGATTCTGTTCACACTCACGTCAATGATGGAATCTTGCTGTTCCTCCTCATTGATTACATTTTGGATGGTTCCTCTGACAACTGGGGAGAAATATTTACACACATAATGAGGTTGAGGGTTTATACATGCAAATATATTCACCTAACATTCCGCTTAATATCAGTTGGGTCCTGTATAAGGATTATAATTGGGGCAACTGATCCCTTGAAGACAATGGACAGTGGCACCACCAGAAAGTGAGGTACAATTCAAGCGATGTTGCCCTCAAAACACATTTCCTTTAGAGCAGAGCTCCCCAAACGTGGGTCTCCAGCTGCTTTTGGACTACAATTCCCATTATCCCTGACCACTAGCTAGGGATGATGGGAGTTGTAGTCCAAAAACAGCTGGAGACCCAAGTATGGGCAACCCTGCTTTAGAGTATTTCTCAGCCGCAGTGTATATTCCTGCACTGAAATCATAACATCTGCAAGAGTAGCTTTTTAAATGCTAAATTTACAACAGGCAGCCTGATTTGTCTTTTTTGAAGATGTTACTTACAACCAAGTGTTATATCATACTCAAAATTCCTCCTACAGAAAGTACCACCAAATAGAGTTTGCATGGTTAAGGTTATTCAATAGACACACAGAGAGAAGGACATTTCAGTTGCATTCTATTAATGGCCCAGGAACATTTACATTGAATTCTCTGGCACACTGCCAGGGAGAAACACTTGCAGCAAGATGCCACCTGTCTGGGCAGCATTTTCCACCATGGCTAACCTAGATCAATCCCACTGCAATTCCTGGATGCTGCACCCTCACGCCCCCAGTCAGAATATTGCCCATTCTGTTCACTGTATTTATATCTGCAGCACATGTCCAAGATCTAACATGCCCAGCTGTTTCATTACAACATTTCCTTTAAATTCCAAGCGTGGGAAAATTGCTTTAATGCTCTCTAACGATCATTAGGTGGAAAACAGCTACCTCACAAGTCATGTCGGGCAAAGCCACTTATCTTTTTCAGTGGCGGCATCAGGGTAGGGCAAAGGTCTAGGGTCCCATTCAGCAGGATGAAGAAAAGCCCCCTCCCCAACACATCAGACATACCACCATTTGAAATAAGCAAGGTAGAACACATGGTGGTGCTGTGATCTAAACCACTGAGCCTAGGGCTTGCCAATTGGAAGGTCGGCGGTTCGAATCCCCACGACGGGGTGAGCTCCCGTTGTTCAGTCCCAGCTTCTGCCAACCCAGCAGTTCGAAAGCACGTCAAAGTGCAAGTAGATAAATAGGTACCACTCTGGCGGGAAGGTAAACGGCATTTCCGTGTGCTGCTCTGGTTTGCCAGAAGCAGCTTAGTCATGCTGGCCACATGACCCGGACAAACTGTCTGCGGACAAACGCCGGCTCCCTCGGCCAGTGAAGCGAGATGAGCACCGCAACCCCAGAGTCATTTGCGACTGGACTTAACTGTTAGGGGTCCTTCACCTTTACTTTACTTTGAAACACATTAGTCTCTGAGACATCAGACACTAAGGGGGGCATAAGATCATTGTGTGCAGACCATTGGGGGAGGTTGGACAGAAAGAGGATACCTTGTAGTGGTTGAACTCAGGGTGTTGGAAATTTTCAAACCCCAAATAGTAACTATCAGACTCTCTCAGGCAAAATATATTTAGAGCAAAATAAAGCAATCAAGCTTACATATTCTGGCATGCTCTTCTAACAAAACTGATCAGAGCCATGTACGCCACAGCATTTAATATCCACGAATGAGTCTATATGGCACAGTTTCAGTGGATACACACATGAAAGAGATCTGTATTCTCAGTGGTTCACAGCTCACAGACAGTTCTCTGAATTGGAACTGTTGAACTTTCAGTTTTTCAAATCTAGTTTCACCGCCCATCGTGGACTTCCAGCGTACTGAAAGGTGAAAGGGAACTGGTCCCAAGATTATAAAACACTCCAGTTGTATGGGCCAAATTAAACTGCAATAGTGACATGGCTAGGCACAACACTACCCATAAAGGTAAAGGGACCCCTGACCATTAGGTCCAGTCGCAGACAACTTTGGGTTGCAGCACTCATCACGCTTTACTGGCCAAGGGAGCCGGCGTACAGCTTCCAGGTCATGTGGCCAGCATGACTAAGCCACTTCTGGTGAACCAGAGCAGCGCATGGCCATTTACCTTCCCACCGGAGTGCTACCTATTTATCTACTTGCACTTTGATGTGCTTTTGAACTGCTAGGTTGGCAGGAGCAGGTACCGAGCAATGGGAGCTGACCCAGTCACAGGGATTCGAACCGCCAACCTTCTGATCGGCAAGTCCTAACACTCCAGTCATATGGGCAATAGTGACCTGGCTAGGTGCAACGCTCCCTGACCACCACAGCATTATCCTATTCCATCCTGACACAGACTGCCCCATCTCATATTCTGCTATTCTTAAAGCACATTGTGGGCTGGCCTCAATAGGGACAAAAAGGCCTATGGTGTAGAAAAGGGCCCTACTCCATCCACATCATAAAGGGATAATATGTAAAACTCATCCATTCTTTTCTACCTCCCCCCCCCAAAAAAAAATCACAACCCACATTTTTATGAAAACAGGCATTTGAGTATTTGGGCTTTTGTTAAGCTTCCATTTAGGAACATCAAGAGGGCAATTCCTAATGCTTTCCCCTAAAAACCTTTGAACTTCTACCTCTATTATTGCCGCCTGTCCCTCTTTGTCCAGCACAGAAAAGAGCTAGCCAAATACAATGACTTTAATTGAAGCTCTTCGGCGCTAAAACCCATAAAAGCCCTTTCCTCCCTTTTCCCCTTTGTGCTCCTGGACACACTTTGTTTACCAAGGAATGGGAAGAAAAGGACTCCCTTGTTTGTTGCAATCAGGAGCTTTCAGTTTGCTCACTGTTTGCTGAGCTCTCTGCAAGCCAAATCCGGCAGGTTGTCACAGTGAGGGAGTGTGGAAAGAGGGGTTTGAGAGAGTGATGGTGAAGGAAAGAGCAATGGAGAAATCAAATAAACTTACCGAAGCCACTAGTGCAGACAGCCAAGAGGACTTCCGTGTCACTGCAAGGTCGGCAGGGAGCTGAGAAAAACAGAAAGGGCATTTCAGTATCTCAAGAACATGAATGCCACAAAACCCGAAGGATTTTAACTAAACACACACACACATACCTTTAACCTCAAAGGTCATGCTTGATGCACCACTGAAAGCAGCAGGCAAGGAGCTCCACATCTTTAGCTTGGCAGAAATAATGCCCTATCAAGCAGGGGAAGGACCTTTGGCCATATCCACACGATACATTTCAAGAACTTTTGCTCCACTTCAAGAACGCCCTTAACAAACTACAGGTCCCAGGATTATGTCAGGAAAACCACATCTGTTTAAGTGATACGAGTGCTTGGCATGTGTGGTGTGGATGTGGCCGTTTTTCAGCCTGAAGCCCACCTTCCCTTCTTGAGGGGTGTGTATGGATGGATGCTGCACATATAAAAGGTGGGTGGGGCCAGTGGCAAAATGGGCGGAGCAACACATCCACCTACACACAAGAGGCTAGTTTCTACTCACACTCCTCCTTCAGGCAAGTTAAACACTTCAATGACATTTTCCAGCCAGGCAAAAACACTTAAGGAAGGTATGAAGCAGGAGTGGTGAGAGGCAAGGCCGGAGGAGAGAAGGTGGTATGGGGAGAGATCAGAGGGCCAGATAGACACAGTTGAGGCCCCTGGGTCTGAGGATACACCACCCACCCACCCGGCTTTAAGGACTAGATTCACAGCAGGTTCTTCCCTGCTTCTGAGTTAATTTGGCTATCTGGTTGCAAACATAATCTTATTTTTTCTTATCACTAACCTTTCTAGGGGTTTATTTCATCTCTCATACACAACTGTCATCTAAGTGGAAAGTAATGTGGGTGGTGGGTGATCCAGGAAGCAGGTGCTACAGCGGCGAAGGTGGTTATCTTTAATAATTGCCACAGTGTAAAACCAATCAAGTGCCATGCCTACAGTCTTGTTTGTTTTGTTTTGAACGCCTGCCACCTTTTTGGCACACCTTTGCGAATTTAAACCAAAGTCACTCCCATACCTAACTGCATGGAGTGCAAAGAGAAGAGTTACGGATGGAAAAGTTCGATCATGACAAGCTGGCAATTCAAGATGCTGTAGATCTTGTCTATGGCTTAAAACTATGGAAATGCAGGATCTGGGAAGGCCCTCCAGGTTTGTTGGATGGGGTCATTTTCTACTTGTTTTCTCTCCGGCCACAAAGTACAGAACTGCTTTATAATAATCATGGCAGCTGTGTGCCAGAGGACGGTTATGGGAGCCTCAGCAAATCACATTCATAAATGTCAGGTTTGCCTGGCCCTTTTTCTGCACAAATCATGGTCATGGGGACCAGATCACAAGTAAGAAAGTCACAAAAATTCCTAGATGTGCAACACCATCCCTTAGGTACTTGGTGACCTTTGTGATCAAACACACACACCGGGAAATAATTTGGAAATTAGAATAGTGCCATGTAAAAAGTCACATAAACAAATCTTCTGTAGTAGGTCTGCTCCAAAACCTCATTGGTCTAAGAAAATGCCGATTCAAGTATGTTCCAGGAAACAAAGGTCCTTGTGTCATACGTGGCTGAGGACAAAATAAAAAAATTCCTTCCAGCAGCACCTTAAAGACCAACTAAGTTTTTTATTTTGGTATGAGCTTTTGTGTGCATGCACACTTCTTCAGATACACTGAAACAGAAGTCCCCAGACGCTTATATGTAGAGAAAGGGTGGGGAGGGGTATCACTCAGAAGGGTGGTGGCAATGGGTGATTGACTGACTGGTAGCTGTTGACGACTGTAAACGACTGCAAATGGTCTTGCATGAAAAAGCAAGGGGTGAGATGGCTGAAGATCGCTTTATCATGTATGAGATAAGAATCCAACGTCTCTGTTCAAACTAGGTCCCTCCATGGTTTTAAGCTTGGTGATCAGTTGCAATTCAGCAACTTCCCTTTCCAGTCTATTTCTGAAATTCTTTTGTAGTAAGACAGCTACTGAGGACAGGAAGATCAAGTGGAGACTCAAGGGCAGATCTGTTACAGCTCCCAAGAATCGTGTAGGTTGGAAACAGTAGAGAGACCCTACTGCAGGGGTAGGCAAGCCCAGGGGCCGGGTGCGGCCCATTCGCCTTCTCAATCTGGCCTGCAGACGGTCCAGGAATCAGTGTGTTTTTACATGAGTAGAATGTGTCCTTTGATTTAAAATGCATCTCTGGGTCATTTGTGGGGCATAGGAATTCATTCATTATTTTTTCCCCTCAAAATATAGTCTGGCCCACCACACGTTCTGAGGGACGGTGGACCGGCCCACGGCTGAAAAGGGTTGCTGACCCCTGCAGTAGAGAGACCCTATTGCTAATCTAATCAAGGCAAGAATGTAGCTGCTCTTTGTACGGGGCCAGCTACTTCTGCCAGGGGAAGGTGGGTGCTGTTAGGAGTGCAGATGTTTCTATAATACCCTATTCAGTTATGGAATTCCTTTTCTCTCAGAGGTCTGCCCTATCTAGCAACATGCTAATTAAATCTACCCGCTAGAGGCCCAGAGATTGGGAAGGGGGTTGGGTGAAGAACACGACCTTCTTTGTCATCCCAACAAGGCACTTGCAACCATCATAAACATGAAAACCCTCCTCTTCCAACTGTAGTAAGGACCCAACATTAAGCTCATTGGTGGATTAAGACAGAACTGAAGCACTGGAAGATTACAGAACCTTTGCCCTCCTCCTCTACCACCCGCTATTTAATGACTATATTTTTCCATTTGAGCAAAAGTCAAACAAGTAGCCTGGAATCCCATCCTTAAACTCCTATTTTATTTTATGTTTATATCCCACTTTTTTCTCCATGGAGCTCAAGGTGGTGTGCATGGTTCTCATCAATTAATCCCCACAACAACTCTGTGAGGTAGGTTCGGTTGAGAGGCAGTGACTGGCCCAAGATTACCCAGTGAGCTTCATGGCTGAGTGGGGATTTGAACCCTGGTCTCCCAGGTCCTAGTCTGATTCTCTAACCACTACACCACACTGGCTCGTTAGGACTGGGAAAAGAGTCCAACTTATTTCAATGGAATTAAGAAGATGTGAATCAGTTGCCCCTCACTCTGCCCCCTTCTTACAGTCACATGAAAGGTGTTAATGTGCAAACTGCCAGCTCCTAGAATCCAGCAAGTGAAGTTGTAGAAGCAGCCACTGCTTCTGTGAGTTGCTGTATCCTGCGAGTTGCTAGCTAGCACGCTAGTATTCTGTTATTACAGTATAGAGAAAATCACTCACAACAACTGAGAAATTCAGGAGGAGCGGCTAACCTGTGACCAGCCATATGTTGTTGGAGTACAACTCCCATCAGCATGGCCAATGGTCAGGGGTGAGGGAAGATGTAATCCAGCAACATCTCGAGAGCTACAGGTTAGCCACCCTGGACTTAAGAAGCAGAATATAACACATTCCAGTAAATGTGCTTAGGATCATAATCCTACAGTCTGGACAGATACTGTTCCCCATGGAGAATTCTCCACTAGGTAAGTAGCCAGCTTATGTGGAAAGGATACCTTGGGTTGTTTCTTGTTTTATCTGAATGCAAACTCTTGTTTGATTCTGGCATCCACTCCTAACCTGAGGGGACTGGATCTCTGGATAACCAAGTAAAGGTTCAGCCCAGTTTGCTTATTACTTTCAAGGAACTCAAGAGAGCATCACTACATCAAGAGTTCACTCCCAGAGAACATCTGCCTAGACCAATACAAGTAAAATTTGACAGTTTTGGTCAGGAGGGTGGGCAGACTTCAGACCTGGTTTTCATAAGACCCCTGTGATCCACCAAGCAGAGCCAGGTTTGTGCAACAGACATACGGTTTTCGGCATGGGAACTATTGTTAAGCAATTGGGAGTCAGAAAACCCTTCCTGGTCTACTGAAAATCACCCAAAGATCCACCAAGAGATGCTGACCTACCTTGTGCTCACCCCGGCATAGCTAGCTAGTGCCTAGAATACTTCATTTCCTTGCCTCAACTTAGAAACCTAATATTGCAGAACAGTTCTGCTATAGAAATCCCCACAGAAGGTCCCAGAGAAGCACTGACCCAACCTGAAGGATTATGTCTCCAAATCCAACCAATTTTTCCAGCCAGATGATTTATATACAGCTCAGTACTTCACATAATAGGATTACACATACAAAGCACGACTTTTTCGAGAGGAAGATAAGCCTGAACGGAGAAATTGTTCCCTCTTTGATGCAAGAATGATTTCTCGATTAGTACAAGGAACTATTGCTAGGGAAAGCACATACAGTACTGAATACGACTTTGGGGTTTCTGTACACAGCTTGACAAAGGGGGCTTTAATTTAGATGCTACAAGGAAGTGCCTAGAAGAAGTCTGAGTGATTCGTGCCTTCCTTTATGCACTTGTCATGCAACCACCTGAAGCAACACGCACCTAGAAGTCATTATTGCAGTGGAGATGGAGGGGCAAATCTCTTCTGCGACATGCGAGTGCTTGAGTCTACTCAATGCCACAGTTAGGATCACTTGAAACAAACATGTAAGAGCAAGTTCCCCCAACCTTTACCTCTATATATAAAAATGTAAAAGGTCCGTGTTTGTGTTTTATGACTTTCTCCGCAACTGCTTGACCGATTGCCTTGAAATTTGGCACAACGTCACATGTGAATATCCGAGGGTTTGCATATCGTTTGCGTAGACAGATGTCACACCTACGGCAGGTAAAGCAGGTGAAACCCACTGTTTCCGAATACAAAACTCAGACAGCCGGGGATGCTGGGAGCACAGGAGAGGTTGCACAACACTCTAACAGCGGCTCTAGCGGTGGCTACACTGGTACTGCAGGTAGGAAATCTTCCCTCTCCACAACATCTCAGCTCGGCTTTGCAGACTAGGCCGAGTAGAGGTGGGGGCTCTCCTGGGTGGGGGGGAGGGGGCGGGAAAGGTCACGGCTCGGGACAGGGTGGGGCCAATCACAGGAATGAGCCATAGCAGCGCGTGGCCGGGCCAGCTAGTTACCTTATATAAAATCTTCTCAGCACACCAGGTGCTGTCTGCATTAAGGTGGGGGTTGGTAGGAGAAGAAGCTCATGTAGAATCTCTACGATATGCTATTCAAAGTCCAACAACATAGACCATCAAAAATGATGGGTCTTTGTGCTTCGCCTCATGAGGCGAAAGGATGCTAACGAGGAGCACATTTATGCACTTCTATATTGACTTCCTAGTTTGTGCGTTGCTATGGGAAGAAATCATTTACAGCTAAGATTTATGAATAGAGACCTTTTTATGAGCAAATCTCCTGCATGCTTAGAAAAGTAAAGCCTGCCCCCAACACCGCCACCATGTTGAGCAATATAAATATATTTTAAGAAAACAAAAAGTACATGCATCACCCTTACTAATGCATTTTCTGCTTTGGGCAGAGGCTTAGATATCCCCAATGCTCAGAATCCCAAGCAAGCAATAAAAACCACATATGCTCCCCAATAATCCAATCTGCAAGAGGAGAAAGAAAAGCAATTTCACTCCATTTCCAAAGCCGGATGCTAGCTCTGCTAAAGAGACCATGGCATAATGCTGGCATTGTGCATGCTTGCTATCAAATCAACTGGGAATTCCTTTGATGGAGTGCCGTGACCTGAAGTAACCTAAAGCAGCCCTTACCCACACTTGCAGCCCCTTGACCCCCACTGCCAATGCCAACTAGTGCATCTGAAAGCCCTCTGTTTACTTCTCTACAGGAAAAGTGGAGATATTTTTACATTTTGCCTTGTGAAACTGCAGTGTAGGCCCAGGTGCCTTTAGCCAAGTGACTTCTTGGTTTCTGCTGAAAGCGTGGCAATATTTACCCCATGGCCAAGCCTCTCTTGCCAGCAGTCATTCACCTCCAGCTTCTGCCTGGAGGTAGGTTTGCCATTAGAGCTCCTCAAATACCAACCAGGGTGAGAAGTGCAATGTATACTATTGTGCTTTTGTGTTCCTAATATTAGCACAAGGAAGAGTGGTGCCAGTAATTTGTGTGACAGTTCTTTTAAGACAGGTTCTTTCGTGATTACACAGCAAAGGATGCACCTAACCTAAAAAGAACAAAATGCACCAAACCCACTTTCTTCTCTATGCCCAGCGTTAAGACCCAGCACCTTCAGAAAGCTGCTGGAGCCCCACAGCTAACACCTGCCCTGGGACCACCACCTTTAACCATTTTGCTCCAAGGTACTGCCAAAGGGGTAGATACCAACAAAATGGAATGTAACTAAGGAAGCAGCAAAGGTTGTCAAGGGCCTTGAGACTGATCCACACCCTACATTTAAGCCACATTCAACACACATGGCACCCCCCTAAGAATCCTGGGAACTGCAGTTTGTTAAGGATGCTGGGGATTATATCTCTATGAGGTGGACACTACTGTTGCCAGGATTCTTTCGGGGAAATAATGTGCTTTAAATGTATGGTGTGGATCTGGCCCAAGCTCTAGGACAGGCATTCCCAAACTCGGCCCTCCAGATGTTTTGGGACTACAACTCCCATTGTCCCTAGATAACAGGACCCATGGTTAGGGATGATGGGAATTGTAGTCCCAAAACATCTGGAGGGCCGATGTTTGGGGGTGCCTACTCTAGGATGAAGGGCTGAAGGAGTCGGGCACATTTAGCCTGCAAAAGGGGCGATTAAGAGTCTGTCACATGCTGATTTTATTTTCCTGTGCTCCAAAGGGTGGAATCTGAACCAATAGGTTTGAATTACAGGGGGGGGGAATATTTAGATTGCAAACGGTTAAGGACAAACTTCTTGATGGCATGAAAAGTGGATCAGACTGCCAAACAGACACAATATAATTCAGCCCTTCTCAGATGTTTTAAACAGAGTCTGAATGAGATGCTGGAGTAGTGGGCTTTCTGCAATGATAGAGGGTTGGAGTAGATGGCATTTGATGCCCCTCCCAACTCTATAATTCTGTTATTCTCTCCAACAACAATCAGCTTCTGATATTAATGAAAAGCTATGAAAGCAACAGAAGAGAACTTTTGTTTTCTTCTGGGATTTGACAACAACAAGGTTTTTCAAAGGCACACTGAACTTCAGATTGTGTTTCTCTTGACCAGTCACCATCTTCATTCCACCCATAGACTTGCCTATGCCATAATTGCAGAACTGAGAACAACATCCAGCTGCTGAACAAAACAAACTAGCTTCTCTCACAATGTTTATAAGAAAAAGCTGTGCAAATTATAGGGAATGTCAGCGAGGAGTAGACACACTGGAAACTTATAATGAGGAATCGTAAGTGGTTCCAAAGTTCTATCGTTCACTTTCAGAAAGTTAAGGCAGAGATCCTGCACCTAGGTACATATGTACTAACCTCATTAAAAATCAAAGCAATGTACGCTTCCATTGCTGGATGCAAGATCATAAACTTACGCCCATTTAAATCAACACGTAGCGACTATTTCAATCCAAAACCGAGACAAGGGCAAACTGGTTGCTCAACTATTGGCAGCTGTTTGAGTACCGGTGGTCAAAGTTTGATTATATTCATTATGGAAGGAAATCTGTTCCAACACTAGTGGCTCTTCTGTAATTATATGTGGGTTCAGAGAGTCCAATTTTCTCCAAGGTTGACAACAATTATGATCAAATCTGACTGGAATGGAAATGTTAGATGGTGGGGAAAACTATGAACAGCTGGGAATTGTTTTAGGTAGGGTGCAATCAAGGGCCAAAAAGCCACAACTCCAAAACAAAACGAAGCTCTAGTATGCAAAAATAGGAGGGGGAAAGAGATGCTTCCTGAATAGTTCTAGTGCTACAAAAATCTGAAGTGCTTCTCTCCAAACAAACCGCTCCAGCTCCTATCATGCCCAGCCAGCATGACCAACCATCATGGATGATAGGAATTGTAGTCCGGCAACATCTGAGGAGCACCATGTTACCTAAGGAGATGATCTCTCTCATGTCGCCACACTGAGAAAATGGACATCCCACCGACACCATTCTTGATGTGACCCAGGGGTCCCAGATTCTCTCACTGTTTCTGTGAAATGCCCCTTTGTCTCCTATCATAAAAAAAACTCTTGAGAAGTGCACCTACTCTGCCCTAACACTTCAACAAGTTCACTATTTCAAAGGACAAGTAATAGCATTAGACCAGAGTCATACAGAAGCTTGATATCAGCACACTCAAATGTAAGATTGAATCGATGAGCGGGTTCAATGTCCGCCAGTCTCTGGCACAAATCCACTAAAAACCAGAGTAACATACACCTGAGGAAAGCTTAAGGTTTCACTGTGGGGATCCTGGGGTTTGCCACTACAACTGGGGCCTGAAGAAAACATAATATATTCACAAGGCTTAAGCACTCTCAATGGTTCTTTTGGATTTGACAAATTTATTAATCTCAAATTCTCTTTCATTCCTGTTAAGGCTTGTCATAAAAAGGTGAAAAAAGCTAAGAAAAACAACACTTCATCTCATTTTGAACATTCACCGTATAAAACAATCCCTGCATCCTTAGACTGACTTTGCCCGCTGGGACTATGGTATTTCATTAAATGTATTTACAGGTTAGCCTGTTTTTTTAAAAAAAAAAAGAAAATTCAAGTCCGGAACTCCATGTGCAGCAGGGCTTGGTCTGTGTCCCAAAGAATGGACCGCGTTTCTTTTGCCCCTTCCTAAGGGGAAATGCTTTGTGTAATGTGGAAAAGCAGGAAGGCAAACCTTGGACCAGGGAGACATGGGTTCAAACTGAAAACGTGTCTCGGCTTTGTGGCTCTAAACAAGCCACCATCTGCACACCAGGCCTGCCTCCTCCATCTCTGACCCATCCCTGACAGAGGCAGCATATACAAAAGTTCCCAAAACTTCCCTACAATCAAAAACTCTGTGCAGGATTACAGACACCCCTTTGGACCGTGCTGCTAAGTGCAACCTGGCTGAGAGGTTTGGGGGCAAGAGATGCGCCCCAAACCTCCATCACAGAAGAAGGGTACAGTTCAGCCAGTTTAGAAGTAATAGGAAACTATAGCTTGCCCTGACATCAGAAGTCACTGAAAGATCATCTTTACTGATGGTGCTGTGAACACACCCAAAACCATCACTCCATGGCTCAACCGATCTGTCTTTCAGAAATTTGGATCTTCTATACTCTGCATTGTATGTCCTGTTTGCTATGGAAAGAAATGGAAGATCTTAGAATTATCTTGTTCTATTTAGTTAGAAGGGGGTGGGCTTGCGGGCACACCACAAGTTTCCTGCCCTTTTATACTTGTAAGTTCTTATCTGCTATTTTGCTGAGCACAAAAATAACTTTCCCTTGCCCTCTGCTATCAGGACAATAAAATTAAGCCCTGGTATATATTAACCCAAGCTGGAGCCTTGCCAGGAAAGTGTCTCAGCCCCATATGGAATCCAGATTGGAGTGGAATTGAATTAAATGACTAGGAGCTGGTTAAAGTTAAACTTGGAAAGCAAGTTAGTGAAAGAAGATCAAAGTTTAAGGAAGCCTTTCAAAATAACCTAAGCAATCTTTTATGAGCGGTTTCTGAAAGAGGCTGGAAGTGTGGTGGTGGAGGAGGAGGCATGGATTTTGGTTCATTTCAGACTTTTTTCACAGAATGTTGGGCAAAATTATAGCGACATCTGGAATTGCATACGCAGACAAGGCTTTAGCTGAAGCGTGGAACGTGCCACAGAGACTGCTGACTTAAAGGGAAAACGCAGTCCACAAAGCTGTTATTCTGAGCCAAGTCTCACTGAAATTAATGTGAACTACCTCAAAATAGGCTTTTGACACACACACACACACACACACACACACAGAGAGAGAGAGAGAGAGAGAGAGAGAGAGAGAGAGACAGGGAGAGGGAGAGAGGGAGGAGAGAGATCTAGCGCTTCCTTCTTTTGGTCTCAAATAATATTAAAAATGTTGTTTCTTGTACTACAGCAAAACTTCAGAGAAGTCACCCTTGAACCCAAAGTTGCCATATGTAATCATTTCAGAATGCCATATCAACTCACTCTAGGATACCTGCCTTTTGTGTTCATACACTGTGCCCAGAAAACCCCAAATTCTGATGCAAGGTAATCCAAATTCTGCAACCTAAAATATTTATTCTGTTTCTGCTAAAGCCCTGGAATGAGATGAAGAGTCATGCAAAGCACAGAAGTCCCATCCTCTAGTGGTTCTGCTTGGTGTTCCTTGAATTCAAGAAGGCACACACAGTTAAACTAATTTCTGCCATTGAACGCTAGGAACCTGCTTCTTCAACAGTTTGATCCCATATGTGAGTACTGTACTCAGACCCAAGTGCCACTTAACTCTGTGAAGCCCAAGCCTTCCTATAGGACAAACTACATCAGCAAAAGTGACCACGCTTTTGAGAAATCCATTTGCTCCTCATTAAGGTGGCTTGAAGTTTCAGGGTGGGTTTTTTGGGGGGGAGGGGGTGGTGTAATGCCAGTTGCCTGTGAATTGTTGCATTATTCATCCCGCAGGTGAAACTTGGTAGCAAGCCATACTGCTGCTCAGGGTAACCGCAAGCATGAATCAGCCTTACTCAGTGGGCTTTCATCCAGAAACAATCCCAGAGCTTCAAGGGGATGAGATCCAAATACTAAATTCTGAATACAGGCAGGTGCCCTGACATCAACAGCAGATATATTCTTGGGAACTGTTCAAAACCTATGAAGGATACTGGGCTGGTAAAGGCTGTAGTACTAAGACAAGTACCTGTATATGTCTCACCTAATCAGTTTTGGGGTGTTTTTTTAAAGGGCACGGCAAGAGAAAGATGCAAGTGTGGTGTCCGCTGGCTCAAAATTGACTGGGCTTCTAAAAGTGAGAATACAGTACAGGCTTATGTTTCCAGTAATCTGCATCATATTACTCCAAGTACCCACAGAACCTGCTGACCTTTTTAAAAAATGCATGTATGTCTGAAGGATTAGAAAATGAAAAAAGTGCTCATTTATTAATTTTAAATAACCTGTTTTGCCTCTGCAGAATGGGATGTGTCACTGTTAGGACGGGAGGGCTTCTCTCTCTCTCTCTCTCTCTCTCTCTCTCTCTCTCTCTCTCTCTCTCTCTCTCTCTCCCTCCCCCCCCCTCCCAGCCATTGCTTTTGGGTGTAACCTTGCTTTGGCTCTGAAAACGTAGCTTTTTTGTGAAAAGGTCATTATGAGCCTTTTGGCAGGCAAAACTCTGCAAAGCAGGTTCCAGGGGCCTGTGCAGCCTCAAATAAGCTACAGCAAGTGACTCTCTTTTGCTCACACATCCTTCCGCCCTCTCCTCTCCTGCCAACAAAATTTAAGCCCAAAAGAACAGGGTAGGTGGGGGTGAATCATTAAACAAGGTTCAGTCGAATGCCTACTTGACATTTGAAAGAGAAGCCGTGTCTGAGAGGAAAGGTGGGGGGTGGGAATAAGCTTTTATTAATTGACAGGATTGCAAGGCGTATAAGTGACTTTATTGCCACCTTAGGCCTACTCAGACCATACATTCTAGCCCAAAGAAGTTTCAAAGCTTACACAGTCCCCTGTGCTTTTCTTGGTTTTGGTGCTATATTGGGATGTGTTTCTGCTGTTCCACTGACCATGGTTTATACCTTGGAATCAGGCTGTGTGCTCTCCCCCCCCTCCTTCCATAAACGAATTCCTCCTTTCATTCTGTTCTGCATATTAACACGGTTACATCTCCACCAGGGTTAACCACAGTTAAAAGAAAGGAAGCTTCATTTTTACAGTCAGGACACCAACCATACATTGGTATGGATCACAGGGTCAAGAGAGACCCTGCATTCAAATCAATGCATGTCCTTGGAGAAGAGCTGTAGCTCAGCAGAGTGTGTTGCGTTCAGGAGGTCTCAGGTTCAATCCATGACATCCCCAGGTAGAGATGGCGAAAACCCTGGTCTGAAACCATGGAGAGCTACTACAGTCAGTGTGGCCAATGCTGAGATACTTGGGCAGTGGCCCAAATGCATATAAGGCAGCTTCCTGATTTCTGTATCTTATCAGGCATTCTGTGACATTCCTCACCTGGTTGTAGATTGTGCCCTTCCAGAATCTGTCCCAAATGTCATCATGTTCAACTGTTGAGGTGTGTGTGTGTGTGTGTGTGTGTGTGTGTGTGTGTGTGTGACCTGTACACATCCATCCTTCATCTCTTTTTCCTACCCACCCACACTTTTGCTTTCCAAGGGGTATATTCCTCAAACATTAACCTTTGGGAAATAAGCTGGTTACTGTTCTCACTTAACTTGAGCGGCCTTTAAATGTGGGCATTTATAAATGTTTTCAACTCACTACCGGACATTAAAATATAGCAAACCCATAAACCGGTAGGCCTGCCTTACAACAAGTAGATCCCATCAAGATAGAGGAAATGTTTGTTAAAGTTTGACTTGGACTAATGCAGAACAACCCCTGAAGGTAACAGAGGCTTATATTTCTGAATTCCAGTAAATTAAGTTTGCAGATCTTGGCTAAGGCACAGGGAAGCAGTTTTCCAGTGAAAACTAAGGAGCTTGGAGTTTAAAAAGCACTTTGAATATACAGAGCAAACTCTCATGGAGTAAAGTGCTTTTCAACATGAGTAAGAGGATTGGAATCCTAGATGAACAGCTGCAAAGAAAGATTATTCAAGCTCAGTGAGGGACCCCAACTTTCCTTCCTTTCATTAAAAAAAAAAAGATTTGAGGCAGCACTGTATTTTTGTGTGCACATATAGTGGTTACCTTTGAGCGAGCCTCAGCCCCAAACCTTCTTTGTTTATTCTCAAGTGCTTTAGTAAAGTTCCCATTCCAGATTTATATGAGAGAGTGAGACAGAGTGGGAAGGGAGGGAGGGGGCTGTCTCTAATTTTATTAGTTTTCCTCACAGTTGGTAGTGCCACTGGCTATATAGCTTTCAAGCTGATCTCAGAAGATTTCAAAGAAAGTTACTCACTACTTTGTCCTCTTCTTAGGAGAAGTAGCTGTTTTTTCTCTCACACACTTACAAGCCCCATGTTGAATTTCTATTGCAAATCACCCCATGTCCTGATTCATCATTATGCCCCCACCCACACACAAAAAAAAACATCACTGGTTGCCAAAGATGAGGGCATGAAAACGTGTAGCATATTGATGTGAGGAAAGCAGGCAAAAAGATGTTACAGAGAGAAAATGCAAGTTCTTTGTAACATGTAGACACATCACACAGTGGCCTGGTTCACACATAAGGCTAAGCGATAGTTTGTTCTTTTTTCAAAAGAAAAAAAGGACGTGTTAACAATTTGTCCCATACATGATGGCTTGCTCTTTGCCTGCTCTTGTGCTTTGGTGCTTTAGTGAGCACCTGGTGGTGATGGTCCAGGTGTTAAGCATGTCACAGTTGGGAAAGGGTGCTAGGATTGCACATAGCACCAAGACATAGCTTGTGGCTTCATAGACCATAGCAAGCCAGAATTAAGCTGCTGCGTAGGACTTGCTCATTACACTAGGCCATGGTTTAGCACTGTGTGAGAAACAGGTCAGTGCAGCAGGAAAGTGTGGCGACTCCAGCATGAGACGGCCTGTATCTCCTGGATGATGTTATATAGTACACTTTCAGCACCACAGTCCAATGTGAACTTTGTGGTTTTGTGCTTATAGGAGGGGGTGGCATAAGCATCAGACACACTCTTTTTGCCACATATATAGAAATGCTGCCTAATTAAAGGTAAAGGAACCCCTGACCATTAGGTCCAGTCGCGGACGACTCTGGGGTTGTGGTGCTCATCTCGCGTTACTGGTCGAGGGAGCCGGCGTACAGCTTCCGGGTCATGTGGCCAGCATGACTAAGCCGCTTCCGGCGAACCAGAGCAGCGCACGGAAATGCCGTTTACCTTCCCGCCGAAGCGGTACCTATTTATCTACTTGCACTTTGATGGGCTTTCGAACTGCAAGGTTGGCAGGAGCTGGGACCGAGCAACAGGAGCTCACCCCGTCACGGGGATTCGAACCACCAACCTACTGATCGGCAACCCCTAGGCTCAGTGGTTTAACCCTCAGTGCCACCCACATCCCTACTGCCTAATTAAAGGTAAAGGGACCCCTGACCATTAGGTCCAGTCATGACCGATTCTGGGGTTGCAGCGCTCATCTCACGTTATTGGCCAAGGGAGCCGGCATACAGCTTCCAGGTCATGTGGCCAGCATGACAAAGCCGCTTCTGGCGAACCAGAGCAGCACACGGAAACGCTGTTTACCTTCCCGCTGTAGCGGTACCTATTTATCTACAGTACTTGCACTTTGACATGCTTTCAAATTGCTAGGTTGGCAGGAGCTGGGACCGAGCAACGGGAGCTCAGAGCTCACCCCGTTGCGGGGATTCGAACCACTGACCTTCTGATCGGCAAGCCCTAGGCTCAGTGGTTTAACCTGCAGCACCGCCCGCATCCACTGCCTAATTACTCCTTCCTATTTACATAACTCCAGCCTTAGGTCAGCATACATCCGTGGACCAGTAATTCACTTTCAGTCGCTGGAACTACCATAGCAGCAGACACAACTCACACGTTGCAATCCATTAGAAAGGTATTTCCCAGTCTTTCCTCATTCACAAAATGTTTCAAAACACAGTTATGGAGTGGAGGGAACCCAAGCAAAGTGCATACACAATGGAGAGCATCTGCCATGGCTTCTGCCAATCCTATGCCCTGGGATTTAACATCAAATGACAACAAAGTCCACTATATAGCATGTCTTTGAATGAAATTCCAAGTAAACACAGAACATAAATGGGTATGTGCCCATAGGAATATGGCTAAATCAACAAAACATGGTTTACAAGATAGTGTTTGTTCCCTGCTCCAAGAAGCTTGCTTGGGGAAGTCTAGTTTTCATGGCATTATTTGCAAAGTCCAGATTGAGAATGGAGGAGTGTAAACTAATAAAATGCTGGATCTACTAATTAAAACCATGGCACTCTGCCAAATACTGCTTATGTGCTGATGCACTCTGCAATGTCATAATTCTGGGGACACAACAGGTCATTAAAGTATTAATATGATGACGGGGTGCTTTGATGACAGCTAGGTTAGGAAAAAGGAGCAGAAAAAAATTAAGGGCCGGGTTCAGTAATATCATAAGGGTGCAGGAAGAGAGGCAAGTAGTCATTTAGCTGATGAGAGTACATGACTGCAGGGAGGGGGAAGTAAGCTCAACTTATGGGAAATCTCGTTAAGCATGGACTTCACAGCTGCCTTCTTTTAGCCCTTCAAAACTATTTTTTTAAGGTTTTAGCTCAGTCAACATAAAAAGGAATATCAACCACATCATCTCTCAAGATAGGATCAATTCACACCTTTCTTGAACTCTACCACCTCCATTCACACCTTTCTTGAACTCTACCACCTCCATTCACACCTTTCTTGAACTCTACCACCTCCCATTAGTCAGTACAGAAGGCAAAAGCAGCAATACTACACATGATCCCTGGAAGCAAGTTGCATTGAACTCAACGGGATTTGCATATGAAACGCATAAGAATGTGGTGTAAATGTGATGAAAAAAAAGAAAGAAAGACCGAAATCACTAGAATTTAACTGATGGGTCATAGCTACCAAACATGAGACAGCCTTTGAGTACCACAGTAAACCACGAGCCTCCCATGAGCCAAGGTAATCATGCATGCTTTATTCCTCCTGCTCAGATTTGGGGAAAAGAAACCACCATCCCTGGCTTAGCATTACTGTACAATGGAACTGAAGCTTGTTCTTGGCTTATCATTATGGTTTGTCTGGAGTAGAATAAACCATGGTCCCTGGCTCAGATGCAGCACTAAACAATGGAGTGTGGTTCATTTCTCCCTAGTGTCAGTGTATAGCTGAATTTGCAAAAATAATCAGCAGGTGGTTTGCTAGAATATAGGAAATCATAAGCTAAGGTTACTATCTTATACCTCAAGTCCCAATAAGTTAAGTGGGACTTAATACTGCACAGAAGTAGCAACGCACTGCAACAGATTTTGCAGTGTAGTCTCTAGAAATATTTTAAGATTCCAAAATATCCAACTTTAAAATATCTCAGAAAGCAAAAAGAAAAACATAATTGAGAGCAAAATATCCAATAGTCAGTTGCAATGCCAAATGCGCCACCTATCAGCTGCTGCGGAGAACTGCAGCAGCTGTTGCAGCCAGTTACACGTGCAAGGTCACCCAAAAAAACAGATGTCTGCAGTCTACACATTTTGAATTGACAGACAGCCAACATTACTTTGCAGAACAGATAATTTCCACTCGGAAAGACCAAAAAAAGAAAAAAAACCAAAAAAGAATGCTTGAAGCACAGATAGGAGCTGGACTGAAAAGTGTGTGTAAAACTGACTTTGAAATGCAGGTTATTAAGTGGTGCTTCAGTAGCCACAAAATATTTGTATCATGCTTCATCAGAATCAAAGGATAGCAACTGACCTAATATGATGTGAAATTTCAGCTCTGCAGGCCACAACCAGGCCAAGCCAGGTGCCTGAAAAACCGCCCAATCATGAATTTGTCCGAGAAATGGTGGCATTTCTGGCCTTTCGCCGTTAGCTACAAAAAATATCTGTGCCCCCTAGACTGTGCCTAGTCTGCTGTTAATAACTCAGTGCATATTCTTTAGGCCAGGCACCCCCCAAACTTCGGCCCTCCAGATGTTTTGGACTACAATTCCCATCTTCCCCGACCACTGGTCCTGATAGCTAGGGATCATGGGAGTTGTAGGCCAAAACATCTGGAGGGCCTCAGTTTGGGGATGCCTGCTTTAGGCCATGCCATGCATTCTTTATTCAATGCAGTTTTGAGGATGGAGGGAATAGAACACATGAAGATACAAACTTTTGAAAGAAATGGGGTTTTTTACATGTTAGTGTAAAAATGGTGGGTCAGGACTCAGTACTGGGCCATGGCCTGCTCTATGGTGGGTCACAACAGCAGCACTACCACCATACAAATATATGGCTGAAAATCTAAGTAGTGGGTCCCTAAGGCCTGTTTGGGCTGAAGGCACAGAAGCACCGCTAAATTACACCACATGGCAAGATGCATCATATCAACTGTACATCTTCACTGAGATTGAGGAGAGTATAAATTGTGATAAGGCAGGCCTTGCCCCAAGGAGAAGAACCACTCCTTTGCAACAAAAGAGTAATTAGGTCAAGGAATAGGAGGAACAAAAGCAGAACAATAGGAGTGGAATGAGGAAGTTAAGTCTCTGTCCAGCAACAATTGGTTGAATCACTTGCCACTGAACTACTGTACTTGCAGGACGACAGGCTCATGTGATTCTGCCAATGAGGGACATGCACTTTCCTACTGGGAAGTCTATCATGTGCAAAGTAGCTCCGAGTTTACAATTCATGGCCTCTCTTTTCAGTCCTTTATGTTATCATTTTGATTTGGGGCCTGTCTCACAATTCATACCTGAACACAAGGTGTGGGGTGGAGAGAAAGCAATAATATTTTTTTTAAAAAAGGGCAGGAGATTTGTGACTTGGTACCTTGAGATAAAAATAAATAAATACAGTGAACACAGGCTGTTCATTTCAGGAGCAACAAGCAAATTTGCCTAACACTGACCTGCTAGAAAGGTAAGAAATATGTGTTTGTTTGTTTATTAACATTAGCAACTTTTTTCTTCCAAGAAGGAGCTCCTCTTCACCCAAACCATATCTGAAGAGTACAACTTTCTTTCCAGCTACTTTGTGTAGCCAGACAACTGATGGACTGTAGACCCCCCAGTGTTACTATTTTCCACATTGGCAGACACTGAGCATTCAAAACCAGGACAGTGCAACTGCAATGGATCGTCTCGCAACTTACCAGAAACCATGTGCAAATCGGATGCCGTCCCCTTGTTTATCAGTTCATACTGGAAGCCTGTGATCTTCCTGCTAATGTCCTGCTGAGGGGTGGCCTCGACAAAGAGTCCGCCTTGTTCAAAGCTGAAGCAATGCACTCGGGCAGGGCTGTGGTCTCCATCTTGGACCAGCAGTTTCAGTTCTCCAGTTTTTTCCAAATAAATATTTGCTCCTGCGGAGTCCTTGAAGGGCTTTATGCAGACAGTCCAATGCTTGGAAGAGGAAGATACAATACTGGGTCGCAGGTTCACAATCAGTGCTCCTGTGGGATACATCCAGTCTATGGATCCTTCGGCGCAGCGGAGGTAGACCTGTTCAACATCTTTTTTGTGAGATTCGTGTGTTAGTCCACTGGGGGAGGAAAGGAAAGATGGAGAGTTTACTGTAAGAGCGCCTCCATTTATTTCAAGAGAATACTGTATATGCTCAGATAAATAAGTTGTGGGGATTTAAATAGTGGCTGCGGAACACGGCAAGGCCATGAAGTTTGAAAAAGGATTTCAGTTATGAATTCCAACCCTGGTGCTTATCTCAAAAAGTTGTAACAAGGTACCCTTCAGATGTCGCAGACTACAACTCCCATCATCCCTGAACACTGACCATGCTTGGCTGGGGCTGATGGGAATTGAAAGTCCAACGACATATATAGGATACCACATTGGCTACCCTTTGGTTACAATAATAATTTCCATTATCTGGGGCTATGAAACATCTTTGGGAGGTTCAGATTGTTAACTTTTACAATGGCCGTTGAGTGACAAGACTTAACTCGCTCACAAAAGCTGTGGATGACAGGTAACATTGAGTTTGGTCTGCCCTCCACTGCATTCACACCAGCCACCCAAATCTCCCTGTGTTCATGTAAATCAGCCTTCCCCAAACTCTGGTTCCCACCCGATGTTGTTGAACTCCAAACCCTGTCATCTCTGACCATTGGCCATGCTGGCTGGAGCTCATAGGAGCTGGAGTGTAGCAACTTGTGAAAGCAGATGAAAAAATTGAGAGAATATAAGTGATGTCAAACCCCAGGAGTCAAATAACTTTGCTCTCTGCAAGAGCGGGGGGGAGAAGAGGGATACATATTTAAGCTCAACCGGCATTTAAAATTAGTTGTGGGAGATATTACTGGGAAGGAGGAGAGGGAATAGGAAGCAGCACACAGCCCAACATATGGTTTCCATTTAAGGACGGAGTGGCTGACATTATTGGGAATGTCAGTATAACATTCTGTTCAGAGGTTACATGAGGAAGCTCCAAAAAAGTCAAATTCGAATAATCATCATCATAATACTGTCTACAAACACATGCTGCTGAATAATTCTGAAAGCCACATCAAGAGCATAGATGCTTGTGGGAGAAGGAGCTGGTTCTTGACCTCTGTGCTTTTGCCCTCCAGCACAAAGGAACACTTGATATATTTGAGATCTGCTTCACTCAGCTGGGACATGAGAGGCAGACAGTGTTCCTTGCCACAGTGTGGTCTGGTGGTGGTGGGCAGATTGTTACACCAAGCTGGATTCAAACCCCTCTTCTCAAAAGGAGGAACTGGCTGACTTTTACTAGTTATGCCCTTATCACCCACATTTACAAAAATGAAGTCACCGTCTCACTCATAGGGATGTTGTGTGGCTACAGTTATCCCAGGGGAGCCACTATCTATAGCGTCTGCTTCAAAAATCCAACATACATGAAAGTCCCACTCCTTTAAGCCAAACACATCTGGCATTCTCAATGGTGAGGGCAAAGCAGTTGACAGCGTGCTAACTGGACTCTGCAACCCATCAAACCTCAGATAATCTACATTTTAGTAATGACTTTAGTGTGATTGCATCAAGTGAATAAATTGCTGGATTTCCCCCTAAAAGCAGTTTGCGTTATCAACATCATATGAGCAAAATTCTATTCCTGCTCCAAAATGTGATCGCTCTTCAGCAGGAGTAAAGCTATCTAGAAAGGAAGATATAAGTCATTGGAGAAGAAAATGGGAGTTTCGCTTTGAAGTTTCCGCAGTAAGCAAGCCTGACATTGGGACAATGGATTTATGCATGAGATGTCTGCAAGCTTTCCTTGCTACTGAAAGGAAAGTGGGTGCACTGTAGAAGTTTTCATTGGGCCAATTATATCCCACAAACCACACAAGGCAAAAATGGGAAGAGCAAGCAGTTAGGGGTAACGTGCCAAGTTCCTAATGGAATGGAGAACACTGAATGCAATTTCAAGAAACACATAGATTTCCTTGGCTAAAGACTCATGACCTAGTTAAAGCTGCCACTCACTAGAGTTGGTCAGGATGGAAGTACATCTTTTGCATGGGGTAGTCAGAAGATTCATTACCAAAGGTACAAAACATGAAATTAAATATCTAATATGTAAGAAGCCTGACAGGACAACAATGCATTTAATTTAACTTCTATTGTTTTCTGGCCAAATAAAAATGGAAACAGAGATCTTGGGGTGGGGTGGAGAGAAATAGAGTAAAAAAAGTAGGTCTGGTATTTTTGATTTGAACATCTTAGGACTTTTGCGATCTTTAACTATGGAGATTGGCCACCACAGTATAGGTACCGTACTGATGCACTACATCTCTTCACAAATTTGTTGGCAGTACCTGTAACCTCATCTGCTGCCACAGGGTAAGCTATTCCCAGTGCCTGGGGTCACACAAAAAGAGACCTATTTCTCCCAATGTAATCAGACTGAATGCAGATGGGAGATTATGTGGGGAAAGCCCTAACATTCTGCGGTAACAAATGTCTTATGAAGGCAGGCTACAAAAGGATACAGATGGGATGTAGAATACTAAGGCTGGTCACAGCCTTCCTGGTTGAAGGAATTTGCCCAATTCCCCCAGGAATCAATTTGCTCAAGCTGTTTCTTTAAAAAAAAATGCTTGCTTACAAAACTCACCAATCAAGAATTGGTGCAGTTTATTGATTACATTACCATATAGCTGAACCTTGTTTCAAGGACCTCACAGCACAATAGCACTTTAAAGTGCAACCCTAACTGGGACGAGAGAGGAGTGAGAAGCTGGACATGCAGCTAGGCACCCCAAGACTCGGCCAGGCTGGGTGGCTCTTCCTTTCCTTTGTGCTCTGCCAGCTCCAGACTGGTGCAATGGAGGGGCCTAGGAATGGAGCTCCTTAGAGGGATCTGTAGGGAGTGCTGGATGCAAAGCCACTTGGTGCCCTTCCCTGAAAACAGCCTACCACACCAACAACCCTTTCCAGTTTCAGATAACAACATTGGGCAGGGAAGGACTGCATTATTAAGTCTCACAACAAGTTGGTTGAGCCGAAAATGTAAAACCTTGCCTGTGACCTATCCAGCGAAATGTCAAAGCACAGCAGGATTCTGAACCTGGTATTCCAACTTCCAAACTCATCCCTCTAGTGTTGAACCATAGTGCCAAAGCAGTTATTCATTAAATAGTAACCATTGACTAGGGCAGCTGTTGTGGTGGCTGCCGGATGTTGCTGGACTGCAGATCCCATCATCCCTTACAGCCATGCTGGCTGAGGCTGCTGGGAACCGGAGTCCCAAAAAGCATTGGATGGACAGCACACCAGCCATCCCTGCAAACAGAGGTGTGCATAGGCTGCACCACCACTCCAGCTCAATTTGTTACCCATGTGATGTTCTTAGATCTATATAAGCACATAGGAAGAGGATCAGACCATATGTCTGCCTAGTCCTGTACCCTGACTCTCAAAAACGGGCAGCCACATGCCTTCAAGAAGCCCTCAAACAGCACACACGGGGGCAACAGACCTCTCACTGCTGGTACCCTGACTGTGATCTGAGATGTGGCATATATACATCATGACTAGCAGCCATTAAAGGCCTACCCTTCCAAGAAAAAAACTCCCTTAAATCAAGTCAAGCTATTAGTGTATTCACACTGACTGGGAAGCAAGTCTCCAGGGTTTCACACAGGTGTCTTTCCCTCTGCTACCTGGAGATGCCAGGGATTGAATCTGAGACCCTTTGCATGCAAGACAAATGCTCCTGCACTGTGCTACAGCCCTTCCCACACTACTCTATAGCCTAGGCAGTATGGCTCAGACCAGAGGCACCTGTTTTGGTCAGTTCCACCTATTTTTCAGACGTCAGATGTTCTCTGCTTGTGCAACCACAATAATGTGTCATTCCATGAAACTAAAATATATGATGACAGACAGGGGGGAAGGGGGGGAAGAGGAGAATGGCTGGGTCAGCCTCACAACAGGAAAGTGAGTCATGTTGCTTACACACATTCCCTGTGGCTGGCACTCAGAACATTGAGGAGCTTAGAAGAGAGACTTCATTCATCAGCATAGCAATATATTAATGAGCTGGTCTAGGGCAGCAGCTGAAAGACCAAGTAGAAATCAGGAAGTCCTTGGCTTAAACATTTTGCTTCTATGAGGCCATTTTAAGCATGCTACTCTCTAGGACCCCAATCTAGGTTGGAAACACTACTATCCCACCTTATAGGTTTGTTAGGGCTGGATATAGGGGCAGGTGATCCAAGCGAATCCCGAGGGCTCTTAAAACTTATTTTTGTGGTAAACCACACTGATGCTAATAGAAAATGCTTCTGTTTCAGGCAGGTGTATTTAGGATCGCAGTCTGAGAAATAGTGGGTTTTGCACAAAAAGCTACCTGTTTCAGCAAACCACGCTGTCAGGAAATGTGGCAGTGAAACTGTTAAAATTATGCGCTGAGCCAGTTTGCCATTACAGTGGTACCTCGGTTTACAAACACAATTGGTTCTGGTTTACAAACACAATTGGTTCCGGAAGTACTTAACCTGAAGCGTATTTAACCTGAAGCGAACTTTCCCATTGAAAGTAATGGAAAGTGGATTAATCCGTTCCAGACGGTCCATGGAGTACTTAAACTGAAGCGTAGTTAACCTGAAGCGAACTTTCCCATTGAAAGTAATGGAAAGTGGATTAATCCGTTCCAGACGGGTCTGCGGAGTACTTAAACTGAAAGTACTCAAACAGAGGCATACTTAAACCAAGGTATGACTGTACAATTATCTCATTCCCCTCCCCCCCCCAGCAAGTGCCCATGCCACTATTTTCAGCTATTATGTTTCTAGATAATGCAAAAAAAAAATTGCCAATATACATGTGACAATCCTTGACACTTAAGGTAATTCGTTACCATCTGAAGTTCCGTCCCCAACAAAAGTAAACAGAGGGACTTGGATTCTCTCTCACACCCCAAACAACAACAGGAATCAGCTGAAAAGAATGTAACAAAAACCTTATTTCCGCCTCTTTGAGCTTTAGCTATTCCCCAAAATAGTCAAGTTTTGTTTTGACTATTGTCAAAGCCACCCAATTTATTAGATTTATTCCTGTTTTAAAGTCTTCCACTGGAACCCCCCCTTTTTTAAGTGTTCCGATGAAACCAAATATAGACTACAAATGCACTCCATTTAGCCATGGTTTCATTTCTGAATGAAAATACCCCCAAAAAAGTCATGATCTATAAAGGGTTGTTGAAAACCATAAAGACACATTAAAATGATTACAGCGGATTAAAAGGGGGGGGGAGGAGCTTTTGGAGCCAAGCGGTTTTAAAAGATTTCACAACCAGAACGATTAGCATAGCTGTTGCAGACGTGGAACACTGGGTAAGAATCTGCCATCAGCGATGCTGATTTAAATCTGAAGGAACAGGAGTGACGTGATGCCACAGGTGTAACAGAGACCAGACCAGTATCTTTTCAGAGATCAGTATTGTTCAACAACAGGTGAACTCCAGAGGAAGTTCGGGCAAATGTTAAAAACACCCACAAGTACGCACCACTTTTACGATTTCCAAGGAAGAGCTAACTCCACCCAGAACAAAAAAAAACAGGCCTCTAAATTAGGATTTTGCCCCCTCCATAAACAAGTTTTTAAAAAAATATTTTAAAATCTTAAGGTAAGTAACCTAATATGGCAAAGAAACCAAAAAAATATATCCCTGAATTAATATACGTAGTGTGTTCGAATTTGTGGGAGTGTGGGGGAGAGGCCTGTCCTACTAATCAGGTGCGTTCCAAAGCGGGGGCGGGAATGTTAAGACAGCGAAATCCCACCGAGGGGATTTAAACAAAACCGAAGCCAGCTCGCTCTCTCGCTCTCTCTCCGCGTTTCAGCTTCTCCAAGCGCGAACAATCCGCACCAAGCCTGTCAACTCGCCTCCTAAAAGGGAGGACTTACAAGCCTATTGTGTTACCGCGAAGTGAACGCTTGAATGCAGAAGGTCAGCGGCGAGGAGTTGCAGAGTGTGTTATTCGGGTGTTGGGTTGCACAGATGTGGCCGGTGTCGCTGCGTGGTCAGTCCAGAGAAACGCTCTACCTTTGTCTGCGAAAAGCCAAGCCGCCCTCCCGCTCCCCACCCCACTCCCGCCTTTGCCCGTTGCTTTGGCAATACTCATCCTGAACACTCCTGGAATGTTAATCAAAGTGCCCCCTCCTCCTCCTTCCCTCCGCGCCCCCCCCTTCTCGCTTCCAATAAATCAGAGCAAACAGCAGAGGAGGAGGAGGAGGAGAGGTTGCTTTTATCCCTTCGCAACAATCAAACCCATGTGTCCGTGAGCCGCTGGAGCAAGTGAGCCCAGCGCGGGACGAAGCGCCTCTTCAATTTTTCTCTTCCCACCCCCCACCCCACCCCCACAGCCGGTTACTCCAACCCAGAGCGAAACTTTCCTTAACAAAACCGGGAGAATAACTAAGGGAACCCCTCACTCCCACTCCCCTCTCCCTGCATTCATAAGGCCACTACTGAGGGCAGAAGTTGCAAGAGGAACCAAGCATTCGCTCCGCGGTGAAGCCGGATCCAAGCCCCGGTTCTCTCGAAGAGCAAAAGGGAAGAAATGGTCGTAAAACAGAGGCTCGGGGGGGGGGTGAGGAAAAGCTCCGAAAGCAGAGCCCATGAAAGTGGCCAGAGAGAAATGGAAGGACAGCATCTGCCCGCCCTTTCTGCGCCCCTAAGAGAAGAGGAAGGGCTGGAGCACCTCTAGGAGGGTGCGCGCTCGGTTTAAAGGGAGCGTTGACCCCCTCGGAGGTGGCACGGAGAACTGCCCACCGAGAGAGTAAAGAAGATTGGATCGGGCGGAAAGGAGAGAGGGTGGAGGGAGGAGGGCGCATCCCAAGCCGTGCAAAAACCTTGCAGGAGCGCATCCAGGGCAGCAAAGCCTAGGTGCGGGGATATGCCCGGACAAAGACCGAGCAGTTGGCAGCGCACATGGAGCGCCGGGCTGATCCGTGTTCCCACCGGGCGCCAAGGGTTCCCCGTCCGACCGGCCCGCCCCGCGAGCTCTTACCTCCCCTTCCAGCTGCACAGATCGCTCGAGTACTGCGCCGTGCAGCCCCTGTCCAGAGCCAGCAGCCCCAGCAGCAGCAGGAGCGGCGACGGCGGCGGGAGCACCAGCAGCCCAGGCGCCGGGGCTCTCCGCATGGTCCCCGCCGGGCTGCTCGGGAACAATTCCACCAGACGAGGCGAGAGGAGAGCGCCCGCGGCCAGCGCTACATGGCGAGCGGCGAAGGCGGTCCGAATCGAGCCCTTAGCACGAGCTGCCCATCCCCTCCGTCCGGCCACTCACTCGGCGCAGCAGCCTACTAGAGCTCTCTCTCTCCAAGCCGGCGCTAGCTCTGGCTTCGAAGAGGGCGGGGAGCCGGGCCAAGTCAAGAAACCACCCACTCGCGCGTCAGCTGAGAAAACCCGCACCGGAGTCTTCGCGGAGCGGACTCGGCTTCTCCCTGCACTGCTGAGCTGCTCCTGGAAGCACTTAGGAGAGACGGGTGTTCTTTTTGTGTCAAGGGATTTCTTTGGAGCACATAGGTACATAGGAGCCAACTCCTAGGGGCCAAGGGGGTCTTCGGGACTCCCCAAAAATGTTTGAAGAGGCTGCCCCGCTCCAAGTGAATGGGCATTGCCAGTAAAATAGTGATCGATTATGCAGGGCAGGGCTTACTTGCCCACCCCCAATATTTTATCTTGATGATGGTCTGGGACACAGGCACAAATCCAACAAGTATGGCAGGGGGAGGGAAAGCATCACTCAGGTGTCACACCTGGACCCTGTTTTCTTATAAGGTTAATAAGACAACAGTTGCATGAAACCACGGTCTTGCTGATGGAAACGTACAAGAAACCTAAACTGGTGCAGAAGTGGCTTGGAAGACTGGCACTGCACTCCTACGCATCAGTCTTAGCCAACCTGTGCCCTCAAGATGCTTTGGACTGCAACTCCACCAGCCCTAGTTAGCATCTGGAAGGCACCAGGCTGGCAAAGATTGCTACACACTCACTTTGGAGTTGGCCCCATCTAGCTTAATGGATTTACCTCTAAGTAAACATACGCAGGTGGCGCTGTGGGTTAAACCACAGAACCTAGGGCTTGCCGATCAGAAAGTCGGGGGTTCAAATCCCTGCGACGGGGTGAGCTCCCGTTGCTTGGTCCCTGCTCCTGCCAACCTAGCACTTCGAAAGCATGTCAAAGTGCAAGTAGATAAATAGGTACCGCTCTGGTGGGAAGGTGCACTGCTCTGGTTCGCCAGAAGCAGCTTAGTCATGCTGGCCACATGACCTGGAAGTTGTACGCCGGCTCCCTCGGCCAATAAAGCGAGATGAGTGCCGCAACCCAAAGTCGTCCACAACTGGACCTAATGGTCAGGGGTCCCTTTACCTTTTAAACATACGTATAGGATTTCACTGCACAGTAAGGGCAAGTAGAATGCTTAGCTGTTGGACATTGACTACATTTGAGCTGCAATCCTAAGTCTGCTTACTTGGGAGACCCATTGAAATCTAAGGGACTTACTTCTGAGTAGATATGCATGTGATTGTGATGTTGAGCATTCTCTTTAATTATATATTGGAGGGGCTTTCTGTGCGTCTCACAAAAACTGGCCCAACTAGTCTAGAATTGTGTCCTCACACTGGCCAACCAGATGCTGATAGGAAGCATGCAAACAGGACCTGAGCACAACAGTCCCAGAAAACTAGTTAGAGAGAGAGGGATGCTTCAGTCTATGTTTATTATTTAGGACTACCTAAACCTCTGGTTCAATGTAATAAATAACAACTAATGTGTTATTTAAAATTGTCCTGCTGAATTCCCTCTTCTATCCCCTAGCCTCCCTAAAGGCCACTAGCCTGTCCCAACCTGGGTTTGTCTGAAGCACCGTATTAAAAAGTGAGTTGGAGTCCTGGCACGTGATTTCTGTGGTCATGAGGATGAGCTTTTGTAGTAAAGACAGGATCCTTCTAAAAGGAGGACAGTGACACAATCTACAGACCTCTTCACCTAATGATTGGACCTGTAGCATGGTAGATAGCTGCTGTGTCTCTGTTGGTATGGCGATGTGGCAGTCCACAGGAGCATATTTTAACAAATAAAGAACATGTGAGGCTCCCTTCTACTGAACCAGTCAGTTGATCCATCTAGCTACATAAGTTTATATTCTGATGGCCAATGGGTCTCCCAGTCCTCAGATCTTTCCCAGCCCCAATACCTGAGATCTCTGGACCTGGAGCTGGAAGGCACTCCAAGTCCCAGTTCAGCAACAGAGCTGGGTCCTTATGTGTCCTTAACAGGGATACAGTACAGGAAGCTGCCACTGATACATCTAGCTCATCATTGTGCATGCAAGCTGGCAGAGACCCGCCAGGGTCTGAGAGAGAAATCCTTTCCATCCCTGCCTCAAACTGCAAGGGATTGGGACCTTTTGCATACAACAGATGTGCCCTAAAAACTGAGCTATGGTTGTGGGCGGATCAGGTTTACGCAGCCTCAGCAATGAGCTCACTTGCAGGTTTGGCTGCGCCTTCGAGGAGCATAAACAACTCCTGATCATAAAAAAGGCTGTGTCAGCATAAGGAGGAAGGGTGCTTACTGGTTATTAAACACATTTCCAGGTGCACCAATGGGGCACCCACATGGATACTGATGGAAGCATTCCTGCCTCATTGCAGCATAAATATTTATTAGTATATGCAAACCAGCATGGCATTGGAAGAGTGGTGAAGAGTGAACAGGTATGGTCAGGTACCAACATAATGCTTCCAGGTGGTGTGGCAGTATGACCATAAGCTTTGATTAAAACAAAAACAAAGCAAGCATTTGAACTGTATTTTCAGATTGGTGTAAAGCATGTGCTGTACAACTTTTTCAGGCTAAGGAGCACATTCACTTCCAGTTGACTTTCCGGTGTGGTGAATGCATGCCGCTGGTGGGTGTGGCCAAAACAAAAGGGACGGGGTCAAAACAAAAGGGGCAGGCCTCCCAGCATTCTCACATAGACACCACTTATACATAAACATAAACATAAACATACACACATTGCTTGTAAAGAGAGGTGATGATTGTACTTAATTTCTTAAGAATAAGGTGCTACAGATCATCATACATAGGAGCCCCTCTAGAGACCCTGGAAGCAAATATTGTCTCTTAATTTTGGGTGGGAAACTACAGCTAGTCGCTAGGGAAGCCTGTACATGCTTATAGTATTTCACCTCTGTTTCTTCATTATTTCACATCTGTGGTGCGGCCAAGGATGGGAGAGGGGAGCTAAGTGGAAAAAGAAAGGAGATTGGGACTCCCAAAAACAAGAAGACCAACAAAGGAGCATCTTTACATACATCTGTGCAAGGGTGCCAACCTGAATAAAAATTTGGGGGGCAGGTAAGCCCAGTCCCACATAATCAATCACAATACTCAGCACATGCTCACCATTTGAATAGCAATGCCCATCAACTTGGGAGGGGGCAACCCCTCAAACAAAAATTGGTGGGAGGCCAAAGATCCCTTGGCCCTTAGGAGTTGGCTCCTATGCATCTGTGCATCATAGGCTCTGGCCAGTTTTTGTGGGGGGAAATCAGGTACAGTTTCTGCAACTGTCAGTAAATCAAACTAACACATGGATTCAAACAAAACAGTGCATTTAAGTACATGCAGAATCAGGGCCGGATTTAGGTTTGATGGGGCCCTAAGCTACTGAAGGTAATGAGGCCCTTTATATGTCCAGCTGTCCTTTGTCAACAACAAATTGTCACTGATTTTTGTGTTGAATATATGCTGTATGGTGATTTAGATATCTAAAGCCATTTGCACATAACAAAATATGTACATCATAGGAGCCTACACAACACAAAACACTGTTGCTGTATGTAGGTTTTATTTTATTTGTTTTTTAATCTTATATTTTGGAAAAGTACATGCAGGGGTTTTTTTCCCTTTAATTTTATTTGGGGGGCCCTAAGTTATACCTTGTTTAGCTATACGTAAATCTGGCACTGTGCAGAATCAGCAATGGGTAGCCCCCAGGCAGAGAATACTTCCCAAACTATGTTTTAAATGTTAATATATGTGAATGTATTCTCCTTTGAGAGGAGGGTCAGCTCCAAGAATCTAAGAAATGTTGCCTCCACCACATGCTCCCATGCTGTTGAACTGGTAGCTGGGAACTTGAAAACCACTACACAGCAGAGATTGTCATTGTCACCCTGTGTCCATTATCACAGTGGGGAAAGTCAATTGTGTGAACATGTTCTTGCACTGTAGTTCATCAGTGCTGGTAGTCCTTTGCAAAGACCCCCACCCACCCATTTACAAGCCTGGCGGTACTGTAAATGCTTGAGAAATACACACTAGCAGATTTTGGTTTGGGGGTTATGTTCCCATAGTGCTTATGATGGAGGAGGTTTCAATCTTACAACTGTATTACCATCCATTTGTGGATTGTTATTTTTTTGTCCATGTCAATTTTGCTTTGCAAATTAGGTTTTTTGTTTGTTTGAAAAAAACGAATCAGTTGATTGCAAAGCTTCAGTGTGGTTTGCAGTAATTACATCAAATGATGATGCAGTAGCCGAAACATCTAATTACTGGGCTAAAACAACACTAAGAGGCATCATTTGGAGATGGAATATTGCAAAATTCTTTATTTTCTTGGGCATGTACTGTAAGGAGAACTTACATTCTCAGAATCTTAATTTTTCTTAGAGGGATGTTTTATTCACCACAGGATTTCGTCTGTATGTACTGTACTACTTGGAGGGAGAGAGAACCCAAAGGAATGTGCAGGGCTTTCTTGATCCTCCTTAGATTATCTCTGTAGTTCCTTACCAGCCTCTGCTTCACCACAGTATTATCAGACTCCACTTCTATGATAGATTGCTTATCACAAACATCGTTTCATGTATGATACAAAGAGGTCCTGATCATCTAAAAGCTATGCAAAGGGGGTCCCAGAAAATGTCTACAGCTGAGTGAATGATCCATTCCCTATTTCCAATAGATTTATCTCTGCAACCAGTAATGAAATTAAGGTGAGTAGGGCCCCAATATATGTTTTTATTGGATGTGCCACAAAGTTTCATAGAGTTACAGCCCTGCTAAGAAATCAGCTTATCCTTCTCCAATCCATTTTTCTAAATAACCCTCTATTGCTGGAATTGAGAAATCCTGCCCTGGATTTTAATGCCTAGGACAGTGGTTCCCAACAGGGGGTCCGGGGACCCCCAGGTGTCCACAAGCTATGCCAGAGGGGTCCTCAAGATGCTATTAGAATAAAAAATATATTAAATATATTTTGTATGATAACAGATTTTTGTTTTGGCCGCTTCCTGCATGAGCAGAGTCTTGCGCAAAACTAGAATTAGATAGAGGCAGTAGTTCTGCTGTATGCCGTTAGGTGGCGCTTTACAAACACTACTGTTTTGCAAAGAGGCAGCGCGCGCATTCTACTAACACTCACCTCCCCAAGATGCTCTGCGCACGTCTGCTTCATTTGTGCGCTACTGCGCAGGTACCCTGTCTTTTCCATTCCCCTCCCTGGCGCGCGCTGCCTCTTTGCAAAACAGTAGTGTTTGTAAACAAAGTGTTGTTTTTCACGGAAGCTACAGTTCGCGTAGTTAAAAATGGACCGTTGGTTAAAAAGTGGTTCATCTCATTAAGAACTGAAAATTAAAACTAACTGTATACTGACGGAGTACTCTGTTGTAACTGTAAAAAACGTATAAATATAAAATATAAAAAGACTCTTAATTTGGCTCTCACTTTTTAATTTTAGGATTAGGAATTAATGGGGGTCCTTGTCACAATAGCGGCTCGATGAGGGGTCCTCGAGAAAATTTTGTTGGGAACCCCTGGCCTAGGAAAAATTGACTATTGAAGAAGCAAAGACATGGGATTTGATCTGCAAATACCATAGAGCTCCCCCAGATCTCCCTCCTACACTTAAAGTAGTATTTGTACTCTCTGACTAAGTGACTGAGGAAAAGGTCTTTCATTCTCCACCTCACTTTTTGAAAATTAATGCCATGAAGGAGCAAGAAAATGACCAAACCTGTGTTTGTGTTTGTATCTGAATGCTCACATGCAATTTTAACAAGGAGAAATGTAAAGGACTACATTTCGGCAAAAAAAATGAAAGGCACAAATACAGCATGGGAGACACCTGGCTTGAGAGCAGTACATGTGAAAAGGATCTAGGAGTCTTGGTAGACCACAAACTTGACATGAGTCAACAGTGTGATGCAGCAGCTAAAAAAGTCAATGCAATTCTGGGCTGCATCAATAGCATCTTCTAGATCAAGGGAAGTAAGAGTACCACTGTATTCTGCTCTGGTCAGACCTCACCTAGAGTACTGTGTCCAGTTCTGGGCACCACAGTTCAAGAAGCATACTGACAAGCTGGAACGTGTCCAGAAGAGGGCAACGAAAATGGTCAAAGGCCTGGAAACGATGCCTTATGAGGAACGGCTTAGGGAGCTGGGTATGTTTAGCCTGGAGAAGATAAGGTTAAGGGGTGATATGATAGCCATGTTCAAATATATAAAAGGATGTCATATAGAGGAGGGAGAAAGGTTGTTTTCTGCTGCTCCAGAGAAGCGGACACGGAGCAATGGATTCAAACTACAAGAAAGAAGATTCCACCTAAACATTAGGAAGAACTTCCGGACAGTAAGAGCTGTTTGGCAGTGGAATTTGCTACCAAGGAGTGTGGTGGAGTCTCCTTCTTTGGAGGTCTTTAAGCAGAGGCTTGACAGGCATATGTCAAGAATGCGTTGATGGTGTTTCCTGCTTGGCAGGGGGTTGGACTGGATGGCCCTTGTGGTCTCTTCCAACTCTATGATTCTATAATTTTTGAAGTACAGTATGTGAAACCTGCATTTGGGAGACTTACAAGATATGCACACTCTCCCCCCTTTCTGCTTTCATGTGCACTATTGTGGCTTCCCCACATGCAATTTCATAGCTTCAGATGTGAACTATCAACATATTTTAGCTGCAAGAAGAAAATAGAACCTCCATGTTCATAGGCAATATACCTCTGAATACTAAACACCGGGGGCGGGGATATTGGAGGTTCCATGCAAGGTGAGAAAGACAGAAAGAGCAAAACAGGAGAGATACACAAAGAACCCGACAGACTGCAAAAGGAGAGATATGTTCTCAAAAGTGACAGATACTAGGATTGCACAAACACCAGCGGTCTGTCTGGTCCTCCCCATGGTGCCAGATAGACTGCTAGTGTCTGTTGCAATCTGCTTCAGCTGTTTCATAGTAATCAAATCGCTCTCCTGGAGAAGGAGCCCAGGGTTCTGAAATGCATTGAACTATAATAAATTGATGTGTTTGGTGCTTTCGAGAACAAGTTTCTCTTTTTGCATTCTTTCTGTTACTTCCATGCAGTGCGCTCAGTCTTCCCAGAATCATGTGGTGCTTATTGATATTTTCTTGTGAACATTTTGTATTGCTTTATTGCAAATCGCTTAAGAGGTTTTTCTGATTAAGCAGTACACAAATCTTATCATTTTTTTTTATGTGACTGGCTGGAAATATTATGCTGGAACGGACGGCATGGTGATCCAGTAAGATTCTTCTTAGACATGTACAGTAATAGAGAAAGCTGCGCACAGCAGCTTTGGCCATGGACCAGTAGTATAATCAGTCCTTTCTCACCCACTGCTGTGCTTTGATGGGTCTTGAAGTTAGTTCATATGAACACTTTGCTCTGTGGTATGTTGGTGATTTTTTTCTATTATGAATTACCTTTTGCTTTCATTTGGCCTAGCATAAATTGGTGTATGTTGTGGTTGGGTATGTGCTTTTGCTAGGGTTGCCAGACTCAATAGAGGACAGGACTTCTGTGCCTTTAATTGCCCTGCTCTCTTTTGAGTCTGGAGACATTAAAGAGAAACCAGCAGACCCTTTGCTTGGAAACTGAACAAAGGGTCTGCTGGTTTCTCTTTAAGGTTTCCAGACTCAAAAGAGAGCAGCGCAATTAAAGGCACAGAAGTCCTGTCCTCTATTGAGTCTGGCAACCCTAGCTTTTGCAAACGTAGTGAATTGCATAACAGCAGTCCTAATATGGGTGAACTGATCGTGTGTGTGTGTTCCCCTTTCCTCACTGGTGTAATTCCATTCCCGTTTAAGAGTTTGATTGTTCACGGGGTATTAGGGTGGCTTGGGGGCAAACAGCAAATTCTGATTTACACCAGGGCAGAAAATCTAGGCTACACAATCTATGGGCAGGCCAGCCTTTGCCAATTTAGTGTCATCCAGATGTTTTGGACTACAACTCCCATTGGCCCCAACCACTATGGTTGTGCAGTCTGGGGTTGATGGGAGTTGTAATCAAAAACATCTGGAAGATAATAAAGGCTGATCAAGGCTGAGTCGGGACCTCCTATAATATGTCTCTCTTCATACAGAGGTAAAAAAGGTAAAGGTAAAGGGACCCCTGACCATTAGGTCAGGTCGTGACCGACTCTGGGGTTGCGCGCTCATCTCGCATTATTGGCTGAGGGAGCCGGCATATAGCTTCCAGGTCATGTGGCCATCATGACAAAGCCGCTTCTGGCAAACCAGAGCAGCACATGGAAACGCCGTTTACCTTCCCGCTGTAGCGGTTCCTATTTATCTACTTGCATTTTTGACGTGCTTTCGAATTGCTAGGTTGGCAGGAGCTGGGACCAAGCAACGGGAGCTCACCCCGTCACAGGGTTTCGAACCGCCGACCTTCTGATCAGCAAGCCCTAGGCTCAGTGGTTTAACCACAGCGCCACCTGGGTCCCCATTCATGCAGAGGTAGGGACAGAATTTAACACAGAAATTGCATTCCCTTTTCTCTCAATCCCATCACAAAAAGGTGGAAATGAATATCTCTGTATAAAGAAACACAAAAAATGCCAAGGAAAGAAACAGAAGCGTAACAGTGCAATCCTAGAAAGAAGTCCTATTGATCGCAATCAGATTTTAGCATAAACATGCAAGAGTGCACTGTGAGGCTTTGATCTTACTGTAATTTTCAAGAAGGCACACAGGTTGCTGGGACCTTACAGAAGGAAAGGATCAGACAACAGAAATGACTTAGTCTAAATTTCAGTTTCATTATTTTTTGGGGGGGGGGGAATTCTGTATAATTCCCTATACATGTATAAATGTTTTCTTCTCATTTTGACAATAACTGTTGACAACAACTGTTATTTAAAGAAATAAAGTAAAAAAAAAAAATCCCCAGGAATCTCATGTTCAGATGAATTAAGACGAGCAATTGTTAAAGTGAAGATGAGCAATTGTTTGGCTTTACATCTAGTAAACATTTATTTCCTGTTTTAAAAACTTTTAAGTTTTGCAACTGTCAAGGCATATATTTATCTTGCTGTCTGTACTCCGGGTGGGCTTAGTTTTCCATTTGCTTCAACTCCCTGCATGCAGATTGCAACCTGCGGTCTTCAGTGCAGGAGTCAGGAGATCAGAAGCACTGCTGATAAACAATGTCTTATAATTTCAGATACTCAGCAAGGGGCTCTAAAAGCAGAAGATTGCTAGACCAAAGACGAAATCCATCTCACATACCACAAAGTTACACTGACAACAGCGTACTCAAAAACCCTTGGCATGATTTAGACAAAACAAAAGCAACAGTCAGCTAAACAAATGTGATACTTAACCAAAACAGAGTACTGCAACAATGGGAGAAAAATAATCTTGCACTATAACAGTTGCTAAGTTACCAGGAAGGAAGAAGAAATATTTTTGCAGCTATAAGAGACCGTGGCATGTAAATTTGTTTAATGGTCCATGCTTACTTTTCAAGTGCATATCTGAAGAACATCAGAAAAGTTCAGGTGATTGTGCAGGATCTACAGTTTAAGCTGGCTGAAATCAATGGATACCCAACAGCTTAATGTTGTGGTCATGGGCAGGTTTCCAGAGCTTCTACCATATTTTGATTTGTCTATCTGATTTTGAGATTACTGCTGAGTTACAAGGGAACCTGTTTGCACAGCAATGAGTTCACCTGTGCCAAAAAGTTGTTCCTCATGTGCCAAAAGTAGAGCTACTGAGCAATGGTCATTGCATTACATTTTTGAAAACCACCCTGTTATCCTCAGATCAATCAATCTTTTATGCCTTCAGCAATGACCATTAGGAAACCAATGACTGAAAGACAGAGCCACTGAGTCAGCACAAAGAACCTTTGGCATAGGAATGAGGGACTCATTTGAATGATGTCACTGGGTGATTTGATCCTGTGATTTCATATCTGTAAGATTGGCATCTGTAATAGAAGGAACTGCAAAGGTGTTCAAAATAATTTCTAAGTATATGGCTCTAGCCAAGCCTCTTTCCCAATGGATGTGGGTAAAATCCAAATCCAGTAGAATTATTCTGAGCCCTGAACATCACATAGAGCTGAAAGAGGAAGTGGGACAGAGTGTCACTCTTTCAACTTCCTTCTACAGTACAGCTGTATATACTTTTCAGGGGACAGAAAGTAACCACCCAACCTCTTTAAAAATCAGCAGGGGGTGTCTCAGAGGCTTCATGGGTACTTGAGGGTGATACTGTGCCCCCAGGCATCATATTGTGAACTCCTAACTCAGACGTTCATTTAACTGCACATTGTGACATAGGAATGTATTCAACTAAGTCCCACTTGAAGTATACCCATCGACATTAATGAACCTCTATAAACTTCAATGGGTTTACTCAGAGTAAGACAAGCAATGAGTACTGCCTACTTTGGTATCAATGGGGCTTTCCCTCTCAATATAAATAGAAGCTTTGGACTGGGGCGGGTGGGATTTCCGCCAGGAATATGGTGAGGGATGAAAGGGTTAACAACCACTCCAGTCTGGGACACTCACTGGCTGCTATTTACAGTGTGGGTGGGTGTGTACACATAACAACATAAACAATGATGTTTTAACATCACATGTTTGTCCCTTAGTATTCAAAAGTCATGGATCAATATACAGGCAAACAACAAAAATCGTAAACTCTTCAAGAAATAGATGGAAGGAAACCCACCCAGGTTCTTTCACACCCCATGTCACTAGTTCTTTTTTATTTTCCCATTGGTTCTATGCAACTGAAACATTGCTTTCACCTTCAGACCTTGCTCTGCAGAGCATGGAGCTGAAAAGTGAAATGAATGCCTGCAAACCGTAAAGGTTTTTAAAATGTGCAAATATTAAAGGATACTCTTTTTTTTTTACAAAATACTAAGCCCCATGATGAAAACCACATGAGCTGAAATCACTAACACGGAATATTTTTCGGGGGGGGGGGGTTGCAACATAATTATTGTGGCGTAGTACCGGACGTCATAAGGGAGGTCTGTTCTTCACCACAGGAGACATCTTTGCCTGCAAGGCATCCCAAACTTGATTTCTAGGAAGCAGAAATGTTGCTGATTTCTATTTTCCAAGCGTTGTCAAGTCTTGTTTCCTTCTTCCAGTGTCCAGCTATAAAGGGAGTTCAGTGATATTATGTTACCGTCCAACTCTAGTCTCTGAGAATTTTCTGCTGGGGACTTTACATTATGCAGACTTTTACTGCTGCATTCCATTCCATTGTGATGGCTTGTTGCCTTTTACTGCTTCTCCAAATTTTTAGCTCTGAGCATAGAACTATTCATCTTTTCAAGTTAGAATGTTTTTTCGGTCCTACTAAAGTGTCCCTTAGTTATGCCTGTCTTTTACCTCCAAGGAGTTACCTGTACAACAGCCGTATGAGGTAGGTTAGTCTGGCTTGAGCTCCTTGGAAGAAAGGAGAGGTATCAATACTGTAAATTAAATAAATGATGGGGCGGGATCCACAGGATAATATGAAGGGTGCTGTATTTCAGAAAACCTGCTTTTAGTGCAAAACCGTGGTGGGAACTGCACTTAAACGCTATTGGAGCTTTGCACACCCATAGAAACAAAGTATTTAATGTCGAAGTTTGCCATGAAAGTAGAGCCAATGTTTGTTTGTTTGTTTTAATTTGCAAATGAAGGGCCCGTCTCTGAACATGTTTTTAGAAGAATCAAGACCTTTAAAGGTGCACTCAGTGCGCTATCGGTTGCCCTTGTATTTTTAACTTAACATTAAAGTAGGTGACTCATTCCAAGTTATTTACCAAGTAAGGCATGGCAGGGGTGGTGGTGAATGGAGGGTGGTAGTGCCATGGTACATGGCCTATTAAATAATGGCCCATTGAGAAAGAGAGATTAAAGGATTCCTGAATGTATTTCAAAGGCGAGACTACAATCTGAATCAGTCATCAGTACTTCAGGGGGATATGGAAACTTCCCTCCCAGCGTACGTGTTGCACAGAATCTAATTATCTTCTAATTAAATGGAGAAATTGGATGCTGATGGAATACGGTTATAGGTTGTCTAATAAAGGAGTGTGGGCTGAGACTCTGGAATATTACTTAATATAAAAAAATCTGTACCCAATCACATATGTCTAAAATAATTAAGTTATCCTGCAAGTGCACATTGTGCCTGTACACACACCATCAGCTCACTGATTTACCCAACCATCAGCCTATGCAATTAGCCACTCAGAGACAAGTAATTCCTTGGAGGCGAAACCCTGGCACTTAAGCCGCCATATGCCTTGTTAGCAGATGTGCTGGGAATATTTGTCAATGGTTGAGATTACCTGCCTTAATGCCCTCACCAGATATCCATGGAAAACAGTTAGGCTGCAATCCTATGCACAAACTTGCCTGGAAAGAAGCACAGTTAATAAGAGGGTCTTATGTGTGAATGAACATACATAGGATCAGGCTTCTAGTTGGCCCAGAACAGGGATAAGGAATATGTAACCCATCAGATTCTGTTGGACTCCCATTAGCTGGTCAACACTCAGCGATGATGGGAGTTATTTCCATTGTTTTTAAAGTTAGGTATCTTCATGGCTCGAGTTGGACCCGGAATTGATTTCTGTGTATTGTTTATCCAGTAATTTGATGGGAAGCATCCAATTTTGGCAAACCTCACTGAGAATATATAAAAGCCACTATCTGTTTTGCCTCAGTATGAGCTCAGAGAGAACTGCTGCAGCTAGCATAGAATGATAGGCTCCCAATATTTCCTTGGGAGAAAATAACAAAGGCAAAGGAATACCCACCACCTCTGCAACTTCTGAGGTACCTTCAGGCTCTATCATTTACGGATAACGCATCACATATATCAGAACTTTGGGAGTCTAAGGGCGATTCAGGTGAAGTTATTCTATATGTGAGGAGATTGTGGGTTGATCTGGGAAAAGGAACACAAATTTGTAACAAATGTGGAAGCACATGCACCTAGCTGATGCCAGTACAGTCATACCTCGGTTTAAGTATGCTTTGGTTTGAGTACTTTCAGTTTAAGTACTCCGCAGACCCGTCTGGAACGGATCAATCCACTTTCCATTACTTTCAATGGGAAAGTTCGCTTCAGGTTAAGTACGCTTCAGGTTAAGTACAGACTTCCGGAACCAATTGTGTACTTAAACTGAGGTACCACTGTGTTAATTTTACATAGGAAGTTGCTGCTGAATGCATCACAATCTCTCTCTCTCTCTCTTTTCTCTTTTTACTTTTGTGTGTCACAAAAGCAGCAATATACCTGGAATGAATGGTGCTCTCCCTCTGTAAATATTGGGCAATGATGCAATCCCGATTAAGAAAATTGCTCCCATTCTTCTTTATCTTCATGTATTGTTCCATGTTCATCCAAAGGTAGTCACTGACACGTTTGAAATGCTGGGTCAAGGAGCCCCAATGTTGCCAATTGTTTGGGAACATTTTTGAAGATAAACATGGCAACAGTATTTACCAGCTACTATGGCTTTTGATCTTCAGTGCATAAGTCTATCAACAGCCCAACTGACCATGCTACGGTAGTTGGGAAAATCATGCATAATACACTTTTCATCCTCAAAAAGTCCATGACATGCATTGAGTAAGCAAACATGATGTATGACCTAGGTGATCAAAAACGCAGCAACTTCCATGATTGACTGATCAAAAGTTCCACTATGATTACAGAAATTGCTGCTAGGCTTACCTATCTGCAATAAGTTTGTTCTCATGTCGTTCCACACATGAGCATCACCTGAATAAGTTCAGGAATACTCTGTTATGAGGCAATGTATTGTCACAGGTGTGGGGATCCTGTGGCCCTCCAGATGTTGGACCCCAACTGCAGGTGCCCTTGACCACTGGCTATGCTGGGGGGGGTAACCAATATGAGTTGGAGTCCAACAACATCTGGAGAGCCACAGGATCCCGCCATTCTGAGGACATTAAATGGTATGTCTCAAGTTATTGTTAATATATCCCATTTCCAATCTTCTGATTGGAAATTAGGATGCCTTAATAAGGTGGTTGAAAAATGTCCCACCTTCAGACTTATGTGATAATCACTTTGTCTTGGGCTACACATGTACTCAATTGCAGCTTTTTGTGGCATGCTGAAGGACTTTTGCAATTTGGAATAGTCCCCTCTTTTGTGGCAGAAACCTCTTATTTCCCAACATTCCTAGTAATCAGGCAATCTTGAGTTGTATGTACGTACCAAATTTCATCAGTTTTCTAAGCTATATGGAAATAGCCTAACCATTCCATTACTCAGAATTGACACAGTGAATCAATCTATATCTATCTATCTATCTATCTATCTATCTATCTATCTATCTATCTATCTATCCTCTAATATTTGCTAATAAGGGGGCCTTCTTTGAGATTTGTTATTTCTGTTTCCTTCCCAGTTCTGTGGTATTTCACACCTAGCTCCCACATTTCTCACTGTCTACACTCTTTGATTCACTCTCTGTGATATCCTGAACTTGCTCTGTTGACTATAGCTTCCTCATTCATTGCTTGTTGGCTCAGCTGGGCATTAGAAAAATGAGCCTTTGTTATGCCTCCTGACCATCTGAAATCATAATATTGAAGCAGCACAGGGTCGACTTCCTCTGCTACTATCCTTCTTTTATACGATTCTTTCCTCCTTCCGCAGTTCCTGAGTAAGTGAAAATAGTCATATAGGGAGCCTGAAAAATGCATCAGGGTCCCTAACATTCTGCTTACACGAGTTTGTGCTGCAAAGTACTGTACCATTGTTTCCCCCTCCACCAGAGAACTTCAGACACCAATGTAAAATTTAGGTTGCCAAGAGAAGCCAATGTTGCTTTTATGTTTTCTTAGCTAGTCTGTGGAGGGAAGTAGTTTTGTTTACTTTGCACAAATTATGAGTTCATGTTCTGTTTAGCAAAGCCTTGCGTCCTGGCTGGAGGTGTTTGATAAATCACACTTACTTTTAGATCCCTCAATCCATTCATTTCTGTAGTTGAAAATGTCTGGATGTTTCCCTTTTCAGACTAAGCGAGGGTGAAAATATCCAGCAGCGAGTGAGATGCAAAGGGGTGAGAATATGCATCCAAATCTGAAATGAAGTTCTATCTGGTATGCAGAAAAAACATACCGGTTACTCTCGTGAACAGGGTCCCATCTGTATCATGCAGGTCAGTTTTTGCGAAGGCTGGACTGCTACTGCACATTCTGAAATGCATGCTGTTATGGGAATTACAATTTCCATTCCAGTGTTGTAGCATTTAGAGTCTCTGTGCAGGTTGCTTTCTGCTTAGTGAAGATCAGGTCCTTCATGCCACCCATTCTCACAGTGCAGTATTTGAAATCTATGTTGAGTTCTGCTTGGCAGAACCCCAGAATCCAACATGAACTCCACCTTAGCCCTAGGAATTTAGCACCACTCTTACCTACAACTTGCCTTCTTTCCTGATGACATAGAGTTCCAGGATACAGTTACAACTTTTCACATTCTCCATCCTGGGCACCTCTCATCCTGGGCACCTCTTAACTACAAGTTAAGCATAGATTATAGGTCTGCAATTGCTCTTTTTGCCTCCATCCCCAATAGCTTTTTTTCATCAAGTCAAGCAATTACCGGTATGAGTGGTTTCCAGTAAAGCAGAGGGTAGAAAGGAGGGATAGAGGAGAAGAGTGCTCTTCGTCCACTCAAGATAGCACATCTTAGGGAACTATTGCTGTTACCTGGTGGGATTCAACCACACAGGGGCAAATTCACATTGCTTAATGATAGAGGTCTTGTGCACACAAGAAATCATTTCTCCCAAAGACACGACTTTTTGCATTAAGAAAAGTGATGGGGGAAATGAACTGGAAAGCGTGGGATAACACTCGCTTTGACGCAATGTCACCTAACCTCCCCACAAATCAATCAGAGTAGCCAACTAATCTAATCTCTAGTCTAATCTCCCTGCAAACAAATCAGGACGAATGCTCAACAAACAGGTCGTCCAAAAGCACCCCAGTTACTATTCTCTCCAAGATATAAAAGATACAGAGACTGTCCATAATCATATAATCATCTATAATGGGATAGTTAGCCCATGAATTATTTTCATGCTCTTAGCGAATTTACACATTGGGGGGGGGGGATCAATTTGAAGGGAAGGGAAGGAACATTAACAGCTGCTGGTAAGATCAGGGTCTACTGACTAGTCTTTTGCCTTTAAAGAAGCGGTCACAAAGCAACAGTGGGGTTGTTATGTTGGTGGGAGTTGCTTACTGTTCCATAGCGAAGTACTAAATACACCTGGATGTCTATTTAGGAGATGTTCATCAATGACACTTTGCCAATGTATCCACGTGTAATGATCTCAGAATCTCCCTCTTGCTTTTATTCATCCCTAGAAGCAACTCACAATAGAATTACAGCCTAGCAAAAGAAATCTGGGGTGCTCTCATCTGGTCTGTCTGGGGATTTCCAGGGGTAAAAGCCTTAGAGCTGTGGCGTTATATAATTGTGTATCCAGGGGAGCTCAAAATTGCTACTTCTTCCAAGACCCCTGAGGTTTGTGGCAGGCTGCTTTACAGTCATACCTCGGTTTAAGTACGCTTCGGTTTGAGTATTTTCAGTTTAAGTACTCTGCGGACCCGTCTGGGATGGATTAATCCACTTTCCATTGCTTTCAATGGGAAAGTTCGCTTCAGGTTAAGTACGCTTCAGGTTAAGTACAGACTTCCGGAACCAATTGTGTACTTAAACCGAGGTACCACTGTATATGCCTCTGTGTATATCTTGGTGGGCTTGCCCCAAATGAGAGTGGCTGATGAATAAACGATTCACTCTTATAATACAGAGAAGGCTTGTTTTTTTCCACTGTTTTCTTTCTTTAATTCCAATACAGTGGTATCTCAGGTTATTATCTTAATTCATTCCGGAGGTCCGTTCTTAATCCGAAACTGTTCTTAACCTGAGGCACGCTTTCGCTAATGGGGCTTCCCGCCCGCTGCCACCATGCCGCCGGTGCACGATTTCCGTTCTCATCCTGGGGCAAAGTTCTCAACCTGAGGTACTACTTCTGGGTAGCACGGAGCGCGAGCTTGGGGCCGCCTCTCCGCGCTTCTTAGCTGTTCAGTTGAGGTGGCCCCAGGCTGCCGCTCCCTGCGCGAAGCTCCGGAGCCGTGTGGGGATCGCTGGGAGCGCGAGCCTGCTGATCATGCTGGCTGGCGGGCCCCGCTCACCCTTCTGCCGCTGCCGCTTCTCTGCCGCTCCCTGTGCACCTCCGGAACTTCTCGCCTAGGGCGCAAAAAAACCTAGCACTGGCCCTGGGGGAGGGACCATAGAACACAAGAAGTCCCCTTGCTGACCATAGGCACATATAGTCTAGCTGACCCTCAGGGTTCCTTCAAACTCTACAATTCTAGTTCAGCATATTTGAATTTGCCTGGTTCTGTATGGGGTCCCCGAAAAACCAACATCAGATTAAAGCTTACAGTGGGAGACACCACAGTAAACACACACAAAAAAACCCCCCCACAAAACCAGTTATTTCCAACCCCCATAAAACCATGGATCTAAGGAACAAATCTGCATGGATATTCATGTTTCTGACATAGGATGATGACAACAAAATAATGAACAAATCACACAACACAGCTGTGGGCACAAAGACGACCTGTGATTTGATGGTGGCTTTATAAAAATTAGGAGGAATTATAATAACTTGTGCATTTGATCTATGTTTTTGTACCATAACAGTGTTTCAAAGCACTGGATTCAGAGAGTTCAGTTAATGTAGATGTGCCTTGTGATTTCACAGTGTTTGCAAGGGAAGGGCAGTTTCAAGGGGATTCACCTTACTGGACTCAGCTTACACATATATGTGCATGTGTGCTCACTTCCTCACTTTCTGACACTCCCCTGGTCAAACTGCTTTCTTCTCTCCTGTGACCCACATTGCTCTCCTTTGTCTCCTGCTCATCTTCTCAAGTGCCAATCTGACCCCTGAAAAGCACAGAGAACTGAAAGAGGAAATGGAAAAGTGTTGCTCTTCTAACTTCCTCCTTCAGCCCTGTACACTTTTGGGGGTGTGGGGAATTAATGGTCATGGCAAAGGAGCAGTAAAAGGGACGGGGCTCAAAAAATGCCATAGGCCCCATATTAGTGACATGACAGGTAAACAATACAGGATGGACCCAGTCTGGCATGGAAGGACACGGTTTCCTGTGTATGTGCCAGCTTCTGTCTTCCTTGAGTAGGGAAGAGGTCACTAGACCCTGAAACAGGGATTGTACCAGGGCTGGGAACACCATATCCCACTAGATGTTCAACCTCATTATACCGGACTATTGAACTGAAATTGGAAATGGAGTCCTAACATCTGGAGGGCCACAGGTTTAAACTGGCAGCCTGGATCAGCCATAGAGATGTGCAGCAGAATCCAGAGTTGGATGAGCGAGGCTGTATGAGAAGCTTCCTTACACTAGAGAGCATTGGATCCCTTGAAGCTACAGCTTTTGGGGGCAGGCTAGTGTTTGAAATGGCGGCTGCAGACTATTCTGGGGGAAGGGGAACTTATTATGGTCCCACTCTCAGCTACAACACACAGTAAGGTCCCACTATCCTCTTCATTGTCATAGACATAGGTTTCCTCAAGTATGGGCATGAATGGACACCATGTCTCTTTCTCTGAAGAAAGCCAGTGGTAAAAAGAGGGTGCTCAATTGCCAGGACCTTTATCATTTGAGGTACAAATTAGATACCGGTAGATACCATAGAGTCATAAAGTTGCAAGGGACAGATTGGCTAGCCTTTCCACCTTATGGAGAGAATCTTCATAGCAGAGAACAGCAGGCAGCTGTATGGTTGATTGGCAGGCAATTATTGTCCTCTCTCATGCTTCCATGAAAAGATTCTTACAAGACTTCCCCATATTTGGGGGTTTCAAGTTACCTGATTCAGATAATAGTGTGGTACCAACATATGAGCCTGTCTGTCTTGATTCTGTTCTTGATTTCTGTATTTTCTTCAGTTTGTAGCACTTTCCAGTTTGTTAAGTTTTGGGCATAAGGGTTTATAGATTGTCAATGCACACCAGTGAATTGTAAAATTGCATCCAGATTCCCTTTTGAATCAGCAACATGACATTGGTGATATATTTTATACGGCTGTCTTTTAAGATGTACTTTATTATTGCTTCCTGCTTTTTTCTCAAGGAAAGGCAGGATATACGGTACATTTAAGAAATAAATAAACCGTAAGAAACAGAAGTGAACTGAAATTCATGTTATATATTCTCCAAGTTGAATTGGAGATAAAATTGCCCCCTCTCTCACCTATGATTAGTACACTTGGAGTCCACGATAGCAGAAAACTGCTTGCCTATTTACTTATTATTTGTAACCATGCAGAATAATTTTACTGTAAGACACTGTTTTAGCCACATGCACTGTTCTCATAGGGATGCGGGTGGCCATGTAGTCTAACCACTGAGCCTCTTGGGCTTGCCGATCAGAAGGTCGGCGGTTCGAATCCCCTTGACGGGGTAAGCTCCCATTGCTTGGTCCCAGCTCCTGCCAACCTAGCAGTTCAAAGGCATGCCAAAAAGTGCAAGTAAACAGGTACTGCTCCGGCGGGAAGGTAAGTGGCGTTTCCGTGCGCTGTTCTGGTTTTGGTGTTTCGTTGCGCCATAAGCGGCTTAGTCATGCTGGCCACATGACCCAGAAAAACTGTCTGGGACAAACGCTGGCTCCCTTGGTCTGTAAAGCGAGCTGAGCACCGCACCCCCAGAGTCGCCTGTGATTGGACTTTACTGTTAGGGGTCCTTTACCTTTTTTTACTGTTCTCATATTAATTTGGTTTCTGCTGCAAGTATTTAATTTAGTTATTGTATTGAAGGGGGGGAAGGGCCAAAGTTAGGTTTTTTAAAAAATCACGTATACTGCACTGATAGTTAATAATATAATTTGAATGTGAGACAATATGTGTGAGAACCACCAAGATGATTAAGGCTGTAATTTTATACCTGTTTATTTGGGAGTAAGCCCCACTGAAGTCAATGGGATCTGTCTCCGAGTTTTGTATTGTGCTATGTCTATTACTTAAATTGAACTCATAATCTGTTCTTGAGCAAGCTGGTGTATGAATTATTTACTTCTGGATGAATATGGATCATATGTTTCTGACTTGCACTCCAATCTTTACAGCCCTTAATTAATGCCAAGTCAAGTGAGAGTATCTTAAACTCTTTGAAGTCTCTTAATAACTTATACAGTATTCCTTTCTGGGTGTATAGCATATAAATATGTGCATGCAATATGTCTTGTGGAATTCTACTGTAAATCCCCCCCCCGCCCCCCTTGTGTGTACATTCCTTTGTCAGATTATGATTTATTTCTATAAGCACTTTCCCCTTTTAGGCTGTCAGATGTTTCCTGTACTTACACACCAAAATGTTTAACCTCTCAAATGTACTGTGAAAAGCAAGTTTCTAAAGCTGCAATACTGAACACATTTACATGCTGTCGTCCCACTGAAATCCAACAACCATTGTTCACAACTGGATACAGGATCTACTTAACAGCCTTACCAGGATCTCACAGTACTGATTTTTTGAAGGCATGCAAGAAATGTGGAGTACTATTTTTCCACTATATTATGAGTGGCTTGCCCTTGAAACGTTATAAAGATCAAAGGAGCCATGTGCTGGCAATGGGGCGGGGTGGGGAGAGAACGAAGAACAGCAACAGATTTATTCTGTTACAGCTTTGATTTTCTGTGGTTACAGGATTCTGTCAAAAGCAAGGAAATAGGATTAAAGGTTAATTCAGCTGCCTGCAACAGCTTGTTATTGCCTTTTGTGACATCTCTCCAGATCGTCTAAAAAAAATCTCCTGTTATATAGCAAACAGGAGAAATGACACTTCTGATGGTGTGTTGCCTGATCCTGTGCCACTTTTATCAAAAATAGCCTTACTAAGTTCAACAGGGTTTATTCCCATTGTAAGCGTGCAGCCTTAGTAATGAAACATCTGTTTATTTAATTTAAACAAAGATAGCCTGCCATTCAATATTTCTAGGTCCAGGGTGGATAATAGTAATGCAAAGAAAAACAGCAACGAACAAACAAACAAGACAGTTGAGCAGTAAAATCAGAACATCCTAACTGCAGAATAAAAACCAATGGTGGTATTATTATTATTAAAATTTGTTATAACACCCTTCATCTGAAAATCCCAGGGTGGTTCACAACAGAAAATGCCCGCCTGGTCACATTTAATTATTTAAGTAGTATTTGGAATGGAGAATGCCAAGAAGCCTTTAAAGACATCCTCACATGTCCTTGAGGTTATCCGAGTATGGATTACTGTAACTAGACTGTTTTATACAGGCTGAGTTGTAGCCGTAACACCAGCCATAGCTGGTAAAGGACACTCAATGCCACAGGAGCATAATGGACCTTCACTGATAAAGCTACCAGTATGTCTATAAACACCCCACCACTGTGAACACAGTCCTTTAGAGAGATTACAAGTACACCCAGAACTGGTTTAGCACCACTTCCCTGGGCTGATGAATCATCCAGCAACAGTAATTCATATTGTTAGATCTGAGATTAAGTTTATTGGACCTCATCCAGCCCATTACTGATCCCGGACACGGGTTTATCACTTCCGTGTCCTTACCCGACTCTAATAAGAGACGCGGAGCTGGGTTTCACCAGGATACTGGCCAACGCCTCATTTCAAATCCCTGGATGACCTTCATGTAGATACTAAAAAGCATGAGGGACAAGATGAGTATCTGTGAGGGGTGTCTTAGCATGAGTGCCATGGGGCCCAGCAGTACATTACAGCAGGCATCCCTAAACTTCGGCCCTCCAGATGTTTTGGACTACAATTCCCACCATCCCTGACCGCTGGCCCTGTTAGCTAGGGATCATGGGAGTTGTAGGCCAAAACATCTGGAGGGCCGCAGTTTGGAGATGCCTGCATTACAGTATCATCTTCTGAAATTGGTACTCTAGGTAGGAATAGAACCACTGAAACACATCAGTACCGATCCTGAAACCCGTGAGAGTCTAATCGATAGTACAGAAGGCATCAACCTAAGAGAATTACCAGGGTCACACTCCCACTGGTGGATAGTCATCTACCAGGGTAATCATGGCAGTTTCTGTGTCAATGCCAGGCCTGAAACCAGATTGGATTGTGCTCAGAAATTCAGTTTCACGCAAGTGTGCCTAGAGTCGCATAGCAACTACCCACTTGCCCAAGAGTGGGATGTTTGTGACCAAACAATAGTTGTTACAACCCTTGGAGTCCATTGTGGAAAAGTCTCCCAACTAAATTTGTCCATGCTTGCGCTCTTAATTCTCAGGGGTCAGGAAGGACTTTTCTCCAGGTAAAATTTGCTAATGACTCCAGGATTCTTTGGGCTTTCTTGAAAGCTTGTCGTTTTGGCTAAGCTACACAAATCACCTGTAGCTCCAGCTTTCAGCTTTGTACAGGCCTCTTGCAGCACCTCTGCTCTCTGCTTGCAGCATGTTGTCTCTAAAAGCACAGATCAGTTGGAAACCTGCTAGGCAAATAATTCTAGTTTTGGACAGGAAGTTGGGGTAGATGAGTTTTTGGTTCCTTCCAACTTCATGATTCAACGTGATCACTTTAAAAAGAAACCAATTGAAGCACACCTGGGTGAATGAGTGTCAGTCTACAATACTAATGTGTACAGCAACACACACAGCAGCAACTGTTGCCAAAAGCTTTAGTGTTAGCATACTGACATCTAGCACCCTAAAACTTCAATGCAATTTAGAGCAAGACTCTTCTATGACAAGTAGCAGAATGTGCAGAGCAGCTTTGTCAACGTGACTTATATTTGACACTCACCCTTTGTTCCTCAATGACAATACCTTCTCTCCCTCCACCCCCATGTTTTCTGATGCAAATCTTAAGCAGGGGCCATAAGACTTTCACATCCTGAATAGTGCTCAGAGTGCTCTTAGTAGTTTTACTGATTTGTTAATACAGTACAAACAACTAAGAAAACAAGCCGTGTTTCCATCTGTAGAGCATTACGACTGCTACGTATGATTCATTTAAGAACAAGATGGCTACTTCTGGTATTTTGGGAGACAATGTTTAACATTAACTTAGCGTTCCTTTTGTTATCAGATATGCTGCAGTTCAGCTCATTATTATAACCTTCAAATGTGAAGAACTAGGATTAAAACTATTTGCGTGTTCATCATAATCAGCTAAATTGTAACATAAAAATAAAGTATCAGTATCAAAACCTTTATTGGCATCACTTACAAACATTCAAAGTAAATAGGCCAGTACGATCTCGTTGCCATATCATCAGTAAAGTCACTTGCCAAAGGGAACAGGGGCCAGCAATCTATTTCACCTCTGTGGGTCTCCAACAAGGGCAGGGTCCTGTAATGTACTTCGGCAGCCAAAAATCAAATAGCGGAATTTAGCTATTGTCTTGGTGAGCTCCTGATCTCTCCCCTGTAACAGGAAGCGTATAACCTCTGTCTCCAGTTTCCATATTGGGATACACAGTTGATAAAAATAAAGGATAAGCTCTGAAATGGAACAACATAGTTCTAAGACTGATACAATATTTTAATACATTTAAGATGACACAGATTCAGTGTAACTTAGTAGTGGCCTTGCTTGTTTTAATATCTTTGGGTTGCTTTGTTCAAATTCTGCAAGCAGAGTTACAATGTAGACAAAACTAAAAGCCAGCCTTCTCCCCATCTCTCTCTCTCTGCGGCAGACTGCATTCTATAAGGGGTTTATCACCCACATGGCTTCTAATGTCACTCACACTCTCTCTCTCACATACACACACACTTACATTTGACTTTAAAAAAGTTTGCAGAAGTCTGAAAGAGTAGCTTAAAGAAATAGAAAGAAAACCAACTGACAAAGGAGTGATCTTCACACCACAGTGTACCTGTTTTCCCTCACATGCGTCCACCTGTTTCCTGAATGAACTGTATTGCCTTTTTCAGCGATAGAATTTATGCATCAATATTCCAGAAATGTGGGGATTTGGTTATTTATTTATTGCTGTTATACCACACCTTTCCTCCAAGGAGCTCAAGGTGTTGTGCAGGGTTTTACCCACTTCCCTATTTTATTCTCACAATCGCGCTGTAAAGAAGGTCAGGCTGAGAGGTGACAGGCCCAAGGTCACCCAGTGAGTTTCATGGCTCAGTGGGCATCTGAACACCTTGGTTTCCTAGGTTCTCGTCCAGCACCCTAAACACTGGTTACAGGGAGTGCTTTTATTTAAAGTTTTACCTTCTTAATAGGAGTACTACTCCACTGTATCTAAGCTAAGAGTCTTACTTACCACTTCAGTTTACTCTCTGCATTTTATGAAGTAGAACATTGCCTATGAAAGGTCATGTTGCAATATTAATGCTACAAAGGCACTTTTGCTGGGCTCCTGAGAACTGCTTAGGCTAAGTGGATTCAAGTTACAAGAAAGGAGATTCCAACTATATATCAGGAAGAACTTTCTGACAGCAAGAGCCGTTACAGGTGGTGAAACAGACTCCCTCAGGAGGTGGTGGACTCTCCTTCATTGAAGTTTTTAAGCAGAGGTTGGATGGTCATTTGCCATGGGTGCTTTAGTTGAGAATTTCCTGCATTGTGGGGGGGGGGGGTTGGGCTAGATGATCCTCAGGATCCCTTCCAACTCAACAATTCTTTGATTCTATGAAAGTAAGGGACTTGTGCTAGCCCAATCCCACCACCACTGAACAGCTATCCGCTCTGCAAAAGCACAAAATGCTTTTGAGCACTCTTCCCATCCCAATTTCCTATGTAGGTTGTCATGCAGGGTAACAAGGGGCTGTGGGCGGTTTTAGAAAAAAACACAGTTTAAGCTTGCTTGGACTCATGGAACTGGTTTCCTGGTTCTTTCGACTCTATCTTCTATCTTTTTGCAGTTAACATTACTATCACACACAAATTCAGCAACTTCAGAGTGAAGGGGGGGGATTCTGATTCTGCAACAGATTTACTCCTGGGCGTTTTCCTGCTGAAAGTAATGTTAAAGATTACAGCCATGCCATTAGAGTTTCCAACACTAAAAGTAAAAAGTCATAAAAACAAATGCCAATGTTCCTCTCCGATAGCCAGTGTGAGAAAATACATGCATGCACAAACAACTTATGACAGGGTGCAAATACACTTAGCTGAATTCCTACCAAAAAGAAGAAGTGGAAAAGCTATTAGGCAGATAAAGCTACTAGGTACCTAGTATAGTACCCACCATTATGTGAATGTCAATAAATACTTTTAGATAACTTTAATCTATCTATGTATTTGTTTAGTTAGCAAATTTAAGTAAACTTATAAAGACTTACCAAAACAATATTTTGTGCTGTGTATCCGTGTGCCACACTGTGTTTCTTTGAGTCTTGAGCCTGCAAACACAAATTGCAACAAGTTGTTTTTATTTATTTCAATTCTATTCTGCCCTTCAGCCAAGGATCACAGGGCAGTTTACTGCATAAAAATAGAAAAATAACATTACAGTACATAGTAACAAACAATATCAATAAATTCTGTCAATGACATAAATAGGGAAAACACAATACTGTACATAAAAGGAAAATACAGTACATGCATGTTTGCAGGATTTGGAATCATAGTCTTAAAAGACTAGAAAGAATAATTAGAAATCCTATTATAAAGTATCTAAGAGTTGATGTTTCTGCGTCTAAGTAGTCAGGTGTTAATGCAAAAACCCCTGCACAGAAACCTGTGAATTCAGGCTGAGCACAGGTATCATCCACAAAAATAATTTGTACAGAGTACTGGTAGCTTCTGTAGTTCAGAGCCCCACCCTCTCAGGCCAGGTGGGAAAAGGCCTGCAAGGCAAGGGTCAGGTCTTCCGGGACTCGCAGCCAAGATGCTACTATAGAGCATAGTGATCATTAGCTTTGCAATTACTTCCAGCCAAGTGCCTCTGAGCATGTGCAGAATGCTCTTTGCATACGTGTTTGAACAAGCACCAGGTTTTATAATAATAAAGCAACGCAAAAGATCTCTGCATACGCAGAGTGCCTGTCACCCGACGGCAAGCTGCGTTTTAAAAAACGGAACGAACGGCAAGAACGCCTTGTGCAAAGTGCTTTTAGAGTTTGGCGGCTGTTGTCTTTAAGCTTATCTTTGTAGGGGAAAAGGGAAACGATGGCCAACACGCTGAGCATGTGCCTCCCCCTCTCTAACCGGCCAGGATGATGTCGAAAAGAAATACGGCCACCGCCCCGAACCCATGCATAAGCTCTCCTTCCCGGGTCCCCACAGCCCACGACACTCCCGACTCGGGCGCTCGCCCGCCGCGTTCGGCAACAACTTTCGCAGGCGGCGCCTCCTTAGTGCCGCTCTAGCCGTTGCCGTCTCTATTTCTCCTCCGAAAGGGGAAGGAGCAGGAGGCGGGGATGCGCGCGCGGCTTCTCCGGTTGGGCGCCCGCAGAACCTAGGAAGCGGCGGGGGAGACCGGGGGGGGGGAGCGGGAAGGCTCCGCGCACGCGCAGAGCGGGGGCAGAAGAAGGCAGAGTCCCTGCGTCCACTGGCAGCTCTCTAGCCCGCTTTGTATTTCCTCTTTTCTGTGTGTCTTCCTTTCCCCCACCTCATTATTATTATTATTTCCACCCATTTCCTCGCCTCTTTAAACCTGGCTCTCAGAGTTCTTCTCTCTGCACTTTGTTTCAAACGTCTCTCTCTCTCTCCTGATACTTTTTTAAAAGCACCTTCCCACGTGTCCCTCAAGCTTCACCTGCCAACTATCTCAACCTCATCTACTTTTTGCAGAAGGAGCTGTGCAGTTCCATGTTGCAGCAGCTTTAAATAAGTCCTGGTCTGTGAGATGCCACGTGCACTGCTTCCCCCTCCCACGGCCCTAATTTTTCCCTTCCTTTTTCTGAGTGTGTAAAGGTCAGGGATGGAGGTGGCCAAAGGGGTCTCTGAGGGACCTGGGAGTCCCTTTTTGCAAGAAGGCACCTGTGCTGGTGGTGGCTCAGGGCTTACCCAGCGCCAAAGTCCAGTCGCCCCATCTCCACCCTTACAGGACGGACCTCAGTTGCAGTCCGCAGCATCATTCAGTAGGGAAGGCAGAGAAAGCAGTGAGATTCAGGTGGTATGTTCCATATTGTTCTGCTTTCGCTCTCGGTTGTCTTTGTACATCTGTAAAGTTTGTCAATGGGTGGTGAATCTAAATACTGTATACTCAACTTCAGGAATGGCTGTTAATGTGAGCTGCTGCAGAGCACCAGCAAATATATCCTTAGCAACAAGGTCTTTTTTTTTTTTTTTGGTCAGGCTGATGCCATAGTGTAGACCGGGGGTAGCTAATGGGGTGCGCTCCAGATGTTTTGAACTACAAATCCCACCATCTCTGACCATTAGGCTGTGCTGGTGGGATTTGTGGTCGCCATGGGAAGTTTGTCTTGTGCCGTCATTATACAGTATATCATTAGGTGCCAGGCAAAACTCTACCGTATAACCAGGCTTTTGGCCTTTAACTACTTGTTGCCTTTTGGAAGTGGATGGGTTGTTTTCAATGTATTTCATTTTTCTCTTGGTTTTAATGTATCAATGTAGGGGATTTTCTTCTTGTTGGGTTGTAGCTGGCTTTAGGTTGGCCTGGGCAATTTAAAATGACTAACAAATTCAATAAAGACTAATAATAATAATAATGCTGTAATAGTCATCGTTAGAGGCCTTTCCCCAGCTGTGTGGGTTGTGCTAGAGAAGCAAGATGGTGTAATCTTGAGGGCTAAAGGTTCATGCAAATGCATGTAACAAAACCTTGTCAGCTGTGGTTTGTTTGCTTGTTTTAAAAGGAAAGCCACTCCAGAAGGGGCTGACTTGGAGTGGAGAAGTGTGCTTCCCAGCATATTACTTTTCCGTTGTAAATTTTCTCCATCCAAATCAGCTTGTTCCTTAAAATAGCAATAATAATTGTGGTTTTGTTACATGCTATTAGCATGTAATGTTAAGTTAGTTCCTACTTGTACGTTCCTGAACTTAAGGACTGCTGGGAATGCTTCCAATAACCTTATTATGTTTAAAAGCATGTTGTGTAAAAGATACACTCATTTCTGAGATAAGTCTGAATATCCTAAGAGTCTAAGGGTGCTCATTGTAAACATGCTTTTAAGCATGATATGTTCCTTGGCAAGATGTTTGTTGCCTAAGCTAACTTCTAGAGGAGGCATCCCAAACTTCGGCCCTCCAGATGTTTTGGACTAGAATGCCCACCATCCCTGACCACTGGTCCTGTTAGTTAGGGATCATGGGAGTTGTAGGCCAAAACATCTGGAGGGCCCCAGTTTGGGGGACGCCTGTTCTAGAGAGTTTTGCTAAATAAAGGGTGAGAGACTCTGTTGGCCATTCTGTCTGCCTTGCCCAACACCCTAGATCCAGGAGCCTTCTTAAAGGAACTGTTTTCAGAGGAGGAAATGCAAGGGGAGAGAAACTCTGTGGTTGCCATCAGGAAATGGTTGGTTTCACCTGTAATTGCCTCACCCTCCAGCCCAAGGAGCCTTTATAAGGGAGTTGGTTAATGGATACTTTGACATGACATATTAAGTTGCATGCTTACTTAAAATTGATATATGTGAAATAAACCATTAATCATTGATTATATATATATTTACTATGCCTTGTAATTATTGTATTACTATATATAGACTTTGATTTTTCTGTGAACCACTTTGAGCACATACAACTTAAATATACAGCTTAAAATCAGGAGGAGGGTGGGGACTTCATAGTGCCTCTAAAGTACAGGGGGGCGGTATGCTTACCATGTGAGCTTGACAAGCAGATTTGTAGACCTTTGCACATACATTATTTCCCCTAGGGCAGGCATCCCCAAACTTCGGCCCTCCAGATGTTTTGGACTACAATTCCCATCATCCCTGACCACTGGTCCTGTTAGCTAGGAATCATGGGAGTTGTAGGCCAACACATCTGGCGGGCTGCAGTTTGGGGATAGATCAGAGATGGGGAACTTGTGACCTTCCAGATGTTGTTGTATTTTAACTCTTCCCATAATCCTTCACTGTTGGAAGTTCAACATTTGGGGGACCACAGGTTCTTCATCCCTGATTTAGATGCTCATTTCTTAAGACATGGGTGTGCATGCTTGCATTTCCCTGAACATAACAAAATAGAGATACTGAAAGTGAACTTAAATGTTGACTCTAAATCAGGGATCCCCAAACTGCGGCCCTCCAGATGTTTTGGCCTACAACTCCCATGATCCCTAGCTAACAGGACCAGTGGTCGGGGAAGATGGGAATTGTACTGTAGTCCAAAACATCTGGAGGGCCGAAGTTTGGGGATGCCTGCTCTAAATGAAAGTGGGGAGTGTTTTTGTCCTTTTAGCAAACCACATTTTGCTGTGTGGCTAATTGTTTAGAGAAGAGGAGTGATAACAATTGAAGAACAAATATGTGCTATGGCTTGATAATGCTGCTCCAATGTTATTGGTTACAGGAGGACATCTCTTCATCCTAATAATAATATTAGGCTAATAAGATTTTGAACTTACAAAACCTGATTTAAACTAGAGGATTATGAAATATGGAATTAGTTTACTATTCTTGATAAAGAACTGTGTAAGTGATAATTGTGAGACAGCAATTGCAGATTTTGGTTGATGCAATTTGAAAAAGTTAGTTACTGTGAAATGATGGCAGTCAATTTGAAGTAGTTAACACAATGTGTTGCATGCACAATATATTTTAAACATATTTAAAGCACATTTCCTCCTAAATAATCTTGGGAACTGTAGTTTGTTAAGAGTGCTGAGAATTGTAGCTCTGTGAGAGATAGAGTACAGTTTCCAGGATTCTTGATGGGGTGGGGTGGGGAAATATATTTTAAATGTATGCTGTGTATGCAACCATAGCTTTTTGTGCTAGAGCGGTTGTGGGACTGTTACCAGTCTCTTGTGTAATGATATAAGAATCCTCAGCTTATAATGCCAGTATAGTTTTGTATAGGGGAATTTTTCCTTTGCTTTAAGAGAGGAGGGGTGGGAAGGTCAGACTTTGCACATTTCAGGATACCGAGGTTATCCCAGGATGCTGGGATGGGATGTAAGCCTCTGCAGTGCAAAGGTTACTTGAGAGCTTGGGCTTGCATTGGGCTGCTATTGGTTAATCACAATCAGGTTAGGATGTTGCCAGATCTACAGATTTACAATAGAGTGAAGCTGTACTGAACTGAGAGAGGCTTCAGAAGAGAGATGGAACTAGACTAGGAAGCAGGAAGCAAAATCTGGAGGGATAATAACTCTTTTGTTCACAGAAGTAATAATTACTACTAATTTTCATTTCAATTTTTTAGTTGTTAAAATAACATTAATAAATAAAGGTAAAGGGACCCCTGACCATTAGGTCCAGTTGCGGACGACTCTGGGGTTGCGGCGCTCATCTCACGTTATTGGTCAAGGGAGCCGGCGTACAGCTTCCAGGTCATGTGGCCAGCATGACTAAGCCGCTTCTGGTGAACCAGAGCAGCACACGGAAATGCTGTTTACCTTCCCGCTGTAGCGGTACCTATTTATCTACTTGCACTTTTGACGTGCTTTTGAACTGCTAGGTTGACAGGAGCATGGAGCAAGCAACGGGAGCTCACCCCGTCGCGGGGATTTGAACCGCCGACCTTCTGATTGGCAAGCCCTAGGCTCTGTGGTTTAACCCACAGCGCCACCCGTGTCCCTCAATACTAATAAATAATTTAACACTAATGAATAACAGATCGATATTAAAGGATAAAAAGCTGTTTGGAAAGAAAACGACAGTGTCCTTTGTTTTCTGCTCAAAAACTATTGTGTGTGTTTGATTAGTGGATATAATAAAAGTAACCTTTTTGTGGAGCAGGGAATAAAATGTTGGTGCATTTTTGCTGATTCTATGTCGTGTATTCTTACTCCTTGTAGTCCATAATTCTGCCAGTTTACAATGCTGAGTGCTGGCTGGATGAATGCCTGAAGTCTGTTCTGGAGCAAGACTTCCAAGGTTCCATGGAACTATCTGTTTTTAACGATGCTAGTATGGTATGTACCTGTCAGTTTACTGTTCTAGTTCTACTGCACAACTATCATTTGAATACCAGTTCCAGGAATGTGTTTATTTCACCAGGGGTGGAGGACAATTTTGGGGGTGAGAGCTGTATTACCTTGCTGGAATGCCTTCAGGGGCCCACCTTCCAAAGTGGATCAAGGGGTGTGTGTGGTCAGTCCCAATAGTGTGTGGTGTCAGAGATGCAAACTCACACCTTTAACACACAGAGACATACTCCCAGTCAGACCCTTCCCCTTCTTCCTCCTGCTCCCAAGTCCTTAGTTTGTGGGAAAGAAAAGGGCTGTCTCCCTAATGTTGCATGGTAATTGTTGTATCAAAACTGGCTTTTTTGCAAAGGTACTTTCAGGAACTGAGCTGGATTGAAATGGAAGGGGGGGGAGACAATAATTTTGCTCTAGCTTTTGAAAGGAGTTCTGTTCTCCATCCCCATATCTTGGTGCTATTTTGTTAGTGCCATCTGTTGAGCTTGGGTGCAGTACTGTAGCTCCAGCCAGCTCTTTTGCAATCAGCTTGAGCTCTGAAAGCTCCGTAGTAGTGGTGGGATAAGGAAAAGGCTGAGGCTGAGGTACCTTGCTGCTGGATTTGGTCTTTGTGTGCAACCCTTCCTCCTTGAGCTACCTTCCTCTTTTGCCACTCAGCAGCCCACAGGGGTCTGTGTGCTTTTCTTGGGACTCACTGCCTACCTGATTGCTCCTCTTCAGAGAAGAGGAAGTCGTGATTCTCAGCAGAGCCTTCCAGAAACTCCTGATGGTGTCCAGTTGTGCCTGAAAAGCACTGGAAGATGTCATTGGTGTCAGATTGTGGGCAAATACTCATAAAAGTGCAGTTTAAAAGCAGTATGATGACTCGGCTGTGACTTTGCAGGGACCTCATCCCTTCTCACACGTAGCAATAAGATGCGGGGAAGAAATGCGAGGAATTAAACGTTTAACTTTTAAACATTATACCTACTCAGTGTCAATATTTCTACACAGGACAATTCAGGAAATATATTAAAAAAGTGGAAGGTTCTATTGGAAGAAGCAGGCATTAAGATGGTACTTGGAGAAAATGATTCATCTCAGCCACGAGGAGGTAGGTGCCTTAAAAGAATAGCAGCTATTCAGGACAGTGGGATAACTTAGTTTTCTGCATAACAGCTTCCCACGAGCTGCGTAGCATTCTAGAACATTCTGTTTGTCAGTGCATCCACGTTCAGACCAAGACTCTTCCTTAATAACTGTCAGAAGTGACTCTCTTTTGAGGTTGCTGAGGTTTTCTTTTATGTGCCAAGACAGAATTTGGCCTAATACTAAGTACACTGTTGCTGCAATCTTAACAACTCTTAGGAGGGAGTAAGCCCCTTTGAACACAGTTGGACTTATTTCTAAGCAAGCGTGCATAGGATTGTGCTGTATGCAGAAAAATAAGTCCCACCGAAAATCAATGGGACTTCTGTTTAATGGGTTTAGAATCACATTGTAAATCATCGTGACTCTGTTGGCAAAAGAAAATAGTTAGATTCACTGTATCTTATATTGCTGGAAATTCACACCAGTTTTTCCTGAGTTCTCTAGTCAGTTTTTCAATGCGCGTTTAAGAGGCAAATAATATATGGCATAACTTAGCTTAGAGATGGCCAGGAAATAAATGTTGTGTGGATTGAGAGAGAGCCATCACCTTTGCTGCAGACTGGGGAAAAGCCAGGTTTGTTATGTGCTAGACTGAAAAAGCACAAATGAGGTTAAATTGTGATCCAAGCCAAAATAAATAGCTCTGGAATTGTTGTAATAGGCTGGAAAGTAATGGATTCAAGTTGAATTGCCAAGTGTGACCACTCCAGAATGAAGATCAGCTCAGTGAGATGTGAACTGTAAACGTTTGTATTGAGTTTTAAAGTTTGCTGTCCTTTCTTTGTGAGATGGTGAAAAAGGATAGCATGTTGGTGTTATGAGCAAGAGGGAATCTAAGAGCTAAGGAGGAAGATGATGAAATTAATTTAGGAAATGCTTTCTTTGTTTTCCAGAATAAATTTCTCATACACTTTTATTTAGGAAGTTTTAGTTTATGTTTTCCTCCCTTATCTTGTTAAACATAAAATCATCTCTGTTGTTGCTTTCCCCCCTTGATATCTAAAAATTATTCCTATTCATGCGAAATACAAGTTGCAAGTAATGGGAAAAGGGGGGGAATGCATATTTAAATTGTAAAAACTTATAATTTGACTCTTACATAAAAAGAGCGAAAATACAAGTTACATGCAAATATGTGCGATGTACCCCTGATGGACCATGCTTTTAAGGAAAAGCAACTCTGAGAGGGGGACTCTTTGGAAAGGCAACATTTAATGTCTTCGCTGCCTACCACTTTCCTGCTCGTCCTCCTCTCAACCGCTCTTTCCTTCTCAAATTTTGATCTCTATGTTTTGACCTCACAGCATTGTCTTTCCCCTCTGCTGCTTCTCAACTGTGTGCTAACCCCCTTCCAACATTTTTTCTAGTTGTAAACTGGAAATGGGTCAAGTCAGATTTCCAAGCCTCTTCCCATTATCTCTTTCCCAACAAACACAAGCTAAGGGGCAAAGGGTGCATTTGCCTAACCAAGAATCTCCTAGAGTGATGTCCAGGCAGTGGGCTCAGCTGGGGGTTGGGCTTCTGGCTGAAGTGGGGGCTTGTGCTAGGTACAGAGTCCAGGAAGACCAAGTCATGTACTGCTAGCACCTGTTTCAGATCCAGGAAACAAAGTTAGGTCAAATTCCAGTGAGTCAAGGTCATGCTAAGCAGAAGGTAAATCCAGATAAACAAGGTCAGGTAATGCAGAGGTCAAAGTCCAAAAGGCAAACAAAGGAAGGTCGGTAGCACTTTGGATAGCTCAAAGTGAAGCCTAGACTGGAATTCATACAAGGCAAGTTTGAATTTTGTCCCAACAACTAGCAATGCTAGTTATCTACACTTACCTTTCCTCCACTCTTTCCAGGCATGGTCCGAGATTTAAAGCTCTGTGTTTAAGCACCCCCCCTTTTTTTTTGCTATGGAGCTTTCCTCACAAAAACCTGCTCTTTAAAGCTCAATTGGAGCAAACATCAATCTGCGGAAAACCTGAATTGTCGTTTGTTCTGAGTCAGTTTTAAAGATTGGATTTTCACTGGGAAAGCTTCTTAGCAGGGGGGAAACCAACCGCTTAGACACGAAGCATTAAAGTGCAGGCCTCTGCCTGGAAAGAGCAGAGCAAAAGGTAAGTGTGGATAAGCCCGCAGTCATAAACAAGCTCAGAGAGTAAACTAGCCAGCCAGTGTGGTACAATAATTGGCAAATACTGGACTGGGATCTGGGAGAACAGGGTTCAAACTCCCACTCTGTCATGATGTTCATGAGGCAACCTTGGGCCAGTCAGTGCCTCTCAACCAAACCCACCACCCAGTGTTAGTGTGAGGATAACATCGAGAGGAGGAGAGGGATTTGCTTCTTCCTGTTAGAATACCCATAACAATATGTGCACCCTTTGTGGTATTGCAGCCCAGTTCGAAACATTTTCACATGAAAGTAAATACATGATGACCTGAGTGAAGCCTGCTGTTCTTTCCGCGTAGTTGATTTCCTCCATCAGATGTGGCCCCCTCATTTTTATTTACCAACAATTCCTCAAGTTTATGGGTTGTTACATGGTGGCTACTCCAGAAGCATAAAACTGTTCCTTAGATACTCATTAAAGCCTGAGCCTCTTTTGGAAGCTGTGTAACATTTGAAAAACAACCATAGACTTGGGGAAAATACTGAGAATTCTAAAAAAAAAAAAAAAAACAACCACAAAATAATTATTTGACATTTGGTTTCCAGGCTAATATGCATATGATTGGCAAAGTGTTAGGGTTTGGGAGTCTTAGTTTTTACTTTATATAAGTACATTTTATGATATGAAAAAATGCATAGACACAGGAAGGGGGGGAAAAACCTATGGCTTTTGAATTTTCCCAGTCATTGGTATATTGGATTAGGAAAGGTGTATTTTGTTCAAACTATATACCTTTGAAAGCAGGTCGCCATGCAGTAATCATTTTCCAGTGTGGAGCAGCTCGTTTGTATTTACATTTGGGCAGCCAGTTTAGATGGAAATCTTTGTGACCCCTTTGTCCTTAGTGATTTACTTTCCTGTGGTTAAGAGTAGTTAAAACTTGTAGGGAGTGCTTCCTTTGAAACAAGCAGCCCCAATAACGAAACAAATGTGACAGTCTTCACGTCCTGGATTGTTTACCCTGGATTAAGATTCATTTCTGATTCTTTTCTGCCATGGAAAAGGAAAAAGGAAAACAAAAGGGAAACCTCCCCCCACAAAAGAGAGGGGTCAGTGGCTTTAAAGAAACCAACACAGAACAACTTCTTTCCAAGAGTGAGGAATGTTAATATCTCACGGGGTCTTAGGTTTTTCTCTCTCCTGTGACCATGGTAACAGGCTCTTTTTGCTAAGTAAGCAGGCCTTGCAAAATGCAAAGCCTTGGCACAAACATTTGAGTCTCATCAGTATAGCAATATTGCAGTGAATTCTTTGCTTATGCCAAACAAAATTCATTGCCTTAGACCAGTTGTTTAAATAATCCAGTTTCCATGCAGAATAAATTCTTTTGGAAATCCTATAATTGTGTGGATGTCAAGAGGGCATTTCATGACTAGCTAACTACCGAAACTTTGGGTGTCTTGTTTTTAATTAAGCTTAATTTTAAACTATTTGCACTTGAATGAACAAACAAACATGATTGTTTCTCCTCTGACTCACTTATCTCACCAGCTTGTTACCCATATGTGCATTTAAGTGCTGACCTTTAAAATATTTGTAAGATAGTTTTGACTTAAATAATTTTTTTAAAGCATATCCTTAAACTTTGCCTGTCACATGAGTAACCAAATGTTCTCCAGCATTCATATATTATGAAATCCGAATGTCTCAAATCAGCCTTTATGACTGATTTTGTGATGTGTAAAAGCAGTAACATATGGATCAAGCTACTTATTGAGTGTTGGGCAAGTGATTTAAATGACAATGAATCTAAATTTCTGGCTACCTTTCATCACAGTGGCGACTCTAGAAGCTCCCTTATAAGAATCATCCATGACTGATTTTATGACCTATGAGTGTGCCCTTGATCTTAGCATCCTTTTTGCCTTCCTTGCTATAATCAAACAATTATTTGAAACATTATATGCTTGGGATGAGGAGAGAGAGAGAGAGACAAACTTGATTACACAACTGGTCCTGCTGGAACAGTTACTGCTCTGTGGCAGGATTAGTTGTTCAATTTTAGTCTATTCATTTTATTCCTCAGGAGATAATTATTCCGAGCTATTGGTTCTGTTCATTCAACATGCCCAGACCTGCTTTACTTTTCAGTAAACATGTCCAGGGCTTGTAAGGTTTTACTGTGTTTTCCAGTCATTTACGTTTAGTTACGGCAGCCATAGAACTTTAAATGGTTTAGTTTTAATTTAAATGATTTCCTAGAATCATAGAATTGTAGAGTTGGAAGGGTGTTCTAGTCCAATGCAGGAATCCTACCACATCCATCCCTGGGTGGGCTCAGACCACCAACTTTCTGGTTAACAGCCAGACACACACTGATCCATTGTCAGGGAAGCTTTTAATGTTTAATTGATTATTGTATTTTAATATTCTGTTGGAAGCCGCCCAGAGTGTCTGGGGAAATTTATTATTATTATTATTATTATTATTATTGCACCACAGAGGTTTAGTTATCATTTCTTTGTGAAGTTCAAGGCTATATATTCATAATGTTCATTTACATGAAGAGGTATCCACGAAGGAAAGATTAGAATTTGTCATGGGTGGGCAACTCAAGCATCCGTTATGGCTTGCTTACTGTGGACTGCAATTCTGAAATCTGGCAAGGAACGTTAATGTCACCTAGTGTGTTTTTGAGTAGAAAAACTTAGATTGCAAATTACAGTGATGCTCATGCACTCTTTTGTAACTTTGCTTTATCTACAGTGGGCTTTGCTAAAAATCATGCAATAGATCAGAGCTCGGGGACTTACCTGTGCTTTCTGGATTCTGTAAGTGATTATTATTATTTTTTGCCAAATATATTGCCTACCTGAAACAAAACGTTTAATTGTCCATTTCCTTTTTATCATTCTATGCTAATGGTTTTCCATAATTTGGTATAAAACTGTTTAATGTGGCTATGGTGATGTGGTACTTTTAAAATTTAATAAGCATTCCACCTTATAAAACTCTGCTGCAGAATCTGGACATTTTCTTAGCCGTTGAGATATTGGAAGTTTAAATGACACACACCTTTTTAATCTGCAACCTAGCTGGCACTTCTAATTGGATAATAGGTATTGTTTTACTTGATGTGCCATTTTTCTCAGATCTGATGGCATGAAAACAGAATAAAGAAAATTCAAAAATTCTACTGTCAAATGGGCAACCACTATGCCACGAAATAAATTTCATAACATGCACTCCAAATAATCCAGAATTACAGGAATTTGATGATAACAGACATGCTTCTGTCCACCAAAGTCCTTTCTGAGCAGCTAAGCAATTTGTTACAAGAAGAAGATATCTGTTTCACATGAAAAGCCAGCAGGGATTTCTAAACAAGGCCAGATGTTTTTATGCTGGTGATATCCATCCACCTTCAGGAAAGAAGGGATTCAAACCACATGTATTTGTATCGGGTTTACCTACTTCCACAAGAGACTAGCCCTCAAATTCTGCATAACTTAACCCTACTATCAGTTTAGACGTTCCCTTTACACAGTCAAGGCAGAGCACTTTAAATATAAAGAGACCAATTTGCTATTGTAGGATGATTAAGTAGGAATTGTCCCCTTCTCACAGAAAGTGAAACTATGTGGCATCTAACCACAAACCCTCAGTTCACCCCCACCCCCAAATCTTTGACTGACTTACTTTGTACAGAAAAATCAGAAGTGATCTTGTGACAAGTGGAAATAGCTTACATACATCATACACGCAATTAGTAAATAATAATAATAATAATAATAATAATAATAAATAATAATAATAAATCACTTCAAACCAGCTATCTTTCCTCCTATAGTCAGCTTTTCAGCCCCCATCCCCCTGCTAGCTGCCACCGTCCTCTGATGGGGCCAAGAAACTGTCGTGCTATAGCTCTGATAGATTTTTGAATGGCGTTTCTCTTGTCTGAAGAGGTTCAGTGGCTCATCAAGCACCTTTTGTGAGATTCAATGTCAATTTTAATGAAGTGATAAGATTTATTCAGGACTTTTTTTTATTAATCCGTAGATGTAAAGCATATAAATTTGCTTGCAGTGCAGGAAGAAGAGGCATATATTTAGTTCCTCTGTTAAATGCCCCTCAACTACAAACGTTGGGATGAATTCAGGAGGCTCTGATCCACAAAAGCTTACCATGTACGATCTTGTGGAGCTGCATGAGGCGGTAGCTTCCTGTATCCCTGAGAAACCCAATGATTTGCAGTAGTGGTAACAACGAGCTTAACCTAGTTGTCAGGGGCCACACATAGCCAACTCTACATGCAATTGTGGGGACTGCATGCTGTGGCTGTGTGGCCTCTGGGTATCTGACCCCACCCACACTGAACTGCCACAAAATACAAGGTGGAATAGGAAACATACTGGTAAACCAAAACACTTTGCAAAGGTGGGTCTGGATTTTTTTTAAGAAAAAGTTTTCCTTCCCCATCAATTTCTTGGACTAGTGAATAAATAAATTCAAAACCACAATAGTTCCTAGGATGTTGATCTCATTAAAACGTGCCTTTGTTGAATATTGCTGAGCAATCCCCTGCCTCAAGCCCCCTCCAAATGTGTGTCTTTTTCTAAATTAGGACATTCCATGGGGGGGGTATTTTAACTACCTATCTTCTGTTCTGGCATCCTGGACTCAGAATCTCTTTCTCGGGCCTTGAGAAGAGATTATTCACATTCAAGAAACTCTCATTTAAAAGTTTTTAATGATTACAGATTGTGTATATTTTGTAACCAATTCAATTTCATTGCCAGTCCAAAAACAGGAAATATCAACAAACCATCGCCTGTCAATAGATTCTTCTTGCATGTCTGATATATACTAGAAAAATAGAAGCAACACATTTTTTTCAGCCTATAACGAACCTGAATGTACAAGTACAACATTTTCTGAAGGTCAGTGTCTTGGCAGTAATCAAGAGCATTTCACATGACTGACACCAACATGATATTCTGAATAATTTGATACTGAATTGGTGAACTGAAACCAAGAATCAAAAGAGGTATATAGGAGCAGCCGCAGATAATGTTAGCACACACAGCTGGTAACATCTGTTTTTCAGCACTTACTGCAAAGCGCCGAGAAATTGATTCCAATGAGAATCATGGATGCATATAAATTTCAGGAATTTCTGTTATGTTAAACACAGAAAAAGACACAGAAAACAAATGTTGTTTATCAACACATCAGATTTTCAAGTTGCTTTGCAAAATAATTTTTAGAATATTCTGGTAATTTACATTTCTTCTGCTAAACAAGCATGCAAGGAGAATGAAAAAATGTGTGTGTGTGTGTGTGTGAAGACACAGAGACTACCTAATGAATATTTTTCCAGACTGAATTTTACTTTAGATCATAAAGATTTTATTGGGAATAAAATCAAAGGCTCTGAACAGTAAACCATCTATGTTCATGCCAATAGAGACAGCCCCTTTTGTTGGAAATAAACATTTATTTGAACACTTTGGACAGAAAAAGCTATTCTACCTCCACATTTTTCAGCGTTAGATGCTGGAACATCTCCAGGAATGAGAAAAAGAAGGAAAGAAAGTTTAAATAGGTACAGGCACTTTAAATATAATAACGAAAACAGATGTATAAGAACTTGAGCAGATGTGCATAACTAAGCAATTTTGCTCAAATCTAAGAATCTATTGACCCTCAAATGCGTACTTGGATCTTGTGTGTCTGTTGTTCCCCATTTGTTTCAACAGAGGTAGAAGATCTCACATGCAAATGAATGCACTATTGAAATGAAGTTGAAGACAGGAAACCATATGCACACGTGCAGGGCTTCTGGATCAGATCAATAGATCAGCACACACATTTCCAGTTCAGTACTGTAGTTAAGAAGTTAATTCAGTTATTGCTTGCATCTGTGTGAAGCGGATTCCTCCCCCCCCCCCCCGGTCCCCCAAATCACCTGCAAGTTAATCAAAGAAACCATGCTGAGTACGTTTGATCACTTCTATAGTCCCTTCGAGTAAAGTGTCTAGGTGGGTCAGTGAGTCAGTTCCTCAATCTTTTCATTCAAAATTGTAGGATTATCGTTCTCTCTTTAGCAGATATGTGAACAGTTGGAAATCTGCTATCATAGAGCAAGTGGAAATATTACAATTTCACTGCCATAGGTCCTGCTAGGAATTTACAAAGTATAAAAAGCAATGAAGTCCCTCGTATAAAATAATCAGTTTTATCTGTGCCAACACAAGCTTGCATACAGCAAGCTAAGGTGTTGCATCTTTCCCAATAGTTAACACCACCAAATAAAATAATGGAGGGGACTATAGCAAAAACAACTGGATTGTTGCAATGTGTAATCCTACTTTCTACTTTATTCAAGACTAGTGTATTTCAGCCCGTTTAATAACGGGCGCTAGAACATCCTGGGGTTCGGAGAAGTGCTTGTGCAGCGCTTCTCCGAACCCTGGGACCTGTCCTTGCTGTCGGCGGCAGGGGGACAGGAACGGAGGAGGAGAAAGCGCTGCGTTCTCCTCCTCCGTTCCTCTCCCCCAGCCGCCAACAGGAAGGACGCGCGCACTCTCCCCCCCCTGCCTCCTCCAACCGCCGCTCCTCACGGCCAGGGAGGGTTGTGAGGAGGCTTTCGCCGGCCTCCACCCTCGCTTCCCTGACGTGCCCTGCAGTGAGGCGGTGTCCGGCGGGAGCGGCGGTTGGAGGAGGCGGAGGGGGGGGAGAGTGCGCGCGCGCAGTCTCTGCTGTCCAATCCCTGTATCCCTGGGGCACATGCGCAGTGACCCAGGGACACACGGGACAGCTTGGACGCAGGGACAACTTGGACATTATTATATAGGATGAGCTATTCATTCATTATTGCATTTATATCCCACTTACGTCTCCAAGGAGCTCAAGTAGCAAACATTGTTTTGCCCCTCTGCATTTAATCGCCACAACCACCCTGTGAGGTGGGTTAGGTTGAGAGGCAGTGACTTGCCCAAGTTCATCTAGTGTGCTTCGTTACCGGGTGGGAATCATAGCTGCCAAGTTATCCCTTTTTTAAAGGGATTTTCCCTTATGCTGAATAGGCTTCCTCACGAGAAAAGGGAAAACTTGGCAGCTATGGTGGGAATTTGAACTCTGGTTTCCAGGTCCTGCTTTGCATTCAAACCACTACAGCATACTGGTTCTCAGTAGTAGGAAAACAAACAGGAAGTATAATGAACAAGTTATAGCTTGTATTTATGTAGTTTATCTATAAGAGCCAAGCAAATCAGACACAGAAATGTTCCTAAGCAGTTAAAACACCGAAGTTGCTTCAGCTAGAGATGGAATACTGTATTGCGGAAGGGGTTGAAAAAGGACAAAAAAAATATGCCTAGAGAACTTCAGCAAGGGAAACCCCCCAAAATCTAACTGGCTGTGATAGCATCCCACAGCTTCTAAAACGTATATCAGTTTATAGCTGTGTGTATTGTATTGATTTCAACTATTAGCATAATTGAATAAGAGCAATCTGATGATTACATTTTTGGTTAGTGATTATAAAGTGGGGTTGGAGTAGTTCATTTCTTCTAAACTAATGCTGCAAAAAGATGCACTAATTCTGTTGTATGCCTAATTTATTCATGCCAGTGCAATTCATGTTACGTACTTCTGTACCAAATATGCTGTCTAGGTGTGTGCTCAGTTGACCATTTTCTTCCTGACATGTCTTTGAAAAAAACATTATGCTCTAGTTAGGAACTTGACAAATGTATGAAAAAAAAGTCTTATGACTCTTGTCACTAGGTTTCAACAACTGATAAGCTGTATGGTTTACTTTCAAGTTTTTTGTTTTACCTGGAGGTAGATTAATTGTATATTGCTTGTTATCATTTTTGGATAAACTCTAGTGTTAGGGTGGCTTCAAGTTCCTAGAACAGGGAAAGGGAACTGGTTGCTCAGTCTTGAACCAAGGGCTTCTAAATGTTCCTAATTGCAGCTCTTAATCCAGGCATCCCCAAACTTCGGCCCTGCAGATGTTTTGGACTACAATTCCCATCATCCCTGACCACTGGTCCTCTTAGCTAGGGATCATGGGAGTTGTAGGCCAAAACATCTGGAGGGCCGCAGTTTGGGGATGCCTGTCTTAATCCTTGTGATCCCCTGACTATGCACCTTAATTGCTTTCCCCATAGGCAAAGCATTCCACCCCCTCCCTCAAATGACAGTGGCAGCAGAGGTTTTAGGAGAGTTCTTCCCTTTATGCACTTCCAATTTTTGCCCATGTGCAAGCTAGGACAGAGGCAAATAGGAGTGAACGGCTGCAATGTATTAACGGGAGACTTGTTAGAAACTTCATAGGTGCTATGGGGGGCACAGGGCAGAAGGGGGTTTTGTTTAGTTTGGTTTAAAAAAATTATGCAGCTTATCGTGGGTAGTCTCTGTCCAAGGTATCTTACAACAATAAAAGTTATAAAATAACAACAACCACAAAACTATCAACTGACCCCAGAGAATAGCCAATAAAAAAGCTTTTGCAGCAAATTAAAACACTTCCCACAGCAGTAGCAAACCACAATCCAGGACATAAAGCATCAATCACCAATTAGCCCATTGGAAAAGTTACATCTTTAGGGAAAGGCTTGAAGCGTGGGAGCCTGTCGAAGATCCACTCGCATGGCGTTCAAAAGTCGTAAGGTTACCAAGCTTGCTGATCTGTGAGATGGGGACACATAGAAGGCCTCTCTTGTGGATCTGAATGTGTGGGCAGGCTGATATGGGTGCAAGAGGTCTATCGAATATCCTGGGCCTAATTTTTTTAAGGCTTTTTAAAGCTTGAAACCAGACCCATTCCACAAGGTGGTACACTTAAATGGTTGAATTCTGGACTATACCTCTTCACTATAGCTTTGCTCACTAATCTTTTAGTTTAACAAACTGAAAAACAAGTCTGAAGTAGTACAGTCAAGAATTTGACCCTCTTGGCCTGCCAACATATACTCGAAACTTGTAGAATCAGCAGATCATGTCTGTTTCTTGAGGCTCATAATAAGATGATGGCTCTGAAGGGGTCTAGAGGAGCCCTTATGTTCAGCCAATACCGCTGGCTCTTCAGCCTTGCTCAGTTCAAAATATGGCTTCTTGAATGAGTTGTATGATGATCAGTCTATATGCTGGCGTTGATATAACTTAAAGGGGGCCCCTGACCATCAGGTCCAGTCGTGTCCGACTCTGGGGTTGCGCCGCTCATCTCGCTCTATAGGCCGAGGGAGCCGGCGTTTGTCCCCAGACAGCTTCCAGGTCATGTGGCCAGCACGACAAAGCTGCTTCTGGCGAACCAGAGCAGCGCACGGAAACGCCGTTTACCTTACCGCCAGAGCGGTCCCTGTTTATATACTTGCACTTTGATGTGCTTTCGAACTGCTAGGTGGGAAGGAGCTGGGACCGAGCAACGGAAGCTCACTTCATTGCAGGGATTCGAACCGCCGACCTTCTGATCAGCAAGCCCTAGACTGTGGTTTAACCCACAGCACCACCTGGGTCCCTGTTGATATAACTTACAAATACCTAAACAGGCAGATACCGGTGCGAGTGGGTTCAAATGGATACAATATAGCAGACACCCCCAGACTTTGGCCCTCCATATGTTTTGGGCTACAATTCCCATAACCCCTGACCACTGGCCAAAACATCTGGAGGGCCGCAGTTTGGGGATGCCTGCAATATAGTATAGTCAGTGGTTTCAGTGATATTTTGGTTCAAATCCTAATGAAGCCTTTCTTTTAGCCTTAGTTCCCCAAGTATAAAATCAGAAGCATAACCATCTCCCTCACATAACTCTTGCTAGAGTTGCTAGGAAAAATTTTTAAAAGTGCTTTATACATCAATAGTTATACATAAAAGCAAGACATAGTAATAGTATATTTTTGAACACTTAGGCTCTGCCGTGGGTAGGAAACTCTGAAATGTGGTTTGGTTTATTGTATAAAATGGTAACAGTTTCACTTTTTGTCTACTGTAAAAAGTCTGGATTTTCCCTTCTAGTTCTAATTTATGTTAATTTTCTTTTGGGGCTAAATTTACTACTGTGGTAGCCATGCAGAAACTATTGAAATAAAGTGGTACAGTATCTGGAATCCCTCCAGTAGTTGCAGCCAATTGTGTATTTTATAGTTTTGTCCTTGGGCTAGTAAAGTGACCAGTTAATCTGGCAACCACCTCTAGTTATTGTTTGAGAACAGTGCTGGGCCCTCTTTCACATATAGTTACAGTGTGCCATTTATTACAGGATGATGTGATGATGCCCCAGAGAATTAGACTGCAGTGGGAAGCTGCTATGCAGCATCCAGAAAGTGTGAGTATTTCTCTCTGTCATTTTCTGTTAACAGTGAGGCATGCAGCTTCTTTTAACAGGAAGGCTTGGAAAATGTTATAGCGGTTCTGATTGCAATTGGTACTTCTTAATCTAGCAAATTTTGAGGAAATGTTTCTGGAAGTTTTTACTCAAGTACCTTACTTGTTTGTTTATATTCCCTGAAAATTCTATATGTGATGACCTGATTTAAAAGCCTTATCTATAGCAAAAAAGCGCGATAAATTAAACAAGTAAATGACCACTGTAGTTAGTGAAAACAGAATTTATGACTCATCTATCGATTAACCTTGTGAAAATGCAAACAGATAATAACCATAGTAACAATTGGGTTGCATCCAACAGTGTCACTCAGCTGTGGCAGTAAGGCTTCCATAAGACAAAAGTGGTAGGTTGCAAATTTCAGCCATTCTCTCCTCTGCATTCCCCTTAACCTGCATCAGATATAATAATAATAATAATAATAATAATAATAATAATAATAATAATTTATTATTTATACCCCGCCCATCTGGCTGGGCTTCCCCAGCCACTCTGGGCGGCTTCCAACTGAATATTAAAAACAGTACAGCATCAGACATTATAAACTTCCTTAAACAGGGCTGCCTTCAGTTGTCTTCTAAAAGTAAAATAATTGCTTATTGTCTTGACATCTGCTGGGAGGGCGTTCCACAGGGCGGGTGCCACTACCGAGCAGGCCCTCTGTCTGGTTCCCTGCAACCTCACTTCTCGCAATGAGGGAACCGCCAGAAGGCCCTCGGTGCTGGAACTCAGTGTCCGGGCTGAATGATGGGGGTGGAGACGCTCCTTCAGGTATACAGGACAGCAACACTTTCAGGACATGTGGGTATCCCTTGCTGATTCCAGTATCCTTTCGGCCAGGACCGATGGTTGAGTGACCTAGAATATATCACTCATAAAAAACTGCTTTGTGAATTAACACTGTTATGTCCCTAATTATAATTGTCTATAATTTTCTGTATCTCACTTTTTATACCCCCATGCATATATGTACCTGCAGTGTAGAATAACTCCTTAATTCATCTGATGCTTTCCGCAAAGGCGAGTTGGACTCTTCAGAAGTTCTGTAACTTTCCTTCATTGTTGACACAAAGTTGCTTTTTGGAGGAGTCTTCACTCTTGAAGGGATGGTGTACAGCAGTCATAGGCAAACTCCGCCCTCCAGATGTTTTGGGACAACTTCCATCATCCCTGACCACTGGTTCTGTTAGCTAGTGATGATGGGAGTTGTAGTCCTAAAACATCTGGAGGGCCGAGTTTGCCTATGCCTGGTGTGCAGTCAGAGCGCTTCTAGAGCTGGATTAGGAAAAGATAAAAAAGAAGCATTTTTATTGCTGAGGGGGAAGGCAGTAATGGCTAAGTAGACCCACCAACTAATGTTGAGTAAGTTTTATGGTATTAAAGGTCCATATTTGGTAGACTGAAATTGCCCCACCTAAGCATCCACGATAAAGGGATAGCACTGTAAAATGGAGTGTTCTTTGCTTCTGTTTTTTTAAGGACCCACCTCTTGCCTATGTATTACAAACTGATTTTAATATGTAAATGGCTGTTACGCCCCCTGGGACAGGTGGTGAAGGGGCGTGTCAGAAATTGAAATTGAATGTGGAATAAAATATTACCTATAAGCCAGGAGGTTGCACAAGGGTTAGATATTGTTGGTCTGCAACTTAACTACCCTGCTGCACTGGTTCTACTACAGATATCAAATTGCTGCTTTGCATAGGCATATGAAAAGAAGTCCTTCTGAAGAACTTATTTTGCTATTGCATGGCTCGTGTGAGGGAAAGCAACGTTGTATTTAATTTTTGTTTTCAGTTTCATGGTTTTAAAATAACCACTAAGTGAAATTGTTTGGCACTTGTTTCATTCTTGGTGTGATGCTGTAAAAAAAAAAAGCATAAGGGAAAGATTCTTTTGTGAAGCCATAAGGGGATGGGGCCAGATGTATAATAACCATTTTCTTTGAACTAGAATGAAAACAACAAAAACAGAATGGCTTGAGTCTAATTTTTAGGCATTAATCCACACCACAAGATTACCATACATAATTTGGCAAGCAGCCTGGTTAGAGAGGCCCACAGATGACGAAGCTTTAAAAATAGTCTAATGGGTGCATTTGTTTCTTGCTAGTAAAATATAGATCTTATAGTTGATATGTATGAGCTCATATTCTGCCCAGTCTGATTTCACTTGTTTGGACATGTTGCATAATAGTGAGATGTTACTGGGGATGGAAATTGAACAAATGCATGGTTTTTTCATGACCCTGCAGGTGTCTTTGACTGAGGCTGCTGCTAAATCAGCGGTATGTGTGCATGGTTTGGGCAGGCAATTCATTGCTGAACTGTGCCTTTGCTTTCTTTTACTGGGTGTGCCATGTTTTTCTTTATCTTCTTTCGTTTGTTGCTCTGTTTTCACTGTTCTCTTCTTCAGCATTCATTCTATTAATATAAAGCTGGGGTAGGTAAGTATAGTTGAATGAGCAGTGACAATAAACTTCCTCTTAGGCCCATTTAGGAGGGCTGAACTACTGGGAGGGTTACAGTTCTCTTACCACAGTTTTCTGTTGCAAGTCTGAGGAGTCATAAGATGTTACGTCATTCAGAGGTAGCATTACACAGTGGAACAAGGCGCAACAGATTTGTGCAATAGATCCTTCTGCTCCATCAGCAATGTATACGAGAATGATCCTTGCATTTTTGCTGTTTGCTTTATTGGATGGGAGGTTTAATAACATACAAACTCAGCAAAGTCTGTATTTCTGAGTTTGGCCAGATTGAGGATGTCTCTCATTACCGGTGAAGTTTCCCCTTATGTGAGCACACATTCCTTACTTGTATCTTCCAGTATGTGTCAAACAGACCCACCCTGGACATGATATGTACTGTACCTTGATTGCAGGCAAAGACTTGCTGATCATCAAAATAGCAAAGAAAATACAAGCTAGATTCCAAAAAAACTTTGGGATGGGGGTGGGGGATTCAGATTGTGATGGGCTTCTGGTTTATTGTATTTTTAGCATCTTTATAATTTATTGCCGAAGAATAATGTGTGATTTACACGGGGAAGAGTATTATTTTTCTGTTTTCTTTTGTGTGTGTATGTTAAATATGTCAAAAGTTTTGTTGTTTTTAGATCATAGAGCTGTATAGTTGAAAGGGACCCTGAGAGTCATCTAGTCCTACCCCCTGCAATGTAGGAATCTCAAATAAAACATCCATGACAGATGGCCATCCAACCTCTGCTTAAAAACTGCCAAGGAAGGAGAGTCCACTGTCAAACAACCCTTAATGTCAGAAAGTTCTTCCTGATGTTTAGTTGGAATTTCCCTTCTTGTAACTTGAAGCCGTCAGTTCCTACCCTCTGGAGTGGTAGAAAACAAGTTTGCTCTAACTTCCATGTGACAGCCCTTATCTTGGTAGCCTGTGGCTTTGAACAATAGAGTTTCATTCATGAAAAGCAGACTATTGAGGGAAAGAGAGCTGGTTTGAAGTGCTTTCTATTTGCTGATTGAGTGTATGGTGTACACTCTGCTTTTGAAGTTTGTCCCTGCCATCCATTCTGTATACTTTGTGCCGGGCTAACCTGATAGGGGGAGTGAAGGATAAAAGTAAACACAGATGACTTAGTTGCCCGATATGCAGATATTGACAAACATTCTTAGCTCAATCAAATTTGGTTTTGCTACTACTGTGCCAGAATGGTTTGGTTAGTGTTGCAAATTTGTTTAACGTTAAATAATCTCATTCATTAGCCTTGTGTTCAGAAAGCTCTCTGTCAGTTTGGGATTTTTGCTGCTCGACTCGCTAGTTCGCAAGTGCCTCAGTTGTACATATGTGCCTAAATTTTTTTGACCTTGTTTTCTACTGATTGCGCTATTCTGCATAATGAATTTGTAGTAGTAAGTCTTGTTTTCATATATTATTCATTAAGGAAATTATTGAAAAATAAGTTTATCTAGTTTTAAGCTGATTGTATCTATTGTTTATGTGGAAATGCAGTTTTTCCACTTGCACAATATGGATCTTGGAAATGATTTTTTAAAAAGTTTTCTGTATGACAAAACGTCATAGAGCTGAAGTACTGAAAAGTTGGTTTTTACTACGTTCATCTGTTATTCTATTGTTCCACTGTACAGTTGTCTGATGACTTCCTAATTTTGGGGTGCAGTTTCAAAAAAGCAATGTGCAAGACCACTTCCTCCCCTTAATTTCTTTTAAAGCTGTACCTGTGATCCTCCATCTTCCAACACCCATCAGCCTCAGATAGCATGGCTATTGGTTAGGAAATATGAGAGTTGTAGTCCAAAGCATTTGGAAGATACCAGGGTGGGGAAGGCTGTACTAAATTATAGTTTACTATTATAAGAATGACCCTAAACAAACATTGGGCTGTGTTCTAGCAGGGCCACAAGACGGAGTTCAGACGCTTTTGCTTCCATTTTTTTAAATCAATTGTAGCTTGATGTGTCATTTGAACTCAACAAACTGTGATTTATCTTAACCATGGTTTGTTTGAAACTACGGTTTAAGCTTTGTATGTAGCATTAACTGTGGTTCAACTGGAAGTTTAAAACCTGATCTCCTTGAAGGAGATGGGAGAGGAGAATATGAAAGCTTGAGGTTTGCGTAAAACTATGGTTTTAGTTGGAATGTGGCCATTGTCACTGCTAGTTTTACATGGTTACAAATTCAACAGTCTCTTCTTATTACAGGTAGGTAGCCGTGTTGGTCTAGGTCGAAGTAAAATAAAAAAATTCCTTCAGTAGCACCTTAAAGACCAACTAAGTCTCTTCTTATGTACGTTTTGGTGAATCTATGCTACAGTGTAAGGAAAAAGACTGTTCTACATCCTTGACTTTTTTCTTTGTCTCCTTTTCACAAGAGAGTTTGGTTTGAATAACCTTCTAGACCAGGGGTGTCAAACTCAAATTCATCGGGGGCCGCATCAGCAGTTTGGTCACCCTCAAAGGGCCGGTTGTATCTGTAGGACTATGTGTCCACTCTTTATTATCATAAATTATTGTCACTGCATTCAATTATTACTTTTTTTTGTAATAATGTAAGTAATAACTAGCTCTGAAAGCAGAAACATAGTCAGAATAATGGCAAGTAGATATTCAAATGTACAATTATTGTACAATTTATTGAAAAATGATTTTTGGTAACTGCACTGGGTGGTGGAGGCTCGCTAGGGTTTCATGCAGGAGCTTTGCAGAGCTACTGGTACCTGGAGATGCTGGGGTCCTTCTGCATGCAGGACAGATGTTCTGCCAGTAAGCCACCACCCTTCACCAAAGGGACTGGCTGAGGTTGACTCACTGGAGCTGCTCTCCTGGTTCCAGGGTTTAAGGGCCAGAAGTATAAAGCAGCATCCTATGTTTCTGAGGAGAGGAAGAGGGAGAGGGAGGGGAGAGGAGGGAGGAAGGAAGGAAGGAAGGAAGGAAGAAAAGGGGGTGGGAGGGAGAGAGGAAGGAAGGAAAGAGGGGAGAGAAAGAAGAGTAGGAAATAAGGAAGGGAATAAAGAAGGAAAGAAAAAGAAAGAGGGAGAAAAGACGGAAAGGGAAAAAGAAGGAAGGAAGTAGAGAGGGAAAGAAAGAATAAGAATGAGGGAGAGGAAGAAAGATGGGAAGGAAGGAAGGAAGGAAGGAAGGAAGGAAGGAAGGAAGGAAGGAAGGAAGGAGTGGGAGGGAGAGGGGAAGGAAGGAAAGAGGGGAGAGAAAGAAGAGTAGGAAAGAAGGAAGGGAATAAAGAAGGAAAGAAAAAGAAAGAGGGAGAGAAGACGGAAAGGGAGAAAGAAGGAAGGAAGTAGAGAGGGAAAGAAAGAATAAGAATGAGGGAGAGGAAGAAAGATGGGAAGGACGGAAGGGAGGAAGGAAGGAAGGAAGGAAGGAAGGAAGGAAGGAAGGAAGGAAGGAAGAAAAAAGAGGGAGCAGGAGGGAGAGAGGAAGGAAAGAGGGGAGAGAAAGAAGAGTAGGAAAGAAGGAAGGGAATAAAGAAGGAAAGAAAAAGAAAGACGGAGAGAAGACAGAGATAAAGAAGGAAGGAAGGAGAGGGAAAGAAAGAATAAGAACGAGAGAGAGGAAGAAAGAAAGGGAAGGGGGGGTCGCCGCCTTGATTCAGCGCCAGAAAAGAGCGCGAAGGGACCCAGGGGCAAAAAGCATTTCCCGTGCAGCGTGAGGCAGCAGGTGTCCGTTTTAGCAGATGTGCGTAAAGCCTCAGAGTTGCACGTTCATGAGGCTGAGCCGCTGCTGAGCTCACGTTCATGAGGCTGAGCCGCGGCAGGAGGAGGAGGAGGTGAGGCAAGAGGAGGAGGAGGCGGCTTGTCGGGTCGGTGCCCGGCAGCACCGTACGGAGAGTGCCGAGCCTCTGGGACGCAGCAGTGCTCTGTAGCACTTTGAATCCTCATCCTCCTCCACGCGGTGCTGCTGGATGCTTTGTCTGTGATTCAGCAGCAGCAGCCGTTTCCAGGCGCCGAGCCATGGCAGGAGGAGGAGGATTCAAAGTGCTACAGAGCACTGCTGCGTCGCAGAGGCTCGGGACTCTTTGTGCGGCGCTGCTGGGCGCTGACCCGGCAAGATGCCTCCTCCTTCTCCTGCTGTGGCTCGGGGCGCTCCACGCAGCGCTGCTCTGGCCGCCTTTCTACCTCCCCCAGGGCCCAGCTGTTTGTCGGTGCTTTGTCGGCGCGGCGCTTCAGCAGCAAGGTCCCGCTGCTGGGTCCCGCTGGCTGGGGTGCTCGGCGGGCCACATGACGAGGGCTGGCGGGCCGGATTTGGCCCCCGGGCCTTGAGTTTGACACCCGTGTTCTAGACCTTTTTCCTTTTGTAATTACAAGTCTGCACCACCATTTGGGGCATGTTGCCACCCCATCAGACAACAATAAGAGGAGGTTTTCCTTATGCAAACACATGCCATTTAGAAATAAAACATCTATTGTGACAAGGCTTTCTGAGTAAGGCAAGGTCTAAAGTAGTATTTTTCCTTGGAGTTGATATGCACCGGATACACTTTTGTCTCTGTCAGAATGTATTTAAGCAGACCTGGGCATGTTCTGACAGGCAAAAAATAAAGGCCCAATAAAGAATATGAATATTATGAAGAACTGAAAAAGTTGCTTGATAATTGATAGTAATCCCATTTCTTGTTAATGCAGTATGAACAGAGTATTACAGCAAGATTTGGATTGCAGAGGAAAACACATTGATGTATCTTTTTTTTAAAAAAAAAGGAAAGAAGAAAATGATTGAAGACCTCTTTGTTAGAACTGTTTCAATTTTTTTTATTTAGTCAATATAATGCATACAAATTGAACATGGATGCAGCAGTGTTTCCTTCTGAGATGGAAGTAAGTTTGCTAAGATCAGGGATGCGGGTGGCACTGTGGTCTAAACCACAGAGCCTAGGGCTTGCCGATCAGAAGGTCGGCGGTTCGAATCCCTGCAATGGGGTGAGGTCCCGTTGCTCGGTCCCTGCTCCTGCCAACATAGCAGTTCGAAAGCACGTCAAAAGTGCAAGTAGATAAATAGGGAACGCTCCAGCGGGAAGGTAAACGGCGTTTCCGTGCGCTGCTCTGGTTCACCAGACGCGGCTTAGTCATGCTGGCCACATGACTCGGAAGCTGTAGAGTGGTTCCCTCGGCTAATAAAGCGAGATGAGCGCCATAACCCCAGAATTGTCTGCGACTGGACCTAATGGCCAGGGGTCCTTTTACCTTTACCTATGCTAAGATCAGTTTGTTATAGCCTTGTGGCTCCACAGGTAGCTGCTTCACTCCTCCATGTATACAGAACATGTGACTGAAAATTGTAACATAGGAATATTCACATATCTGAAGGAGCTGCTCATGCATATAAATACCTGTATACTTGAATGAGCCTATAGCTCAGCCTGGGCACTGAGGTCCTCCTCTGAGGGTCTCCTGACGGTTCCCTCAGTCTGAGAAGTGAAGTTATAGGGAACCAGGCAGAATGCCTTCTCGGCAGTGGTGCCCTCCCTGTGGAATGCCCCCCATCAGATGTCAAGGAGATAAAGAACTACACAACTTTTAGAAGACACCTGAAGGCAGCCCTGTATCAGGAAGTTTTTGTTGTTGTTGTTTAGTCGTTTAGTCGTGTCCGACTCTTCGTGACCCCATGGACCATAGCACGCCAGGCACTCCTGTCTTGCACTGCCTCCCGCAGTTTGGTCAAACTCATGTTCGTAGCTTCGAGAACACTGTCCAACCATCTCGTCCTCTGTCGTCCCCTTCTCCTAGTGCCCTCCATCTTTCCCAACATCAGGGTCTTTTCCAGGCAGGGAGTCTTCTCTTCTCATGAGGTGGCCAAAGTATTGGAGCCTCAGCTTCAGGATCTGTCCTTCCAGTGAGCACTCAGGGCTGATTTCCTTCAGAATGGATAGGTTTGATCTTCTTGCAGTCCATGGGACTCTCAAGAGTCTCCTCCAGCACCATAATTCAAAAGCATCAATTCTTCAGCGATCAGCCTTCTTTATGGTCCAGCTCTCACTTCCATACATCACTACTGGGAAAACCATAGCTTTAACTATACGGACCTTTGTCGGCAAGGTGATGTCTCTGCTTTTTAAAGGAAGTTTTTAATGTTTGATGTTTTACTATGTTTTTATAATACTGGGGAAACCCAGCCAGATGGGCGGGGTATAAGTAATAATAAAAATGTAATGAAAATAGAATTTTATTTTTTATTAAATCAGAATCTCTTATTAACTTTCTGATGGCACCATCTGCATGTTTGACTAGGTGGTAGATGGGAGATCTGCCTTTCCTGCTGAACAGTTGCTAACTTGATACATTACACATAGGCTGTGTTATCTCGGCCAACTTAAAAACAAGCCTTGTGGCCCCACATGTAGCAACTTCAGCCCTCCCATTACATGAGGATTAAGTCTGAAGTATTCAGTTTGTTTGTGCATCACTCCCAGAAGTATAGCATTATGAAGTAGATAGCTATGGTTAATAGTTTTGGAACAAGCAGGGTATGCAGAGTCATACCCTGAAGATGTTAACCATGGTTTCTCAATTTGAATAGCCTGTGTGTGTAGTAGTGAAGTAGCTGCATGTGAGTGCACAAGGCCCATTCATATCTCAGCTTATTGCTCTCTACAGTCTTTAAACCCGATTTTCACAACAGATGTGAAAGGCGATCCATCATGCAATATCACCAAATTTGACTGATATGAAAGGTTGACTGATATGAAAATCAGTAGAGAATTATTGGATTCTAGTTTGGATCTTTGATTTAATACATTGCTGCCATTTTTATGACTGTGTCGACCACAGCAAACTATGGCAAGTTCTTAAAGAAATGGGAGTGCCTGATCACCTCATCTGTCTCCTGAGAAATCTCTATGTGGGACAAGAAGCTACAGTTAGAACTGGATATGGAACAACTGATTGGTTCAAAATTGGGAAAGGAGTACGACAAGGTTGTATATTGTCTCCCTGCTTATTTAACTTATATGCAGAATTCATCATGCGAAAGGCTGGACTAGATGAATCCCAAGCCGGAATTAAGATTGCCGGAAGAAATATCAACAACCTCAGATATGCAGATGACACAACCTTGATGGCAGAAAGCGAGGAGGAATTAAAGAACCTTTTAATGAGGGTGAAAGAGGAGAGCGCAAAATATGGTCTGAAGCTCAACATCAAAAAAACCAAGATCATGGCCACTGGTCCCATCACCTCCTGGCAAATAGAAGGGGAAGAAATGGAGGCAGTGAGAGGTTTTACTTTCTTGGGCTCCTTGATCACTGCAGATGGTGACAGCAGTCACGAAATTAAAAGACGCCTGCTTCTTGGGAGAAAAGCAATGACAAACCTAGACAGCATCTTAAAAAGCAGAGACATCACCTTGCCGACAAAGGTCCGTATAGTTAAAGCTATGGTTTTCCCATTAGTTATGTATGGAAGTGAGAGCTGGACCATAAAGAAGGCTGATCGCCGAAGAATTGATGCTTTTGAATTATGGTGCTGGAGGAGACTCTTGAGAGTCCCATGGACTGCTAGAAGATCAAACCTATCCATTCTTAAGGAAATCAGCCCTGAGTGCTCCCTGGAAGGACAGATCGTGAAGCTGAGGCTCCAATACTTTGGCCACCTCATGAGAAGAGAAGAATCCTTGGAAAAGACCCTGATGTTGGGAAAGATTGAGGGCACTAGGAGAAGGGGACGACAGAGGACAAGATGGTTGGACAGTGTTCTCGAAGCTACGAACATGAGTTTGACCAAACTGCGGGAGGCAGTGCAAGACAGGAGTGCCTGGCGTGCTATGATCCATGGGGTCACGAAGAGTCGGACACGACTAAACGACTAAACAACAACAGCCATTTTTATGCTTTCCAAAAACTTGGATATCAGGGAATCCACCTTTCTGTAGCTACAACTGTGCCATCTGCACACAAGAGCAAAGGATCAGCTGACTTGCAGGAATCCCAAGGTCTGCAAGAGTGCAGAGATTTTTAGGGGGGAAATCTAAGAGTAGAAACCAAAAAAATGACCCAATGGTGATTGAGCATACCTGGTAGTCATAAAATGTGGCTGGCTGTTGGAGGGAGAGACAAATTAGAAAGGGTGTGAAATGCAATGCAGTAATCTAGTACAGTGGTACCTTGGGTTACAAACACTTTGGGTTACAAACACTTTGGGTTACAGACTTCACTAACCTGGAAGTAGTGTCTTGGGTTAAGAACTTTGCCCCAGGATGAGAACAGAAATCGCGCGCTGGCGGCATGGCGGCAGTAGGAGGCCCCATTAGCTGAAGTGGTACCTCAGGTTAAGAACAGTTTCAGATTAAGAATGGACCTCCGGAACGAATTAAGTTTGTAACCAGAGGTACCACTGTAAAAGGAATGACTGGCTGCCTGGGACCCTGAATTAAAGCAGGCAACACTGCAACATTGTTTTGCAAATCATACATGCTGCATGTATATTTCACAAATACCAAGATTTGATGTGCATTGCATTTTATTTTAAATAATGACTGGAAAAGTCTGCTAGTTGCAATTTAAATCTTCAGAATAATGTTCTGTAGCTTTAGTTCAGAAAAAATAATCTCTTAAAATCTGTTTAATTTCAAGCATTCGTGAAGTTTGAAGGGATAGAACTGCCAACTGCAATGATTTCAGTATAACAAAACAGATGTTCTGGGAGTGATGTACAAACAAACTGTATATAAAATAGAATGTTTACCGTTTTAAAACTCTTGACAATAGAACACCTGGAATTGATGTCTGTACGAGGATTCTGAGATCCTGAACCTGCAATCTGGTCTTGGTGTGAAAAAAATGCCATGATACTGTGACCCTCTCTTTGGAATTATTTTAGTGCCTGCCTTGGCACCTAAGCCCCTGGAAAGATCATTTAATGGACACACTCTTGGCTGAAAGAGTAGTACTGGAAAAAATGTAAGAATGACTGGAGCAGTACTGGAAAAAAAAAAGTAAGAATCCCAAGTAGTGTGAAGGAAATGGGCACTCAAAAATCTCTGTATTGGAAAAAGGGTAGTTTATTGATGCTGGAAGTGCAATGCTTATGGCAGCTTTCATTAATTGGGCGTTTCCACATAAATCCATTGAACCATGCTTGAATTTAGCAGTGTGTTTGTTTTTCATTAAGCTGGGCCTGTAGATTTTTAAAATTTTTTTTGGTGTTTCTGAAAAACCACAATGGATTTTCAAAGCTAGTTGTAGTTCAAGACTGTTCTAAATTTTAATGAAACGTCACAAAATGAAAACCATCCCTTCTGATACAACTTTGTAATTAAATTTATATCCAGTATGGCCTCCACATGCCAATAACCACATCTAACAATCTAACAATGGTTCTGTTTCTACAGCGCTATAGTCCTAGATTCATAGTATACAGCTGAATAGATTCTGTATTATATTCTCATGCATAAAACTGGGGCTGGAGTTACTGAATGTTAAAAATATCATTTTCTCTTCCTCATGTATCAGGCAACTAGCCATGGGCATTGCATGAGATGTGATATATTTTATGGAACCCATATGTATGTTTACTGTTGGCAAGTTTCTGCTAAAGCAGTACAAAAAAACCAAAATCCTAGCCCCAGCTTTTTAGCCAAATAATTTCCCCTTTGTAGCGGTTATTTATGGGTTGGGTTTCTTGTTTCATCAGCTTCTAGGACTTTTCACCACTAAGAACTGCACTGGAATCGTGCCAGGGGCCTGAGGATTCCATTTAATCTGCATAAGTGAAAGTTTCATAAGCCTTTGAATTGACCTGATTCCGAGTTAGCTGTTTGCTTGTTTTTGCCTCCATATAATGACACCTCCATTTGATCCGAAGTTTCTCCTGTAGTTGTGAGACAAAAAAGGTAATCAGAAAATGATTGTGGACAAAGTAAGCATTCAACTTGCAGTAGCATTGATCTGCCCCATTTATTACCATGAAGTTTGAATATATCAGGAAGGGCTTTTTATTCCACAGATGTTGGCTCAAGCAAGTTTTGTCCTATGTTAAGCCATAGCCATAGGAAAAAGGTGACTAGGGAGAGGGCAGGCTGAGGATTTCAGAGAGAGAATGTATAGTCTTAAATATTGAGAGGGGATATTACTATGTTTGCAATAACTACTGTTTTCTATAATTAATTATTTATTTATTGCAGTTGCCATGCATCCTGTAGCCCAGGCACCCCCAAACTGCGACCCTCCAGATGTTTTGGCCTACAACTCCCATGATCCCTAGCTAACAGGACCAGTGGTCAGGGATGATGGGAATTGTAGTCCAAAACATCTGGAGGGCCGAAGTGGGGGTGCCTGCTGTAGCCTCTGCACCATAGAATTGAGATTGTTGAGCAGAATTGGGAGTTCTGAGCAGATAGCAACTGACTGTTGATAAATTTCAGTAAACCATAGTTAGTTTATTGTGCATTTGGAGCTCAGCCATGGTTTGGGTTCTGAGCTATGATTAGTGCAAATTAAGTTCATGGTTAATGGAATGCATTTGTAAATTCAAGCAGGATGTATGTGAACATGTTCATATGTATCCTCCCAAGCAGCAGTAATTTACCTATGCAAATTTTTTGGCAATAAAGAGTTCATCTTGGTAACTGGGTGGATCATAGTGAACAGAAGTAGTTTACTCCCTATTGTTTTGGCACTGCAGAAGCTGAGTACTGTACTGTACTTTGGGGGTTTCAGTGTTTCAGAAGGTAGATGTGAAAGCACACATAGATGTACTTTAGCTTTGTAACATTATTATTTTTTTGCCGTGCCTTTTTGCAAAAGTCTATGACCTCACCCTTCACACACTGAGTGTTGGGTTTGTTTGTTTTTTAATAAAGATATTTGATTAAAAATTACAGGTGCAATATACAGATTATAAATTTATTTAAGTTTATTCTACATAAAATGGAGGTAGGATGTCCTCTTATTAAAGCCACATGTGATTATATTTTAAACCATTTATGAACATAGCTGCCAAGTTATCCCTTTTTTACAGGGATTTTCCCTTATGCTGAATAGGCTTCCTCACGAGAAAAGGGAAAACTTGGCAGCTATGTTTATGAAAGCAAGGCTTCTCATCCATTAAAAACCTTCGAAGTAATATCCTCCGTGGTAGCAGCAGTGTTAAGTTTGCCATGTTCTCCACATAGACCTGAGGCGTAGGAAATCGTTTCAAAGCCAGGTCTCTCCTGGAGTCTTGGAGCTGTTCAGATACATGGCTTTGGCTCAGCCCCATCTCTACAGCAGTCATTAACTATAATCATGAACACATGAAAACATGACTTTTCTTCAAAGGAAAATGAGAGAGGGCAGCTTGTTGGTGAAATTTTAGAACTTCCTTCTAATTTTCCTTTTGTTTTTACCTGCGGCAGCACTTCTGAAACTCATTTAATTTGCATTCCATCATAATCTAATACAGCTTGTTCCATTCCAACTTACTGTGGAATGCCTTTAACATATTACTTTATGCTGCTCCTTTGAAAATTTGTTGTTTCAGGTTCCTCTCGACTTCCTTTGAATGGCAACATTTTGTGTTCTACACGTGCAATGTGTTAAGTTATAAAGGGGGAAATGTTCCTTAGTATCAATAGAATTCAGTAACTGAACTTGTGGGTTTATATACCAAGGTTTGCTGCAAGCAGTATTTATGTATATGGAAGTATTCCTTGAGTGGTATTTAATACAGATTTTGGTAGCTTATTTGAATGCAGAGATGAAATATGTTTATTACAGGCTTGTGACTGTCTCTTTGCCTCAAGCCAGTATAAATCGCCTTCAAGTAGAGCAAATGAGTTTGTCTCAGTTTCTTATTTTTCTAGTTTTAATTCAGTTCTCCACATTTTGAAAATATAGTCTACATGAAAATTCACAATGCATTTGTGTGTCTGAGAAATTGATCAATTGCCTACTCTGGATGGGGTTGGCAGGGGCGCAGGTGGCGCTGTGGTCTATTCCACTGAGCCTCTTGGGCTTGCTGAGCAGAAGGTTGGCAGTTTGAATCTGCATGATGGGGTGAGCTCCGATTGCTTTGTCCCAGCAACTGCCAACCTAGCAGTTCGAAAGCACACCAGTGCAAGTAGATAAGTAGGTACCACTGTGGCAGGAAAGTAAACGGCGCTTCCGTGCGCTCTGACACTCGTCACAGTGTCCTGTTGTGCCAGAAGCGTTTTAGTCATGCTGGCCACATGACCCAGAAAGCTGTCTGGACAAACGCTGGCTCCCTCGGCCTGAAAAGCGAGATGAGCACTGCACCCCATAGTTCACAGTTTGGGGGTGCTTCTGGATCCAGCACTGTCACTTGAAGCTCAACTAGTCTCATGGGCTAGAAGTACCTTCTACCAACTATGACTGGTTCAACAGGTATTGCCATTCCTGGACCAGGAAGGCCTTGGGGTGGAGGACACCAAGAGATGTTTGAAGAGCAGTAGCTGAAGCAGCCCCGGCAGCAGCAATCTCTTGATTAGGACCTGGGCTGTGGTCTTTTTCCACCATCCCCTTCCTCCAGCCCCCATACGTCACCACTGCCTTTAAAAAAGAATCCTATGTATGTGTGCATATATTCACTTATTGTCTGCTGCCTTGGGGACTGTTGCCAGGTTCAAAGGCAGGTTAAAAAAAATACGAAGATACAGAAATGACCACTCATTTGCTAACAACAGCCAGAAGTGGAAAGGTGCCATCCCTCCATAGAGAGTCAAATCTGGGATATGGCATATATAGTGGTACCTTGGCTTACAAACTTAATCCGTTCCGGAAGTCCGTTCTTAAACCAAAACCATTCTTAAACCGAGGCATGCTTTCCCTAATGAGTCCTCCCACCGCCGGTGCCCTTCCACCGTTCGGATTCTGTTCTTAGACTGAGGTAAAAGTTCTCAAACCAAGACACTATTTCCGGTTTTGCAGCGTTTGTAAACCAAATCGTTCTTAAACCGGACTGTTCTTCAACGGACGTACCACTGTATGATCAAGTTGACAAATCTGGTTAAAGTAAAAGAGGGTAGGCAACAAGAGAAGGTTTTTAGTGAGAGAAGGAGTTTATTTCTTACTGAATAAGAAAACGCAAGAGTCAGTGAATCCATATTCTCTGTTGGGGGAAAATTAAAACTCTGTGGAAGGAATTCATCATAGCGCTATGGCAATTGTTCCATCAGTGCAATAGTTTCTGCTGCCAGATAGAGCCATTCCCCCTCTCCTTCCGCTGTGTGCTATTCTGGGGTTTCAAGTCAATTGTTGGGTGGCTTGGGGAAGAAAAACCCATTGCACAAGTGGAAACCCTTTAATGGACTTCTGCTGGCAGAACTCATTAGTTGAATCTGGCCCTCAAGAAGTACAAACTCAAGAAGTGTCAAGGGAACTAAGAAAAAATAACTCTTTCTTTTTGAATAGCAATAGTAAAAGCAATTAGGTGATTCCTGGTAAATATTTATTGAAATGTGCATCTATAATAGCATTTTAGAGATACTATGATACAAAAACATAATGTTTTGCAGGTTGTTTCTATTTAGGTATATTGTATTTAACCTTTTCTGTTGTTTTCATAATCAAACACACACACACACACACACACACACACACACCCTTACCCCTATTCTGGAGCCTTGTGCTCCGGTGAATTTGCCATGCAATAGTGAGCAATAGTGCTGGAGGAGACTCTTGAGAGTCTCATGGACTGCAAGAAGATCAAACCTATCCATTCTGAAGGAAATCAGCCCTGAGTGCTCACTGGAAGGACAGATCCTGAAGCTGAAGCTCCAATACTTTGGCCACCTCATGAGAAGAAAAGACCCTGATGCTGGGAAAGATTGAGGGCACTAGGAGAAGGGGACGACAGAGGACGAGATGGTTGGACAGTGTTCTCAAAGCTACGGACATGAGTCTGACCAAACTGCAGGAGGCAGTGGAAGACAGGAGTGCCTGGCGTGCTCTGGTCCATGGGGTCACGAAGAGTTGGACACGACTAAACGACTAAACAACAAGAAGTGAGAAATAGATTCTTTGTGGACACAGTTCACTGCGTTATGAGGATCTTTGGACTAACCCAGAAAAGTGTTGCTTTATGTTCTTGGCAATCCAGCACTTATTAATACCATTAGGGTATTGTATAGTTTGGGCACTGGCTGTTGGCAAGTTTGTATACTTCCATTGTGCAATAATAACTGCAAAGGAACACTTCTTAAAACAAAGTGGGAGTGACAAATAAGCCCTTTGTTCTGTTTTCAAACTTGGGGCATTTTTTTTTAAAAAAAGTATAGTGATTGTAGCAATGCTAGACATAAAGATGTTGGAAGATGTTTAAACTGTTGGTAAGAAACTTGCTATTAACCTTAAAGTAACCAAAGATTGTGCAAGACCTTGAAAGTCAGTCCTTTGTTTGAAGCTTCTGTCTCCCTACTACTGATCTAGTGCAGGCACCCCCAAACTGTGGCTCTCCAGATGTTTTGGCCTACAACTCCCATGATCCCTAGCTAACAGGACCAGTGGTCGGGGAAGATCTAGTGTCTATGTTCTGATACAGCTCTATATCTATGAAAGCGCATTCCATCTAGCACATATGGTCCACTGCTATTGTCTTGTCATCTGTACAATGCACGCTCCTGCTTTGAAGGGGAAAAGTTGTTTTTCTCCTGTTGGCTCTGTGTGACCATTCAAAATGGGTATACTTTAAGTGGCATTGCAGGTTCTGGGAAAATATGAAAGGACCTTATATTTTTGATCTTTGAGCTTTGTTGTATGTGCATGGCTTGGGCACCAAGGGCCACGATTTCAAAGGAGTTCAGCACTCCACAGTTCAGGGTCAGAATTTCAAAAGTTCTTGGATCCCCTTAGAGCATCAAAGAGAGTGGGCAGGCTTTCGAATGAGTTCAGTATTTACGGAACACATCTAACAATCTGCTCTTTATTTAGGTTTTTAATTAATTTAGCCTTTCATTCTTGGCGAAAAGTGAATTCCGTCTTTAGGTGCTGATTTGAAATTGTGTTGGATCTCTGGGTTTACAAGTGGAGGCTTTGTCATTTCATAGCATCGTTCTGTGGTTTAAACCACAAAGTCTAGGGCTTGCTGATCAGAAGGTCGGCGGTTCAAATCCCTGCAACAGGGTGAGCTCCCATTGCTCGGTCCCTGCTCCTGCCACCTAGCAGTTTCAAATCACATCAAAGTGCAAGTAGATAAATAGGGACCGCTCCGACGGGAAGGTAAACGGCGTTTCCATGCACTGCTCTGGTTCGCCAGAAGCAGCTTTGTCATGCTGGCCACATGACCTGGAAGCTGTCTGCGGACAAATGCCGGCTCCCTCGGCCTATAGAGCGAGATGAGCGCCGCAACCCCAGAGTCGGACACGACTAGACCTGATGGTCAGGGGCCCCTTTACCTTTACCTTTTAGCATCGTTCTTAAGGCAAATTGATAATCACACGTGACCTGCCCTGTGGCAGACTTGTTGCTGCAGAGGGCAAGGCATAGAACCAGTGGGTAAAAATGGCAGGGAAGGTTGTTTATATTTTTAAGATGGATTTTTAAGTTGCATAAAATCCAGAACAGTAAAACAATATTAAAGAGGTACAACAGGTAGACAGTATCCTTAAAAGTAAATATATTTAAAATTCACCTAGTGAAAAATGCAACAAGATTAGGCACAAGGTAAGCCTTCCTAGGGACGCAGGTGGCACTGTGGGTTAAACCACAGAGCCTAGGTGTAAGGGGGAGGGCTTATAGGGAGCAGCCCCCCCTCATCAGGTCGAGTTCCTCTCAGAGCAGCAAGTCCAGTAGCGGATCAGATTACAGGAATCAGGAAGTAGAGAGGGAGAGGAGAGGCTCTGACAGCATGAGAGAGCCTCAACACCGAGTAGAGAAGGAAGCAGCTGGGGAGGAAATGACGGGAGAGCAGTCAGAAGGATGGCCCTTCCCCCCGATGCCTGAATTGAGGCGCATGGCACCCCGTAGGGCGAGAGGGAGGCACTTTGATGTTCCCAAGCTGTTATGTTGGGCGCAAAACAGAAAGAAGCCATTGCGAGGTTCTGACTCGGACTAAGCAGACATGTTTTCCAGACTCTTTGCACTGTAAATAAGATGCACAATAAAAACACCTTAAAGACAAGCAGGTGTGGAGCATCGTTACTCAAGAGTAGCCGCAAGAACCTCTGACACTAGGGCTTGCCGATCAGAAGGTCAGCGGTTCGAATCCCTGCGACGGGGTGAGCTCCCGTTGCTCGGTCCCAATAGGGAAGGTAAATGGTGTTTCCGTGTGCTGCTCTGGTTTGCCAGAAGCGGCTTTGCCATGATGGCCACATGACCCGGAAGCTGTATGCCGGCTCCCTCGGCCAATAACGCGATATGAGCGCCGCAACCCCAGAGTTGGTCATGACTGGACCTAATGGTCAGGGGTCCCTTTACCTTTACCTAAGCCTTCTTAGGGAACACATTCCAAAAACAGGTTGCCACCACTGAGAAGGCCCTCTCCCAACTCACCATCCATCTTGCTTTAAATGACAGGGTCATCTAGAGATGACCTCATTGTAACATGTTGCTATAATCCTGTGTGGGGAATCTGTGGATGCTCCAAGGGCTGGTAAACAATATCACCTCCAGGTAGTGTGGCCAGTGCTCCATGACATCTGGAGGGACAGAGGTTTCCTAACTCAGGACTATATTATCCTCCAGGTATTTGGGTCCCAACTAGTAAATGGCTTTAAAAGTAAGCACCAACATTTTGAATTGTGCTTGGAAGTGGGCTGGAAGCCAGGACCTCAGCAAGAGATTTTCCTCATTGCTGAGTCCCAGGTAACGGTCTAGTACAGGCTTCCTGAACCTCGGCCCTCCAGAAGCTTTGAGACTACAATTCTCATCATCCTTGACCACTGGTCCTGCTAGCTAGGGATAATGGGAGTTGTAGGCCAAAAACATCTGGAGGGCCGCGTTTGAGGAAGCCTGGCCTAGTAGCTGTAGTTTGATTCAATTTCCTGATTAGTCTTCAAAAGCAGGCCAGTGTGGAGCACCTGAGTCTAATGTACTCAGGCATCAATCACTATGGCCAGGTTGTTCCAATCTAGTAGGGATTGCTTTTGGTTAGCTGCAAAAAAAAACACTGTCAGTGCCACAGAAGCTACTTTGGTCTCCAGAACAAACATTGGACTTGTGAGTATTCCCTGACTGCTAACCTGATTCGTTAGGGGAGTGCATATATTCATAGCAAGTAAAACAACATGTATAGAAGTCATTCTTTGAGACATGATCTCTCTAGGTTTGAAATTGTTTGGACTGAGTTGAAGAGAGGGGAGGGCAGGGAGACTGGAGAATTAAATGTGGATGAGAAAATATATTTTAATTTGTATTTATTAAATTTGTATGCCAGCCTTCATCTGAAGATCCCAGGGCAATTTACAACATAAAAAAATATATGAGAACACAAAATACATAATAGAACAAAAAAGCAACCAGTAGCCTCTGCCCCCACAAACACATGATTTAAGTAGTTTGTAAACCTTGCTAATTGGTAAGTATGTAGTAAAATTAATACAATCTAAATTTTCAAAAGGGACGTGGTCCCCCCTGTGCCTCTGTCATTGATTTATCTATGTGGGATATCCTGTCCTTTCAGCTGCAGAATATTTTAGGTGCAACAGGCATACACTGGAAATAGGATTTTGCTTTTAATCTTCAGTTTATAAGCTTTCTGGTAACATAGAGACAGGATATATTAAAAGGCTGCTCTTATCTTCAGGGCTCTTGCTTAATTGCCACTTCATATATTTTCCTAAACTCCCTCACAGTGTTTGTTTCATGCTTCTAACAGGAAATCAAATATTGATTTTCTGCATACTTACACAGAGTGAATTTATGCAGCAGATTTGCTTTGAGAGTAATATTTCATTAAGCCAGAAACTCTCATGATTTAGCAGTATTTAAAACACTCGCTTTAGATTTTTGTTGACTTTATATTTGAAAGTAAAGGAAGAACAACAATCAAAATCACTTTGGATTGGCTTTTGTTTGTTTTTCTGCAGCAGTGTATGAAAGAACAATTTGAAAGAGCCATTTCAGCCACATTTTAAAGAAGAGACCAGAGGACAGAGATAGATCTTCATATTTTGCTCCTTATTTTTCACAAGAGCCAATGGCAGTTAGAAATGAAAGACTGGGCATCAAAAACACACCAACCTTTCTGTTATAGGTTATGATGCACATTACTTGAAATAATGGTCTGAAGAGAACCTTGTTACTGTTTACCGGTATACACATGATGATGGTGATGCCAGTTTCCTCAGGAACTTGATGTGCATGCATGACAATAATGATTCACTTGTTCTGTTTTCATGTTTTTGTTTACCTTGCACAATATCTTTGCTCCCCTCAGCTTCGCTTTCTGCTAGCCCCATACTTTTTCCTTGTGTATATTTTCCTTCTATGCATTCTCATTTAGTTAAGCTGCCTGGTCATTGGTACCCGTGGCACACAGTCAAGTGCTAGTCATGTGCAGAAAGCTGAGTAGGAGGGACATCCTAGTCAGGGGCTTGGCCAAGTTGTAGTACAGTGGTACCTCAGGTTAATAACTTAATTCGTTCTGGAGGTCCGTTCTTAACCTGAAACTGTTCATAACCTGAGGTACCACTTTAGCTAATGGGGCCTCCTACCGCCACCGTGCGATTTCTGTTCTCATCCTGAAGCAAAGTTCTTAACCCAAGGTACTATTTCTGGGTTAGCAGCATCTGTAACCTGAAGAATCTGTAACCTGAAGCATGTGTAACCCGAGGTACCACTGTACTGCCAATATAGTGGTCAACATAGGCCCTGGGGCCCTGGGTGTGCGAGCCCTCCCCACCCACCCCCATCCGGTGCTTTGTGGTTTTTAGCATCTTTGCTCAAAGTTTGGGAAAACTATGCTACTTCTCTCATGAAGCACTTTTGTGGGTTTTGAGCATGCTGTCACGTTCAGGTTGTAAGGAATCTCTCCCCATCCCAATTGCTTGGATGCTTTTCATATTAATGGAATCCTTTGTGCTCAAGCCTGTTTTTAGCACCCACCATGGTTGGGCAAATGCCAGTGTCCACTGGGGTTCATGCTAGTTGCGCACGTCCTATGTTATATATTATTACATTTTGGGTGCCTACCTTCTCTTTTCCTCCACCCCTGATGTAGTGGGGCCCAAAGGCAGTATGGGATAATGAAAATGGCACTTGTATCGTGAACACTGCCTGGAATGTAAATAAAGTGGGTGGGGGAGACTTTGTACCTGATACCCTGTTTCTCATATTTTAAGACATACCCATAAAATAAGCCATAGCAGGATTTTTAAGCATTCAAGGAATATAAGCCCGAAAATAAGACATAGTGATAGGTGCAGCAGCAATGCCGGCCGCAGCAGGAGAAGGAAGAAAAAAAAGACATCCCTTGAAAATAAGCCATAGTGTGTTTTTTTGAGGAAAAAATAAATATAAGACATGTCTTATAATATGAGAAACACGGTAGTGTGCAGAAGGCCCCTTGTCTAGGATCCCCTCAAACTCCCATTAAGCCTTTCAGTTTTGCCCACTGCCATGATGCCTTGTATTTAAAAGAAAATAATAATAGCAATTAATAAAAACAGTTAAAACAGAACAGCAAGAGATTATATCTTCTTCTTTTTTCATCCATTCATTCTTTTAAGTAGAGGGGTTTTTAGAAAAGAAATGGAGACATTACCTGAGATGGCATTTTTGGACATGTTTGCCTCAGGTTACAGGCTACATTTGCGAAACACAGAGTTGCTATAGATTGTTTCAATGCTTTCTTAAAGCAAGAGTTGCTCATATCAAATGGAGCAGAGGCCTCACTGAAGAAGAACAAGAGCATGTACCGTATATTAAATCATGAAGATTGGATGTTTCTGGGCCGGAATCAAGTATGTTGTTGCACTAGCACGGGCATCCCCAAACTTCGGCCCTCCAGATGTTTTGGACTACAATTCCCATCTTCCCTGACCACTGGTGCTGTTAGCTAGGGATCATGGGAGTTGTAGGCCAAAACATCTGGAGGGCCGCAGTTTGGGGATCCCTGCACTAGCAGAAGCCAGTGCAACGAGTCCTGCCAGCACAACAGGACTTAATATCTCCCTGCCCCCCCAATGCCCATCCCAAATCCACTCAGGTGAGTTGGGACTTAAGTTTAAATTACTGACATGAGTGCAGTAGTAAACTTTCCTTTATTGACAGTGGATGTGCTTGGAGTGTACTTATTGATCTCTACCAAGCCCTTTCTCTTGAAAACCGCAGCAAACCAAGTTCTCATATTGGGAACAAAGCCATAGTAGAGCTCAGCATAAGGAATTATTGCTTTTTGAGGTGTTTCTTGAAGTGGGATCCAAGATGTCAATTGTTTATTGAAAGAGCAAGCTATTCTCATGGCTGTATCTTGGTATTCACAGAAAAAAGATAACTGGCCATATTGTTATGTTATGAGAAGTTGAATAAAATCACTTTTTAATTGTAGGAGCACCTGGGTTTTGTATTAGGAAAAAATTGCTCACGAAAGCTGTCCATTGAAAGCTCAGAATGGCTTTCTTTTGGGGGCGGGGATGTTGTTGGACAGGATTTAAAGAAGACTTTGAACAGTTATAGCAGACCTAAGTTATAAGCATGTTTATTCAGACTCGCTGACCTCAATCAGCTTTACTCCCTGGTGCGTTCAGGAGCGTACTGTTGAAAGTGTTTTCACAGCGATTCCCTCTCTACAGGTAACCAAGGGAACTGTTACTCTGGGAAGTGTATGGAATGGGTCTGGTGAGATGTTTAAAAGAATTTTCAGCACCCTCACTAAATTACAATGCACAGATTTGTTTGGGGGAGACCATACCAGTTAAAATGGGTTCTGTAGTGTAGTGTTTGGTAGTGCAGATAGGCCCTTTGTTTGGGCACAGTGAATCTTGCTTTCTGAAGCCCAGGTGACCCTGTAGGCTTCCATTTGTACCCAAACCCTGTGCTTACACTGAACTGGACGCTTTATAAATGTTGCTTTCTTCTGAACTATTCTGCCATATCGGCAAGATTACATGGGCTGAAGTCGTTGAGATTAAAATCTCCTAAATCCTAGTTAATCTATTTCAACTGGCTCATGGATTGGACTGCTAGTATATTTACCCCAGAGCATTGTGCATATCAGAGGCAGCTTTAACCTGGTTGCCTCTTCATTATATAGTGTTTCAAGGGTCTGAACATAGCTAAAACCTGGTTGCTTTGCATTACTGCTTTTCACAACTTGGGGTGGAACAGCTAACATTCTGCTCTAATTGGAAATCTGGCCATAAGAAAGCCAGTATTAAGACTAATCTGTCACCTCCTGGCAGCTGTTCATTAATTTATGTTTGTGTAGCTTTGGCCGGGTCAGTCTGCTTTGTGTACAGAAGCTAAGCTTTCTTATCTTTTTGTTATGGAATTCCTTTCAAACAGGCAGAGCTGTGTTTGCCCACCACTTTGCATCTTTTTCCACCTACTTCTTCCAATTGCCCCCCCCCCATTTAGTTCTTGTCGTGTACTTTAAAGCTTATTTTGTAAATCCTATGAAATGAAAGAGTCTGGTGCGTGCGAGAACGCATGTATATATCCATACATGTGCGTACGCACATGCACACACACTCTTTGTCGAATCAATATGAAATGCTCCATTCTTAAACAAAAAGCAATCTATCTACCACCAATGGATGGGCTTCCCCCAATTTTGCGGTAACACAAAGGCTTGCTCCCTATGACTTATTAGGAAGAGATGCACCCTGGGGGTCTTTGTGTATGGAAAAATGAGTGAGCAGTCATGATAGAAACATTTTTAAACTGCTGCTCAAGCATGGAAATTTGATTTGCGTTCTTAACGAACTACACCCCCCACTATACATGTAAGTGTTGTTAACAGACAGTTGATTGAATTTGCTTCAGTTGATATTATTCTCCAGCAACCAAACACTTGTGTTGCATGGCAGTTCAAATATTATGCAGTTAGAAGACCCTTCATACTATGACATTTGACTGTCCACAATGCATTTCAGGCATGCCACAGTTTGTGACCAGCCAAGCATTGGTCCTGCCAGAAGGTTGTCAACCTTCATGTGTTAGCCGGAACTGCAGATAAACAGCAAAATATAAGAGGATTTTTGCACCCCAGGTCAAGTCACAATCCATGGCTGGCAAGCCGTGCTTGAACCCATGGGTTAGAAGTTGGGCAAGTTTTGATATTTACACAGTTGCATTAACTTCAGTTAAGATTGTTTTATGAGTGAACAAGACTTCGATCATTAGAACCAAAGCTCGGAATTCGTAAGTTACTTCTCCTAATGTTAATTTTGTATTCAGATAGCATCTGCCAATTGCTCCAAAGTCTGTACAGAAGGGCGCAGCAAGTGTGAAATGTCAGTAACAGTGCAATTAGCTCAAGATCTCTTTAGTTTACTTTGGATACGTAATTAGTGGGAAAGACAAGACTAGCTTGGGGGCCCCACTGGCCACCTAGATAAGCAAATAGATGGAACTGTACGTGTCTATGCTGCCTTGGCAGTCCAATCTGATAACATTAGAAAAGCCATCACAGCTGTCGGAATGAAAATGTCTAAACAAAACTGTTGCACTCATTTAAAGGGTGTCGTAGTTTTTAACTATGTATGTGACTTGATATGTCTTTAGGATGTCTGGTTAACTGCTCCTTGTATCTGTAAAGTTGGAGGATGGGGTAGATTGCAGCGTAAACTCTGTTAGTAGCAGCATTTCCTATGTTGAGAATCATGGTACATTGATACCATGTGCATAAAATCATAGAATTGTAGAGTTCAAAGGGATAACAAATGACTGCATTAGTAGCACCAAGTTTACCTCCCTGGGGTGCAAGCCTGAGTAGTGTGTATGGAGGTCCTGGGCTGCCCAGATGACAAGTTTCCCCCTCTCAGCCTCGCTGATGTGGTCCAAAGGAAAGCACAACAATACGTTTGGCACCAGCTTGGTTAATGCTGAAGGTTAATGCCAGGCATAGGCAAGCTCAGCCCTCCAGATGTTATGGGACTACAACTCCCATCATCCCTACCTAAGAGGACCAGTGGTCAGGGATGATGGGAGTTGTAGTCCCAAAACATCTCAAGGGCCGAGTTTGCTTATGCCTGGTTAATGCTGTCAGGGCCTATTTCTCTCTTCAGAGAATGTATGAAATTACTTAACTGTTTTAATGTTATGTTATCTATACTTCCTAAAGGTAATGTCTGTTTGTGCTTTCAGATTATAGGTTGCCAAATTGAGAGAGAGCCAGCAGAGGCAACTGAGCGATACACTCGATGGATCAATAATCTAACCTGTGAGCAGCTTCTTACTCAGGTATTTTGCATTTATCTTTTTCACCTTAAGATGCCAGAAGGCTGATTCCCATCTATTTCTTCTGTTGTACGTTGTTTACACACTTAGCTTGAGTACCCGGGAAGTGGAAGATTATATAAATCTGCCAGGTAGCAAGAGCTAGACAGTATAAGTGTATTTCTTTGTTCTTAAAATGATTATAGCAGCTCTTTAGGGCAGAGAGAAGTTATAGAAAGCAGCTATACTCCTCATATTTCTTGTTCCAAACTGTAGGTGAACAGAATCTATACCAGGCTTCCTCAACCTCGGCCCTCCAGGTGTTTTGAGACTACAATTCCCATCATCCCTGACCACTGGTCCTGCTAGCTAGGGATCATGGGAGTTGTAGGCCAGAAGCATCTGGAGGGCTGAGGTTGAGGAAGCCTGGTCTATACCATGATCACTGCAGTTGGGCTGCACTTAATTATTTACAAGCATCATCACTTTAGCTTCTTTCACAAAACAATATTTTTGATTCAGGCTTCTATGCCTAATTATGCAGAGCAGTTAATCTATTGACATAGAAACTAGGGTATACATTATTATACGCTCTGTTATATTTAGAATCTTTGGGAGAGCCAATGTGGTGTAGTGTTTGGAGTACTGGACTCTGACCTAAAGTGATCTGAAGTCCCTGGCCAGCCATAAAGCTCAGCTGGTGACTCTGGGCCAGTCATTCCTTTTTATGCTTGGCCTATTCTACCTCGCAGGGTTGTGGTGAGGATGTCCTTCATCTGTGCATGTTACACTGAGCTCGATGGAGGAAGGATGGAATACAAACGCGATTAAGAATAATAATTCATTGTTGTCTTGCTATCTTATTTGCATAAAAAAATAGGTTATGGATGCAGTACAGAGTTGTGATGGGCCATGTTAATTACAAATGTGAAAGGAACAGGAAACACAGAGAAATACAGCAAAGATAACATGAATTTTAAAGTTACATTGTTGTATTTGAAATGTTCACCTCTAAAGTCAAACCAAGTGCTTGTTGTTATTGTTAAGTCATTTAGTTGTGCCCAACTCTTTTTGATCCCATGGACCAGAGCACACCAGGCACTCCTGTCTTCCACTGCCTCCTGCAGTTTGGTCAAACTCATGTTGGTAGCTTCGATAACACTGTCCAACCATCTCGTCCTCTGTTGTTCCCTTCTCTTCTCTTCTCATGAGGTGGCCAAAGTATTGGAGCCTCAGCTTCAGGATCTGTATTGTTTATGTTTAAGTTGGAACATTGATTTGACATTTAAGTACCCATACACATATCTATATATGCTCATTCCAATGACATGATTAGAACAGCATTGTTACTAACAAATGGTGACCTCTAATGATTTTGTGATTCTTGTGGAGGGCAGTGGGCAGCCTTCCGAAGCACTGAAAAACTGAGGAGATGTGTTTGTGATCTGCCACTGCGGTATCTTCAGTTTGGTAGCACCAGGGTCATGGAACTCTCTACCTAATGAAAATAAGCTGGCACCGCCTGTGAGTTTTAGGCACCAACTTAAGATTTTGTTGTTTGAGCAGGACTTACTTTGAAAACAACCTACTGTTTATATAACCTTGCCACATAACCCATTCTGTACCCCTCCCTCCAAAAAAAATAAAATAAATCGAAATATAGTTTGATTTTATTGTTATGTACTTTGGGCCTTAACTGGGATCTTGTACACCAAATGGATACAAATATTTAAAACGAATGAAGATTCTTTCTCCTCTCTGCCTTCAGCTCTGAATTCATTGAGTCTCAGGAGCTAGTTTAGGAATTTGAAGCGGGAAGGGGAGGGTTGTTGGGTGTGGTTGCCATACCAAGCTCTTTCCTACAACCCCCCCATTTTTTATACCAGTCTGTGGGTCCAACCTTCCAAGTGTCTTAACATAGCATCTCTTTGTGTATATATTTAAGTATGTGGGGAGACCTGTCACTGTGCTACAAATTTTTACCATGGCTTATATTATGGCTTCCATATATAATAGCAGCATTCAGAGACATTGGATTATATCCATATTTATGCAAGGTCGGGTATTTGATGGGAAGCTACCATATTTTAGTGCATTTGAGGGTTGAATAATTCTGGCCTCTCCTGAGGTGGCTGAAGTAATTTTTACTGTTGGTTTCCCACTAATACCCTGCTAGGTACAAAAGTGTTCTTTGTTTTTTGTTAGGTTTGATTTTTGCTGCTATTAATAGCCCATGTCATCAGATCAATGGTGTGTTTTGTATTTGTGCATGCTCAAGTTTATGGGGTAAGAAAAAGAGGGTGGGAAGAAGAAGAAAAATATATTTTGCCCATCAAGAATTTATGTAGTATCTCGAGAGTGGCTTTATATAACTGACCCTTTTACTGGTCAGCAAATACTTATTTTGAATTCTTGAAATGCAGAAACCCAGGACAAATGATCTCTCAAGTGAGATGCATCTTGTGTGATTTGAAACCAACATAATTACCTTAGCAACAGATTGTTTCCTACCTAATGCAACAATCACTGAATGAAAAAAAGTTTGGCAAACGCAAGTACATTTATGGAAGAAACCTGTTCCATTTTCATGGAAATATGTGTATTAGCAGAGTATGATGAGGGATCTAATGTCTGGGTCATGGCAGACCATCACAGTGTGCCTTAAGAAGCACATATTTGGGGCTTAGATTTTGTGGTATTCTGGCAGGAAGACAGGTATTTTTAATTTTTTTAGGCTTAAGTTTCTCAGAAGAGGAATAAATCTATGCTAGGTTTCATATTGTAGAAACTCTTGTTTCATTTCCTCACTGCTCTAATGTTAGCAGCAATCATGCAAGTTTCAAGTTGATAAATATTATGCAGGGTGATATCTATGTTGCGCCTTCAAACTATCTGGTGAAATCTCTTAAGTATGAAACAAAATACATTGTACATGTATAAATTATACATGATTATACCATATAATCAATAGTACATGCTATAGAACGAGGCATTGATATTTAACGTCAACTTCAGTGAAAGACTCACAAGAAAATGCCTTCTTGGAATGGAAGTACATACTCGAGTGGTCCTTAGATGAATTTTGTGTCAGATAAGCAATCGAGGCATATTGTATTATACATATTATCTTATTTATATGATGTTAGCCGCTCTGAGCCCAGCTGTGGCCGGGAAGGGTGGGATACAAATAAAATTTATCATCATCATCATCCAAACAGGCCATTAAGGCAAATGGGTATGAGTGGAACGGGAATTCTTTATCAGTAGGGTGGCAAAGCTGCCAAGGGTCACAGAAGTTATGGTTGCGAAGAAGCTCTGTGAAAGACTTATTAGTTTTGAGAGCTTAGAAGTGGAGCCTTTGTGGTCAAGCATTAGGCTTCAGGCACTCATTCAGGTGTGCTAAAATTATTTCACCATCATGAAAGTCTTGTAGAGATTTAAAAAAAAAAACCAAAATCAACCCGTAATAAGAGCATAAAAACAAGCAACTGTGCGCTTACCTGCCCTTAGAAAGCTCTTTAGTAGAAGGAATCTGCCTCTTGGGTCTGCCAGTGAGTCTTTAACAACAAAGGGGCACTTCAGTGCAATAAGCATCATGAACCTCCCTTGATTTAGAAGACCTCTGGAGAGCAGAGTTGATCAGTAGTCATTTGCTTTTTAAAAGGTGAGTATAATTTTGCTTTTTAATGGTGTGTTTTTTAAAGATAGATTTAACAACTGATATAGATAGATAGATAGATAGATAGATAGATAGATAGATAGATAGATAGTTTAACAACTGAGATAACTTTCAAGGCAGGTGGTACTATAGACAGGGGATTAACTTACTTACTTACTTACTTACTTACTTACTTACTTACTTACTTACTTACTATACAGCCCTTCATTCAAAGATCACAGGGCAGTTAGCAATATATAAAAAACAAAAATACATACCATAATGATGAACATAAGCAAAAACCAGCTTAAGCAAAAACCTCAGTTTAAAAGGCTGTAGATTGTTTAATTCGCTAAAGGCCTGGGAGAAGAGGAATGTTTTTGTGTGGGATCTAGAGATATGTAATGACGGTGCCAAGTGGGCCTCCCTGAGGAGAGCATTCCACAAACACTGAGCCAGCACAGAAAAGGACCATTCTTATGTTGCTGCCCTCTGTCCCTTTTGCAGAGGAGGCACACGAAGAAGGGACTCAGATTATGAGCATGGGCTTCAAGTCAGTTCATATGGGGAGAGGTAGTCCTTGAGGTATTGCGGTCTTGAGCAAAAATTAGTTACGTAGGTATGTTGTGAATCTTAGTGCGAGTGTTGAATACATGGTAGACGAGGGAACAAGAATTATGTGAATACATAAACAAAAATACAATAATCTGTCCTTGGTGAAAATGAATACTTAAGAATCATAACAGAGAAAGCTGTGGAAAACTTTATCCCATGGCGTCAGGAGATGATGTCTTCTTTGATACCAATTCCAGGAGGGTAATTTAAGATGACGCAGAATAGTTTCATTTGTTGAGCATCTCTGGCTACAAGGTATTTATTGTTTACTTGTAGTGATATCTTAAATGGGAAGCCCCACCAGTAAGAAGTTCCTGCTACTTTTGAATTACTGTATTTTTCTGTGTACAGTATAAGACAATGCTTTTAGCTTTAAAAAAAAGGCAAAAATTGGGTGTCGTCTTATACACGGATAGTGAATGCAGAGGGGGGACATGCGATTAATAGCGGCAGGAAGCAGGAGATTGGCAGCAGCGATTGGGTGGGTGATTGGTGGCTTGCTGCTGATTGGCTGCGGCAATTGGGCAGACAATTGGTGGCTGCAGCGAAGTGTGCGATCGGCAGTGGCTGTGGCAAGCGATCGGCAGTGGCGGGCAGGCAGGTGAGCGATTGGCGGAAGTGACCTCCTCCACTCCCCAAAGCTAAACAACTTAATTTCTTAATTTTTGGTTAAAAAAATAGGGGTCGTCTTATACATGGAAAAATACGGTGGTACCTTTGTCCTAAAATATGTATTTGACTCATATTAATACAGTGAAACCTCCGGTTACGTACCGTCCTCCTTACAAATGCTTCGGGTAACGAGCTCTGCTAACCTGGAAGTAGATGCCCCTAGTTGCGAACTTTGCCCTGGGATGCGAGTGGAAGTCGCATGCCAGTGGCGTGGCAGCAACAAGAGGCCCCATTAGCGAAAGCGCGCCTCCTGTTAAGAACGGTTTTGGCTTAAGAACGGACCTCCGGAACGAATTAAGTTTGTAACCGGAGGTTCCACTGTATAAGCCTTATGTGAGAGCTGTAACTTTTAGAATTAGTTTTAGGCACACAAAGTACAGCCCATGCCTATATACAGCACAGTTTGAGAAGTAGCATGATCACAAGTGAAGTGGAGGTAGGGCAAGAATGGGTTTTGTGGTTAGCACAATGTTAGCCAGGCCCTCGCCCAAGAGGAAATGTGAGTGGTTGTAAGCCATCCGGTACATGAAGAAGGAGGAAGTGGTATGCATTGGGCTGCTGGGTAGCTGTTGGGTTTCTGCCCTTTCAATGGATGAGCTGGCTTCTCTGATGTGGGTGAATTTAACCTTTTGCATCAGATCTTGCAGAGAATCACTCAGTATGCACATTTTAAAATATCTTATCGTGAACTGGTTAAGTCCTCAGTGTGATATGAAATGCCATGTATGAGTTGCTGTTGCCTCAGAAAGAGCTAATTATTGAAATAGAAACTCTCAAAAACAGTGTAGGGTTTTGTTCTTTAAGGGGGATTTTCTTTTGTTTTCCATGATAAGCCCACATTTAAATTTATTCATTTATACTGTGCACCTATAATCAGATGGAAAGTATGCTGGTAAAAACACTTTTGGGACCTCAAAAACACTTAAGTAGAAAATATTTTTTCCTGCCAGTGGTAGCTCAGTGCACTTATAGAAATTCAATATGTTATTGGGAATAATTAAATTCCTACACGTTCTTAAATGTTCCAGTGCTGCCTTAGGAAAAGATCTCTTAAAGAGCACTCTCAGTGAGGAGTGTTTCTTTGGTCCTCTGTTTCCTTGGAGCCAAAGATCTATTGAATCGCTGTCTGGTGGGCCCAGGGAAGCAGAAAACCAAACCACATTGCATCATTCCCTTATTACTGGCTTTTGCTATCTCCACACTGCATCTTATCTCAGCACCTAGTGACCACGTGCATTTGTCTTCTTTTGCTTTACTTTTCAACCATAGGAATGGGTGTGTGGGTGTGTGAGTGTGGGTGTTACCACCCAACCTGTTAAATTAAATATTTGTGTTTTTTCCTGTTATTTCACAGAACTTTCATTTTGGCCAAATGATAGGCAGAAGTAACTGTCATTGGCTGATATTTGTTGTAGTAGTTAATTTGTAATGACAGTATTTTTGGTAGAGAGAAGTAATGGAGCAATCAAGTCCCGAAATGATTAAATATAGTGGCTCATATTTTTGAAAAACCCTGAATTGTACTGTGTATGCCCTTCCTATACATTTAGTTTTGTCACCTTAAAGCTAATGTTTAAAGCGTCCTCAGCATGGCCAGTAAGGCATGGAATATTTTATTCTACATATTAAAATTACAAGGCAGGTTTTGTGCTGTCAGATAATTTTTTTACTAGTATGTGGCCATAAAAAGACGGCTTGCTTCAAGTGTTTGGTCTTTGCTTTCATACTGTGCATACTATCCTTCGTAGTGTTTAGTACTTGATGCTGAATTTTTCCAGATATTTCTTTGTCCTGTGACTTATTTTATTGAACAATATTTATTTACTGCTTAGTGGTTAAAAATAAAACATTAATATAAAATAAAACATAAATAAAATAAATAAAACAAAACACAATTTTTTCAATTAGAAAAACAGCTAAAACATAGTATTTATTCTGGCACAAATACAACTGAAGGTTGAGAGCTTTTTGTTGCCCTTTGTTAAACAGAATTTACATTTGTTCTCTTGCAACACTGTGTGTCATTGTCTCACCACAGGACAGCAACAAAGTCACCACAAATGTAACTAACGGTACAGAAAGAAAAGGCTATGCTAAGATTATTAGAAGGAGCTGTGTGATCTTTCTTATGATGCGGTGGGGGTGACATTGGAGGCTTAAATTTAGTGTTCTTCTTTCAATCATGAGATTGTTAGTCCAGCAACTTAAAGGGCTAATTTTGACATATTTTTCACCCACAGGTTCCCATGTATATACCGTGAATGGATATATACATGAAGATCTGATGTGAACAAAATATTTGCTTATTTCTTTACTGTTGTTAGGCAATCGGGAGCATACAATGGGTTTACATGCTCTCTTCCCTTTTCAGAATTGGTCATAGTATCCATAAAGATAGATAGATAGATCAGGCATAGGCAACCTTGGCTCTCCAGATGTTTTGGAACTACAACTCCCATGATTGCTTTGGAATTGTCTACTTACATGTAAATTGGATAGCATTGTGCTTACTACTGGCGTTTTAAGTCTGTTGGAACTCCACTGATGTCTTAACTAGAAGGTCGGCGATCCGAATCCCCGTGACGGGGTGAGCTCCCGTTGCTCGGTGCCTGCTCCTGCCAACCTAGCAGTTCGAAAGCACGTCAAAGTGCAAGTAGATAAATAGGTACTGCTCCAGCGCGAAGGTAAACAGTGTTTCCGTGTGCTGCTCTGGTTCGCCAGAAGCGGCTTACTTATGCTGGCCACATGACCCTGGAAGCTGTATGCCAGCTCCCTTGGCCAGCAAAGCGAGATGAGAGCTGAAACCCCAGAGTCGTCCATGACTGGACCTAATGGTCAGGGGTCCCTTTACCTTTAAGTACCACTTAAGTCCAGGATTGCCTCCTCTCTGGTCTGTTGCAACACCAACCTTGGGAAAGCACAATCATTTGGAGAGCACAGTCATTTAGGCTATCTCATCATTTTAGCTCTTGGATGAGACTTGGCCATGTGTTTACCTAGTCACTATGAGTGTAATGAAGTCACCCATTAACAAATTACATTTGGGGCTGTGTATTGCCACCCACAGAAAACTGGTTTGTGGAAGAGTGTTCAAAATGACTACTTCTCCTCCCTTATATGTACGTTTAATAATTATGCTGGGATCTTATGCCAAATTGTTGATGCAGAGATAGGGAACCTGAGACCCTCCAGATATTGTTGGACTCAAACTCCCCAAGAAGCCTGGCCAGTGGTTAGGGATGATGGAAGTGGAAGTCTAACAACATCTAGAGGGCCACAGGTTTCCTATCCGTGGTTTAGTGCTTTCGAATCTCCTCTCCCTACTAAAATTACTCCAATATGGCTTATATTTTTTCCTCAGGTGGTTCTAACTACTTCAATAGTAAATTCTCAAACACACTTAAATGATGACACACAGATCATGGGGGAATTAAAGTGGACCTAGGACAGAATGAAGTATTAGATGTATGCATGTTACTGTCACCTGAGCAAAGCTGCTTTTTCTACTCTGTCTTCCAGTTTGGTAGAATTGAGAAAGACTGGCCTAGGAACAGACAGGTCCCTAATAGAAGTGTACCTTGAATTACATATATAGTAGATTGGAGTGGGTGAGAGCTTTTCATTGTGAAATTATTCATAGATCTGCCCAGCAGATGTTGGCAATTGCAGAAGGGAACAGAGGCCATTCTGTGGTCAGCCAGCATGCTTCATTTCACGTGGGCAGATCAAGGCTCAAGGCAGCAACTATTTCCTTTTAGCACGCTGGGTGACAGTGTGAGCAGCCTGTGTGGGCAAGAGCCCCGGTTAACTCATACAAAGTCACTTTTGTAACGCATCTGTTTTTTGTTAATAGGTAAGAAGGGACTTCAGTTAAAGTTTCCCTGTCCCCTGTTTTAATAAAAATGCTGACTCGTGAGCACAAACTTCTGCATTTGGAAGTTGATTTTTCTACGTTCTCACCTAGGAGCATTATTTCCATACATTAATATACTAGCTGGCTCCATGAAGTTCATGGACAGAAGCCGAATTTAAAAGCAGCTCAGTCCTATGCCTGTTTACTCAGAAGCAAATCCCACTGAGTTCTGTGGGATGCAGAGGTAGCGTGTGTAGAACTGGACTGCAAAAGTGACTTTAAACTTTAAACTTTAAACCTTCAGGTTGACTCAGGCCCACAAAATCACATCTGTTGGTCTGCCAGCATCCCAAATATTGAACACCTTCTTCCATCAGGGTGTGGGAGTGGGGGGGTGGATGAGTTAAGTGGTGCGGCCACCCTGTATATTTTTTCTGGTACTTGGGAATGCTCCCTGTTACTGGACAGAATGTGCGTGTGTACCCATATGAGTCAACAATGTGTGATCTCCATAGTTAGGACCAGCAGGACATAGGTGACTTCCCGCAGCAAGCATGAGGTTGTGCAGTGATGGTGGGAAGGGGCAATGACTTTACTCTCTCTGATTTCGTGTTATTCCATGTCCCCTGCCCCCCAAGCAGCCAGCCATTTTGTAACTAACACCCACAACACATTCGCAAAATTCAAAATGTGTCTCTGGTCTAAGAGTGTAGACACCCCCCTGCTTTTAGTCCTTTGGTTTTAATAGCTCATTGATAAAGCATGCATCACTCTCTGCTGGATTTTGGCCATTCTGTGTGGAAAACTATATTGCTTTCTATCCACATAGGTGTGTTTTGTTTTGTTTGTTTTGCTTTGTTTTGTTTTGTTTTGCTTTGTTTTGCTTTGCTTTGCTTTGTTTTGTTTATAGGGTGCATTCAAACATGAGGTGGAACACAGTTCAGTAGGCATTGTACACATGCTGCTATGCCTTAGTCAACTCTTGAGCTGAACCTTCGAGGTAGAAACAAGTTTCCTGGATGTAATCCAATCAGTAGTCAGAGTGATAGCACTTTGCTGTCTTCTTATTTGAATTGCATAGCAGCTTCATTCATTATTTCAGCCGTTAATGAATTCTGATAACATTTCGTATCTCCTGTCTCTTTTGCTTCTGCTGGAAATGTTTAGTGAAAGATAGAAGTGCAAAGAGGTCGAAATGTTTCAACTCTTCCAAGGGAGTAAATACATACTAACTATAATTGTATAGTTAAAGCATTCGTTTGAGTTAAATATGTGCTTTTTGCAACATTTTTGCATCTTTAGCTGCAATAACAATTGAGCTTTCGTTTTGGTGAGGATGATCACATGATTTCAGCAGTGATGAGAAACTGCTGGTGTTGTAACACTTAAGTTCACTTGTTGGGTGCAAGAGCTCAGCGTGTAATTCAACTTGTAAATACACAGAAGCATGTGCCAGGAAGCAAACAGCCAGCAGCTCAGATGAAATATTTCAGTATATTTAAATCAATGCATATAAATGTGCTCCCAAAGATCATCCATCAAATATATGCACGCCTTGGATATGTGATTATGTGATACTTGTTTTCTCATGCTGTGTGGTTTTTGTATTCAGCAAGGCTGACTGCACTGTCTTGGACTTTCTAGGCTCTTTGTATTATAGCATTTATCTTCCAGGAACAGCACCCTTCCCGATCTTTCTTTCTTTCTTTCTTTCGGCTTATTTTCAAGGATCATATAAACTTGCTTCAAAACATCATGTTTATGGCAAATGCGTTTTTTAAAAACAGTGGGGACAGACATAGCAGTTGCAATAAAATAGATGATGGCACATGCATTATCTAAAACGATATTCTGTTTTGGTTTTTGTCATTTGTGGTTTTTGAGTATGGAACATGGATGTTAGAAGCATATTGTAGTTTGGTCAATTAATGCCCTCCTACTCATGTAGTACTTGAAAAGTTAACATCTGTGTTTATGAAATGATGATACTGTGAGATTAAATATCTTGGCTAAGTATATGAATTAAATTTAATGACCAGTGTGGGAAGTAGATATGGCTTTTGCTTGGTCTTCTATTGATTGTGACATATAGGAGTCAATTTACATGGTGAATTGGTGAAGTCCTCTTACTTTTTATCTAGACTCATGAATCATTTTTTTATCAAGGGAAACCTTACAGATGCATGAAACCTTACAGATGCAAAATGAACATTAAGCAATGGCAGAATTAAGGTTACCAGGTTATTGTGGGGGCATCAAAAGGAACCCCCCTCTATTGAGCTGCTAGACAATCCAGGGGTAAGCAACCTTTTTCAGCCATGAGCCGGTCCACCGTCCCTCAGACCATGTGAGGGGGCGGACTATATTTTTTTGGGGGGGGGAATGAATTTCTGTGCCCCACAAATAATTTAGAGATGCATTTTAAATAAAAGCACACATTCTACTCATGTAAAAACACCAGGCAGGCCCCACAAATAACCCAGAGATGCATTTTAAATAAAAGCACACATTGTACTCATGTAAAAACATGCTGATTCACGGACCGTCCGTGGGCCAGATTTAGAAGGCGATTGGGCCGCATTCGGCCCATGGGCCTTAGGTTGCCTACCCCTGTGTTAAGGGCACACGAAGCACTCTGTAGCACCTGGTCAGAGGTGCAGCTAGTCCAACATTCAGTTCTCTTAGTGGCCAATCAGATGCTTCTGGAAAACACATGAGCAGGACATGAGCACAACAGTAATCCCCCCACTCATGCTCTTCAGCAACTGAGAGCCCAAGGCCTACCACCTCTGATACTGGAGGTAGTAGAGTGATCATAAATGATAGCCACTGATAGACAGGTTCAAGGAGGATAAGGATCACTGCCTTTTAAAGCCCTCATAGTTGGTGTTCACTGCTCCATACTGTGGGAGCAAATTCCGTAGTTTAATGATGTGCTGTGTGGCAAAGTACTTCCTTTTGCTGTCTTGAGTCTTTGAATATTCAACTTTGTTGGGTGACCTCAGGCTCTAGCATTGACAAAAGCATTTACCCATGCTGTTCATCATTTTGTACACCATTACAACGATCCTCCCTTACTCAAGTTTTCTAAACTGGAAAGCTACAAATGTTGTAGGGGAATTGCTGTCTCCCCTTGATCATGTTGGTTGTCCTTGTCCAGCTCTGCAGTATATTGTTTCATGTGAGGTAACCAGTAGTCCATGTGTGGCTTCACCCAGTGCTATTTTTCTAGAAAAACAATGTCAATGACGCCCACCTAAGAGGTCCTGGAACTGAGTTCCAGTGAGTTCCAGCTGAATAGAAGCCCTGGTCTCACCATAAATTTGTATGATAACTGTGATATTGGTTTGCCCCAATGAGCAGCCGAGCAGCCACATTTCGCACTAGCTGCAGCTTCTAACTGAACTTCAAGGGCAACCTCACATCAAGTCCACGGTAAGTCAGCCATGAAGGTTGCCAGTGCATGGACAACAGTGATTAAATAGCAAAATGTTTTCCGTTTCCTACCCTAGTAATTAACTTCAATATGTCATAGACTCATTATCTGAAAATAATCAATCTTATCTATACAAGAACCTAGAGCAGTGCTGACCATGGTCTTACCTATTCACATCAAAGCTTTTAGAAAGTAAGGATTATTGCCTTTAAGCTTTTGCATTCCTCTTAAAAAATGTGCAATGGATGCTCCTAGTGGCTAGAAACCCTGACTCTTGGCATGACTGCTGCCTTACATATTAAAAACACAGCTGCAAGTGTTGCTGGGAGGGAGGGAGTATTCTTTTCTGAGGACTTTATATGGGGGGATGTCTTTTTATTTTAACATATTTTATATGAATTAAAGTGCAGATTTTAAATATGCAGGCTTTTAAAAAAAGAAAAAGAAAATACAAATGAAAATGGGACAGCATGGACGACTTGCGGGAGAATAAATGTTGAAATTAAGATGGACGAAAGTAGACTGATCCTTCAACCCTAGTATATGGCGCCTGACATAATTTCATAGGCAAAAATGAACAGTTCACAAGGAAATTATAGTTTATAATCGATTATTATGGAGGGGGGAAATGCAAAGGAACGTAGAATAGACAAAGATAGGGAAATACAAATGTGGGTAAATGCAGTTTCGTGTACTTAAAATTTGGTGACATCTGAGAATGAGTTAAAGAGATAAGCCAAAGACTCTGCAGAAAGGCAAATAACATGCTATGCACATGTTCAAGGAATATATTCTGTTCCTGGGGATGGGGCAACAATGCGCTTCCTTGCGTTATAGAGCGAAAGGCAAAAAGGCAAAGATGCAATATGATAAAGTGTTGAAATATGAAGTGGATAATTAGAGGGTAACCTAAGTGTCAAGAGAGTGCTTTTTGAGAAGCAAGACATGGTATCATGCTTGGACACAAGAGGGAAGAAGCATAAATAGCTGGATAGGTTGAGTTGCAGATAACTAGGGGCATGGTAACACGAGTTGGAAGGAAGCAGGCTCATGGGCAGGCATCCCCAAACTTCGGCCCTCCAGATGTTTTGGACTACAATTCCCACCTTTCCCAACCACTGGTCCTGTTAGCTAGGGATCATGGGAGTTGTAGGAAAAAACATCTGGAGGGCGGCAGTTTGGGGATGCCTGCTCATGGGGGTACATTAGAGGTTCAAGAAAATTGCTGAGAAGCGGTTTCTCCTAATATAATGCATTTTGTATCTTATTTTCACCAATGTATTCCTTTTTATGCACACTTTCCCCTAATATATGCATTTTTGTAAACATACTTGGGTTGGAGAACTGCATAGCAAATTTCAGAGAAGTGTGAATTTTGAAAGATGGCTGTGTTTCAGTTCTATTGTTTTGGAAAGCGTGAATTTCATCAATTTAGCTTTAAATGCAAACTGAATTGAATTTCTCATCCATTCCTACTCCCAAGTCCCTCAGCTATGGTCAAAGAGATAAATGTGGAATCCCCTTGCCCCAGTATCTCTCTCCCCCCAACCAACCTGAACATTCCCCTTGCTTTAGTTTACAGGCCTTCTCTGTGGTTATTTTTTGGAGTTCTCCCTAGGCTTTGAAATAGGAAGCTAATTAGGGTTAATTATAGTTGATGTCAGTGCCAGTATATGCCTGACATGTGGTTAAAGCTAGCTGAAGAAACAAGTGGTGGATTTTATACTTGAAAGGAGGGAACATTACATGTGTGCTGGCACTTCCCTTTGTATACTACATATTGTTCTTCTGCCTTCTTTTCTGGGATTTCCCACTTCAGGCAATACTATATAGATGCTTCCTTCCTGGTTTTGCAAGGTTCTTAGTGTTGTTCCAAATTAGTGTTCCAAATGTTGATAGTTTATCTGGTTTTGTCAGTCATGGTTTCCCCCCTCCCCCCGTTGATCTCTCCCTCATTTTCCACTTTAGTTTGCAAATTTTTTTACTTAGCTGGCTGCATTTTCTAACACAACCTCCCCTGTTTGCTTATCTACTGATATTACTATTAGTAGAGTCAGCAAAAAAAAATCATTAAGGTACATAAGAAGGTGAACGGCATGTTTGTGGTGTAATCTAACTGCAACCCCCCATTCAGGTTTACTTACTGGAACCAAAATGGGACTCTTTTGCTTTCTAAGTGTCCTATCTTACTTCCTGTTTTGCCCATCACATTGCAAGGCTTTTTCATTGAAATCTCATTTGTTAAGCTTCCAAAAGGCACAGACACTTGTAAGGGACTCCCTGAGAGCATGTTGGATTTGAATAGAAGAATTCACTATGTCCATCAGACAGCAGAGAGACTGCCTGACGCCAGAATGAGATAATAAATTGCGAGAGGAGCCTACCAAAGATTTTGCAGGGGTGAATAATTTTCATGCCATGTTTAAATAGTGCTGGTGCTGGTGGTCGTAGATACACGTTTGGGGTTGTTTAGTGTACAGCTAAACATTTGTCCAAGTCTGTTCCATACTTTTGTTTGCTTTTGTGTATTTTTATGTTCTTACTATCTGTTGAGCTAAAGGAGTCGTGTAGTTCATTCATATCTACTCACTGAGATAAAACTTCAATGGCCCAAATGAGAAAATGAAGGACTAAAGTGGAGAATAAGTTCTGGCTGGTGGACCAGGTTCTGAGCTGCTCTTGTGTCACAACCACCTGATATCACCATGACATCACACGTTTTAACTTCAGAGGAAAGAATTGGGAGGACACAGTTCGTTTGAGTTCATGCTGTGCTTCCAAAGAAAAGCAATCATTTCCCTGGAAGCCTTTGAATTTAGCCTTTGCATCCCTGACTTGAGTTTCTTGTCATGTTGGTTACTTTATCAAGCCCAAATTGCTATATATAACACCATGTGAGTAGTAAGGTGCTAGTTGGCATACTGGGAAATTGAGGATAAGCTTCAAAACTGGTTACAGTATATTATAAACTGAGAGGCAGAGAATTGCAGTAAGTCCAGAGTGTGATAATAATAAACCCGGTTTGCTTAGGATATTTCTTTGTGAATTTTTTTTCAACATGACCTTTTTGCACAAAACAAATACATTAAAGGGAACTGGATAGAGACCTTTTTCTCCCTCTCTCGCAACACAAGATCTTAGGAGCATCTAACAAAATGTATTGGCAGTAGTTGCATGACCAACCAAAGACAGGGTAGCACACAATGCATAAGATGTGGTTGTAGCAGGATAGGTCTATCAAGAGCACTTGGCTATGATAATTAAATGGAGTCCTCTGGAGCAGAATGGGTGGGTGTGGGGGCTGCAGGAGGTAGGAGAAGAAGGGGGATTCCATTGCATCAGCTACCATGATGTTGGATATCACCCACAGGAAATAAAATAGCATGACATTTCATTGACCTTTATGAACTAGTGCTAAACAGTCCTGCTGAAGCCTTCACTTTATGACGGTAAAATGTCTGTGGATCAAATTGTAGAATAATAATGGAAATGTAGAATCTTATTTTTCTTTGGGCTCCACTCCCTGCCAAAATGCTTAGCTGACAATATGTGTCATTGGCAAAGGGCATGTTTTCCCATTTGGAGTTGATAAAGGCCAGATAATTTTGAAGCCTGAAAAACAGCTCAGCGTTGGAGGTTAGATCAAAACCATTTCCAAAGAAAATCGTCTTTCTTCTTTGGAATGTTTTTATGTTTAAAATAAGATAATACAACTTTGCCTATAGTCTTACTCTGTGCGAGGCCTGCTGGTTGCTGGCAAAATGCTTTTAGATGATTTTTGGCCAATATTTGAGTAATATTTAAGGTAGATTTGCAATTGCAGTAATAGAGACTTTCCTTCAGTATAAGCCTGAGGTCAGAATTATGTGTTAGTGCCATGAAAAGCAACAGCCTAGCACAGCCTTCCCCAAACTGTTTTTTGGATTTTTAACTACCATCACCCCTTGCTGATTTGGGCAGGTTGGTTTAGCATCTCCTCCTCCTCCTCCATTTGGAAAAGACTCATTTGCTGCAGTTGGTGGAGCTTTATATGGGTTTACTAATATGCCATACCTAAACTTATCCATTCACAGGAACTGACTCCTATCCGAGAATATCCACTTTTAAGTTGACACATACAGAAGAAATGTTTGTTAATTTATGTTTCAGCTAATGTGCATATTTACGTTATTAGGTTCTTACGTTATCTGCTTTCTCAATACCTAATGGAAAACCTCAATAAACAAATAGAAGAAGAACACATGCAGAGTGTGGTCCGTTAGCTTGTCTCAAACAAGCCAATTTAAGGAAGTAGGAGAGAGCGTAGACATATTGAATCGATAGCATATGTGAAACACACCTATTCTGTCAACTCCCCACGCCTTACCCCCTGATGGGCTTGTCCCTCCCCATACTAGATTGATAGAGGTTTCTTAGATGCAGTATGGAGTGGGCAGTGTGGTGTTGCAATTACATGCCTATCTTTAATGCACGGGTGGGGAACCTATTGCCCCCAACAGCCCCAGCCAGATTGGCCATTGGATGATGAAAGTTGTAGTTCACCAACATCCGGAGGGTCACAAGTTCCCCACCCTGCTTTAAGGAATCTGCAGTCCTTAAAATGAGATTAGTGAATAGCTGCTCTATAGGCCAGAGGAAAGGACACTGCAAGGGAGAACCAGTACAGGCAATTGGCGTGGGAATATGCAACCAACCCTTAAATATCTGCATTGTTATATTATTTTATAACAAAATTCAATGTGGATGCTATATAGAAATTATATAGAAGGGTTTTCATTATGAAACAAAAAACGGAAATTCGTTTTATACTTAAAAATGCTAAATATTAGTACAGTGTGTACTAAGGAACATTGCTTTGTCAGGCATGTTGAAATTATTTCCCCCCGAAGTCTTATTTATATGAGGGAGATTGAAGAATGCACTGAAAGAGGAATCCACAGAGTGGCAGTTTTAAAGAGTATTAGTCAATTTTAACTGGAGAACAGGAAGCTAAATAGGATTGATGGGGCTTTCCTTTGCATATGGAGTCAATTAATTCTTAAGCAGCCTTCTAACAGTAGCTACTTTGTGGAGCTTGGAGAACATATCTGCCCTCCTTACACAACTGTTAGAATGTATATTATAGAACTGAGTCCTTAAGTATGTTTAAAGCCAAAAATAGAACAAATTGAAGAATGTAATTTATTAATAGCTTTGATTGTTAGGAAAGCTGCAATCAGAGTGCAGCATGAATATACGGTTATTGCTTTATTATCTACATAAGTTATTCTACGTTATTTCTATATCTATTAAGTTTCCACTTACAAAATTTGTTTTCTGTTGCTTTCTTAATCAATGTGGGAAAATAAACTATAGTTGCTTCTGAACATGTTTTTTCTTTTTTCTCTGTGTGTAGATTTTCTATTATTCCTGTTCCTGAAGTTCCTATTTAATTTATAAAAATCATTTAGAGCTGAAAACATCGAGCATCAGCTAATGTACATTGTGTGTCTGCATTGTGTTGGTAATTTTGACCAAAATAAAGAGGGAACTAAAAGTAGAGTCTGGCGCAATATGTATTTGGACAAAACTTGAATCCGTGGTTCATTTTTAGAAAGGGAAATGCTTTGTTGTAGTACTGTAGTTGTAGTTGTAATAGTGGAAATATTAATAGTGAAAAATCACTGTATGGGTTGGTGTTTTTTTTTAGGGGAGGGAGTTTGTTTCTTGCCACCTTTTCGTCCCAAAGGTCCACAAGGTGAAACATAAAGGTTAACAGTAATACAAAATTCAAGCAGTTTGGCAGATTACCTTGCTGGGCCAGCCCATAAGAATCTTTATTATCTTCCATATGTGGTATTTCAATTGCTGGTGTGATAATAAATGCAAAGGAAAAATAAAATAAAAATAAAATGATATACACACCCCTAAACATAATACTACAATTATGAACATGCTTAGCCAGTTGGATCACTGTCTCAAATCGAAGATCAATGACACAAGGCATTGCACTGGATGTTTTCTTTTATTTAAAACTGACGTGAATGTTAGGAAGGGATGGTGTGCATGCAGGAGGATGAGAAATATCAAACTTGAGTTATACCAGTCTGTACATTTAGTTCTGATTTCACTTTTATCTGCCCTGTCTTGGCTATGTGTAGCTATTGAGCATAAAATATTATTGGGAAGCGTATATAATAAATCTGTAGACGATAGTAGGGTTCTTTCCATAGGGAGAGTACAAGCTGTGCTTTCAGGGCATTTCCCAGAATAAAAGTCTCATGAATAAGGCCCTCAGTAGTTAACAGTTAACAGACTCTTGGGCTTTTCCAAGTTGAAAATGCCACCGGGGATTGCAGTTATTATGCAGGCACATGAGATCAGCCTGCTCAGTGCTGTGGGTGTCAGTGCTCTGCATGTAGTAATGTTTGTTCTTCTTTCTGCCAGCTGCAAAGAATTCAAGGCCAACTTCAAGATACAATGAATTTTAAGACTGCAGGGGGTTTGTTCTGTTTTGTGATACAGTTTTCTGGTAAACGGTCACACTGCTTCATTCCTATTCCAGTGGCAGTTAAGGACTAAAATAGAGCGGTTTGTATTAACACAAGAGTTCCATGCTTGGGTTTGGCCACATTCATGCGCTGTACTTATTGTGAGGTAGATTAATTAAGATTTTGTTTGTGGCATAGGCACCAAGCCAGTTACTGTACGCTATGTAACAAATACGGAAATACACAAAGGGATTTCCTCTCTTTAGTCCACCTGCCACAAAGCAAATATCACTTTGTGTGTCTTTTTATTATGTCTTTTTGTGGCGTGTCTTTTACAGTACAAAATAATTACGGGACATAATACCTGCATAGATTTACGCTTATAGAAGTAGTTTAGGCTAACAATGGAATAGTAAACTTTTAATCCTTTTAGAAAGTTTTGACTCTGTTTTTCGGAAGGAGCTGAGCCAATAAAAACAGAGAGCAGCGTTGTGTGAGTCTAGCTCTAGGAAGAGAGAAGATAAAGGTTTAAACTCAGTCTCCTAATTCCTGTTTTTGGCTCACAACTAGGAGCTTTTCCATTTCTCGGTTTCACCATTGTGCTTTGTTAAACTTACCAAATCAATGCCATTTCCCTCAAATTTATAGATTTCTAAGTTCCAGCTTCCCTTATATTGTCATTTTAAAACATCAAGCAACATTGCAGTTTCCCTTCAAGTTATGATTTTCCAACATCTTTCTCCTGTTAGGATTGGTTTCTCAGATGTTTATGTGCCAAGAAACATCTAAAATGCAGACCATTTTATAAGCAGAGCTGTATCTGTTTTTCAGCTTTATTCCCATTTTTTCTTGTGTTGAGCAGTGAGTACACATGACTAATGTACTGTTCCCTGCCCTCTGAAAAGTGCCTCCATCTGGAGACCTTTTAGGCCAAGTGAGGTGTGTCAGGTTGATCAATGTGAACTTCGAGATCAGCCACATTCCCATATAAAGCAGTGAACAGGAAAGTATTTTGCTTTACCTGTAAAATGAGTGGGTAAACTGCTTTTACTCTTAAAAGATCTTTTGAATTCCATGTTTATAGATGGGCAGGCCATTGAAAAGAAACATGTCTGTCATTGTTTAGTTTGGCCTGTATTGATTTGTGTGGGATCATTTGTTTCGTGACCTATTGTAAAATGTAGGTTCATTCTCAGGACCACCACCTGTTGATATCCACCTGCATGGATGCTGCTCCTGCTGCCACTTAAGGGTGACCATGGTGCTGGTACTCCTCTGATGAGTGCTGATGCTGGCCTTGACCCAAACAGTAGTTGTTGCTTTCTATAGAAGCAAGATGATTGGAAGAGGAGAGAGAGAGAGAGATGCAGCTGTAGTCCTCGTTTTATTTGCATCTTTCTTCATAGGTCTTGGGTCTGAAACTGCCATATGATTAACATTCTACTTCTAATGTAACATTTAAAACTGAGCCTGACAATTCAGCCGAGACCTGATTCAAGTATACCCACCTCTTCATTTTTTTATAGTCTGCTTCATCCTGAAGACTTAAGGCAGTTTAGTAATTTTAAAGCAGCAAATACATTCAAACGAAACTCACACAAATTAAAATATATTAGAAGCCTCAGCCTCTCTATCAGATTGAGTTTTAACCACTGAATTTCACCAGAATATTGCAGTGTTTTTTTGTTTTTGTTTTTCTATAAATATGCTTGGGTTCTGGTGAGTTCTCCAGCAGGAGGAAACTATGTAAAGACAGATACCCCCTGACAAAACATGGTCTGTGCCAAAAGTACTGCTTCAAATGGTTGCAAATTTAAATTTATTATTTTAACAGCAGCAACTTATTGCTGACATAGTCTGAAAGATAACATTATGATTTACTGGTTTCCTTAGAATCTTAGCAGAGCTGTTGCCTGCTTATGTGCCTCCCAGTTTGTGTATTTCCATATCTCCAACTCTTTCCATAGGTTGATAGTTTAAAAAATGCAGCAAAAATTAAATTCTAATTAATCAGGACAAGTTTGAATTGTTATATTATATTGAAAGTTGTTTTAAGGTATTTTCCAATCCTCATCTCGTGCGTGCCCCTTTTAAAGATTTCAATCAATGTCCATTTCTTGTTTAAAATTAAGACACTCATTGCTAGAATGGTAAAATCTAACTAATTCTTAATCATCCTTGTTGATGTGCAAATGAATTACTTATGACCATTTTGTGTGGAACTGTCAGAGAAGGCTTACGGAAAATGAGATATATTTATGCCCAATATGTACCTCTTATCTATCCATCAGTTATTTTCAAAGGAGAAGATTAAATTTGGTACAGTTTATTCTGATGAGTCTGTCATCTACTTATCATTTCCTTTTCCTTTGGCTAGATGCAGAACAAATAACAGTGTGGGTTGATTTATTACTTTTCTGTGTATTCTACAAACCATTTTTTCTGGGTTTGTTCTATGATAGTATCATAGCAATGTTTTGTGTAAACACTTGAAACATTTTAACACTGATTATTTGTACTTCTTTCTTTGGAATGGAGTCTTATATTTAGGCAGATATCCATGTTTCGTAGCCTACAGCAGCTTTTCTCAACCTTAGGTCCCCAGATGTTGCTGGACTACAGCTCCCATCATCCCTGGCTAGCAGGACCAGTGGTCATGGATAATGGGAGTTGCACTCCAACAACATCTAGGGACCCTAAGGGTGAGAAAGACTGGTTTACAGTAATCTGAAGGAGAGATTGTATGACTGAGGCCAATGTGGTGCCGTACTAAGCTTTTTGTCTCCCATCATTTTTACTTTAAAATATTGCTAAATCTTTATCTCTGTCTGGCACATTTTCTAAAAAAACAATCCAGTGCTGCATTTTCTTTAGCAGGCTTTTATGTTACTGAAGTGTGGAATGATTTGCTTTAAATGTTCAGTAAGAGCACAGTGGTTGCCTCTATGCCAGAGCTTCACACTCAAGGAATTCTCTTTTCAGGGTGGACACTTGCTTTTTCTGGCATTCCATGAAAGGTTCCAAACTCCATGGGCATTAAAGACTCTCCCGTTGACTTTATGGCAGGAGCCTTCTGATGTAGCAGGCTTCATACTTGAGGGCTGCCTTGTCATTTCTTTTTTCTATGGTTATGGGAAAGCTGGGGGTGGGTCCTTTCCATCAGTACAGACTGTCCTGGAGAAATCCACCTAATTAAGATTAAACATCGGTTTACTATCTTTTGGACATGTTGTACAAAAAAATGTTCTTTTAGCATACAATGGCACACCTCTTCCTACCTGTGTTCACCCCTCCAATGTCCACACAGCCAGAGAAAAGCAACAACAACCCAGCTGAGCCAGGGCAAAATGAGGAAACAGAAGAGAACGATGAGTGTTGTTTTGGGGTGATTTTTGTTATGATGGTTGGTTGTGATTTGCGTATATTATTAGAATTAACTTCTCAGCAAAAGCTAATAACAAGGAAAGGCAAAACCTCCCTCTCCCACCAGGGAGTGGAATCAAACACTAAATAAACTAGGCAGGGTGTTTCTACATCATTTTGCAGTGCACTATAAAGTGCAACCTAGGACCAGGCCTTTTTTTCAGCTGGAATTTGTGGCTCCTCTCAGGTGGGCGCTATTGCTATTCTAAGAGAACAAGGGAGGCGTTCATGGTGAATTCTGGCACCTCTTTTTCTAGAAAAATAGCACTGTCTAGGACCGTCTACTGAAAGTACTGAGCAAAACTACAAGCAACTTTCCAGTATTTGGCTTTTTAGCCCCTTCAGTGGCAGAATCAACAAGTCCCAATATGGACAAAACTATCAGTGTTTCAATTCAGACTAGTATTTGGCTGTCTCCATGGCTATTCCTTTAGCTCTGGTACTTTGTGAAGCCCAAATAAAGGTACTCTGTACCACTGGAAGCAAGTGAGGTATATGCTAAAGCTGTTGTAGGCCTGTGATATGTGATTGCACCATTAGTTAGGATGCGCTAGAGTCTAGATAACCAGCTTGATCATACACTGGTATGTACTGATTCACTGCCATCCCATAATGTAGTTCAGATCCGCTGAGCATCAGCGTGTAGCTTGAAGTTGAATCAATCTGCATGCTGTACACAATAAGCAATAATTGTCATTTGTTTGTGGTCAATGAACTATTCACTGAAAGGCTCCAAAAACCGTTCAACTGATTGGCACTGATTGAAAGCCTGTGGCCTGGAGGCAATAATTATATGGTTTATTTGGGGGGAAGAAAGCTGCACCTGCTTTATATTCTCTTGTATAAATGAACACAGTCATCTACTTCTGTGGCAGGAGGTAAGGGAACTGCAGCTCATGATGCTATTGAGGCAAGGGCAAAACCTCCCCCCGCCCCAGGCAGTAAAGTCAGTCCTGGCTGGTGGTGAGAGCAGGTTTTGCTCCCAGGTCACCTGTGCTGCTGACTGCAGTGGCTCTATACTTCCTGTGAACTGCTCCCATTCGCTATACAGTGGGACCTCGGTTTACAAACACCTCGGTTTACGAATTTTCGGTTTACGAACGCCGCGGACCCATCTGGAACGGATTAATTCACTTTCCATTACTTTCAATGGGAAAGTTCGCTTCAGTTTATGAACGCTTCAGTTTATGAACAGACTTCTGGAACCAATTGTGTTCATAAACCGAGGTACCACTGTAACGGGAAAGATTAAAATGCTGTGTGTCCCCCCCCCCCCCCACAAAAATGTTTTTCTTTGTGGAAGAAGGTGACACATATTGATTACAGGAATGAGGAAAAGGTATTCTCTCCTTGCTGTATCTGGCTGGTAATATGCACTGCTGTTAATGGTAACCCTAGATAGCCCCATAGCTGCCAAGTCTCCCGAATTCTCCGGGAAACCCCCGTTTTCCTAGCTGTTCTCAGCTGAAAAAACAGATTTTTTTTGTTTTCCCCTGGTTTATTCTGGCACGGCAGCCATTTTGGAACTGGGCCGAGCATGCTCAGAAGCGACTTTTGATGCAGCTCTGCCCAGTTCCAAAATGGCTGCAGTGCGACTTCTGGCACGGCGGCAATTTTGGAACTGGGCAAAGCAGCATCAAAAGTCGCTTCTGAGCATGCTCCGCCCAGTTCCAAAATGGCGGCAGCGCCACTTCCGGTCTTCTACTTCCGGTCCGGTCCCTTATTTCTCCCATAGCAACTTGGTAGGTATGGACAGCCCACTTCAAAACACTTCCATTCTTGCCCTCCCATGATGTCTATTAGCTCCTTTTCTCAAAGTAGGGTAGAAGAATGAGAATAACCACCCCCCAATGGAAGAAAGGAAACTCGTTAGCTTTTGGGGAACAATTCCTTATTCTTTCTTCATCCAGACCACCTCATAGTAATTACTATAAAACATAACATTCGGTATCTGAAGAAGTGTGCATGCACACGAAAGCGCATACCAATGACATACTTAGTTGGTCTTTAAGGTGCTACTGGAAGATTTTTTTTTAATTTTTTGTTTCTATTATAAAACAGTGTGATGTTCTAGGCCTATTATGGTACCTGAGGTGGAGATCCCAAATCTCAAAGACCACCACAACAGCCAACATCATTCCTCACTTTCTTCCTGCTTGTAGAGAGAGTCAAGCATGTAAAGAATGTAATAAGCAAGTAGCTCATAGCCTACACACACATTTAACTTGTGTGCATTCAACTTTGTGCACTTGGCGATTTAAAAAGAATGTAAGGGGGAAGAAAGGGGGTGGTAATCTGGGAAAAAATATTTTGACAATCCTACCTGCCATTGAACCCAATGTGTTTTGACTATATGTGGTTTGGCTTTATGCGCTACCCTGAGAAGCGGAAAGTTGCCTGCATAGATGCAGTCTTCTCTCCTTCACTTTCAGCCTTTCGAATAGAGTTAATATAGGATTGTTTCATTCTTTCCTTTTTTCTCAGAACATGTTCATGTTTACCACAGTTAACACTTGATTCTTCAATTGTATTAATTTCTTCCTCATTGAAAGAGACATTTAAAATGAGTCTTCAGATGAGCTGTCTCATCTTGGCGTATCTGGCTGGTAATATCTTAATTGCTTGTAAACTCAAGAAATGGCAGCAACACTTTCACAGTTCTTTCCCCATCTTCATCACAAAGTCCTTGGGCAGGGAAGAGGTGATAGGGCAGTGGAATCCCTAGCCAAAGTGGATCCTGACAAATCACCCAGAACAACTGTTCCTATTGGCTGCATTTTTCACTAGTATGCCCTATAAGGATGTTGGATATATCATCAGAAAACGCAGCCAGGAAAAAAGATAGTTCTCCCGATTTGAAGCTGGGGTGGGAAAGGAACCAGAGATTGGGGGCTGAATGTAGATCAGTGTTTGACAGTAGATCCAGTGTGGTCCTGACACGAGAAAGGAACAGCTATTATGGTAGAAAGAGGGTTATTTTTTCCAACAGCCACATGTCTTTAGCTTACATGGAGCTTTCTGTGTAAGATTTTAAAAGGTTACAAACAAATATATCTGTTCAGATATAAAAGTATAACTATCAAGTTTATGTTCAGGTCTGTTACCACTAGGAAGAAGGAGGTGTATAAAACCTGCCATTTCTCTACAATCAAAGGCTACTACAAAAGTTGGAATATCTTGGTCAATAGGATGTGTTTTTGTGATTGTGGTTAATTGATTTTGATTTTAGATAAACTCAGTTTACCCACCTCTTTTAGAGAAACCATTCATTTCCCACTTGACAGGGAACACTTCCATTAAGCCAGGCATGGCCAAACTTGGCCCTCCAGCTGTTTTGGGACTACAACTCCCATCATCCATAGCTAAAGGGACCAATGGTCAGGGATGATGGGAATTGTAGTCCCAAAACAGCTGGAATGGTAAGTTTGGCCATTCCTGCCTTAAGCAGTCCAGTCTGCTTCTAGTGTTCAACATTATGTGATCATTTTCCTGTGTTGCAAGGCAGACAAACTTCTCTATTTTTTTAAAATAGCTACTCATTCTCTTTTGTTTACAAACTTCCTTTAAAGTATCATCTAATGATGCATTGTTTTGTAGAGGCTTGGAGAAGAGAAATAGAATTTAAGCCCCTTATTCATAGGTCTTAGCATTTCAGTGTGTTGGGAGAAAACATCCATGCATTTATGCTGAGATGAGCATTGCTCAGTCCAGGATCACTTTCAGAGCTGTGCAACAACATGCTGGGCTGAGGACCGGGGTAAGGGTGGGCAGACGGGGACAGAGTAGCACTTGAGATCATGCAATGTGTTGAGAATGGAAAGGGACTGAGGAAGATCCCTTGAGCAGAGAACAGGAAGGTTGGATTTGCCTTGTCTTCAGCCAGTTGAATTACATTAACTGTTCTATCTGGGCTTATTCACCACTACGGTTTTAGTTTTTCAACTGCAGAGTTCTTTTAAGAAACATTTTTTAAAAAATCACCGTAGGATGGAAATCTGTGCGGATACTTCGTGCTGTGAAGCCTTGAGTGCGCACAGCTTTGGTAAACAGTACAGAGTGAGATTGAGTATTTGTAAAATAGTCTCTTTGGGATAGGCTGATGAAAAACACAAGGAAACATAGCTGAAAGCCCGATGCAGAGGACATGCCAGCAGTGCAGCTGGATAAAGTAGTGGTTTAAAAGTTGGCAAGAAATGAGGCTATTCAATTAACACCTTCTTTTTTGAGCGCTCTAGACACATATATTGGATGAAATAATGTTGACTAGATATCGGAAAGGCAAGAAGGCTGCTTATTCGCAGCTCCACTCTTCTCCACAGTGTCAAATGGTGTCTCAAGATATTAAAGGGTTGTTTTGGTAGGTTTTAAGTTTTGTTGCATGGAGTGGGAAATCTTCTTCTGTACATCAAGTTAATATTCCAGAACAATACTTCTATTTATGCTAGTTCTCCAAAAAGTGAGGCACGTGCAGCAAAGTGATCAGTAAAGAAGAAATAGCTATTTTGACAGATCCATGCCTTTCATTTAACCCAGAAGCTACAGCATTGGAATGGACAAAGAACAGATTCATGTAGCGTTTTTTAATTATTATTACCAGTAAATCCCAATTTTCAGGTGGGCACAACTGATTGTTAGCTGATGACAGAAGCTGTATAGGAGACTTGTCCTAACAAGCAATAATTGTGTAATTAGGGGCTTTTAATCAAGTCATGGAATTCTAATTCATTCTTTGCCTTCATTCTGCTGAAAGTTAATATCATCCTCATTGAGTGAAATCCATCAGCAATCCTTTGTTCTCCAAACCCTTTGCAAGTGCTAGTGGCGCAGTCGGCCTTTATTTATGTACAAGGCAGACAAGTGGTAAAAACTGTGCTATGTCAAAAACTAATATCCAAAAACAGTTGAAGGGTGCATCTTGTTTAATCCTTGCCACCACAAATAGCCAAAAACTGCATTTCAAAATCGTATTTTGGGGAGTGTTTCAAAAGTAAAGAAAAGTGAAATCCATTACAGGAGTTTCCTGAGCAAATGTGATATTTAAGAGCAAGAAATACATGAAATGTTGACAAACAAGCAGTGATGAAGGTCCCCAGCATTATGGTTGTGTAACCCTTCCTGTGTGTGATTTCTCATAGAACTGGAAAAAACGTAGTGCTGCATCCTTTGCAAGCAGGTAACAGGTTTTAAGCCTGCAGGGGCTCCAGACTCTTAGCTTTCATTTAAGAAAGTAAGTCATTTGGAGACTTGTGAATAAAGCTAGGAAGCAAAGCATGCAGGCACCATTCTAAGACTGTAGATGGAGAGAAGCTGCTGCTGTTAACCAGTTAATCATGAGAGAGAAAAGATGCAGATCCCTCAAATATCTCATTCCATCCTTGCTTTACACAATCTTCTGCCATTGTTTTAAACCACCACTACCCCCCCCCCAGTCTTCATACCTACTTGCTCCCATGCTATTGTTGTAAGCAAAAAAATGGCTTAATCTTCTGAGTTTATGCCAATAAAACTCAGAGACGTAAGGAGTTAGGAGTCCATCATTGTTTATTGCAAAGCAATAGGTTACAGTCAGATTGTTCTGCGAAACTGCAACCACGCCCAATGGTCGGGCAGTGGTATTTATAACATTTCAAGCAAAGCATTTCAGTTTTCACCAATCAAATAAATCACTACCTCATTTCATGTTTAATACGCATGCGCAATAAGCACTGGCAATTTATGGTGATTCAGGTTTGATTCTCGTCAATATCTGTTGACTAAGCTTTGATTCCCACTGTGTGATGTTACATTGTATTAGTATGCATGCTGGGAACCTGTGTTATGTGTAGCCATTTGCACAATGTAGCAACAGTTCTAGCTTTGAGCTGCATCTTTGTGATTCACATATTAGCTGTATTCTTGCCCTGGGGGGGGGGGGCAACTTGCAAAATCATCAGTTTCATAAAGCAATAGGTCACCATAACTGCTCTATTAGAAGTGCACTCTAAGATTTCCAGGGATACACATGATCACATTTATTTTGGCCCTTTGGGCCACCACCACCACCACACTATGGACACTGTTGTGCAACCTGCCTACAATTTTGCTCCCCTATCCTGCCCTGACTTCTTGCAAATCCAGCATTGCAATGCCTCACTACAAGTCCTCCTAGCTGGGTGCACAATGTCATTATGACAATTTTTATTATAACAGAGAGACAAACTTGATATTAATATTTAGGCCTCAGCTTTCTGCTGAGGTTCTCCCCTTGTCTTTCCTCCCTCACACCTCCCTTATCAGCTCCTTTTCTCTCCAGTTCCCCAACTGTCAAATCTCATCTGACTCTCCCTCACCAACAAGTTTACTTTCAATTGACTAGAATCTCGAATCTTATTCGGTCTCTCCTATCGCCCAGAGCAAGTGCAGTGAATTTGCCTGATCCAGGCCCTGCCTAACAAATTATCAATAACTAAAGAAGTTGGAGCAAAATAAAAAAAAAATCCTTCAGTAGCACCTTAAAGACCAACTACGTTTTTATTTTGGTATGAGCTTTTGTGTGCATGCACACTTCATCAGATACCAAGTGTGCATGCACACGAAAGCTCATACCAAAATAAAAACTTAGTTGGTCTTTAAGGTGCTACTGAAGGATTTTTATTTTTATTTTGCTTCAACTCAGACCAACACGGCTACCTACCTGTAACTAAAGAAGTTGGAGTTCTTGATTGAAGCACACACAGAAATTGTGTAAAAGGGCAAGAACTCTGGCCACAGAAGTAAAATAGTGCTGTATTAATAGTTCAAATGATTCCAATTTTTCAGGAAGTCTCTTAGGATAGATTTCTTGAAGTTTATACACCAGGAGAGGGCCCTGTTTTGAAAATTATTCTTCAGCGAATAGTGAAAGAAAGAGGGAGAAGGAAGGAAGGAAGGAAGGAAGGAAGGAAGGAAGGAAGGGGTGAGAGAGAGAGAGAGAGAAAGGAAGGAAGAGAGGGATGGAAGGATGGAAGCTGGGAGGAGGGGCGGAAGGGGCTCCCGTCCGTCCCTCCTCTCGCCTTGCTGTAAAGCAAGCAAAGCGAGAGCCGCTTACACGATCTTTGCTGCGCCTCTCCCAACGAAGCCTGCTCTTGCGAACGGCAGAGACTCAAAACTACCAGTACATGTTGACTCTAAGACTATATGCTGAAGAAGACTCTAATAAATTCTCAAAACAATGGTTTCTCTGCTCTCAGAACCTGTCACCAAGCAGCTGCTGCTGAACAGGATAGCTGAACTTTGATAGTCACAGAGGTCACACAATATATTTTCCTTCATATATTAAATAATACTTTCAACATTTTTCCACACCGTGTTATAAGCGAAATGTGGTTGTCCATGTTTAGCCATGGAAGCAGTTGTTTGGGTCAAGGGAATTCTGGCACAGCATTATCATATTATAATAACAACAACTTAGCTTTCATTGTTCTTTTGTGTTTTTCAAAATTAAGTGTGCAAGTATTCAGTACAATTGTTTTGAATACCTAGCAGTGAGTTAAAAGTTCAGGTTACTGGTGATATCTGATCTATAATACATTTGACTGGTTAATTTTTATGTTTGGAAGAAATGCAAGGCAAGTTACACACATTAAATTAGTCTATAACGGAGAAATAAATTCAAGTAGGATCCTAGCACAATTAGCCATGTAAAATAAAGATGATGGATAGCCTAGATGACAGACCCCGAGTCTAGATGCTTCCCCTCTGATTTCACTGGACAATTATTTTCGCATTTGCCAAGGAATATTTAGTGTCTTACAATGTAATTTTAGGATTTGCAGTACTATTGTATTATTCCAGAGATTGCTATAATTCTGAGGTTATTAAAGAAAATCTGGCAGCTCTTCCAAGTGCCTTAAACGCATTTTGTTGCAATATGAGACATAAAATGGCCTTTCTGAGGGCATCCTTATCCTGCATCCAGATTCCCATCAGATTTTTCTTAAGCAGCAACAGTCTTTGATGCTTATTAGTTCTGCCTGTTGGATCTTAATGGGATTTTCTCCCATCTACGTTACATTTGGTGGGGGGAACAGAGAAACTCTAAATTATTTCTGTAAATTTGAAGAAAGCAGCGATACTCCTTTTATACATCAGTGCCAGATAATGAATGTGGTTTGTTGGCCTGATATGGCCAGTACAGGTCTTGCCGCATTGCCCGTTTCACTTTAAGCTGCTACTGCAATGTGTAGGCACTTTGCAGAAGTAGTTCAGCATAGAATCATAGAGTTGGAAGAGACAACAAGGGCCATCCAGTCCAACCCCCTGCCAAGCAGGAAACATCATCAAAGCATTCCTGACAGATGGCTGTTAAGCCTCCGCTTAAAGACCTCCAAAGAAGGAGACTCCACCACACTCCTTGGCAGCAAATTCCACTGTCGAACAGCTCTTACTGTCAGGAAGTTCTTCCTAATGTTTAGGTGGAATCTTCTTTCTTGTAGCTTGAATCCATTGCTCCGTGTCCGCTTCTCTGGAGCAGCAGAAAACAACCTTTCTCCCTCCTCTATATGACATCCTTTTATATATTTGAACATGGCTATCATATCACCCCTTAACCTTCTCTTCTCCAGGCTAAACATACCCAGCTCCCTAAGCCGTTCCTCATAAGGCATTATTTCCAGGCCTTTGACCATTTTGGTTGCCCTCTTCTGGACACGTTCCAGCTTGTCAGTATCCTTCTTGAACTGTGGTGCCCAGAACTGGACACAGTACTCCAGGTGAGGTCTGACCAGAGCAGAATACAGTGGTACTATTACTTCCCTTGATTGAGATGCTATACTCCTATTGACGCAGCCCAGAATTGCATTGGCTTTTTTTAGCTGCTGCATCACACTGTTGACTCAAGTCAAGTTTGTGGTGTACCAAGACTCCTAGATCCTTTTCACATGTACTGCCAGGTGTCACCCATCCTGTATTTGTGCCTTTGATTTTATTTGCCCAAGTGTAGTACTTTAAATTTCTCCCTGTTAAAATTCATCTTGTTTGCTTTGGCCCAGTTGTCTAATCTGTTAAGGTCATTTTGAAGTGTGATCCTGTCCTCTGGGGTATTAGCCACCCCTCCCAATTTGGTGTCATCTGCAAACTTGCTCAGGATGCCCTCAAGCCCATCATCCAAGTCATTGATAAAGATGTTGAATAAGACTGGGCCCAAGACAGAACCCTGTGGCACCCCACTAGTCACTACTCTCCAGGATGAAGAGGAGCCATTGATGAGCACCCTTTGGGTTTGGTCAGCCAGCCAGTTACAAATCCACTGAATGGTAGCATTGTCTAGCCCACATTTTACCAGCTTCTTTACAAGAATATCATGGGGCACCTTGTCAAAGGCCTTGCTGAAATCAAGATAGGCTATATCCACAGCATTCACTTCATCTACCAGGCTTGTAATTCTGTCAAAAAATGAGATCAGATTAGTCTGACATGACCTATTTTTCAGAAACCCATGCTGACTTTTAGTGATCACAGCGTTCCTTTCTAGGTGCTCACAGCATAGACACTTCTTTGAGTCCTGTCTGTTCATTCAGTATACCTGCAGTACATAAGCTCCGCAGCATACATAGGCTGTTCTATTTATTACGAACCAATTTCATTTCAGACCTCACCAGCACTGCTGTAGGTCAACTTCCCTCCCTACCTGTGTCTGTTGAAATGTTCTTTGGGTTTCAGTTATCTTGGAATCTACATCTCAGGACTCTCTAGGTGTGCCTAGTCTTCATACAAAGAACTGGGGTGCTCATGGAAAAAAAATAAGTTTCCCATATCTCTAATGCCTGGAATATTCCACGATATTGTGCCTGTTGTCACAAGATAAATGGGAAAGGCAGGTGTGAGGGAGGAGGGATAGGCAAGGAGGGAGGAGTTCTCATATTACAATTCTGGTTGGAAAAGAACTAATGGGGCTGTAATACTCATCTCCCTTTATAGTCCAAACATGATGGATTTGAGTGACATCAGTAATGCCATGTTTTCTTGGCATACAAATTGAGATGAAAATGGTTCATTGAAGAGAGAATTTCGTCATCTGCTGCTGTGAAAACAATGAAGTAGAGGGGAAGAGAAAATAAAGAGGGAAACACATGCTGACTATAAAACATTTAACACAGGAAGAGGCTAAATACTGCAGATTGAGGTTTTCTCTAAACTTTTTTGTGGGTATATTCAGAATTGTTTGGGATTTATAGATTCTTGGTTACGCATAAAAAATAGAATTTCCACAAGGCAGCATGTCTGAAGTTGCTTAATAAAGGAACTTTTTATGTGCATAATGCTTGCTGGGTCTGGCATAAATATCAGCTTTGCAGAAGAATTTTATTTCTAATCTCACTTCCTGTCTCAGTGTTGAATTTGCAAGCAATGCTTTCAGATTATGCTTAGAGCAGTGTGGCACAAAGAGAAGTTGTCAAAGACTTCAGTGTTCAACAACAGTGGGCTGGTTGCTAAGGGAAGTGGTGCTTTTGGGTGGACAGGACTCAGCTTCTATGTCCCGTGGTATATTTATATCCCGTGGTATATTTTTCTGTCTACAAAATATCGCAATACCATGTGATATATGTTTGAAGCTAAAATTAAAGCAGAGAAACAGTCCCCTTTTTGTATGGTACAACAAGTTGTGCTTCAGAGTTAATGTAAACGGTCTGTTTAAACAAGTACTACCCATATGATAGAATTTGATGCCTAAAAACTATGTTTTTATATTGAAATAATGATAATTGGATTTCTGTACAGTCATACCTCATGTTACGTCCGCTGCGGGTTACGTCTTTTCAGGTTATGGATGCGCCGAACAAGCACAAACTTACACAGTGTGCCCTCCCACCTTACCTCGGCCGGCAGTTTGACCTACATGCCGCCACTCTAGGGCCAGGGACTCCCGCAATCAGCCCTTTAACAAGCCCTGCAAATGCCGCCACCTGGGGATGCATGAAATGCCTCCCCCCAACTCGAAGATAGACTAAAGGATACCTTGCCAAGGTGTAAAAATCACCACCCAAGGGGCCTTGCCGCCAAGAAACCCACAGCTGAAGGACAAACAGCTTTCCCCCCACCATGTCATTCTCGCCCAGGAGCAGAGCCAATACTGTCAGTGGGCCATGTGCCACTGCCTCCCTCAGCAGCATGGGCATCAAGGCGGGCCAACGCATGCCCCGCCGGCCCATCCAATAGATGTGTAACTTGGGGTGGATGTCGATACTGCGGCCCCAGTCATGTGACGAGGCATAGGCCGCCACTCAGTGAACGATGCTATGCCCCACCACCCATATCTTCGTTCTAGGCAGACCTCAATCTGGTTGCTCACCGGAACACGTCCTGCAACCTGGAAGAAAAGAAACAAAGTGAGGTTTGGCTGAAGGGGTCGGCCTCCTTCCCCTGGCCCTGCCCCCTTCCGTCCATCCATTGTCCTCCCAGGCCAAACCCCGCCCACCTGTTGGAAAGGGAGGGTGGAAATTCTCTCTTATATATAAAATCATAAGCATGTTGTCAGTTGCAGTTCACTTGGTCACAGGCAGGTGGTAGTTCAAACTTCAGGGAGACAACCTGCTGGGCCATCAACCTAGCCAAGGTGAGGAGAAGGAGGGATATGTAGAATAAAGGTACAGGTTCAGGAAAGGTGAGGAGAAGAGAACCAGAAGGTGGAGGAGTGAGCAGGCAAACCTAGGCAAGCCTTGGAGGTATGGCGAACTGAGGGTGAGGGGTTTTTTTTGGCAAGATGTAAAAGGGAGAGGGTTGGTGAGGGAGTGGGGTGGGGAGTAAACAGAGTTACAGCCCCTAGTTATGAATAAATGTATAAAATGAGATATTAGTGCTTGTAATATCATTTTTATTAGTGCTATTCAAATTCTTAATACTTGTTTCCTCACAAAGGAAGCTATTAGATTTTGAAACCGCATACCTGCACACATTCTGTTAGCTAAAGAATTGATTTTGCAACTATTGCTTTTAATTATGCACGTTCTTAGGGTTGGCTGGACTTCCATTTGTGTGCATGTGTTTCCTCTGCTTTCCCCCATGTTTAGACATTGAAAATGAGCCTTATGGAAAGGAGAATTCCCCCCAGAACATCCTTTGATACGAATGTGAGTTGTGGGTTGTGCCAAAGGCTTATATTTCACATTTGCTTTAGACTCCATGTCCGAGAAACAAGCGCCTTCCTGCTTTCAACAAGACAAAGTCTGTGTTGTGGGTAAAAGGTCCTCAAGGTATTCTTGACACTGCCTTTCCTAATGGTTCCTTGTTGATCCATATGTATGGCTATGATCCTTGACCAGCTCCCTATCTTAATAGGAACAACCTGTGATGAGAAGTATATGGAGTCTTGAGATGTATAAGAAATCCATTCATCCACACAAACAAAAATTGACCCGAGGGCAGGACCACCAAGAATGTAAAGGAGTCCCCAGGAGTACTTCAGATGTAACAGTTCTCTTTGACTTGTTTTTACAATATTTTTTTACAATGTTCCTTATTTTATTATTTTATATATTAAGGTGAAATTGAAACTAGAGTGAATTATGATGGCACACGTTAACATTTGCGGGGATAAATTTGAGACTCCTGGAGTGTACCCACCCAAACATTACAGATGAGAATGTACTGAAGCATTAATTCATACGAAGAGTTTTATTCTAGGTTTCTAAATTAAGTTGACATGCATAGTTTTCAATTTTTGATTGAATATTTATAGGAGTTGTGTTGTAAAATCTTTGCCTCTTGTACACCCCACTTATTTCTGAATATCTGTCGTTGGAAAGAATGAGTTACAAGTGAATATTGGATATAAAGTTTAAAAATTCTCCAGCTTCTTTTTGTATACTCTCTTGGAGTTCCAGAGGATGATAGCAATAAAGATCTGGTTTCTCTGAAGACTCGGGATTATAAGGAACTATAAAAATAAGCTGTGTTTAATGGTCTCTGAGATTTATGAATCCAATCTCTTCCTTTGGGGACTGGACTGGCTTGGTTTTAAAACTGTAACTCTCTGATTGGCAAACTTATTTTCTCCCTATAGTCATAGATGGTATCTGATGAAGCCAGAACTGAGGAGTTGTAATAAAATAAGAGGCCTTTAGTGTGTGTGGGGGGGGGGTTCTGTTTGCTGCTAAGATACTTTTGTAAATGTGAAATTGCCACTGCCAAGCAGACACATAAAACAGTAATAGTGAAAATCCTAAAGTGATCAGTGGAGTCTAGTTAATGGTCTGTTAATTTGTGGCAACGTAATATCACTTGTTTGGATTGACATTCTTGCCTCTTCATGTTTTTTTCATGGGGTATTGAAGACACCAAAAGTGCTTCTTTAGCTCCGCTGAGCATTTCTTTTGTTTCAAAAAAGAAAAGAAAAAGGGATTGTATTCAACTAAGTTTTACTCAAAATAAACCCACTGAAATTAATGAACATGACCAAATTGGGTCAATTATTTCAGCAAGTACTTTGATAATAGCTTAGTTGAATAGCACTTGTGAGTTCTTTTTGTTTGTTTGTTGCTGGAAGCCCCAATTTCACCCCAGTGAACATATAAAAAATCCTATGCGGAAATACTTCATTTCTGTTCAATAAATGGTATTAGTAAATACATGATTACCCATTTTTGCAATGTCATTCTTGAATGATTTTTTTTACTTTGTTATATGAAAAAAGTAGAATTCCACAGACCTGCAGTAGTTCTTACATGTATTCTTTCTCTCCTGCACACAGCCAGATCCATGTACATGCATGTAAGCAGAGCATTCAGCTCCATTCATTCATTCATTCATTCATGCACACACTCTCTCAACATCCCTCCTGTCTTTCCTAGAAATACCAGGGATTTCTTTAATTTATGAGAAGCAAATAACAGTTTCTGAAATGTCCAGTGAAGTTTCATAGGGATTTCATGTCTGTCCCCCTCCACAGTCACTTGATACTTCAGTAACCTGGGAAATAAATTAATACTCCATCTCATGTCTTCTTCACCCAATCTCCCTGGAAATACCAAAGATCCCTTCTCACTCCATCACTGCATAATCAGCGTGTTTCTTCCTTCCTCTGAGCATGGAGGGAAAAGATTGGGGGAAGGCAGGAGAGATGCTTTATTGTCTCCCTTGTAGAATGGAACAGGCAAGACAAGAAACTATTTGCAGAAGCACAGTTTCTCCCACTCCTTCTCTACTCGGTCACGTTCCCTCTATGGCAGTGAGTGCACCATGGAACTTAGCACCCATTTTTCTAGCGAAAGGATCTGTTTCTCTCATTCCATTTCCCTTCTTGGATCATTCCATGCTAAGATTGTTGTTGTTGTTTAGTCGTTTAGTCATGTGCGACTCGTCGTGACCCCATGGACCAGAGCATGCCAGGCACTCCTGTCTTCCACTGCCTCCCACAGTTTGATCAGACTCATGTTGGTGGCTTCGAAGAACACTGTCCAACCATCTCGTCCTCTGTCGTCCCCTCCTCCTTGTGCCCTCCATCTTTCCCAACATCAAGGTCTTTTCCAGGGAGTCTTCTCTTCTCATGAGGTGGCCAAAGTATTGGAGCCTCAGCTTCACGATCTGTCCTTCCAGTGAGCATTCAGGGCTGATTTCCTTAAGAATGGATAGGTTTGATCTTCTTGTAGTCCATGGGACTCTCAAGAGTCTCCTCCAGCACCACAATTCAAAAGCATCAATTCTTCGGCGATCGGCCTTCTTTATGGTCCAACTCTCACTTCCATACATCACTACTGGGAAAACCATAGCTTTAACTATACGGACCTTTGTCGGCAAAGTGATGTCTCTGCTTTTTAAGATGCTGTCTAGGTTTGTCATTGCTTTTCTCCCAAGAAGCAGGCGTCTTTTAATTTTGTGACTGCTGTCACCATCTGCAGTGATCATGGAACCCAAGAAAGTAAAATCTCTCACTGCCTCCATTTCTTCCCCTTCTATTTGCCAGGAGGTGATGGGATGCTAAGATTATTATACAGCTAATCCTTCAACACCTAGAACATAATCAGAACCATCTGATTAAAAAAATACATTTGAAAAAACACCCAATTTCCTATTCTAAATTGCAAACTTCATCTTCACTTAACTACTACTTGCTCATGTTGCATTGTTATGTTTATCTAGTTTTAAAATCTAGAAATATGCAAGTGTTGCCTAGTTAGTTAATACTGTACTGTTTTAGGATGTACCATAGTGTGGGCTGCAGTGTCTGCATTTATCTCTGGGGTGGAAGTAATGAGAAATTATTCAGAGTGGCTTAAGATGGGTGGAAAGGCATGCAGTGAACACGTGGGGGAGAGAGCAGAATGAATGTGGGGTGGTGAGAGGAAAGACTGCAGCTGAAGGTGGGAGAAGGAAAATGAGATGATTACTTGGAGAGGAAAAAGATAAGAGGGGGGAGCTGGTTAAAGTGCATCAGATGGGAAAAGACAGACATACTGATGGATTTGGTTAGTGATTTGAGACAGGAAAGGGGGTCTTGGAGAGTTGATACAAATAAGTTGATTCATCTGTCAAACGACTGAGGAGGAAGTAGGGAGGCAAGTTTAGGATTTGTGAGAAGGATATGAAAACTAAGTATTTAATAGCATGAAATAGATTAGGAATATTTTAATGAAAAATGAGATTAATTAGTACTAGGTTTTCTGGCCTTTTGAAATTATTATATTTAAATTATAAATGTAAACTATAAATCAGTAGGATTGCTTGATGCAATTTTGTATGCATTGTTTTCTTCATCCCCATTTAATTCCACCAATCTTATCTTAACACCATCCCTTTTATTCTGGCGCTTGAGAGGCGAGTGCTGGTCCCTTAAAGGTAAAGGGTAAAAGGACCCCTGACCATTAGGTCTAGTAGTGACCGACTCTGGGGTTGCGGCGCTCATCTCGTGTTATTGGCCGAGGGAGCCGGCGTACAGCTTCCAGGTCATGTGGCCAGCATGACAAAGCCGCTTCTGGTGAACCAGAGCAGCACATGGAAAATAGACAAAATTGCATCATCCTAACACACCATGAAGATATTGGTAGGTTGGGTAAACCACAAGGTTTGCAGAAGTACCCCCAAACCCCAAACTCCTAATGCTTTAGGGGAAAGAACCCAAGGTGGTGAGTATGCAAATAGTCCAATAAGGACTGAACATGCTCATTGGCAGCAGAATGATGGTTTACTCTGGAGGGACAACAAGAAAAAACGAAAACCGGGTGAAAGGTGGAATGGAAGATGGCAAGTCTGGCTAGCTGGAACAGTGAACAGGAGCATTCCTTATACTTTCAGTCTTCTCTCTAATCATCCCCACACTCATGTATACATTAATACTGACTAAACAATGCTTGATGAAGCACCTGCACACTTGCTTATTCATTCACAGTAAACTTTTATTTATTTTTTATACTATCTCTTACCATGAAGCATGAACAAAGCCAATATGTTCCAAATTCTGAACTGCTTGCACAGAAGCATAACTTTTAATATATCTTGCGCAGCTTTTAGTATGGTTGGAAGTGCATGATAAAGTGTTTGAAACTGTTGGAATTGTATGGTTGGAAAGTACTAGAATCTATTCTGGAAGAAATATAGTTTGGAACAACATTTTCCCCTTGTAATCATCTCTTCAAAGAATAATCCTTACACTATTACTTTTTCTTTGACAGATATAGGATGGGCAGTTTTGCGGCACTTGAGTAAGGACCTCATAAATTAAAAACTTTATGAATGGTTGCCATAGATCATATCCCTTTACTTTCAGTGTCTGGGAGCATTTAATGCTTGTTGCAATTAAGAATGATTTGATAAAAATGTTTACACTTTTTGGGAGGAAGAGGTCATTTCCAGTCACCTGTTATTTGTAGCCCCTCTGAGGTTAAGGGACATTACAAAGCAACACTTTTCAGTTGGGTTGGCTTAATGTTTTATTTATGTCATTTCTCAGAGTTTGTGTAGATTCCAGAGAGGTTGGGGGGGGGGTCATGACACTTCTATATTCCAATCACTCAAGAGGATAAATATTCTATGAAATTCAAACCGTGGATGAATGCTGAAGGTGAAACAAAAAATACTTTTGTTTAGGCTTTGGTGATTTGTTACTGTTGCCATTATATTAAAAAATAGCATTCAAAACTCAGCCTTTTTTTCTTGGTTAGGGAAAAGGGATATCTTTTCCAGAGCGGGATATGTTCATGTCATCTGACCCAGCGCTCACAGTATATGAAATCTGTAAAATATATTTCAGAGCTGTATTTAAAGTTTAGGAATAACCTAATTTTTCTATTTTGTGATAGAAAATGATAGATTGTAATGAAAACACACAGTAAAATGCCAGATTTAAAATTAAAGTATCAATTGGTAAAAAGAAGGTTAACATCCATAATGTATTTGGGTTGTTTCTTTCATTAGACTTTTTTATTAGTTTATGTGGAGTAGGATCAAGTTGAATAATAATGCATTATTGGGAATGTTAGAGGTTGTCAACTTTTCATGCATGTGAGTAAGTGAGGGAGAGAGACTGTGTGAGAGAGATAATGAATAAGTGTGTGGGAGTTCTTTGGTTACTGGTCATATGTAGAAATACTATTTTCCATTATAACTCTTCTCTCTTTTTTATCTCCAAACATAATTACTCTCTGTTTTATCATGTACTGGAAATTCATAGGTGAATTATAATTTTAATTTAGTTTAGTGGAAAGTAGACTCATAAAAATATAGTTCCTCTTATCTACGTCTTGAATTCTCTTTGAACAATAACTGCAATGATGCAACAACATGGCTTGTTTGCTAAAGTGAAATGGAATTAACTTTTGTACTATGGAATATAATTTTTTGCAGATTACATCTGGGGGAAAGGAGGGATAGTGAGAGAATGTGCAAAAGGGCACAGTTGGAAGATGGTGAAAGAGAACTATGTTGGGGTCGGAAGCAGAAGAGTAATTAATCAAATAAGAGTTCTGAAACCCAGAATCCATGTAGCATATAACCTTATTATTGGAATCTGAGTATCCTGTTCTGTGAAGGAGCTCATGGAGCAAAGGAGGTTGGTTGTTGCAGCACCAAGGAGAACACCAAGGAGTTTGCCTGTTGCCTTACAATATTTTGTGCTCAAACTATGGCCCCACAATTGCTCTGGGGTAGAGCTGGTTTTTGCCCTTGGACCTTACCAAGGGGTTTGTTTTTCCTCCCCAATACCAACTCACCCATAAATTCCAGTGAGTAGGGCAGATCAGTCAGGGTGGGATGGGGCTCCTGAAAGAAGGAGCAAGGCCACTACAGTGGTACCTCTGGTTAAGAACTTAATTCGTTCCGGATGTCCGTTCTTAACCTGAAACTGATCTTAACCTGAAGCACCACTTTAGCTAATGGGGCTTCCAGCTGCTGCCGTGCCGCCACCTTATGATTTCTGTTCTCATCCTGAAGCAAAGTTCTTAACTTGAGGTACTATTTCTGGGTTAGCGGAGTTTGTAACCTGAAGCGTTTGTAACCTGAAGCGTTTGTAACTTCCCTTTGACACCCATTCCCTTTTGGAGATGTGGGAGGGAGACAGCATGGGGCATTAGGGTGTGTAAGAAAATCCCTCCCTCCCTCTCAATGTTCTTGCTCTTCCCTGCTTGCATGTGATATGCTGTTTAGAAGTGAACTGTTATTCTTCTTAGGGAAATTGGCTCTGCAGTCCAACAATTTTTGTGGATAACACCTTTTGGATTGTCATTTCAAGATAACCTGCCTTTTTGTTATGCTGAGGATTTATTGTGCTCCGACTGTACTCTCTTGTCTGATTACAATTAGCAGGTTTATTATCCCATTTCAGGTCAGAGGGGTCATTTTTAGCCAGCTGCTATAAGAAGTTCAACTACTCCCTTCATGACCAAATTAATATTACTAAGAGTTGGCCATTATCTTGCCTTAAAACTCCCTCTAGGAGTGTATATTAGACTCATAATTGCTGTTCCTGGTTCCTGTATAATAGATTAAAATATAACCAATAAAATTTGCAGTGTGAAGTTGTGCAATGGGCCAACAACAAAAAACTCTCCCACTGAAAGGTTTGTTTGCACTACTGATTCTACATTATGAAATTTTGCACCAAACATACTTGCTTCAGATACCTGGGAAGATGGCCCCCTGGAACACTGGCTTTGAAAGGTTTACTTTGCTCATATCTGAAGTCCTTCTGGAATGCTGAAAATATGAAGCAGATCTCTACCCTGTCACATTGCTTTAGTTTCAAAAACCAGCATTCCAGTGGTCACTAAACAGCTTAAAAGAGCTTATCAACGCAGTCATGTGTTTGAAGTCTGAAAGTGCTATATTGTTTTGTGTACAATCCACATAAGATGCACTTTCAGAACTGGATACCCACCATGCAATTTCTTAACTGTAGTGGTTTCATGACCACCTTAGCCTGTTCCTCCTCTCCTTTCAATGTGAGGATTAATATGCCTGATTATTTTGAGTTAGAGGTAGGGTAGGAGAGGAAGAACAGATCAGAAACATCTGCTGAGCACCTGTCCTGGTGTGATTGGAGGAGCTGATGGAGCTGGCACTGATCCCTATTAAGCTCTAGCTTGCCTGGCAGGACAGAGTACCAAACTGTGGCTCCCAGCTGTGGGAGCTCCAGTGTCCTGCTCCTCCAACCATAGCCCTGGTAGTAGAGGGAACCCAGGACCCAGAGCTTAATGGAGGCACCTCTTTCCCCACCTCTCTTACCTAAGTATTGTACTAACTGGGGAGTTCTCTAGTGGAAGAACAGTAAGGCTCAAATGTATTTATTAAGAGATGTGCATCTTGTTTTATTTTAAAGCAGTTTAATGCTGACAGCTCTGTTTAACAAACTTATGGAATGTGTTGATGAGGTCACTATATTATTATTATTATTATTATTATTATTATTATTATTATTATTATTATGCCACCCATCTGACTGGGTTACTCCAGTCACTGAACGATTTCAAACAAATGAAGGCAGCTCTGCTTGTTAAAATAAGCATTTTTGAGTTTTATTTACACTAAACTTAGTCTTGCTGAGGTGACCACCTTCTTCTATTATAGAATCATCATAATTATAGAGTTGGAAGGGGCCATAAGGGTCATCTAGTCCAATCCTGCAATGCAGGAATCTTTTGCCCAGTGTGGGGCTCGCATCCAACTGAGCTACAGTGGTGCATCGCAAGACGAAATTAATTCGTGCCGCAAGTCGCTTCGTCTAGCGATAATTTCGTCTTGCGAAGCGCAGGTTGCTGCGGCAAAAACAAAACAACCCGCCGAAAAACTTGGTTTTGCGAGTCACCAAAAACATCGCAAGACACTTTTGTCTAGCAAGTTTTTCATTGTGCGAGACATTTGTCTTGCAAGGTACCACTGTATTTGTATAATTGAAAACTAGATCTTCACTTTATAGATTACATTCTTATTTCTACATCAGTGGGATTGTTGCAGAAATCTAGCGTGACTAATGAAGGTAGATTAGAGTAAAACAACTTTGCTGCTAAAACTGGGCAAGTGACCAAGATAAGCATAGTTCCAGTAAAGGTTTGGAGAAATAGTGTGTAAGATATTCTAGACTCTCGTGTCTGTCTGCCCCCCCCCCCGATACTTGCCTTTCAACGGTTAGAATGTCAGTTCCAGTGGACCAGCAGTAGAGTGGGAGCACATGTAATGTATCTACATGGGGCCATAGACATGATTCTTGGGATGCATACGTTTTACATCTTAAAATTGCATTGTGGCCAAGGAAAGCATTCTTTCTGCTTCTGAAAAGTGCCATTGTTTGGCATTCGTAACTGCAGTCCAACTGACACAAAATCTTTCCCACACTTTTACTACATTTTGAAAACATTTTAATGCATTAATCTTCTAAATGCAGGAGAAGATATCCTTATACTCTTGCTGACTTCATCTTGGAGGTTAATCTGAAGAAAGATGGGAAGGACTTGTCCTAATAAATCTTGCAACAGACTTTGGCAGCAGGACGTTATGATAAACCATGGAGGCTAGGAGAGCGTCAGGTTCACGTGATCCCCATATCCCACTGTAGGTGCAAGAAAGAGTAGTACATCTAGTTTGTGTGTGGACGCTGCTTGAATAATTGTGAGCATACAGGGGTATGGAGAAATCACCTTTTATAATGCGTTCACTGAGACTGGGTTTGCTTTACATATAAAGTATAAGAGTTCATTATGTATGTGGGGTTATGTGAAGGGTTAAGTTTCCAATGGCAGCTGGCAAGTGGCAGTTACTTGCATGAGACTGGGCTGGGAAAAGTTGGGTTCTCTTTATACTGAGTCAAATTTTGCTTATGATTGGCCTGCTGGATTGAAGTTCTTTGTCACCCATTGGACAGGGGAAAATGGTCCAATGAGGGGAGAGAATTCTATGCCATTCAGACATGATTAGTTGAAGGGTAGACTGGGTTGAACATAAAAAGGCCAGTTTTGCCACTGCTCAGGAGAGTTCGACTGCTAAGACTGTGGACTGGAAGAAGAAGAATCTGGAAGAGAAGTCTGGCGTTCAGGCAGGTAGAGGTTACTGAAGCTAAGGAAAGCCTAGAGCAGGCATCCCCAAACTTCGGCCCTCCAGATGTTTTGGACTACAATTCCCATCATCCCTGACCACTGGTCCTGTTAGTTAGGGATCATGGGAGTTGTAGGCCAAAACATATGGAGGCCCGCAGCTTGGGGATGCTTGGCCTAGAGGTATAGCCTGCCCCCAAAGAGCTGAATCACTGGCTTAAACCAAATATCCACAAAGAGGCCATCAAATGCTGGTGAGCAATAAGGAAGAGTTCAGCAAGGAGTTTCTGGAACTGACCATAGAGGGAACTGCCTGCAAGCTTGACTCAGGGAAAACTAGCAAACGTTTTCTGTACCTGGTGGCGGCGAGATTGCTGCTGCTTTTGAAACACATCTAAAGTGCTGCAATTACTGGGTCATATTTTAAGTTGTCGGTAAACAGCATAGTATAAATACATGGTGCCAGCAATTAGAATGTTTTGAAATATACAGTATGTACTATGCTGGGGGTGAGAGTAAAATAGGAACCTCCACACATAATTGGTGAATCAACAGTGGTACAGTAGATAGAAGCTGCTTCTCCGCTTATAAGGTGTAACTTATATGCAGAATTCATCATGCGAAAGGCTGGACTAGATGAATCCCAAGCCAGAATTAAGATTGCCGGAAGAAATATCAACAACCTCAGATATGCAGATAACACACCCTTGATGGCAGAAAATGAGGAGGAATTAAAGAACCTTTTAATGAGGGTGAAAGAGGAGAGCACAAAATATGGTCTGAAGCTCAACATCAAAAAAACCAAGATCATGGCCACTGGTCCCATCACCTCCTGGCAAATGGAAGGGGAAGAAATGTAGGCAGTGAGAGATTTTACTTTCTTGGTCTCCTTGATCACTGCAGACGGTGACAGCAGTCACGAAATTAAAAGACGTCTGCTTCTTGGGAGAAAAGCAATGACAAACCTAAACAGCATCTTAAAAAGCAGAGACATCACCTTGCCGACAAAGGTCCGTATAGTATAGTTAAAGCTATGGTTTTCCCAGTAGTGATGTATGGAAGTGAGAGCTGGACCATAAAGAAGGCTGATCGCCAAAGAATTGATGCTTTTGAATTATGCTGCTGGAGGAGACTCTTGAGAGTCCCATGGGCTGCAAGAAGATCAAACCTATAAATTCTGAAGGAAATCAGCCCTGAGTGCTCACTGGAAGGACAGATCCTGAAGCTGAGGCTCCAATACTTTGGCCACCTCATAAGAAGAGAAGACTCCCTGGAAAAGACCCTGATGTTGGGAAAGATGGAGAGCACAAGGAGAAGGGGACGACAGAGGATGAGATGGTTGGACAGTGTTCTCGAAGCCACCAACATGAGTCTGACCAAACTGCAGGAGGCAGTGGAAGACAGGAGTGCCTGGTGTGCTCTGGTCCATGGGGTCACAAAGAGTCGGACATGACTAAACGACTAAAAAACAACAACAAACCCTCTACACTGAGGAATAAGGGAGAGGACCACAAAGGACTTAGAGCTTTGAACCAAATTGGGGGGGGGGATATATTTTCATCCTTTTCAGCATGTACAGTCTGAATCTACATCTATTGTAACCCATACATTATTTAGACAAGTGAGATGTAAATAAGCATACTCAACTATCTTGGTCTGACTGCCATGCTACCTCTGTACAGGGCTTCCTGATGGGAGGAAAGAGTGGGACAGAGGAAGTGTTCTATATTTTGTTACTCCTCTCTGTTTTTCAAGCTTAAATTTCTAGCCGAGTTTGAAGTCAACAAAAGTAGATTGTTTACTTTCTTGGGTGGGCCCTGCAGACAGACTAGTTATGTAAGAATTTGTTTGTGGACTTAAGCTCTCTTGGTATCTTTCAGACACAAGGCACCAAACCTTGCTGGTCCCCTATAAGCAGTGGCTGTTAAGTTATTTACATCTCTGCTGACAGATCTATTTATATGAAACAAAACTGGATATTTTAAACCGAGGCCTATTCCTCCCCAGGCAGTCTTACAGAAGTTGATGTTTTTGACCAAAACCTCAGTGATGCCTTTAAATATTGCCATTGGGGAACTTTACAGGTCTTGGCAATGATGTGCAATTCTGACTGTAGTTTCAGATGAAGCCAAGGGGAAACTGGAAAATATGGTACTAGCAGAAATGTAGAAATACAAGGGACAGTTTTTGTAATATCAGTTGTGTGCAAGAATGTACAAATGTTTATGTCCTGCGGTATAGGGGGAAATACTTGAAGGAAGTAAGCTTAAGGCAGAGGGATAGTTCACACCTACGTGGCTGTTTCTTCATGAAGATCTTAGGCTCATGCATGTCATTGCTCAGACATATATGTGGGATGTGTTGTGTGAAGTAGAAATACATATGTATATCAATGCACATAAATGTAATGAGTAAAAGTGGCATTTTTGTTCAACCTGGATTGTGCACAGGTATAATATTTTTGTACCTGAAAACTTTCCACATAGCTGGTGAAGTGTGCATCATCTGACAGTAAGAATGCACACAGCTGAGATGATTGCGTGGAGCCACAGCCATATAAACTGGCCCTTAAGGATAGTCTTCGACATATATCCAAAAATTTGGTAGGGGCTGGAATTTCTCTAAAAAGCATACATTTCATTATGCATGTGCTACTCAAAATCTAGCAATTCTTGGTTGTGCCAAGAATTTTCATGTCAGATGAAAATGTCAACATAGCTATTACAATCAACACTTCCTGATGTATTGATGCAGATAACTTGAGACCAAAAATATTTTACCACTGGACAAGCCCACAAAATGTGTCTAAATAAGCCATTGTCGTTATTACACTTACAGCATCTATCTGTATTAGACATTGCCTTGCTATACAGGCATTGTGAGGTCCAATATTTAAAATTTTAATTCTGAATTTCAAGTTTACGAAAAAATTTCATAAAGATTTTAAAGCAGTTTCCCACTCTTTAGACTGTATGATACCTTCCAGTTCCCTATTCTGCACCTCTGAGTTCTTTTGCTGACTTGTTTTAAAGCAGCACATCAGTGAAGAAACTTAATCCTGTTTTCTGTCTGCAATGCAGTGTAACCTGGAAAATATTGTTTTAACTGTTAGGGGAATTGGCAATTTTGTTGTTTCTTGCAAATATTAAACGTGTTGTAAGCTGAAGGACAACAGCAAATTTATGAACATTTTTTGGCAGAATGTTAGCACATATGGGGGGGGGAATTGTCAAAGTACATTTGACAATGTAGTATAGTACATTGCAAGTATGCAAAGGGAAAATAAAAAGACAAATTACTATGGATAATGTATGATGCCCACCATGAACTTGTTGAGATTATAGAAGTGCAGAACTGAAAAAAACCAGTTCTAGCCCAGCCCTCTGATCTGAAGTAAAAATAAATTATTTTCTGAAGGTTGACAAAATAAAGTAGCAGCTGGTGAGGCAGTGTGGATGGAAGTCCATTTGCTTTTTTGGCTTCCTAACACAGTGGATTCCTTACTCTTACCAAGAGAGAGAGTGGAATAGCAAGGCACGATGAGCTTGGCACAATGCAGCAGCTGACAGTGGAGTGAATCCAACACTCTTGCTGCCACATAGGGAGCTCACCTTGCCCCCCTACCCTTTCCCTCTTGGTAAGTTCCAGCAACCCGCTGTGTTGGGAAGTCAAGGGAGCATTGGAGCCCCACCCATGGTGCCTCAGTGGCTGCTACTTGCAAGATACAAGGTACATCTGCAGTATATGTCCTTAAGATTTTTGGATTACAGTATATAGAACACCAAGGATTTTAAAATGCATGTGGAAAGGGAGTAGTCTCATTTGCAGATTTCGCTTTGCTGGCCTTTCCTGAGGCAGCTGATCCCATAGCCCAGTGCTCAGTCCCATCTCTGTGTTGGCTTGCTTTGCTGGAATTGCGAAGGCAGAATTCATGTCCTGAGTTTTGAAGGAGGGAGATGAAAAGGTTGTGTTTCTAGACCTTCCTAATAATCAGAATATGTTGTACAACATGTGTTCCATTTCATCTTTTTTTTTTAAAAAAAATCTGTCTTGGAAGTACCTTAATGCATTAAAACTCACGCAAGGAATGTATATGATAAATTGAGTTGGCTAGATCTGGTTTCTGCCATGGGACTGAAATGTCCAAAGTGCAACAGTTATTTTAGAGCACATGCATTGTGTTATTCTGGGCTGTTAAGATGGTTGTATAAACATGTGATTAAATGTATTCCAGCACAGACAAGAGGTGGTATTCACAGCTGGGACATCTGGGGGGGGGGAGTTCATAGTGCATTTCTCTTTAAGTTTTCCATAAGCCTTCGCCTCTGCACCACTGTTATGCCTCCTATTACTAAGGAAGTCGTCCCCACCAACAAACAAAAAACCACACCTTTCATTATCTTTAAATGTCACGAGTGGCCACATTTCTCTCTTTAAATGATGGAAAGTGGAATAAAACTGCCTGCTTTTGACTTGGTAAGCATAGAGCTATGCATGCTCTGTCGGACGTATGGCCAAAAGAAACAGAAGGCAAAAATGTTGACAAAAGACTGTCTGAGGCTTGAACAAGGAAAGGAATGCCTTGTTCAAATCTAAAATTTCTCTCGCTCCCCTTTTTTTTAATTCTGAAATATTCAAGATCATAAAGTATTGCAGTGCTGTGAAAGTATTTCAATATTCTATGAATGCTGAATGTCTTCTTCATTTTCTGAGGAGGCACTTGCAGCCAAGTGAAAGGGGTGTGTGCAGTTTGATGTTGTGCCGGAAAGACTATTCAAATATGGCAACTTTGCCACTGCAAAGAAAAATTGAGGATTTTGTTCTGTTCATTGATACTAACTGATATTGCTCCTGTTAATTTAAAAAAAATGAGTTCAATCTCTTGAGGGGAGAACATGTGTACAAATTCAACAGGGCTTTGTTTGTTTGTTTTGTTGCTATTTTGTTAATGTTGTTTTATAGATATGAATGCTGTAGTACTTTGTGAATCCTGCAATATGATTTTTGGTGTAACTGTGGTGTTTAGCTTATTTTTTTAGTTGTTTTGTTAATAGTGCTACCTAGATGGCAATTGTTTTATCTGTGATTTGTGATAGTGTTGCTGATGATTTGCTAAGTATTCTAGGCGATTTATGCGGTATTTGTGATGTTCCATTTTGTTTATCTTTTGTTTGTAAGCTGCTTTGGGATTTATTTGAATAAAAAATGGCATAGAAATAGAATCAGTCAATCAGCGTATCAAGTTTCACACTAAACCATGGCTTCCTATCATCAAATGAATAAACAAAAAAGTATCAATGTCACAATTCTTCAAGTCAGTCTAGTTGGCTGCAGCCCTTCCAAGCATTGCAAGGGAGAATGGAATGTAGAATATCTGGAATAATATCTGGTATAATCCAATAGTATTGCCCAGCCTGCCGAGCATGATATTGTGGCTAAAGCTGGGGGTAGAGAGGTGCCTATGCATGCAGATTTCCGTAAATATTTGTAAATTACCCACGGGCTGGTGTTTACTTTTAACAACATGATATTTCATGAAAATAAGTTATTGAATAATTGGTTCCATTCTTCAGACTGAGCACCATAATGATCTTCATTCTTGATTCTGTGCAAGTTGGATTTATATCTGTAACTTTTAAGAAGATTAAACCTCTTGCCTTATCTATATGACCTGCTGCTTACCTCTGTAGACAAAAACCTCTGGAGGGCACCAGCTTGGGGAAGGTTGTCCCAGCACCAAGATAATGCCCTCAAGTGTATTCTAGACTCTAGAGGTTCATGAATATATCACTTCAAAGTCAAGCGTTTTTTAAAATATCTCATGTTTCTTTTGAACAAATTATATTGATTTTTAAAAATATGTATTTATAATCTCCTGGAAATTAGAGGTTTTCTTGGGGGAGGAAATAGAATTCCCCAACCACAAACATGTAGATGAGAAGCTGAGGCCAAGGACCTCATGCCACCAGTTAAAAATTATTGGGTTTTAATATTTTGATGTTTTAAATATAGTTAAAACTGCTTTGAGCATTGGAAAAGTAGATGGCTTAAATAAAGGCCGTGTCTGCTTGAAAAAGGATAGTTTCCTCCATCTTCTCATCCCACTAGATGCAGTATACTGTATTACCAACTGCTTACCTTTGCTTTGGTATGTAACTTTTAACCCACCCCCATACATTCCCTTGCTGTTTTTCCATAGCTCTTTGCCTTCAGAGATGCCTTATATAGGAGCTTTCATTGACTAATTTCAAGAGCAACCCACAGTCAGCTGGCTTATTCTTAACTGGATTGAGGCTTTTTGCCATCCATGATTAGAGCAACAGAAACAACAAATTTATATTTAAAGCATTCCAGGAGCAGAAAGGTTACTAGCATACACATGGGTTCAAGGGGTGTGTGTGTTTGTGGCTGTATGTATATATATGTATATGTGTGTTTGTGTGTGTGTGTGTGTGTGTGTGTGTGTGTGTGTGTGTGTGTGTATATATATATATATATATATATATATATATATATATATATATATATATATATATATATGGGAAGAGCTAGCACAGCAAGTTCTCAATTTCTGAAAATGGACGTTTCTGGTCATTTAGTGGAATAAACAAGGACTACATAATATACTGCTCATTTCATTGTGGCCTTTAAAGAACTTCTAATTATTTTCAGCGGCAGGCTGGAAGCTTTTACAACACTGCAATTGTGGTAATCTGCAAATAGAAAACTGTTGCTGAAGTTGGTGTTTTCATTCCAGGAGCCTGCTAGTTGACATCCTTCCTCCAACCTTTCCTGGCACATCAACAATGGTTGAAGGCTTTGAGCAGGCTGTGCTTCACAGAAATCATTTGCGTCATTTTGTACAGGGCTTTGGGGCAAAGTGTGGTAAAGTGTGTCACGAAGGGCCTGTAGGTTAGTGGCTGAGCACATAATTTGTATGTCTCAAGTTGTATATCTCTATCTGACAGGTTGGTAAACTACTACCATTCAGAGTAGACAGTACCAGGCTTGATGGACCAGTGATTTGGTTCTGTTTAAAGCAGCTTTCAGCATTCATGCTCCTGCCTCCACACTATGTTGCTTAACCAGAAATGATTTAACAGTTCTGGAGCAATGCAATTTCATCACCCACCCCTAAGGTTATCTCTCCTTCCTCCCAGCATTCTGCATTCAGAATTATTGGAGTCGTCATCGTCTTTGGCGATCACTCGTAGCTGAGTAAGATTGTCTTCCATAAACACGGTTTTAACAATGGGTCCGTAAGTGACTGTGGAGGCCAATTCTGGATCCACACGTCCTTCCACAGTGGGGACATTGGTTTCCATGCAGGAGTTGATCACGGTGTGGATTTGCCAAGCGTGCCTTCCTCTTAGCACGTTTCTCCCTTGCGTCCTGAGATCGAGTTTCTTCAAAGCCCACGACACCTTTGTTAAAGGCTGTTCTCCAACTGGAGCACTCGCAGGCCAGTGTTTCCCAGTTGTCAGTGTTTATACTACATTTTTAAAGATTTGCCTTGAGACAGTCTTTAAACCTCTTTTGTTGACCACCAGCATTATGCTTTCCATTTTTAAGTTTGGAATAGAGTAGTTGCTTTGGAAGACGATCATCAGGCATCCGCACAACATGACCAGTCCAACGAAGCTGATGTTGAAGAATCATTGCTTCAACACTGGTGATCTTTGCTTCTTCCAGTACACTGATATTAGTTCGCCTGTCTTCCCTAGTGATGTGTAAAAATTTTCGGAGACACCGTTGATGGAATCCTTCGAGGAGTTTGAGATGGCGCTTATAAGTGGCCCATGTTTCACAAGCATATAGTAAGGTTCGTAGTACAATAGCTTTGTAAACAAGCATTTTGGTTTCCCTGCGAATGTCCCAGTCCTCAAACACTCTGCACTTCAATCGGGAGAAAGCCGCAGTCACAGAGTACATATGGTTTCAGTTGGGTAAGTTCAGCGTAGTTTAAAGAGGAAATAGCTTAGCCTGCAGTAGTAAGTGTAGGATTGAATTAGAAGCATCAGGGGTTTTAGCAGGGGTTTTGCCAGCTTTCTATTGATAAACGCCTTGCTAGGCTCCCCACCCCCTTTATCTTTCCGTCCTCTGTCAGGATATTAAGAGCAGAGAACGTTTTCAGCATGCCTATTTGATCGATGATACATAATTCCAAGTCAGTGATGGGGAATACTAAAGGCAAATAGGATTGAAAGCAGGAACAAACACTGCTAGTGACTTTAAGATGCAGTGTCTGTTTCTTTCTTTCTTCTTCTCTCTCTCTTCCTGTAGTAGATGTTATCTTCAGGCTATTAGCAGTGGGAGGATTTCTCTTTTTTTGGTGGACCTAGTAAACAAAACAGAATTTTTCAGCCGTGCTTCTGAGCAAACAATACTGAATGAAGCTGCAAAGCTAATCCTGGGAGAGTAAACCCACGGAAGGTTATTAAAGAGGTTGACACTGGGGAATGTTGATGGGCTTTTTACTCCTCTCAGCTCTGGCTTTTCTTTGACCATGGCAAACTAATGGACACTTTATATTTATTTCCGCTTCATTCAGAGTCATGGTAAAAGACTTGTAAAGCTTCACCTCTTGCCCTGCTGCAGAACAAGTTGCTGTAACAGATCAGAGTGTTCTTGGCACAAGCGATGCCCTCTCCCCACTGACAAAAAATCCCTTTGTTGAAATGCTTGGTTTCTTCCCATAGCTTTGGGAAGGGAAGGTGCCGTGGTGATATTTAATATATATATTTCAGTAAAGCTGGTTTTAAACATAAAATGAAAGAAGTTACTAGTGATATTCAAGCAGGAAGACTTTGCATATAGCCCCTGTATTTGGCAGTCTCTCTCTGTGTGTGTGTGTGTGGTGTGGGTGTGTTATGTTAGAATCCTTGTTTTATGTTGTTAGGTAGCAGTCAGCTTTAACGTTTGAAAGGGCTTTCTATTTTTAGTACTTTGGCTCTTTGTTGTTGAGAGCTATTTTAAAATAATCATTAGAATGGCACAACTTCCCTTCCCTGTTGTATCCTTGCACCTGTTATGTAGACAGAAGGAAGAAGCCGAAGGGGGGAAAGTGCTTCCGGTGTCCCGTCCCCCCCTAAAATAATTAATGCAGTTAATAGTTAAATATTTATCTTTTTAAAAATTGTTCAGGCATTTAGGAGTACAAATGAGACATGCTGAATAATGATGATGATGATGATGATGATGATGATGATAATTTTATTTGTACAGTACCTTACCCATCTGACTGGGTTGCCCCAGCCACTCTGGGTAACTTCCAACATATATAAAAACACAGTAAAACATTAAACATAATAATAATTTTATAATAATAGTAGCAGCAAATCAGTACCCAGTTTAGTAAAGGTCTATGAATGTGTTATCATGTGGTGTTTCAACGAACCGTTTCAAAGTAAGGGGGAAAACAGGAAATAGTGCATTGATTGGTATAGGATGTTTTTCTGTTTTGTACCACTGGCTGCTATATTTCTTATTTTTACTGCTTTTATTCGTTCAGCTTAGTTGATTTTTTGTTATGGTATGTGGGTGCTTACATTATTTTGTTGAATTGAAATGAAACTATGATCAAGATGCATTAGAATATTAATTTAGGTGTGCTGTTACATTAGTAGTAACTGGAGGCGATGAGACATGAATATCCTGTTAAATGAAGAATTACATAATATTCCAAAAGTACATACACCAAGTAACTTATCAAGTAACCCTAGCATTAAATAACTAATCCAGTATGAGAACATTAATTTCTTAATGGGTGGCAATTCCAAGTATCATGCAAACCATGGTTAACTTTGCTTTGGTGTGATAACTGAATGCAAAGGTGGACCTAGGGGAGCGTGACTGGGCACGTTGCTTCTGAGGCGCTGCAACGATGAAGTCTAATGGAAGGCTGGGTTGCCAGATTTTGGTGTTGCACAGATCACTACTGAAATCTGAGATGCAAAGGTCTGCCACTGTTGAATGGGTAGCATCATGGTTTGCAACTGGCCTGCAAACTGGAATCGTAAGCCAGGGTTTGAAGGAAGTTGGCAAACCATGCTTTGTGCTAATGATGTAGTTGGACATAATATCTGATTTGACAACCCATAGTTAAAGGTACTGTACGGTGCAACCTACTACTTGACACAAGAATGGTGAACTAATGGAAAATGAAAACAAAGAAAGTAGCTCCAAGTTGTGGTTTGACATCTAAACCATGTTTTGGGTGTGCATAAAGTCTGAATTGATCCTAAGCCAGATTGTCTCCCATGGCAGATCGCAAATTGTGCTTTATTTCCATGACCCAAAAGGCTTGACATCCAGTTATTGCAGTTCTAATGATGTTTGCATTTGTGTATAATTTCTGTTAAGTTGTAAAAGTTTATGGTTAGAGATCTCTTTTCTTTCCTATAGTTTGTTAACTGTTCTTTATATGATTTATTCTAAAAGCACTACTAGTTTGTGCATGCTTTGGGAGGGTATATAATAGAAATATTAATGTGTGGTTTCTAATTTTTACAGTCTAGCATAGTGTCAAAACCACCAGTAGCTTAAAGAAAAGCACATGTCTGTACAGTACACTCAAAATAAGACCATGGATAATGTGACTATCGAAACTAATGGTTAAGAGATACAGAAGTACTGTACAGGCATTGGGCTTCATAGAAAAGGAGGCTGAACAGGAACCCTTAACGGTGCTCTAAAGATGCTATTTTGATTGCTACCCAATTTGACCTATACGTGACACAAAGTGGCATATTAAATTCCTTTCTGAAGACTCAAGAAGCTGGAGTCGCTGGGAGTGTTCAGACGTAACAACCATCCATTGTTTAGCACAATATGAACCACCTTGGCGTTGCACATTTGCTCCTCTTCACTTGTATGCTGCTATCCCTTTCTCTACCTTCCCCCATGGCTCTTGGGAAACCTTTAGTTTGCTCCTGTACTTGCCCTGCAAACTAGGGATGGAAGTTTTGTTTGCAGGAGAAGCACAACCCATAGTCTCAGGGGAGAGAAGGAGAGCAGGAAGCATACAATTTTGAAGGTCCTTTCAAGAGTTGAAGCTACCCTACTAAAAATGTCACTCCCTGCTTAAGAGATCTTGAATAAATTTGCTTTCTGGAAGGTAGATTCAGTAGAATGTCAACATTAATGATTGAGATTGAACAGGAAGACTGGATGCCAGAAAAATCGATGGTGCTGTTAATTTCAGAAAAGGTCTATTTCCTGCTAATTGAAATATTCTGGCAGGAGCTTTCCAACCTATCACTAAAAAAAAATTCTTCAGAAAATGTCATGTTTATATAAAGAAGTGTTTCAGAGAAGAGAGCTACTTAGCGTTACCAATTAGTCTGGAAGACTGTGTTAAAGGCACAGGCACTGAGAGATAATAGCAAGTTGAATCCTGAAATATGTAGCTTTAAAATATGTAAGTCGTATTTAGCTAATTAATAGGGCTGGACTCTCATTTTTAAAAAGTCACTATAATGACATTAATAGAGCTGAAACAATAAGTAACAAATAAAGTGCTATGTTGAAGACAGATGAGTTCCTCGTCACACACCCACACACCTCTAAAAGGCAAGGCATCAAATACCAGAAGCTATTTTTAAAATGGGTTATGGACTTTCTATATGATTATACAGTGGTGCCTCGCTAGATGAATTTAATTTGTTCTGTGAGTCAATTCGTTTTTCGAAAAATTCGTCTTGCGAATCCCATTGATTTTTATTTTTTATTTTTTTCCCATAGGAACGCATTAATTGAATTTCAATGCATTCCTATGGGAAACCGCGATTCGCTAGACAAATTTTTCACGAAACAAATTTGTCTTGCGAGGCAACCTCCGCTCGAAAAATCTCTTCGTTAAGCGAAAAATTCGTCTAGCGAGGCACCACTGTATTGCTTTCTTATGCTGTGGCTACCAGGTACGGTATTTTTAGCAACATGCAAATAACATTATCTGTAGGAAATGCCTCTTTTGCAGGGTCAGGAGAGGCCGCAGTTCCATAGCATCCAGTGTGCTAAACTGAACGAGTGAGAACTTGGTCTTGTTTATCAAGAAATGCACTCACTGTAACTGTAAACTCTGTATAGAATATGTCTGTATGACTTCACCAATGTGTCACAAGATTAGTGAACAGCAGCACAATTTTCCCCCTTCCAAGCACAGCGCCATGGGATAGGCAAACCTGTGGTACCGCTAAGATGGCAGCCAGTATTCCAAGGAGTAACCAGGTCAAGTGGCCTATAAATTTTATGAAATAAACAAACGCAAACAGCAGCATAGCCAAAAGCACAATACCTACAAAAACAGTGAAGTTTGAACACTTCCACTGCTTGCCAATTCCAAGTCCTACTTTAGTAACAGTGCCCCCACATAGACAATTATCTGAGCACTCCATGCAACAAATTTCTATTGGTTGTACAGTTGTAGGAAACCAGTTATACTCTACCACCCACAATACAATTTGCATGTCACAAAGGATGAGGCTTGAGCTCCCAGCATATTGCGGAAACTGTATAAGATGAAGGCCTGAAGTTACAAACGCTTCAGTGAGGGAGCCGAGCACAATGGCATTTTCTGTTTGGGGGAAACTAAAAATCATGCTCTTCCAAATAATCAGCTAGTTGTGGAAGAAAGCTTGTGGTCTGACATAATCAAGGATTTTTGCAAAGTTCCAAGGAGGCCAATAGCAATGCTGTAGTTTGGGGGAAAGACAAAAACAGTGCCTTATTCTTGACAAATAAAGTGGAGTTTAACCACGCAGGGAAATGCTGGCTTTGTTGGCTGTATTTTGCTTAAAAATAACATAGTGGAGGAGGCACTTGTCCAGGATTTCGTGGTGTCGTCTGGAATTCTGAGCTAAGGAAGAGAGGTTTTAAATTCCATTATATATTTTTCTTGTGCTTCACATTAGTCATTTGCCATGAATAACATCTAGAGCCAATTGTGATCATATACTATATATTTCAGGGTACCAGTTGGAAATACACATTTGAAATCCCGTCAGCAGAAAAACAGTGAAGGTGGAAATTAAAGTGGAGAAATGTGCCTATTTCCCTGCAGATCCCCCATTCTCAGTCACTTTCTCTTGGTGTCTTTGGATGCGTTGCTCGTTAGCAACTAGCATAGTTCTGTCCACAGAAAGAGTTGATAAATCTTTCTCTCTATGGTAACTGAATATGGTAAGAGATGTAATTTGCTTCAATTGAAGGAAATTCAGCTAAATGTCATGAGAAAGGTAGAAGGCCAACAATAGAACTAATTGTGCTGTCATTCAGAATTCGTAATGATTCTCATTTTCAGAGGGGATTGTTGTAGGTTACCCATAGATCAAAACTTTTGAAAACGTATCAGCTAACAATATCAGACAATTTAAGTTGTTTTGGTTGGACTTTCTTTAGTATAGTGAGTTCGGCCAGAAGGTGATTTAAGACTCCTTTCTAGTCCTGCAATTTAATAAATAGCCAAGATTTGTCTTTGGCTTATAAGTACGCCACCATTTTCTTAACAAGTTTCCATCAACTTTCTTGATTCCCCAGGCTCTGACTCAAGTTAAACGTTCTTTCTCGTGATCTTGGAGTCTTCTTGTCATGCACCAAGGTGTCATATAAATATTTTAAATAGGAATGGTACAGTACACACTTACTGGGAGTAAATGCAATTGAAAATGCATAGCTCTCTTTTTTTAAAGCTACATTTTAATTTGCACATTTAACAAAGAAAAGGAAGGGGGGAATGATTAAAGAAAGGAAAAGAAGAAAAAGAAATAACATATGAATAATACTAACCAGTTCACATTATGGATACAGTAACTATCAGTGCATGCATTTTAAGTTACACATATAAAAGAATTAATATAAGCTGTCTAGTTGTCCAAATAGGTATCCACATGAAATTGACGTATAGATGAAATATTTTCAAATGTAGCCAAAGCAGACCATTGTGTGATACATGGTGGGTATTTATCCTTTCAAGCTCTTAGCAACCATAAAGGCGTTACAAAATCCACTTTGATTATCCTGCCATTAATCGCTATATGTACTACAGGAATCTAATTTAAATCTGTATGAACTTCTGCAAATGCAGTGGTACCTCGAGTTAAACACCTGAGGTTACAAACGCCTCAGGTTACAAACTCCGCTAACTTGGAAGAGTTACCTCGAGTTGAGAACTTTGCCCCAGGATGAGAACAGAAATTGTGTGCTGGAGGTGCAGTGGCAGCAAGAGGCCCCATTAGCGAAAGCACGCCTCTAGTTAAGAACAGTTTCAGGTTAAGAACGGACCTCCAGAACGAATTAAGTTCGTAACTAGATGTACCACTGTACTGTTAAGGATTTCGCTTATACAAAACTGAAGCATGTAACTACTAGACAAGTCCTTATTATGTGCCTCAATGAGGCATTCTCAGCATTAACATGCCATCTTATTTGTATTAGGCAGTACCTTCCTAGGCAAATGCTGTGGAGTCCAATATATTCTAAATATTGTTTTTTGTGTAGCTGAATCTCAATTACAACTCTAAGGAAACAGTCTGTATAGATTCTAAATAATTTTCCATTGTTAAGGCTCTATGATACAATCTAATTCCTCATTCCACACCTCTCTGAGTTCATGAAAAGTTACCTAATGATATCCATTTATAAGCAGTGCTAAGTTTATAAGCAGTTATAGGTTTAGCTTTCTGCAAGGATCCAACAATTTAAAAGATGCTGAAGTGTTGAAAGGAGAATGGGCCAGAAACAGACACAAACAGATGTTGTAATTGAAGATACTGCCATTCTGTTCGCATTGAAATTGATATTTACACTGTAAAATTGGAAATGACAAAAAAATTATCCATCTGAACCTATCAGCTCATCTAATATATATATGTCCCACATTCAGCTCATTGCTTCCACAAAAAGGTTGCCTCTTGCTTTCAATTCTGGATTACCCCATAAAGTTAATTTGTGAGCCTATGGGTCAGCTTGTGAGTGACAACCCGGTTTACACCACATCTCTCTGGTTGCTAAAACTGAAGCTGGTATAGGTACTTTCTTTTTATTATACTTTTTTATCTTTTAAGTAGACCTCAAATATAGATATCCAAATGGGGGTGTTAAATAATCCGTGTCTAAAATTACTCCACATGGGGTATTCTTAGCAGGAAGAACTTACCAGTGATTTGTACATGAGACAAATATGCCTTATGATATAAACTAATATCTGGAAAATTAAAATCTTCTGATATTGACAGCAGCCTTTTCTTAAGTTAAAAATAAAGTGGAGAATTATCCCCAATAAACTCCCTAAATAATCTTAATAATAATGTGAAATTAATATTTTGAAAACATACTTGGGGAATATATAGTGATGTATATTATTTGCGGCAGAATATTCATCTTAACTGAATTAACCTTACCCCAAATACTAAATTTAAGTGATGCCTGCCTTTCCAGATCATTGGAAACCTCCTTTATTAGCCTGTTCAAATTCAATTTAACTATTTGAGACATATCTTTTGGACCCAAAATGCCTAGATATGTTAAGATCTCTGGGTACCAACAAAATCACCCGGTGGTATATGAAGTTGCTGATGTACAATTGCCCATTCTTGTTTTGATCAATTAATTGTATCCCCTGACATTCCACAAAAACTACTAATTGCTTTTATTAATTCTGGTATAGACGTTTCATGTCTAGTAAATAAATAAAACTAAATTCTACTAGTTCATGAATAAAAACATAAATTTCCCTATTCTGTCTGATTGTACATGCCATTGGTTGCATTTGGTTCGTATTGGTGGAGGGTCTGCAGGGGTTTCCCCCCTTTAAAATAGAAAGAGTACCTGCATGGGTTGGATAATCCACCGAGTGTGTTAACACATACAACTGGTGTTGTGGGAACTATAGTGACAGCCGTAAAGACTTCTGGGAGGTATTTCCTAGAGGTTAGCCAGAATATAGATATGACCTAAAATGTGCACATGAGCATTAACACCAGAAGTTACACTTAATCTTGTTTACTTTTTTAAATCCGGTACTCTGTTAGACCAATTGAAACAGCTTGAGCTGTTTTGTACTAGTTTTTGAGAACAGTGTGCCCCTATGTTATAGAACTCAGCTCAAGCAAAATCTTGTTGTTTATTCCCATGAAGATTTTATCCTCTATGGAACCATAAACCTCTGTTAGAATTTACTGAATCTGTAGATTTTATGAGCACAGTTCATAGACTTGTTACGTTATGGGCTCCATAAAAGGAGAGTTACTGTATATTTTTATACAGCTTTTCAGTCTCCAAAGCCGCTTAATGCTTCACATGTGATGTAATAAATATGTGTATGTCTGCAAATAACAGGATTTGTTTGGGGGGGAAATGGAAAACAGGCAAGTATCTAATCATGTGTGGACAGTAAATTTGTTATCTACCAGTTATTTGTCTTCACTCGTTTTTTATTGTTTTATTGTTTTTTATTGTTTTGTTGGGATTTAAACCAAAGGATTGGTCATTTTTTATTTCCTGTGGAAAGTTGCTGCTCAGTTCAAGGACCAGCTTATTTCTTCAAAAGAGAGAGGATAAGAACCAACAGTTTAATATATTAATTCATTATACAGTGCACTGTTAAATGCCAAATTATGTGCAGAATTAATGAAAGCAAGGCAAGCTATGCCTGCAGGCTTACAATCTAAATGAAACATAAAACATGATGAGAAAGAAAAGGTGATGGAGAGGCTAAGGAAGACAACACCAGGTACAAAAAGCCAAGGCAAATGTATGTGTTTAGACACATTTTAAAAATTTGGCAATATTGGGGGGCAGCGAATCCCAACAGTATATTGTTGGGAAAGGCCTGTAAAAGAGAGTTAGAACTGGATATCCTGGGTTAAAGAAATGACTTGTCCCTGAGGACCGAAGCATGCAAGATGTTTTATAGTAGAACTATGGAAGAAAGATAAAGAAAATACTAAAGTAAATACTGGTAGCTTATAATGAATTGGATAGGGTAGGAGAAAGTGAAGAAAACAGATAAAAGAGGGGGCAGACAGAGAAGATCAAACTGGTGCCACTGGTAGGTGGGGGGGGAGGGAGGCCAAGAGGAACACAGTGATCAAGATCAGACAGCCTTTTCTTATCAGACAGAGGCATCTGCATTCATTACCCAAGTTGGTTTTAATAGGCATAACCTACAAGAGCCATTTTTATGCAAACCTTGTGGAATTGGAAGCGGAATTAGAGTCTAGAACAGTGCATTTTGCACAGGAACTGTTCTCCATAGATTCTTTTCTACCTACCCTTACAAGTTGTTTACAACTTTCCCAACAATTTATTGCATATTGAAGTCACTTATAAATATATAGCACTTTGAATTTACCCTTCTTCCCCTTTAAGATTGCTATTGGGCTTCCTTTTCTCAACTTTTTTCATATTCCTGTATTCAAGAATATTAATTTTGCTTCTGATATTGTTTCTATTATCGTGTCTATTCTCAAAATGTTTTAAGCTGCTCCTCACTCCCATTCATTCTCATCTTAATTGTGATAAACATCTACCCACAATGAACTCTTAAGTGAAAATTCAGCCAAATGCTGCTGTAGTTTGAAACACCCTGACTACATTTTAAAAGACGTTATTGTATCCTCAAAGTGAAGGCTTGGACATTATTATTTGTGAAGGTTCAATGTCAACCACTTTTAGCCTCCAGACATTCATGCTTCCTAGCATAAACATGTGGCGTCCTCTGTTTCTTGAAATATTTTTCCTACAATTTTCGTCCTGGTCCTGGCAATAAACATGTGGTCTAGATTTTCCCAGCTGTTACTTCAAAACAAAACAAAATCCTTACATCATTGTTCATTCCAAAATGTTTGAATGGGCAAAATCATGGTATCATTATGATTTCTAAACACACAGGTAGCATGGGGTGGTGGGGTTTTGTCTCTATGGTTAATAAATATAAATAACATTGCGATCAGATGAACACTCCACTCCAAAAGGTTATTCAGAGCTGAATTGGAGCACATATTAGAGAATCAAGGAATGAATCAAGTGTGCTATTTTTTGTTACACTGAGAGCTTTTTCCTACAGAGATGTGGTATTAAATTTAAATGTTTTATTATGAATAATGTGCTCTTTAAAACTGTATCTTTTGTACGCCACTGCACAAATACCAATCAATCTCTCTCTTGTAGAAAAGAGATTTTGTGGTATCTGTTTAGTCTTCATTGTGGTACCTTAAAATGGAGGAGACTGGTGGAATCGGTTGATTTCAAATGTTTGTGTTGTTTTTAGAAGTGAAACTGTTTTCCATCGTTTTAACATTTGCTTTATTGTTGTAACCTTTATTTGTTTTATAATTGCATTTTTAAATTCATTTATAAACTGAATATATGACAAAATGGCTTTTAAATGGTTTACAACTAGAAAATGAACGATAAAATTCATGCATAATGAAAATGTGCAATAACAATTCCATCAGATCATTAAAATATCCTTAATGCAATAAGACAAACCAGTTAACAATTAACACAATGAAAAAAAGATAAAGCCAGCTTTGGCTGGCACCTAAAAATGTGTAATGATAGCACCAGGTGAGGCTTCCTAGGGAGAGCATTCTATGAGCTGGAAGCCACCACTGAAAAGGCCCGTTCTCATTTTGCCACCCTCCAGGCCTCCTGTGGGTTATGTGTGACAGCTTGGTTTGCGTGTATTGTTATAAAAGCATTTAAGGTTACAGAAAGGTTGTTTTGACATGCCATTCTTTTAATGTCAATTATCTGCAAGTCTAAATTATCTCTGCTGTGTCATCATCCTATAACATCATTAGAAAGATAGTAAATAATACAGAGCACAGGTAGCTTTTATTATGTACAAATTGTGGTGTTTTGAAATAGTCTGGTTGAGAATAGAGAAATGGAGTTTAAGATCTATTATCTGAATGGCAGTGCCTCTGAAATGTCCTGAAGCTCTGGCCTCCCTGTGGGCTAGGAGTGTATAATAAATGAAAAACTGACCAGGCATTTCAGATAATCTTAGTGAAAAGGTGCTGCTTTGCAGATTTCTGCTACCTATAAAACCATAATGGCTTTAGGCAATGTTCCTAGTCTCGGTGGAGATTTTTGAAATTCTTTCTGTTTCCTTATATGGATTGGATTCCTTTATTGAGATTTCAGTGAACTCGGGAGTTCAGAGTATGTACATATGGCTTTGATAATAATGGAATCTCTTCCCCTAGGTGAGATGAAGGATATTAAGAAGTCAACATGAAGGGAATGGAGGATATTCCAAGAGTTTAACGCCAAGCCACACATGACAAGACAATTTATGCTACTACAGTTTGTAATTCTAAATTCTAAATTGAATTATCAATCACCAATAAGATGTCAATTATTGCATGGTTATGTTAAATCCTTTCAAAATCCATCAGTGATGTGTCAGGGCTGCTTTTGTTGTTGCTGCTATTTGCTAATTTCCTTGCCCACCCTTCACCATGAAGTTGCAGAGCAGTTTGCAACAATTTAAAAACGCATTATTACGAACAGTTAAAATAGAGAATAGTCTTAAAAATTATATCTCAGGTGTCACAGTAAACAGGTGTGTTTTCAGTATCTGACAAAAACTACATAATGAAAGAGCCAGGCACACCTCTCTGGGAACAAAGAGGACCTCTTCATATGATTTTAACCCCCAAGAGCATCTATTGCAGGCATCCCCAAACTTCGGCCCTCCAGATGTTTTGGACTACAATTCCCATCTTCCCCAACCATTGGTCCTGTTAGCTAGGGATCATGGGAGTTGTAGGCCAAAACATCTGGAGAGCCACAGTTTGGGGATGCCTGACCTATAGGGAATGAGGTTGTCTTTCAGATATTTGGGCAGTAAGTCTTTTAGGGCTTTAACCATGAATGTGAGCACCTTGAATTGGGCTCAGAAATGAACTGGCAACCAACACTATGTAGGATTAGATTCTTTGTAGGTTCCTGGCAGTGCCTAAGGGTTTCTGGTGAGTTTTGCAACAGGTGAAGAAGAATGCGAAGTTTGTGGGACTGGGACAGGTCCAAAATCAATAAAGCTGCCCTCAAGTAGAAAAGTACAGTAGTTGGACCGGCCAAAAAAAGTCCTTTTGGGGGGGGGTATTATAGGGCTGGCCCTAGAATAAATAGCACCTGAACAAGGAGCATGTTTGGCTCCCTACCCACTTCCACTTAGTTTTGCAGCTTTGCCAAATTGTGTGGCTTGTGCAGGTTTGCAAAAACCTAGTGGTGTAATAAGCCTTACTGCTCCTACGCTTTCCCAGAAATGACAATGAAAAGCGCCCAGAACTACTTTTCAGCAATTTCCTGCTTTGTTGCCAGTGCTTTCCTGTTCTGTTTTGGACAGTAGGCCTATGTTTGTATTTTCCCCCCTCTTCAGCTGGAACTTGCTGGAGCTCAGTTCTGGCACCTCTCAGGTGGGCTGCATTGCCATTCTAAGAACAAGGGCCTCGAGGCATTCATAGTGAGTTCCAGCTCCTCTTTTTCTAGAAAAATAGCACTGTGCTTCTCTCTCCTTTTTGAGATGCTTCTCTTTTGTGGGCATGTTACTATAGTTACAGAATAACTATAACCTGACTGCTTATAGTATTAATAAATCCCAAAATCCATTTTAGGGTAGTGTCTTTATTAAGCCAGCCAAAATTACTCAGGCTGGTGTGCAAGCTTCCAAATTCCCCAGAACTCTTCATCAGGCTAGATAGTAAAAATGAAAAAGGGGTGGGGGTGGAGAGATTGTTGGGCATGTTAGCTGTTCCTGCATCTTCAAACAGAATAAGTATTATATGATTATGTTGTTGTTGTTGTTGTTGTTGTTGTTGTTGTTGTTGTTGTTTAGTCGTTTAGTCGTGTCCGACTCATCGTGACCCCATGGACCATAGCATGCCAGGCACTCCTGTCTTCCACTGCCTCCCGCAGTTTGGTCAAACTCATGTTTGTAGCTTCGAGAACACTGTCCAACCATCTCGTCCTCTGTCGTCCCCTTCTCCTAGTGCCCTCCATCTTTCCCAACATCAAGGTCTTTTCCAAGGATTCTTCTCTTCTCATGAGGTGGCCAAAGTATTGGAGCCTCAGCTTCACGATCTGTCCTTCCAGTGAGCACTCAGGGCTGATTTCCTTCAGAATGGATAGGTTTGATCTTCTTGCAGTCCATGGGACTCTCAAGAGTCTCCTCCAGCACCATAATTCAAAAGCATCAATTCTTCGGCGATCAGCCTTCTTTATGGTCCAGCTCTCACTTCCATACATCACTACTGGGAAAACCATAGCTTTAACTATACAGACCTTTGTAGGCAAGGTGATGTCTCTGCTTTTTAAGATGCTGTCTAGGTTTGTCATTGCTTTTCTCCCAAGAAGCAGGTGTCTTTTAATTTCGTGACTGCTTCGTGACCATTGCTGTTGCTTACACCATCTACAGTGATCAAGGAGCCCAAGAAAGTAAAATCTCTCACTGCCTCCATTTCTTCCCCTTCTATTTGCCAGGAGGTGATGGGACCAGTGGCCATGATCTTGGTTTTTTTGATGTTGAGCTTCAGACCATATTTTGCGCTCTCCTCTTTCACCCTCATTAAAAGGTTCTTTAATTCCTCCTCGCTTTCTGCCATCAAGGTTGTGTCATCTGCATATCTGAGGTTGTTGATATTTCTTCCGGCAATCTTAATTCCGGCTTGGGATTCATCTAGTCCAGCCTTTCGCATGATGAATTCTGCATATAAGTTAAATAAGCAGGGAGACAATATACAACCTTGTCGTACTCCTTTCCCAATTTTGAACCAATCAGTTGTTCCATATCCAGTTCTAACTGTAGCTTCTTGTCCCACATAGAGATTTCTCAGGAGAAAGATGAGGTGATCAGGCACTCCCATTTCTTTAAGAACTTGCCATAGTTTGCTGTGGTCGACACAGTCAAAGGCTTTTGCATAGTCAATGAAGCAGAAGTAGACATTTTTCTGGAACTCTCTAGCTTTCTCCATAATCCAGCGCATGTTTGCTATTTGGTCTCTGGTTCCTCTGCCCCTTCGAAATCCAGCTTGCACTTCTGGGAGTTCTCGGTCCACATACTGCCTAAGCCTGCCTTGTAGAATTTTAAGCATAACCTTGCTAGCGTGTGAAATGAGCGCTATTGTGCGGTAGTTGGAGCATTCTTTGGCACTGCCCTTCTTTGGAATTGGGATGTAGACTGATCTTCTCCAATCCTCTGGCCATTGCTGAGTTTTCCAAACTTGCTGGCATATTGGGTGTAGCACCTTAACAGCATCATCTTTTAAAATTTTAAATAGTTCAGCTGGAATATCATCACTTCCACTGGCCTTGTTATTAGCAATGCTTTCTAAGGCCCATTTGACTTTACTCTCCAAGATGTCTGGCTCAAGGTCAGCAACCACACTACCTGAGGTGTACGAGACCTCCATATCTTTCTGGTATAATTCCTCTGTGTATTCTTGCCACCTCTTCTTGATGTCTTCTGCTTCTGTGAGGTCCTTACCACTTTTGTCCTTTATTATGGTAATCTTTGTACGACATGTTCCTTTCATATCTCCAATTTTCTTGAACAGATCTCTGGTTTTCCCCATTCTATGATTATACTCCATTGGTAATAGAGTGCCATTGATCCCTATATAAAGCTGGCTTGTTAGGAGACAGACCACTCACTGATCTACTTTCTGCTCAGATAAGCAAGCAGGTTTCCCAGCCTTGATACCCAAGTTCACTTATTATTATTTAAAAAAAACCTGGAGATCTGAATTGGGATTGAACCTGGGATCTTCTGCATTCAAACTGCCATTGCACCTCATCCCAAAAATCTAAAAAATCTAAGTAAGTGACCCTTACAACAACCCTTTAAAGTAGGTCTTATAGTCTGAGGGATAAAAGGGTTGTCAGGTCATCCAGTGAATTCATGTCTGAAGGGAACGTGGAATCATAGCTCATGCTGTTAACCCTTATGCTGCATCATGTTGTTCGCACCTGATTCTTAAGTTGCTTCTTTTACCGGTACTCCTACAGTACCATGTTATGGTGTGCTATTTTATTTTCTACAATGTAAAGCCATGTTCTTCTGTTCCTAGTATTAAATGCTGAAATGCTGGTCAGTCCTCAATGCATCCTGCCAGCATATGCCACATTGACTTAATTGGGATTTACTGAATATTTTTTTAAAAAATAAATAAAATAAAGCATTTATATATCACTTTTCAAGTTGTATCTAAATGGTGTAAATAAACCTCCCAAAGCATACAATTTTTGAAAAGCAATGTGGCATCAGGAAAAATCAATGCAATAAACAGGAGAAGCTAGAGGCCTATTCTTTGTGAAATAGGTGATCTACTTGAGGAATCTTGGCTGCTCAAGGAGTATTATTTGCTCTTTAGCACCACCTTTGGAGAAATTCAAGGTAAAAGAGAAAGCCATGTGGTTTGGTCGAATTGAATTTTGTTCATTGTATGTAACTCTTGTTAAATAGGGTCCCTTTGAACTCTACAATTCTGTGACTAGGGCAGGCATCCCCAGACTTCGGCCCTCCAGATGTTTTGGACTACAATTCCCATCTTCCCCGACCACTGGTCCTGTTAGCTAGGGATCATGGGAGTTGTAGGCCAAAACATCTGGAGGGTCACAGTTTGGGGATGCCTGCTCTAGGGTATCATATGTTGAAATCTGTTCACGCAAGGATTCCACTAAACTCTTTATAATTTGATATAATTTGATTAAAAGTAGAAACGGCACTTGTAACAATAGAACACAAAGCATCACAAGCAAAATATTAAGATCAAGTTTGATATGAGTGTTTCCTTTTTTAAAAAAATTAAAGAATGAATTAGCCCAATGAAACAAAAAGCTGGTGCACTTTAGTTGCCGAGTTCCTAGCTTTACTGGATGGGGAAATTCTTGCTTATAAATTCTCTTGAAACTTTGAATCTGGAAACTTTCCAAGCAGTGTAGGGGAACTTGTTGAGACGTGAAAGGTACCAGCATGCTTTTCAGAAGGTTGCAAGTGGCACGTCCCCTTTGCTCCTAGTGCCAAGCTCTTTGAATCATGCACCTTATTACTGTATTTTAGATAAATGAGTGAGTTTTACAACTTTAGAATGGGGCTAGTGAATTGGCATCCTCATGAATGTTCTTTATTAGAATACAGCTAGATTTGGTGGCACCTTGACCCACATTCATAAAGTGTGGGGTGGGGTGTTTTTGTTTGGGCAATTTAAAGTCCAACACGGGCAAGAGAAGAGTGCTGCCCCCTGTCTGTAGTCACCCCCCAACCATAGCTGCCAAGTTTTCGCTTTTCTCGCAAGAAAGCCTATTCAGCATAAGGGAAAATCCCTGTAAAAAAGGGATAACTTGGCAGCTATGCCCCCAACCCCTTCTATTTGAAAGCAGTTTTTCTCTTAATAAGTGACACCCAATACCAAAGGAAAAAAAACTGCTTGTAAACAGTGTTCGGTGAGAAGGACAGCTCATCTACTCACGTAGTTCTTTTAATACCTCTGCCACTTTACGGGGATTCAACTACAAACCTGATTTTGCACACAGAAAACTGCAGTGCTGGCCTGTCTAGTTTGGCTCTTAAAAGGTGAATCATAGATCACTTATAGCCACTTATAGCCACTTCCATTCCATCTTTATGGAATGGAGAGATACGGCTGCAAATGTTTGAGTGCATAGAAATGTTGTGGGAAAGGAACATTTTCCTTTTTTATGTTTAATTTCTTATTTAGAGTTAGAAAAATATTTAGAAGAGGCAAGAGCAAGTGAAATACTAATGAGAAAAATATATATTCTAAATATATTGCCTTTATGTGTATTTAGTGCTCCATTAATTTTTCTCTGTGTGTGTCTTGTCTTGTTACTTTGTTTAAATTGTTACTGTGAAAGTTGCTCCTGCGAAAAATGCTTTCGTCCCTTGGTTAACAAGGTCAGAAATATTGCAACAGCTTGAAAATGGGAACACCTCTAATAAACCTCACTTCATCTTCCCTGCTTACTCCTGCTCACAGAGCTGTACAGCTCCTGTGTCCATCACTAGGCAGTGTTTGCAGAACTCGGCAATGGGTGATATAAGTGGGGAGATCTCCAGAATTATTCAAGAAAAGCTGATGCGAATGAAAGTGATGGTGGAGTGCTCATTTTCCAACTTAAGTGCACAATCCAGGGATTCTGTATGCAGGCCAGTACAATGTGTCATTCTCAACAGGATTAGCATGAAGCCAGTAGACCATGGGTAGGCAAACTAAGGCCCAGGGGCCGGATCTGACCCAATCGCCTTCTAAATCCAGCCCGCAGACGGTCCGGGAATCAGTGTGTTTTTACATGAGTAGAATGTGTGCTTTTATTTAAAATGCACCTCTGGGTTATTTGTGGGGCATAGGAATTTGTTTACCCCCCTCCAAAAAATATATAGTCTGCCCTCCCCACAAGGTCTGAGGGACAGTGACCGGCCCCCTGCTGAAATAGTTTGCTGACCCCTGCAGTGGACCAAGTGAAGAGGCACCATTGAGAAATGACAGAAGAACCTTTGTTGCATGGTCATTTCTGCATAGCAGTAGGGCTGATACACCCTGAACCGTGCCACTGAATAAAGACACCCACACACTGCTTTCAAAGCCTCGAGTCAGTTTATCTACTGAGTCGAGGATGCTCTGAAACATAGTCAGTTGGTGTTTTCCCTCTGAAACCCTAGGAAATCAACTTTCTGTGGCTGACCAAGTCACAGTTTGCTAAAAATATAACTTAAGCTTCCTTGAGGCAAGGCAGAAAATGAAGAATAAACTCATTATCCTACTGAAGAAGCCAGATCTACTCCTACGGATTAATTCACAAAGTGTTTCATAATGCAGTTTTACCAGTTCGTCTTGCTGACTGCAGAACTTGGCATAGTTTACGTGTGTACGAGTGTCTTATCCACTTCTCATGATCACTGCACAGAATTTTAGAGTTCCCATTGCTCTAGGGTTTGGCAGTAGCTGCAGATGAGTAAATGCGTAGAAGTTTGAGATGCTAGGGGAAGTGTTATTCCCAGCTATTTAAAGAAGAAAAGACTGCTTTAATGTTCTTTGTTTTGTTTTAGTTTTATTTTATTATTTTTATTAAAAAAAGCTGTGAAGAAGAGTGAATCTATTCCAAGTGTGTTCTCTCCCCCTGTTTCCTTTTTCTGTGTGTGAATGATGAGAGGTGAGTATGAGATTGAAAATCTCAAGCCGCCTTGATTTTATCTCTGTGCGCAAAACTGAACGTTTCTGATCTTTCAGGGCTGGATCTAGTAGATTGCCGGAATATAACTTCAGAAATCAGGAAAATAAGAATTTGTTTATTTGTTTAGTGCATATTTAATGCAGGCCTGGCCAGGATGCAGGCCTGGCCAGGATGCGGGGGCACAGCTGAGTCTCTCAGCCTGTGTGCGTGTGCGTGCGCATGGCAATGTGTGGCAAACTGGGTCTTTGGCTGGATCTAGACCCATCAAAGAAGTGTGTCAAACTTTGTGTGAGAAATCGAGTAAGCAAAAACAGAACTCCACAGCGCCATTGGGTGTCACAGTGTTAGAATGCATAAACAACTCATATAAAGTGTTCTTTCTTTGGCAATGTAGCTGAGTCTTGGGACCCACCAAGGTGACACTGTCTCTTCCAAGGCTGTATCGCCACACTGTGGCTCCAGTCCAAATAATGTGTCAGGAGAGCTATGGCCTGGCCAGGACGCAGGACTCTGCATGGTTTAAAGGTAAAGGGTAAAGGGACCCCTGACCATTAGGTCCAGTCGTGACCGACTCTGGGGTTGCGGCGCTCATCTCACGTTATTGGCCGAGGGAGACAGTACAGCTTCCAGGTCATGTGGCCAGCATGACTAAGCCGCTTCTGGCGAACCAGAGCAGGACACGGAAATGCCATTTACCTTTCTGCTGTAGCTGTACCTATTTATCTGCTTGCACTTTGACATGCTTTCGAACTGCTAGGTTGGCAGGAGCTGGGACCGAGCAACGGGAGCTCACCCCGTCACGGGGATTCGAACTGCTGACCTTCTGATCGGCAAGCCCTAGGCTCTGTGCTTTAACCCACAGCGCCACCCGCGTCCCTGCATGGTTTCCAAACCCATTCAAAGTACAACAGCAGCAGGGCCTTCGAACTTTGTTATATCCACATCACCTCGTTCTACCACCTGTGCACTGGGAGAGGGAAGCCAGAAGTGAGACTTTGCATGCAATTTAGAATCCTTTGTGCTTAGGGCTCTGATCTCCCAAATTCCAAATAAGAGAGATCCTGGGGTTTTTTTGAGTAGTGAAATAAATATCATTATCATGTAAGGAATGTCAGAATATTTGGAATACTCTTAGTGTTCTGAGGGGGGGGCAATAATAGAGAATGGGGGCTGATAGTGTTGCCCCTAGGAATGTTCCACTCTCAGCAATACTCTAGTTTCGTTGTAGAGGATAATGTTGGGGTATGCAGATCTTGAAATAGGACTTTCTGAGTCAGGGGCCTGACCCAGGACTGTATGAAAATTGATCTCGTTAGCCAGAGAAAGGAAAAGGCCTGTGGACCATTAACTATTGTGATTGGCAGTCAGAGTGAGGCCTCCAGATTGACTAACGGTAGATGTTATACTAGGAGTTTGGCCTTCCATTGCTCAACAGAGCAGGCCCTCTTATATGTCTGCACTTAGAGCTCTGGTAAAAGGTAAAGGACCCCTGGACAGTTAAGTCCAGTCAAAGGCAACTATGGGGTACGGTGCTAATCTCTCTTTTCAGGCTGATGGAGTTTTTCCACAGACAGCTTTCCGGGTCGTGGCCAACATGACTAAACTGCTACTGGCGCACGGAGGACTATAACAAGTGCCAGAGCTCATGGAAATGCCGTTTATCTTCCCATTGCAGTGGTACCTATTTATCTTCTTTCACTGGTATGCTTTCAAACTTCTAGGCTGACAGAAGCTGGGACAGAGCAACAGTAGCTCACCACTTTACTTGGAGCTCCTGCTCAAGTTCAAGACATAGCTTAGACCAGACATCCCCAGACTTAGCTAGGAATCATGGGAGTTGTAGGCCAAAACATCTGGAGGGCCGCAGTTTGGGGATGCCTGGCTTAGACTCTCAGCTCCCAAGGGATCCTGGAGCTGCAGGCGTGGCTCTTGTCGTGACAGAATGCCAGCCAGCCTGCACTCTTGCCCTTCAGAAATTTGCTCAATTTTTACAGGATTTCCAGTGTGCTCACATTGATTGCACATTGACTGCACAATGTGCACATTGATTGCACATTGAAAGCGGAAGTGTCCACAGCTCTGAAATTTGACATCTGCACTGGTTATAGTGCTTGAAGGGTGCTAATTACTCTATGAAAAAAACCCAAATTCTTAAGCTCCCCTCAAAATAAAGTTAACCCAATTTCCCAAATTGAGAACCAAACAGCCTGTTTAAAAATAGCCCACAGCACAGCCCACATGAGACCGCATTACATTCAGACTGCAAGGAGTGCAAGAATCACATTTTAAATTCTCACCCCCCCCCCAACACACATAACACTCCCTGGACAAGAAAAGTTAGCATATGAAAGAAAAGGGATCTGACCTAGATTTTCTCTCTCGAACATGCCAATTTCTCTGAACAGGGCATTCAAACACGTGTTTCCTCACTAGGGATAGAGGAAGAATCCATTTTAAGTGGATTTATACACAGAATCTGACAGCTGTAACATGATTAAGCTTTGCTGTCACTGGATTGACTCTTATGTTGAGCATTGTCTTACATCCAAGCTGCTCATACATTGCTGGGTATTTGAAAACTGACTAATACTTTATATCAAAAATTGTATGCAGGGCCGGCTCTAAGGCAAGGCTGGGTGGCGCCAGGCGCTGGGCCGCCAGACAGCCGCGCTGGGAAATGGGGCGGGGGGGGCGCCAGAGGGATCTTCGCACCAGAGCGCCAGATATGCTTAAGACGGCCCTGATTGTATGCAAAAATACATCTAACATACATAAGTCTAAAAGTCAAGCCCTATGCTCACTTATACTTCTACAGTGTGCGTACATTGTTCTACCTACCTACCTACCTACCTACCTACCTACCTACCTACCTATCATCTGTCTGTCTGTCTGTCTGTCTGTCTGTCTGTCTGTCTATCTATCTCTACCCACCCCACCCCACACACCCCAGAATATATGTGTATGTAATTAATAATTCATGTAGTATGTTGGAATTGTTCATATTTTTAGTGGACCAATGAGGGTGCAGGGACTTATTTCTCATTTAGATTAAGGAGTGAGACAGGAAACGGATAAACTCAGCATTGAGATTTACAAAAAACTCCCTATACTTCACTCTGATATGGGGTACTGTCCAGGATCCATCTATGCTATGAAATACAGTCTGTATTACATAGGGTGTTTTGTTCAAAGTGGAGTTTGGCTCTGTGAATGTTTTCAGAAATGTTCTCTGTTCCAGTGATCAAGTCATTGTTCACAACACTTGGACCATTTGGATGTCATTTTAGTCTTGGTTAATTTTTTTTATAGATTTCATTTATTTCAGTTGAGTCTGGGTACTGCATCAGTGTGCATAGGATTGTGGCAAATGGTTTTACGTATGTACAGTATTTGTAATTAGCTTCCTTGTTAATGTGGGGTGCTTGTTTTAATGTACAAATTTGACTATGCTTTTTTTTAAAAAAAAAACTTACTGAATATCTTCATGTAAAGAAACATTATTTTTTCCTAGTCATAGTATGGGCTGAACATAATAAATGTGATTTATGCAAACTCTTGCCAAGAATGGTTCCATTGATCTACCCTGACATGCATGATTCACAATATGCCTGACTGATAAAACTGCTCCCTCTTCTGTTCAGTCACAGTTATTTCTGTGACTCTAATTATTATTCAGAGTGAAATATTTAAATGTTTATGCTACAGAAACAGTTATAGAACTGTATTTCAACAGATTTTGAATGGGACCCCAGATGAGTTGTCTGTGATTTGATCAGAATGTGGTACTAGAATTTTGTGAGTTCCATTTTAAAAATAAAACATAAAAATATGACCTGCAGCTTCTTCTTACACTCTATTATTTTATGCCCACATTTCTTTTGAGTCCCTTACACTGTCAGTCTGTTTCCAGAAGCCCTGTCTATGTCTGAACTCACTTTTCATCCACTTTTGTCTTGTTGATTCTTTGCATTCAAGTCTGTGACAGTTGGGCAGATGTTGAAGATCACCATTCAGCCCAGTGTTGACAGGATTATTTCAGGCCACTGTAAAAGAGCATATTGCATTATAGGTCAGATGTATGCATTTATGTTCAACATGGTGAGTATTCTGCTACCCTCTGGAGAACATTGTGACCCTTGGAGAGGAAGTAGGGATCATTACTACAGGGTACCTCAGATACATCAGAACAACTTGAGGGACAATCCCTGCCCCATTACTATTCCCTCTCTCCATAGTTGGAAGGATAGCTGGGATTTGTTGAGTGCTTCCATTCCAGCTTCAACATGAAAAATGCCATTCACCCTCTCTAGCACTGAGCTTGCTTTTATGCTGTTTCCAAGTAGTACGATTCCAAGAATGTTCCAATAAGCTTCTTGGGAGATGACAGCTTGGAGCTCAGGAGAAGAACCTGACTTGGTGCTGTGCTTCATAAGTGTAGTACATGATGAGAGCCAGACTCTACCGTATGGGAGAGAGTGTGTGTCTTAGCAGTGAAAAATCCCTGGGAGGTCATCCACTCCTTACCTTCAGGTGGCTGCCGGTTGGGGAAGTGTGCAATCACATTAAGTTATTGTATGTACTTTATGGTGGGTGTCTTGGCATTTGGGTACCATGGCTCTCTTTTGCTATCTGGAATAATTGGAAAATCAACCTCAGAGCTGGTGCCTCTTGGGTGATTCATTCATTGATCTCAATTGCTCTGCTAATTAGGTTGTATTTCTTGATTGAAATTCATATCTGAAGATTCACTTTCCTCTTCCCTTCATATTATCTCATGTACTGCAAAGAATCTCTGTTGAAGTTTCCATGGATCATTGTTTGTGAAGAAAGAAAAATACATATCCTTGATCTGTCTAATCATAGATTACTGTTCATTTTTCACAGCTAATCTGCTTTCATATTTAAGGTTGCTGAAGCAGTATTTGCTCTAGTAGGCTTAGGGATTGTTATCCTTTCCCTTATGTTTTAGTGAATGCAGTCTAGTAAGGTATCACGTCACCTGTAGTTATGTTGTTATTTTAATTTAGTAGTCATCTCCCTGGTGATTAACTACAAACGGATGAGCATCCCTTTCTGTGCCTAAGTTGTCTTTCTTTGTGAGATGATTATATCATCTCGAGACACACCTGTGTGGCCTCAAATATATATGTATTGCTAATTGTCCTGAGGCAGTTGAATATCACAAGGCCTTCTTTTTCACAGTGGGTCTTTCAGGATTAATACAATTGCTGCCTTTTTCATTCTGGGATCTGAACATTCTATGTTGGGATTTGTATTGATTCCGCTAAGAATGATTAGTGAGCACAGACTGTATTAAACCATAAAACCAGAGAGCTGCTGCTGCTCAATCTTAAGAAAGAAACACACTGACAGTATGAGATTGTTAGGGCTAAATGGTTTAACAGATTATGACCCTAAATTGTTAAAATTGCCTCACAATTAGACTATTTTCTTCTCGGGAGGCTTTGTCCTGCCAGTTTGCAGAATGTCAGCTGCAAGGAACAGAGTATGTTGAAGACCTTCATGGCAGCCAGAAGGGTTTCCATGAATAGCATTTCAGCAAAAATCAGGAAGTGCAGAGCAGTCGTGCATTTTTCTACAAATCCACAAGGCCATTGATTTATATATGCTGTGCACTGTGCAGTACCTAGCATCTAGCACAGAGGACTTTGGGATAAGCCCAGCTTCCATTATTATTACTATTTTAAAATAAATCTTGGCTGTATGGGAGGAACTCAGCACTGCACTACGTCCGTTGTTCCATCAGTGCAAGAATTTCAGCCAGAGGTGCCGAGTTGCACCCAACATGGGGGTGGGGCCTATCGTGTGTGTGACGTCACACAATGTGCATAGGGAGGAGGTCGCCACAAATATATAGATACTTGTCTCATTTATGGTTGCTACTTTTTATTGCTGTTTTGTTTTTCTGGCTTTTCATGGTTAGTGTGGAAAGGGCTTAACCATACATCCCAGTACAGTCAACATGCTTCGCAAACCTTCGCTTAGCTCAACTCAGGAGGGGGGGGAGCAAAACAACTGTGAGCTCCTTTCCTGGAGCCCACACACTCACACAGTCTGGTCCTGGTAAGCCATTGTTTGCCCTACTATGTTGTGTGAGCCAGGCCAATGTGTCTTGTACTAGGTTTCAACCCTGGTTTCAACATAAACAGTAAGCTGGGATTCTGTAGAAGTGCAGCTGAACTCTGTCACAGTCCTTTCCCCACCCATGTGGGAAAAGGAGCATATGAACTGCACTTGGGCTCATTGAGGCTTGCCCATATAGTGCCAAACCATAGTTTAGCCTCAGAGGTTATGTGTTTCATATCACTTGAAAAATAAGGATGCTAGTGTAGATTTAGGAAGTTGGTGTTCATGTTAGCCTTTAGAAGTTTTAATACCAGCGATACCATCAATAAATTGTTTTGCCATGTAGGAAAAATCATTTTCAATGAATAGAAGGCAGTCCTTTTGTTTTTTATGTCTTTGTCTGCTTAACCAGCTCATAGAATATCTTTGTTCAATACTTAAGGCAGAGTGCATCATGGTTCTTTAACTTCTTGTCAACAAGATTAGTCTATAAACTTGCTAGACATTTGGTCTTTTATTAATGGAATGAACAGGTTTACCTTACATAATCCGGATATTCTGGTTTATTTCAACACAAGGTTTGAAACATATTTGTTTAAAGCAGAAAAGGGCGATTATAAACCTTCCTGGTTTTGTTGGTATTACTCAGTGAAGCTGTCAACATTAAAAAATATACAAATTGTGGGCTACATTCATTGTATTTCCAAGACACTAGTTTCATTCAGATATCTTTTTTCCAGGTACCAAAAGGCTATCTGTGTTCATATGTGTGTGCATGTTCAAATGTTTTCTGTTTGGTTTGCATGCAAGTCAGTACTTTCCATTGGCTGTTAATTTTGGCATGTTCTTTGCAAATACCAGTAGTAAAACACCCAGGTGTGCTTGATTCCCAAGAACTTCATTTCCGACCGCAAATCTTCAAGCTTTATAGAGATCTTGCTACACATCACCGAGGAGCAAGTAGAAGATGTTTGCTTGAGCCTCAATCTTGTACTCAGGTAGCAAGCAGTCTTAGCAAACCCCATGGTCAGGTTGATATTTGAGGGCTTCTTTATAAATGCTGCACACAGAAACAAGAATATACGTAGAGAATGCAAATCAATCTCTGAACAGAATACAGTATAGCATTTATAGTGTAAACTGTGTGTTGTGGAGTGTGTGTGTGTTTTCTACACATACAACTTAGGACACAGCAACTTAGGAGGGTAGACTAGATAAAATGCTAGGAGACTCTTGAGTTTTGTTCTGCTTTGCTTTGTTTTTAGCTGAAACAAGTCATGAGTGTAGAAAGCGTCAGGCCAGAGGAATGGATGTCCTGCACGTGGGGGGAGTGGATGTGGTAATTTCCTAATTTAAATTCCCTCCCTGCACCCCCTCCAAAGGTACTACTTATGGTACCTACTAGGGGATACATATTTTTTTTTTAGGGGAAGGGGGGCAGGAAAAGAACAGAGAAAAGTTTACATTATTGTATTCCTCAGCCTGTTCCACTAATCTTACTCCTCCTCCACCATCTATTGCTGCTTTGAGCTAAGAAAAACGAAGCACGGGAGATAATGTATCCCAGCATCTCTTACAATTTGTCCTCGTACACTGCTCATAACAGGGAAAAGGTTTATGCCACACTTGCTACAGTTTGCATGCTATTAGATTAATGTGAATGAAGGTAATTGTCATGCACATGGTTTGTAAACATACTTGTTAAGAATGGGACTCTTAATAATAGTAATAGTGTGTGCTTTAATGCTTCTTTTTCAGGTTTTTACCTCCCATGGACCAACTGTAATTATGCCAACTTGGTTCTGTTCCCGAGAATGGTTTTGTCATGTGGGCAGATTTGATGAAGCGGGAAAGGTAAGCACTGTGAAGATGAGCAAAAATCTTAAGTGTGGTTTAATGTTACCTGTGCTGAACTCTCGAATACAGCTGGAATCCCCCTTCAAATAGAGAGTTCAGTTGTACCTAATAAAGATGCCCTCTTGGCTCCCATACAATAATTGGAACACAAATGAAAAATGCATGAGCAGACAAAAACTAAGGGGCAGATCTGTTTTCATGAATTTATTTCCATAGTGTTAAAAATGATAACATTGTCATTAGCAACATTGGCACTGGGACTGTGTCCTAAGGTGCCGGTACTAGTATGAAACCATTTATTGGCTGTGTTCACCTGTAATGCTGCACCAAAGCAAGACTTAAGCAAAAGTGCTGGCTTTCATGGAGCCTCCTCCCCAGTTCCTTTAGCTCAGTGTGGTATGGGATTGTGTTTAAGCTTTCTGCTCCTTAACCTTGATGTGCAGCTGAGGTTGTTTCTTGGCTACAGAGGTGATCACGAAGAAGTACCAGATTGAAGTGCCAATGAGGAATATGGTTCTAGGACAGGATTTCCCAAACCTGGGTCTCCAGCTGTTTTTGGACTACAACTTCCACCACCCCTAGCTAGCAGGACCAGTGCTCAGAGATGACAAGAATTCTAGTCCAAAAACAGCCGGAGACTCAAGTTTGGGAAACCCTAAAGCAGGTATCCCCAAACTTGGCCCTCCAGACGTTGTGGGACTACAATTCCCATCATCCCTGACCACTGGTCCTGTTAGCAAGGGATGATGGGAGTTGTAGCCCCGAAACATCTGGAGGGCCACATTTGGAGATGCCTGCCCTAAAGAGAGGCCAGATGACATTTGGTCCTAGCCACGCTGATGGAGTGGACCTCTCTTGTCTCCTCTTTCACTCTGATGCAACCAAATGAAACGCTCTTGGCAGAAGATGGTTCTAGAAAACGAAAAGCCAAATGACACTGCATCCCCACAAGGTCGATGGAGTGGGCCTCGCTATCTCATATCCTCCTGAAATGTAAAGAGGTGACCATGTTTATACAAAGATAGACTCATTGCCTGAACAAGTAGTGCAAGCTTTATCTTCATAGGGGAAACTAAACACACATGACACTGAGGGACAATGCTTCTTCCTTAGAAGCCACTTTCCTCTTTAAGGCAGAGGAAGGCTGCATAGTGTTCTCCCACCAACTACACCCCTAATATTAGGGGGTGTGCCTCACCACAGGAGAGAAAATGCCACAGAAATGAGGGAAGAGAAGCAGCCCCAATTTACCAGATGCTATGTTAAGTAACCATCTCCTTTCCTTCTTTTAGTATCTAGCGGTGTAACTTGCAGGTGTCACGTTGCTGCCAATAAGTATAGAAACAGGCTGAAACGGCTGCATTCCAGTATTGCCATGCACCGAATAGTCTCCATAGCAGCAACCTGCTTTTCTCATTTGTGACTAAATGTGTACACCTGCTCTTCAAATGTTGAAATGAAAGGCATACACCAGAGACATGAAATAAAGATCTTATTGCGTAATACACTTAGAATGCACGATCAAAAGCTTTTTGCAGATCCCTTTGATAGCATTTCCTCCATTTACATTTTTAAAAAAGCTGTAATGGGTTCTTCTGCAGTTAATGTGCAACTCCCAAGTTTCAGAACGGTGTTAATTTATTGAGGGATGCGGGAGTTGCTGCAGTAGTCTTGTGGCATCATAAGAACAAACAGATTTATTGTGAAATAAGCTTTGTGGATGATGAGACAGACTCTAATCTACAAATGTTTACACTACAATAAACCTGTTCGTTCCTTATACAGTCCCAAGATTTCAGGTCGTCTATGTTTTTAAATAGGTCAGTAAGGAGGACTGTTCCGTAGAATTGATAGAAGTCCTTTCCTAATTTACGGGAGTTGAGTTTCGCGTTACAGCCTTGATTGAGAAAACACAACTTTTACTGCTCAATAAGTGTAGTTCAATAAGTGTAGCTTTTTGTGTGCTTTTGAACCATTTCCAATCTGAATTGTTTACCTTTCTGGCCTTCCCTCCTTCTAGTCAGCCTCCACTGGAGACTGAGTAATTCAATCACTCCTGATGCAGAGAATTCCTGTGCTCCTCAGAGGAGGATGCTGATTTCCCCACAAGTCATTGGTGTAACCTTCTTTTCATTTCAAAGGCATGCCCAGATCAATAACCCAGGCAGGAACATGAATGGCGGGGATGGTATCCTTTTTCTGACTCTTATGTGCTAAAGCAGAAAAGAAAAGTCGAGTTTTCATAAGAGTGAAAGATGCCACTCTTATGAATTCAGAAAGAGTGCTTAGCAGAGGTGTGTGAAACATTGATCTTTGCTTGAGACTTTAATACATTTTATCCCAGGTTTTCTTGACTTCCCCATGGTCTATAGTTATCTGCCAGAAGTTCTGCCTCTGGCTTATGCGATATCTTCCCTCATTATTTCCAGACTTAATGTTACGCATGTCAGTTTTCAAAAATCTTCAGGAGAGAGTAATTTTTAATGACTCCCAAGAACAAAAGTATATTGGAAGCTGGTAGTGTTTCAACTGCAGCCTGTGAATTAAGTGGCTTTGTCCTTAATTTTGTTTCTTTCCTTGCAAGTGATCAGAAAATAAATCTACAGAGCTAAGCTGCAATATGTAATTCGGTGAGGATTATTAGAATAGCCTCACTTCTGTTTTGTCAGTGAAAGTGGGAGAGGGTTGTTATTTATTATTTAAGCTATGAAATGGGGGGGGAGAGATTTGGTTCAGCTTTGCCTTTTTTTAAAAGAAGAAGAAGAAGCTGAATTAAAGTATTGTAAGGTTGTCAAATGATTTGTCAAGGGGCTCTAGGGAACAATCAAGACAAAACACAGACTCTGATATTCTTGGCACATGGGTAAAACTGAACAGAGATCTGTACTTGAGATGTGTCCAAGAAAGAAAGTGCTGGAGCCAAATAAATTAGGCTTATGAACTGCTTTAAAACAAGCCCTTTTAGCGACGTGTCTTGATAACATGTTACTAAGCATGCTGAGGTGGTCACTGAATTTCCACCTCTTTCCATGTTTAATTAGAGTATTATTCATAGCTGCCAAGTGATCCCCTATTTTAAGGGCTTTTCCCTTATGCTGAATAGGCTTCCTCGCGAGAAAAGGAAAAACTTGGCAGCTATGGTATTATTTGCCAGTGCTGCTCACATATTTCTGTTTTGGGAGACTAATCCTTTAACTTTATTTCCCAAACAATGCAGCAATTATAACTTCATCACAGATTTCCTGTTTTAGGATCAGGTCAAAATGATTTAAAGGCCTATCAGGACAGGACAATGGGGTTCAGTCACACAGCTAGCAAGAGGCTTAGCAGGATTTGTATAATTCTGGGGAAAGTGGTTTTTAAAACAGTCTAATCATGAAATTAATGTGCTGGGTCTCCGGTGAGCATGTCTCTGCTGAGATTTAAAGCACCTATGAAATAAAATTGTGCTACAGGCCTAACACAGGCATGCCTACAAATACGCATAGTGATGTGAGGGCTGTACCCTCCTGCAATTGGTTTACAGGAGGAGCAAATACATGGTTGGAGAACATGCATAGGAGACTGTCACTCTGACACATCCACTTGACTTTTGTATGTTGTGCTTCAGCTTGAGCCAATTGTTTTTCTGAGGTCAGATATGTCCTCTGCCAGATACACATTGACCATTGTATCTCTATATTCAGTCTGTGTGCTGAATACGGACTTGGACTGTCTTGAAGCACATTTGATCCTTTCTACAAGTCAGTCTTAGACTCGATTCTTTAATTCTAATGCTTCCAAGTTGATAGTATTGGACTAAGTTCCAGTCATTTCAGTGGGGGCATTTAGGATTTCACCATTAGTCTATTCAGATGAATTTTTGTACAGGAATTTTTCTACTTACGAATTTAATGCGTTCCGAACGCACATTCGTAAGTCAAAAAAAAATTGTAAGTCGAATTCCATATGAATGCATTGGGAGAAAAAATTCGTAAGTCAAAGCAACCCTATCTAAAAATTCATAAGTAGAAAAAATCCTATCTAAACCGCATCCAAGATGGCGGACGGAGCTTCGTTCGTAAGTAGAAACATTCGTAAGTAGAGTTATTTGTAAGTAGAGGTACCACTGTATTATATATCTTTTGAAGGATTCTTGGTATGAATCAAATTCGTGTGATGTTACTATTTGCTAAGCCACACATTATTTATTTTCCTATTCCTCTCCTGATAAGTCTTGCTCACAAGCATTCAAGAGGTCATGGGTTGTAGTCAACTAGCTTTTTAACTCAGACAAATTAAAAGTATTGCTCACGACTAACTTAGGTCCATTAATTTCATTGGGTCTATGTGGGTGTATCCAGGCACATGTGCTTGCATCTGGTGATACTGCACTTTCACTATTGGGATACGTGGCCAGTGGGTCTGATGCTTAGCTGCTGAACCATTCCATATGTAAGAAATACTTTGGCCAAGTGTGGATGCACAGGCTGAAGCTGCTTCCTCCTGCAGCTGCTCTCGGAACAAAGAGAAAGTTAGGTTCTGCATCTAGACCTGGCCAACATCATTTCTTCCTTGGCTACCTATTAAATGCCAATCTTTATCGGGTTAAAAATGTTTAGGTATCAGCACCAGAATTCTGGGCACTTGGAATATTTCTAGCTCTGTCTTCTGCAGTCCTTTTTTTTTTTACTGCACTCATCCACTTTGTTCCACTGCTTACATCCACCAGACATGGTCGATGAAGAGTTGCACAATATTCTTAGTTATGGAACTTGATGAAAATGATTGCATCATATGTGTGTGAGTGGGGGGGGGGGACCTTAAGTACTCAGTACGGTATGTAGTGTAATGGAATCTACAAACAGGCATGTGACCTTGGGTAGCAAGCTGCTAGATAATTAGAACCAGGTGCCTAACTTGACTTAGCTTGGAGCGTGACATGAGGAACAGAAGCAGGTTTAAATTTTGCAGTTGACACAAAGCAACACCACAGAGCTGAGCACAGGGGAAGCATAAATCTAGCTAGATGGTAGGTTGGAGGAATTCTGGTTTTCTCCTTCTGGCGGTTATGTCTTCTTTCACCCTCCCACTGCGCAGTTTTGTTACTGCACACCATGTTACTTAATACACCTATTAATACAAATTATAGAAACCTGAATACAATATCTTTCATGTAAGGGCTGCAGCTCAGAGGTAGAGCACCTGCTTTGCACGCAGAATGTCCCAATCCCCAATCTCTAAGTAGGCCTGGGAGAGATCCCCATCTGAAATTTTATGAAAGCTACTGCCAGTCGGTGTAGACATTACTGAAATAGATGGACTTATTGCATTGTACTCATTAACCATTATTTGCATCTATTAAAAGTTGTTGTTTTTTATACTAGGGGCTCTGCTCCTGCTTGCTCCACTCAACCAACCCCATCTACCCCACTAGGCCAGCTCCTAGCTCTTTACCCCTTACCCCCCAAGTCCCACAGCTCCTTCCAAACCCGCTGTCAGAAGCAAGCCAGCAGTAAATCATACTGTGCAAGTTGGAGCAAACTCTTTATTAGCAAAAACACGATCTGTGCAGGAGTGTCAGGCCTAATGAGCACAGGCAACTCATCTCCAGTAGGTCTTGCCCCCATGAAACCAATGCTGAGACTGAAGGTCCCTGCCTCCCCACAGCTACCTAAATCCCCTCCTCTCCAGGGTTTTCACCCCAAGCAAATGGAGACAGCAACTGCACATTGCCAATCTCTCCTCCACCCTTTTCATGGTGGTTCTGGTTCTGGGAGACAAGGGAGAAGAGGAGCTTGTCTCAGCAGGAGGGAAGACACCTGTGCCTCTTCACCAGCCGGATTCATTTCCACCTTTTAGCCTCCCTTCTTCCCTGCTTCAGCTTTTGCCTTTGATTCTGGACTTCTTTCTGCCACAGACTCCCAGCTCACTAAGCCTCGTTACCCCTTCAGCTTCCCCTTCTTCCCAGTTTTCTCCCTCTTCTCCCTGTGACCACTCATCATTTTCCCACCACTGGTAAAACCAGATCTTTAACATTTCTAAACAATATAATTAACTGTGCCTCTGGCAATTCATACCCTCTTATAAGTTTAATCTCATTTATTGCAACTTTCCAAAATACCACAATATTAGGGCATGACCAAAAATACAAATATATCAGCACTCAATGCTCCACACCTCCAAAATGTATTAGCTACGCTGTTATATATGTAGTTCATGGGACTGAAACTGCCTTCGTCGCGCTGGTCGATGATGATTGTTCTAGGTTGCCACTCCTGCCAACCTAGAACAATCTCGTCACCCGATAAGTGCCAAACTCACTTCCATACTTATTCAGGAATAGTTTCTCTTAATTCATTGTCCCAATGGTGTTGATATGTATACTTTTTAATGTGTCCATAGTCATAATACTATAGATTTTACTCTGTAATTGTTGTTTCCATTCTTCTATCATTAGGCTTTCAAATTAGAAAAAGTATTTTTATTTTTATTTTTTTATATATAAAATTTTGATTTTATTGTTTAAAAACACAAAGAATAAGAACACACAAGCATACAAAAGAATGCCAGAATATAACAAAATACAAATGCACCAAATACAAAAGAAAAAAATAAGAAAAAAAAGGGGGAAAGGGAAGAAGAAGGAAAAATTACGTCTAAAAACACACAAATCTCATTTCTATCATACCTGTTATCGAAAAAAGATAAAGAATGAACACAATCATTACATAAAACACAGATACTTCCCGTCCCTCTTATTATACATTTTTTATATCTTGTAGTCCACAGGTTTTTACTTATAGTATCCTCTCTTTTTTTACTTTTCGTTTTCACTTTCACCGTTCCTAATTTTCTCAAACGTCACTCAATGTCTGCAAGTAGAGAATTGTTTGAATAATACAGTTTAAGGTAATTTTTATACATACTCCACTCTTTTGTTACTTTTTGCTCAGGTAAGTCTCTTATAGAAAAAGTAATTTTAGAAACCCAAAGTCTGGGTCCATGGCACTCCTAGATGTATGATTCAGCCTTAAATTATAGGGCAATTGCTGCAGGCACACTGACTTTTTAGAGAAGAGGCGTCTCTGCATGTATTTGGCATTAATTGGAGGCCAAGAGCATCCAGCTGAGATTTGGAAGAAGGAGAAATGCCTGAATCAGAGTAAGAAGGCTTCCTTAGAACGTTGTCTCAGAAAATGAGGAGAAGGGAGGTAATTAGATCTAGAGGCTTGGTAATGTTGGCGTGGGCATGTTGGGAGTTGGCGCAACGACTGCCATCCACCCCATCCCAGTTGGGAACTGTAGTGTTTGCTTCATATAAGTACTGAATTCCAAGTTCTTGTTTGCAGTGCCACTGAAGAGGAACTGTAATTTCAAAATGCATTGGACCAATAAACCCTGCAGTGGGGGAGAGAAATCAGCATTTCTCAAATTCAGTCGCAAAGGTTCATTTAATATATACGATATTTCTCTTCATAATCTGAAGCCAAAGGATTTTTTTTTAAGGTTTAAAATAGATCTTTATTTCCGTTTTTTAAAACGTTACCGAATGTAACAAAAACAATATCAAAAACAGAGAATTTACAAAATATAAGAGAACCGAAATAAAGAAAAGAAAAATATATAACAAATGCAGAACATAAGAATATATACTTAAAATAAAATCTCCTCTGAACTTATACTCAACATAATACATATCAAATGATATACAAAAGGTTTAAATCAAGATGAATTCCAAAAAGAAAATTTCAAAAAGAAAACAAAGAAAAGGGAAGAAAAAAAAAACCAGAGACAAGACAGTTACAAAATAAAAGATTTAAAATATTCCGATTGTTAGCATATCGCTTCCTGTGTTTGTCACCCATCTTAACTCACTTTCTTAAATTCTTCTATTTGAACCACCTTCCCTGGGTGTACCTTCTTCCTTTATCTAATAAATATCTCTCCCTATACGTTACTTAATTTAAGCAAATCACCAAATTAGTTTTTATACCTTCTTTTTTCAGATAGTCCTCTACCCATTTCCACTCGTTTTGATTTTTTTGTTTAGGAGTGTTCCTTATAGCTGCCGTCATTTTGGCTAAAGCCAAAAGAAAATCAAGCAAAGTAACACAATGTTCTAATTATTTTAGCGGTTTCATTTTGTACAGGCATGTGTAATAAACAGCTAACATGCTCCTCGAATAAATATTTAGCCACCTAGTGTGTGGATAGGCATGTAGCGATTCATTTTCATTCTGATGCCACAATGCTTGAATAAATATTCCATGCCGAGTAAATCAGTTATTTATTTACGTAGCACCATCACTTGACAGCTTGGTAACAGAGAGTGGGATGAGAAACAAACAATATTTTGAGAACATTTGACAATTATATGGGTTGTTTTATAGTCTCAAGAGGCTGCAGCATTGCTAAATTCAAACAGATGTTGTTTAGTCATCACCTTCAGTTATATGAAAACAAGAGGGCAGGATTTTGAAATGGTTGTGCGGCTTAATTTGCAGCAGAATGGTGCTGGGGCATGCCCAAAGGCCTACCCATTGAAATGGACTCTTGGATCCAGAAACAATATTGCACATTTGGGAGACTAGAAACATCCTCTCCCCACTTTGCCGAATCAACCCTGGCGATCAATGGGGTGACAGATGTCGCAGCAAGATCGCCCTCACATCGGTCGGTCCCCAAAGTGGGGAGTCGGTCCCCACTTTGCTAAAATACTACTTTCATGGCAAAGGGATATTTCTGATCAGATCTCTCTTTCTTATTCTCAAGAAGTTTTTGTGATGAGATGCTCATTCAGCACTGTGTTGTGGGGATGTATTGAGACATGCCACCTGCTTCTTAGCAATTTTACGACAAGCAACTGGAGATCTGGAAGGTTTGCCATTCACAGTATTATTATTTTTTACAGTGAGCATCCAGGTGTGCTTTTGACATTGATAAAGTACAACATTTGATCTGTGGATGTCCTGTGCAAGAGTAATGCTCTATATTAAATTAGCTTTAGGGAATGTCTCTACATATGCATTGGTTCTGATGTCGAGATTTTTTTAGATGTCATTGAACACAATCACATAATATATCACACAGAATTCTCACTCCACTTTCCTTGGAGTAAACCCTCTTAAATTCAATACAACTTGCTTCTGAGTAGGCACAGTTACACTTGCACTATTATCTGCTTTTAATTTGAAAAAAAAATGTGGTGTTTTTTCCCAGGGCACCCCAGAAGACCTGCTGTTCTTTTACGAACATCTCCGAAAAGGTGGTGGAGTATTTCGAGTCAATCAGTGCCTCCTTCTGTACCGTTACCATCCACAGGCGGCAACTCATTCAGTTCTAGAGTAAGATATGTTTTGTATCAAACTGCTTAGAGTTTTGGATAGCATTGGTGGGTGGGGAATCCTCCCCCAACAAAATGTGCATGTGGGTTCGTATCATACCTGCCAAGTCTCCCACTGAAAAATGCGGGATCAGCAGTGGCGCGGCACCGGAAGTTGCATAGAAGCAACTTCCGGGGCCGCTCTGAACATGTTTGGGCACTGGAAATAGGGCAGAGTGGCACCAGAGTTCGCTTCTACACATGCCCAGTGGCCATCTTGGTGACGGCCGCCGCCATGCAGCCACCACCAAGATGGCTACCGGGCATGCGTAAAAGCGACTTCCGGTGCCGCTCTGCCCTATTTCCGGTGCCCACACATGGGCAGAGCGGCACCCAAAATGGAGGCTCCCTGGCAGGTAGGAAATCCAAGGGATTTCCGGGATTTTTCTCCATTCGGGAGAACAGGAAACGGATTAAAATCCGGGGGTTTCCCGCGAAAAACGGGATACTTGACAGCTAAGTTTCATATATATTTGATCATTTGTCTGTATTCCCAAGCCATTTGCAAGCGTATGTGACTTGAGAATGTTGGCCTTTTAAGGCTAGTTTCTTTTATTTCCTTATAAGCTACGCACCCTTATGTCTCAATACATCGTGAATTTGAATAACTACTTTTTCAGTGGTCCCGTGATTTGGTTCTGGTATTGCTTTGGTTTAGGCAAATCTGTTATTCAAAGTTTTTAAGCCTGGAATGCAAGGCCACACTGGTTAGGGGTTTTTGTTGCAGGGGGCGAGGGTTATTGTTGCTGTTGCTGCTGCTTTTTGTATTTTTATTTTAGTTCTTGTGATTTATGTGGAAATTGTTCAGTTCGGTTGTGTATTTTTTAGTGTTTATTGTTTATGACTACTTTTGTTAAGTTGTAGTTACATTTTTTTAAAGGTAAGCTGCCTTGAGCATGGTTTGAACTGGGGAAAGGGCGCCATACAAATTAAATGATGTGTGTATATATGTACAGTATACTGCTTGTTATGCTAAATGTGTAGTATGCAGCTATGTCTGTGTTTTTTTATTTATTAAATTATAAGCCTGTGTGGAGAGGGGAGGAATTGTCATCCAGACCACATTGTGCAGGGAAAGGTTTATTTTTTCTTTACCCATCCATGATCAGGAGAAAAATCCCTTACTCACCCGGGCCCAACATTGAGGTTGGGGAATAAATCTCCCGATGTCACTCATTTAATTACAGGCTCAGGAGGGAGGGAGGGTGGGTTTCCTTCTGATAGCATCTGGGGAATACGTTTTCCCTCTTCCATGTTGCCATGATAATCTCTTGCCTCTTTGAGCCTATATATTAAATGAAGGGGGGAAAGAGACATTGTTGCTTGCTACACAATTAAAATAACATCAACTTTGACTCTCATTCTCACGTTGAATTCCTTTTCACTCTGCAGTCATGTATTGATCCCAATAATTTGGATTCGGGACATAGGATAGATTTTATTTTTTTTCAAATTTGAATCCTTCTTGTCAAACATGCCTATTTAGAATGCAGGTTTGCAATGGCCCTACAATAACGTTTGAACAGATTGTTTCTTTGGTTGGGTTGCTCTCATTGTCTCTCTTAAATTTGTCTTAGAAAAGCCTTCTCCAGCCTGGTACCCTCCAGATGTATAATTTCAGACTATAACTCCCACCAACCCCAGCTAGCACAGTCATAGTAATCCAAAACATCTGGAAAGCACAAATTCGAGGAAGGCTGCCTTGGAATGTATAGTGTAGGTGCTCTGTGTCCCTCTAGGTAGGACTGGGGTTAAGGTAGGGCTGTTTTCCGCTATATGAACTAAGACAGGGTTTCCAGCTGTTGTTGGACTTACAACTCCCATAATTTCTAGCTAGCGGAACCAGTGGTCAGGGATGCTGGGAATTGATGAGACCCAAGTTTGGGAAATTAAGGAGAGGGCTTAATAGGGTAGAAAAGGACTCTGCCTTTTAGAAGCTTTAGCTCAGTCAAGCTGAGGAGCATCTCTGGTCACACAAGCTCAGGGACTGTCCATTACCACTGCTCCTAAGGCTTTGCTGTTTCCAAGCTCTGCCCTGTTCCTTGAAGCCTTCAAGAACCAGCCTTTGGGGGATTTTATTGAGCTTCCACAATCTGTGCCCAGGGCTTGAATAAAAATCATAGGAACAGCTTTTGTCCCATTTGCTTAAATGCTTGATGAAACTCCCCCCCTAAACCAACATGATATGAAAACAGAAACTTGCAAAAGGGGGGGGGCTCAGCATTTAGTGGGGTTCAGTTAATGTAGAGGTTGCTCAGCACACAGTTATGTGAGGTTTGAATCATGAGCTTCAACTGCATTAGCAGCATAATAAAATATCTGTCTGTTTATTCAATGTAAATCTGTTTCATCTCAAAGGTGCTGAGCAGCATACCCCAGTATATGTAATATTTTCCATTTAAAATGGGGGAAAGATTTTGTTCAGAACGACTGTTGCTTCACAGCAGTGATTCTGAGATCTGCTTGCAGTTGTGCTTGTTTATATATGGAAGTAGCTAGTTGTTGCATGGAATGAGATGGTTAAATAGAGTAAATATATGCTTTTGTAGGGATGTGTTTGATTCCATAGCTTTCAATATGAAGACATTGGAACCACATAACGAATGGAATGTAGATGAAGAACTATGAAAGTATTTCCCTTTTATTTCTAGTTACATGATGGAACTATATTTTTTAATAGTTTATTAAACTTTTCCCAACCCTGTATTTTGACATGTCAAGCTTTTTGGAAGCGCATTGCTAGTTGCTGTGGCATTTTAAAAAAATGTATTTTTGGAAGGGAATTTGTTCCGAATTAACAGCAAGTTGTTACTGATTCCATTTTGCAAGGTTGTGTGGCTCAGACTCCTCTGGAATACGGCATACGTGGAGAATGTGAAAATGTCATACGGCTGCTTCTGATGGGGTATTTGGACTGCCAGCTAAGAAGCTTCAAGTTACCTGATATTTTTTACATGCATGTGTATGTAATCCAGATTAATCTCAGTTCATAGCTGCCAAGTTTTCCCTTTTCTCGCGAGGAAGCCTATTCAGCATAAGGGAAAATCCCTGTAAAAAAGGGATAACTTGGCAGCTATGATCTCAGTTACGAAATAAGATCAGTAGAAAGTTACGAAGTGAGGTCAGAAATGAAATTGCCAGAGAAAATGGAGTTTTGTCCTTCCAACCTACCTAGAATTCATTCAACAATGGAGTTGTCACCAATTTTTATGGCTTTCAAAGAGGGAGTAAGACAAATGAATAGAAGATAAGACTATCAGGGGCATCTAGACTCTAGCATCCGAGGCTCTTGTGTCCTGTTTATGGGCTTCTCACTGGCATCTCATAGAATCATAAGAGTTGGAAGAGACCACAAGGGCCATCCAGTCCAACCCCCTGCCAAGCAGGAAACACCATCAAAGCATTCTTGACATATGCCTGTCAAGCCTTTGCTTAAAGACCTCCAAAGAAGGAAACTCCACTACACTCCTTGGCAGCAAATTCCACTGTCGAACAGCTCTGGTTGATCGCCGCAAGAACAGGATGCTAGGCTAGATGGTCTGATCCAGCAGGGCTCTTATTTTCTTAATTTGTTAAGGGGGAAATCCAGGGAAACCCACTTAGGTCTTCTTAAAGTACAAACAAGGATTCTAATTCTCTTTCCAGCAGTTCTTTGAGAAGCTGCTATTCTTTAATCTCTCCTAGGGGGAATCAGATTTCAGTGGCACTTGAAGATTGGGATTTTGAATCATCTTCTTATTACTTTAGGTGAAACCAGCTGGAGTGGAGTCTGAAGACAGAAAATGGTTTGGAAACCACTGCTCAGGAAGGGCCTGACACCATGTATTTGGAGGCAGCAATGCCTCTGAAAATCAGTTGCTCTTGAGCTCGAATCTTGCTTGCTGCTTTTCCCTAGGCATTTGGTTGGGAATCACTGTGAGAACAAGATGCTCTACTACAGGCACCCCCAAACTGTGGCCCTCCAGATGTTTTGGCCTACAACTCCCATGATCCCTAGCTAAGAGGACCAGTGGTCAGGGATGATGGGAATTGTAGTCCAAAACATCTGGAGGGCCAAAGTTTGGGGGTGCCTGCTCTACTAGATTGGCCATTGGCCTGATCCAACAGGCTCTTCTTGTATTCTTTTTAATGATAATTTTAAAAAGACAAGCGGGGGGGGGGCTAGATGACCACAAAAAAAATTCTATGAGAGCAAAGAGAAAAACATTTTAAAAAACATTTTTAATAAAAAAAACAAGAAGAAGCATTTTCATAAAAAGAAGAAGCATTTTTAAAAAATAATGGCAAATTTGGGGTGGGGACTTGAAGGGCTATAAAAAAAACTTTTGTCATCATGGCATCACAATGAGATGGCATATGAAAACTGTCACTAAAAATAAATACAAAGTTTGTGTTTGTTTTTTTAAATGGAAAATTTGGGGAGCCCTAAACAAGTACCGTATATTCCAGCGTATAATAAGACGACTGGGCGTATAATATGACCCCCAACTTTCCAGTTAAAATATATCCAGTTTGGGATATACTCGCCGTATATGAAATATGACCCGGCGTATAAGAAGAGTTTGGATTTGATACCCCGCTTTATCACTACTCGAAGGAGTCTCAAAGTGGCTAACAATCTCCTTTCCCCTCCTCCCCCACAACAAACACTCTGTGAGGTGAGTGAGGCTGAGAGACTTCAGAGAAGTGTGACTAGCTCAAGCTCACCCAGCAGCTGCATGTGGAGGAGCAGGGAAGCGAACCCAGTTCACCAGATTACGAGTCTACCGCTCTTAACCACTACACCACACTGGATCTCTATAAGACGACCCCCAACTCTTGAGAAGATTTTCCTGGGTTAAAAAGTAGTCTTATACGCAGAAATATACATATCATCATACCCATAGAGGGGGGAGGGGTAAAAAAGGGACAAATTTAGGGGTCCACAAAAAAGTTACTCACCCCAATATAGATGCATAAAGATATGTAAAGAAAGGTAGATATAATTATAGATAATTTGGCTGAAAGTGTAGTTAAAACAAAGTTTGTGACTCGTAATACCCATAGCTTACAGCCAGAGCTGAAGAAATAAATCTTCATGAAACTAAAGAACATGATTTGTTTAAAGAAAGGTGTGTCAGTTAATCTTTTCAGCAAAGGTAGCAATCAAGTCTAGATCTTCAGTGTACTGATCACAGTTTGTCAAAGCCCCCATGCCCTACAGGCAGAAACTGCTTAGTATTGGCCTTATTTTGCAACTCTCATTACAGCGAAAAAAGGAAACTCATGTCTGATTGGCTAGTGGGAGTTCTGTACATTTTGGTGACGTCTAAATGTAGGAATTAATTACTGCTACTCCCACCCACCCACCCCCACCCCATGAGTAATTCCCACAATTAATTTACCCTACAGAACAGATTGCTGAAAGGCAAAAGGAATCTGTGAAGTAGGAAACAGTCTCACTCCCATAGTCTTCTATGCTTAGAAGCATGGGAATACATTATCAAACGACATGTTCTCTGTGTTTATAGAATCTGAATCCTGATGTGCATAGAAACAATTTGAAGATAGTAGCAACTTGTTCATATCTTATTAAATCTATAATTGTTATCTGTTTTAATGTTTCGCCTGCCCAGTCACAGAGGTTGTGAGCATGTTACAATATATTTTAACACACACAGGCACCCCCAAACTCGGCCCTCCAGATGTTTAGGGACTACAACTCCCATCATCCCTAGCTAACAGGACCAGTGGTCAGGGATGATGGGAATTGTAGTCCCAAAACATCTGGAGGGCCGAATTTGGGGGTGCCTGTTTTAACATTTACACAATAGAAAAGAAAGTTATAATTTGTCAAGAAGCTTTGCATTGTTAAGCTCCTTGCCATAAAGCTCATTTTGAGTTATCCACCAGGCCAAAGTACCGGTAGTTGACGGAGAAGGAGGTGACAGTCAATTGTTTTCATTAGTACGTTAACTGTTTTTCTACAAAAGAAGGCTCTGTGTGAAACAGAAGCCTAGTAGAAGAATTTGTCTTGAGTTTAATTCTGAACTATCAGACTCATTGTTAACAAGATCAGATGAAATTGCGGGGGGGGGGACACTATTTCAGGAAAGGGCAGAAATAGTAAAAAGAAAACAAAATTCTTTTTCATTGGGAATGTGAGATAAAGAGTCTCAATTTGGCACTCCTTGAGCCTTGGATTCATGTTGCTTCTGGCTATGAAATAGTAGTTAATGTGAAGACTGAAATGAACCAGTGAGAATCTTTTGTGGGAGGTGGCTTCTTATGTAACTTTTAAGAACTGCTTTTAGTTTCATTTGTTTCGGGCGGTTTCTTTAATTGCTCTTTGCATGTTGCTGCATCTCCTTTGCACCTGCCTTGGCGCTGGGAGTCTGGGAACGTGGCATTCCCTTACCCCCCAAGGCAGGAATCCCAGCTACTGGCCCTGGGAACGTCCCAGCGTACAAGGCAGCCTAGGTGAACCGGAAACCTAAAGGGGGGGGGGAACTAACCCATCTCTCTTTTGACACTCCTTAAGCTACATGTTTTTTAAAAGTCTATATTACCAACATTAACTTGTGTTCATTACAGGTTTTCACAAAGCCCACACCTGTAATAATCATATCATTAGCCTGAAGGCACAGTCACACACTTCTCTGCATGAACCCAATATCCACCCCCTGCTTGTCCTTATGACACAACCTGGAGCTATGAAAATATTCCCAAGGTAAAGTTCTATGATGTAGACTTTCTGACTTAACTCTCCCATAAAGGGGTGTGTAGGAGCCGGAGTGGTAATTCACTACCTGCATGAGGGCCAAGCTCACTGTTATAGTAATAATGTATGCACAATGGAATGCTAAGATGCTTGGCTGCTGCTTTCTTAACTCCCTAACCACGCAATTTAAAACATCATTTTGCTGTAAAATCCACCCCTGCTAAAAGGAGGGCCTTTTCTTTCATTTTAGAAGGGGATTTGAGTGCGAAACAGAGGATTCACATTGGAATTGTGCAAAAATGAAGGGCTTCCAAGCAACAAGCACCATTCTTTGAACCGTCAAAAACTGCTGGTTCAAAAATTCAATGGAAGAATTTTGCTCAGTGGGGCGCAATATTCTTCCTCCTGATTCAGGGCGATTTCTCTTCCTCTCACTATGTATTTCCAAATGACACAGACCGCAATGTTTGGTAGCTTTCTGCACCCCTGCTGCCTTCTGTTCACACAATGTTGAATGAAACCCTGCTTCCCCCCCCCCCATGTCAACAACTTGTGTTTCCTAGCCCAGAATTTAGTAGTTTTGGGTTTTTTTTTTTACTTCTGTGCTTTAGATTTGATTTGCAAGAACTGTACATAAATCTAAAGATATTTGGCTTGATTCTGCGATCTGTTTTTGTACCAGGCCAATATTTTAAATAGTTTTACCAAGTTTTGTTGAATCATAGTCATTGGACCTATTTTTTATTCAATCAAGGGGCTGGAAAATGTGGTGAACATGTGTGCGGAGAATGTGCTGGCTGAGAAGTACAGAGTATCTTAGCTCTATAACTTTAATGAAAATATAACTGGCACTGCATCAGCACAATTCCTACATATCAAACCATTCTATATTTAATAGATCACAAATGGACCCATCAGCCCTAGTCCTTGCTTTTCATAGCTGCTGTAGAATCCGACCTCGGTATGAGTCTGGATTTGGTGGCTGACAGATATTGTAATACAACGAGGCAACCATACAGGATTATTTTTAACTAGCTGGATTACTGCTTCGCTTCCAGTCGTTCTTTAAAGTTTTGCTCAGCATTCTGTGTTGTCTCTTGTGTGTGAACACGTAGACATGCTTTTTATGCCTCGTTTTCTAGTTCAGAAGCACTGATGATAAAAAAAAGAGTCTTATTTCTTTTCACTTACTGATAATCAGGATTGCTGGCTTTCTACCTCACTGCTCACAAATTTTGGCCACAGTGCTTTATGTCTATTGATCCCAGTGTCTTTAGAACATTTAACTCTGTCTTGGATCATGGTCTTTATTGTCTGCAGCTAGTTTTCAGTTTATGTATGTTTTTAGTTCTGTACTGTTCTTTGAACTTACATTTGATGCACATATTCTTGGGGTCGTTCTGAGGAAGGAAGTTTTATAAATAAATAAATAAAATTATCATTCGTAATATTTAACAGGTGAAAAAGCAACCAGGTGTCTACTGCTGAATGATTTACAGCTGTTATATTAGGGCAGGCATCCCCAAACTTCGGCCCTCCAGATGTTTTGGACTACAATTCCCATCTTTCCCGACCACTGGTCCCGTTAGCTAGGGATCATGGGAGTTGTAGGCCAAAACATCTGGAGGGCCGCAGTTTGGGGGTGCCTGTATTAGGGGATATCTGCATTAAAGATTTGAACCAGTCTGAAACTGGTTTATATGCTGTAGCTTTCCCCAAAGAATTGTGGGAGTTGTAGTTTGGGGTGTGTGCAAAAACATATTTTGAAGGGTATCACATCTTCCCAGAAACCTTCATAGAACAGGGAACCCCTTCATAGAACCCCGTGTTTTTTGGTTGGGAGCTCATGTGTTGAATTGGCTTTGGAACTGGCTCAAAAAAAGTGGCATATATAGAATCCTAGAATTGGAAGGAACCCAGAGGGTCATCTACTCCAACCCCCTGCAGTGCAGGTATCTTTTCCCCAATGTGGGCCTCAAACCCACAACTCTGAGATTAAGAGTCTCATGCTCTACCAACTAACTGAGCTATAGGTTTGCTGTCTATTTGTATTTTCTATAGATTGTTCTCACAATCTTTCTGAAGCTGACGGAAGACATCCAAGTTTATTTGGGCACATAACTTTCCTCCCTGATTTCATACTTACTATGGAAGAGCTCTTGAAACAGGAACAAACAGATTTCAGTAGGCACAAAGTACTACAGCAAGTATGCTTTCAACAAGAGGATCAGGGAGGACTGTTTGGTTAAAAAAAACACCCAGCATGTTGTAATTTTTTGTTTCCTATACCAATTCTCCAAACTGAAAGCTGATGTCTGAGGCTACAGAGGGCTATGGTGACCATTAGGCATTTGAGACCTGTCTTTCAACTACATCTTCCGTATCCATTGGTACTGTATACACATTATTAAGTTTTGCTCACAAGCTAGTCCTTTTGTCCCACTGATGTGCTGAGTGGCAGTCCTACCTGTAAATCTACTCACAGTTCTCTCCAGTCACAGGGAGAGGAGCTAGCAGTTGTTGCACTTTGTTACCACAACAAGAGCTAATCCTATATAGCCCTTGATTTTAGTTTGTCACTTTTTTGGCAAAAGTAAATGTTTTCATCCTTCAGATAGGCTTTAAATTCTCGTAGCTTTAGATTTCTTAGTGCAGAAAATTATTAGGTTTTTTTTTATGACTGCTTTGATTTTGGGAGTGATGTGTTTGTGTATTTTTAAAAGGCAGATCTGGCTCCTTTTAAGGACCTAGAAGAAGGTTCTAGAGTTTCCACTACTGTCTAATCTTGGAATGTCGTGCAACATTTGTAACCTTGTGCATTAAATTTTTTTCCCCTTCTGGGAATCGTTTATCCTATAAAAACTGATTAACAGACATCTGTCGACAAATGCCAGCAGCAGCTAAGCTCCAAATCAGAAGATCTTGTAACTTTGTGGTTATTATTTAAGAGACCTTTTGCACCAAGTCCAAAATTCCATTGTTAGCTAGAGGGGCAGTAAACATTACAACCCTTGGTCTCTAGACACTGTTGAAATTTCATGTGGACTGGCTGTTCCAATTGGCTGCATTTATTTATGAAGAGTTTCCAAGTTGTGACACCCGTCGTGGTGATGAAGTGCTAAACTGCCATAAAAGGGGCATGCTGCACTTGCAGACACGAAGAAACAAACCTTCACTCAACTCCTGAGATCCAATTAATAATTCCCATCAGAAATCAAAACACCTTCATGCTCTACTTATTATTCCTGCCTTTACGATTCTCATGTCATAATTAGAGGGAATGTGAAATCATGACTCGTAAAAACTACACATGTATTCAGTGTTTTGCAGTTTAGGAGAATGTTTTCCTTAAAACAAACTTATTTCCATTAAAGCATTTCCAGAAGTTTTAAATACTTCATAGCAAAAAGTAGTTTCTGTGAACGTAAAGAATTAACACCTGGGCTCTGCCTTGCATGGAAGGAAGGATCCTTGAAATGACTTCACATTGAGTACTTTCAGCATTTACATCAAAGCAATACAGTGGTACCTCGGGTTACAGATGCTTCAGGTTACAGACTCTAACCCAGAAATAGCACCTCGGGTTAAGAACTTTGCTTCAGGATGAGAACAGAAATTGTGCCACGGCAGCAGGAGGCGCCATTAGCTAAAGTGGTACCTCAGGTTAAGAACAGTTTCAGGTTAAGAACGGACCTCCAGAACGAATTAAGCTATTTACCCGAGGTACCACTGTAAATGTTGCTTTGTATCGAGATACCTCACACTGCAGTCCAGTTGTATTACTGTATCCAGTTGTATATGTTTAAATAAAATCAAAATGACTTATAATCGGGTGCAAGATTACAGGCCAGGTAATTCAGAACATTATGCTTTTTGAATAGGTGTAGATTATGATTCTAACATGTTTAAGTTTCAATGTCCCTCTTGCTAGTTCCTCTCCATGCATCTAGCCCATCACGAATTGTTTCTCTGAGTGAATTTACACCATGTTTTAGAAGTTCATTGGGTATTTCATGGACATACAGGCCAACATCTGTTGGATCTTCACATCCTCGTTCTTCCTGTACACAAGTGGCAAAGAGCAAATGCTCTCAGACATTATTTTGAAAGGAGAGAAATGTCCCCACCACTAGCACCTCTACAAAACATTATCTACCACATTTGCCTTGGGATATTGCTGGGACTGCTTTATTTAATCTTGTAGATCTCACCACTGGATAGAAGAACAACTATGTACTGCTGTGTTGTGACCCTGTCGAAGCCCTAGTTTCGCTGTGGAATAGTGAGATGGAAAGGGCCATCTACACAATCACTCCTAAGCACCACCTCTGGCCTTGGGGAGTCTGGTTTAAAAGCTCCTTTGCTGTGGGCAATGAAGCAGGCGTGGTGTTGCTTAGAACAGAAGTCCTGGTTCAAATCTGACTAAATAGAGGCATGAGTGCATTCCACGTTCCTGGCACATGGCAGTGATGGTAGCAAACAGAACTGTGTGTTCATCATAGCTCATATAATCAGCAGGTGAGGCCTTGGTGGTGGTGGTGCCAACACTCGGGGCTGCCTGTTTGGTGGTGACATATTCAGTGGTGGTTCCCCGTTTGTGGAGCTCTTCCTTAGTGAGGTGCATCTGTCTCCTTCATTATTGATTTTGCAGCATTCCTTATTACCCATTTGATGGCCCAAAGACACTGTTCCTGGGAAACCTGAGATCACTGTTTAAGAATGTTTTAAGCTGTTTTTTAGAATGTTTCAAAAACTATGGGGGTTGTAGTGTTTGATCGTTGTCTGCTGCCTTAGGGTCCTTTGGAGGGAAGGGTAGGATATGTAACACAGTCAATCAATCAATCAATCAATCAGTGTGAATCCACCTCCATTCAATGGTTGATCTGATGACAGAAGCAGCAGGATCATGAGGCAAGCTACAGATCTGTTTTTGAGGTATTGTACCTTGGAGACTTGTAAAAACATGTGTTATGGGATGATCCATTACTTCACTTGTTTGTGGTTACTTTTTACTCAGTCAGGCTCGGGCCTGCATTTCATGCAATGCATGAGGTGATTTTGTGTGTGTGTGTGTGTGTATGTTTATTGATTGTGTGGCAACCTGGCAGTGATGTGGTGCGCAGGAATGAGTGATCACTCCTCACATATCATGCACTTCCATCCTCTGCCCAGTTGCCATTTTGCGCATGAAAGCTCACAGGATAAAATCAACCTGAGAGTCGTTCAATGTTGAATGAGGCCTTTTTCAGTCTGCCTTGCATAAATTCTCTTTGCCCAAAATTGCATTTCAGTGGTTTGTATATTAACAATGTTGATAGTTACTGAATGATTTTGGAAATTCAGATAATTCATAACCAAGTGTTACGCTATTTTGCACAGGTCTTCTGCAGATTTAATAAAGGTTTAGCAGTGATTAATGACTTGGACATTCTATCCTGCCAAATTAAGATCCGAAGGAGAGGCCTTGACTGTCAAATGTGAAAGTAGGATTCCTGTTTCAGCAAACCACACATGGGTTTGTCTTTGCAGCTCTAGAGAAGTCGTTTTTTAAAGGGCTTGGCTAGCCAACAGTGCAATAATCAATCTTTTGTCCCTGGAGACCAGGCTGCTACAAATCTTACTTTAGGTGAAAAGTTGAAGAATTTGATTAGTTGGTCTCATCCCAGCTCCCCTTTTCCCACATTTAACAGTTTGGCACAAGTCACAATCTTTTGTTATGGGAGGCCCAAATTTGAAACAGTGGGGAAATTTCTGTTCAGAATCAAAGTATCTTGACAGCATTAAGTGTGCTAGCTTAGACACAGTCATTTTTATATCTAGCTAGCTCTGTTGATCTTGTAGTGACAGAAGCATATTCCTCTTTGGGGTGTGCAGTGCTTCCAGTGGAGCATTTTTTAAATTATTTTTTTCAGCAAGAATTCATCGTTAGAATATACAGATTTAAGAGTCCTGTTATATCAGACCAAAGTCTATCTGATCTAGCTTTCTGTTTCTAAGTATGGCAGCCAGGTGCCTCTGTGAAGCTTACAAGGAAGGCATGAAGGCAACACCTGTCCCCTGTCGCTTGCCTCCAGCAGAGCACATTCAGACAGTCGTTGGCCCTGGATTTGCTTTTGCCTTTTCTTAACCATTTGGTTGCCCTTTTCTGTATGCTTTCTATTCATTTTTTAAAAAACATTTTTTTTGGGGGGGGGGATTTACCCTGCCTCTTGGTTCCTTGAAGTTCCAAGATAGCTCACAATCCTACTGCAAAATTAAAAAAACTTCCTTCCAGTAGCACCTTAGAGACCAACTAAGTTTGTTATTGGTATGAGCTTTTGTGTGCATGCACACAAAAGCTCATATCAATAACAAACTTAGTTGATCTGTCTCTAAGGTGCTACTGGAAGGAATTTTTTTATTATGTTTTGACTACGGCAGACCAACACGGCTACCTACCTGTAATCATACTGCAGTAAATAATCCGTCTATTGAAATGATTTTGTGAACACAAACTAAATTAATAAATGATGGTTGGTAATTGTGAGAACAGACTTAGAGTGTTGTGTCCCGTCCCGTCCCGTCCCCCACCTCTGGATTAACTAACAAGATGCCTAATGCAATTCTATGTAAAGCCTACTCATTTGTGGTTTCCACTGTTCAATGCAGCTTACTCCTGGAAAGGTAAAGGGACCCCTGACCATTAGGTCCAGTCGTGACCGACTCTGGGGTTGCGCGCTCATCTCGCATTATTGGCCGGGGGAGCCGGCGTATAGCTTCCAGGTCATGTGGCCAGCATGACAAAGCCGCTTCTGGCAAACCAGAGCAGCACATGGAAACGCCGTTTACCTTCCCGCTGTAGCGGTTCCTATTTATCTACTTGCATTTTGACGTGCTTTCGAACTGCTAGGTTGGAAAGGCGTGCATAGCATTTCAGCCTAAAAGAGCATGCAAGGTTAATTCCACAGTTTTCCACGTGGCCCAAAGAGATACTGAATTACAACAAAGAGCCCTTTCAGTTAAATGTTTGCATAGGGTTTACTAATTTATACCATCATACCTTGGAAGTTGAATGGAATCTGTTCCAGAAGTCTGTTCGATTTCCAAAGCGTGGCTTCTGATTGGCTTGCAGGAAGCTCCTGCAGCCAATCGGAAGCCACGGAAGCCCCGCCAGACGTTCAGCTTCCAAAAATAGTTTGCAAACCAGGACAGTCACTTCCGGGTTTGTGGTGTTTGGGAGCCAAAATGTTCAAGAACTAAGCTGTTCAAAAACCAAGGTACGTACGACTGTATAGCCCTTCATAGGGCTGCTGTATTTAAGCACAATAGTTTGTATCCCTTTGTGTCCATCCACTCATGGAAAGCTCTTTGTTTCAGCAGAGGCTTCTTTGAACAGAGGAGGAAGCTCTTTTGACAGATTCTTCCTTCCCTGTAGAACTGCTTACACCAGGGATCAGCAAACTTTTTTTCAGCAGGGAGCTGGTCCTCTATCCCTCATAACTTGTGGGGGGATGGACTATTTTTTTTGGGGGGGGGGGATGAACGAATTCCTATGCCCCACAGATAACCCAGAGAAGCATTTTAAATAAAAGCACACATTCTGCTCATGTAAAAACACCAGGCAGGCCCCACAAATAACCCAGAGATGCATTTTAAATAAAAGGACACATTTAACTCATGTAAAAACATGCTGATTCCCGGACTGTCCACAGGCCGGATTTAGAAGGCGATTGGGAGAGATCCGTCCCCCAGGCCTTACACCAAGCCCACCCATGGCTTACACCTTTCCCTCCTCCTCAATCTGCCCCGGAGGATTGGAGTGCTTTCCAGAATTGTGTGGGTGGTAGTGCATGGCTGCTGCAGGAGAAAGGGGGAGTATGCCAAAATTGTCTCCTCCCCACCATTGGAAATAAATTTATTCTACCTAACAATGACAGGATTATTTTTAAACATGATTTGGCAACTTAGTTGGAATATAGGGAAAAAATCCTCAGTGTAAACTAGTGTTCTGTGCTATGGTCATTTTTCTTTATGCCATACTAGGTAATAACATTCTGAAATATTACTTTTATGGTGGGAATGATTACTTAAGAAAACACTCAAAGCATGTTGGAAGACAGTGAGAAATGAGCCTAATCAAAACGAGCATAAATTCTTGCAAACAGAACTGATTTGACCAAATTGTAGGGAAGGGATGGGCGGAGGGGAGAGAGAGAGCTGTCTGCCCTGGGTCTGTTGAGGGTGCTTAAAATTGATAATCCTAACCTATTCTCTGCATTTGCAGATGTTTCCTTGTTATGGTTGCAAAGCATGTGGATTCAACATTTCAAATAGGTCCATTATTTGCTTATGTTATCTGATGTTTATATGTGCCAAATTGGAATTTTATTTTGAAAGTGCAGACATAAAAAGACACTTGGACAAAAAGACATCTGCCAGCTTGCTATAAAGCCCACATTTTAGCAATACTGTCAGGTTTACAGTGTTATTAGTTGGGCTTTCACTACAATTTCTTCTCTGGATGCTATGCTGTCAGTGTGCTCATTTTGGGTGTGAAAGAGAGGGTAGGGAGAAGGAGAGACTGCTTGATTTCGATAATCTTTAAAAGATCTAAAATGTGTAGGTTCAGAAGGAATATGCATCCATGAATATACACATATATAGGAAGAAATTCAGCATAGTGCTAAGGAGATCGCTCTGGCAGCAGAAGCATTTCTGCTTGCCTGCTGGAATGATCTGCCCTCTCCCACACTGTCCTCCACTGTTCCAGGGGTTCTGCCCCCAAATCAGTTTGGGGGCACATGATGAGAGTGTGGGAGGAGGAAGAAGAAGAAGAGGGAAAGCCCTATTGTGCTAGTGCAGGGACGTCCAACAGGTTGATCGCGATCTACTGGTAGATCCCCAGGAGGTTTTGGTAGATCGCGGTCGATCGCCGGTTCCCTTTCCTTAGCGTTGGTTAAATTGAATCCAGTCCCTCTCCCTCCCCCCCACCCTCCATGGTCGCACAATCTGCAGAACGGAAGACTGAGTTTAGTCAGCAAGTGAGTGGCTGTTCCTTTCTCTCCCCAAGAACCCCCCAAAATGGGGCTTTCCTCCTCCCTAAATAAAGGTCAACAACTTTGACCTGAACCCCCCCCCCAAAAAATGGGAGTAGATCACTGCCAGTTTTTAATTCTGTAAGTAGATCTTGGGAGTTGGCCACCCCTGTGCTAGTGGAAGTCTTTGTGCAAGCTTCCACTAAAAAGACTAGTTAGTTAGTTAGTTAGTTAGTTAGTTAGTTAGTTAGTTAGTTGGTTAGTGTATTGTTGCAGGGTGATAAAGAGTTGCACTTCATATCCCAAAATGTGGTAGAACATAGAAGGCCCCTCTCACTGCACCACAGCCTCAACCCATCATTCACACTCTTCCTCTTACGCACGCACACACACACACACACACACAGAGAGAGAGAGAGAGTACATACATACACATCAAACCATCACCATCACAAAACTGTCTATTTGTGTTTGTTCCTCTGTCATATTTATTCCATTATGACTGTGTTATCCTTTCACTTCTTGAACACATATTTAATAGACTAAGAACTATGACTTCCATTTGATAACATAATATAGGGAGCAACAACTGAGGACAGAAGGGAGGTGCTATTCAGGGGGTGAAAGGAAGTTTAGCTCCAAGACCCTTTGTGATTAGCAGTTCTTAAACATTTCCTAAATAAAAAAGAGATTTTTCTGAGAATTTGACTGTTGAGTGTATTCAGAGATGGGGTGGGGGGTTGTATATGTGCACTATTGCACACTGCAGTTTATGGGGAAAACAAACCAACTTTTCAGGCATATGAGCAGAAGACCAAGTACTAGAGCCCCCCCCCTGTTTTTTTGTTTTCCTCTCTGAAATGCCTTTAGATTTCTTAAGGATCACCTTATAAAACAGACATCCATTAAGTTCCAGAAAACACGCAGAGTATTAACTTGTGCAAAACTAGCCCTGGGAAGGAGCATGTTTTTAAATACATGGTCCAATTAGTTCTGCCGCATTTGAGCGCTTAAAGAGCAATTACAAAACACCTCAAGTTGGGGGATGCTGAATGAATTGTGGGCATTTTTTCTCCCCATGGTCTCTCTGATGGAATGAAATCCTGTTCAGTTCTATTCCACCAACATCTCACACACAGATATTGGTGTCAGTTTAATAATATTTGACAATAGTGCCAATTTAGAAACAACAACCCATTGCTGAAAAATGTAAGTTTTTGTTCATTTGACATTTGTGCTTAGGGTTTCCAGAATTTTATGATTATATTTTGGTTCGGGGCAATAGGGTGTTTTCCCCTCTTAACTACTTTTAATTTCAGTTGTGTTACATTTACAGTGGAACCTATGTTTATGAACACCTCAGTTTACGAATTTTCGGTTTACGAACGCTGTGGACCCATCTGGAACGGATTAATTCACTTTCCATTACTTTCAATGGGAAAGTTCGCTTCAGTTTATGAATGCTTCAGTTTATGAACAGACTTCCGGAACCAATTGTGTTCATAAACCGAGGTACCACTGTAGCTTCCTTTTCTTAAAAAAAGAAACACCAAAACATTTTCAGTACAGTACATTCCGTAGGATTATAGGAAGCTGCCTTATACCAAGTCAAACATCTTGCTCCATATTGCCTCTGCTGACTGGCAACAGCTCTCTGGCAGGGGTCTCTCCCAGCCTTCTCCGCAAAGACCAGGTATTGAGTCTGGGGCCTTTTGCATGCAGAACAGATGTTTTGCAACTGAGCAATGGCTCTTAAAAGAACCAGTGCAGCGTATCAATTCCTTGGTGTGATCTATGTCAGATATTTCACACTCCCAGACAGCTCAGGGCATCTTGCATACAATGCCTGGTGGCCATCCATCCAAGTTGGATAAGACAACAGCAAAGAATGCCTTGGGCATCCTCCTGCTCCTTTTGTTCAACTTTTGGCAGCTTTAATGGTCTTAATTGTAACCTATTTCGCAGCTTCATGTTCCTATGATCTGAGCAGCATGGGCTGATCATGTCCTAAAACCTACATGTTGAGAGTCTTCATCTCCCAGAGACATTGAGTTTACTATTTATTCAAGGAGAATGTTTCCCTGGTGACTGCTTTTGGCTCCTCTGGCAATGCTGCTAGTCCGTTTTCTGTGCGAGTGTCTTTGGAATGTTGTACTGTGTCTCACTGAAGATGAGTCTTGGTCTCTCACTCTTTCCCTCTATTTCTCAGGGGAACCATCTGGACACACCGTGTCTTGTTTCTGGAAGAGAGAATCCTCAGTCGGTGGACTTTCTTCACCATTTGGAATGCTGGCAAACAGGGAAGGAAGCTCTTTAGGAGTTTGACTCCAGCTAATCAGAAAAAAGTGAGTTTACAAGGAAAAATGCACGAATGCCACTTAAGAAATGATCATTCTTGCTGCCATATATTTTAATATTCATTTACTTAAGTTTCATCCTTCCACTTATTATCTTGGTATGAAGAAATACATAGCCATATTTACACTGCTGGTGGGTTTTTTTTAAATGCTAAAATTGGTTTTAAAATGGCATAGCTGAGACAAGAGATGTCATTCTAAATGCCCCATGGAAGATACTTTTGGGCAACGCTGGCCATGCTGTGTCAGGTTGTCTTGTATATGTGTGACTTGTTACCGTTTCAAACATGTACCATAGAATCATAGAATCATAGAGTTGGAAGAGACCACAAGGGCCATCCAGTCCAACCCCCTGCCAAGCAGGAAACACCATCAAAGCATTCTTGACATATGCCTGTCAAGCCTCTGCTTAAAGACCTCCAAAGAAGGAGACTCCACCACACTCCTTGGCAGCAAATTCCACTGCCGAACAGCTCTTACTGTCAGGAAGTTCTTCCTAATGTTTAGGTGGAATCTTCTTTCTTGAAGTTTGAATCCATTGCTCCGTGTCCGCTTCTCTGGAGCAGCAGAAAACAATATTTCTCCCTCCTCCATATGACATCCTTTCATATATTTGAACATGGCTATCATATCACCCCTTAACCTTCTCTTCTCCAGGCTAAACATACCCAGCTCCCTAAGTAGTTCCTCATAATGATTGCAGTTGTAGGCTTGCTCACATGTGAACACTGTGAGCTGTGTCTATACATGTGCAAATGTTTGTGTGAAAGAGCACACATGTCTAGAAAAATAGCACTGCATGCTTTGATGCCTTTCTGGGAACAAAGCAGAATAATGCTCAATAAATAGCCAACTTTGTTTAATCTCCCTGCAAGCAAATCAGGACAAATGCTCAATAAACAGGTTGTCTGGAAGCAACCCCCTAGAATCAAATGACTTCCCCCCCCTGTAACTAGCCTTGAACCATTAATGCACTCCCAAACAACTGCAGAGAGAAAGCATGAGAAAGAAGACATGATAACCTGTTTAATCAGCAATTCTGAGACCACCCATCCAGGCAACGGAAAGGACACATACAGCCCACAAAGTGCAGCACTGCACATTTCGTCAAGACAGATTTAGTTAGCAGAGAATAATGTATTGTCATTAACTGGAGTTAAAATGCATTGGAAACCAGCCCCTGAAAGCAGACAACAACCAGTGCATTGAGTCTGTAATTTCATGGATTACATTATTATTTTTATTAAGTTGGGTAGTGCCTAAAGATCTTCAACACTATACAGAACATTTTAAAAGACAGAAGTCCTGCCTGCAGGCTTACAGTCATTGGTCATCTGTAGAAAAGTCTGATTGTAAGAAATACTTAAATCAAACCATATAGCCCTTACTAGGATTTCATCATAATTAACCATGTGAATAAAAGCATACAGTGGTACCTCTTGTTATGAACTTAATTTGTTCTGGAGGTCTGTTCTTAAGCTGAAACCCTTCTTATCCTGATGCACGCTTTCGCTAATGGTACCTCCTGCTGTGTGCGTGCCTCTGGCGTGCAACTTCCACTCGCATCCTGGGGCAAAGTTCACAATCAGGAGCAACTACTTCCAGGTTAGCGAAGCTCGTAGCACCAAAGTGTGTGTAACCAGAAGCGTTCGTAACCAGAGGTACCACTGTATATAGTAAGGGATAGAATCCATAGGAGTGTGCCTCCCAAGGCAGTGTCTGGAAGGAAGAGCTAGGAAATAAAAATGCATGCATTTCTGTCCTGCTTTGTGCAAGCTAGATGTGACTCACAGCATCCCTTATCCAGAAAAGGAACCAGACTGTAGAATATTGTGCTTTTGAATATCCACTTCCTACCTCTTAGTGACAAAGAAAGCATACTTCTGTACTTTTCTGGATGCCAGCTGAAACTCAGTTTTGGAATCTCTCAAAAGCAATCATCACCTGGAATCCAGGAAAATTGCAGTGAGGGAATATGCAGTTGGACCCAGCTTCTCCCTTGTGTTCTGTGGAAGCTGCACATGAACCCAGTTCTCCTGAACGCTTGTTCAGTACTTTATTTGCAAGGCCACCTTCCTTCACTGTAAACTTAGCGTTGAATGGATTATTGCCAGCATGAGAAGCTTAAGTTCTGGACACATGCAAATGATTACTACTTTTTTTAAAGCTGACTGAAGTCTGTGCACTCCAGAATGTTGAGTCACCATAGTCACTTGAGTGCAGTTTGCAAAATGGTTTGATGTTGCTATGGAAATTTCATCATTTTCCTCCATCGTTGTGCAATGCTTTCTACAAAATCCCCTTGTTTGCTTTCATTTATCTTGGATTCTAGCTGATGCAATTGTTTCAGAGACTGTGGGTGGAGATGGGGATTCAGTCTTACACAAGGCAAGACCTCTGGACACAGCAAGCCAGCCTTTGGGACCTCTTTTTCCAGCCTGTTGCTTGTTTAGCCCTCTCGCTTATCGGGTGAAATTCTCACTGGTGTAAGCAAGTTACAACTTCCAAAACTTGGCTTGCGATTGGCTTCTTAGCCCCTGTGCCATTTATAGAACCGCATGCTAGAAACTCAAGGTTGCCACCCACTGAGAGAAGCCGTGGTGCAAGAACAGAATGATGCAGCTGTCTGTGGTGTTTCGCCATCAGGCGAGTCAGCTTTTCCTCTTATTACAAAATGGAGAAGCCCTTCCTAGTGCTGGTGTGGCTCTGATTAACTGAGATGCTGACATTCTTCCAAGCTGACCTTTGCATAACATTTGCTTTGGCAACACTTAAGGCCAGGATATTATTTTGCTTGTATCAAGGTTGTAATTAGTCTCTTTTCTTTCTACTTTATTTTGCTATGGAAAACAGCTGGCAGCATTAACCCTTAGATTTCTGGTTGTTGTTTTATTTTGATGGTTGTCTTTATTGCAGCTTTTTAAGGGAAACTGCTTATGACACACACCTCCTTCCCTAACATGTAGCTGTCTAAACAGGAGAGCATTTCACTAGATTTGTGGTCAGTGCAACCACTCACATATGTGTGAGATTAGCTTTCTGTGCTCAGTGGTAGAGATCTGCAGCGTACTGAACTTTCAGAAGAGTCCAGTGCATGTTAGAACTTACGTGCTGCCAACTGAAGCACAGAAGTTCTTATTGGATCAAATACATTGGGTCTTTCCTCTGACCAGAGTCCAGTAGACACAGAACTCCTGGTTTGGGTTTGGCTGTCCTTGGCTCTTCCTATCCGTAATCCCTTATCATTGCCTTTCCCCTCTTTCTGTTGACATCAAGGTTTGCAAATGACAAGGTGCAAGGGGTTGTTTTTGTTTCGCTTGCTCCTTTGTCAAGCATTATGCATTTATTTGGCCATGCTGACATTCATACGCTGGGCAGCTGACCATGAAGATTTTGATAGCTCAGTATAAATAGGAGGATGGTTTTTTGGAATGCATCATGAACTCAACAATCCTGAACTTTTACAGCTGCTCAGTGATGTAAACACCCATCTCATTGTGCACTGGTGACTGTGTAGGTGCCTTTTCATATCTGAGGGTAGCCTGGATAGGAGAAGAAACTCTAGTTTGAAGACCCTGCTGAACAACAGGAGGAATCAACCTGCTTCCCACCCAATTAGTGCATCAAACACTACAAAAGACAGAGATGTGTACCCTTGGCAATCAGGGCACCTATGTCTCCCACACCCTGTTAACTGGGGACCATTTTCATGGACCAACCTACAGAAAGCCATGGAGTGTTGCTTTAACGTTCAGTTTTATGGGCTTCATGTCTGAGCAGTTTTAAGGAAGCCCAGCTTCCTAGCTGTACCTTTCTCAGATTCAAGGGATTGACAGGGCAAAGTTATAACATTTCTGCAAGAGTGAAGTTGAACAGACCCTTTTTGTTTTAAAAAACACACACATCCGATTCACCTCAAGGTTGCAGCTGTAGATAGAAACCCAGATTTTTACTGGATGTTTAAAGGGTCTGTTTTGTCTGCTTTTTGCTTGTCAGTCCAGCCTCAGCATCATGAATGTTTGGGTTACTTTTATGAGCTTATTCCCCTTATTGATTCAACGCAAGGAGATTTAATGAGAAAAGCACAACATAAGCAACATAGGCTACACATATGGGAACGTGCAAGTCCATAAAGTTTTCTGTACTGGAGATACTATGCAATTGGATTTTTTTCAGACTTGTTTGAAGTTTATTCTGTGAGTTTATGGATAAACTAATGCATATCAGAAGGACTGGAAATGTTGTACACACTTCCCGGGCATTTGCCCAAAGCTCCTGCCCCAACACAGGCAACCAGCTACTCTAGAGATCTTCATGCAGTTAAGTTGGAGGTCTGAAGAGCTGTGCACATTCAGTTGAACTGGCTGAAAAACTATCTCCAGAGTTTTACACTTAATCATGTGGCTATCTCAAGAGCAGCTAACACACCTGGAGACTTTGGAGGAAGGGTTTCCATGCGCGCGCACACCCTGGTGGTGTAAGCCTGAACATGGTTGAAGAAGGTTGGCAAGTATATTCCCAATCAGATGTAGAACATAAAATCTTGCGATGCAGCCACACACACACACACCTGATTCCTGAATCCTTCCACATCAAACAAAAGGGGTGGGGAGATTATGGAAGGAAGTTGGACTGGGCAATAAGAAAACATGGCCATAGTTTCTTCTGTAGCAACCTGTGTGTTTGCTAACTTGGTCCCCTTAAAATGCTGCTGGACTCCAGTTCCCATCAGCCCATGTCAACATGCCCAATAGTCAAGGATGATGGGAACTGTAATCCAATAACATCTGAAGTACCAAAGGTTCCCTGTCTCTGATTTAGAATCTTGGTTTCAACTTCTCCTCCCCGCAAAAGCATGGCTATTTCAAGAGATGGTTTTGCAGTTGGACCGGAGGCAGTCAAGCTCATTAGTGTCTGCCAAGAGCAGTGTCTGCTCAGTATCCCAGACACTGTTTTTCACTCAACATGAGATCCTATAGGCAATGTAGGAGCTGTGGAATTATGACCCTTTCCCTGGAATATTGTGTTTTCTGATTGTTAGAACATTTGCCTTCTTGGTATATGCTATGCAATGCTTCATGCAGGCTTCATAAAAGACATAGGGGCCTACTGATGGGAGGGAAATAAATAAAGTGTATAGATCAATCCTAGTATTTTCAAGTTAGCAGTTTGTGTAAGCCCTTACCCAGAGTTCTGTTTATTCCATAAACAATTAGGCATAAATTCTCGCTCCATGACTCTTCCCCCACCCTTCTAATTAAAAAAGTAAATAGTGATGGCACAAAAATAAGCATCTTAAGACTAGACCACCCATGTGGGATATAGGTTAGTGCAGGAAGTACCTATTCGAAGACTGTTTGTGCACTACTTTAAACAGTTTCTGTGCTACCAAAGAATGAAAATTATGCATACAGAGGCCTCATATTTAGACTTTCATACATCTGATTGTGTATTGCAGGTTGCGTTCACTTCTTTTTACTGACAGAAATATTCATCAAGTGCTATGTTGGTTTTTGGTTTTTTTTAAAAAAACAAAGTTATGCCAAATATTAGTGCTATAACTTCAGTTTTGTAAACTGGATCTGGGAGGCCTGGACTGTGGCCAAGTTGATCTCTCAGCCTCAGTTCTTCCTATGTAAAAATGGGAATAACAGTGACCTGTTTCACAAGTGCTGGCCCTTTATTAAAAAAAAGTGCACCGTTAATCCAAGCAAAACTGTATAGAAATTGGAGGCTTCTCTTTCACCTGCATCAAAAGGGAGTTTCTTATTATTTATTCAGGTACTACAAACCTTAACCAAACACACCAGTATTTGCATTCTATATTTATTATTTTCTGGTTTTCATTATAAGTCGTCTTCTCGGTCAGATGTACAGCAATAAATAAGGTAAAAAATTGAGTGAATAAATACTACACATACATGCCTAGATGGCAAAGCAAGACTTCAGAGATGGCTGTTAACACCCTTTTTTGCACTGCTCATTTAGCCTGATCCATAAATACTGCATTAGTCAATGTTTTTTGTAGATCCCTGTGTGATTCTGCAAACACATAATGTTCCATCTTGGAGCTATCACACCATTTTAAGCACTTTACACAAAATGTGTCGTTGTAAGTTGTGTATGCTTAAAAAACAACAACCCAGAAAGGCAAATATAAAAATGCTTTCAAAAAATTGATAAGATTTTTATAGAACCAACTTTAAGTTGAAACAGTTTATTCCCTCCTCCGATATATGTGGCTTCTCTCTCCTTGGTTTTGCTTTTTTTCAGAATGCATTTTCTACAGGACCAATACTCTTGGCTCTGGGTTGAGAGCTCATCAATCTTCCATCCTGCAAGCAGATGGATTTTAAACTGCCAAAGTGGCCACTTTAGCCTGGGCATAGATGCCCAGGGGAATAGTGTGTGGAAGGAGAAATTTTGTTATCTTGACCATTTTTAGCAACTTGGTAGGGGTGCTGTGTGTATGGTCTCTGACATTTGGGCAATAGTTAAGATAACTTAAAGACCAGGAAATAAAGAGATCGAGCTGTTCCTGTCATCACTGGCCATTACTGTAGTCTTAACTTGTACTGTGTTTTATATGCTGTCTTTCACTAGGACCTGGCATGGAGGAAATAGCTTGGTTCATTAATTTTAATTTTAAATGCATACAGACACCCCTTCCTCGAGACTTGCTTACATTATCCAAGTAAATATGTTCATTGTTGCAAGACTCTTGTATACAAGCACATAGCCACTCATTGTGATTCATGCTCACTTATTATGGAACTGTTGTTTTGTACTACTATTAAAACAACCTAGTAGTGCGCATGCACTACTACACACAGACATGCACACACAGATGTGTGCAACAATTAAATGAAATGTTCAATATCTCCATTGTTGCTAAATAGGACTTGATCAACTGTTTCCCTAATTTTTTTCTTTCTGGTCTCCTTTAGGTGGCTGCATTTTGCGATGTGGATACAAATAAAATCTCAAAAGGATTCTATACTTATGAAGAGTCGAAGGTTGGTGGCTGTCCTGATACATGCATGTTCTGAATTTCTGTCTAATCACTGTGGAGGAACAATGTCTAAAAATACATCATCATCAGCTCTTTAACTCTTAATATAGTTGTTGTGAGAGAAGTTGCAAATCCCGCATGGAGAAGCATAAATGTTGCAGTCAGAAGATGTAATTGCTATTGGATCAAAATATACAAAATCAGAAAATGTAACTACTGTTGTATTTAAATATACAAACTGGGATATATTGCTAAAATTATCTGTTGCCTGCTTTATTTGGGCTGCAGAATTGGGAACCACTGTAGAATTTGGATTTACATGTCAGCCTCTTAGCTGTTAAAGTAGAAAAGGAAATTGTAGGGTCCTTCTGATAGATGTGAAAAGGAAAAACATCTCGGCTCAGCTACTAGAAAGAAACACATGGCTCCTGTTTCTAAACTTGAGCAGAAACCACTTATATGTTTTTCAAGCTGGTCTTGCCAGTCGTGAAACCTGGAGGCGGGAGATAGCGGTGGTGGTGATGCTGGTTTGCTTTTTTTGAAAGAGACATTTGGCTTCTAAGCCCATGAGGTCCTAGACTTGAGCTAGATTCTGAGAAGGGCTGCAGGATGGGTTGGGAACAGATCCCGCACCGCATTTGGCAAGCAAGGAGACATCCATGTGAGCTGATATTTCATCTTGTAATATGAACATTGATTTGAGATTATTGGCTGGCTTTGCGCAGCTTTCTAAACAACCTTACAAAGAAATGGAGGTTTTGGTTTGTTACCAAATCAGTGGCCCATAGTAGAATGAAGGGCTCTCTGTCCCGTTCCTGAACACTAGCTGGCAGCCTTCACTCTCCTTATGAATGGCTGTCATCTTGGGTGAGAGTGAATAGTCAGAAGAGAATGAACTATTCAGAATGAAAAGATTGCCTTAGAAATACAGAACGGCGAAGAATGAGGAGCAAAACTAAATTTCTAAACAGAACATTTCCCACTAGGAAATCCAGTTCCTGCTGCTTTTCCTCTTCTTTGCCAGACAGTTACCCTGAAAGGGAGGCTGTAAAATTAATACAGTAGAAGAGGGGTTTTTTTGGGGGGGGGGGGAGAAGGTAGGTTGTGAATTAGCTTCTGTTATGTCAATAAATTAGGCCAGCAAAAGGAAGGATGTTGCTTCTGGGGCTGGATTCTGCTCATTCTGGCATCAATGGGAATTTGCTGCCTGCTTAACGAGGGACTAGGACTTCATATGCAGAGGCTAAAACAATATTTTGAGGAAAGTGGGATATCTATGGGGGTATAATTTATATCTTTTTATGTGTCGGGGGGCGGAGCCCTAAATGCTGCTTCCTCTCAAAATGACAGTGCTGGAGGTAGGAGTATTTCCACTTAGCTCCGGTGAGGATAAGCTAGGGAGAGCAAAACTCGGAGGGGAAAGAGGCACAAGCAGAAGGCACCACTCACAACACAGCAGCACACAGGGCAGCTTGCGACCACAGAACCCGAACTAGGCCAGGAATTATGCCATTCAGTTTAGTGGGCTGCAATGCAGCTATGGGATATAAGTTAACAAGAAATGTGCTTCTCTCTCCGTAGGAAAATCCCAAGCCCAGAATCCCCATCCTGCATTTCAGAGATGCTACCCCACCTTTCATTATTTGTGTGAAGTTGGTGAGTATAATTTCATTATCTAAGGCAAGCGTGTGGAATCCACACCAAATTAAAAGTTGTGTTTTCAGTTGCAATAAAGCACGCATTTATTCCTAGTTTGGTTTCGTTTGTCCCAACTTGGGGCATTTTTTTGTCCTCGAATTGACAGATAAAAGGAAGTGTAAAATTTGAGGATTTGGGCCAGGGCTGCACCACTACTGACTTCATATTAATTGTTGACTGAAGCCCACCTGGTAAACCAGTGCGTTCTTTGCTGCCTTCAAGTGGTGCTCAGTCATGTCAGAAACACACAGAAAGAGGAATGCTAAAGTTTTAAATTACCTAGAAAAGCACCATATCAAAACCACTCACCCAAGCAAACCCATTTGTTATTGAGAGCTGCAGCTGCAGTTGCATTTTTTTAAAAAAACAAAACAATTCTTTATAAATAATGCGTCCTTCCTCCCCCCAACCCCCTTTTTCCTTTTGTGTCTTTTCTATCATAAGCCCAGGAACTGTCTTACGGTATTTCTGATCTTTGTAAGCTGCTCTGGAAGTCCTCTTTTTTTTTTAATGAAGAGGAGAATAAAAATGCATGCATTAATGAAATAAAAACATACCTCTTTTAAAGAGGATGCATTTTAGGGCTCACTTTTCTGGCGCTACTAACTTCATGAATAGAGCCATCACGTTTCAATAGCTCTTAGTGACACTAAGGTGGATGAGGGAAGCTTTGTAATTAGCCACTACAATTTTACCTGTGTTGCTCTAAAATCTGTTTTGTTTTCTTGAGAAATTAGCAGGGGAGGAATGATTGCATGGCCCCTGTGGTTTAATTCTTGCCCTGCGCTGTGAGAGGGAAACCACTACCAAGATTTTCATTAAAGTTGCATCTCTCCTTAGTGATGGGGATGTGATAGTTACGTTGTGCAAATTATCCTGCTACTCATAGTCCTTCCCCCTACCCTGAATATTTCAGCTAAACTGGATCAGCTTATTTTCCATCTTATGTTGTCAAGCAGAACTAACTCAGCAACGTCAGCAGACAGGTAGCAGAGTTAAACCAAAATGCTCCAACAAGTTTATATCACCTGTGAAACGTGGTAATAGTATACTAAGACACAGATGGTTATTGGATATTGGTAGAATGCCTTGGAGATGAGCATAGATCAATTCATAGAAAGCACAACATGAAGGCGCTTTTTTGATTACTGCTTAAAACTTCAGTTGCACTGAGAGTTACCCTTTGCATTTCATGTCGGGAATTTTTTAACTCCCCTTTAAAAAAACGCTTCACAGCAGCTAAATGACTTGCCAACTGGAAATGCCTTTCTTCTGTTTCCTCTCTATTCTCACTTTGCAATGTTTTGCTTCGCATCCAGTTTGAGCTGAAAACCTCACTCCGCCTCTCTTTTCCAGCAAGAAGAAGTAACTTGTGGTTTCTAAGGGTTGGATGAGTCCCCTCTTTGCAGGCCTGATGGCAGAGGAAATAGTTTCTAAACTGGTTAAAACTTGCTGAGAGAAGTTGAACTTTTGTTGCTCTATGGTGATATAATGCAGGCTAAGGATAAATCCGAGGATTCAGACCGATATGTATTTCTGGGCCCCTTGAACTTTCGTTTCTGCACAGGCCACATATGAAAGAGGAGATGAAAAACAAACCTACCCCACTGCTGTGTATTTAATTTCCCCCAAATGCATGAGCCCTTCCTCCTCCCCAGCCTCTGCTGACACTCCTGAAAGAGATGAAGGGGGAGATGCAGCACACAGTAAGCCCTGCAGACAAAGGACAGCAGGGAGTGTTTGGAGGGAGAGGGGCAAAAGAGGGGGAAATGGCACAGGCAGGCAGCCTTATTTAATGAGTAGTAGGAAGCCAGAGTCAGCCCTGCGATGATGTTGCAGCACAAAAGCTGCAACCATTATAAGCTGCATTTAAACATCAACATCTTATCTAGGAAATAGTATTGCAAACCAGGACTTTGCTGCATTAGGCAAGAAACAATATGGTTGCTTTGCAATGTTCCATTTTGGACACCACAGTTCAAGAAACATGCTGGCAACCTGGAGAGGATTCCGAAAAAAGTTGAGACATACTAATGAAAGGGAATGAGTACTAAAACTGCTGCAGATGGAAGAGATGCGAGTTCTCTGGTAGGAAAATAAAGTCAGAAGGTAGAGGCAAGAGAGGAATTGCACATAAGTGTTCATTTGATGAGAAGCAGCATAGCTCGTATATGATAGATGACGATAAAGAGGACTTAGGTTTGTAAAATATTTTTGGCAGATGTGGTGGTGTGAGTTGTTAATTTCAGGTTTAAAACATTCTCCAGATTCAGTGTGGTGTTTGTTTTCTCTACCCTCCTTTGGTTTGATCCCTGCTTATGGCCCACTGAGCCATGTATCATACAGCTTAACCTTGTAGTATCCTTGGTCGCTGAATGATCTGACCTAGAGTTTTCCAAATTGTGTGTCGTGACACATAAAGTGTGTTGGATGCAGTGTATAGGTGCCTTGCGTGAAAGCTCCCCACGCTCCTCCCGGGGCTGGAAAGGGGTTAGTTTAACCTCCAGTTTGCTAGTAAAATTGAATTACTGTGTCGTGAAATGATGCATGTCTAAAAAGTATGTAACGAACATGAAAAGTTTGGAAAGCACTGGTCTGATCTTTAATTGGGTGCCTTAAGCTTGTATGGTTTTGGTATACCCAGACACTCACGTGGCCCAAATCAGTCCTGGATTTGGTCACATCTATTGCCTGTATTTTTAACTGCAACCCACCAAACGTGGAAGGCGATTGTTGATGTGTTGTTGTTGTTGTTGTCACCATCTGGGTTATGCACTCACATGCCACTGCCACACTTATATTTTACTACCAGTAGGTTAAAAAGCATATACAGCATGGCCAGCCCATTTCTGGATTCATCAAGTTTTTCTTCCAGCCACAGTAAAAACTATACTGTTTAATTACATAGAAATCAGTGATAACTCCTTAGGAGGTGCCTGGGGAAGAGGGCCTGGATAGCCGGCCTTGTGCATCCTGAACATCTCTAGCACTTCCAGTGTTCCAGGGCCCTGGTCCAGATATGCAGAGGTGTCCGTACCAGGTGCATTTCCTTCCAAAACTTCCATTGCAGGTTAGATCTCATGGAATACTCTGCACCTCGATCCATTAGCTATGCAGCCCCAAGCCTAGGGATGAGATCCATGCAACCCTGCTGATTGTCATGAACCCAGCTGATCCTGCTCATCACATGCTGGGATATGCAATGGCTCCTCAAGGGCAAAGGCGGAAGTCTTTCTGAGTCCTGCTACATCTTTTGAATAGGAGATGGCAGGGATTTATACCTAAGGCTGTGTATGTGCAGAGCATATGCTCTGCCATTGCTTCCATCGTAATCTCCCTTGCTAATTGGGGGGGGGGGAAGCAGGGGGACATACTGTATTTTTCCATGTATAAGATGCCCCCATGTATAAGATGCCCCCTATTTTGGGGGACTCCAAATTAAGAAAACACCCCTCAGCACTACCTGTGTATAAGATGAGCCCCAATTTTAAACCTAATTTTTGGGTTTTTTAAAAACCTAGTCTTATACACAGAAAAATACGGTAATTTTTAGTATCTATAAATCTTAATTTCCAAGTGCCAGTTCATACTGTTTTTGTTCCCGCCACCACCCTTCCTTTCTGCAGAGTTTCCTTTTAAATATTATAGGCTAGATTTTGTTTTGTCACATACTTTGCAGTATGAAAATAGCTGAGATTCCCACCCCCCTCCAGCCAGTTTTTATCCAGCATCTCCCCCCCCCCATCCCGCTTTGGGCCTTAGAAATTACGGTAGAAGCTTAAAAGCACAGAATGACTAGACACTCACTCACTCCATTTATCATGCCAGTTCAGAAGTGGAAGCTATGCCAGATTACTGTCATGTAGTAACAAGGGTGTGAACTACAAAAAGGTCACAGGAGTGTGTTGATCTATAAATAGTTAACGCAGCACTGGCTGAGACTAATGGAATTGTTAGGTTTCATTAATGGTTTAGCATGAGTCTATAACTGGGCCCCTGAACGCCAGGGCCAATTGCACCCCTATACATTGCAGAGCTGTTTTTAGGGCATTCACCCAGGTATGTGGAGTGTGCAGTATTCAGACTTAAGGGGGCTTGTGATTGACTCTTAGCCAAACATGACAGGGAGGAGAAATGGCCAATCAGGAGAGGCTGTGGATGGTAAAAGCAGAATTTGACAGCTTAACTGGCAGACTAGGGGTTTTTGAGGCAGGATAAAGCAGTTCAGTTTCCTCACATTGGGGGAGGGGGAAGTACCTAGAAAATTGCTAGAGGTGTTTTACAGGCAGAGTAAAAGTGGATAGCCATACTGTACTAGGAAGAAATAGATTTAATAGAAGCAGTTCTGTGTGGGGAATTGTAAGTAAAGTTATTGTGTAAACCCGAAACGGAGTTTCTGACTGAAAATAAGTATTGTGCCTTTAATAGTGAAACCATCAAGCTTCATCCCTCGTTGAGAGTTTGTTAATAAAGATACAGCTCCCCCCCCCAATTCTGCCTCAGCTTTGGTTTGTGCCTAGCTCAGTGAGTAAGTTGCCGCAGGAACCCCAATATCAAGAGTCATTGCCATGGAATTATATGCTACCACATATAGGGAATCCTTGAATTCTCATTTCTTATAGACCGGGATTGACCAAGGCTTAAAAAGGTCAACAGACTTGGTCATCTTCAGAGTTTCACTTCACAAGGCTATCTGGCTTTGTGTCACCAAACTGGAAAGCCTCACTAGGTTGTAAGGTCTTTGTGTGAATAATATACTTAGCAATGGGGAATCTCATTAAGTTTCTGTCTTTGAAGGAACCTGGCTGTTCTGGCGAAATTATCCAGAAGCAAGTATCTGCATTTTGGGCTGAGAGAAATAGGGTTTTTCCACTCCCAGGAATGAATGGTCTGTCAGAGATTACGTGTTAAGATGTGAGAAACAGGCTCTCTTTAGCTTTGGATGGCTGTAAGGCCTGGGCTGTTTGCTTTGGAAACAGTTTAAACCTATGGGTGGAACTTCTACAATTGCCAGCTGTGCGGCACACCTTCCATCCTGAAAGCAGCTCCTGGCTAGCTTGTTTTGGCATTCTCTTTAAAGTCTTCCTTGGTTGGAAGAATTACCCAGTGCGCACCCTACTGGGTATTCAGTAAAAATATGTATTCAGCACGTGAAGGCAAAGGGTGTCAGCTGGATCAAGCAGAGAATGTTGCTCTCCGTGTTTGTGCGTGTCTTTAAAGTCTATCCACTTATAAAAGCAGAATTTTATCTTTTTTGCTATTGCCCTTAATCCAGTATGACTCTGCACTCCTTTTGTGTTTGGTCAAATTCAGAGAGAATCACCCAACTTTTCCAGTTCTTTGTCCATGCAGCTGAAGCTTAATAATAATAGGGCAGTTTTTTGAGGTGGTACAATGTCGTGAATTCTGTGATTCAAAAGGTTTTTAGGTTGAAGATATTGTATGTAGCTCTGTAAGGATTGTGTTGAGAGAGAAGGCTCACTGTCTCATGCCATGGTTTAATACGGGAACACGCTTTAATCCTACAGATATTGCTGTAGGATCTCCAAGTAGCAACTAGAATCCAGCTTTGTATATGCCTCCATGCAGATATGTTCTCCTTAAGTCTGTGGAACTTTCATGCACTTTGGGACTATCGAATTAAGGCAAATCTTCATGTTAGCATCCTACTTTTCAAAAGTGTTACATTACTCTTTATTCATACTCAGAAGCAGTAGCTCCTTTGTTGTTACTAATCTTAATGATGGAGTATTATTTAAGGCTAATCCAACTGGAAACATAAATTACAAGCACTCTGAAATTAAAGGCTCAAGAGAAACGCTGAAGTTGCGAATGATGTCATCTGCTTTTCTTGCCAATCACAAGGTTGGGTGGAGGGTATCATCACATTAGACTGTGCAGGATGGCAAGTAGGCACAAATTTCCTCTTCGTACAGTAGGTAGGATTTGAAGGAATCGCCAGTAGACAGAGTTAATAGTCCAGTTGCTTAGTGAAAACAGCTCTCAATAAAGAACCCATTCATTATGCAAAATCCACCAAATCACTAATATGTTGAGTTGTCATCAGAATGTTACTTGTTTAAGTCGCTTGAAAAGTAACACCTGTGGGTCAAAAATGTAGTGCTGCTATTGCCCCCCCCCAAAAAAAAGTAGGTCTAGGTCCTCATCTGCAAGACGGTAGTTCTGGTAATAGCAATATTTGTGCTAGGGAGAAAGTTTTTCTTTCACCTTAACCCATCTCTGTCCATTTTTAACCTCCTTTAGCCTTCACTTGCTTTTATGCACTCTGTTGAAATCACTATCACCATGAAAGCTGGTGTTGCTCACTTCCTGGTCAAATTAAGGGCCTTGCATTCTCCTTGACCTACCTACTACCTAGTATTGAATCCATTGTTGTTGTTTGGGTATAGCAGGACATCAGGTGCTGGGAGATTTGCTGTTACCTGTTCTGCAACAGATGGACCCCCACCCCCCACCCCAGTCAAGTCATTCAAGGGAAGGGATAGTGCCTGATCAGAACTAAGGTATGTGCTGTAGTGTATGTGCTACAGCACATACTAAGATACTGTTCAAGCACAAGGAGTCTGCCTTTACAAAGCATCAAAGCAGTGTAAGTCTTCCCTCCCTCTTCATTACTCCGTAAAGGACATGGGGGTAGGTCACAGAATATGTAGAGTTCTATATGTCCGGGGGGGGGGGGGGCAGAGCAATGTCATCAGCATGTGCAAGTGTCAAGAGGGATGGGAGACCTGATGAGCTCTGATAAGCCAGTATTTGTATGACCCAGTATACTGCTGGAACCCCCTGGCTATGCTCTCTGGTCATTTCTTATCTGGAATAATGAAACCTCTATTAATAGATCGTAATCGTTATAATATGGATCAAATTTATTTCAGACTTGCACTCCCCCCCCCCAAAAAATATCCTAGACTGACAATAAACTCCCTTCAGACTTACCAGTAAGATATGCAGGTATCCCACATACAGTAAAAGGGCATGAAATGGAAAATGCTCAAGTTTAAGTCCTTAAATTATTGGACTTTACAGTGTGATTGTAGTCGAAATGTTCCTACAAGCTTAACATGTTAGGAAGAGAATCCTACACACCCGTATTGGACTCAGTTCAACTGACAATGACTGTTGCTGTGACTAAATATTAATATTGTATGCTTGCATCACAGAAGTGTTGTGGTTTCATAGAGGATTTACATAGTTTCGGGGCAGGAAAAGAAGCAAGGGTTGAGAAGGAAGGAGTACAAACTATTAACTGTATCTCTTAGCACAACTTTTAACTTGCCCACAGCAACCCAAAGTGATTTACAACCAACCAGACAGACAAACAAAAAAAAACACCAACCATATACACTCCTGTAAAGAAGGGTCTTTGAAATCTAAGTATGTCAGACAGATTCAACTAATTGATCTTTGTTTTGACAGGATTTGACAGGTGGACAGTTTGAGGAAAACTTGAAGCTGTTGAATCTGAAGGAAGCTGTGGATTATTATCATTTTAACTGAAGAATATGGTGCACTGGAAGGCTTTATGTTGCTAGACAAACCAGAGGAGATGCTAGCCTGTTTCTGCTCTCACCTCCAAAGGAATTCCTCAAAACAGGTATTAGTAAATTAAAAGGTGAAATACTTCTTGTATTTCCTTTAAAAGGGGGGGACAGCTAATGTTGGAGTGACAGCAAAGCTTAGTATACAATCTAATCTTTCTGTGAATGCTGCTCTCGATCTGAAGGTGTACAGAAGGAGTTTCCCACAGTTGATAGCATTTCAAGGTTGTCACTCCTTTGCACCTATCACACATTGTAAAGGAATACAGTGGTGCCTCGCTAGGCGAAATTAATTCGTTCCACGGGTCTTTTCTTATAGCGAAAAATTCGTCTAGCGAATCCCATAGGAATGCATTGAATTTTTTTTGGCCCATAGGAACGCATTAATTGAATTTCTATGCATTCCTATGGGAAACCGCGATTCGCTAGACGGATTTCTCGTAAAACGCATTCGTCTAGCGAGGTAACCTCCGCTCGAAAAAATCCTTTCGTTAAGCGGAAATTTCGTTAAGCAGGGCATTCGTTAAGCGAGGCACCACTGTAGTAGGATGAGATCCTGCTGATCTATTACAACCTGCATTTTGGAGGAAATGAGACAAGCCACCGCTTTGATGATTCCCCACCCTACCCTAGCTAACACGTTGAAATGTCTAGCATTATAGGGGACGCACACCCAATTGTTCTTGCATTGTTTTTTAGAAGGGTGCATTTACAGTTGGCCTATGTATCAAGAAGTGGTGAGGGCCTGTGTAATTCCAGCATTGACAGGAACAGCTGGAGGCTCCTCTAAGGTAAAGTCCCCCTATGCTGTGTGACACATGTGGTTTATATGCAGGGCTTAAAAAGGCTACACCTCAGGCTAGGTGGAAGTTGAATGCGAGAATTAGAATATAATTTACATAAAGGTGCTTGGAAACGGTCTCCATTATATTTTTGCCCCTATTGTGAGATTAACTAGTCATTTAGGGCACTCCTGTTCCATAGTAGTGATAATATATATTACAAATAATAATATAGCACCCTTCAGTTATATTCCTAGGGCACTTGCCCAGAAACAGTCTGCAGGTTTAAAACTGTCTGAAAAGCCTGGGGATGTTTTTTTAAACATCCTACCTGGAGCTACTGGGGCAATAAGCTGCTGTGAGCAGCATCCAAAGAATGTTTTTGGAAATGTTATTTTCCCCCACTCCCATTTTTGGCTATGCAAAAATGGTGCAAAATAAATTTGTCTAGACTGGAGAACCAAAGTGAGCCCCTCCCTCTGGTTGGTGTCTCATTTTACATCAGTGAAAGGGTCTTAAGCATGTAGCCAGAAGCATCTGATAAAGAGGAACAACCAGCAAGGTTATGTAGAAGTAGTTCTTGTTAGAAAACAGTCAGTATCTGAACACTGCCAGTGAATGTTAATGTATGGCAGGCTGAGAGTTTTCATATCAAATTGGTGGTGGGGACAGGAGAGTCAGCTATACTTCCTGTTTATAGAGGTAACATTTTTCCAGTTGAAATCACACAATGAATTTAGGTTATGATCCCATTGTTTTGGTGCCCTTCACACATGCCAAGAACATCAATAGTCCCTTTCCTGAACATCATTGTGCCACATTGCATACCAAGCATACAAACAAACCTTTTTGCTTGGAGTGTGTGTTTCTCTTCTTTCCCGTACAGCAAAGCTGCTAGCTGCCCTTCTATGCACAGCAACTGGAGTTGTGCATTTGTTCTTCTTACAAAAACAGTGGTACATAATTTCATTTGACAGGATAAAGTCCCTTAGTGCATGCAAACTGCCTTTATTGGTGCATTAACTATTCACTGCAAACCAAGCTAACAGCTGAAGAAGATGGACTATACAAGAAATGCTGGTAGGATGATCTTTCCAATAGATGTTTAATCTAGTTTGGGGAAAGAAACACAAAACATCAGCATACATATTGAACATGAAAGAGAATAACATGTGACCAAACTGCCATCTTGTGGTTAGAGATTAAGGAGTGACTAGAAATAGACTTTTGTTTTGTTAACATATATTTGAGTTTAAAACTCCTTCTGCACACAGCTTCTAAAAAGACGCTTCCACAATCCTGACTTTTCAAGTTGCTGTGACAGTAGCTCCTTCCTCCGTTGTATCTACTGCTCTGAAGAACTTGTTTTCCTAATATTGACTGTTTTCAATTATGTGCTCTGCAGAAAAGAAGGAAGAGCTGTGAGTTATTAAGAGCTTATTTTGAAACAAAATAGATTGACACCGCATCTGTAGAACTGAATAAATAGTTAATTTGTTATGCATAGATTTAAGATGCCTAACCTAAGTTTCCTTATGGAAGGGCTGATGCTACTGTACTGTGTATACATCAGTGCTGATTAAGGCTGGGCAATACCTGGTTTTTAACATCATGATATATCAGTAAATTGTGGTATTTAGCTGCTGATATATCACGATGTCTGAAATGTATCTTGGCTGCTTCTTCCTTCCCACCTTAGGGGGAGGAAGAAGGAGCAGAGATACATCACCCAGCCCCATACTCCTCTGGCTTGCACGAGCAAGAACATTTGGGGGGGGGGGCTTGATCAGGTAAGTGAGCAGCTTCCTGTACCCCTCAGTTGATCAAGCCCCCCCCCCACTCCAGCTCACATGAGGCAGAGGTGGGGGGCTTCCTTAAACTGTTCCGTTGGTGGCAGGCAACCTCCCACCCACCCCTTAGTGGAGTAGTTTAAGGAAGCCCGCTTCCAGCTCATCTGAGGCAGCGACGGGCACACAGTCTTCACATGGCTGAACCTTTTGAGCTGCAAGTACATTGTGGCTCCCCAGCCCCTGCCAGCACAGTGCACTCAGGGAGACGGGAGTGAGGTATGTAGAACCACAATGTATTGGCAGCTCAAGAAGTCTGAAGCCGCTATTGTGATCTAGAAGCCATATCAGCTGATTTATCGCCAGCTCCAATACCAATAATATTATTACAAATTATCTATTACCCCTGTTCAGAGCAACACATGTAAGCTCCAGTTGCTGATATCCAATACATTGTGGAGTGCAACTGGAGCACTACGTAAGTTGCACACATAGCAACTTTTGTATACCAAGAAATACCCTTTTGACCACTTCTCTTTATATTAAAAAGAAGAATCTTTCATGGCTACAAGTTTATTTAATGAATTCAACTGCAAGCTTCCTCCCCGCCCCCCAAAAAGGTGAATCAAGGTCAAGAGAGTTGGTAAAAGATACACACTTGAAATGTTCTTTCCTTATTTTGTAAAGCATTCTGTGGTTCTCTTTGTGAAATGTGAGCTCTGAAAGCTGGATAGCACTTGCATATTTTTCATACACTCCCTCTGAAAAATAGGGAATCAACCTTGTGTGAAAATTCCTCCAGCTTGTGGAGAGAGAAGCCTTGAGCTACAGCACAAAGAGATGCAGATGTGGCTGTCAGTCTTAGATCAGAGCGCCATGGGACCATTTTCAAATCTTTTGATACCGAGGAAATGCAGCTTTCAGGACTCAGCATTTTTTGTCCTTGTTAAACCTTAACTTGGATATTTCTTTGTAATTGCTATTCCATCGTCACTTGGGAGGCAACACACACAACCAGCAAATAGAATTATACTTAAACTATCACCACCAGTCATTCCTCAGAGAACAAAACCCAGCTCTGGCTTAGAGCAACAACTCGTCACTGCATGCCTCCATTGCTGCTGCACAACCACTTTGCCCTCCACCAAACCAGGAACACTAAGGTATTGTTGTATTCCTGTTGCATGTTGCAGGACATTTCTGTCCCATTTGCCATATAACAGATGTCACTGTAATTGCCTGGACATTATTTCTTCCTGAAAGCAGTATAAACCTCAGCACAAAGAAACCTGCAATTAAGTGCATATTGGGGACAGGTTACATACCTTACATTAATGTAAACAGCTGCATCTATATTCAACCAGTACTCAAAACTACTTTGCGAAGAGCATGTGGGCAAACACACAGGTTGCACTTTACAAATCTCAAGTGTGAGAAGGAACTCTGAATGGGATACCACTTTATGGAATGTCGATATTTCCCTATGTTAGTTTAAAACCTCAAATTAGCATCGCTGAGATTTGGTACTAAAAGAAACAACAGAGAATAATGTGGCAACAGCATATTGTTTTCTCTGTCACGGTTATCATAAAATTGTAGAGTTGGAAGGGACCCCAAGGGCCACCCTGCAGAGCAGGAATCATTGACAGATAGCCATCCAACCTCTATTCAAACACCTCCAGGGAAGGAGAGTCCACCACTGCTGTCAAACAACTCAAATATATAAATGGTTGTCAAATGAATGATGGTCATTGATTGTTCTTTTTCTGCTGTTTTCTTTTGGCTGCAAGTATGTATGTGTACACACACACGTTCATGGAAAATTTAAATAAAGAAGTTTTTAATGGCCCAGTTCATACAACATTAAGTCAAGCTCGCATGGCTTAGTTTTGCGTAGCCCAGTAGCAGGACGGGGGAGTGGGGGTGGGCATGAAGGAGCCATGAGTTCTGCTACGAGTACCTGGGTTGTACATATCCATGTTTTGACTTATTAAAATCTCACTTGTGTTTCTGCAATTATTTTGGAACAAATAATCACCTGGCCTCCTCTCTTGAACTAAAGTTGGGATCTAAGAGACAGATGCTATGATGTCCATATTTTCTTGTGGAAATTCCAATCACTCCTTTCCTTTAAGCACGCTTTTGGAGCCAGCTGCACTGTATTAATTCATGCTCAAGTAGCTAAGCACCAGAAGTCTGGAATGTTTTCAAGAGAATAGAAGGGAGCTATAAAGCACTTGCTTTTTGGCAGTTCCACACATCCACATATTAAAGAGGGCTAGGCTTGAAGCAAAACTCTGAATATCCTGCCCTGAAATTGTGGGCTTTGCTAAATGTGCAGGTCACAAGTCTTTCCTGGAAGAACCCCCAAAAATATTCACGGTCCGTTAAATGGATCCTTTAAAAACTTTACCTTAGCTGCTAGTTGTGGTTTGGGCACTTTCATTAAGTCACAGAGATAGTTGCGCTGCTTCCTCAGAAATGGCAATTCTGCATCCCTGTTTGGAGAGGAAAAATAGCACCAAGTTATACAGACAGATTCAAAGTCTATCACGTCAAAAGTACTTAAGTTAGCAAACTTTAACCCATTCCAAGATGGGATAAGTAAACTTATGATGAATTAAGTAGTCCACAAGCTAAGCAAACATAAATGCAGTATAAATTTGCTAGTTAATAAGCTGTCTGCTCTGAGCTCACTGGAGGCTCCATAAGGGCAGTAACTAAAGAGTAGGGAGGTTTTAATGCCACATTCCCCAAGTATATCTCTTCACTGCACACCACATACACGAAGCCAGGAGCTGTGGAAAAGCCCCACTCATGAGTGACAGCCCCACTTCAGAAAGTGTGCCTGAAACTAATTGCTCTGATCTCACTAGAAGCCCTTAAGAACAGCAGCCAGCCACTGAAGGAGAGGGGTTAATAGTATTGTATTGTATAATTGTATAAGCTACCTTGGTAGTCAATTAGCTCAAAATTAGCTGTATAAATCTATAACACAAGCAAATGCAGTTCAAGATCACTCCTTGTATCAAATGAAGTTTGTATTCCAGATTCATGTGAATCGAAACTGGCATCAAACCTCCCCGGTCATCACTGTAACACACATTTGTCTGGTTGTGTCTGCACGCCAACATGGAGGGTTGGCAGTCAGCATAAGGTTGTAGGTGTGGTTGCATCAACTCACCAGTTAGTGTCACTTAGAATTGTCATGACCTCCTCTATAATATCCGGTTCAGCAATATCACTGTAGGTTATGAGCATTTCATACACATTACTGGCTGTTGTCTTTCTTATCTGGAGGCAGAAAAAGGAATAGCTTTCAATTACTCTAAAGAGATTAAATGTTTGGATAAGAACACCCTTGTATCATGTCCATAAAATCACAGGTTCTAAAGCACTAGGGTACTGTTAACACTCATATCTGTATGTACTGCTTGCTCTATACACATGCACTCCAGAGTCAACCAGCGTAGTAAATTAGAAGATACACAGTCACACTACCTTTCAGCTATTTAGGTCCAGAAAACAGGATACTGGTTCTATAGCCAGATATGTCTAAGAGTGGACTTTACAGCTGGGTTGTTTGCTGTGCATTGAATAACAGGACTGAGGTGAGCCCAACTGCTAAACTGAGAGCACTATTCAAGGAAGACGGTAGTGATTTACAAATACATTATGGAAGAAGAAATGCAAATAGTCGTGAAGTTGCCCAACTATTACATTTAGTGACATCCACACAAGCAATAAAAGATCAACACCTCCAAGTTCCTAACCAACATCTCCAATACTTACAACAGGAAATGGATGGCAAAGGAGGAGGAGGAGCTGAAACAGAACTTTCTCTCTCATGCTGCCTGGAAACTGGATCAGACCACAAAACCTTTATAAAAAAATAAGTAATGTTATTTCATCAGTGGCTTTTTTCATATTATCACAGAGGAGGAATTGTATTATTGAGACCAGAAAGGATGTTCAATGTAGAGAAGCACTCTGCTGTTAGTGTCACAACAAACTCTGCAGAAATATATGCATGGGGGGAAATTGAGTTTGGAATCCATTCTCGGAGCGAGATGTGCCAGACATAAGGTTCTAAAAACTAAAGGTGCCGGTATTATATACTCACCTGACACTACAAAAAGAAGTTCTCTTGCATAAAACAAGAGATAAGCATTTGCTAAACTGTGAAGTTTCACAAGAGAAGTACTGCTGATTTTCAGCCTATATATCCTTACAAAGAACAGGTGAACGGACAGACACTGAACCCAGAGAATGTAGCAAACAAAACTTAACAAATCTGCCATGTCTATCTCTCATCATGCATCTGAAAGCTTATTAGAACTGCAAAAACAAGAAGTCTTGTATTTTAAAAGAAACTTTAAAAGTTTCCATGACACACACTTAGAAAGATTGATTTTATGTTTATTTAAAAAAAAAAACCAGAGCAAGCGTTGTCTAGTTCTTCAGTTGAATCAATCAATCAACTTCTATGGCAGCAGGTCTGCTACATGAAAGAAGTGAACTTGAGAGAAGCACCTTACTAAAACAAGTGAACCATTACCAACAAGGTCCTAGAAATCCCCATCAAGTCCCACAAAGACCTCAGAATGTTGGTTATTTCAGTAGCTAGCCTTTTTAGCTGGTGGGGGAGTATCTGTAGATGAGAGGTTTTCACCCTTTTTGAGTACATGGCTTGTTTGACCAACTGCATTCTTTCTGCGGCACCGCAGTGGGGCTCAGGAGCCCAGTTATGTCACCCCTTGCCTGCAGAGCTGGCAGCCTCTCACCCCTTTTCAAATACCCTCCCTTGTGGAGTGTTCCCTCAGCCTCCTCTCCTCTCCCCTCTCCTCTCCTTGGGAGTCCTCCGGGCAGCCACAGCTGCCAACCCTGGTTTCTGCCCTGCCCCAAAGAGAGAGGCCTCCTCACACTGCCCCACAGGGGCCTAAGAAGCACACCGTGGCCAGCTCCAGAGGCACCATTCGCTGGGGAGCTTGTAGCCAGGGCTGCTGCAATAAACAACTGTGCAAGCTTTTGGGAGGCAGTGACACAAAAGGGCATCATGGGAGGGAGGGAAGGAAAGATGGACAGGGGCCAGTGTTGCCCCTGACTATCATGCAAAGCACCCCAGGGCGCCACGGCCCACTGGTTGAAAACCACTGCTGTAGAGTATAACAATCCAAACTGCCCTATGGTTGAGGCCATACATCAACAGACTAGGAATGTTTTAGTTAGCAGTATTTGCTTTAGAATCAGTACTCATAAAAGGCGCTGCTAAATTCAGTATGATAACAATGCATTGACACTTTTTTTAAAAAAAAAAACCAGAACAGAGTGAAATCACAAGATTGCTTTACAAGGGGAGGTGAGCTTTTGTTACATTTTCATGTGCCCCCCCCCCAAAAGCCACTACACAAATGCAATGACAATTCCTTCCTCAATGCACTAGGTTATTTTAATAGTTCCCTAGAGTTATCCCTCTGCTTTATTACAATTTTGTTCCAACTTACACTGCAATGCTGGAGCGAAGTTTCTGGATATCTTTAGATCTTCTGCTCTCTTCTTTACAGAGTGTGAGTAACTTCATAGGAAATGGGTGGCTGAAAATTTTAAGTAAACGTTATTTCAGAGGGGACCAGTTCTCCTGAGTGTTGCAAACTGTGTTGGACGTTACATAAGCAACCACTAAGCTGGCACAGTGGACTTCAGTTTGGGGTGCTAATATCTTGGCCTAGTAATCACATGCTGGTTAGTGTGATATAAAACACTATTTTCTATGCCTAAAGCTTGGAATATATATATATATATATATATATATATATATATATATATATATATGTGTGTGTGTGTGTGTGTGTGTGTGTGTGTGTGTGTGTGTGTGTGTTACGTTTTAAGTCTGCATGGGAAAAGATTTCATGTAGCTTTTAAATGAGTTTAGACCACAAACACATACACACACACACACCCCAATAAAGCTGGTTCAATAAGATTAAGTGTTTCTTAGTGTCCATGTTTAGTGAAATCTTATCCAGAATCTCCATTTCAAGGCTGCACAAAGTTGCACATATGTAAATTACCCGTAAGGAAACACATTTTATCTCTATAATATTGCTGCAAGGTAGGGTGCAGAATGGATTCTGCATTCATTGCTGCAAGCCAGGTTAACTTTGTTAGCAATTATGCAAGGCTGTGCATAGACAGGATGGAATTTATTGGAGATTAATTCAGTTAACAGGAGTGCTTGCTGCTTTTCAGCACAGGACAATGGCAATATAGGGAATGAGGTGTGATTTCCAAAGGAAATGACAATACAGGCATTCAGCAAAGAGGCCAATTACAGCTGAGCATCTGGAAAAAATTTAGTGCATGTAGTCTAATGTGTAGGATTCTGCATCTGAAATAGACCTGCTTTGCTTTCTGTCATCTGCCAATTCCACATTTGTAATAACTAACTCTAACCTATGGGTGATCTCAAATAGCACAGCTTCTCCAAAGGAAATTGAGAAAATTCCTTCTCCTGTATGGGCAGCACTCCAGCAGAAACAGGATCAGTGAATAGGGAAAAGGGATCTGTCTAAAAGGTTCTGTGTTATGCAAATTGGGCACACGTGTTCCTGAAAATGGAGCTTTTTTTTTTTTAAAAAAAAGGTGAGCAGCATTTTTACCAGATCAATCACGACATCGCTCAGGGTGGTCCTTAAACCAAGAGCACAGAGTGCACCCCAGCTGAGAGCCTGCACAGGTATGAAATTACTGTTGTTAAGGAAAGCACCCATCTGTGGATGAAGTCAAAGCGCCACTGACTTGCTGCTTAAAACCTGTAGCGACACACCCCATCGGATGGCACATTACTGCACCTTCAGCAAATGGTCATGCAAGTATAATATACAAAGAAAACAGCAACTGACACTCATGTATATGATATGCTACTAAAACTGGAAAGAATAGTTTCTCCTGCCCTTTCATTTGGTGTCTCATAGGACAAGAGAACAACATGACTCAAGTATCTACTTTGAGATTTTGTTACGATCAAGTGTGTGTGTGTGTGTGTGTGTGTGTGTGTACACACACACACACACTTGAGGCAGTTTTACTAAGATACTGTTCAGTGGTTCATTAGTATTATTTCTACAAAGAGACTGACATTGCGGATGATGATCATTATTTCTGTTTAGTTTGTAAACAGGATTTACAACTCAGCTCTTAGTACTGCTTATGACCTGGTTTGCACATCACATGAAACCACATTTAAAACAAACTGGTTCAATGTGAATGAGCTGCAGGCCCTTTGGTTCTCCCCACTCGAGCTTTGTTGCAGGGGAACATGCCATAGTCTGTCTTGCTGTGTTGTCTGAACACAGGCTAGTTTGTTTGGAAGAAACAAACCACACACAGTAAGCAAGAAACAAACCTTGGTTTCTGCTCATAGATTGGACAGAAACCAATCATGACCCTGGGTTCAGATGACACATCCAGCCATACTATGGCTTGTTTTCCTGCAGCACAGCAGCAATGGGAGGAGAGGCAGGGAAAGAGAGGCTTTATACTCTGCTCATTAGTACTTACTTCTCTTCAGTTAGAAAAATATCAAAGCAGCCATTGGCCAATATCTGGTCCAGCATCTTCAGCAACGGTACAGATATCCTAATGAGGAAAACACACAGAAGACAGAGCAACATGTTTGACACCACTTGCAATGGGACTTTCACAGTTCAGATTAAAAAGGGAAACTTTTGCCAAAATTCATACACTTCTGTCTTTTCTGATAGCCAAAACTAGTTTGAGAGCATGACTGAGAGCTAACTGCACACTTTGTGAGATCATAAAGCAGTAGTCAGGTGGCAATACAGTCACACATGTTTGCAGTGCCCGTATGACCCTTCTTACTAGATGGTCTTTGTGTTGGGGTGAGAATCAAAGGAATACTTTCTCCCTATTTACCAACCTGACGGATTTTTTATTTTTCTCCCTAAGCCAGGATCTGAAACCAGGTCTGCCCAGAAGATAGAAATCATTTGCAAGGAATCAACATGCAATGAAAGGGATGGGGAGATGGGACTGTGTGCACCTTCCCTCCTGTAAAAACCTCCCTGCAAGTGCCCTCACCATCCCATTCCTGCTATCTTGGCAAGCGTGAGCACCACACATTTGCAAGGATACTGTCCAGTTCTGCCCACAAACAGTGCAGGAGTGTGAAAACTTGTGACGCAGTGGCTCTCCAGTATCTAACACAATACTTAGTTTGTTTCCTAAACAAAATTTGAAATGGGAAAAACAAAGGGCAGAAGTTCAAACTTCAACCATTTTAGCCCCAGGGAATGGTCAGATAAGAGTCTGCAACAGTTTGGCAAAGCTCCTGGATTCCTTTCTGTAATTTATACATTCAGACACACATCTGAATATTCCCATTAAGGAGTGGGGCGTGTGCCTGCACACAGTCATTTTCTGGCTGTTGGCCTACATACCCTTCTCAGAATGTGATGAGGAAATAGTTTTACTGGCAGTGTTCAAGCATTAACATACACACCCTTATCCCTCATTTGTTTCAAAAATTTAGAGCAGGAGTGGGTAACCTGTGGCCCCTCCAGATGTTGCTGGACTACAACTCCCACCATCCCTGGCCACTGGCCACGCTGCTGGGAATTGGAGTTCATAAACACCAGGAGGGTCCCCACCTCTATCGGGAGAAATTATTAGTATCTTTCAGCTTCTTTTAGTCCCCTCTGTTTAAACTTACTATTCTTCTGACTGCCTCATTTGCATTTTAATATTCAATTGGGAGCCGCCCAGAGTGGCTGGGGAGACTCAGCCAGATGGGTGGGGTATAAATCATAAATTATTACTATATTATTATTATTATTTAGAACCAGACATGGTTGTAAGGTTGCATGTACAGTGGTACTTTGGTTTAAGAACAGCTTAGTTTATGAACAACTTGGATTAAGAACGCTGCAGATCTGGAAGTAGGTGTTTTGGTTTGTGAACTTTGCCTTGGAATAAGAACATGTTTCGCTTCCTGTTGAGTGTGTTCCATTTGTAAACTGAGTTCCCCTCTGCTATGGGAAAGCATGCCTTAGTTTAAGAACGCTTTGGTTTAAGAACAGACTTCCAGAACGAATTAAGTTCGTAAATCAAGGTACCACTGTATCCATTATTAATTGTACACGGTGACACTGCTCCCTCTCCTTGGGATCTCATGCCCTATATTCTTGGATGATTAGAGGCCTACAATTCATTTCCTCACCTATGTTCTAGAGCCTGCATCCCACGTTCCGATAACTCTACTGTTTCTTCCTCCAACATGCTGCTAACTGGCTACCACTCCATTGGGTCCTCTTGCCTGTGCACAGGAAATAAATGCCAGAAGGAACAAACGAGTTCTTCTGGGACACGAAGTTCATGAGAGAGAGCGTGTCACATAGTGAGGTGCACATTTCTCTTCTAGAGTGCTTTGTGGGACCATAGCACCAAGTTCAGAGATGAGCCTCCATTTGCTCCTTGATAATTAAGAGGCAGACAGGGGCTTTTCTTTGTTCTCAGTGCTGTGAGAATACAGTGCCAAGTTTGGAGATTAGCCTGTGACTGCTCCCATAGCTTGAACACTGAATCAACTGATGTCATATCCTGTGTCAGGTGACAAGACAGGGAGTTCTGGATCCTCAGGCCAGATCAAGTTCCCCATTCCTGCCATATAGTTACCGGTATGTAGCCTGTGCTCCGTTCAGAAAAAATATCCTCCAAATGCAATTTGGTTAGCCAAGTTATTGTGCCTTCCTATCTCTTATGCCAGGCAAATCAGCAAAAAAAAAAAAAAAAATGGCCCACTGACTTGCACTTCTGGCATTAGGCTTTTTCATAACCATAGATTCCAAGTCACAAAGAGTAGATGGAAAACTATAGTGACATTTTTTTAGTAATTAATCTGGAAACACAGGAATGTGCCCAACAAGCCCCTATAGAAAGATACAGGTTACCTGTCATTCAGCAGATTGTCCTCAAAGACCTTGAGCAGCGTATCACAAAAGCTGTTCATTGCATCCATATTGCTCTGAATTCCCTTCAGATAGCTGAACAGGCTCTGTGATGAGCACCTTACCTGCAAGCGAAAAACACTTCCAATAAACAAGAATGAAAAGATTAACTTCAGCCTTCACTATATCTCCGAGGGAGGTTTTTTTTTGGGGGGGGGAGAGAAAATTGATTTTTAAAGGTTTTCAAGTCGATAGGAATTCTACACTACATGAACAACAGGAAAAACGCACTTCAGCATCCTTTATCCCATAACAACCTGGTAACATTGTGCCATTTCAGTTAAATAGGAAATGTAACTGGGTGTTTAAACGTACAGCTAAATGAGCAAGAAATGCAGCCAGTGGCATGGCACATTTTGCATTTTATCCAGGAAATATGTGTACCTTTAACACAGTCCCTTCTACATGTGCACAGTGTTTATAACTGCTAAACAGACTTGGACAGAAGGGAGAAAACAAGGACCTCTTTCCACAGACTGCTACATTTTATGGCTACTGGGGGATCCTGCCTATGTTTAGGACGTTACCTTCATCCACCCTCTGTGACTAAGCCTTAAGGTCCAGACTGCAGGAAGATTCACAGGAACTACTGCACTTCTAATAAATTCAGCATGTTTTGTGAGTCCTTAAAGTTCTTTTAATATCACAAGAAAACAATGCCTCACCACCAGTGATTTTTCCAAACAGTAAGATAAAGGCCTACTCAGCAAGTCATATTTCTTTTCCAGTGCAGGGGACCGGTGAGTAGTGCATTACAGCCCATTATGGCCAATAAATGAGAGCATTATTTCTGGATTATTTCAGATGTTGACATATTGACTACCCTGAAGTGGCAAAAATATTGAATCCTGTCATTAGCATTTGGTCATGCTGGACTGGATCCAGAGCAAGTTAAGCCCTACTTTCGTCCCATTAAAATCAACATGGAAATTCATACAATACTAACTTAGAACAGATTAAAATCAATGGGAGTTAAGTGTGACTTAAGCTCCAATTTAGGATCTTTTCTCCACTGAAAGGATCATACTGAGCCTCTGTCTCTGTACTCTTTTACCTGAAAAGCTCACCTTGTAATGCATTGACCTAATTTCACAATTGGGAAAATAGTACATTGACCCACAAGAACTCACGATATTTTCCCCCTCTCCTCCTTTTATCAGCCACTTGATTATGCTGTCACGTATACCAGATACTACCTATGAGCCCGCTTTCGTACCCTATGTGACAACACTTTGCGCTGCCTCCTATGCTACATAGTTTCCTGCAGCTTTCACCTTTGGTTTGATCACTAATGACTAAGATGAGAAGGTTGACTATGTCAGTTGCAAAAGAGAACTTCAGGCAGGAGATTATTGCTGCTCTTCAATTTCCCATGGTTTGTAGGTCATGTTTTTCTATGCACTGATCTTTATCAAGTTATCAAAATGTATCTAATGAAAAAATGCAAATGCAGCCGTTAGGATTAATCTCACAAATTATTTTGAAGGGGGAAAAATGGCAATCCATTGTGCAGAATGGAAATTATTGTTTTGACAGAGCACAACAAGGCCTGACAGACCCAATACAAACTTTTGTGTCTCCAGCTGTTTTGGAACTACAACTCCCATCATTCCTAATTAGCAGGACCAGTAGTCGGGGGTGACGGGGATTCTAGTCCAAAAACAGCTTGAGACCCAAGTTTGGGAAACCTTGAGTAACATATTGAGACAGTGAATTTTTCTCTGCTACAGCAGCTCCCTCACTGAAGAATAAGAGCCATTGTGCTGTATAAACTAAAAGGAATTTAAAATCTTTTGTTCGTTTCGTAGTTCCATATACTTATCAGAGAGACATGAGCTAGAACAGTGTTTCCCAGGCATTTGATAAGTAAAGCACATTTGTTTCCTGAGTTAAAATTAAGAAGCACACTTCATTCTTACACTCCAAAGGTTTACACTGAAGAGTGTGCAAGAAGAAGTATCCTACTTCACAACAGCAAACCTGCTGTGTTTCTGGGCAAATCACTTTTCCAGGTGCAGCTCCCCAAAGGCAGATAAATCTGCTGCATCTCAAGAACATAAGAATCATGCTGGAACCAAAAGTCTACATAGTCCACAATCTTAATTCCAACAGTGGCAAGCCAACTACTCCTGGGGAGTCCACAAGCAGGGCAGGAAGGTAAACATGTTCCACGCTGTTGTCCCATATTGCCTCTGAACACAAGAGGTTTAAAATAGCTTTTCATAGCTAAAAGCGATACACCTATTCTCAATTTGTCTAATCTCCTTTCAAAACCCTCTAAGCTAGTGGCAATCACCAAATCATGTTGCGCCGAATTCCATAAATTCATAAATGTGCAATTCACAAATCTGCACTGGGAAGGACTGACTGATCAAACTGATGCAAAGACAGGGTAGAATTACCTGGCTCCGCTGGAGGCTAATGAAAATATTTCAGACATTCAGTGAGCAGTCCAATTTGTAGGTGGTATTTGGGGCTCACGGGAGCATTTTAATTATTTAATGAATGCATTTTCAGAGGCACACTAGCCCTTCTTTCATGTTTGGAAATTACTGGACTACAACCCAAGTAAACTGAGATATATTCTAGGGAGGTCTACAAAGAGCTAATGATTCAACAGTGTTTTTGAAGCAGAACAGAAGGTTGTTCTCTTAAACAAGCAGGCAGAGCCAACAATAATCAAAAGAGCTGGAAGCAATCAAACTGTTTACACTTTTCAAAACTTAAGTGTAACAAATTCTAAAAACCCAACATGAAAATATTGGGGGCAAGAACCTCTGTGTGACCTCTTGAAGTAACTCAAGGCTATTTCTCTGTGAAACTTGGGGTAGGAAAAACCTCATATTTAAAGCAAAATTAAATTTAAACTCCACCTCATTATGAAAACCCGCAAGAGTTTGACATCATGAACTGAACATTCAAGCCTTCTACAAATGTGAAGGTTCAACACACTCAACAGTGCTGGAAGCCTGATGGTCTGTTGTAGAAAGAAAAGGACCGGAATCAGATTCAAGGACTATTGCACTCGCATGATTCTGAGTTATGATATTACACCACTGCAATAACTCAAGGCAGTGCAACTGTGCATGAAATGAATGTGGACAAGGACATAGTGTTGCAGGGGCAGGATCAGAAAGGTGCAATGATTTACTGAATCCTGTGCTAATAAGAACAAGGCTTCCCAGACACTAGTAGCTCAGCCTCATTGGTAAGCTGCTATACAGTAAGTACTGGGTGGGGAGACTTGCAGAACCAAAGCACATTACTGCAACAGCCTGCAAGGACATTGATGGGCAGATGGGATTGTGTTCTCACTGGCCAAAGCAAGCTATGTGACTAAGCTGAATTTCAGTATGACCAACACTCGTTTGTAAATGGGGTACAGAGAAAGGACAGCAAGTAGGACAGAGCAAACACTAAGCCAGGCATCCCCAAACTTCGGCCCTCCAGATGTTTCTAACTACGATTCCCATCTTCCCCGACCACTGGTTCTGTTAGCTAGGGATCATGCTGATTAGGTGGCAACGGTGTCACGGCCCTCTACTTTACAGGAACCTACAGGGCTGAACTGTAAGCTTCCCCACATTCTTAATTTACTTGTGACTGTCAGTAGTGACAATAAAAATCATCCAAGTTAGTTTCATTTTCAGAGGCAACTAGAGGCAGGAAATTACAAGGAACGCAGTGACAAGTAGGGTAAAGGGAACCCCTGACCATTAGGTCCAGTCGTGATCGACTCTGGGGTTGCGGCGCTCATCTTGCGTTATTGGCCGAGGGAGCTGGCGTACAGCTTCCAGGTGATGTGGCCAGCATGGCAAAGCTGCTTCTGGCGAAACAGAGCAGCACACGGAAATGCCGTTTACCGTCCCGCTGTAGTGGTACCTATTTATCTACTTGCACTTTGATGTGCTTTCCAACTGCTAGGTTGGCAGGAGCAGGGACTGAGCAACGGGAGCTCACCCCGTTGCGGAGATTTGAACCGCCGACCTTCTGATCCGCAGGCCCTAGGCTCTGTGGTTTAACCCACAGCGCCACTCGCGTCCCTTTCAGTGACAAGTAGAAATTGTTAAAAGCAAAATGCAGTTGAAGTCATTTGCAAGTGAAATAAAGTTAGAATACCAATAGGCTGTATGGCGTCTGACATTATCCAGAGAGACTGGCAAGATTGTCAACTTGTGCTCAAACTGTGCTCTTCTGGATTTCGGAAGCCTGCTCAAGAACAAGGTGCTAATTGTAATTTATATGGGAAATGAGGAAAATGGGGGAGTGAAAGGCTATGTTTGTGATGTTTCTTTGGCAGTCCTCTCCATGCCAGCATGACCTCAGTTTTCAAGAAGGGTGATGTTGGTGTGGGGAGGAACTGCAGTGTGGACTTCTCTCCTTGGGCCTCAGGTTTCTCAGATTACCAGAGCTGTGCTGCAGCACCTTAGAATAAAGGAAAAGAGGTATGTAGTGAAGTGATGAAAATTGCTATATGGAAACCCAACAGGGATGAAAATGAACCAGGCTTCAGCCACAGTAAACAGCACTAGGCTGGGTGCCTCCCACACTTTCATACCCCAATAAAAGACTTCAGCAGTACAAACACCAGCAACTTGCTTCCAGAAATGAACTACTACCTGAATTGATACATGGCTCTTAACATAAATAGATGCCGCCTACCGATCAAACTTTTTCTTAAAATTCACTTACTGTTGATTCGGTCAATCCACCAACAGACACGGTCAGTCCTGTCAGAACATGGTATTGATAAGATGGCAAACTCAGAAGCTGTGTGATTCTGGGAAAGGCTTGTGATGGAGCATTCCAGTTTAAGGCTACTGCCTCTGACCTGTCAACAACAGAAAAGATGGTCCCTTTTGAAGCAAGGGCAATAGAATGCAGGTAACGTAAGCATAATTTCCTCTTGAGCAATGGTTTGTTTCACCAAAACTGCTGCTAAGCTCTGAAATTTCCATTTTTAAAGTAGAAAACTTATCCACAGAAATCAAAGCTGGCATCCTTTGACAGTAAGACTCAGAAATGCCCTTTGCCACGCAGCAGTATAATCGTATTTTAAATGGGGCTTTCAAAATGTGCTATTACCATTAACTGTATTGCACATTAATACATTTTAAAATTTAATTGAAAGTGCAATCCAAAAGTCAGTCAAAGACATTGGGGGGTGGCGGCACAGGATGCAGCTATGTCCCATTCTGTTGGCAGAGAGAGATCACAGCCAGTGGGATGGCACTTTTAGTGCCACAGGTACACCCAGGGAAAGGTTGGCAGGTGCAGATGTCCTGCTGGGATGGGGGTAGAGCAGTGAAACATTTTGGGTGTATTACCAGGAATGGCGCAAGGATCCAGAATATCCTGGTCCCCTCATTCTTTCTGCATACAGAATCCCAAAAGAAACCTCCAACTACCCCAATCCTGATGCTCCTATAGGTAATTCTTTCCTGCTGACCACAAGGGAGGAAGCCGGCAAGTAGTAGCTCTACCATGGAATTTCTGCATCAGCGCCATAGGATTGCTCTGCAAAATGCAGGAATTCTTGAGATGCCAAATTAAATTATATGCACAACGTATGCTTTGCTTACACCAGCTTCTGAAGCATTATTTTTAACAATTCAGTAAGTAAATTTAGTTTTGGAACTGCTGATAACTTGCACCCTGTGCAAAGACTGGTTACTGAATTAACAAAATGACCAAAGGTAGAAAATACCACACACTTAATAACTTACGGCAGGGATGGGGAACCAAGAGTTGTTGAACCCCAACTTGTTTCAGTTCTAACAAACATGGTTAATGGCCAGGTAGGATGGGAGTGAGAGTCCAACAACAGTGGGAGGTTCCCCAAGCCCCATTTATGGATCCGGCCAGAACAAAACTTAGGTTGCCTTTCCTTTTCCTTCTCTAATAAACACAAATAGCCGCTCTGAATCTCAAAAGTCTACTCCTAACAAGACAGAATGAAATATTCTCTTTAAACATATTTCTAAATAAAGAGTTCTTTCATGTTTATGGGCAAATGTGCAATTCTATGATAAACCAATGACATACTAGTTACCTGGGAAATATTTTTTCCAAATCTTCCCGGTGGGGTATGTGTGGAATTGGAGGGTCGTCAAAGTACAGAAGTGTGAGGAACACAGATCCCGCATGGGCTCGAAATCGGTCAATTTTTTCAGCTGATTGCTGAGCCACACAGCACATGATCCGCTTGGAGCTAAAGTTTAGTACACAGAAGACTCCTTCATTTGGAGCGACATATTCCAGAGAAACCTCTCCCTATATGACTACTCCCCATCCCCATTAACATTTTCCATTCAGACCCTGCTAAGGATTCCTTCAGCAAAGGAAGTGAGAACAGCTGTGTAAAGAAGCCATACTTTTACTTTGCCCTGAGATTTACTAGGGGTGGTTAGACCAAATTTCTCTCCTAGCTTTGAAGACCCACGAAGCACATTTACTCAGCTTGCCTTTTTAAAAAAATATATACAAGATAGGCAAAACAGCTGTTTTGACTGCTTTCCCTGTGCTGACTATTCTTTATAACTGTATCTAGCACAGTATTTCTAAGGTTTTAATTCTTTTATTATAACCCATATATAGCTATAACTTTTCAAAATGTATAATTATGTAAAAAATAGATACAGTGTTTCTTGGCACAGGAAAGGCACAATATCTATCTTAAGCGGGAATAGCTATTAATGTAAAGCAGTTTAACAAAGAAGGGATAATCAGAAGCTACAATCTGCATTCCCTGTACTCACAACAGATGCAAGATAGGCTGTGCTCCAGTTCTTTCATTAGAGGTATTGATGGAAGTAACTGAATCCCATAGGTAGGAGGGATTACTGAAAGAGCCTTTTACAGAAACAGCTCATCACCTAACCATACAGCAGGCATTCACAGATTATATTTGCAAAATACATACACATTTGCATCGATTAGCTCTGGCTCAGTCCGTGCTAACAAAAGGGTCATTTCCATTAAACTGGTCATAGCAGCTTCTCTCACCCTGTTAAAATAAGCAAGTTGCCATTGTAAATTTATAACTTATGGACATGCTTTATGTAAATCTACATTGCTTCTATTATCAGAATAATATACTTTCACGCCACAGTCTCATATATCAGTGTGCTTTCTTCCATGTCAGTCTCTGTGATATAGAATACATACAGCCCTGGATGTATAACAAAGGACCATTCTAAGGACCAAGTTATACGTCCAGTTAATTGCAGGAAAGCAAATGATGCGATTCTTACTTAATTTTATTAGTAGACAGCAACTGTTGAGGAGGGTGAGCAGAATTGGGACTGCATCCCAGCTGGGTGTTAACAGAGTAGGATGTGGTACAGAAGGCTGCAGTGTGTGTGGAGGGGGGGTATCAGCAAAAAATTGGGTGTCCCAACTCATGCAAGCAGAAACAACTTATTTTCATCTAGGACACATTGGGATGGCCCAGAACATTTCCTTCCTGATCTCAATAGAGAGTTTGGCTTCTTTTTCATGCATATGAACACTCCACGTGTTCACATATTTAAGCTAAAACCTGGTCTACAGATGCATTACCTCTGTGCTGCCAATGAGTATTTAAAGAGCTCTTAACCTACTTTAGTCCTGTATCTTATCACAGTGGCCTGCCTTTTGTATTTTTGTACTTTTCCAAGGTGAAAAGAAGGCAAATGCATATGAACTCTGAAAAGTGGGTGGACAAGAAAGTGAGAAATAGGCTACTGGGGGATGGGGATTATAAACTGCATCATAGCGTTTGGCAACCTTTCATCAAAGAATACTTCTTCCTCTTTTTGTATGACATCTTACTATTAAGGTACTCATATCCAACACCTGAAGACAGTTTATGCGCTGGGACATGTCCAAACTGTCAAAAGGAATGTTAAGTTTGCATATGGAAAATACAGTTGGTTAGCTTTCCCACGAATCTTTTTTTTTAAAAAAAAGAAGAAGATCCAACCAAAGCTTTCTTCATATACAAGACCGATTCTTTCCAAACCTGTTTGACTTTTTTACGTAGAATTTTACGTAGAATTACGTAGACTTTAAAGAAAATAAAAATATATACTTTAAAGAAAATAAAAAAGAGCAGTACCAAGTAGGCAAGATTCACAAGAGTGCCCTTCCAGCCAGTTCTTATGCCAAACCACTCATCTTTGTTGCAAGAAGAGGGGCAAGACCATTGAGAGATTTCCCATCTTCTGGTCCTCTCACCAACCAACAAGGTTCAAGTTTATTTACTGAAGAAATGTCCACACTGATCTTTGTGAAAGTATCTCCACAAACCAGCTTATAACAATATTTAAAATCAAAACAGCATTGCAATACTGTATAATAATATCATTCCATGTCTTACTCTTAAGAGCACAACAAAAGCAATCAGCAATAAAACAGTGAAAATCCAAAAGCCAGCATAAAACTGCAGTATGCATTAACCAGAAGCCATCGAGAAAACAGCAGGACTTCAAGGCCCTCTTAAACATTGAGAGGGATGAGACCCGCTGAGTCTCAGAAGGAACTGAGTTCCACAATTGTGGGGCCACTGGTGAGAAGCCTCTGCTACAAGAGCCGGAGAGTCTTAACAAGTGGGCAATGTAGCAAGCCCTCCAATGCCAATTGCAAAGTATATGTAGCTTGTTAGGAGAGCAGGCAATCCTTCGGGTAACCTGCCCCACAGATTCTTCAGGGTGTCAAAGGTAATTACCAGCCCTTTCAATTGGGCCTTAAAATACATGGGCAGCCACTGCAACTGGTACAGAATAGGTGATGTTCCCATAACCTGGCCTCAGCCACAATCCAAGAAGTCAAATTTTGTACCAGCTGTAGTTTCCAGCAGTTTCCAGCTTTCACAGGTGGTAGCAGCACACAGAAAGCATTGCAGCAGTATGGTTTGGCTGCAGCAAATGCATAGATATCTGAGGCAAGGTATCTATCAAGCTGGTACGCCACATGTGACCCCTCTAGACAGGGTCCTGTGTGGTGTACCAGCTGAATTTATCCTAGCCACAGCTGCCACCTGAGCTTCCTCAGTTGGTGACAAGTCCTGGATCATTCCCAAACTGCTGGTGTGGTTCTTCAAGGGAAGTGCAAAAACACCTAGAACTGCATATACAGAGACAGCAGTTCTCCTACTCATATACCTTGGTCTTGCCTGGATTAAGCTTCAGCTTGTTCAGCCTCACTACATTAACTTCAATGTTTGGGTGGGAATTTTATAGGTGCTGACTAGTAGTTTTAAGACTGATGGTGACTGTAATGTTATTTCCTTATGTTTTGATTAGTATTTGTTTGTATCCCACACTGAAACCTTGTGATGAATATTTTAAACAAATACATTTTCTTGACGCTAAAATAAAATCAAGAAGAATTTTAGATAGCTACATAACTTGTGTTTTCTAGGCGCTGGGTACTTGACATGACGTTACAGTATTTATTCTTAGATTTGGGGCTCAAAGATGATGACTTGAGTTTATTACACGTTATGTGGTTGGAATGAAGAGAAAGCACTAGTTAAAGGGTCCAAAGTATAATGATTTATCTTGTTTATTTGTAATCCTGGCTCAACACAATGTAACAGTGGGAGAGTGAACATTGCACCCCGACCAACTGGAATTCTCATACAAAATTATCAAAATAGCTTGAATTTTGAGAATTTTCTGGCAGAAAGGAGGTTGTTTATTAATGACATTTAAATCCATTGGATTCAGTGGACCCAAGGCAGAGCTGGATTTATGCCATTGTGTTTATGTCAAATTAGCACTCTAGGGAATGTAGATAGTAGAGATAGCAACAGCTCATTTGCTTTTAAAATATGTACAAAGGCTTGCAAAAGGTAGCAATAAGCATGAGAGAGCCCAACAGCTGATACAACTGCGCCCTCTGCTGTCCAGTCACCAGCATGCGAGTTAAGCAGTCAATCTTGTTACTTGGGATATAGATATGCCCTAGGAAATATTAAAACAACACTAAAGTACCAGTAAATGAGAGTGAATGGTGAAAGGGATGGGAGAGTCTGTAACCTTCTTGCTCTATGAAATATATTTTTCGGAAGTGAATGCCCATCAATGGTATTCATGAGTCGGAAACGTAGTAAAAAGCCTTTGACACACTTTTAGCATTTTCATTCTACAGGTTACATTTTTAGTTCACATTTGGGTAGGATGAATGGCATCCTATTCCAGAATGCCTTGTAATATTTGCTGGGCTCTTTCTCTGAATCCTATCCACTTTTTGCCTTGATGGGACAATAAGCAACAACAAAGCCTTACCATACTCCAACATCACCCCGACTGTCCGTTGTGTAATCATTAAGACCATCCAGCAATGTGTTGTATATCTCCGTGACATTATTCCTGCATACAACTTCAGCTGGTGATCCTTCCCCTTTCACACCTACTGTTCGGCAAACCCTGTAGGAAGAGGACACACACACACACATATATGACTCATGTATTAAAATTTGTGCATTAATAGCAAAAAAACTGCTAAACATATTTATGAAAGGTATCAATTATCAATGTTCATTAATAGGATAAGAAATGTACTTTCTATGGATGTTATCCTAAAATTGTGGGCTTCTGGAAGTGCTCTACATTACAAGCTTCCAACTCACAGATGAGTTCCTGGCTCTCAGGGAACAAGTTTGATCTTCTGAGTGCAAGAGAGGGAAGGCAGTTGGTGGGTGAGCTCTTCGGGGGAAATGAAAGCAGCATCTTACTCCCAAGGGTGGCAGATTATCTGCTGTAACATGGACCTGGGGTATTATGGAAGGAAGATGTCACTCTTAGGAAGAGGGAAATCTCTTAGAAGTGACTCATTCCTTGGGAGATGAAGAGCTGTGCTGAGGTTACTCCTCTGAGAAGCAGGGGCCCTAATAATAATAATAATAATAATAATAATAATAATAATAATATTTATACCCCTCCCTTCCCAGTTTAAAAACCGGGCTCAGGGCGGCTAACAACAGATATAAAAACATTTATTAAAAACAACTTAAAAACAGCATAAAACACAACATCAATATAGCATCACCAGGGGAAGGGGAAAAGGAATGGAAGCTTAGGTTAAATTGAAGGCCAGGCGGAATAACTCTGTCTTACAGGCCCTGCGGAAGGAGATCAAGCCCTGCAGGGCACTAGTCTCGTGGGGCAGAGCATTCCACCAGGTCGGTGCCATCACTGAAAAGGCTCTGGCCCTTGTGGAGGAAAGTCTGGCTTCTTTAGGGCATGGGACCCTTAAACTGTTACTATTTGTGGACCTGAGGGTCCTCTGCGGGGCATACCAGGGCTAGGTTTGATTATCAGAGACATAGGTTTTGTGGTGGCCATGTAAATCACATGGCGACTTGCCACACAGAAAGCTTTGAGGGAGCCACATTCCAGCAACCGACAGGGCCAGGCACACCCATAATCAAACACACGTACATAGAAACACATAGTGATCTTTTCACAGTAACCTTCAGGCATTTCCAGTAAGGTGTGAAGAGGCAGTGGGGGTGAACATGTTAGCTCCACCTGCCTGAACAACTATCTCTACATCCGTCAACTCGGGGAAGGCAACCTTGTGCAGCAGGAAGCCTGAGGGAGGCTCACCACCTGTTTGAAAACCTTATGGTCCAAGTTTCTAAAATGCATGGGGAGCCCCCACAAGTACAGGAGAAGCTCCCTACTTCACATGGTTATTTCCCAGGAGTTAGAGGGCAGCAAGAACAGTGAAGAGGGTGCAGAAGTAGTGGACCCATCCCTACTGTGATGACTTAACCTTCCTGCTGCCATCTAAGGAGGGCTTGTGTATACATATGTTGCAATGGATTGGTTGCGAGCAATACAAATTACATGTGCAGCGGCCCAATCCAGACTGGGACAACAGAGGTGGGGAAAGGGGCGAAAGCCCTTTTATCCCCCACACTAGGACCTGATCCAGAGAAGGCCTTGGGGCCTGAAATTTGCTGCTTTTCTGTTCCTTCCTGTGCCAGCAAAGAACTCAAGGTCATGTGGGTAAGGCCCCAGGAACTAGACAAGGTTTCCTATTATCTGATATAGAAGGACCGAGTCTTAAAAACAAGGTGTCAGAGGGACTCCATACAGGGACCCTCCCCCAGTCATCCTGACCAGCACTTTGCCCAGTGACAGCGCTAGCAGCAGGTCAGGAGGAGGGAATGAGGAATGGAGCGGGGTGGAGAGGGGGCTCTCAGACGTGTCAGAGGAGGAAGGACAGTGCAGCGAGGTTGCCTCTGCAACGCTCCAGCCAAAGGACGGGAGAAGGAATGCAGCCCCTTCTGCCGCCCGAATTGAGGCGCGCCCCCACACGTAGGGCTAGGGGGAGGCGCTTTAGGGTGCCCAGGCTTTTATGCTAGTCCAAGACGCGACGGAAGCCATTGCCGGGTTCTGAATCGGACTAGGCAGTCATGTCTTCTGATATCTCTGCACTGTAAATAATATGCACAATAAAGCTCTTAAAGACAGAGCGGACTGGAGCGTCTTTACTCGAGAGTAGCCACAACAATCCCCTGACACAAGGCCTGACACTTTCCCCTCATTAATGGCACTCGCATTACAGGGCAAATATGAATATAATACAAAATAAACTGTTGAACATACTTTGAAATAGCTTTTAGGCCATCTTTTCTGGATTCAGCAAAGCTCACATGCTGAGGGGAAATGGAAGTGACTCCCTTTAAGCCGTCTAAAACCTGGAAAAACACAGTACAAAATCAGTATATGAGTATTGTATTCAGCTTGCTTGCAAGATGTTATCTAAAAAGCAGTAGAAGTTAAAGTGGCTACACACACACTTACTTTGCACACTTGACATGAACACACAACCAATAATCCTGTGTTTGCTGCCAGGCATCTAGCTCCATCCTAAATTCACCTTCTATGTGACAGGTACAGGATACAAAGACTGTCCGATGCAAGCCTCCTGATACTCCTTCACTAACATGCTTTATCTGACAAGGAAGGATAGCCTTTCTATAAGGCAAAGGTAGAGAACTGGCCAACCCTCCTCAGGCCATTTTGACAGCTGGGCAGGGCCACCCACCTGGCATCATATTCAAATGTATAGCCACAGCTACAAAGGAAAAATAGAGAGTCACTCCCAATTCTTCCTTTGGAATGTGGTGCCACAGCTTCACCAGTACAACATCTAATGTCATATGACATCATAGGTGGGTGTGGCTTCACCAAAATGGCCTATGGGCCAAATGGGAAGGACTGCTGTGCTTCATGGAGGTTCGCCATCACTACTGTAAGGATATAAAACAAATTTGTCCCTTTCCACCTAACTCCTTCTCATAAGTGTGCATAACGCTTGTTAGTTACATCTGCTGGTTACATGCAATACATTTGGCTTCTTCATAATATTCTTTCCCCTGGCACAACTCTGAGGTTTGAATGTCTAACTATTAAAAATCTAAACTTTTTATTGTTAGTTTTCCTGCTTCCCTTGCCATGGAAGAAAACAATGGCACCCCCAGGAAGAGCTGCCCTATGTGGGCTACTGAAGAGTGTTGCTGGAGAGCAATACATTAGAAGAGGAAACTATTTCCCCCCTCCACAATATGGCAATAGTTACCCATTGCCCATTACTTGGTTGCCTTTTTTTGCCCTATTATGAGTATGGTGTCTGTCCAAATATGTGAATCCACACAAACAAGTGTGAGGTGTGAACATCCCTCATCCCTTTTCAAAGAATCATTTCCACAGGAAACTAAGATTAACACAGAAGCCTTGACAGAGATTTGGTTATAAAGCACCAAACATGGTCAGCAATATTGTTGTATGTTGAATTGCAACACGTTTAATTCATGGTATTTCTTTAAGCACTTACATATAAAATATTAAAAATATTAAATCCCCACCCTCTTAACTCACCTCCTGAAGCTTGCCTTTTAGAAGAAACCTAGGAAGGGCACCCAAGGCTGATGAAAGGCCACACCGAGTCATTTCCTCATGGCTCTGAAGGCCTGAAATGTATTGATTTACCAGCTCATCTAGATAAATACAACAGTCATAGTATCATTAATTAGAAATCGGCATGGGGTGGGGGAATGGGGAGATTGCGCCAAAGCCCTATAATATTTGCATAAATTATTTCCAGGGAGAAAAAGTGACTTCAAATTGCTGCAGTCATTCTCTAGTCATTCAAATGATTTACTATGGAAATCTTTTATTGTTAGGAAAGCAGGACAGTGTACTCAACATGACTGTGCAGGCCTAATTTTCTTCAGAGTGTCATCCTTTCACAACTGAATTGAAGGATGTGTTCTAAGGCAACAACGAACATAAATTTACTGAAAGTTCCAGGCTTGCATCTCTTGAGGAAGATGCTTCACTGGATTCCAGGAAGTGGTTTCCATCTGCTGGAACCCGGTAACAAGGTGACATTTCTGAAGGAATTTCTCTGCAGCACAGAGCAACATTCGTTCCTGCCTGGAACTGCAACTAATGCTCTTATCTGGAAATTGTGTAGCTATGAAGGGGCTGGTTGTGATTAATCAATGGCGAAGGAAAGGAGTTCTGCAACAACCCAAATGCATCTCCTTTTTTTTATTACTTTACACCGTCTGGGGCTGCCAAGTCCTGGTACTGATTGTAGAACTAAGCCCAATGACCCTGGCTCAAATTAAGACCAAGTTAAGATGGATTTTCTTAGCACATGCAGAGGTTTGTTACTTCTGCTTAAAACAATTAATCAGTATGCAATATAAAATTTAGGATGCTCAGAGAAGTATAGAATGGGAAAATACACAAAGACACACCTCAAAGAGGCTCTGTCTGCGAACACCTAAGAAACAGCACAGGTATTTTAGATATCTCTAAACTATTTGTGCAAATATAAAACACTGAGGCCTGAAGGAACACAGGCATCCTACTCTTGTCTATATGTCCTGTGAGAACACCCAAGATAATGAAATTTCATCAGCGCTCATTTTAATTTCAAAGACACTTTGTTAGCAGCACAAGGAACCAAATTAAAAGGTTGCAGAAAGCTCTGCACAGGCTGTTTCTTGGTAAGCACCCAACAATGCCTATGGGACTATAAGATGGCACTCGTAAGAAAATGTAAATGCAATAATACATGATCTCTAAACTGTTAATTTAACAGAAATAATGGCTACAAGCTAAAGCAAGTGTTGAAGAAAAATACAACAAATTACAGAGGGAAGAAACTGCTGGAAACGGGAAATGAAATTATGTATAAAAATATCACTACATATAAAAAAAGAAATATGATGGCTACTCTGGGCATCTTCATTTCCACTGTGAAGCTTGTACCTTAAAGATGTAAGCTAGATCTTCAAGCTATGACCAAAACCCAGAGCATCAAGCTCAGCAGTTAAATTATCGTGCCCAGCTGCGTACAAAACCTAACCATGTTTTGCTATGTTTCTTATTAGGGTGGAGGCCCTGTAAATTCTCCCAAATTAGAGGATAGTAGTTGGGGTGTTGCTACTCACCAGCAATCTTACTCTAATTAATCCTATTTACCTCCAGTTGCATTCCTCTCCCTTTCAGGCTCTCTGCAGGGGGGGGGGCAGCACACTCTACATAAAGTGGTAGAAGGAGGCTGTGCCTGGTGCCATTTGCTGGATCATGCCTGCCAGCACCGGCTGTTTTATGCATTATGCCTTTTTCTACTTTATGCGTAAAAGGCTGTATTCAGTGTAATGCTAATTAATGAATTCTGCCAGCACAAGGATTTCTGCTTGCACAATAAGGCCTTCTCCCTTCTCCTCAGCCTGCCCCTGCCCCAAATCTGTTCAAGGTGTTTCCTCAAGCTTCCAGAGCAGATAGGAGGAGGTTTCCGGATGTGTGCAGTGGGGAGATGGGAGGAGTCCCATTGCATTAGCAGTATTACGGAATACCACCATAAAAGCTCTGATCCTCAAATTTTCTTCCCATGTTACAAAACTTTATTATCTCTAACTCCATTGTGGAGAACTAAAATGGTAGTGAAGAGCTGATTCAGAAGTGCACACTTTCACTGCTTCAATTTCACACTTTACTAGGCATATTACAAACAACATTGTCTCACACGTGTGCAAATCAGAATTCTTTCATTTCTCCAAAAGGGACAAGCGATGCTGCTGTCACCTCCAATTAAGTGCATCTTAGAAGCCCGCATCACTGGGCTGGTCCTGAGAAGTTGCTAACCACTGAGATGTTTATTTAAGGACTAGTTCTGCTCCTGTAGGAAGTTTTCTAGCTAACAAGCTCATCATAGGTTATCCCTTAATAAAGGCAAGAGACAAACATTATGAATCAGTACCTTGCTGAGCTGGATTTGCTCCCTCCCCTTCAATGTAGTAGTATTCATTACACAGAGCAGCTAATGCAGCGACTGCCGATTCCTAAGACAAAGGCAAAACTCTGTAACCATCAAAAGATCTTACCTTCCAACTGTACTATCTATCTACTATTGTAGGAAAACCCAATGAATAATCCCTATCCCTACGAATAATTTTACTGTAGTTTCCTATGGGCCCATTCATAAAACAGCTGAAGATAAGCTTTGCATTCCAAGCAAAGAGATTTTCAGTTAGTGACTTGTTCCTGTTTAGGAGATAAAATAACACTGCAAAGTACCTTGGGTCACGTTCTCCATTCAGGGCTGTGTCTGAAGGCACAGTAACTAATAGCTCATGGCTTATAAATCTGTTTTAAAGCTCATCAGTATAATTTTATGGAGTCTAAATTAACAACCCTGAACCGAATTTTAGTAGACTTAAAGAGTTGAACTTGCAACAGAATTTACTTGACTCAACAATTTGTTCTAATTTAACTCAATTTAACTCAAGACTGGTGTATATATTGCCTTCCATACCCTTAAAAGCAAACACTAGTCAAACCAGCAGAGGTTATTTAGGCTTTAAACTTCATTGTATACTCACACAATGATCCCACACCAGAATAGCCTATGGGGAGAGATGGCATTCTGGGCAGGGCCCATTAGGTTTGGGTGTGGCTGCATTACTGCCAGCTGCCTAAATGACTGTAGCTTTTGCCATGAGCTATGGAGCCTCTCCTCACTCCCACAGATAGGTGGGAAAGAGTGGACCATCATTTTATTTATTTAAACGAGAAAAAACTATACAGTATCATGCAAAAGATTGTATCTTTCTGCACACGTCATTTATGATCAGGCAGTAAATTTACAACAACCACCCAAATGAATTCTTTGCTTGTCATCAAAGAATTTGACTAAAGAGTATCTCAATTTAAGAATGTGCTTGGTTTAATCTTTTCCTATGGTTTGTTATGGAGTCTCTATAACAAGCCTATTCAGTTCCATATAGAGTTCAAAAAATAGAGCAACTTGAGTTGAGTTGCTGTTCCAAATTTCATTTAAGTGGTATCTATTTCCTCATTATAAATATAAAATTGATTACTTCAGGGTGAAAATGAGGTTCTGTCCTTTCACAGACACAATCAATTTACACCACATGGAAATACAGACCCAAAGCGCTATTGTGTTCCGTTATATACAGAACCTGGGTAATTTAAGAATACCTTGAGAGCAACTTTCATAATATGAAAATATTAATGTTTTCTTTTTTATCAAAACAAACAACAGCAATACAGATACAGCAAACTGTACCTTTATTTGTTGCTTTGCATTGCTTGAAACAAGGTGGAGACTTTTGAAAGTGTCATTTATCAGCGACTGCCATTCAACTAGAGGGAAAGAAAGCATGTTTGATAATACACTAGTTACCTAAAATTAAACATATTCATCACCTTTTAAAAAACAACAACTTTTAATATACCATATTCATACGTTCCAGAGTGTGTTCATAAAAACTCCTGCTGATCTCTGCAAATTTAAGTGTGCATCCTTATGGATTTTTGTCCCCAAATTAAATGTTTTAAACTTTGTTTTCAATTTGCTTTTGAGATTAGTGCGTCATCTATCACGGGGGTCCACAAAGGTCTTTTTCTGGCACCCAGGGTTCCCTTTCCCACTAAAACTAAGATTGAGAGAAGCATTCTGTTGTAGACGGAACATTCTGTTGAGTGAGGTAGAATTGATGCTCCAAGTCTCCTGCAGATGACTTCCTATACAATTTCCTCCATGTGCTGCATCATTTCACAGAATCATAGAACTGTAGAATGGGAAGGGACCTTGAGGGTCATCTAGTCCAACCCCGTGCAATTCAGGAATCCTTTGCGCAAAGTGGGGCTCAATTTGGCCAATCTTTTTCTGAATTAAACTGAATATGGCAAACACAGTCAAAGCATCATGATGCCAATGACAGCAGGAGGCAACAAGCAAAAATACTGGGTCATGAAAGGCATGTTAGGACATTCACAGCCCTAAAGAACATCTTGTGATGATAAGAAATAAGCATTTCTCTGTGAGCCATATTCTTGGCAAGTGAAGTCAAGAGGACTGCGCATTTGAATGCAGTTATAATCTTCAACAGACAAAAAGACAGAATAAATTTAAGACAGCAAAACCATCACCTACCTATTATGGGATCTCCTCTAAAAGGCATTTTTGAAAGTGATAACTTTTCAATTAAAGCGCAGACTGGAAGAAAATGAAGAGAATACAATTTCTGAAAACAGCAGAGAACAATCCTGTGTCAAATATGGTCCTCTGAGTTCAGTGGATCCTGTACACATATATTATACAGGCACAGGGTCAGAGGTCAAGCAAATGTAGTAACAGGTATACTGGTATTTCTACACAGTAGATGTGTTGCACTGTGAATATGCATACTGATCAACACAAAAAGTATTTTAACAAATATTCTAGCACAAGGTCTATACACTTTAGTGTAGCTAAAGTGACTCCCAACCTTACCAACTGAAGCATATAGAAATGGCACAGGTAAGTCCCAAATTAAAATCAAAAATAAATTAACTCTTCCATCACTTCCCAAATTAAGGCTCCCTAGGTTTCTGCATACAGCGCATCCAAGTATTCCTTGACTTAAAGTTAGTGTGGAACATTCTGCTTGTATAGAGGTTTTTCAAATGGAGCCCCTATGTGCAGGCTACATGAGAACCCCTCTGAAAACCATTCTTTTTGGAGGGAGACTTCTGCGTTCCTTGATAACAACAAGCAAGAAAACAAGTTTAATGGTGGCTGCTATAATGGCACCAAGGAGCACTGCCAATATGGAACCTGTTTGTGTTTTATCTGCACTGCATTTGTTTAAAAATTGGGGGAGGTATTTTTAGGGTAGAGTGAGTGGACAAGGAATGGTTTAAGGGAGAAGTTTGACCTTGGGTACAAATTGAAGTAAGGATTGGCAGCGTGCCTGGTGAACCAGTGTAGCAGCTGAAAAAATGAGGGAGGTTCAAAATGCAAGATTTATTTCCAAAGAATTCCAAGATTTGACTACTTATACCAGGCATCCCCAAACTTTGGCCCTCCAGATGTTTTGGACTACAATTCCCATCATCCCTGACCACTGGTCCTGTTAGCTAGGGATCATGGGAGTTGTAGGCCAAAACATCTGGAGGGCCGCAGTTTGGGGATGCCTGACTTAAAAACCAGAAAAATGCACAATACCACAGAATGCTATATAATAAACATTTGGATTAAGTGTGTGTGTGTGTGTGTGTGTGTGTGTGTGTGTGTGTCATGTGACGTACCAGCTGGCCTCATTAGTTCTCCACCTAAACCCCTGAAAAAGGAAAAAGGAAAACATATTGGCTGAAAATCTCAAATCACTATCTTTACGAGGAATACAAAGGAAAGGGAAGCAAAGGTAAAATTCTCTTTTCTGTCTTGTTAAGATTCAAAATCAAAAAGAAATTAACTCTCCCATCACTTCATCTTGCTTCATGTAAAACCTTTTACATGATGTGGTGGTGCAGAGGAAGAGACAAAAGAGAGCAAGCTATCCTATAAAACTCCTCTGTCTTTGACTTTGGAGTTAATCTCATAAACCCCACACGTGCTTTGTTTTGTGAAGTAATTCTTTGGTTTATCCAATACCCCGTATAAATCTATTTCATTGTATGGCCTTGTGCTCTTAACATTTTCATTGAGAGAGTATAGTGCTTCTTAATCCACTGCCTCTACACGATGCATTACACATGATCTTTATCGTTCATCACTCAGTAATGTGACTTCATTGCTGTTGCCGATATCATTCATTTACACAACAAGCAACAATCAAATTACTCTCTTCTGAGAAAGTGTTTCATATCACTCCTATTCCTGTAAAAGCAATCTTCATTCAGAAACAGATAAAGAAAACCATGGAAAAAAATGTTTTGTATGCCCTTCAACAGATGGCTGACGACACTTTCTCAAAATCCAAGAAACCACGTCTCAGCTGAGCACCTTCAGGGCACTTCAGCTTGATTGCTCTTCAGAAAACAAGTTCAGCTTGTTTAGCAGAGTGCTTGCCTATTAAAACCTAAGTGGCTTGCTATTACAAAATGATCCAAAGCAGAATATTTTATATACCATTTAAAAGGTATTTTGATATCCTGAAACTATGTTAATATGCTCACAAGTGAATAACTCAATTATGCAAAGTACTACGTTGAAGAGAAACAAGCATGCTTGTTTGAAGTCTAATTGATAAGAAAGGTACTATTAAGAATCTAATGAAACCAATAAATGCAAGCTTGCATTTTGTGAGAGAAAAAGTCAAATTATACCCTAGCCTAACCCTGACATTAAAAGAATTTACAGAAGGTATAACACAGCCAGTGTGGTACCTCTATAAATATGAACATATTATGAACTAAGGCAGATTAACCAATGTGCCAAATGAAGAAAGCTGTCTCAAGAATGGTTCGTAATTAATATAGCCATTTTGCTCCCAGAAATTCTGGTTCAGTCTTACATTTCAAAAACATGGAAGTGAACATATACTACAAAGAAAGACAATTCAAAAGGTACAACCAAACACACATCTGGTATATACTTTCCTCTCCCTTTCCAAACTCGGAATTGTTCTTAATAAAACAGCTGTGACATATATAATGGACCTGTATGTAAGGGGGAGAAATTCTAAAAGCTTGAAAGTGTATCAGTTGTTCCCTGTCTCTACATCCTTTCCCAACAGAACATAGCTGCCAAGTTTTCCCTTTTCTCGCGAGGAAGCCTATTCAGCATAAGGGAAAATCCCTGTAAAAAAGGGATAACTTGGCAGCTATGCAACAGAATCTCCAATCTTGAAGCATTAAGTCTGCCTCTAGGCTTTGTATTTTCAGTTCGCTTCTCCGATGTTCCAAATTTTAAATGTTACAAAGTGAAGCATCAAGAGAAGGAGGCTTTAAATTATCACAGGAAACTCTTGGCTGCTTCATGGACCAATGCCATGGTGTCTACTGTACAAGACAGAGTAAGGAAGGTGTTGGTTATAATTTTTTACCTTGCCTAGGGTGGCAAAATACCTTGAGCTGGTCATAGTCTCAACATGGCACCCCTTGTCTGCCTGTTGCTCATCTCTTGAGATGCCAGACAGCCTATGCAGGTTGCTATATGACACTGCCACACTTTCCACTGGGCAGTAATTATGTATAGGCATCATGAATGAATTTCTAAGACAGGCTGCTCCAGTCATGCTCTCTATTCCAAGCAGCATGTTCTGTTGTGGCCACATGCCAGCCAAGCTATGCTTACGCTTAGGAAACACAGCACACCCATGCACAGAGTCAGTATGAAAGTAGGCACCCAAGCTTTTTGGTGGACTGCATATTTTATTAGGCTTTTTCTTTATTCTTACAATTGAAACAATCTACTTGGCATTAATTCTCTTACCGATACAACTGACGACGGGAAAGCTGTAAAAGAAAACTGATATTAGATAAGGAATAAAGAAGTTCTTTTTAGTTCTGTGAATCTCAAATTGCAAGTTATAACCCACAGCTAGTTTCTGATGCATTCCTGAGCGGACCACACAACAATGGGACTCTGTGGATCCCAAAAGATTATGTAAATTTACCAATGGGTCCCACTTCAAAATGGCTGAGAAACACCAATTTAGTCAAAACTCCACCCCACAGAAAAATGTTAACTGTACACAGTATTTTTTGTAAGATTACAGGGATTAAGTTTTTGTGACATAATTCGGTATTGTTTCACCCATATTTGATAATACATATAGATTTTATCACTGATGGCTATCAAAATAGTATCTATTTTCCTAATAATAATATTAGCTATACTGGTACTGCCCAGGAAGCTCCAGTAATAGATCCCACGTACAGACAATATTCTAAGTGAAGGGTAACTCGCTGCATGTTTATGTTGAAGAAGAAAATCCACTTCATTTCAAATCTCATATAGACTTTTGTACAGTACTTTATGGAAAAAGTTAAAATATATCTCCAGTCTGCATTACTGGTGAGCCACTTCTTCTGTGAGCCAAGGAAATCCATTGGTGCAGGCAGCAGATTGAGAGGAGCAACAGAACGTGCCACCTGTCAGAACCCCCCTTCCACCAGGCTGCTGTGCAGCTGCAATTGACCTGTCCTATCAGCCATAGCTGTCAGGCTATGGTCCACTTTGGGAAAGTCCCTCAAACATTCTGTGAGCATGACATCTAACAATGCACACACACACCAAATAATTCTTACATTATCTATTTTAACAAAAGAAACTTTCCTATTTAAAGCGTGCAAAAACATTTTTTTTCCATAAGACAGAATTTGTACCAACCTCCACATGAATCTGTTTAAGTCCTTCCAAGGCTTTTTCATCCAAATATGATGTAATGGATCTGCAAAGTTAAAAGCCACCGCAGAAAGCATCAGAGGAATACTATATGAGCTTCTTTCTGTCACATGTAAGGGAATCCTAGAAACCTATCCGCCAGTGGCAAGGCATTAATTGGACAGTTTAGATGCTTATTCTTCTCTCCGAAAACCAAGATGTCAGTCAAACTTCTAAAGCCACCAGCGTCCCTGAGAGATGTCACACAACCTTCCAAACCAACATTAAGCATTTCTTCCCATATGACCTGTGAGATCATCATGTATTGACTATTACCTGCTTCATAACCAAAGCTACTGAATGTATTTATAGCCATTAAAATATTAACAATTCTAGCTTTTAACTCCTTTCCTAGGTGAATTTATGTTTTCTTAGATCTCTTCACTAATTCACTGAATAAAGTTCCAGCTAATTCAATTATCTTTAATGCACCCTGGTAAAGGCCACCCAAAGTGAAGAAAACCATTGATGCAGATAAGAAGAGTATGATGTTATTTCTTCTTCTTTAATTTTCTACTACCCTTGTTTTCGTTCTGATCATAGTAGTCCCTAGTATGCAGACCTTAAATGCCAGTATGAACTCTACCATAATGCATTGGGGAAAATGGTAGTTGACAAGAATTCATCTTTGTATCCATGCCTTGTTTATTTATTGACCCAATTTATAGACTGTGTTTCACTACAGTCTCAAAATAATGTATAAAAACAATGCAGTAAAGTAATGATTTTGTCTTTTTACCTCTTGTTTTCTTCTGCTAGTTTACTCAAGGCGTGAGTGATCTCAGCACATGCCAGAATTGCTCCATGGCGAGTATGAAGATCTGTGCCAATCGCCAATGGCAGCAGTTTTGGTAAAACTGCAAGAGATTAAACATGAATAACTTACTAATTTAAAAGGGCAAATAGACAAGAAATTGTCCCCTTCCAATCTGAAGACTAGATGCTGGATCCCTAATAAAATGACAAAAAGGGAGTAACAGCTGTCGCTTACTATTCACGTTTGATAATGCTATCTTGAATTCATTTTACATACATTGAGAAGTTTGCAAAAGTATGTAATGACTAGCATTTGCAGTTCCCTGGTTTAATTTCCCAAAGTTAACATATTTCTTCATATGCTAAATACAAAACCTTTCCACAAGCTAAGCACATGTATTCTACTCTAATGCTACAAAAAGCATGCAGTGTGTTAACATTACTCTTAAGACAATGAGTTCTGCATATACATTTAACCGATTATAGGATAAATTTCTCTCTCTGTTAGAGATACTTAGTAATTACCTTGGTTGCTAGAGACATTCAGTTTGCTTCTCTATTAATAACATAGGATTAAGGGCTTTTGCAGTAATGTTCTAGGTGGTTTAGATCATAAGCTTTTTTTCACTCACCTTCGTTTGCCATATATTCTGGAGCCTGTGGTGTGATATTATGCAGAGCTTTGCTTGAAAGATCCCGAATAACACTGAAAGATTGAAAGATAGGGAGAGAATGGGGTGGGAAGCATGCAGCAGATGTGCTTAGAAGGTTGGCATATGAACTCAAAACACCTAGTTCACAAGTAATGACATTTCCAGTGCTGCTGCTTCAAGCTAAAGGCAGGAACTTAAAACTGAAGCTGCTTTCAGGAACATAATCAATAAAAGTTCCTAGGAGGAAGCAAAGTTTCTGCCTCGAAATAATGGGCAGTGCTAACCCCATTGGGTGCCCAGGAGGCCAGAACGGGAGATAGTATGGCTTCCTACAACATGAATGAGCCTTGGGCCCACATGCTCCCTATCCCT